>NC_058493.1:12299498-13758248 GCF_020382885.2 Scatophagus argus
TCAGCATCAAGTGTAATGCTTAGCCTAGATGGGCACCACTACGGTCCGCATAACGAAGCAATGGCATCTTTACTGACACAGCATAAAAGTACTGGCCTTTATCATTTTATTGTAGCCATGTTTTTAGCTACCTGCCAAAAAGCAGAAAAGGGTCTCAAGGTCTGGTTCTTTCATTTTCTTTAGGTTGCCACCATTTCACACTGTGTACGCTAGGTAGGGTAATGACTGATTGCTTGAGCATTTTGAAAATAATGACTTAAAATGGGGAGTTGTTAAAAAGCAAGACAATGAGCTGAAATCACCTCAAAGCTGCAGATGAAAGCTGTTCAGTGCCAAATTGGCTGTTCATTCTCAGTGGGGTCAGCCGTAGGAATAGGAGTAGTAATCTGATTTCATTCTCTGTATGTGACTGGTAAATCCAAGAAGACATGATGACTAAGTTGTGTTTCATAACAAATTCATTACTTAATGCTTATGTTGAGAGCAGTTAGAATGACACTGTAAAGCTCTGACATTAATTTATATTGACTGTATTGTGAGCTTTTTCCCCTCAAAAGTCCTCATGAGGCGCTGGTGTTGACATGTGCGTTTAGCATTCTGCATCTAGCAGAATAAAACAAACTGGATGATGAAATGATGTACCAGGTTGTCATAGCAAAAATATTTCTCCCCCGAGTTTATCCTGGTGGGAAGCTTGTTTCCAACTAAGCTGAGAACTACAGAACCAACAGGGAGGGCTCTGAGTACATGCACACACCTTCTGAAAGCCATAACATCACAAATTCAATCTCTGTCTTCCATCTTCTCTGTGTCTCCCTGCCCACCACCACGCACACACATATGTTCACACAAACAAGCACACACACTCCAAACAGAAGGTGGAAAGGGAGTGAGTTGGATTAGTTTGTACACCAGTGAAAATTGGCCAAACAGTCCCAATTATGGGATAACTTGGGCTAACCTAATACACCACTGCAATTACCTGGCATCAGCCCCCCCACACACACACGCACACACACACACACACACACACACACACACACAAAGGCAGAGACAAACAAACACGAACACACACCAACGCATGCCTGCTGTGACAACAGAAGGTGCTGATCTAATGTGGTTGGTCACTTAGAGAGAGAGGAAGAGCGATTGGTCCTCCTCTGTCTTTGAATGCTTTTGTCCTGTTTTCTCTGGTCTTTGTCTCCTGTCATTGCCCTGATCTTAACACCACCAACACTCTTCACCTCATCCCAACCGTTGTCACTTTCCTTCCCAAACCCCTCTCATCCTCACTCCTTCTCGCTGTCTAAACACCAGTTCCTCTGTCACAACAACTGTCATCTGTTGTCCAACATTGTCCTTTCACTCATTTCTACATGTTTCTCTCTGTCCTGCTAGGTTTCCATTCTGTTGTATGCAGAAAGAAAGAATGAATTATTGTTTCATGAATGCAACTTTTATAACGTGCTAGTGAGCCTTAAGCATCTATGGTGTGTGTTCATAAATCAGAATGAAGTTATTCAACAAAGCAAAGTTAAGTGAACTTAGAGTTTATTATAGCTGTATAACTACACAGGTGATCATATAGATGTGAGTTTGGGGGTTTTTTGTTTTTGTTTTTGTTTTTTTTTTGCATTTGAACAAAATTTTGAAACATCTGAGTTAACAGTACAATGAAGCTCTCACTGACTTTCCCTGTGTCTTCCTTATCTTCTTCTTCTTCTTCTTTGCTGTTTCTTCTCTTGCACCTTGTTTCCTTTGCTCGCGTACCTGCACCCACCTGTGTGTGTTTATGTGTGCGCACGTGCGTGTGTGCCTCCTTACTTGTAGTAGCAGAGTTCTAATTGCATCGCACTGTGTGGGACAGGTGGGGGAAGTGCTAGTGACAGTCTATTAAGGCAGGATATCCCTGTTGCCATTAGCAGCAGATTGCCCTGTGATTCTGCAGTCTCCACAGTCACCCAGCCTTCACAGGGACCCACAGATACTACACTAGGAATTTACAATAAGTTGGTCTCTCGCAACATTGTGCTAAAACGTACAACGTTGTTTTCTATGTCATGCAGAAATGCTTAGGGAGTTCTTTGGTTAAAGCATATTGTCATCAGTATGGCTGACAGAGAGGGTTCTGGGGAGATAAGCCTTAAACTGGAAATAACAACCTCTTAGTCTTCTGTGATTGCACAGCAGTATACTGCTCTGGGTAAAATAGCAGGGAAATATGTGTACTGTACTGTAAATCGTGGGAAACATTTTTTAATTCCAGAAATAAGTCATCAGACATGTTAAAATATGGTAACAAAATACAATAGATCTTTATGTTACCACCTGAATTTATAGCATGTTTTTTTTATTTTTTTTCCAAGATCCAGTTGTGCATACTTTTTATCTTCATTTGTTCATTGTTTTAGCCGTGCTTGGCAGTAACATACAAATGAAACATACAAATGTGAGGCTCTCCACATTTTACCTCTCTCTCTGTGTCTTTCTGTCTCTTTTGTTTTGTTCTTTCTTTTTCTTTTTTTTTCACAAATGTCTTTCTCTGTTTTGCTACTTTACAACGAGAAGCCGTGAATTTGAATGCATTTTTTTTATTGGGTTATGATCATGTTAATTACATTCATAAATGATCATAGCAGAAATCCATCTGTTATCCACACCTTTAAGATTCTGTAAAAATATCTTTAATATCGTGTATTTGAGTGTGTGTTTTTTCTGTTGTGTATCTGTGTTTGTGTGTTACTGTGCCTCTGTGTGTATGACCGTGTGTGTTTAGGTGGTGGCAGTGACAGTCCAAGGAGTCCCAGAGGGTGTGCAGCCTCCAGTGGTAACAGCTTTAAGCCCCTCCACCCTCCACGTGAGCTGGTCAGAACCCACTCGTCCCAGTGGAATCATACAGACGTACCACCTGAACCAGACGGGTGTCGGAACCATATTTACCCACAGCAGTGGGCCAAGAAATTATACTGTGACTGGTAAGACTTTCAGATTAGCAAATGCCTCACATTTCCTTCGTTTTTTCACAGTTCCCCACCTCTCATTTTACTTCCTCTCCTCCGTCTGTCTTCTCTTCCTGTTTTTTCCTGTCCCTGTAGCCTTCTGATTGCCTTTCTTTCTGTGTCTTTTATTTCTCAGCCTTCTGCCCCATCTTCCCCTCGTCTTCCTCCTCTTCCTGTACCTCTCACTTCTTTCCTCTTCTTCTTTTCTTTGTCATGTCTGACTCATCTGCTTTCTTCTTCTCCTCTGTCCATCACCTCGCCCCATCTCCTCTCATAGAGTAGAGCTCCTCCTCCTACTTACCTGTCCTCTTCCATCCTCCTCTGTTTCCTCTGTTTTTTATCCTCTGTCGTGCATTTATTTATGTATGCTGGTTTCTGGAGGCCATCTAATGAGTGAATTTACACCTGATTTGCACCATTCTGTGTCTGACCCAGCCCCTTACACACACATAAACACTCACATGAAAACACACAGAGAAGTCAATAAAACACAACAGACACAGAAAGCGCACAAGGTCTGACTCATATACTTAGAAAGACACGAGAAAAACGCTAATGTAATGTAAACACTCAAAGAGTACAGCAAGCACACGCAGACAAACAGAAATGTGGGCTTTTCTTACTATTGTAAGATCGGCACGGAAACACGGTGGTGTCAGGACTGGGTGATTTGTGGATCTTGTTTTATCTACCCTGAGGAGGAGCTGTGTTGCTGGCCCTCTGCCATCAGTCACAACACACACACACACACACACGCACACTTTTATAATATAATACATGCAGACACAAAAGCCTGCATGAAGCATTGTGAAGCAAACACATGTTTTAGAATAGAACATTTTAGAGACACAAATACCAGTAGAATACAGTAGTCATACTTACCCACTTCTGCAATTGAAATTACTAATCTAACTTCAGATTTAAACACTTAAAGTGTTTTAAAGCTGATTTGATTTTTATAAATTACATTTGAATGTGCAAGAACCAAATGATGACCTCTGTTGAAGCTGAATTTCAGTAGCATTTTCTCTTTACAGCTTTCCTCTCTGCTCTGTCTTGGACTCCGACCAGGCATCAGCTTTGCCAGTAGCCAATAGACTAGTCCCATGGTGCCTGTGGTTGGCTTGTATGGTCAGGAGTTGTGTGCTCGCAAGCATGTGTGTTTGTATGTGTAGGCATGAGGAAAAGCAAACAATGCCAAGTAGAGATTGTAATGTGCTGTAATACTGTACGGGCCACATGTGCCAGTGTAAGCAACCAGCATGCCTGTGTGAAATTCCCCCGTCCCCCAGTGAGACAGTGGAAGAACTTGTGTATCCAGCCAAAATCACTACTGGGACAGTTTCTCCCAGCTCTCTTTGTAACAACACGTTTACATTTGTGTTTTAGTGTAGTACATTACCAAAACAAAAGCTCGGAAATGGATCGAGTGTTCATGGCCACCACAGATTAATTCAAAAAAGCCTTGAACGCGTATGAATGGAATGAATGAGTAGCTGCCATTAAATCATAGCTGCTGACATTGGTTTCATACCACCATGTGCATCTTCATATTGAAATATAAAAACAGCCCAGTAAAAAGTAAAACAGAGAGGTACAGGTAGAGCGGGAGAGCGAGGTGAAAAGAAACCTGAATGGTACAATTAAATGAGGAGAGAGAGACAAAACAATTACATTAACTGAGACTGAGAGTGTCTGTGTGTGACACTTTTTAAAAGAGTGTAGGAGAAAAGGGAGGAGTGGGACAGATGAAAAGATGGATGTGCGTATCCAAGTGTTTTCAGTGAAATATGAACAGAAATAATTGCTGTGCTACTCCCTCATCCTTAATGTTTAATATGTCATTTTTCATCTTCTCTACATCTTTCTGATGGTTCTCACCACTGTGGGAGACAGATGCTCAGAGAGCTCACACACTCACTTATTCAAACCCCAGAAACAGGACGACTGTGATTCTTTCTACAGAAATGTCAGTTTTTGGTTGAAACACTCTTGCAATGCTGTGGCTTATGAGATCTGATGGAGTATTTTCTGTCAGAGGTATTTTGGTCTGCAAAAGCATTCATTTATCAAGAAATGTTCATATAAATTTGCACCTGTAATGATTATGCACAGTAATGCCAGTTCTGTTGTTGATCGTGACTGCTAAGCTAAGGTAGAACCTGTTGCTTTGTAATGAAGATTTAAAATAAGGAGTGTTGTATACATTGTTCTAAAGTTTCACATTTTGGGCATTAAATATAAGACTCCAAGTGCTTATGACATTTCAGACATTTGTGTGTGATTTGTTTTGGTCCAGAGAAATAAAACAATTTTTACATCTTGGAAGTAATGAGAAGAAAAAAAAAGAAAGTGAAACATCAGTAACTATGAGTGGCATTTTGTCACTTCAGCTTTTGTAGTTAACAGTGGGGGTGTGGAGCTTCAATAAGCCCTGAACCATTTCTCTGGAGTCCCAAAATCAGTGTTAATGCTACAAATAGTGCTGCCGCTCTCCAAGTGATTTCCACTGGTAGAGAAGTTAGAAGCAGCTTCTGTTTTGCCAGAATCTAAAATTACAAAAACAAATTTGTTCTGCTTATGAATGATTTGCCTTAGGAAAAGAAAGAAATAGACTCTTATTAATAGCAGTTTTAACAGTTGTGAAATGTGACTCTTTTTAGAAAGAATTAAGCACTACTGTACAAAGACACCCCATGTGAATCGATATTAAGTATTGCTATCATTAGCTCGCAATGAATTATTGCCTGCAATTATATAGATTATGGCATTAATCATGTGTTTAATTGGTCTTTTGTAGGCTCATTATTAATTCAGAACAGCAGGGAATAGAGTATGTTCTTTTATTTATTAATGTGCTTCCCACACTGGCCATGCTCTGATTGGTCCGTGCTATAGGTACAGGCACGTAGACATGGGCAAAGGAGGAGGAGAGAGACAAAAACTTTTCTTTTCATGTATCAATCCCGAATCAGTCTTTCATGACTAGTGTCAACGTCGGAGTGATAGAAAGAGAAAGAGTCTTTCATCCAGCTGGCTAACAGCCACTCCCTGTAACCACCTCGTGAATTCTGTTAAGCTTCCAGGCTTGCAGTTAAAAGGTGGAGCTCAATGGGACAGCTTGCACTAAAGAAGGATGTTTGTGGAGATATTGTGGATGTTACCCAGCTGAGTGGATCCTTCCTGAATCTTCTCTCCTTTTAAGGCCTTAAGCCTGTCCTCCCTCTGTTGTCTCAATAAGTCAAATGGACAGAGGGCTGAAGAATTTTTTTTTTTTCTTCAGGGTCAAAAAGTAAAGTAAAATGAATACGCAGTTAAATATTTTACTGCACTTTAAACCAATTTAGTGTAAGTAAAGTATAAAAGAAATTCTGCTTTTGGGAATGCGATACATTCATGAATTTACTTCTTCTTTCCTCTTCTTCTTTATTGGGAAAAAAACTCGGCTTTTACAAGATTCTGCTATTTCTTTGAAATAAAAGAAAAATATTAATACCATAGTAAACCAAAACAAAGTACCTTTGAATCTCAAGTATTACCTGCAGAGCTGCTTGCTTATTGGATCAGTGTGTGTGTGTGTGTGTGTGTGAACCTGATCTCATTGTTCCATCCCAGACGGTCTCTGCATTAGGGAGCCACAGACAGGAAGTCAAACTCTTAATTATTTAGGAGAGGTGTTATCAAAGCTCTCCTCTCTCTTTCTCTCTCTTTCTCTCTCTTGTTTTCTTTTGTTTTGTTTTCTTAAAGTCAGTTTTGTTTTTCTTTCTGTCACTTCATTTCTTTTTTCCCTCAAGATTGTTTCTGTCTTTCCTGACATGTGTGTCATTGTACCACATCTCTCTTTCTTCTTTTTCCTTTACCTTTCCTTTCTTCCTCGTCTGTCCTCTCTCCTCCTATTCTCCTGCCTGGCTTTCCCACTTTCTCTCCTTCTTCACTTTCACTTTACCATCTCTGTCTCTCTCTTCCTCTCTCTGTCTGTATGGTGTATCAGGTATCTGGCTTGGTATTGCGGCTTGCGCCCATCATCATATCATATTCCCTAATGCAAACAGGGAACGGCAACCTGTCAATAAAATGCCGTTTTAAATTAGTTATTTTTACTGCACCACAGCAACACACACACACATACACACTTCAGAGACATCCACACAACAGTCTCTCAATCCTGTCTCTTGTTTGTTCCCTTTCTCAAATGCATAGTCTCTCTTTTTGACTTTTTACTTAAATGTAAGCTCCCGCTCTTTACTCTGTGGTACTGCCAAAGTCTCTCTCTCTCTCTCTCTTTTGTGCACACTCAGACACACACACCGGTCTGCACAGTGTCCAGCCCTTACGATGACAGTTAGAGCCTTGTCTCACTCTGTGTTAGTGTGCCGCTGGCTGCTCAAATCGAAACGCCCTCCACCCGTTTTTCACTTTCCAGTGATCACTGTTAAAATGATTGAAGCTTCCTTTGTCTTTCCATAATCAAGCTCATAGGCACACACGTGTATGCACTGTACGTACACATATAAGCACGTACACACACATACACATGCACACCAGGGTATACATAGTGTAATTTCTTCAGCAGACCAACACTGCCCTCTTCAGGCTGAGCATGAAATTTGAAACACATGCCAAGAAACATCAAAGGTGTGTGTGTGTGTGTGTGTGTGTCTGTGTCTCTGTGTGTATTTGTGTTCTTATGGACATGCATTGAATAAGAAATTAAATTGTGTTTGTTTTGGTTTAGACTTGAAATGGCAGGAGTGCTTGGAGAATCAGATGATGCTTTTCCTTTTTTAGTTTGAGGCTGTTTGCTCATTTCATAGAAGGTGGAAGTGACAAATCAGCTTTTATAAGAATGCTCTCTGATCATTCCACTGACCTGAGTTCAGGCTGTATTTGGCACATGCAACACTTTAAAGCGTTTTGAATATTCAGTTATTGTACGCAGATCTCGTCAAGTTTTCTCATTTTCATTAGCTCTGAAGCCATTGCCACACGTCTTCATCACCCCATAAAGTTGTGTACTTGTGGTCTTTGTTAAATATTAGGCACACTCTGTCTGTCTGTATGTGGGGAAAATGCAGTGAAAGGTTACTGCTTTATTCACTGTTGCAACAAATGACATCACTTGCAGTGTGGATATCATTTACCGTGCTACAGCGCACACATGCAGATACACACGCTTAGTTGCACAGTTAAGTAGTGTAACACAGCCTTATGCTCCAACCATAGTACTTTTGTATGGCTGGCAGATTTCCTTTATTTAACCCAAACACAGGGCATCATTGGGAGAACATTTGCACACACACACTTACACACACGCAAACGCACACATTGATCAGAGGTTGTGCTAAGCGTGGCAAGCTGTGAGGCATGTTAAGCAGGCTAAGCAGTAGAAAGGGACGTGAGGAAACCGTGGTGAAGCACTCTGCCGTGCATTAGACTGCGTGTGTGTGTGTGTGTGTGTGTGTGCGTTGAACATGTTCTCTGTCATCAACTGACATGCATATAGCAGCTGATACACACAGTAGGGTGTCTCTGCCTCCAAACACAGATAGTTGGATAATTTATTTTATTAGCTTAATTATATCCTAAAGATATCGTTTTACTTTTTTTTTTTCATTAAATTACATGTGTGATAACTAAATAAAACAGAACTTTTCACTTTTCTGGTGGAAATAATAATAATAATCAAAATAACAATGCCTACAATGTTTCTACTTTTTCCGTTAGTTCAACAGGATTTTTGAGCCTACATTTGTTATAATAAAACATTGATAGATATGAAATTATGTAACAAAAATTAAGTAGTTTCTGAATATTTATGTAAACTATCATAAATCACTAATGTTGTAAAATATGTATTGCTTCATTTATAATCGTGCAGGTTTAAGAAATAAAGAATTCAACCCACTGTATTATGCAATGCCCAAACCTGTTTTTGTGGCTATCCTTCTGAAATAAAATCATTTCAGTTCTCTTCTTTTCTTTGAATTTGATTTGTAAGCTGTTGTATGTTTTAAGCTAAGTGTATGACCATAAAACATCCAGTCAACCCCTGTGACAGCATTAAGGATTTGCATCCATCCTCTTCCATCCACCTTGCACCAAGAACGACGCAGAAAAAAAAAATATGTGAAGGAAATGTCAATCACAAGAAAGTGGCTCGAGGATAATTTTGTTTCAGAGCACAAAGGACTTTTATCAACTTTGAATATTTAAATCATGTTACAAAAGGGTTCAATATAATACCAAAACTGATTTCCTATGCTTGCAGTTAAAGGACCACTCAGTCGCTTTGTGATTTCTTTTAGACTGCATAGCCGGTGCCTATAAATAAATCATGTCTGGACGCTGTAGCCTAAACGCATACCAAGGTATCATAATTATCATAGATCAAAAGCTGATGACATTACAGCGTTGGACTGGTCCTATCCCATGTCAGTTCCGCAGCTGCCCATCTTTACGTTGTTTCATTATTGAGTTATGGCATGCATAATTTAACACCAACAGATATGGATCCATCCTCTGAGAGACTGTGGAAAGAACAGAGGGAGAGAGAGT
The DNA here is from genome assembly GCF_020382885.2 of Scatophagus argus. Taxonomy (NCBI): domain Eukaryota; kingdom Metazoa; phylum Chordata; class Actinopteri; family Scatophagidae; genus Scatophagus; species Scatophagus argus. The sequence goes on from NC_058493.1 coordinate 12,309,053, forward strand.
GAAATGGATAGAGAAGGAAAAAGGTTTGGAAGAGAGTCCGCACAAGCTTTCCTCTTTCTCTTTTACTTCCCCCCATTTACATTTGTAGTTTGTCTTGTCTTCCACTTCAGCCCCTTACGCTGCATATTCCCCTGCCGTTGCCACAGTTTATTGTGACGAGAATGAAAAAGAATCTGCACGTGTGTGCTTTTAAGATTCATCTGTCGTGATCTTTTTTAGCATATTTTCATTCTGGTGTGTGCGCCTGTGTGTGCGTGCGTGTGCTACAGGTTTGCAGCCGTACGCAGACTACAGTTTTGTGCTGCTGGCCTGTACAGCTGTCGGATGTGGAGCCAGCTTACCTTCTACAGGACGCACCCTGCAAGCCGCCCCTGCAGGTGCACACACACACACACACACACACACACACTGTTTGATTTAATGTGGTGACATCTTTCTGCAGGTATTAAACATTTCCTATACCTGTCAGATGCCAGATTCAGAAGAATGTGATACATTTTTTACACCATATTGTTTAGCTAATGTCAGATATGACACACTTATGAAAATACATTTACAAAAGGATTGTGTATTTATTTTTGCTTGGAGTTGATAGATTATTGGCAGTAATATTTTCCCTTGTTCTAAATGTATATTTGATTCTTATGAAAACTGTTATGAAAATATTATTTTGATAAATGGTGAAATTCAACAATCTCTCGTTTGATCTGTAAATTGTGTGTGACTTTTGTTCTGTGTCCTCTTTACTGATTTCTTCTTTCAGGTATTTTTTCTTCTGTTTCTCTTTTCTCCTCCCACTGCTCCCCTTTTTTGAATCCTCCCCCTCTCTTGTCCTTCGAGGGTCTCCCTACGTTATAGCTCGCTACCCTTCACCTCTTTCTCTCACTCTCTTCTTGCTCACTGTTGACTACAGTTTTTTTGTTTCCTGACCAAAATGCTGTCATGGATTTTTGTTTATTAGGACTGATAATTTTATCAGCCGTCCATTGTTTTTATCCACTTCACATTTCTGTGTGTTCTCTCACTTCTCTTCCTCTCCACCGCCTCTCCTTCTCTCTTGTCTATCTTCTGCGTTCTTCTTCTGCATATCTCTTCTCTCTTACCGTCTTCTTCTCTCCTCGTCTCTCTCATCAAAACCTAATGCGCATTTATATCTCCCTGGACTTTTCTATTTCTTTCTCATTTAAATATCCCATTCTTTCCATCTGTGAAACTTTTTAACCCCTTGGTTTACTTCACTTGCTCTCTTATCAATTGCATCTTTTGTCTTTATTTCTGCTAGTTTAATCTCTATTTTTTTTCCTTCCTTTTAAACTCCCTTCCCACCACTCCCCTCACTTCTCCTTGTGTCTCAGTGTCTACATAATTTCATGTCACCTTAAAAACTGTAACCTATGCAGTTTGGATTAATTTGTCTGCTACATGTTTATTTTGATATACTAGTAAACAAATTCTATTTTAATCAAATGTTAATTCAACTCATCTCCCTCACACGGGCTAATTGTTGAGCTTTAGACCACGTGTTAATCTCAGGAAAACATTGTCCTCTTCTATGTTATTATAAGAATTCAGTTGTGGATCAGTAAATTGATAATCTGTATTTTCACACACAAATAAATTTCATTATTCTTAGTTACCAAACAAAATAATGATTCAGCCTGTTGTCAGTTAATGTTATAAATTTGGATATCAGAAGAGTAAAAAAAAAAAGTACTGTTTGTCTACATGAGGTCACATACTTCACTTTGTTTGAAATAAACAGACAAGGATGACTAATTAACAATAATTGCCAGTTAACAGATGTGGAGAGCACACGTTTTCTCCTCTTTATTTTCCACCTTTGCTTCACCAGGTGTATGGTCAAGGCCCAGACATGTGATGATAAACACATCTGCAGTGGAGCTGTACTGGGATCAGCCGCCCCAGCTTAATGGACACATCTCCCAGTACAGACTGAACAGAGACGGTCACACCATTTTTACCGGAGACCACCGTGACCAGAATTACACTGACACTGGACTCCTGCCAAACCGCAGGTAGAGAGCACGCAGTCACACATTTTACAAGCACGTGAACATAAGTGTGTGCAAAGGGTTGTGCACAAACGTAGATGTCGGACATGGGTAAACACACTTCACTTGTAGCCTCATAATTATCCATCTCCTTTAGTTCCTAAATTTTCCCATTTGAGTGTGTGTGTGTTTGTGTGCTTATATCGGGGTCACCCTGTTTTAAAAGCTCTCCTATCGTCCCATCCACGTCTCTCTCTCAGGACTGCACTCTGTATGTGTCTGTTTGTGCCATTTAATGAGCAAATATTTGACATGCGAATGACACACAAACACACACACATTAAAATCACAAATCAGATCTGGCTTTTGCTTACAGACAGCAATGGAGCGTAGATTTTATTTATCTGTTGATTTTCATTTAACCTTTAATACGTGTCTTTTTTCCAAGATGGATTTTCTGTTTTAATTATGGGAGTGTAAAATGGTACTCCCCTCTCCTCCCTCTTTTGGTCTCTCCTTTCTCCTCTCTTTCCCTCTCTCTCTCTCTCTGCCTCTTTTGCCCAAATACAATTTCTGGGATAACACCCTGCAATACTCCAATCTTCTCTGTGTGTGTGAAAGAGAAAACAAGGAAAAACACGATAGGACTGTGTGTGGGACGTTTAATTTTCCCTAATTCCTGATAGTCTGCCAGAAGACATTCCCGTCCCGACCCTTCACTTCTCGTTGCTTGTCTCTCTTTCTGTTCTCTTCTCTTTCTCCTCGCTGTCCCCTCCCATCCTTTCCCTCTTACCTCATTCCCTTCCTCCTTTCCTTCTTTTCCCAATTTAGTACTGCGCCACGAATTACACAGGGAGCACCAGCCCCATTATCCGGGCAGTCTTGTGTGTGTTTTTACCCGTTTGTGTGTGTGTGTGAAGTGTGTGGGTGGGTGTGTGTGTGTACCCACGCCTGCCTCTCTGTGTGTGCATGTGAGACTGCTCAAAGTGGCCATTGATTATTTATGACAATGTTGATTAGCTGTCACTTTGCTTCGGCAGCCCAGGAAGTGTCTAAGATGACGAGAGAATTAACCTATTCCCTCTGGCTGGCCCCTCAGGACACACACACACACACACACACACACACCTCCACAGCCAAACAGATGCAAATGCTCCACTCACCGATTACCTACCCCACACACACACCATTTTACTTTTGATATCCCATGGCGGTGTTTACATTTAAGTAAATATCTTCCAGTGATGAAGTGTTTAAATTCATTCTCCCACTGAAACCTTATGCCATTATGAAACTCTCCCTCTCCATCACACACACACACACTCTGCTTTGCTCCCTTTCATGATTTTTCTCCCTCTCTCCTTCTGTCTCTCTTTGCCATAGTGGATGTGTCTCAGTGAGTTGTATTTATTTAGGTTCTCCTGTGCGTGTGACCATGAGAGCAACATATGAGTAGTTGCCATCCCTTTTCCCGACTGCATTGTAACCCACTGCAGAGATACTGTACTAATGGCCTCCTGTTTAAAACACCCTGCACAGGAACAATAACCCCGCACGGCCGTCTATTAAGGCATGTGTGCTGGAGTTTATAGCAAATTAAAGGCTTTTAATGTTAAACGGTGGCCCACTTACACAGCTAATGTAGGCTTTAGCACCAGCCAGCCACACGCTCTTAAAAGGGAAATCTATCTTATGATGTCATGGCCAAGAGAGGTAGAGAGTGCGACGAGAGAGGCAGTGAGACAGATGACAGAGAGAGAGAAAGGAGTATAATGGAAAGGGAGAAAGAGGAAGAAAAGGACCTCAAGTGTAGGAGCTTACACACAAATACATTTCAGCATTTCAGTCTGCTTGTGGAGGCTGGATGCAAGAGGCCGTCCTTTAATTAGTTGCATCTAGAATGACAACAATTCAGGGGATTTTTGTGGACAATGTACATGTGGACATTTTTGGAAGAAACAAAACAGTGTAGTTGTTCTTCATGCATGCTTGCTGACAGCTAGAGAACTTGCAATTGTAATAAAAAGTTTTTCACCCAATTGACATTTTTTTGTCTATATAATAAAATGTCATGTTGTCAGAAACGATATTTAGACATTTTGACATATATACAAATGCACACAACATGTAGAATACATTGTCACATGTACCTGGTAGGGGGGTTAAGAGAGCTGTCTCTTAACACTTTTCAACTGTTAAGATTTGTTAACACTTTTTTCTGCATATTCTTTCCTCCCTCATTGGTCTGTGCCCCTGGTCTGATATTGTGCCTCTCCACACCCCTCTTTACCCTGCCACTTCCTCAGGTATGTGTATGAGCTGGAGGCCAGTACAGGGGGTGGGACGGGTGTGAGTGACAAATATGTGATCCAAACACCAGTCTCATGCCCCAGTGGGATCCATCCTCCCCACAATGTGACAGTGTTGGGCCCCCACTCTATCTCTCTTGCCTGGACCCCTCCTGGTGAGTAGACATCTAAATGGATGAATGGATGAAAAAATGGGTTTACTTTGAGTCAGAATGACAGATTAGACAGCTTGTTTTGGTTTCCAGTTATAGAATTACCTTGTTTGTGTTTATTAGTGATGTCTTATATAAACTCAGGTGTATTCTGTTGTACCAGACATTGTTTTATTATATGTATGTATGTACTTATATGTCAACTCGCTGTGGAAATAACTTGCAGCAAATACAAATGGCTCCCTCATATGTGAACATTATGAATAATTTAAGCATTTAATCTCAGACGCTCAAAGTTGAAATAATTAAAACTCATTACCCTTTAGTAAAATTAAATTATCCCACAGACTCCTGTTACTACGTGGAGGAGCACTTGCATAGTTATTAAACGCAGACCCGATTTCCAGAATCAGCGGCTGCCTCCAGTACTTCCACTCATTAACCACTCAAAGTCCTGACCAATTCAGTTAATGATCACACAAATGCTCTATGGTGGCATTGCGGGTAATTTGTGGTCACTATGAACATTCAACAGAGCATTTCATCACAGAGAGCAAGAGGGGCTCGAGTTGGTGTTTATGAAATCTTTTGATATGAAGTGGTTTTCCAGTAATTTAAATATGTCTAACACGTCACTAAAACACATCACTAGATTTAACTGTACAAGGCAGAAAAAAACATATACATACATAAAAAACATATACTGACCATAATAAACTGACCCAAGAGAAGTTTTTCTTCCATGTGAACTGCGTCTCCCTCTGATAGGAGGAGACAGAGAGAGGGGTCAGACTGAAACAAAAGCCTTGAGTAGTTTTCCATTCACCTTCTGGCCTCTCAAGACCTGGACACACACACACACACACACACATACACAGCATACACTCAGGGCTGAGTTTCATGCTTATGGGGCAGTGATTGTCTGCCCTAACCCATCTATCATTGACTATTACTCTCTCATTAGGTTGATTTCCTATCTCAGAAACCGCTGATAGGGCCAACTAGCAAAGACACTTCACTTTGTGGTGTTTGTGTATGTGTGTGTGTGTGTGTGTGTGTGCCTTTAGTTTCTGTGCATTTGTGTTTATGCATGCATCATTATACGTGTGTATTTGAGTGTGTATGTGTGCGTGTGTTTGTGTGTGCGTGTGTGTGTACATATATGTGTGTGCGCATGTCACTGTGGAGACATTTCCATAGGCAGGTCTATTCTATCGTCATTACGGGTTGATTTTAAAGGTGAGGAAATATCGGCTGGGTTCTCACGCTTGGTTAACTCTGTGAGCCCAGAGTCTGGAGTGTTTTCAACTTCAACTGTGTGTGTGCATATGTGTGCGTGCCTGTCTCTGTGGCAGTGTGTGTGTGTGTGTGTGTGTGTTCATGCACATGTTTGTGTCTTCATAGGCATACATCGACTGTCAAAGCACTGACGTATGGCTATTAAAAAGACATTTACATGAGGATGAGTTCCTCCATTATGGTGTTTGTGTCTGTCTTTGTGTGCATGTGTGTGTGTGAGTGTGAGCACTTTGTATGTGGCAATGTTGTATTAGTTGTATGTTGGTGTACGTGTGTGTTTGTAATAGTGGGCATCATGTGTGACATAGATGATGTCAATCCAGCTCATTGGTTGTAAATATTAGAACTTAAATATCAAGGTGAAGATTAAACCTTTATGGCTAAGCAACAAGCTATGTGTGTGTGTGTGTGTGTGTGTGTGTGTGTGTGTGTGTGTGCGTGCCTGAACTGTGTGAAACTGTGTTAATGTAGCCAAAGTGTGCTCACATAAAAGCTCCATGTGCTGAAGTCAGAGGTGTGTGTGTGTGTGTGTGTGTGTGTCAGTGCATGTGTGCATATGTGAGTTGGGGGTGAATAATTGAAGTCTTTCATTTGTCTGGTAATCAGTTCGTTCTCGAGATATCCAGAGTTCATGAATGTTGAATAACCCATCACAATACAGTTGGCCTGAATTATGGAAAACCTTCAGTGAGAATATTAACAAAGTCCAGGTGTGTGTGTGTGTATCTGTGTGGGTATTTCTGTATGTATACATTTGTGTGTTTTTGTCTGGTTGTGAGACCACAGCACCAGAATTGTGAAGGCAAGACCAGTCAGTTAGAAAAGAAAAATATGAGCAAATATGCAGGTGTAATTGCAGGAAATCTATATAACTCTAGAGATGGTTCCTTCCATTTATTCATACACACCTATTACCTGTACAGCACTACCAACATGGTCAGTTTTCAAAATCTTCGGGCAGTATGCAAGATGGAGTAAGAGTTCCCTGACTGTGCCTATAAATAGTGAACTAAAACCTTAATTTAACTTATAAAGCAGAGGAGCAAACTACCTCAGTCAACTTTCTGTCATAGTGTGCAATGTACCGACTTTTGTATTTAGACTGAATGAGCTGATTTTTTTTTGCCACAGCCAGTGACCTTTAGAATGTTAAAATATCATGTCCTTGTTTTTAAACATGCTTGTCAGGGCATCAAGAGTCAGCAAATGTGGATCATTCAAGTTTAAAGTACTTCATTTATACCTGTGCACTGCCTATGATTTGTTAGCAATACAGAGGAAAGAAAAAAGTGACAATTAAGAAGAAGTCCTGAGTTGTAGCAGTTTATGTATAGCTTGGTGTATCCTTCTGGACTGATGAAATGTGAAATTGCATCATTCATTTTGCTTTCTTTCTTTTTTTTTTATGAATGCACGTCATTAAAAAAACGGAACTATATAAAGGTAATCATGTCCTGTGTCTCCTTCTCCATTTCCACAGCTAAACTCAACAGCAGCCAGCCTGTAAACTACAATATGTTGTTAAATCCAGGAAGTAACAAAGCCTTAATGCATCCTGCTGGGCAAGACCTGCACCTCACTGTGACCGGCCTTGAGCCATTCACCATCTACTTCATCAGACTGCAGGCCTGTCAAATGGGTAATTATTAGAAATCTGCTATCCTTAATAAGACAATAGTTCATGCAGCATAAAAAACTAAGTTCTGAAAATAAATTAAAACCTCACAGACTTGGGAATGAATGACTTCAATATAGAGAAAAGGTTGTACATAGCAGTATTGTTTATGGTTGCCATGTGTTATATTCTAAACTCTGTGATCCTGAACATTGTTTTCTGCAAAGCTGAAGTCTGTTTGAACTTACCCAGTGAGGTTTGAGGGTGGTTAAAGCAGCTACATTTATTGTCTGTGGCCTCTAAGGATGAACTAACAAATCTAAATGCTGAGGATGCTAAAGACACCTTCGTGTGTCTGTTCCATTTTCATCTACCGCATCACGTGATGTGAATGGTGAGAAGGCCTACGATGCAGACTGTGGCTAACCGCTAAGTCACTAAATAGAATTTAGTTTATCCAGTGCCATGGGAGAGCCTGATTTAGCTTTAAGCCAAGTTATTGATCTGATTTGTTCCATTAGTGTAAAAGAAACAGATGCACTGAAGGCATGTTCTTCACAGTGTGTGTTTTGTTGCAATTTGACCCTGTTTTGCTCCTGTATTTTTAGAGGGGTGTGGAGTAGGAGGTGGTGTGTATGTTCGGACTTTAGAGGCAGCACCAGAAGGTCTGTCACCCCCCAAGGTAAAGGCAGCTGGAGCCAGCGTCCTGGAGATATACTGGTCAGCCCCTCAAAAACCCAACGGGCTCATCACGTCCTATCATATATACAGGTAACATACGCACTCAATATTTAAAATACACAAAGAAAAACAAAGAAAATGTACATTGCATATGCAGTACATTGAGACATGTCTGCTTTGGAATTTTAGAGTCTTTCAGCAAGGTGACCGGGGGAGTGTAGGAAAATGTCACTGTACTTGCGATATTATGTTTTGTGATTCTGTATTGGTTTTTAATCAATAGTTTGCATGCAAAGATGATTCATTTTGGGTTGTTTTCAACAAAAAATTGGGGGGGGAGACCAGACTGTCCTCTCCTCAGCCACTTCCACCAGCTCGCCCGGGCAGGATATGACGGCGTTCCCAGGTCAGATGAGAAATATCCCTCCCGGCCAGACGTCCCTGAAACAGCTCCCCAGGGAGATGTCCTGGAGGCATCCTGGTCAGATGCCCAAACCACCCCAACTGCAACTCCACTTGATGCGGAGGAGCAGCGGCTCTACTCTGATTGCCTCCCAGGTGTCTGAGCTCCTCACCCTATCTCTAAGGTTGAGAGCCCAGTCACCCTGCGGAGGAAACTAATTTCAGCCGCTTGTATCCTCGATCTTGTTCTTTCAGTCACTGCCCACAGCTCGTGACCACAAGTGAGGGTTGGGACATAGATTGGCCGGTAAATTGAAAGCTTTGCCTTTTGGATCAGCTCCTCACCACAACAGACCAGTGTAGCGTCCGCATCATGGCGGACACTGCCCTGATCCACCTGTCAGTCTCGCGCTCCATTTTACCCTCACTCAAGAACAAGACCCTAAGACACCTGAACTCCACCACTTGCAGGAGCAGCTCTCCTGTGACCTGGAATGGGCAGTCCATCCTTTTGGATTGCGTAGAAATGAGCCTGACTATATATAGCCAGTATCTCTCGACTTCATACACAAACTCAGGCTCTTCCCCATCAGTGAGATGACAATCTATGTCCCAACAGCTAACTTCGGCACCAGGGGATCGGACCAAGGGCTCCACCAGGTGCTTGCCGACAGCTCATAGCGTCACACTTTTTTGGTTTGTTTGTACCCAAAAAAAGTCCTTTTTTTTTTTTTTCATCCATTTTTGAAGAGTGAATGTACAGTGTGTTTTATTTACAGGTGACTGTCTGGAGGGGCCAGTGCATAGAAAACAGATGATGAAATACTGACAAGCAGACACAGAAACAAATACACTATACAAGCACTGTCACTTGGTCATAGCACACATGCATCCCATACACCTGCTCTGTTCATACACGGGAAATACATATTTGCCTTCAGATTCAGAATATTCAGGAAAAGCATAAAAGTTTTGGTAAATCTCTGCTTACCAATCTATGCACTTTGTGTGTGCGCGTGTGCATCTGCGAGTGTGTATTAATGCATGCTGAAGGTCGTGGTCTGCTTGTTGACCAAAGAGTGTGTGATCTGTATGCAGGGTCAGACCAGACTAAGCCCTTTAAGTCCTCAGGAAACACACATTAGCATAACAGTTCTCTCACACGCACACACACACACACACACACTTGGCATGATCAGACTCAGGCAGACAGGGACTTAGATAAAAAAAAGAAAATCTCTCTCTTTCTCTCTCTCGCGCTCACACCTGAAACTCGACGTAATCACAGACAAAGGCGCTTACCAAGACATCAGGTTGCTTGCATCAGCCAGTGACTTCCACACAATGTTTGAGACGTGATGTTACATTTTTTATTCCAGACAAACTCAGCGTGTTTATTTTCAGTGCACCAAAGTTAAATTATACACCATAAAGACAAAAGTATTGGGGCACCCAGCCATTAGACTAACAGGGACTTTAATGAAATCGCATTCTAAATACATAGACAGCTACCACTCTTCTGGAAAGGCTATCTCAGATATTCATGAAATATAATAGTGTATTGATTATTACTGAGTGCAACTTTTAATTTGACATAACCTCTTTGTGTAGTGATTCTAAAAAAATTAAAGGTATACTAGGATATATGAAACATATTTTCAGAAAATATATATACATGCTTTTTCATTTGGTCTGTGAGGAATAAACAGTGATGATTGGCTCATCCAAGCATTTATTCTATTCTAGGCGTCCAGTAGGAACAGAGGAGGAGCTGCTCATTTTCATCTGGTCCAGTGGGCCGCTGGAATTTTTTGATGCAAGCCCTGCCCTGCGACCTTTCAGCTACTTTCAGTACAGGATACGCGCCCACAACTCCAAAGGCTCAGTTCTGAGCCAGTGGACTGTAGCCCAAACCTTGCAGGCTAAACCACAAGATATGGCCCCTCTCACTGCCACACCCACAGGTGAGTTCACAGAGCCTCATGAAAACTGTCTACAATGTTCTTGTATTGAATCAGTGACAGTCCCGCACGCTGTGAACTTTGACAGGTGCCTACTCGACCCATCTGAAATGGAGTGAGCCGGGACAGCCCAACGGTCTCATTTCCCACTATAGAGTGGTTTACAAGAAGCACCAAGACGACCCAACACTCAACACAACTGCTGTTACTGCTCTCACTGTGGAGGTAAATGCACACAGAATAAATGCTCATACACACACACACTCAGTGAATGCTGAATGATGAGAGCGCTTGTGTTTTTTTGTTGAAGGACAGTCTCCTTCTTAATCACATGTTGTTTGTTGTGTCTGATATTATCTGGGTAGAGCTGCACACAGCTGCAACTTATTCAGAGTACTGATGAGATGTAGAATTGTAGAATTCCAAAGCATGAATAGAAAGTATATGGTTGGTTTATATAATATACAGTGTGTGTATGTGTTTGTGTACATGTGTGTGTCTATTGTCATTTGTGATGCATGTGAAGAAATTTGGACTCTACCTGTGGTGCTGGTGCCATCTGTTTGCCAGTAAGGGGCCTACACACACACACACACACACACACACACACACACACACACTGCCCATGGCATTCTATTCTCCAGGGCTCTTCACATAATTCTATGCCATTTTGTGCCTGTTTCTCCTATGCAGGAAATAGCTATAAGCAACCCCCCTCAAACCAAACTCACACCCACATGAACCCTCATGCACAGACTCACATACGTACTGTATATGCACACATACTGTATCTCACTGGTAACGGCTGTCATCTAGCCTTGATATGAGCTGGCTCACACAATGGGATATTCGCCAACAGTGGCTAACATCCTCTCTGCACACACCATACACCTCTACATCTCTCTGTGTTTGGTGAGAGAAAGGGAGAAATAAAATCTTGAGATAAATAGAGAATCCGAGATGTTGTTGGATGGAAGATGGGAGTGTTGAGTGGAAAGGAGGTAAACATGCTGAGTTGATATACATTCAGAAAAGAAAAGTGCAAAAACAGAGGACTGAGAGACATAGTGACAGTTTGAGGGAACAAGTGAAGGAACAAGAGGGAGGTGAGACGGAGTGATAGATAGGAAAAGCAGGGAGCAGAGCAAAAAGGGTTGAAGAGGTAGAAGTATAGATCTATATTCTGTCCATACGAGTGGCCTCTTCTCCCTCAGTGACCTTTGGCTTGTCACTCATAATTAATACAAGATGTAAATGGAGACCTTTCACCTTCTCATTGATATGGAACACTCTGTGTTTGTGTGTGTGTGTGTGTGTGTGTGTGTGTGAGAGTCTGTGTATGTGTGAGAGGCTCATTGACATGGCATAGACTTATTTTGGTGGCGGTCATTTGTCACACGGATGCCTTCTCCGTTGTTTAGGAACACACAAAGAAAGTGAAAATGAACATGTGAGCAAACTTGGAAAGAGCAGAGTTTATTGGATTTAGAAATGTCTGTATAACAATGTACTCAATTAAACATGTATCCACACACATACATATTGCTACTTTGAGCACCCTTAGCCACAAGCCCAAGACCATCACAGGTTAAACATTGCCTGCAACAATCATACACAACAAAGTGACGCAGTTAAGTAAGACTTGTTTTTTGACAGATCTTACGGCTAGAAGATTGGAGGGGTTGAAAGAGAGAGCTGTAGGACTTCAAGGACAAAAGAACAAACTAAAGTTATTTGCTGTTTAAACTTCGTGACAGCTTGGTTCTTATTTATTATATGAAATGGATTATAAACGTCAAGAACTTATTTCGTTTTTTAAGAACCTCTTTCAAAGATCGAGATCACCAGAAGTGACATTCAACCTTTGGTTCTTTTCTTCAACATCACTTAGTTAACTTTCTCCTTTCCTTAATGTTGACTAATCCACCCATTCTTTTCTGCTCAAATTTTTTTAGTTTGTGGATGTATTGTTTGTGTGTGTGTGTCTGTGTCCATTTGGTATGTGTGTATTTGTGTGTGTATTGATCTCAGGCTGAGCTGGGAACCCTGCTCTGTGCCAGCTTGGCTGATTAATGGGGTCGTCATGGCAAACGGACGGAATGAGGGTACGAAGCCCAGGCGGCCCGCCTCACTAGACCCCTGTGCACCGCCCGGCACACACACAGTCTCACGCACACACACACACGCACAAATTCCCTCTTCATGCTTTACACCTTCCTGACAGACATGTTGGTCACTCAAACAACCCTGACAAGTTCTCCTTACAAAGGTTCATTTTGCTTTCACCAAATTCTGGCCAAAGCCTTCCAACTAAAATGCCACCATCATGCACCTGTCTCGCCCCTTGTTCTTTCCTGTGCTTTTCCTCTCTTCTGCCTTTCACCCTTCCTTTCTTTACCCCTCGTCTTTTTCTGTTACATTCTTCGCTACCTACCCACATTTTTTCTACCCGTTCTCTCGTTTTCTCGCTCCTCCTCCACCTCAATCCCTCCCTTCTAAACTCTCTGTCTGGTTTTTCTCTGCATCATCCCATTCCTCCCTCATTCCTCTCCCTACATCTTCCTCCAACCCCATCCCTAATTTCCTCAGTGCCGCTTTTCCATCAGACCTCTTCTTTACAACCTTATTTTACCTCTTCCATCTCTAAACCTGTGTACACTTCCCCAATCTCCTATCTCTTCCTTTACTACCTGTGTAGATCCTTTCCCTAATCCAGTCACTCGTCTCTCCTCCTTTGCATCTGTCACTAATCTTTGCTCCTTTGCTCTTTTCACTTTTTAAATTCTCCTGCCTCCTGCTTTTCCCTCCCTGCCACCTCCCTCTTTGTCTTCCTTTACTCCTCTGTCCTTTCCTCCCTCCCCTGGCTCTTCCAGATGTTACACTGTGGCCCTTGGGATCACTGGTGAATTTAGACCGTGTGTGTGTGTGTGTGTGTGTGTGTACGAAATGCTCTACGTGGATACATATGTCTAAATATGGTTGCATGTGTGCCTGCGTGCATGCATAACATTTTTGTTTTTGTGTGCGTATGTTCAGCGTGTGTGTGTGTGTTTGCATGTGCGTGTGTGCTGTATTAATACATCCCATTGATCAGAGCAGGACCCCTGACAGTCATCATCCCTGAGAACCATCTGGCCGATGCCTGACGCTCCCTCACCCAAACACAAGCTGACACCCTATTAATCTGCTACCGCCATGCATACATACATGCATATGTGTGTGTGTGTGTGTGTGTGTGTGTGAAAGAATGAATCAGTGAGAGCACGGAGAAGAGAGAGTGTGCAATGTGTATGCAAGAGGTTATGTGTAGAGTGTGTGTTAACATTTCTGCCATGTCCATGTTTCTGTGTGTGTGTGTGTGTGTATGTGCTGCATGCTCCAAACCGTGCACACACAGACGAATGTGTACACGCACCGCTCCGCCATCCGCCAACAACAGCCGGCGCTGAAGGGAGCTGAAGGGTGCTTGGAAATTAAGGTTATTACACAAATTGAGCCATATGGTCTAAATATTTCAGAGCTGAAATTTACTAGGCAATAAAAATGGCCCCTACCTCGGTAATGGTGTAAATTACAGCTTAACCACCAGCGCTAATGATGTCCTTCTGTACACCCCGTAACCAACCGTACATGAAGGACACATTGTTTAAAAAATACCCCAGGAAAAGCGAGAGTAAGAGAGAGAGAAAGAGAGAGAGAGAGAGAGAGAGAGGAGTGGAAAGAAGAAGGGATGAGGATATAGGGGGAACGATGAAACAAATATGGGTAAAAGAGGAGTGAAAGATGTGAGGGAAGAAGAAAGATGAAGAGAAAAGGGGATGGAGAGAAAGAGAAAGTGGTTAATTTAGAGAGCAGATAAAGAGAGAGAGCTAGCAGCATGTTTACAATCTGTTAGTTTACCATTAAGAGCCCGTCAGAGAGTGTGGGACAGCGAGGGCCAGCCAGCGAACTGTGTCTCAAACTGTGTGTGTGTGTGTGTGTATTTAAGCATGCGCAGTCGGGGGGCATATATGTTATCAGAATATGTGATGTGTATTTAGACATGAATGGTCTGGTGTGTTGAATGATTAGATGGGGACAAACATGGTGAGAACACATAGTATGAATACAGATGCATAGTTTTGGGATGCTTTAGCATGTCATACTGTATGTTGGCTTGTGTTTTAGTGATTTGACCTGGGAATGCACAGTAAAGTTGTTATCACTCAGAATAGTTTTGTCTAACTGAGAAATCGATGAGAAGATCAACACTTTCATATCAGTAGACTAAATATGCTAAGCTAATAGCTTGGCTTGGCATAAGGACTAGAAGCAGGGTAAATGGCAAGCCTTGCTAAGACCAAAAGTAATAAAATCAACCTACAAGTGTCATGGAAGCCTCATGCTAGTGACAAGGTTTCCATCAAGAAATCATGTTTTCCCATAATGTCGAACCATTCCTTGAAGATCCATGTCAAATTTGGATCTCGGGAACACAACAAACTGATGAACCAGCTAGGAGTTAGTGAAACACTGATCACAGGGTCGTTGTTGCAACACAACTTTCACAACACTATGAATTTCTGGAGGGTCACGTATAATATATTGGCAACATAACAAGTGAAGTTCCAGTGTGTTGTTGTCAGCACATAACAGCCCTAAAATTAGAACACACATGGACTTTTCAGGTATGGTGCTTTTATTAAAGTTTTATCCAAGACCCTTCAAGCAGAGTGAAAGTCTAGTTTATTATTCATTTTATTTTATTAGACTAATTAGTCTAATAGAAAGATATAAAAAATAACTCAGATGTCCATACTTTGGACATCTCAATTCTCAATTACCTGTTTTAACCAAACTGAATCTGTAAAAGATATAAGTGAATCTGCTGAAACAGGACTGGGCTGCTCTACTTCTTCACTTGTTGCTTTGAACCCTCTCTTACTTCCTGTTCGGTTATTGGCTTTGCTTTGCTTAATCACAATAGAGAAGGGGTGGAGGATAGACTGTGGTCAAAGGACTAGGAATGACAAGGCTTTGCCCTTGCTCTCATTGACACCCTTTAACAAATGAGGAAGACACAGAAGTGCAGGCAAGAGAGAGATGCAAAGCCGAGTGCCCAGAGGGTGAGGAGAGAGGGATGAGGAGGTTGAGAGAGGAGGAGGACACAGGTGAAGAGAGGAGAGAAGGATTAGAGGGGAGAATAAGGAGACTCTGATGCAGAGTTCATTAGGCTCTCGGCCTATCAGACCCCTTAGTTAGAGGTCTCCAACTCTGATTGGAGGGCTCTCAGCATTCTGCATAAACAGCCAAATAATCAGGCTGCAACAGTCCCTCTTCTCCTCGCTGCAATCTCTCGTCTCCTCGTCTTTTTCACAACTCCTCCTTCTGTCGCTCCATACTGCTTAGTCCTCCCTCCATCGTTACATTTCCATCTCGGTTTTCTCTACCTCTGTCTTAAATTGCAGTTTTCATGCTATTCTCATCCACCCTCTCTGCCCCCCTACACTCCCTCTTCGTCCCCCTCTCAGTCTTTCAAGTGATTTTTGTTCAAGTAAGTTTATATCCTCCTACTTCCTCTTCCTCCTTCTCTCTTCATGCTCCCTCCTTCTCTCTCTTTCACACACACACACACACACTGTCTCTCTGTAATAACAGGTTGTGTGTTATTGTGTGTCTGTCTGTGAAGAGGCCACACCATCCAGTGTAGTGCTCTCCACTTGTCTTAATGGGTGTTTAGTGCTGCAACTGCCATATGATGGTTATCACTTTAGAGGAATGCTGAGTGTGTGAGAGAGACGAAGTCCATTCAACTCTCGAAGAAAGCATGGTTAAGAGTGTGTGAAAATGTGTAACTGAATCCTTGTGTTTGTTTTGGAAGTGGGCTGTACTTTTGAGGATGTGTTCCTGCCAGACTTGGTTTGTCTGCTGCTGTGTCACAGCCTGGACACGAATGTAGTGTCTCTGTATTTAGATTTGGTTATCTGCATTATGTTTTTGTAAGATACTTATCTGTGTCTGTGTTTTAGATGAACAACCCTCCTTCGAACGGAATATCAAGACACTCTTAGTCAAATCATTTTCATTGCATGAAAAATACTAAATTCACTTTGTTTCAGCTTAGTTTACAATTTTATCCCCATTTCTACCCAGTGACCAGAAAAGATTGAATGAAGCCTCTTGATTAGACGTTGCTTGTACAAATGCACAGATTTTATTTGCTTTGTTTTTTGTACCAAGTAATAAATAATGTAGTAATGTTTTTGTTGTTATATTTTTTTGTATTGAATTGGTCTTGCTGATGAAATAAGTATTGGATGAAACTGTATCCGCAGACAAATGTGCACACCAATTTAAATTCAGGAGACATCTGTGGATTTTAAGCATACCATCCCTGACTTGCCAGAATTTGTCCACTGGTCTTTGGCCACATCACACACACATAAACACATGCATATATGCACACTAAATATGCTGTTCCTGGGGTCTAGAGCCGCCAAGGCCAATCATGGCTGTCGGTGTGAAGTGGGCATGCCCGTTCCAGGCCCCTGCAGTCCCTCTCTGTCTGTGCTGGCCACAGACAAAACACATGTCTAATGGCACTGTCTAATGTGTGTCTGTGGGTGTGTTTCTCTATGTGCGTGTGTGTATGTCGCACGAACGTCTGTATGTGTCAGGGTTTGTCTAATGCACACTGACTAGCAGGGACACCCACGCAGGGCATTTGCAAACAGACACAGGGCAATTGTTCCAGCAGCATTGAATTAAGCCTGTGCATAAATACACACACACACACACACACACATACAAACTTGGCTTGAGAGCTTGGCATGGGGCGCGAAAGAGCAGCGTGTGGTGCACTGGCTCACCTCAGAAACCTCCAAAAACAATTACTGCTCTCACAGGGCTGGTCAGGGCACAGCTTGTACTAATAGACTGGACTAAAGAATTGAATTGAATTGAATTGAGCTGAATTGAATTGAACTGAATTGTACTGAATCATGACTGCTCATAGCATGTTTTACCACACACTGAAAGAACTAAGACATATAAGAAAAGGTGAAACAGCACGGTGCTTTATTATGTCTCCAGGACTTACAATGACAGAGGAGAGAGGCCAGAAAAGGCCTGTGGAGAGAAACATCCCTAAGGTAGACCAGTTGGACCCCATTCACCTATCATTAAGCATGGCTCCTTCATGTATGTTCTTAGGCTCTCACTCAAATTTACTTTTACCTGTGTGTGTGTGTGTGTGTGTGTGTGTGTGTGTGTGTGTGTGTGTGTGTATGAGAGACAGAGACAAAAAGAGTGTGTGTGTGTGTGTGTGTGTGTGTGTGTGTGTGTTTGCGTGTGTGTGCGTAGCCATATGCTAATGTTGGTCCGTCTCTGTCTCTCTGCGGGGCCCAGTGCTGGGGCCTTTGTGAGATAATCAGCATAATTCTTTTGACAAATACACATGGTTATTCTTAATTAGTATCACACACTGTCCCTCCGGCCGCACCATGCCTCTCCACCTGAATATCACACACACTCAGTTGTGCACTTGCACACACACTCTTCTAGTAGGGACATATGGGTACAAAACAAGATGCATGTAGACATGGGCTTGTTATGATACATGCAAATAAGCACAAATAAACACGCGGTACTGATATATTTGCTACAGAGACACACACGCTGTCCAGAGGATTCCTGCTGTGGCTCAGCTCACACACCAAAGACAAGACAGAATAAGAGATAAAAGATTGAATAGTTTGCTTCCTTGCCCTCAATGCTAAGTTGTGTTGAACCATGTAAGATCTGAGGGCTTTTTAATGTATAAATTAGCTAGACCTCGTGCTGTCTCCTCTCTTCCTTCCCTGTCATTGTCTCCTGTTCTGTCTTGTTTACACTTTTCTCCTTTACATCTGTGCAAATCTCGTCTCCTTATCTCTCTCTCTCTTTCTCTCCTCATTTCTCTCTCTCTCTCTCTCTCTGTCTCTCTTGACTTCTTGCTCCTCCTCTGTTCTTTTGCATTTGCCATGATTAACCAGAGACTTTGATCATTCACACATACATGCACATGCTCATGCACAATGAATTTCATTTGACGAGAACCTTTTTGCTTTCATATCCTGCATTAGGGCTTTTCATGTGGTCTTCATAGGTTGGCCAGAAACTCAAACATTTATCAAAATCATTTTTTTCTGCTACCACAAGCACACAACCTATATATTACAGTGACATCATAAACACGTTTCTAAGTTGCAGTATGGTCTACCTCTTGCTCCAAAATTGGTGCTTAAATATGCATGGATATGTATCCAAAACAGCCATTTGAAAGCTCTGTTAAATCTGACGCACACTGTGTAGTGTTCACAAAGTCCATGTGTAATATACGTGACAGAAACCCAACAAACATTAAGTTTGAAATTCAGTTCTAGCTGTGTGGTTTTAAGTATTTAACTTGACTCTTTTAATCATGTCATTATTTCTCAGGAAGTTTTGTATGTATGTGTTGTCTGCCTGTCTGTGTGTGTGTGTGTGCACGTGTGTATGCATGAGAGAGAAATAGTTATTGAGGGAGCTGTTAATGTAATGTAATAGTAGTGTGTTTTAGTGTTACACCATTTGATCACTACGTGTCTGTGTGTGCGGTTAACAAGCTGAGGTGGTGAATTTCATACTGCTTGATTGTTGAGTTTTTTTGTGTGTGTGTGTGTATATGTATATGTGTGTGTGTGTGTGTGTGTGTGGAGAGAGAGAGGAGGAGGCCGTTAATGTGGTGTGTTTCAGTGATAAAGTGTTTGAATGTATTGCCATCTAGAGGCGTGTAGCAGAGTCTCCATGCTCCTATAAAAGCTGCCAGCACCAGATGCTGCTATTGACAATGTGCATATGTTAACCGCTTTATAGGCCACATGCCTCACATATTTCACTGGCTTTTAAGGTAGAGAGATCTCTCATTCTTGCTCACTTAATCTGTCTCTCCCTTTTGCCACATTTATCTTTTTTTCTCTCCCACTTTAGCTTTCTTCCACCTTTTTTTTTGCCCATTCGTTCAATCTTTCTCAGTCTCAGTCGTTCTCACACACCCCCCTCTCCTTCTGTCTCTCCCTTTTTCATTTCCTTCAACAGTTATTAACTTACTCACCTCTGACTTTTTTTCCATCCCTCTTTTCTGATTTTCTGTCCTGCATCACCTTACTTCATTTCATTCCTATCTCTTTTTTCTTTGTGCTCTTCTTTCTCACTTTCCCTGCCCCTTTCTCTTTCTATCTCTCTCCACCCTGTGTCTCTCTCTTTGCATCCCTCCCTCGCTCCCTTCCTCTCTCTACTGAGAAGTGCTGTGATTTGCAGGAGGATTTAGCTTGTGTCTAGGTGTCTGGGGGCTTATTAATCCTATTTTACTGTGGATGAAAAACACATTGGCTCCCAGACATGAAAACAGTGAATACATGCATTCTGGTTGTTGTTCAGACAGTTCATCCTTGGTGCCACGCTACGGTGATTTGTCAGGGTTTTCATTTGATTCAGTTTGAATTGGAGCCTTTTTGATCCTCTTGCCGCTACATTGAAGTAGGTTACCAGTTAATCTCTTTACATATGCTTGCTTATGTGAAAGCATACAGCCCTGAACAGAGAATTAAAAAAACAAGACTGCAGACTCAACACTCGAAAAAAATATAGACTTGTGTGTTGTACATTCACAGAAATGTGTTCATGCACAGAGAGACGTCACTCTCATAGCTGCTTTAAAGCTCACATTCATAAACAAACAGGCAGTGCTACATCCTGTAGCCCAGTGATCCCTGACTACCATGTCATCGTACGCCAGGGCCTTTTGAAACAACAGTGTGTCTCTTTATCAATTAGTAAATGGTGTTCCCACTGTATCTCTCACACACACACACATATTGCCCCTGTGTCTGCCAGGGTGTTGGGCTGGATCCCACTGCCTAAAGCTACTGGCAGACTCACTCTGTGTGTGTGTGTGTGTGTGTGTGTGTGAGAGGGAGAGAGAGAGAGAGAGAGAGAGAAGGAGAGATGAAAGGGTGCTTGTGTGACATAAACACTCAATCTGGAAGCTTTGAATTCACCCATAAGGGACGGCTGCCTGCCTGCCAGTCTCTCTCTCGCTCTGTCTCTGCCACTTCTCTGGTGTCTACTTACTTTACCATGGCAGAGGCTGTATGTTGAAATGTTGATATCACAAATCCCATGTCATGTCATCTTAGCTTGCCATTGTTTCAGTGTTCCATTTCACCCCCCCCATTTTAATGAGTAATGCACTGGTTTTTATTCATGCCGGATTTGTTTGTGTAACTAATTTCCTCTCAGTCTCTTCTATGGCATGCTACCCACTTCCCTGTTTCTCTTTCCATCTATACTCTTTTATTTTGTCTCCTTGTAACTTTGCCCAGTCATTCCTTTGTCTTTTCTCCCACATATCTCTTCCTTCTTACAGCTTGGTGAATATCATGCCTTTCTACTTTGTCCTCTTCTTTTACCTCTTTGCACTTGTAGTCCTTCATGTCTCTATACGGTGTATCACATATTGGCTTCTCTTTCTCTCTCAGGGTTCAGTCCTAGAAGCGACTGTCTATGGTCTTGAACCATACAGTCAGTATAGTCTGCGAGTGGAAGCTGTGAATGATGCAGGTAAGTTGACTATGAGTTGCTCATATAAAATGTAAGGGATGAATAATATCAGCACCAACCACTGAACCCCTCCCTTGAGTCTACATGACTTGTAACCCTTCAGGCAGTGTGTCCAGTCCATGGGTAGGCATTAGGACGCTGGAGGCTTCTCCTGCAGGCCTTGAAAACTTCACAGTGGAGCAGAGAGAGCAGGGTCGGGCGTTACTGCTGAGCTGGGATCAACCAAGTGCTCCAAACGGAATCATCACGGTACATACCATATGAACTGAAACACAGGACACACAGCAAAGTACATACACAGCACTGAGCAGATGAAGCATAGTGGTCCTCGGATAAAATCAGTCTCACATAGTCAATCAAGTCACATAGAAGACACAATTGACAGCAGATAGCCCTGCACTTCAAGTCAGTATCGTCAAAAATATACACGTTACCACATTTTCATCCCTCCTTTGTTCCCATTATGTCATACTTTAATCCACCTTCTCCTCCTCACACTGCACTGGATACTTTTCTTTCCTCTTCCCCAATTTACATCTCCTCCTCCTCCAGATGTATAACTTGTACAGTGAAGGGAACCTGGAATTCAGCGGACTATCACGCAACTTCCTGTTTCGTCGTTTGGAGCCATGGACCATGTATTCTTTGACTCTTGAAGCTTGTACCTCAGCAGGCTGCACACACACCCCACCTCAGCACGTCACCACAGCAGCAGCTCCACCTTCTTCCCAGCCACCCCCCAGGCCTCTCTTCATTGGCCCAGACCATGTGTCACTCACCTGGGGCCCTCCCTCCCAGCCCAATGGACCGATTGCAGAGTATTTCTTACTTGGGAGAAGTCTGGAGGAAGTGGCGAGAGGAAGGAGCAATGAAGAGGGTAATGAAAGCGGAAAGGTAGGTTAAACAGAGGACACATGTCTGAAGATAAATTTCTAAGTTCATAATCAGTCTGACCATTTCACAGCCTAATAGAATATTGGGTGTCTGTAAAAGGTTACATCTTGCATTATTTCTGGAAGTTATCAAATGAACATTGTGTTACTGATGTAGGTCAAATTGAATCATCCCCCATGGTCTCCATCAGGTGCTGTTCAGAGAGTCATCCCCAAAACAAGGTGAAACCTTTTCGTATACAGTGACCGGATTGCGTCCCTGGACACAGTATGAGTTCAGTGTTCGCACTCACAACCATGCTGGACATACCTGGAGTCCCTGGGTAACTGTGACAACCAGACAGGCCCCTCCTCGTGGTCTAGCATCCCCAACGGTGAGCCACCTCCAAGGCAAGCCCAGTGAGGTGTTGGTGACCTGGACTCCTCCTTTGGAGCCCAACGGGGTGCTTCAGTCCTACAGGATTCAGAGAAACAATGTCAGTTTCTCATTTAGTTTTGACCCTACCGTCCTCAGCTACACAGATGAAGACCTCCTGCCCTTTTCAACATATAGGTATTATTTACTTATTACCAGAACGTTTCCTTGTGAGAATTCTAAATAACCGCCACATGAAAAAAAAAAAAAGATTTTTGCGGGATGAATTTTTAATAGATGATTAAATTTTTACTCCCTTTTGTTCTTTTCTACAGCTACTCAGTCATAGCCTGCACATCTGAGGGATGCATCACAAGTCCTCATACAAACATCACAACTCTAGAGGCTCCACCTGCCACAGTGGAAGCTCCCGCAATGGACAGCATCACATCCAATAGTATAAACATTTCCTGGAGCAAACCGCTGACACAGAATGGAGAGGTGACTGAATACGTGCTCAAACTGAACAATGAAGAAGCTTATCGTGGGAAAGACCTAAATGTAGTGCTGTCACATTTGCGGCCTCACACCTCATATCAGCTGGTCCTTGTAGCGTGCACCAGGGGTGGGTGCACTACCAGCACCACAGTGTCTGCTCAAACTGAGGAAGTTCCACCCACTGACCTGCCTGCCCCAACTCTGAAGGTGCGTTTATTCATTTCTTTGCTTCCAATCCAGATCCTAGCTTTGCAATGTAGCTCAAGAGAATTTAAATTCCATAGAATTTAGTTTCTTGCACAAATTTACAAAACCTCATAAACTCTGATTTATCAGTAGAATAATTACATGATACAAAGCATATGCATTTGTTTTTTATATAGATTGATTCTTTTGGTTATTTTGATAACATGTGTTGAGTTTTACCTGTTGCTATGTTTGGAGCGCTGTTTTTTGTGACCTCTGACCTTTTACATTGAAGGTCACTGGCTCAGAGTCAGTGGAGGTTAACTGGAGACCACCAGAACACCCTAATGGCATCATCACAGGATATGAGCTTCGCAGAGATGGTGAAGTCATCTATGTCGGCACAGAGACCCATTACCACGACTTTACACTTGTGCCTAATGTGGAATACAGCTACGTTGTCAGGGCCAACAACAGCAAAGGCGCAGTGAGCAGCGCAGCGTCCACAGCAAAGACTGACTCGTCAGCTCCGTCTGGGGTTGGTGTCCCCACACTGACGCCTCTGGGACCGAACCAGGTGATTTATTCATCTATTTAGTCCATAAAGGTAACAACTGAACAGTGACACTAAAACATACTTGCTATCTTTTAATAAGTTTTTGTTCCATATGTTGTTTGTCTTCCCAGGTGAGAGTAGACTGGAGTACTCCAGCTCGTCCTAATGGAGACATTGTGAGTTACACTGTGCATCAAAGAGATCCAGTCCAGCTCAGCCTCATCAGCACTGTGTTCACTCCAGAGGAGGGTGACTTCTCTGACAGACACACCACTCTGCATGGGCTTGCTGCTTACCACAGGTCAGTTAAAGTACCACAGTTAACTTTCATTTATTCATGCAGCAAAATATGTTGGAAGTAGGGATGCACGTTATATATGACAGATATATTATCGTCCCAGTAATGGAAGATTTATATAATCAGCTAATAATGAAATTATAGCCGATGAATAGTGTTGATAGCACAAAGCCAGATTCCTTTCATTGACTTAGCAAGTACAGCATCTAGACATTCCAATACAGTATTTGGTGGTATGCACCTTTAAAGTTAGTTTGAGATCTGCCATTAAATGCAGAGAGGAAGGAGAAGAAAAACAAGTACGGCTGCACCTGGGCAGAGCCACACCTCATCACCAGTGTGACATTTTTTGGACAACATGACAGCAGTTTGTCATTCATGTTTCAAAAGGGTTTAGAGAGGAGATAAGAAGCCTGTGTGTAATACAACAAATCGTATTGGAGTTATGGAATATTAAGTCATCCATCTTTGCTCCCTACATCCTTTCTTACCCTCAGGTTTGGATGAAAATTTTCAAAATCTAAATAAATCTAAATGCCAGTAGGAGCAGATAATTATAGTATCGGTGGAAAAAATACATGTCATACATCCCCAGTTAGAAGTACTGTCAAACTGCAAAGCTGAATGTTGATCACGTTCACACTTTAATTAAACTGCATTGCTGAAAATTGCCAAGATAAAAACTTGAACGATATGAATAGAATGACCACAGCCACTTTTTAAAACCACTACAACATATAGACTGTTATAGTTAGTACCAGAGTTATGTTCACTTCACTCTCATTTTAATTATTAATAACTTTTTTCTTAATAACATAATAATAATAATAGTTAGTGCATTCTTTTAAATTAGAAATGAACTGAAATTTTAAATCTATTTTAAAATGATTGAACTTAAAGTGAACCTGGTGTGAAGTGGCGTGAGGGATCAAAAAGTAATCAAATATGGTTTCATATTTTTTTCCAAATCTGTACTCGAAATTCTGATACATTTAATCCACGCTGAAAAGAATAATCTTGCAAAGATAAAAAGATGCAAGACATCTATTTGCAGTGCTCTGCTGTTTTTCAAGAGACAAGTCAAATGCTGGATTTCTTAAGTGATAAATTAGGATAGAAATGCACATGTCAGAATGCAAATATCTTGAAAAGGTGAAAAACAGTCTCTCTAATGAGCTGCCATAAAGACATTGTCAACACTGTGGTGTC
This sequence comes from Scatophagus argus, assembly GCF_020382885.2. Classification (NCBI taxonomy): domain Eukaryota; kingdom Metazoa; phylum Chordata; class Actinopteri; family Scatophagidae; genus Scatophagus; species Scatophagus argus. The sequence goes on from NC_058493.1 coordinate 12,334,099, forward strand.
TCAAAGCAAGAACTAAAGAGAGAAGTGAGGCAACCTTGAAGCGGTGGCCATGCATCTATCACTGTGTCTCAAAAAAGGACAGCAGCTTAGACGTGTGTGTCTGTGTGTGTGCGCTCGCGTGTGTGTGTGCTAATGCGTGTGCAGTTGTGTGTGCATGTCAGTGTGCTTGAATGTGTGGCTGTGCATGTGTGTATGTGCACTCTGATAGAGATTCAGATAATAAAAGCTCATCATCCTTATCATCTAAAGATCACTCCCCTCTCTCTCCGTTGACCTCCTAACCATTCAGCCCATCTTCATAACCTTCTCTCTCTTTTCTCCCCCTCACTCTTCCCTATCGTTTCCTTTATTCCTTTTGTTCTCCAAAAGAAACAACAGCACTTCCAAATTAGTTTCTACTGACTTTATGTTAATTATTTAAGATAAGATGTGTTTCTTCCCCTCATTTGTCTTTTGCACAGGACAAAAACATCCCTGATTACTGCATTTAAAAATATGTGCCTTTGTTTGTGTATAGGTATGAAGTGAAGGTGGAGGCCTGCACAGCGCTGGGCTGCTCTTCCAGTGACTGGTCATCTGTACTTACTTTGGAAGCTCCCCCTGCTGGACAAACAGCACCGCTGCTAGACCTCCAACCTGACATACACACCGGCCTACAGACCACTTTTTTACTCACCTGGTCGCCTCCAGCTCAGCCAAATGGCAAAGTTCTGCTTTATGAGGTGTACCGCAGGATGACTCGTACCACTGACAGCCACAGAAGTGATACAGAAACACTCATCCACAGGGATGTGTCCACTACTTACAAAGATGAAGCACTTCAGCCGTATACTCTATACCAGTACCAGGTACAGCACTCTGTGTGTATTTGTTTAGAAAAGCAGATTTCTAGTAGATATTAACTGGTTAATGCTCGTAAAGGTAAACTCAAATGTTTATCCAGATCTGAAAGGATGGAGATGGAAACCAATCGTTCTGTCTCACTGAAAACAAAGTAATGCTGGCTTTTGACCTGGATTTTGTGAGGCATCTTGAGGTTTTTTTTTTCTCTTTTATTTGTATTAGAAAGAATAAAACAAAATTGCTGGGAAGACACAGAGCTTGATTAAGTGGACAAGTCATGAACAGTTTCAAATTTTACAGACCTTACTTATTTAGTAGGTTATCAAAATAACTAATAGATTAGATGTGTTTTTTGGAGGATATCAGGTTTACAGAAAAATCTAAACACGCGTTATAACTAAAAAACACATGGACCTCTGGAGTGATCATGGAGTTAAACTCTTTATTGTGATCTGTGAGCCTCATTTGAGACCAGAGGTGATGTGACTGACACAACAGAAGATGCTGCCTGTTTTCACAATGAAATGTTTTCCTGAAGTCACGCAGTCACACACACGCAGACACACACACATACATCCAAATTAATATAGTCATCCATACACACCAACATACACAAACACACGCACGAACCAAGTAATCAGACAGGTGTTAAATGGCGGGGTCCATATTCATGCTGTTGTGCTGTGCGTTGGTACGCTAATTGACAGGCTAGCCCTTTGGAAGCAACAATAACATTAGCATTCCTGCCTGTCACACATCCAAGCCGATGCCAGAGAACCTGTGTAATTGATTGAGTTTGCCTGATTGTGGTGCCGTCTTTATTTACGAGGGTCCTAATTTATGACAGGAGGAGGGAGGGAGGGAGGAGCTTTTGGAGATGACGGGCGGGCAACAGAGCCATTAATCACTGGGCCCTCACAGCACCCCACTTCCTGATTACCAGCCAGCCAATCGAATTAACTGTTAGCCCCCTTGGTAACAGAGCTTGTATTGGAAAGACCTTTTAATGGTGACCGCTACACGTCCCCTGAGGATCTGTCAGTGGGGGATTGGGGTATGTGGACAAGGTGGGGGTATGTGTGTGATGTCCACGTGTACATGTACACAGTAGTAAATGTGTGTGTTTCTGTTTGCATGTAAATATGTGTGTGTGTGTGCGCGCGCGCTTTTGTCAGAGAGAGAAACAATATAAATGTTGAGAAATTCCTATGGGCTTATTCGTCATGCCTTCGCTCTCAAGTTTCAACCAATAAGTTATATTTTTTCATTGCCCGTCTGTCAATCTATCAGTCTATCCTCTACCTCTACCTTTCTGTCTATCTTTCTTCCTGGCTTTGTTTTTATTTAGCTGTTAATCTATCTGTGTACCTTTTTGGCTCTTTCTCCCAGTGTTTAAGGCGTACACAAGGACGATAAGTCAGTTCAGTTTAGCGCACCACAGTGCAGAGAGAGAAATCATATTAGGCTAATTACACTGGGTCATAAGCTCCTATTGACAGCTTTATGCTTGGTTTTAATTACTGCCCACTTTCACACAACTTAGCCCCTTCACCCCAAGTAGCTGCACCCGCCAAGAAGCTTCACTGGCCTATCGGAGCGCTCGAATCGAGTCCGCAGTCCCACCATCCAATAACAACGCTCAAATACTGTGTGGTAGTTTCCTGAAGTCGTTTGTTGCCATGGCGGCTCCTTTGCTGCCATAGCAGCTAACCGCGTATATTTTTATTTTGTGTCTAACAAGCCAAATCATGGCCCAATAGGAGGAGAGAGGACAAGAGAGGAGAGAAAGCAGTAAAAAGTCTGTAGATGATATAAGGACGGGGATATGAGCTCTGCCTCTTAGCACTGGATCAAGGGCAAGGTGATCTGGACTGACTTTAGTTTTGAACTTTTTCTCTCTGTTCTGTCTATGTGGCATAAACTTCTTAAACAGGCTCAAAGCCTTGCGTCATATGAAGCTTTAACTGTTGCTGCTAGGAGAAGAACACGGTTGTTGCTGGGTAGAACTGTTTCATTGCTGCAGTTATAAGTTGTATGATGGCAAGAGCTACTTCAGACTATTTTAAGCAACAAGTCAAGTCACAGTTCCTGTGTAGAAACTACATACCATAGAAAACTTTCACCTGATGCAAATGCTCTTGTTCTTCAGACTGTTTAACTAGATATTTAGAACCTTTTCTGTGTGCTTTGTTCCATTACTATGATTCTGCAAATGTGATTACATTAAGAGATACAGTTTGTTGTTCGCTGTTACAAGTACAATCAAATCATCATTGTCATAACTGCAAACAGACTGCTAACATATAGAAATATGAAACGGAAATCATTACTTCATTTATTTTCAGTATCACTTTGATGTAAATGTGCCAGATTTAGCCAGGGGCAGGTTTTCCTCAGCAGGCTATTGTTAAAAACAGTCATTATTTTGCTTGATACATAAAACCAATAATATAATGAGTTTAGATTTAATTACAAAAATGGCTGTTTCCCTACCCCTAATCCTGTAATCTTCTTTGTAGCTGTCAGTTGTCCCACATGTACTGCACACACATACACACTTCTCTTTGACCTTTTCCTTATCAGGATGACAGCATGCCCTTTACCCAACACACACTCTTTCTTCTTTCCCTCCACCAATCATTCTTACTCTTCCACACAGGCTCCTGTCCTTTCCTTAATTCTTCTTCCTGCCATCCCTCCTACCATTCCCATTTTTTCATCCACTTCTTCCACCACCATGACAGTACAGACAACGGACCAGAAGGCTTATAATAGAAAAATACAGAAAAGTTAGAGGACTGTAGTGTTTCTGATAAGAAATTTAAAGTTAAAATGTTTGTAGTTTGCAAAAGCTTTTCTCCTCATCTCTTGTTTACCTTTTTAGAATTTCATTTTAATTAATAACTTCTACTTCATTAGTTTTGTGAATTAGTATTATAATTTTTACAGCATCACATTGATCCTTGATCAAGGATCACAGTAGTGACCAATCACATCAGCTCCTCTTATCTCCTTTAAAAGCATCCGACAGCTACATGGGCCAGTGGACAAGGTTCAGATTGGTCTCTTTGTGAGGAAACTGTAGGTACTGTAGGAGTCACAAGTCAAAAATACTATTATAGAAATAAACCCTCAAGGGCCAATGTGTCTGTCCCTGTTTGAGTCTAATGGATTTATTTTGCTTTAGACAAAAAGTTTGTTCTTGTGCAAAATGTTTTGATTAAGTGACTGTGAAAGGTTGCATTCAGTTACACATACCAGCATACATTTGCATTCACACAAGAGCTGTAAATACTCATTAAATGTCTCTGAAATAAGACATTTTACACAACTGAAAATAATATTTTGACCATAAAGAGGATATTGTTGTTGCTGTGTTTAAGTGTTCTTAAAATTGAAATTATTTTGCTGCATAAACCTGAACTCCTGTGAGGAATAGGTCAATATACTGAGGTATACTTATAGATGCAAGATTGTGTAAATATTTTATTGTATACTGGTACTGTGTTGCAACTGCTCAGGCAGTTATCAAGTCAGTGTGTTGGATGTCTATTTAAATATTTACACTACAGTAAAAAAAATTATGAAAGTGAAAGAACCAAAGTTTGGCAGACACGAAAAGGTTTTTTTGTGATGTTAGAGGATTCTGTATGTGCACTGCCACCAACTAAAGTCAAGAAACTAGAACAAAGTTATTTGTGTAACCAGAAAGCACAACCAGTTCTGCAGAACTAAACCCCTCCCAGGTCCATTTGGGGCAATGGACTTACTAAACAGCACAACCTGACATTTCTCATGCTTCCCCTGTTCGGTCTCCTGACTCCACTCCTTGTGCCACATCCGCTCTTCCTCCTGTCCTCCTCTTCCTCCTCCCCATTCACAGTCTCTCCATCTTCCATTCTTCTTTCCCCTCTCCCATCTCAGTCCATCTGTGCTGTCACTTAGATCAATCAGTCTGATTGATCACGGCCTAATTGACAATTATTGAGGTTAATTTGACTCTTAACACGCTTGCATGCACTCGCATATGTGCACAAAAGCCACTGTCACAGCTCCAGACAACGCATCGCGCACACACAGACACACACTTTCAACATTGAAGCTCAGACCCATCCATCTGCCTTCTGCACTACTTCTGACAGGCTACAGATGACTTACACATGCAAATCTCCACCCTGCCTGACCCTGTGCTGTGTACACCCTCTAATTATACCCAACACAAGCACACAAATAAGATTACTCTGTGTGCGTATGTTTGCGTGTGTGTGTGTGTGTGTGAGAGAGAGAGAGAGAATAACTCCTTGATGAAGGTGAAAAGTAATTGTCATGCAGATATGTTCGTGCTGGTTTGCATGTTGAAAAGGTTTTCTTCTCAGTGCTGATGGTAGTTTTGATGGATGATCCAGTGAATTGACTTATATCCTTTAGGTGGTCTGGTGGATACTCGGTAATTAAGAGAAGCTTTCATCATTGGGAGTAAATAAAATGTGTCTGAAATCCTAATGACCAGAGCAAAAAGTTTTATGTCCGGCTCTCACTTGTGGCACATGTTCTCTCTCTGTTATTCACCATCGTTAAAAATGTGAGTGAACTGAACTGACTGACGTGAGGTTTTGACCAACAGGTGTGGGCAGTGAATTCTGCTGGTCGCTCTGCCAGTGCGTGGGCCAGTGGGAGAACCGGACCTGCCCCACCTGAGGGTGTAGGCCCGCCTATTTTCCTGCATGTTTCAGCGACCTCAGCAGTAGTGGACATCCATCCTCCAGCTCAACCCAATGGGATCATTAGCCTTTACAGAGTGTTCTCACTGAACCACAGCAGCCACACTCTGGTAAAGAACATAATACCACATCTGATAATTCACTCAGCTTGTATGAAGGTTCTTTAACAATTTCTGTACCATCTTGCTCTCTAGTCCTCCATTTTTTTTTAAATTGTAATCACCCTTTTCTGTCATCAGTCAATCTCATTCTGTCCTCCTGTGTTTTCTGCCTTGGCCTGCCCGTGATATGTTTCTGTACACTGTGGTCACCCAAAACCTAAACTCACCCCCTCATTTTCTCTTTCCTGTAGCTGTCAGAAGGTACATCCCACCAACAGACGCTCCATGGTTTACATCCTTATACCCAATACTGGGTAGGAATAGAGGCCTGCACCTGTTATCAGGTAGTAATATATATTTGCCTTGTCGTGAAAGTGAGATCACTCATTCTGGTTCTTGTCTGGTCTTATTTTGAAAAGGCTGTTGTAGGCTGTGCCACTGTTAAGTATTAATTACTTAGATAATCATATATTTTTACTATAAAATACTTGAGCAGAGGTATTTGTTCCACCACTGAATGCCACCTTTTAAATTGCCATGGATACTCTACTTGTGCACACATAAAAAATACTATGTATCTTTGAAGTGTCTGTTTTGGACATTTGACAGTGCTGTAACCAAGGTCCAGTGGGTGACCTCCACACCCTGGCCGCCCCCCCAGCACGCCAGCCTCCTCCTCGCCCCGTCACCCTGACCTCCCGCTCTGTTCAGCTGGAATGGGACGAGCCTCTGGCACCTAATGGAGTTATTGAAAGGTGAGTAGGAAACATAAAAGAAAAAGTATTTGCACTCAGATTTCATGAAGGAACGAGACAGATTGTGTGAACTTACTTTCTCTCTTCCTCTCTATTTCCAGCTGTGAGCTACATCTCAGATCACCCTGCCCACAGCCCCTCCAGCCTGTCCCCCTACCTTGCACTGAAGGACCAGTGGAAATCTGCTTCTTTGGGAAAAGGCGGAGCTACAATGTGACAGGTTACTCTGTGCTTATGTCGAGTCCAGATATTTTTGCATGAGTATCGAAACACTGTACAGTAAAGCAGCAAGAAAATATCATTGAGAATATGAAAGCATAGAGTAAGAAAGACCAGTGACCACAATAATACAATAAAAAACAGTGGCCAGTTCAAAATTTCAAGTGATGAGTGAATGATTATGCAAAACCAGGGAGTGTACAAAGGCAGGCGATGGCTTTGTGAATACGAATAATTGAGCTGCACTGAGATAAACTGACACTACATTATAAGGACTTGGAGGGATACTTGCATAGTGTGTTGCTTGTCTGTGTTGTATGTTTTATGTGAATCAACTGAATCAATCTGTGCAGGTCTTCAGCCGTACTCCACCTATCAGCTGAGGGCTGCCTGCTTCAACAACATGGGCAGCACTGCCTCCAACTGGACTACTGTTACCACACTCAGTGAAGGTAACAAACGTGTCCACAGTCCCTCAGTGTTCCCAGCTAGCCAGTCATAAGAAACTTAAAAACACAAACCTTTCCTTCTGCCACTGTCCCCCCTTCCAGCCCCCCGGTATGTGTCTCCATTCTCAGTGGACAGTAACCTGACAGTTATCTGGTTGGACTGGGGGGAGTCCTTCGCCCTCAACGGCTACCTGAAGGAGTATAGTGTGACTGAGAGCCAGCTGAGGATCTATACTGGTTTCTACAGCTATCTCCATATTTCACGCACCTCGCAGAAAAGTGAGCACACACACATGAAAATATCTACTACACAGCAGCAGCTACTGTAGAAATACACTCCAAACATTTAGTGTGGTCATAGACTGCTGTCGACTATGGTAATGCAAAAATAAATCTATGAATAAAGAAAATGCTCTCTAACTTTGTTAAACAAAATTGGTTAACATATAGCAGCCCTTCAGCTTCGGCACAGTTACTGCACAGTTAAAGAATAAAATGCTTTTTGAATTAATGGGCTTTGGCTAATGACAGGAACATTAAAACCAGCACCAACAGACTCAGGGACAGCTTCTTCCCCAGAGCTGTTAAAGCAATAACCCCCCTACAGTGAAACACTCATACACATAGTCTGGCACTAGTGCACTTTGTTTTATCTACCTCACTCTGTATTCTGCATTTTGTACTTTGTATTTTATATTTTTATATTTTCTTCTAAGGTGTGCAATTTTTTATTTTCCTATTTATAAGTGTGTTTTGAAGCTGAGAATCTGCACAAAATTTCGTTATGCTTGCATAATGACAATAAAGACTCTTGAATCTTGAATCTTGAATCTTGAATCTTGGCTGACTGGTGTATGGGCCATATACCAATAATGGGCAATAAGCTACTGATATCATGAACCTATATCATATTTAAGTGTCTTTTAACATTGAGTCTACAAATTTCATCAAATGTCTTATTTGATTGGTTGTCAGGCTGGCAATGAGGGTGAGCCAGACTTTTGATTGAAGCGATTTGTGGATGTGAACAGAGTATTTCAGAGAACTAGGAGTCACTGTTACAGAGTGAGCTGCAGTTGTTAAGAGTTAAGACAGTTGGATTCATTTTAAGCTAAAATATTTTCTTCTGCCCCGTCTCTGTTGCTTCTCAGCTCTGTCATTTCAGGTGACATGTACGACCAACAGTGGCAGTGCCAGCACTCCCATCGTCAGATATAGCCCTGCCACAGGCCTAGGTAACACACACACACACACACACACAGAGCCAGAATTAATCTCAGTACAAAATCAAATCTGAATCTGAATATCCTTTAGCAACTCAGGAATCTTTGTATCCTCACGTCCTCATTTGCATCAAATTAAATCTGTAGATGGTAAAACGAAAAACAACAAATGCACTAGAAATGGAATGAAATGTGGTGTCTTCTTCATTTGTTTCTCTCTCACTGCAGGTCCTCCTGAGCCTGAAGACAGTGGTAAACAGGGCGTCAGCATGTCAGCAACACCAGTTTACTCTGAGCTGTGGTTCATCTTGTTGCTGACTCTGCTGGGTCTGTTTCTGTTGGCCTTACTGCTGGGCCTAGTGCTGCAGAGGTATTTTAATGTACTATGTGACAAGTAAAAGGTTTAGGCCATACATATATTAGTCAATGATTTCTTCTCCTCAAGACTTTGCACTTGTTAATATAAAACTTGCACATGTCTTTACAAAATAGAGCATAATTGACAGATTCATCTGAATGAGATCAAGAACAAAAGGGTGTGAATGTTTTTCTTTTCTCCAATCTTAGAGGCCTGAGGAAGAATCCTTCAGCCAGAGAGCGCCCTCCGCTGGTCATGCTTCAGAAGACCCGGAAGGCTGCGGGAGAGACATACATGGTGAGAGGAGCTGAGAACAAGGAGCTCAGTGAAAGAGAGAGTGACAGGATGAAGAAGAGGCAGAGAGAGGTAGTTGGCTCTACAGAGATAAAACCAGAAAAAATGGCAAAGTAAGACAGAAGGAACAACAAGAGTGTTTCACAGCTATTTTTGCTGATTTCATGAAATCGCTCGGAGACTGCATCAAAACTACCAGTTTTCTGCAGTTAGCAAACATTTTAGAAAATCCCGTCTTTTCCAGAGCAGCTGTGTCTTAATGTTTGTTCCACCAGAGGGGGCTGAAACAGCAACCTGTACTGTTTGTTTTAAAAGTGCGGATGGTGAAACCAACCCTTACACATTTGTATATCCTTGTTAAATCTTTCATAGGCAAGGAGTTACATAACAGTGTTGCTTACTCTGATTTGTTTGAGATTTTAATATAAATCATCTGCCCGTTTTGAATAGGCTCATACAGCTGTTACTAATGCTTATGAAAAACATTATGGATATAGGAATGTTTCATCTGCCATTTTTGAGTTTCTTCCAAGTACACATTCACTTGTTACCATTAGCTACCAGTAACTGTCAATCAAACGATATTATCCACTTTCATCCATGGGTTAATTGATGGTTTATTCATTTAGTTTCTTACTTTTTCCATTTTCCTCTACTTGATTTTCAACCGTGTAAAGATTTTTAAATTAGTGTGATTTTCTTTTTCATTCTTTGTCAATCTTTCTTGCTTTTTTTTTATATCTTTGTATATATTTGTTTCCCTTTCTTCCTTCCTTCGTTCCTCCTCTCTCTCTCTCTCTCTCTCTCTCTCTCTCTCTCTCTCTCTCTCTCTCAGAGGTCCTGTCCTGAGTTGTGCTCTAAACATCACTCCAGCTCAGTGCTCCTCCCTGATCGTCCCATAGTAAGAATAATTTCTTTATATATTGTCACACCCCCTAAATGTTTATTTTATTGTCCCCCCTGCAGTTTGACACTGTAGCAGGCTGTGTTGAGATCAGCAACGTTATACTTAAAAGCTACACTGTATACACTGAGGTATGGGATTCTATTCTGTGTGGGTGCCTTTCTACGCATGTCTTTGTTTGTTTTTGTTTGTGTATGCATGCTTTGTATGTGTGACGTAAGAGTAATTATTATACTGCAGTGGTTGGTCTGACAGGGTTTGTAAAGCTAAGACATGTTATACAGTCCGTTTGTCCTTGAATACAATGTTGATGCTGTATACAGTATGTACATTAAAATCAGTTTTTATGCCAGCAGTCATGAAGCCAGAGTTCACACATCTGTCTGCTGTGTTTTTGTTCATTTTTGCTCATTTGTGGAACAAGAAATCAACAACAAAAATGTGTGTAGAAATTGATCCAAGCAGTCGATCCTTGCTGAGCAGTGCCCCCTGTTGATTGTTGATATTATGACATTAACAGATCCGAGAAGTTTCTTCATATTCATTGTTGTCAGTATTGTTTAGATTTCAAACAGATATTTTCCTGTTCAGGGGAAAGAGAATCAATAATCTGTTAACCTCAGTTTTACCTAGATTTAGTTGATATGTGACAGTTTTATCCAGATCACACAAAGCTGCATTTGAGCTCATATTTATTAAATGAAAACCTTTAACTTGTTTTGTTTCTTAGTTGTTTGAAATTATACAGACTATTCACGGACAAAGCTCAGATTAATGGAACTTACCAGTGTTCTTGAATGTCTCATCCCACGCACCATAGACTGTTGTAGCTGTACATACCTTCCACTACTACAGTACTACTTCAGAGTTACCATAGTCATTGCTGTAATTGGGGTCCATTGATTTCAGTGCCGTGTGAAAGTATATGTGTTTTTTTAGATTAATTTTTCCTTATCAAATAAAGTCATTGTTGGTGTTGTAATGCAGTGCAGATTTGAAACTACAGTTCTTCATATGAAAATAAACAGCAGTAATATAAAGGACATATGGTTTGTAATAAATGGGTTGTAAAACTTTCTTACAGTCCTTTAAATCACCATATGAATTTTTCAGGGTCTGACGGACACAAAGATAGTCGGCAGCAGCTCACAATTCAGCCCCATGTCTGTCCTGCGGGTTCCCAGCCAAGCAGACCTCAGCCAGGCCTACTCCCAGCATTCCCTGCACCGCAGCGTCAGTCAGCTGATTGACAGGAAGTCACTGATGATGGAGGAAGGAAGTTGGGACAACCCACTGGGACAAGATTCTGGACTGGTGAGGACAGAAATATGTTAAATGAGTTTGTTAGAATTTCTTTTCCTTAAAGTACTGACAGACCACCATATACTGGTGCATTTACTCTGAGGTCAAGGGGTCATTTATGAGGGTGTGAGCCTTTTTTTGTGGGAAATTGGAGTTCGATGAAAGACCCTGTTTTGGAAGCTAGCTTATTTTACCTGGTCTTTGCAGATTATTGCAAACTCATTGGATGTAACCTTGCTGTCTTTTCTGTTAAGAAACTAAAACACAGTCCCCATATCAAAGCAGAGTCAGAAATACCTCACTGCAATCTCATGTGTTTTCTTGCAGTATGTGGAGGAAGATGAGTTTGTGGATGCCATCAAGGCTTTAAGTTCTGTGAAAAAGGAGCACACCATGTTCACTGACACACATCTTTAAGACAACATCCCTGCATCTAATCAGGTATCATAGTCACGATTCAGAGCAAGACAGGAGAATATTCACATCTGCTATTTGCTGTCTAACTTGTCAGTAAATCATTCTGATAATTTGCAGTGCTTGATTTATGATTTTAGAAGTTTTGAAAAATACCTGCAGCATGTGATGTTTTAATTATGTTCAAAAAAGAAAGTCAACCCCAAAAGACTTAATGTTAAGGGAATAATAATGATTGTTTAACTGCAGCATTCAACTTAAACTACACTATATAGACAAAAGTATTGGAACACCTGACCATCACACCGAATTCTAAGATGGAGATGATACCCTCTTTGCAGTTACAACAGCTTCCATCTTCTGAGAAGGCTTTCCACAAGAGTGTTTCTGTGGAAATTTCTGCCCATTCATGCAGTAGAGCAACAGTGAGGTCAGGCGCTAATGTTGGACCAAACGGCCTGAATCACAATCTCTGTTCCAGTTCATCCCAAAGGTGTTGGATGGGGTTGAGGTCAGGACTATGTGCGGGCCAGTCAAGTTCTTCCACATCAAACTCATCCAGCCATGTCTTTATAGAATTTGCTTTGTGCACTGGGGCTCAGTCATGCTGGAATGGAAAAGGGCCTTCAACAAACTGTTGCCACAAAGTTGGAAGCACAGCATTGTCCAAAATGTCTTGGTATGCTGAAGCATTAAGACTTGCCTTCACTGGCAGTAAGGGGCCGAGTCCAACCCTGAAAAACAGTCCCATAAAGAGTTGTATCTGGATACTTTTGTATATATAGTGTACAAACACGTGTATGACTGAAGGGAATAATCTTAATATTAGTATAGCCAACATACGATGTGATTGTGTAGGTTGTGAGTTAAACAGCTGCAGTATACTGTGTCAGTGTCCAGATTGTGATTTTATTATACCTTACATGTCAAACCCTGCTCAAACTAAGAACCAGAACAGCCCTTAAATGACTCAGTGTTCTGTGTGTATTGTGATTCACTGTCTCTGCTTGCCAACTGTTAATAGTTTAGCAGGTTTGCTTCTCAGTGTTCAGACTGAAACCAGTCGAGAAATCAATTCATGTAAAAAGGTTTCAGCCTTCTGCTTCAACAACTGTGCCTAGTATGCTTACACATTAGCTGTAATGAGACAAATGGCCTTGCCGTTAGATGTATGACAGAAAATGCCAACTTTATTTAAGCGTAAATTGTGGCTGGGATTCACAGATGTGCCGTCTGATTGTCGTGTTGTAACTTGAAAGCTCGATCTGAGATTTTTTTTTTCAGTATCAACTATAGACATACAGTCCTTTTACTTCATTTAAATGTAGAAGGAGCTGGATGTGATGAAATTAACCGTAGTGAAGCCAATTGTGTGGGTTTGATTTCATAGTTTAGCTGACTCTGCAATGTCCCGCTGAAGTGTTGTAGCAAGAGTGAAAGATGATTTCTGTTTGGCTTCCACAGCTTGAGCTTTTCATTTTTAGAAGCAAACTGCACTAGAAACAATATTTCACAGAACAAGATGTTGAATTTCTGTGTAATGTTGATGGTTGTGTATAGAATTGGCCTTCTGTATTGTTATAAAACCTTTATGTTTTTTTACACCAGCAGTATTATTTATGGTTGTTGTACAAAAAGTTTTATTTATAGATGATTTACGGTCAACTTTTGTGTTTTGTTTGAAATTATAAATAATGTCCAGTGGTCAAGATAAAGTTCTTTTCTATGTGTGTTCTTACGTTTTTCCTTAACTTGAAACATATTTCAAAAATTAACACAGTTTATTGTGACTTTCTTTATTGGCTGCAGAGATGCGTGTCCATTTCCAGTTGCTTATGAAGTTATCCAAGAATGACTGCTGATACATTTATCTTTACTATCTATGTACTAGATGTGTGATGTGTGAAAGGCAAAGTTTCGTGATGAGGATCATTTGATCTTGTATATTCTAGCTTAGGGGCGGTGGTGCAGTGGTTAGCACGGATATTCTAGCTTAGCATTTGTAGATTTGTGCAACATTATTTTCCAGTTTTTACAGCAAAACAAAAGGGCAGCATCCTGTGGGAAACAAATGAAGGACAGCAAACAGTTTCAAATTGTTTTACTCCACCTTGAACAGAGATGTGAGTATTTAAAAGCAGGAGCTCAAAATTAAAGACACAAACGTACCAATTCTGTGTTGAATGTGATATCAGTGCACAAGGCAGAGGACAAAAAAAGAACTCTACTAGTGATGCATGAATATTTGTTCTACAGTGAGGTTGATATTTTACCTCAGTTTGAATATTCATTTGAACTGAACAAAACTGAAAATTATTAGCATACACAGTTGAATGATTTGCATGTGTGAAAGTGTGTGTGTTCGTCCGAGTGAGGACCACAGTTGGGGATATACTACGAGAAGCTACAAGGTACTGTATGTGAAGGTGCTCTATCTAAATGTATTCCTTAAACAGACTGGCTGAAGACAAAATGCCATTCCAGACTGAGTTTGTAAAACACAGTCGTGCCATCAGGGCTGTACAGAGCTGCCACACATACACACCCCAGCACAAACACACACAAGGCCGGTATCTCCATCAAAACTATGCAGCAGTCATTTAGTTTTCCTCCTGCGCCCCTTCAGGGAACATCAAGGCAAGTTTGAAATTAACAAACTGGCAGTAACAACCGTGCCCTCGCTCAAGGACACCCAGTCTGACAAGGGCACTTCTAAAACATTCACAGCCACATTCACAGCTATTGTCAGCCATGGAGGGAGGGAGAGGTTGTGAAAAGAGAGCTTGTGGAGTGATTTTAAGGGACAGTATGGCCCTAAGCCACACACACACACACACACACACACACACACACAGGGTTTTATTAAACTCATAAATCACGATGACGACAGACGGCGTCTCGGAGAGGAGACTGTCTGAACGGGAAGGTTAGTGAAATGGATACATTGGAGAGACGCTCACACACATACACACTTCTGTGATGCTCAAACAAAAAAAAACTGCGCACACTTTGGCAGTTTTGCCACACAAACCAAGCGCTTAAAAACTCAGCAGTGACCAGCGATGAGTGTTTCAGCTTGTTTTTCCCTTTTTAGAGGTGAAACTACTACCACCAAACCTAAATCATTAACATTGAGTGTACATGGTTTGTTTGAAGTCATCCCAGACACTTGTGATTTTCACAGATTAAAACATCTCAGATCCCAAACAATTAATCACGTTTGAAGTCATTTTTAATCTGTTGTTGATGACCATTGACTGGAAGAGGCGTTAAAATTCCTGGAACAATGTCATGTTGTTCAATACAATGTGTTAAAACATGCATACCAAATGTATTTAAAACAAAAAAAAATGTAACATATGATACTTTTCAGCTTTGTAATAATACAAATTTGAAGAGTTTTTTGTAAACAGCTGCTCTTCCCTAAGATTAACTATGCCAACATGGAAAAATGACAATATAACTCTTTTGAAAGCTTTTAGTGAACATGACCGTAATGAACACTGTGGCTCTGATGGGTCAACTTCAACGTTATATTTGATCATGGGTCTACTGTACTGTAGGCAACAGTAAAAAACATTACAACATAATGCAGCATTTCAAACATACACAATGTAAAACAGTGATGCACAGGGCAGCTTAAACAAACAGATATGTATTCCTTTTAGCCTGCTAACATCTGGCCATGATACAATGTAAACGTCTATGTAAACTTAGCCAGAGAGGGACAGAGGGATGACAGATAAGGACAGACAAACAGTTATGTGCTGAAATACACTTTAAATGTTATCATTTTTTATATAAAATAAACACTAGCAAGTTACTTTTAATATTAGTCTTAATAGTGCAAGTGCAAATGCAGTTAGGTCCAATAGCATGGTAATGTCAAAATAGGCATTATATTATTACCAACAATATGTAAAGGACAACAGTGTAAGGTACACACACATCGTCACACACATCAATGCATCCATATTATGGATTTTGTTTTGAAAATGTATGTCTACTTTCCATTCAGTTAATTAGCATATGTAAGGTACATCTTTGTACAGGCAGGGACAAATGTGGAAATAATAATATATATAGCAGTGTGTTACTTACTAACTACTACTTACTTAAAAGAGGTTATGTAGCTGCTGGATTTGGCAAATTTCAGGACAGTCTTTTTACTTCTTTTCAACTTTTGTTTATACCATCATCAGTTTTTTCTCTAGTCCCCACAATGGTTATAAAAAAAGTACCAAAGATTTGTACTGTAGATTGTTTCCACAGAGCAAACACTCATGTTTTACCTTTTCATGCCTGAGAGTGAACGAGTTGGTTCACCTCAAACTACAAAGACAAAGCTGCAAATAAAAGTTCCCCAGATTATATACAACTTATAATATATGATGATAATTTAATTTAATTTAATAAGTAATGCCTATTGATTCAAGTGACCGCTCACAAAATCAAATTTGGACTGCTGTGACTCTATCAAGTTGAGTGGACAGGTCGAGTGGACAGGTCCGTCATGTGGCTCCACAATGAGCTCAGTCCTCACGAGCCTTTGGTCAGAATCCTTTTCAGTGAAAACAAACAGGCTGATAACCGTCAAACAAACTAAATAAGGCACTGCAACAGTCATCATCACCAAAGCAAGACACATTAGAATCTCTTCCAGAGGGAGTAAAGTGATGTAGTGTAGGTCCTTTTGAGTACTGAGTTGAGTGTAGTTATATTGTGATACTGTAAAAAAATAAAATATAAATAAAGATCTTGCACAGGCACCGCTGTTTTTTCTGTCTGAATGTGTGATAAAACATTTAGAAAATGAGTTCTCTATGTTCAGGCATGAAGAAAAAGGTCCTTTACTGTGTATACCACTAAGCATTAAAAACAGACTCCTGTTCAAAGAGAGCATACGTTGATCTGACATCACTTTAGTGTGAATTAGATATTTCTGTCAGATCAGTCTCCAAATAACCTTCCCTCAAACAGTAAGGTTCCAGCTGTGGGACACGATTTGCTGTCAAATTTACATTAACAGCCATTTCATGAAAATGTGTCAAATTGGATTCGACCATTTCACAGCAGACATTTGACATGGGTGTCATCCATAATGACTGCATTCCATTTAGGTGAGCTAGTTTGTCTTGGTGTTGTGCACACTGGCTCATTGGGACACTTGATGGAACTGAGCCATCACTAGTGAAAGTTGTTTTACTTGTGTGTTTTTCTCGCTATGACAAGTCAAAATGTTTATTTAGATGCAAGGAGGCTTTTATGCTGCTATAACACATATTGCCATTTGGCAATGCCGAAGTCTTGTTAGCTGTGTTAGTTTGTTCTGTAACTCCACTGTTGCATAGTTGTCACTGAGCTGTCAAACAACAAACCCACGAGGGTTTTACTGTGTGCTCTATGTTCTGCTCCCAGAATACAGAACTGTATGAACCGAATGTCATTGAATTAATGATTCCATTTACACATCAGAGCCCAATCAGTGCTTCAACCACTGCCCTTGATAATACCTTGCCAAACATACGATGGCCTGTTTCTGTAGTTCCTGTATGTTCTTCAAGTTGTAGGGTGAGTGACACCAACACAGGGAGAGAAACTGTGCAGCCATACTGCTATCACCTAGACCTCATCACCTTCATCATCTGTTATAACAACCTGAAGCAAACACCAGAAGCAAACCAAAATGATGGGAGCTCCAGTTGTACCCAGCAGTGTGACAGAACTTCAAATCCTTAAAAGGTCATTAACAAAATGAATTACTGGTTGAGATGAAAAGCTGTTAGCACTGGGATGCAGTGACTGCTGCTTCCTGTTACATTTTGCCGTCAAAAGTATGACACCAATGTTTGAATTAAGAAAAAAACTTTAAATAAAAGCAGAGAGCAAACTGACACACAAATTCATTAAAACACAGTAGCATCTTGTGTGGAGTCCCAGAAGTAGAAGAAGAAGGTCCTTTCATCCAGTTACATGATAAAAAAAAAGAAAAAAAGATATTAGGGTGGGGTGGAAAGTGGAGTAGAAGCAAGTAAGGTGTTTTCCTGCAGCTAAGCCCCATTCCTCCTCTGCTGTGATATCCAAGCCTTATCTCCCACATGCACCTGCAGGAAGCCTCCACAAGATAACTCCTCTGATTGGGATCCAAAGAAAAGTCTGGTGGGCACACTGTGCTGTCACAGGCTGCTGTCCTGATTGGACAGTTCAGGAGCAAGTTTCCTGTGTCGCGGTGAAGTGGACGAAGCTAGTTTGGTTGGGGAGGGGGAGGCATTGGACGATGAGTCGCTGCCACCGCCTTCAGATCCAGAGGGGAGAGAGGAGAGGTGGGGGACTGGGGGAGCCTTCTTCCTCCCCAGAAAGCCTCCTTCTAGTACTCCCCTTTTCCTCACACCTCCCTCTGCCTTCACCCCGTCTCCCACTGATCCCACACCGTCTCCCTCCTCTGGCTGTGGGTACACCTTTCGTCTAACATCCCCTCCAGGAATCGGGCTGTCAGGAGGTTGTCGTGGAGAATCTTGACTGCCTTCTGCCTTCACCCCAAAAACACCTGAACCTGTCATAGCTCCGATATTTGTGGCAGAGCTGGAACTGGCTGTTCGGCAGGCCCAGAACTCCATTGCTGTTGCTCTCCTCTCACTGTCCTCAGCCCCAAAGTCACAGAGCGAACGACGGGCATCAGGGCCCTGGCTGTGGCCCTGTGTGGACGTCTGACCTGCACTGTCCAGGACACCTCGACTCAGGCTGAAGTTCTGGAAGTCTCTACAGAGAGACAGATGGATGGAGTCAGTTATAGGTGGACAGATAAATAAACAAAATGCAGACAAGGACAACTCAACATTTTCAAAGCCCGCATTCAAGAGTATAATTAGGTTATTATCAGACCAGCATGCTGAAAGACAAAACTAGGCACAAATGGTGCTAATTGCTGGGCCTGGAGAGACTCAATGCTACATACACCGATCAGCCACCACATTAATACTACCAGCTTAATATTTTGTTCTTGTGCTGCCAGAACAGCTCTGACCTGTAAGGGGAAGGGACTCAGGGCCTCTGGGGATACTATGTGGTTGCTGGCATTGGAACATTGGATTCTTTGGGTCCTGTGCACCCAGATGGGATCTTAAATGTACATTAAGATCACACCACACCCAATCTTATTAGAGCTCAAAGTTTCCCAGCAGAACACTTCACCTGTCGGTGGTGTTAATGTTGTGGCTGATTGGTGTATATTCCATGTCTCCCTTCTCTGTCCAAGCTAAATTCTACTAATTAGGTGTGGGTAGAGCACAGAAAGATCAAAACGTTCTGGGTTAATTCAGGACAAGAGCACCACAATGGTCAAGTCATCCAAAATAATCCTTACTTTCATCTAACCTTTTAGTTTCATTTGTTTCAAGATTTGAGATATGCCTCAAGGATTTCTGCCACAACTTCAATACAGTGGAAGTGAATGGATTTTCATTTGTGGGGCTCTTGACATTAAAATTGTATAGAAAGAGACACATTTTATCAGTGGGTTTCAAGAAGTTCTAAAGCAAAAAGCTGAAAATGAACATCTTAAAACCTAGGCAAATAAGACCTAAACAATCGCATGGCCTGATACCATCAGGAGTTAGTGAGGTATTTTTTGTAAAATGGGTGAATGGACCCTGTAATGTATCTGCACAATGAGACAAATATTATTTCACCGGTAGCTGTGGAAGGACTCTGTTCGTCGAGCGCGGGCCAGCAGGGGGCTCTCTCTGTAGGGTCGCACAGCTCCATAAGTAGCCTGGCTCTCAGGAATGGGCTCTGGGGCCTGTAAGTGCAGACTGAAAAACATGACAGCAAATGAGACAGGTAAGAGCTTCAGTTACAATGTTAATGGTTGTGATTACTGTATTGAGACAGACCATTCCTTATTTTAATGTACATTTAATGAGAGTTTGCATGTGTGTCCATCTATCTGCTGTGGTGTGTGAGTGACTTTTCATTCTAACCTCGAGCAGGACTCTCTGAGGCGTGTGTGGTGCAGCACAGAGGGGGCGGGGCTTATATTTGGTGTAGCGCAGCGGGAGGTGCTCAGGTCGCACTGGTCCAGGAGTTGCAGCAGCTCCTCCTCTGTAGGTCCTCCTACATCTATCAAACATGAGAGCAGCTTCAGGACACACACATGCAGTATTTCATCAAAAGAAAGCAGTACTTTTAATCCCAGAAATAGATAATGTATAGCCATAAATAGAGGATGTATATTTTTGTCTGTGAGTAAATGCTGACATTCATTCTTACATTACATTTGTTCTTTGTCTCTTCTCCCATGAACAATGTTGTCTGCCACACTTCTGCCTCTCAGCCTCCCCTCCTTTTCCCCATATGTTCCCCTACGTCCTCACCCTCTCTCTTCCTTTCCTCTCCTTTGTTAGCGGTGTCCATCGCCGTAGTCAGGTCCCACATTTGGATGCTGCCGTTGCCATGACCAGTGAACAGATAGCGCCGAGGTCGCGACCCCATTCGACTCGAACCCTCACACTCCCGTACCATGAAGCAAGAGATGGTGGTCCCGTCTACCGACTGCACTTCACATATCCTGACAAATGCACTCGTTATCATGTAGCACCCAAACACAAAAATCCAAAGCCCAGTAACAAATGTCAGACAGAAGTACCAAAAGCTTACAGATAAGCTGAATATCGTTGGGAAAGAAAGTAATTCATCAGATGAAGCACACTGCATCCTCCGACTTCATGACAAAAAAAGACAAGGTTTGATAAAGATCAGAGGAACAAATGTGAAAGAAAAAGACAGATGGAGAATATTCTACCTCTTTCCAGTAGATGAGAGCCTCACAAACAGTTTGTTGGTAATGGGGATCACCTTCTGTATGAAAACCTGTTGATCGTCTCTCTCTCCAAATGGACCTGAGAGCAGAAACCACAAATTCAAAACATATAGTGCAACACGGGCGGCACGGTGGTGCAGTGGTTAGCACTGTCGCGGGCGGCACGGTGGTGCAGTGGTTAGCACTGTCGCCTCATAGCAAGAGGGTCCCAGGTTCGAATCCCGGTCTGGGCCCTTCTATGTGGAGTTTGCATGTTCTCCCTGTGCCTGCGTGGGTTTTCTCCGGGTTCTCCGGCTTCCTCCCACAATACCAAAAACATGCACATTAGGTTAATTGGCTACTCTAAATTGCCCCTAGGTGTGAGTGTGAGAGTGTGTGGTTGTTTGTCTTTGTGTGTTGGCCCTGCGATTGACTGGCGACCAGTCCAGGGTGTACCCCGCCTCTCGCCCGTAGTCAGCTGGGATAGGCTCCAGCCCCCCCCCCCCCCCGCGACCCTGACGGATAAGCGGTATAGAAAATGGATGGATGGATGGATAGTGCAACACAAAACGAGGACGCTTGGACGACATTTGGAAAAAATTACCGGTGCTCAGTTTGTCACACAGTGATGTGTCCATTTTTGTGTGTCTTTACACGTTACAATCAGACTTGTGGCAGTGTCATTCATGTGGCCATTGCTTAACCTGTCTCAAGGCTTTTCTTGTAACACACAAATTTATATCTGTACGACATACCATCTACTGACTTAGAAAGGCATTCATCCTTCCCCCAGTCATTTCTTGTGATCTTCCTCTTCTTATCACTCTGTCTCACCTATATCATTCCCAGAGCAGTAACTCCCATGGCTCTCTGTCTCTTCCAGGGACAGTATTTTGAAGGAGGCCAGTGGGGTGGAGCCTGGCTGGGTCGAGATCATCCCCCTGAAACGGGTCACCGTCCAGGTCCGAACGTGGTTGTTGTCTGCGCACACTGACACACAGAAAAACAATCAGTCATGCATGACTTCAGTCAGACCTGAAGCAGAGAATACAATGAAGAAGAGAAGTTTAGACCACATGTCAGCAATCTCCACTTGTAGTATATACTTCTCTATTAACCACTCCAGTTGCCTCTATCAGCATACAGACTTGACCTTCCTCACCTGATACCAAATGTTTCTCAGACAGCATAATCTTTGTCACCGGGCTCCTGTGCACAGTGAATGTCTGAAAGAGTTGTGGACCTGATCCCACTGTCTCCGGGTGTTGCACGATCACTCTCACTGCACCGCTGCTGGTCCCGTAGGCTATCTCTATCCAGTTCCCACTTACACCTGAAAGCAGAGAGAGGACAAAGCCGTTTAATGTCAGATCAGTGGCTGTGAGTTACATTACATACAGCATCTGAGGGTAAAAAAAAAAATAAGTCCACTAACTGGTTTTAGGTGTGAGGTAGACAGACAGTGCAGTGATGGCATCATTTGAAGGGTCATGATAAAGCTCTGTCACGAGAAGATCGTTATCCTTCATCCTCAGTGGAAACTTCTGCATATCTGAAAAAAAGAAGACAAAATTTTAATGTGCTGAGTTTGACAGGTTTGATTTTAATGAAATCGAGATCCAGTATCAAATCCTCTGACTGTCTCAGAATCCTTCAGAAAAAAATTACAGACTCATCAAGGTGCTTTTAACACTATTATATGAGACATAATCATGCAAAGTCATCATAAAAATCCCTTCAGACATATGAAAGGGCAGTCATTTGTCTATGCTGAGCTAGATCCTGTTCTTGTAATGGGTACTTCCATTCAACGTCACTAACATCCAGTAAGCTGAGTGACCGAGAGAAGACAGATAGTGTATGAGCGTTTATGTGTTTGTGTTCAAATGTAGTCACCTATGTAGTAGATAGAGCCGTTGTTGCAGCCCAGTAGTAGGAAGGATCCTGCTGTGTCACAACTGGTAATAGGAACCACATCTTGAACCTACACAGAAAAGAGAATAATCACAGCCAGTACAGTATTATTCCATGTAGTCACCGTGTTTTAGTTGAAAGCACACACACTGTGCATTCAATGAATGGTGAAATATGGGCACACAGTATACAAACATCTAGTGAAATCTGATTGAATACAAATTCACTGGCACTCCACAGCCTTAGTGTAATGTTCACTCACACACTCATGCCTTCCTACCTGCCAGTGCTGTGTGACGGCATTCCACACGCCAACCTTCCCTGTATGGCTTGTAGCCACCAGCTGGTTCCCAATGAAGAAGAGATCATCCACAGGCACACCGAGACTGAATACACCTGGGGCGGTGGGGAGAGGTCGCAGTTTAAACTGGGGCTAACTGGGTGGAGACTGAAGGCTGAGTCAGAGGTCACAAATTAGCAAAGTGAATGGTATACAAATAAAAAAAAAAACATTTCAACACACAAGTTTCCTTTCTATCTCACTGTCCGTCCTGTCTGCATACACACTTCCAAGAGCATACTAGAACTGATTTGATTGTGCCTTTGGGTGGAGATTGACCAATGTGTTTTTTTCAGAGCTACATTTATTTTATAACTTAGCTACTAGTTTGCAGATTCAGATTTTTTAGTGTTGATAGGCTGTTACTTGTGACCATGCTGAATATTGGTCCTATACTTATATTTGATCAATACCAGGTCAAACGTCAAAAATCAGCACTTTTCAAAGCCCAGTAGAGTCGGTAGGATTGGAGATACAAGTATATGGGAACTCTCTATGTACCTATCTCATTGCCACTGCCGCCATCTTGGATGCTCCAGAGGATGATACTGCTTCCAGAGGCAGCGGCCACCATCTTGTCCTTGTCTCCATGTGGGCCGCCCACCACCTTGGCATTAAGGGCAATGCGTTCAATGGTCCAGTCAAGGTAGGGGGAGGAAAACACCTGCTGCCATCCAGAAGATTCCTTTATCCTGTAGCAAGAGTACACTTCAGTCATTTGACAAAAATGCTTGTGTACTAGTACAAATACAGGAGCAGTTGGTGAGAAAGGTGAGACCCAACAGACAAGGACTCCATCTTCATAAATAATTTCAAACAAAGCATGGTGTGGCCATATTACCTGTAGCAGATGACAAAGTGTGCATAAGCTGCTACAATCCAGTTGTGGTGTCCTGCTATGATCAGCACCTTCCTGGGGTCAACCACAGAAGCTGCATGCACACACACACAAACAGAAAATACCCGTAAACACACTGCTTCCACAGCCCCATAATCTGACTGAATTTCCATTTTGTTTTCTCTTTTCCTTATCTGTCTAAATCACTGAATTGAAATTTTATGAGGCCCAGGTTACTTACCTAGTTTGTGTGTGTCATCTGTCCCAGGAGGTCCAGAGAGGGAAGGGTGAGGAGGGGGACCCACACGGGTGAAGCTCTCTGCTCCACTTGGACCAGGCCTTGAATCAGAGGAGGAGCCAGAGGCTGCTGAGGTGGGGCTCGACTTGTGGGCAGGAATAGCTGTCAAGGAAAGATAGGCTCAGATTAATCACTACAAATTTCTGCAGATTTCTATTTTTATAAAAAAAAATATAGAACATCTCTTTTTGGAACATCAGTTGAATTTTGTTTAAAGTTGAGAAACTAAGCTGTACTGTTTAGTTTCATATGACTACCTGGGGGCGGCAGGTAACCATGGAAGAGAACACTCCCACACGATGAGCGGTCCAGTTCCTCACACAGCAGCAGGCGCCGTACTGCACACATGCACATACACAAACATGAATACAGCAGTGGGCCAATGATCACCAGAGTAACATCACAGATATTTTTTCAAGACTAAGTGACTTATTTAATTGCTGTAAAACATGAAAAGTTTTATTAGGAGTTTTTAGGAACATGTAATGAATGTTTACCAATGCTGATACACAATAACTTATAATTTTGTCACAGATGAATATTATATCATCCTTTTGTTCTATGGTGTTTCTTCATTATGTCTTTTATTTATTCAGTTAGGTATTGAGAAATTACACATGACTAATTAGATCCTGTTTTAAAGTTAGGGCAATCCACTGTCATTTTAATTGTATCTAATTACTTTGCATTGTATCAAATGTCAGTCAGGTAACTTTCCCATTCAAATACACAGACAATGCGGGGAAGTTGCAAACACTGAAACAGGAAGTAAAACAGCATTACAGACAATGGAACTAATAGTGGTTAGGTTCTGACTTTGGTCAAGTTGTATTTGAAGCCAAAACAACACTTGACATGACAGAACAACAGCAGCTGTTCAAACTGTATCCCCTAAAAACCCACATGCTGCAAAGTTATTCAATACTTATTAACACTGAAGACATGTGGTGACTGCTGAAATATGTATGAACTACAGGACAAATCTGATTAAAAAGCAGGTGCATTAGGGTGGTTCCATAACGTCTATAGGTGTCAGTATTTATGTTAAGAACAAGGCTGCTACTTTCATTTCCTCCAAAAACTCTGTAGGGCAACACACCTAAAGGGGTTATGCCGTAAAACTCTGCTTCATGTCGCAGGATGCTGATGTTGACACCCCTACAGAGGAAAAGGCAGCAGAGGTATTGTGATTACAGCATAACATAATGTCTTCCCAAAACATTGAGACATATTTTCTGAATGGTGTCATGACTCCTTACCGCAGGTCCAGCTCTTTGGTTCGGAGGAAATTCAAAATTGGTGCAAAAGCTGTAGGGTCCCTGTCAATAAATATCTGCCATAGAGGGACAATATCATGATGCAAATGCCGGGATTAATCAACCCATAAAAATAATTGATTCAAGTGGTACAAAGATAAGTACATCAATACAACACACACTCATTTATGAAAAAACAAAATTCCTAAGCTCTAAGCACACATTATTCACCTGGAAAATACTGGCCTTTAAAATGCCGCACTCTAATTACCAGTTGGTTTCACTTACAACTTGCCTGTTCAAACTCAAATGGAAAAACACTCCAATCACGCCAGAACATAAAAGAGACCTGAGATGACCTCTGCTGTGTTGTGGAAAATATGGAGCAGCAGGGAGAATGAAGAGGAAGAATGAGAGTAAGACGAAGAGGAGGAGGAGGGAGGGGAAGAGGAAGTGGAAGGCAAGCCAATATTTCTAACAAAATCTGTGCAAATTTGGTTGACTGTGTGTTCAATCATGGCCTAACAATTAGCGAATATTATCTGTCTCGTGACATTGCAATATATTTGATGTATTCTTTTTTTGCAGTCAGTTCAGTCAGCTGAGTATTTGCTGTTTTACTTTTTATATTTGTATACAGCTTTCATTATTACAATAAAAAGTAAGACATAAAAAGACAGCCAAAACATATATAAAACCCTATTTCCAGTGTAGTAGTTGCAATGTTTGGGGCCTGGGTCATATTTCATTAAGTTGCAGCACAAATGTCATGAGATGGAAGCTTTCAGAGAGTTTCCAGATGTGGCCTGCAAATTCTGTTGTTGTTTTTGATAAAGACACAACAAAGTCTATACTCACAGCTCCAGTTTCATCCCGAAGAGTGGATATCCTCCCACTCAGCAAACTGGAAAACGCACACATGCACACACAGTGCTCAAGTTAGCCCAAGCACTTCTCCATTTCCACTTACCAGCAGTACACAAATTATTCACACAGAAGCAAATACTCTCACCTCTTGACTCTGAACTACAGATTAGTGAAACATCAGCACGTACTGCAATATATTTTTATGAAGAATGTTTTTTTTATATATTGCTAGCACACTGCAGACAGTTGGGAGCCGAGAGACTGACAGGCAGGCAGACAGGTGCACTGACAGGCATTAGCATTACTTGGTCAGCTGTTGTCAAAATGTGACAACTCTGTCCAGTGTTTGAGTTTGTCATGGCTGTGGTATTTGCCCACCCCAGTTGGCTGTTTCAGTTTAATACAGGGTTCCCCTCTAGAGCAGGAATCACACATAAATAACTTACTATAACTGGTGAAAATATGATTCTGGTGAGTCAAGACAAAAAAAATCAGCAATTTTCTACCTTCTTCCAATCATACAGACATTTTCTATCACCAGAATGGTCAAAGTATGAAACAAGACAGACGTGATCATCCCTACTTAATATTAATTAGGTAAAATTGTCTTTTACCATGTTTCAACTGCCCCATAGAAAGCTCACTGAGTTCCTGACCTGTTTTCAGCAGAAATCAATCCTACATGCTGTAGCAACAGTACTGGTATATTTTAATTAGCTAGTCTCAGGAGGGCGTCTTGAGAAATTAAATTTACTCCAATTGACTCCCATGTTAGTCTGGTTAAAGAGCTCCTGCTTTGAAATAAGAAATAAGTATGTGTTATAACACTGTGGTAACATGGACCAAATGTTCCTTATAATATATACTCTAAACACTTCATTTCAGCGTTCAATTTAATTGTCATTATACAATGTAAGAGTGTGTAATGATTAGTTTCACAGCCTGAGGAAAGATGATGCTTGGGGGGATGATGCTATCAACAACAACCAACCTTGAGAAGAAAGAGTCCGGGATCCACATCAGAGTCTGTCTGGAAGTGCTGAACCTGCAATGCAAAGACATTTATTTACAGCTTTGTTTGAAAGTTGGGGTCAGTGCACTTACGAGCATTGACTTAGAGACATGCCATTCATCGAAGCGACTTGCTGAAGAATTTAATCATTAGCATATATGCAGTGTGTTCAATTTAAATAACCAAGAAATCCCAGTGCGCGCGCGTGTCTGTGTGTGTGTGTGAGAGAGAGAGAGAGAGAGAAAGAGAGAGAGAGAGAGAGGAAAAACTGAATGAAAAAAGGAGTAATGAGAGGTCGAGTGGTCTATCTACTTCAGCTAGTTACATCCATGGCCGCTTTGGCAATGTAGACAGCATCATACACGTACGTAGCCACAGCACAAATTTCCCAAATGATGACCATGATCTGTCGAGTTGTCCTGTTGACGAAGCTTACCTCGTCCCACCGACATTTAACTGGATGATATCACCCATCCCAGGCGTTAAATTGTTACCATTCGTAGCCATGATGACCGGACTGATAAGATGTTTTACGGAAAAGTCACTGTTCCGTTACAGTCCTTGCTGTCACGAAAGCTAGCTTGCTAACGTTCCTCTCCCCAGCTCAGCCGAAGTCCCGACTCCCCAGTCTCACAAGCTCTCCCTCGTCCCACCGTCCATAAAATATCCGCTATATGCGACCTATGCGGGCGGCTTTGGTGTCATTACGGTTCCGCATAGTGGGCGAAGAGAGATAGGGATCTTTTTTTTTCATCCAGAAGACAGGAATCCCGTTATTTTCCAGTTGGCTTGTTTGCATCACTGTCTTGCATGTAACTAAATCGTGGAAAACATCTTGCGCAGAATATTAGCAACGTGAAACAGCTGTACAAATCGTCTGCAAGCGAGACGAGATTGTTCACCTCCAACACCTTCCGTTTTTGCTTGAATCTGTACATTTCTCTTTTATAAAAATGGTTTAATATAGCCAAATAGCATATAGTTTATGGGCTTAATGAGTTGTTCATTTTTTATGTCATACATAGACGAATCTTTAAAGACCAATCTTTATCTTTTTAGGCCCTTTAGCGAACGGCTCCCTCTTGGATGTGAACTATCTTGAGTGTTCGTCTGCTCACCATCAGAACACAATTTGCGTGCGCTTGATTTCAGAATATGAAAATTGAGATGACAAATATGCTTTAAAAGGGAGAAGAAATCTATTCCTTTTGCTCGTGAGGTTTATAATATGCAGATAACGACATAATATACGTCGACTACAATTAGGTTTTTTTCAGTGTTCATTTTGTATAAATTACTTAATAAAAGTGCCTGAAGAAGCGACAAATCTTCACTGCACATTATGTTATGGGGTTTTAACAGTGTTGTGCTGGAGTTAAAACAGGCACACACTACTTTGCGGAGGCGTTTAACTGACTCCACAGATGGTACTACAAAGATAAAATATAATTAAATAAAAAGTTATATCTTACTATTACAGTGCATTTTTAACGTTACATCAAATGTAATATTTGCCACTCAAACCCACCTGTTGTACTTGTGTTGACGGTCTATTAGTGCATCCTATACAACTGCGTTTTCTGCACGCAAACAAGCGCTCCCCAAGTGTTGCCCCGCCCCTCCCACTTCATCTAGAGGAAAGGACTTGCAACCCAACAACATATTTTATGACGAACCAACCTTTTCATATAAAAGCGACTGGTTTTACAGCTTTTTAATCAGTATGTAGCCTGAGGCTGTTTAATCGGTGGTAGCTTTCTGTTCCACGGTAAGATATTTACACATTTCTTCTTAACTTTATGTTAGCTGTTTGTTTATTTACCTTCCATTAGCTTGTTAGCCGGGGGGAAAGTTAGCATAGGAGTGGGAGGCTGAACTTCTCCAAACTAACGTTAAACATTGCATAGAGCCTTTAACGTAACAGTTAGCTAACGTTGAGTTGGCTAGAGAGTTAACTAGTGATGGTAGCTAGAAGTAATAGGTAGTTAGTTTGAGTGACTGGTGTTTTAATGTTCTGTAAAAGTAGTGTTCATTCAGAGTCTAAGCTACTAATAAAACATACCACTTAAATTTCGTCTCAGCAGTAGCCTTGTGCCCCTCACTCCCGGTTCTCAAGATGTGCCTCTTGTTTACACCAAACCGTTCTTATTGAAAGCCAGGTCAGGCCAGAAAAGAAAATGGATGTCTGAGCCAACTCTATCAAAGAAAGTGGAAAGCAAGCAAAAGGAGGGCATCCCATCATTTGTTGCATCCCAGGAACTGGAGCCTAGGGAAGAAAAGCCGGGACGCATACAAGTTGTGTCATGATGTCGGATCCCCAGGAGAAGGGAGCTCCAGATGAAGAGGGAAACATGTCAGATGTGACAGCAGTACACATGTGCAGTAATACTCAGCATGTACAAGGTGGAGCATCTGTGTCTTCACCTGTGGCCACCATACAGGCCCCTGCTACTGCAGCAACAGAGGATGAGGATGAGAGTGAGGATGAGTCAGAAATCCTGGAAGACAGTCCTTGTGGCCGCTGGCAGAAACGCAGAGAGGAGGTAACTTCTTACGTGTGATGCATCTTGTAAAACTATCACAAGCCACATCACATTACACCACATCAGTCAATATTCAAAGTGACTTTTGACCTGATGACTTGAATTAATGGATATGGTGATATAATGATGCAGATCTTTTCTCAGTGTTAAAGGCACTGTTGCAATGTTGCATTAAAGTGACTTAAAATCAGTTCAGTGACTCTATGACACTATAAGTTTTGCATTATTTGTTATTTATCAGTATGAAGATACTGATTGTAACTGCAATGGTTTTTGTCAGTATCCCCCTTTTTCATGTTATAAGAATAAGTATCATCTTAAAATCTTTATAATTTTTTCAAAACATTTGTCTATCTGATGGGAGTTACTGTGCAAATCAAGGTACTTGTCATAATAAGATGCAGAAGGTGTGGTAAGCACAAACACAAAGTTAAAACACAAATAATAGAAAACAAAGAGATGAACAAACTATTGAAGTGAAGTTTCATTGTATTGACAAAACCTGAAATAGAAGGAGTAGGGCAGCAGGGAATGTGTGCCATTTGTGTTTTCCTGTTAATTTGTTCGTGAACTGTCTTTTGTGCATGTCACTTCACCGTAACAATGAATTGTCTCATAAGCTATTTTCTGTTCATTTCTTCTGTAGGTGAATCAGCGTAATGTGCCAGGGATAGATGCTGCGTACTTGGCAATGGATACAGAGGAAGGGGTAGAGGTGGTGTGGAATGAAGTCATGATCTCAGAGAAGAAGAACTTCAAACTGCTGGAGGTAAGGGCCGGTGTTATAGATAGGTCACTTTAAACATGGTCACTTTGGTGATTTTGCACTGATTATCATATTGTCTTGAGTTCAGATATAATTGTACAAATAATTGAACATGGACTGAACTATTAACAACTATTTTTATTATCAAAAATGTATGTGTATTAATCAGTGTCATAATGTGTGTGTGTGTACTTTATTTTCCTTGTGTGTTTAGGAGAAAGTGAAGGCCATATTTGATAACCTGATCCATTTGGAACATGCAAATATTGTCAAGTTTCACAAGTACTGGGCCGACACAAAGGAGAACCGGGCTAGAGTGAGTCTCAGACCTGCTGAAACAACTTAAAATGAAACGCATATGCTTGCTATTGAATCTTGTGTGTGTATTCATAAGTAAATTCATAGATAAAAATATATATTTTTCATATGTCTTATTTATGTGTATTTGAATGATGGCTACCCACTAGATATCCTTTTTCTCTCTATCAGGTGATTTTCATTACTGAATATATGTCATCAGGAAGCTTGAAGCAGTTTCTAAAGAAAACAAAGAAGAATCACAAAACCATGAATGAAAAGGTAATAACTGACTGTATGTAGATTTGCCTTCTCAGAGTAATTATATATGAAAATCATTCTGCACAGGACCTTGTGAAAAGTGCATTGTCATTTGTCACAGCGCAGGTAAGAGTGAGGATCAGTAATCTCATTAACACATAAACTGGTTTATGGTCGATGGCAAAAGAAAAGATTTGAACTTATGCTGTGTGCCAGTTTTGAGTCATAGTTACTCCATATTGAAAATCAAGCATTCTAATAATAATAAATAATAATAAAGTGTCTGGTCCTTCAGGCTTGGAAGAGATGGTGCACACAGATTCTGTCTGCTCTCAGGTCGGTTTCTTCTGTTCAGACATTATTTTAAATTTCACACGGTCACTCACAGAGAAAGGCACTTGCATAGAAAACAGTCCACTCCCGTCTCATATAATTTTGTGTTTGTGGATGTTTATTTTGCTTTACTACAGCTATCTCCACTCATGTGACCCTCCCATCATCCATGGCAACCTGACCTGTGACACCATCTTCATCCAGCACAACGGGCTCATCAAGATTGGATCAGGTATAGAGTTTCACAGGTGTCGTCCTCAGTGGTTAGGTGGTGGAGCTGGAGCGCCATTGATGGAGTCAAATGGCACTGAATTATGGATTTAAAGACTGTAAATATCACACAATTGTACAGTTAATTTCCATGATTACACCTTGACTGAATCAAAACTGCTTATTAACCAAGAAATGTTGGTTTCTCTAATATTGCAATAACTCACATTAAGATGTATGTACTCATACTGCAGTAGTCCAAGTCCGGCCACAAATGCTTCTCTGCACATAGTTCCATCTAAAGAGCAGCTTCCTCTCAGTGTCCCACATTGTAGGTTATACAGTGTAACGGTAGTACTGATATTCTCGCTCTTTTGCTGCCCCTTGTTGTGCTATCACATACTTTCTTTCTTATCTCTTTCTGATTCTTTTTTTCTCTATATTCCTTCTTTCTGCTCCACACACTTCTCTCCTATGTGCAGTTGCTCCAGATACCATCAATAACCATGTGAAGACCTGCCATGAGGAACAGAAGAACTTGCACTTCTATGCCCCAGAATATGGAGGTAGACATGACCAAAGTGACACTGTATAATTGTTTCTGTTTCTACTGATATTAATCATTTCCTGACCTCATGAGTAAACTCCTCATTTTATCTGTGATACTCACAAAATGAGATCACATATTGGCCCTATAAAGTTAGGCTATGGCTTTGTAATGTAAAATTCTTTGAGTTTCTTAGTTTTATGAATGTGTTTTTCTATGTGGGCATTTTTTATTTTACATAACAATAACAATAAAATCTTGTATCCAAGTATTTGATACAAACTTTAGATGCTCCTTGTTGTTGACATATTTTTGTTGCTATTCATGGCTCGCTTAGTTTTGATATACAGACTTCAGTAGATTTTTGGGGGGGTTTTTGCATTACGTACTAAACATGTAGAATCCACCAGATCAGAACCTTTACAGTTGAATAATTAGGTCTAGGTCTTAAGTAATAACTAAACTATGGAATAATATCTGTACATATTTCTTTTCTTTTCCTTTCTGCCCTCGTTTTAGCTGTTGATGTCACCACAGCTGTAGACATCTACTCGTTTGGCATGTGTGCTTTGGAGGTGAGACCCATATTACATGATACAATGGCCCAAGGCCTTTCCCAAAGTAATATGTTAACGTGTGTGTTGATGTTTTGCAGATGGCGCTCTTGGAAATCCATGGAAATGGAGAGTCCTCTTATGTTTCCCAAGAGGCCATTAACAATGCCATACAGTTA
The DNA here is from genome assembly GCF_020382885.2 of Scatophagus argus. Lineage (NCBI taxonomy): Eukaryota > Metazoa > Chordata > Actinopteri > Scatophagidae > Scatophagus > Scatophagus argus. The sequence goes on from NC_058493.1 coordinate 12,366,694, forward strand.
CTGGAAGACCCACTGCAAAGGGTGAGATAAAGAGAGTGGAGTATGTGTTTGCACGTTCATGAGTATCTGTATTAAGGTTGATTTTAATGTGTCTTTAATGTCCTATTTATGTAAACAAGATGTCCATCCACAGGAGAATGACCTAGATGTTTGTTTTCTTGTAGGAGTTGATCCAGAAGTGCCTTGAATGTGATCCCAGCACTCGGCCTACAGCCCGAGAGCTGCTGTTTAACCAGGCTCTGTTCGAAGTACCACTGCTGAAACTGTTGGCTGCACATTGTATCGTCAGCCACCAACGTGAGTCTTTATCATTCACATACAATGATAATATAGCTACGCTGGCATTTGCATGAAACATGCATTAATTGATGCTGTTGTGGTACAATATTTTAAATTGGTGAGTTGTGATGATGACTGACTAATTGTTACTTTAGAATTCCATATGAGTTCACATTGTGCATTATTTTTTAGGGTTGTCAAAACTTTGAAATTTGTTCAGACAACCAGTATCACCTAATTAGTCCTTCATGGTTTGCAATTGTCCAGACATGATTCCTGAGAATGCCCTGGAGGAGATTACCAAGAACTTGGACCCCAGCCTGATCATTGCTGAGACGAAAGAGGACATTCAGCTTAAGTAAGGACCAGAAGATGGTATCCACACTGGTATCCACGCAGTCAGCATCAGCTAGATACAACACAAGTAATAACAATATTCATTCAGAATGTACTAATATTTCAATAAGAACAAATACAAAACTAGAAGACTGCATATTTCTACCAGGTGTGTCTGGGGGCAAACTGAAACAGGTGTTGATCACTTGTGGCCCCTGCCAACCAGTTAAGAGGAGTGAAGAGTCAGCAGTCAGTGATGGTATAAAACAGAGTACCGGTACTCAGTTTTCAAGATTCAAAATCTTTATTGTCATTGAACAGTCACCTGTGCAACGAAATTAGACAATTTTCAAAAATTGTGAATCACTGCGAGCACAAGAAGTCCTTCAACGTACAATCATAGCAAAAAATAGTAGGATGAGATTGTGCATGTGCGCACACACACATACACATTACCCCTGCAGGCATAAATAAACAATAATGTTTGTGTTTAAGAGGTTTGTCTAAATACCAACAATAGAATTTGTTTCATTCTTAATATCATGTAGAAAAAGTAGGTTTATCTGCATAATGTCAGACAAGCGAAAAAGAGTAACAATATTGAAAAAGCTGGTGGTTGTGTGTACCACTTACCTCGTGTGAAAATCCTTAACCATTTTCTTAGTTTGTTGGAAAAATGATATTATCTTTATTTACATTATGTCTTTTAAAGACCTCAAGCTGTATAATCTTGTTTTATTCTTTTTTTTGTAGGCTTTCACAGTTTCCTGCCTTGGAGCTTGATAAATTCCTGGAGGATGTGAGGTAAGAACTGAAACAGTGGGCAGCAAGAGTCTGACTAAAGCTTAGTTGCTCTTTCAATTTTTAAGTGTTAAAAGCTACACCACTGTGTAGCCACATGGGGGCGGTATTAGACCATCTGTCTGTTGTGCTCTATTTCCCCTGCTTAATTAAATGTACAAAATTTCATACCGAGCATTTGTGGTACATTTTTGTAACTAAGCTCTGAAATAAGTCAATTTGAATTAAGGTTTTAACCATATAGAAAGAGAAACATTTATTGTTTACTTACATGTAAACTATGTTGTTACATGTTTTATTTTCATATTTTGCATATTTTAGTTTGAAATTGAAGATTTTTTTTATTTAAAATTTCTTTCATTTTCCACTTCCTCTCCTTCATCTGCTCTTTCATTTTTTTTCTCTTCTCTACCCTGTACATTTTTATTTTTTGCATTATTTTATATAACCCCCATCCTATGTCCAACGTCCCTCTCGTTCATTCCTTCGTTCTCTCGTGTTACGTCCACCTCTCCCTTTCTTTGTCTCTCCCTTTCTCCCTTGCTCAGGAACGGTATTTATCCAATGACAGCGTTCGGGCTGCACTGTCCTCAGCAGCCTGAACAGGAGCCTGTTAAATCTCCCGTTGACGTCCCCATGGTCAAATCCCCAACCCCCGAACCTGCTGAGCTTGAGACACGGCGGGTTTGTACAAACACATTGCACTGCATATAAACACATAATACTGCATATCACAAAAATAAAATGTGATCATAAGGTGACATCTCACAAGTAATAATCCTGACATCAACGTTTCTTAATTTTCATGATTGATGATGATCTGTGCTGAAATTTTACCAGTCCTAGTTAAGATCCATTTCCATGTTTCCATCCACATTTCTTCTTCAGGTCATTCAAATGCAGTGTAGTGTTGAACCTGTTGAGGAGGGCGCGAAGTATCATGTGAGTCTCTGTTAGAATATTTATCGCTTGATTATTTCTTTTTGAACTGCAACATATCAGTTTCCTTCAATGGTCAGCAACGAGATATCATTCCAACCAAATGTTATTTAAAAGCCATACAGAAGTAAAAAATAACTAATACTAATCATACTTTTGTCTGTTTCTCTCCTTTTAGCTAACCTTACTGCTGAAACTGGAGGATAAACTGAATAGACATCTAAGCTGTGACATGTTACCTCGTAAGAATACCTTCCCTATTGCGCACTGACACTCTGCGAGCTTACAGATGCACTTGCTAACTTTATTACAGTCTACAAGCTCTCTCATAGCAATGTTCACCGTCAGGCTTCATTACGGCAAAAGTGAGCTGTGAGGTTGGATTTGGGAAAGCTGTTGGGTGTTAAAACAAAATAGAGAGAATAAGTGTTTATGCGTGTGTATGCTGGTTTACACCTTCAGAGTAGGGTGGGTTTTTATAAAGTGTGGTCATTTCTGGATGGCTCAGATATACAACTCAGGTTTGGGTTTAATGGTAGAATCACATTTGACTGGAGGTGAAGATAAATGATAAGCTTATGTCTGTGTGAATTACTGCATAACATTCTCAACTGTACTCTCACGTTTTACCACACACAGAATTTTAATACGCCTCTCCATTTGTTTGTATTGAGGCATGTAGGTAAGTGAGAGTGAGATTCTAGAAAGAGTGAAACTCACATGACATCACAATATATAGTTTACAAGGCTATTTTAAGCTTGGAGACTGACTGCCACTGATGTGTCATCAGAACCTTGCACTTCTATTTTGGTCAGATTCATCTGGATTGTATTCTGGAATTGTTTTTTAATGACCATAGTGGCTCTAAATCCCCGGTAGGTATGAAATCCGTCTAAAACATTCTCTTGGAAACAACAACAGTTCTTATCTACTTTAATTAATCTATTTGATTATTTTAGTTATTTATAATCAAGGGTTTTCACCTCAATGCTCTGCAGCAGATCAGCCTAAAGGAAGGTAAATAAGGAAAGAACATGCAACCCAACTGTTGCAGTGGTCACAATAATACAGGCAGTATGATTCAATGTGCGCACACACACGCAGGTATGGCAGGCATGTATAATGTTGCAGGCGTGTTGGGAATGCCTGACCTGTGAAAGGCTGCAGCTGACAGCTGTCACCTCCTCTGTCAAGACCTGACTGTCTCTTTCCAGGCTTTCATCTCCTGTCTCTCTTTCTGTCTCTCACACACACACACTCATTTGATTTTGTCTCTTTCTCTCCCACAGTTTCCCACATCACATGTCTCCTTTTGTGCTCTCACACCCTAATACCACTTGCACACATATTCACACACACACACACACACACACACACTGGTCTGTCTAATAGACACACCCTGTACTCTTTGCGGACCACCATTCCAGCTGATATCAGGATAGTCTTTTAAGTTTCCTTATCTACACGGCAAAGTCCAAAGTCATACTGTGTGTGATCATTAGCTGACTCTTAAATTTCACTCTCTTGGCCTTAAGTGTAGCTCTCCCGCACCGTGTCACCTTGCATTCACAACTGAAGCTTGTTTTTTTTTTCCTCACAACTAAATTGTAACTCATTTTGTCAGATGGTTTTATTTGAAATTACAAACACAGGAACAAGAAAGAAAGCGTTTCACTGAGCTCCAATATCATAAGCTATGGGTTGCTGTTGTTTTCTTAATGTCAAAGCTCTTGGTTGATCTATCTCTTCCACTTGTTTGTCTTGTCCCAGCCACATTCCTGATACAGCTGTAAACTGACAGGCGGGTTATTAAAAATCAGTAGACCATGACAGCTCCTCTGCTCATGAGGCATAGGCAAGGAATGTTTTAATTTGGGGTGGTGACTAAAATAATAGTAAAATATTAAAATACTACCCATTTATTAAAAAGCAGGTTTATGTAGATGTGTGTCAAAAGTTTACAAGAGGAAGTAGGCATCAAAAGTTATGAAACATTTTATATTAGAAACTCTGAGTTGGTGTGTAGCTTCCTGCTCCAGCATTGCTTGTGTTTCTATATTTGGTGAAACCTTGCATATATTTTGTTTAGAATTCTGCTGATGCCCTTTGTAGTTCACAGTAGTTCAGTTTCTTGTGCTCAAGCTTTACTTCAGTTTGCCTTGTACTTTCACCAAAGGAAGTCTTGTTCTTGCATTTCCTTCATGTGATACACACACAGGAATAGCACAGTCAGGGCAGGACATGGTGCATATAATAAAAAGTTGTTCCATTGCAACAGGGATTATTGACACTACTGTTGATGGAGAAATCTTAAACTTTTTCTTTTGTTCCTATACAGTTGTTGAATGTGAAGTCTTTGAATAAGTTGTGATGTTTACACAGCAGTTAAGCACAGGATTTTTTTAGAACGCTGGAAAAAAGTATGGAAATCAGCAGAGAAAGAGAGTTCTTGTCACTGTGGAAATGAGAATGGGCTTATGAACGTCCATTAAATTGTCAAGCCTTTTAACAGCAAGGCTAAAGAGGAACATTTAAAAGCAAACAAGTTTTAACAGCTCATGCCCTAATGAAGACCATGCTAGTTGAAACATGTTAGCTTTTTCATTTTCCTGCCAGATAAGTCCCATTTTGTCCTTTCAGCTGTATTAGATATCACCTAATGAAGACTTTGCCAGATGTCCACAGGAATATAAATATGTCAGTACAAAACAACAGAATGGGTTCGGAGATGCAGAGACCAACCGCAGTAGCTGTTGTTTGGTGGTTTTTAATGTGTGTAAGTTGGAATATGGATTTAGAAGCAGCATTTGGACCATATTATCTGAAGTTTACCCTAAGCTTGACCTTTTTTCTCAGAGGGAGTAAACGTGAGTTACTGGTAGCGTTGATGTGAAGGTAATGTGTGTCTGTGAATTACTCTTACTAACTGCTTGCTTACTGCTGCTGTGTGTTTCAGATGAAAATGTTCAAGAGTTGGCTGGAGAGTTGGTGGAGCTGGGCTTAATCAGTGAGGTGGGTAGGTGATATGTGTGTTTAAGAGAGATTCACATTGACAAAGCCGTAGGCAAACATCTGTGGGTGATACTGTAGGTGAGCGTGCTATTTCTGTACCAAACTGTCTGAAAATTCTGTTGATTTTAAAAGGTGAGGTAACTCCTACATGCACACCTCCCCTTTTAAAAGCCTTGTCACATTTACCGCTGCATATGTTCTCCTGTGTCCGCTCACCTACGCACGTCGGTGTTATATGGTTACTCCATCTCTCTGTGCAGCAGGAGTGCCTTTTGTCTCTATGACTTTTGATGTACTTCAGTTTTATGCTTTGACTGTTGTACTTTGTGTGTGCCTCAACAATGATGGGCATATCTCCACTGTACGGTCTCCACTCAATGTTATTTGTATAACACGTTTCTTAAAAAAAAAAAAAAGATGCAGCCCAGTGTGCCTCACCATATTTGTTATTCTCTTTACAGATGGACCAAAACAAAATAGCCACTCTACTTGAAGAAACTTTCAGCCAGACTCTTCATTAGCAACAGTTTCCTCAACATGTCACTGTCTTCTCAAAAGTACACTCCCATGATCTTTTTGGTTACTTAACTAAAGCTTTTGATGGTAATGAGACCAAAATGGTGGATTTTTTTCTTTGCATTATAGGGATTTAAAAAAATCTTTAACATAAAGCCAAAGAAGCCACCTAGAGTGATTTTACATGTTTATTTTAAAAGTCAGAACATACACACATATATATACACATATGTATATATATATATATATGTGTGTGTGTGTGTGTGTGGAATTCTTCTGAATGAGTTGGCTACTAAGTTGGCTGTTACAGTGATTAAAGGGTGGGGCTCATTGATACTGTGACACTAAATCACAAGCTTCACGTTGAAACTCACAGTTGATTTTCAATGTGAGGTGTTTATACTAGGAATTACCTGGCCCGCTTGTGCTAGAATGAGTCTAAATCATAATCAAGACTGATTCAGGTCTTCACTGTTGTCCCACCACATATGAACTCATGTCTCACTACTGTTGTACTTTAAAATCTTTGGCTATACAACTGTTTATCACCAGCAGAGACGAGGGGATCGGTTTGCATCCAAAGAAAAATTTACAAAGTTAGATATTTTTTGGATTATTTTATTTTGTTTTTGGATCTTCATTTCACATGGTTCGCCCTCTCATTTGGCTCCCTTGTAATTTTTTTCCCACAAGAGAGAAAATTCCCAATTCTGTGGCTTTTGTGATGCGTTTAATGAACCTGTCACCTATTGGGTAAAATATATGTAATAGTTTGAAAACTAGATGGCAATAGATGCAACATTCGCACTTGGATTTAGAAAATGGATGTAGAAAAATATTCCTGATTAATAATTTTTTTAAAATCTTTGATATAGAACAAAATGTATGTGTACCACTGCACATCACATTTTGGGGGGCAGCAGGCCAGTTCTCTGTGGAAAAATGGATACCTGGTTACTTTGAGGTACTGTGAACTTGATGTTACTGAGTTTCTGTTTGCGTGTTTGTTTTTATATGTTGCTCTAGTTTTTTTGCCTTATTCTGGGCATGCCTTAAAGTTCTCCTTTCTCAGTTTTGTATTATTTTATTCATTGTTTTACTGTTTGCTGCTTGTTGGGTTCACACATGTTTCTCAACCTTGGAAATTCGTTCATGTGAGACTTATGTACTGGACTCGGCTGCCATATCAAAGAGAGACCTATTCCTGATACATTTGTGTGAGAGCATCATATGTTGTATTTATGTCACAGATACTGTATGTTGTGTATTTCTTTGCTTTTGTTTACAGTGATTTCACACAGAGACCACATCGTTGAGAGTCTGAGCCAATACACAACTTTTCTTGTTTCCGTTTTTATTGTTTTCATTTGATCACCATTTAATAAAACTGAGACCTTGTGGGTTGACATTATGCTTCGCAGAGTGCAGAGGCTGAAATCAGAATTTTGCGTCGTACAGGTCTTGTTTCGACTTGTATTGAGATCAGGGAGTTGCCTGTGTGACATTTTGGCTCAGAACTCTTCGTGGACTGGTACTACTGTGTCTGAAAGCTCATGCAGTTCAGGTTCTTAGACAGCCAGTAAGAATGCATTCTCAGTATCACTGAGAAATATTGTTGGATCCACTAAATTACTTTTGCTTTTCCACTGGAATTTTATTAAGGTTTACCTGAAGGGTCTATAAGCACAGTGTCAGTTTAACTGAACTACTGCTGTATGAGCTTGCAGACAAAGATCTCCTCCGATGCCAGTTGCCGAATTCTAATGTTAAATTGCTCACCTCAATAGTGAGATCATATTAATCCAGTGATCTCCACTCATATATTACTGAAGTATTTTTAATGTATTCATTCTACTTTGTGCTCCAGTCTGCATTTCGCTTTACATCCCATGCGTCATACATTGTTTACTTGTTTTCTCCTGTTTGTACGTCTGTGAACTCTTAAGATTGTATTTTCCAAAGATGTTTTTAAAGTCAGCCACAAGAATGTACGTGCACCACTTCTTGTGTAGAGAAGTGGTTAAAAACCAAACAATGCGATCACCCAGGCCATTATGCCAGCAATTATGATTGTTTTCCCATTACATGTATTTTTACCTACCTGATAACTGTTTACCTCTGGTTGCAGTCTGTATTAATTCTGTGTGTGTGTTGGGGGGGACACACAATGTATTGGTGGTGTTGAAGCTGGTTATTAAATAACCATACTGGGTAGGTTTTGCCTTTTGCTCAAGGATGGTTGGTTCCATTTGGATAGTCTTATATTTTGTGTATGACACGAATGTCAATAAATGTGTGTGTCTTATCGGAGACGTGTATCAAAGACAAAGTATGACTGTTCTTTCAAGTAAATGTGTGAAGTGCATCACTTTGTTATGTCTTGCAGATCTTAATAATTTTCTAAATGAATTTGGGGTCTTGTTTGTTAAGACCCTTGGACTCTTTGCAGATTTTTTAGGTTTTTTATTCTGATAGTGTTCGTAGTGGTGCGTGTTGCGCCCCTCAGCGTCCATCATGCCGCAGGTAAGTCACAGGTGAGTTCCTTGACGTCATACAGGAAGTGGACAGAGGGACATTGGAGCTGCTGCTTGCGTGTTGTCGCAAAGGCGCTCTACAACAGTTTTGTTTTGGAAGGGTTTTTTTCCCAAAGTGATACTTGTGACACAGCAGAGGAATGTGTACTTCTGGTGAGTGATTCCCCGATGCTGCATTAGTGTATTAACGATGTGTGCAGTTAAGTAATGTTTAATGTGTGTCCGCCGATAGTTTTCCCTCCACGGGTTTAACTGACCACAGGCCTGCAGGTGGGATTATATGGTTTTATGTTCAAAAGGTGCATATGTGCCGTGTATTAGTGTGTGTATAGCATTAAGAACTCTGGCTTATCCTCAGAGGAAATGAGTTGTCAGCACTGACAGAGACTGGCAGGAGATCAACGGTTTGAGGGTTTTAAAATATCGCCTTGCCTTCACTGCTTCCTCCCATCTCTGTGACTCACTCGCCACACAAAGGCTCAGTGAGTGTAGCCTTGCTATGCAAATGCATTTGTCCTTCCCTTTGCAGTAGACTCAATTATCAATGTTAAGATTTTTCAGGTAAAACAACCTGTTGATAACTGCGTTAGCGCGTACGCACATGTAATACTAAAAAAGAAAGGGTTCATTCATGATTTTTTTTTTCTACTAAATCTTCATTTATTGCACGTGTGTTATAATGTTTAATGTGGGCATATGGCCTAAGATTCAAATCCTTACGTATCCTTATTTTATTTTTCCTTCACAATAATATTTTCCATACAATTGGTGATATTGATGAGATGTGTTTTCAGTATACATTTGTGCATGTAATACAGACCATGCCCATAAATGTATGTATACACAAGTATGAGAAATATAGGACATTAAGGCCTATAACTGGAGCAGAAATGAGTCATTGAGCTGCTGAGAGTTTGCCCTCTGCATTGTCAGCAGAGATGCTCACACACAGAGTAGAGCTAGACCGATAAATCAACCAGGCAGATTTTTTTTTATTATTATTATTATTTCAGTTATATTAATATCTGTGTACATGTCAGTAAATACGTAACAAAGTGTTGCAATGCAGAAATGTCCATTAGGTTGAGGTCATTGCGATTTGTGTATCTTTATTGGACTTTTTAAACTAAAATATCAATATCAATTAAAATTCCATTATCAGTCAGATTATAACAGAGTGAAAATGTATTGCTGTGAGGGCAAAAATGTTTCTATGTTCAATCTGAGTGCGGTGACAAAGAATGTATAGAAACAGTAATATCTACATTTCGATTAAAGCTGTATCACGTGTTTCTTGTATTTCTGTCATTCAGATAAGGACAAAGGGCCAAGGAGGCTGATGAGAAAGGGGCTCACTCTCATCCTGATCGGCCATATTAACTTCATCCTCGGAGCGATTGTCCATGGCAATGTCCTCCGTCACATTTCCAAACCCAACCAGCACATCACCACTGAATACACTGTAGCCAACATCATCTCAGTCACCTCTGGCCTGCTGGTGAGTCACTAGTTAAGACATCCAGTCTCTGTTTCAACATCACAAAGCAATCTTTGTTTATTTATCAAAACGTTTTACTATCAATAATAATGTTGAATTACCACCTGTGATTTTGTGCTCTGTGCATCAGAACAACATGTATATATTCACCTACAATAAGTGATTTGTGTTGTCAGCTCCATATAGTTTTGTGTTTTGTTTTTTTTTCCCTGAGCAATCAGGACTGAACTTGTCCATTAAAAGGGAGCTGGTTTTTCAAACTCTTTCGCTGGTTGCTCTAGGGCAGGCTTCATTTCATTGAGGTATCAGATAAACTGGCAGCTCCTGATGATGAGATGGTGTTGATGTCACATTTCTTTGATGTATACTGCATACAGGGTACTCTACACAGGCTATTACAGGGTTTACAAGTAACTGCCTGAACAAAAGACAACTTACAATATATATCTTACTGTCACTGCATCAAAAAATCATTTTTTCTTAAAGCATTCTTAGCCTGGCACCACAGTGAAAAGTGCCGCTTTCCATCCTTTGGGTCGGGATTGCTGCTTTCATGAGATTTCATTTAATAAACCGTCTCTGTGCCAAAGTAGTGCTGAGCTGAATCCGTCATCTTGTCATGTGAAACTCACAGAGCATTGCCACTGGGATTATTGCCATCTTGATGTCAAGAAACATTCGCGTGGTAAAACTGGTAAGAATATGATTCATTTTCAGCTACTGATGTGATCATTCTGTGTTTATTTAACAGTCACCGCCCCTTTCTTGTTTTATATGATATTGTTTCTGTGTCTCCAGCAAATAGGGCTTCTAACTGCATCATTCCTGAATGCCCTGCTCTCAGCAGCGTGCTCAGCTGGGCTCCTCTTGGCCATCAGTGTAACAATTGCCAGCAATGGACAGGGTTTGATGCTGGGATGCAATGACACACAGTTGCCCATCAACGCTCGGTCACCTGTCAGTGCCAGATGCCCATTTGATACAACACGAATCTATGTGAGTGTAAACTTTCCTTTTACATTTTGCCCTCTTTAAAAATGTCCCCCTCAAGCTCAAGCTTCTCCATCTCTGTCTACCCTGTTTGCTCTTTGTCTGTAACTTTTGAGGCATGGAATTCAATAAAAACATCACAGGAGACATGTTCAACCTCATATTGTTTATTTCACACTTTTTCTTCCTCGTTCCCATCACTTCCTGTCTCTCAGGACACCACCCTGGCGCTGTGGATCCCTTGTGCTGTGTTTTCAGCGTTTGAGGCTGGACTGTCTGTTTGGTGCTTCATCGTTGGATTGGCTCTCAGAGGGTTGGCACCCTGTGGGAATAGCTACATCAAAGAGCAGGTGTGTGTGTCTGTGTGGGGGCGGGTGGGTCTGCTTCAGGACTGTAACTGTGATGTGTGCCTATCTGAACTTCTGTCTGACTCAGTCATACACACACACACACACACACACTCGATCAAACTCAAACGCACAGAAAACTTGTCCACACTTATTTACTCCCACTTGGTTTGTCATACTGTTTCCTAGAGTCAGAGGAACAAGCAGGCCCTGGAACATAAGACAGACTTTATCCCTTTAATTTTCTCTTCCAGATGGAGGAGGAAAATGAATGTTCTCCCCAGAGCCAACGCCTGATTGGACAGCGTTTCAACCCTGATGCCTAACTGAGCAGGAAGGCCCCACTCCTAGTAGTGAAACACAGCTAAATCCCAAAGTCATTGTTGTACGTGCATTTTGCCCTACAGTCAGCGAGGTGAGTGACTGTGGATTGAGTGAAGTTATAAGACACCTCTTCTTGATTTGAAGTATATAAGAGCCACAGAGATGGTTATTAATTGGCTCTGTTTGATTTCATTTACAAACAAAACTGTTCATCTTGTGTCTAAAGCTGTGAGCAGAATACATTTTGGGTTAATGTCAATGGATCTGCACTGGATGAACACATCAATGGTAAATTCATTGAAATGCAGATTTTTTTGCACGGATACTGGGATTCAGCTTGCCTGTACGTCTGTGGAAGCTACAGTGAGATATAAATGGTGTCCTAACAGTTTCCACCCACGACTTTTTGGGTTCAGTCATGCCAAATATGTCTTTCAGTATGAAGAAATCTTTCTTTATGAAGAAGGTCGATTTTTATAGCAACAGGTTAGACTATTTAAGCTTGGATGAACTCCCATTTCAGCAGCATGTTATTGTTGAAAATATTTTTGATACTTTATAGTTTGTGCAGATTCTGAACCACTCCATTGCATCTTAGATGTGTTCATGCTAGTTGCTTATGCACACTGGTAAATTGTAATGTGGAGTAATGTCATATAAACCGATATGTTTTCTATAAAATTCCAGATTATCTTTAATGCTTTGTAGAAACAGTATGCAGCCTCACTCTAAATAGGACATGCTAAATTGCACCTTTTGAAAATAGTTTAATTAAAGGACAGCTACAGTAAGGGACTCATTCAGGAGTCATTTCAGCTGTGGTATAATGTTGTAGGTAAACCACTGACTAGTTAAACATGCCAGATACAGCAAATGTACTAACTGTATGTTTTTTTTTAATCTACATATCTTGTTCATTTTTTCATTTATTTTTAGTTGTTCTCTGACGACATCATTATTTGTCAGCCTTGAGCTAAAATATATTGAATTCTTTTTTTAGAAAAACATTTTAATCAATCTGGGCTGCATCATAGCTGTGTATGGATTGAGTGCATTTGCGTATGTGCAGTATATTGTCGTTGAATGTCAACTGGGATCATAGTGGTAAACCAGTATGTAGGCCAGCTGCCTCTCAGCGGACACACAGCTCAGACCCCCCACAGGTCAACGACAGAGAAGATCAGATCAGCCATGAAACGGTTAATCTAGTACCGTGCTCAATTGTGTGGAAGAGAATCATAGCACGCTGTACTAATCCTCAGGCTGTAAGGGATAAATATTGACATAGTGTTGACTGATACAATCACAACAAGTCTGTTGGGCCATTTCTGTCAGTATGGCATTGATGTCACACAGACAAGCTTACTGTAATATCAGGACAGATCAATTGAAGTGGTTTGATGTGGTAGTGGCCTGATTTGTTAGCATTAGTAATGGATCTCCTATAGCTGAGGTTTGCTAAAAATGCAGTCCATTTATAAATTTAATCATGATTCTTATTTTTATTTCCGTCTAAAATAACAAAAAAAAGACCAATCACATATGAAAGGGTATTAATTACTACCTTGATTATTTGGGATAAAATGAGGCTGTGTTATTTTCTTGAAATGGGCTGGCTGAATTGAGAACCTGCATTTAATACAAACATTTAACTGGTGTTGACTGCATCTCTCTGCTCTGTCATTGAATGTATACGTATCCATAGCTAAATCAAATGTGTTAATTAGTTTATATCCCCAATGTACTTCAGTACACCACTGTGTCACAGACTGACATACTGTCAGTAACAGATAAAAATTTAAAATGAATTGCTTTGAATTTTAGGCAGACTTCAAATGCACTTATCAGACTGAATGGATAGTCTTAACATTTTTGGTGGGAAGAACAAGGGAAATGTAAACTCTTGAAATAACCTGAGCCAAATAGTGTCACCACTCATCTTCTTCCCTGATTCAGCCTAACTGCAAAGTCTTTGATGTGTAACAGCAATTAATTTCCAGATTTTATTTTTAAATTGACAAATGTGAATGTAGGCCTACTGTACATTTTGTTATTTGCGCTATGGTTTTCTTGAAGTGTACACATTTCCATGCATATTTTTAATAAAGGTTTTTGATAATGGAAGTTTTAGATATTTTCTTGCTTTCAAGGGGCTTGACTGTCAAATTAAAGTGAATATGATAATTAAAATTCACAAAAAAACCTTATTATCTTGAGAAATCCATCTTTGCGTTGTCTACTTGTTAAGACAAACACTCCGTGATAATCGAAAGCATATCCAATTTCTGGTATAAATATCGCCTTTGCTTAAATGAAATCGCCTACACAGATCGCATATTTTCTAGGCCTCTCGCCAACAAAGCCCTACCCATTACACGTGCCTGTCAATATTGTTATACATATGTATACTGCAAGCCCACAACAACGTGCAAAGTCCAGTGGGGGGTAATTCCGTCCCGTCTCTGCGCGGTCACGATCAATCCGCGGCCACGATGTGTTGGCCGCACGCTGCAGGCAACCAGCTGCAAAACAGTGGAACAACGAAGTACTGCAGTGAGCGGAGCCGGTGGAGCCGAGGAGCGCCCGACCCGCTCGTTATTCTCCACTCAAGGTAAAGCATTTATAATTGTTACGTTAGACGGGAATTATGCCATTTATTTAATTCATTCTGGTCAGGAAGCGAGCAAGACAGATAGAAAGACTGCGACTGGAAATGCTTTTAAAGGAATCATGTGCACAAGTAGCGCGCTGTTGGGCGGACGACGCTGCGGTGACAAACAGCTACCAAGACTGATAACGCTCTCTTGGTGTGATCCTGGCGTGTCACCGAATGCGGTTCCTGCTTCGGCACAGATTAGATGCCTCGCTGATGGATACCTATTGTATAGGTTTGCACCTTCTAAAACTAGCCAGGTTCCCCTCCAAAGAGAGCTAACGTTAAGAACTATGACCCGGCGGACGGTTAACGTTACAGAGGAGTTCAGGTCAATTTATCCTTATCAGTTTACTGTTATTGCTAGCTAGCTATCAGGGGGTCTTCGCTGAAGTTAGCGTGTGTCTAACGGTCGGCTTAGAGCTGTGTGACGCAGGTGTTAATTTAAAACTCCAAAAATTCACAAGCTTGTTTGCTCTTTGATTGACATAGCATACTGCCAAAGCTTATTTTCAAAGTTTTCTGAGGTGAACCATAAAGACACCGAGTCGCACAGTGTGAAACATCGCAGGGGAACGCTACTGTTGCCCGGCCAACCTCACACAAACATGAGAGTGGGGGAGTGTCTGATCATCCGCAGGTGTAACGCTCACATTAAACACTTTAAACCTGCTCTAGCTGCTGTGGTTTGCTTTGAACATGTTTCCATTAGTCTGCAACGTAAACTGTGTGTGACCCCGCCGACACAACGCCCATAGAAGAAGATAATTTGACACTGCAGGTCCACTCACTGCTCAAAGACAGATATTCTGAAGTATGCTAATACACTCAGCTTGTCTACCACATAATGTGTTGGTATAGGTTTCATCTGATGTTTTAATCATGGCTTGTATAGGAACAAGGGTGTGGCTGATCAGAGACAATACCTGGTGCACTACAACTTTTATTCTAAGCAAGCCCACTCTGCTTGTTTGACTGATTATGCCTTTGTTCTTTGTGTGCTTTAAACCTGCAGGACCTGCTTGAGGGATCCACTCCAGTGTGGCAACTGACTGTGAAGCCCGGGATTCTGTGTCTTGCGAAGTATTTTGTGAACTCATTTGGAGGAGCACTACATATTGCATATTACTGAAAATAGAACGAGAGGAGACAAAGACAAATAGAGTGGAAGAAAGGGAAGTGCAGTAACCCGAGTGGAGACCTCGAGCAGACGGCTTATGGTGGGAGCTATTATCTCAGGGACGTGCTTTCAGTCTGAGGATGGAACAGGGGGAATTTGTCCTTGACCAGGGGATTGCCAGGAGCTGGAGAGAAACCTCTTTTTTTCTGAAATGAGAAATGTTTTATATCCGTACATTTAAATGCACATTCTGAGACTCTGTAGAAGAAAAGCAAATACAACCATGGCTGGTGAATTCGAAGACTGACACAAGAAGCGGCTCAGCTCACGGCCTACAGATGAAGTGGGACCCCAACGCATGTCTGATGCAAGATACATATACAGAGCATACCCACATGGCGGAGTTCTTGCTTCTACCTTGACGCAAAAAATGGACTCAGTTACTTTTAATCTTAGGATGCATTAAAAAGATTTCCTGTGATCTTCAGGGCTATCTAATGGTTGCCTTGGTAACGAGAAAGTCATCAGTCTGACCCACTGTGGAGAAATGTCTAACATTAAGATGCAAGCACCTGTTGGAAGGGGATGTGTGAAAGACTGGTTTTCAAAAACTACATCAATCTACCGCAGACAACGAGTCTCTGTCAGTGTGTCTTTCCTCCTCATCCCTATCTTCCTACTCCTCTTCTTCCTGGTTACACCTGCTCAGTCCATTCATCTGGAGCCCATAGAGAGCCACAGTGAGTTTAGCTGTGAGCCCATCAGACTGAGAATGTGTCAGGATCTGCCTTACAACACCACCTTCATGCCCAATCTACTGAATCACTACGACCAGCAAACCGCTGCACTAGCCATGGAGGTAGGTTGTTTGTGCGAGTCATTCAGGCATTGTGTGCTTTTTTTGGTCTGTTACTGCACATGGGAAAATTTCATAGCTGCTGGTGTGTAGGAGATAACCAGTAAATTACATATTGTTTGCCAAAAAATGTATGTTGTAAAGCCCCAAACTGCTTTATGCTGACTTTTACATTTTTTTTTAGAGCCATCAAATATGAAATCATTTTTTACATCAGATGTGCAGGTCTTTAAGGCAAGTCTCAGAAATTGTCAATAACTACAAAGCAATTATTATGTTGAGTAGAGTTTTACATTGTAGTGTCACACACCTACTGTACTAAGGACAGAAGGACTTCACATACGGTGTAAAGAGATACTGTACAAGACTGGGATGGTTCAGATATAGTGTCTTTAAATGAAAATTGTTGAAGAAATGCCACAACAAATGTTGCTGCCTAAGGTCAAGTATATTGTTGTTAGTGTAGCCTGAATTAATTTACTATAGGCAGATTTACTTCATCAGTGTACCTGAACAAGGCAGTGTTGTACTTTGAGCTAGACTGAAATATTTTGCATCCTCTGCAAGCATAGTACTAACATCAACAATCAGATCATCATCATCAGAGTACACAGAAATGGCTTGAACAGAAAATATGGAGACATCCTGTTTTACACTGGAAAAAAAATAGTTGCGTAAAAAAATAGCCCCAAAATGCAGAATCTGTAGGCTATAGTAGAGCAAATTGGGTACATGGAGCCACGCTTTGGAGTGAAGTGGCTTTCACACAGGCATGGAATATCAAAGAGTTAACAGGACTGGTGAAACAGCTTAGAAAAGGTGATAGTCGAGCTGCGCTCCTCATGTTACAGCTCCCTCTTCCCGCTACATGTTACTGTTTCACGTAGATGGATGTGCATGGACTCACTCAGGCTTTCAAGACCTTTTTTGAGTGTGAACAGAACCTGACAGACAGAACGTGTTGTTTGAGCAGCAGGATTGGGAACAATTTTAAAAGAGAAAGCAATAAGGTGATTGAGTGATTGTTGCTTCCAGAGAATCTTTCTTTTTTTTTAGTGTAACGGCATCGGTTTTAAACAAAAAAAACGGGAAAAGTGCTGTGTTACACACTGCCTGAGGGCAATACTAGACGTACACTATGCATCTATATCCTGTTACCTCTCATTTCTGCTCCTTTGTTACTCCCTGGAGAGGGAGAAACGGCACAGAGCAAGGTGTTGCTCAATAACTAGACTATAATTACCTGTTTGCACCAAGCATTTGTTAGTATCAAAGGCTATATATGGAACTGTATTCAGGATTTGGACGTGTTTGGGTGTGTTAGTTGTACAGAACTTAATTGTCTTGTGTGTTTTTATTCTTGCAGGTGTCATGGTTTTACCCGTGTTTTGGTGACCATGTACAGACTGGTTTAAATACTCTAAAGGAGAGGAAAGGATAACAAATACAGTCAGTTGAATTAAATCTGCCTCCAGCTGTTCACAGTTGGTATATTAAATTACCCATGTTGAAAAGCAGATGAATTTGGACAAGGCCAATGTGGGCTGGGCACTGTGCATGGTTAATCTTGGGGGGGCGGGGTGTTTAGTTAATGTTAATATTTTTCCATGTCAAAACCCGATGAGTGTCTGCCAAAAGACCAAGCCAAAATTATCTTTACTGCTCTCTTTATATTTCTTCACAGAAAGGCATAACATTTTCTCATATCAAAATGTAGAGTACAGGAGACTTGCGGGACCACTGCTGTCAGACACTCCTTTTTTTCCTCTCAGGAAAATAAAGGAAAAAAATGGCTTTATTTTGGATTGACAGCCATGCATTTTGAATTTGCTCAGTGTGTTTTGAATTGATGATAACCTCCACTGAGTCATAATATTCTGTTAGCACATTAAGAACCAACCAGATATTCAAATCAAGTCAATTCCCCGGTGTCATGTCAAAACACGCTGTGTCAGGGATATTAAGAAGTGTCTGTTGTTGAACTTGACTCAACCCAGATGAAGAA
The DNA here is from genome assembly GCF_020382885.2 of Scatophagus argus. Lineage (NCBI taxonomy): Eukaryota > Metazoa > Chordata > Actinopteri > Scatophagidae > Scatophagus > Scatophagus argus. Next base: position 12,384,905 of record NC_058493.1, read on the forward strand.
GGAGCCAAGTAACTGACACCCTCAGAGCCTCCAGTCATAGAGGAGGCATCTTTCTGAAGTTGACTGAGTAGCAACATGAGCCCTATTAGTTTTCCTGCTCTGGTCTGCTTTGACCAGGCATGGTAGTCCTGGTGGGAACCCTGGAGGAAATTTAATTTAATCTCTCATGGGACATGGGCTGCATAATAATTTGTTTGTGTGTTCACGGATCTATACATAGATGTGCAAGAGTTTATGTGTAGGTATGAGAATGTGTATGTGAATCTGAATCTCTAATAATAGTGATAAAAACAAGGGTACTTTTGGAAGGATTCTACATTTTGTTTCTCTTATTGCTTTATCAGTATTATTTTACATATAATCTATGTAGAATAACAAAATTTACTGATGAATGTGGAGTTTTCATTCTTTACTCTTTGGAACGAACTAGGACAAGGAAATTCAAATGATTTCCAGCAAGTAACAGAGAATTGCATCTTGAAGTTCAACCTGATGAAACTGAGTGGCACTCTTGCTCTGATGTGTTTAGCAGGACTTACTGAGGTTTCATTAAGGACATTTGTTTGATGATGGACCATTTTGTGTGAAAGTCTGTCCACCTGAACTGTTTGGTTTGTGTAACATTATAGTTTAAATCCTTGCACACAACCAGATCCAATTTGTTCAATGTTGCCCTACAATAGAGGGTGGCTTCCGGTAAGACAGTGAGTGATTGCTAAACATCAATTTGTGGATGTGTGTTTGTTTCAGAGTTTTACTGGCTGTAACAAAATGTAAAATAAACAACTGCTGCCAAATCCGCGTGAAGTTTTTCGAATGCCTTAAGGAAAATGGAGCGATTGTCAGCAGCTGTTGTAGTCACTTTTTGGGTCATATCACATGATGGATGTTTGCTCTGCCTCACTGTGCCTCAGTGTTTATGTCTTGGCTCTCTTGCTAAATAGGCAGATCATTCCAGTGAGCTGTCATGTTACTTTTGTAATTTTGTTGTGAGCTGTCTTCAAGTTATAAGTTGAGACTTATTCAAGCCCTGCATTCAAATACATTTTTAAACTTCGCTCTATTTAGAATATTGTGGACTTGTGACCTCGGTGTGCCTTCAGTTTTGACTGACATTGGAAATGTACCTCTTTCCCTTTTTTCCTGAGTGTGTGTACACGATTAGCATACTAGGCCTCATTTATTCAGTGTTTGAATGACAGGCTCAAGGTAGAGCAGTATTTCTGTTATGTGCAATTTCTGAGCCTGCCTAAGGGCTACTAGTACTTCCTGTGTCTGCGTGCGTGTGTGTTTGAGTGGGTGGGTGGGTGAGGGGGTGGGTGAGGGGGTGAGTGACAGGGGAGGTTAACGGTGCCAGCTGTCATCTCTCACTAGTGCTAACTAGCTGCTAATCTCTCTTTCAGTCCCACAATGAAGACATTGATTCTCACAGACCAACCGCCACCCCATCTGCCACAATAGTCAATTAAACCTGAAGAAAGAGGGCAAGAGAGACTGAAACATAAGACGAGGAAGTGGAAGAGAAGGGAGATGAATTTAGAAAGGGAGATTGTGTGACGAGTGAAATTATTTCTTTGGGATTATGTTCATTTGTGTGTCTTGCATGCTTTTGTGGCTACATGTCACATAGGAATATGACACGTACTGTCCATCTGCCACAGAATGTCATGGTTCCCAGAGGATGTGCTGTAGGTTGTGACATTATGGTTTACGCCTGTTAGACACAGATTTTAGACATATCACATCATTTGGATTGTGTGTCTGCTTTCAAAGACAAGAACAGATCACATGACTCACCAAATGGTGAGTATTTTCTAAAGCAATTTTCTACTCCTGAAATCAGACATTTAGAGTTTATATTAAAACAGCTTGTGGCCTGATGCTCCCAAAGACATTGTCTGTCAGCATGTTTTGAAGGAACACACCTGACATATAATAACTTGTTAATGATCCAACTTCATTTCAAAACATCAGCTTATGTATGTCTAGAGATTCTGGTTTAGTTCCAGACAAAGAAAGATGAGAGGAATGAGAGGTTGATTTTAATTAGAGTTTTTAATGACAGTTATGAAACAGAGAACAACTCATCATGCTCATTATTGTCTTTTGTTAGCCATGTAACGAGACACACATCATGCTAGTTGCTGCGCCTGAGGCCTCTGGAGCCCAGACGTCTGCTTGGTCAGGGAGTTTCCCCAAGAGTTTATGGGTAGATATTTGGCTTCCTGCACTGGGGTCTTGTTTTGGTGTAATAATAATAATAGTAATGATATAGCTTTCTGTTATTTTTGTCCAAGGTAATGGGATTTACAAGAGAATTTTATATATTTTTATATTGTTATTTATTTTTATACTGACATATTTTTATCTTGATTATTTGCATGGCATTAGTACTAAGGTGAGAGAGAAACAGTATTTCAATTCTCCTGTATATCCTGCACATATAGTGAATTAACAATAAAAAAATCTTTGAAGAATTTTTTGTAACAGAAAAGATTAGGAGTTCTAGAAAAACCTACACAGTGGAAGGGTACTGTCTGTTGACATTATACATCACTGAGTTTGTTCAGACAAGTCCAGCACAATCGTTGTCTTCTGGATCTTTGAGTGAAAGAGATTAGAACCCCTGGTCTAATGGTCAGTTAGAGGAGGGCCCATTCGGGCTACAATAGAGCACACAGTTTGTAAGGCGAATAGACAGCAACCCTAGCTCTGAATGAACTAGTGGCTGTCAGCAACATGCCCACCACAAAATCAGGTTATTGGGAGATATCAAGTTTAGGCAGGGAATTTATGAGTGCGTTTACATGCACTGCAATGACCTTTTGCATGCAGTTGATCAGTAATCTCATTGTTCCCTGGTGACTCCTGCATTCTTTATACAGTGCTGACAGTTTAAATGTATTAGTAATATAAGCTGCTGCAGCCTAAGGATTTTTTTCTTTCTTTTGATGCTGCAGTATTGAGACTGACCACACAGTAAAAGAACAGGCTCTGTAATAAAAAGTCACACTTTTCCTTACCCTTTTAAATTTCAGTTTGAGTTTTAGCAATGATGCACTGCTACATATAAATCTTTTTTTTATTCTAACACAGTGCTGTCACATAATCTGCTATATGTATACATGGCCAAAGAACAAGGCTTTCTCAAGAAAGGTATATTCACTGCGTTTCTCATAATCTCTTGAATGATGAAACAAGCTTTGTGCTTCACATACATTTTAAAAAAATCAAGTTACTGCAGAAAGCTGATGGTAGCCTCAATACTTAAATGCGTGTAAATGTGTGCATGTCAGGCATTTTCCCCTCACTCAGCAGGGCTCTGGTTACATTCACAAGAAGCCCTTTGACAGTAATTTGATACTACTATGGTAAATTGGAAAATTGGTTGGAAGCATTTTTTCCTTTACTTAAATCAATCTGGTTCTTTTTCTCTCCAGTTTTTTCACTAATTGTTGTTTTTTGGGGAAGAAAACCTTCTAACTAAAAAATACATAATCATAATAATTTCTCACATTTGACAGTGGTCTTGTTAAGACACATTGTTGCAGTCGTATGGTCTTTTATGGGCTTCATGTAATTGTTGAAAAAAAACAATGCATGGGAAGATGATAAACTGACAGACATGCAGTTAGATGCTTATTCACTTTTCTTATGCCACAAGGGCCGGATATTTTTTAATATACTATCAGTAATATACTTCCCAGTTATGGCAAATATCTGTCTTTGCCTGTTTTTCCTCATGGAAATCAATAAAAAATGTTGCTGTTATTTGTGAGGTACAGAGAAAGATTAATTTGTGGGAATCAAACATACCAGCAGTAGGGAAGGGACAAAGTGTTAAAAGCTGAAAATGTGTGGGGCAGTTGAAGAGAAAGAAAATGTCAGAGACTTAACAAAGGGAAATACTGACAGAGTGACAGGTTGTGTAAAGTCTTCAGACCCTACTGTCTCCGGTGTTTGTGTTTCTCTCACTATGGGGTCCTGTCGTTCAAAATGAGACTGCTCTGTTTAAGAAGGGCCACCCTGGGGCCACCAGGTCCCCACAACAGAGAGAGTTTGTGTGTGCCAAATCTGGAGAGTTTGAGGCTTGTTATGCTTAAGTGTGGTCTGTTGTGTTGTTTTTTTCTATCTGTGTGTGTGTGTGTGTGTGTGTGTGAATACGAAAGAAAGAATTGGCTTTTATAGAGGTGTGTTTTTGTGAGCGTGTGATGGCTTGGTTGTGTTTGTGCTGCGTTTTGTTCATGGTGTTCACTGCATCTGAAGAGGCTGATTACCCTATTCACTCTGGCAGAGAGAGACAGGTCCTCATTCAGTTTAAAAGTTCCTGTTTATTTCAGTTCAACTCTTGATTATCCTGCTTATTCCTCCAGAGTCTATTGAAACTGCGAGCCCAAATGAAGCAATCATTTATTTATGCACAGAACAAAGGCACTGCCTGGTGCTGTTTTTTTGGCTGACTGTTCCCATCAGCATAGCTGCCATTGCTGCTTATCCAACCTTGCAGTGCCAAGTAAAGAGAGATTAGAGAAAAGATTGGAGAGATTTTGAATTACTACAAACTCCTCATAGCCCACCTGAAAATATGAAACAGCAGTGTATGCCTCTTGAATATCCTCAACCCAGTAACATCTGTCAGTGTGCTGGGACACAGTTGCATACATGCATGCTTCAGATGTAAGTACGGGATCTGTCTTGTACAATTTCCTTCCTTTTTAACTTTGCCCCCTTTTAGATTAGCTGCAGCTAATAATGCTTTTCCTGATTTACTTATCTGTCCAATATTTAGCCGATTTCAGAGGTTAATTGTTTATACTAGAAAATGTTGGCCACTAAGGAAAATAATCCAAGGTGACGTCTTTAAATTCCTTGTAATTGTCTGTCAACAGTCCAAAAATAATATTTGGTTTACAATGGGGTAATGGGTAAAAAACAAAAAACAACTCACGTTTGAGAAGCTGGCACCAGTGGATGTCTGGCCTTCTTGTTTGATAAATGATTCATTTTTGAAATTTCCTTTTTCACAATTTGCCTTTTATTAGATAGATATTTGTCGAGTGGATTTGCTCCACATTAGCTGTTCATTCATGCACCTGCTCAACCCTTTGTAATTCTATCCCTGAATCTACCAGCTGCCCACATCCTGATATCAGTGTTGCACTGATGAGGAGGTTCATCTTCTCCAATTTTTTTTTTTATATTTGTAGTTCATCTGTTCACTTCTTCCAGACCTTCAAGATGCTTGTGTCATGTCTGATCTGTGTCCCTCCCCTTGCCTGCACGCAACATATCATGTTGCCTGCGTGTTCTGTTAGTGTGGAGCCCTGTGGTGTTCAGTTCTGATAGAACACATTAATATAGGTTATCCATGTCTTATAGTCTTAATCTGAACCCATGACCCAGCCTGCGTGTGTATGTGCGTCTGGTGGTAGATGTTTAACCCTCACAGTTAAGCCCAACTTCGCACTAACGTACACACAAACACACACACATCATTGATCCCCTTCTCACGCAAAGCTTCTCAACACAAGGCAGCTCTAGCATTTTCAGCATGCTGCAGGTCAGGACCAGCATCGGTATTAGCAGCTCTAGTGCTACTAATTGTGCACTTATCAACTATCCCAAAATAGCTTGCATATAAAGGCATACAGTCACATGGATTTTCCAGTCTTTAGAACAGTCAGGCTTGTGCACTCAAACATCCAACTTGCAAACGTGTTTCATTTTGATTTTAGAAAATAAGCTTGCTTGTATTGCTGTCTCTGACAACAGTTCACACTTCATGGTCTGCAGTTACCTTTATTCTGCTTTATGTGCACATATTTGGCACTTTCTGCATCATTTGATAAAATGGAAGAATATGTTCATGTGTTACCAGTGCTGAGTTGCTCCACTGCATGTGGTGCAAGTCTGTTGTGTACATTTACCCAGCACCCCACTCAAAGTGTGAGTCACTCAGTAAGTTGCTCTGCTCTCTCTCTCTCCAACTTCCACAATCTGTTAGTGATTTATGCGATATCTGCACTGTCTACGGACTGTTTCTTAAATAATAATTGAACATGAACAAGTTTTATTTGTAAAGAATACGTTGATAAAAATATATACTCTTATACTTCAATTAATTGAATGTTACATTGTGCATCAGTTTGCAAAATACTTATCCCTGATTCTTCAAATGCTGGAAGTAATGGGGTTTTGTCCGACTGTAACAGAGCACATATGGGAGTGGTAAACAGATGGATATATGCCGACGGTTTGGAGGGTGTTAGGATGTGTGTGGGTGCTAGATGATTCAGCTCCATTGTCACACTCTTGGCTCTCCATCTACATCTCTATCATTTCATTTGTCCCCCACTCCCACGCCTATCAGTTTCTTTTACTCTCACTTTCACACTTTCTCTGTGTCCCTTCTTGTGCAAGCTTGTTTGCTATACTTCTTGGATGGTTTCACCCATTAAGGGAATCCTACCACAATGTGTGTGTGTGTGCGTGTGTACACCCTGTTATTCTCACTGAGACACATCCCTGTGAGAGCAACCACATCACCTGTTGCCATGGTAGTTAAATAGGCAGAGAAGGAAAGGGAGGAATGGAAGGAGACAGACGGGCAGGGAAGGGGAGGGAAATTGGATGATAAGTGCATGCTCTGGACTAAACCAAGGAGAAGAGAAGAAGGAGGGAAGGACTGGTAATAAAAAGGGAAGAGAGGAAATATGAGATACATACTTGTAGCTAGGTTGTTGCCCTTAAGTGCTGTTTGTCCTGGAGGACAAGAAGAGTAATGGAGAGTCTGCAGAATCTGTGATATTTGCATCACGTCATTGCAGTGTAATCATGGAGAAACGTGGTGTAGCTGAATGTAACGTCTCTCCACCCACACCAATGAAAAGCCAGGCATCCATTGTTAACATAAGGCGTGAAGTGGAGACATACAGCAGCCTGGTTAAATACCCATACCCATAATTTTTGCATTGTAGATTGTTGTCTGGCAACAGCCGACACGATTTAACTGGGGAAAGATATAATTTCAAGTAATTTCAAACTGTATCATAGATGATGACACTGCTCGTCTTAGCTTAGATAATAATATTAACCTTTCCTACACCTGAGTGGATGAACATACCACCATTTAGACCATCTTTCTCAAAATTTCTTCCCTAAACCATCCTACTCTGTGCTTCAAACTGTGATGCCATTTTGTTTGACTTCAGTCATTCAGCCTGACACTGCATTTGTGGTAGTTGATTTCTTATTGGGAAAGGGAGGGGTTTTTGTTTTGGCCTGATCAGTCAGTAGTATGTGACGCATCTGTCTCACCAGCAGTTCACTTTCAGACTGTTAGGAGCAGTTCATTTGTGATTTTTCACAATGATTAAAGACATTTTGTTTGAGAAAGTTAGAGTGAGAGTTATTTTTTATGTAAGTTGACCGACCTGATTTTATATCTGTGATGCTGGGATTTAGTTATAAAGATGTTTATAAGTTTAGAGAAGCAGTAGATCATCGAAATGTTGATAATGTTGATGATAGGAAGTAAATATCCAAGCAAAATTTCTTAAAGATTATTTTAAGACTTACACTTCATTGTAGCTGTTCGTATGTTCGAGAAAAGAAGGAATGCAAAGAAGTACCCACTAAAAATGACAATAATGCAGGGAGAAATGCAGTTCAGATTGTGGAAAACCGATAAGCAAATGAAAGGAAAAACAGTAAGCAAATTGTGACAAAAGAGTTTAGAGCTAAAGCAAAAAAGTCTGGAGGCAGAAATAAGAGAAACCAAAAAATATTGTGATAGCAAAGGTAAAAACGCATGTTGGTGGACTGTGCTAATATTTCTTAGATGAGAAATAGTACATTAAAAAGAACTGTAGTGAGAAAGGATAGAATTTAGGTTGTTCAAAGGAAAAAGAGTATGAAGAAAGTAGATAAAAAGTGGACATTGTTTAAGACACAAGGAGGAGAACAGTGGAGAGACAGAGTATGCTGATAGTGTCTGGCAGCCATGGCCTAGAGGTTGAAGAAACAGCTTGTGATCGGAAGGTCGCTGGTTCGATTCCCCGGGCAGGACGGGCAGGACAAATTTGAGTGTGGTGGAGTGATAATGTCCCCACCTCCCATTAGCTGGCTGATGTGCCCTTGAGCAAGGCACTTAACCCCCAATATGCTCCCCGGGCGCTTGATGCCGCCCACTGCTCCTGTGTGTTTCACTGCATGTTGCATGTGTGTGTGTTTCAATCAGTGATGGGTTAAATGTGGAGAAGTAATTTCCCAGCTTGGGATTAATAAAGTAACTTAAATTAAATTAAAATAGTTTTGTCAAACATGAAATGAAAGGATAAAAGGGCAGGGTAAGTCAATGAACGCTGATGTTAGAAGAGAAAAAAGTAGAAGTAGAAATGGAGGAGGAGGACAAGTGCATGTCAGCATAATTGCCACGAGTAAATGGGAGGTAAGGAAAATAAGAGATGAATGCTGGAGAGAGAAGATAGGAGGAGAGGAGGAGGGGAAGTGAACGTGAAGGGGAATGCCATTAGCGGCTTTGTCTGGTCATCCCCACTGAACGATGGATGGACACGGATAAACGAACAAATGAATGAAAGCAGGAGAGAGTGTGAGAGAAGGGTGCCCCTTTCTCAACTATCTTTTCAGAGATTAGGGAGGAGAGCATCCCAGTCTGTTCAGTTCATCTATTCATGGCCAACGCCCGTTCCTCTCACGAGCCTGTGAGAGGAGAGAAGAGGCACATAGCCAGAAAGAGAGAGGGTGTGTGTGCATGTGTGTCTTGTGGTATGAATTTGTCTATGAACTCATTTATCATGTGAGCTTTACAGAGTGAGGAAGTATTAGATGTTGCGTGGGATTTGATCTAACCAGTAAAAGTGAAAAAGAGAGAGGCAAGAAAACAATGGTACGCTTAGAGAATGAAATATAAAATAGGATGTGTACTGGTGCAAGTAGAGGGAGATGGAGTGATCATGTAATTGCTACGTGACTGTGAACTGAAACGTGCACTCCCCTTACTCTGTAGAGGGAGAGAGAGACTGTAATTGTCTCTAATGTATGGATGCAATCAAGAAGGATACACTTAATAATTTAAGTGCAAGGAGGAAAAAAAATATGGATCAAGTAGCAGTAGTGAGGCAGAAGCAAAGGAGAATATTGTAGTTTGTGCAGAAAGGCAGAGACAGAGAAATGAAGGATTTAGTTCTAATAGCTAGCGAAGAGGGAGCATTGCAGTTATATTGTAGTGAGCTAATGGAGATAGGGCTGATGTGGTCTGACAGCATTTGTGCTGCAGGGCCCTACTCTCTGATCTGAGAATGAGTTATGGTGTGAGATAGAGATGGCACAAGAGGAAAAAAGAGATAACAAGCATGTGAGGTTGATGTGTCCAGATGGACCTCGGCAAGGTTTAGGAGCAAAGAGTCTGTTTTTTTGCTTCTCGTCTAAATTTAAACTCCTCCTTGTATGTCAGGAAATACGACATTTTAGTCCTGCTAATGTGGAGATTCAATGGATTGATGTTTCTATTTGTTACTTGACATGAATTGCCTATAAATTCACAGCTAAGCATGCAGGCTACCATTTTCTTACCAGACTACAAACATTTCTGAATTTAAAAACTGTTTGTTTTTAATATCAATTCCATTTGACTTTATAGCAGTTGATCTGTGCAATTTATCTGTGATCTGATTGCTGTTTTAGTGGTTTTTTGCATTATGATGGGGGCTATAAGTCCTTCAAAGAGCACTTAATCATAAACAGAACAGTATAAATTCAATGAAAACCACTGATAAGCCCCATGGTGCCATAATAGTTCTGGAATTACTACTTGCAGAAATCCAGGACCAGATAAGATGTTGCACATTTGACATTGTTTGAGTTTGACTTTGATCAAAAGCTTTCTTGAAGCAGACATCGCTGCCAGTTCAGAAGCTGTTTCTTTGGAGGCTTAAACCCTACAGCCTTTCACCTTGATCTAACTGCAACGCAAAGCTGGCGACAATTTGAGGAAGAACGTGTGTGTGTGTTTCCATTTCAGGTTCTCACACTCTATCAACACTCCTTCCAATCCATTTGACTCTGTAATTCACCAAGAAAACTTCCACCACAGTTTTTCTACTTCCTTCCCTCCCTCATCCTGCCCCTCAGGCACTTGACAATGTGAATGAGTTTCTGCCAAGTTGTATAAGTGGATTTTCTACAAACATTTTAAGCACCAAAACACATACACATGCATCCACAAACACTGCCTTCTTGCTAAACAGACAACTTATTATGCATATACATTTTTTGATAACCTAAAGTGAAAAGCGGAGCTGATGACTGCACTTTATGTGCTGTGCAACAACACTGTCAAATTGCCGCCGTTTATATTTATTTTAATCTCACAAACCCACTAAACAGGACTCTTGAGGAAGCAAAGTTTTATTCAGCCAGAAACGCTTTGGTTTGTTGCATGTGAAAGTTTTCACATGCAACACCTGTTTATGGTGTATGTACAACTTTACAGCATTTGTCAGAATTAACCTCTAGTTTGCAAAAAGTGTAATAGCTTCCATTGCGTGGCTGTTAATGCCACAGTTTTTTTCTTTCTCTCTTACTGTTTTTCTTTGTTAGTTTTTTTCTCTATTTGAAGTTTTTTTTCTCCTTCTGTTTCTTTCTCTCACCCTCCCTCTGGGTTTCTTTGGAGAGAGGGAGTAAAGAGAAAGAAACTTAATCCCTCTATTGAACAAGAGGTGGACCAGTCAGGGGCTTTTTTCTCATTTTCCTGTGTCAGAAAAACCCACCCTGCTTCTCATTCCGAGTGCTTACGCTGGCCTGTCCAAATCACACATCACACACCAATAAATCTTTTCCTGGATTTTGAATTTATTTTTATCAAGCATTGTCTGTCAATTTACCACTTTCACATTTACCACTTACCACATTTCAGAGGGATACCACATAGAGGGGTATGACTTGATATAATTGGAAAACACCCTTCCATTCTGCCATTGGGATGATACAGTTCATGATGCGTAAGTGTTCCCTACACAGCAGATAAATCGACAGCACTCATCCTGCGGTAAGGGCACTTATGAAGGACGACTTTGTGAATGTTAAAATGTTTCTCTGGTATGATTTTCACAAATGTAGTTGCCAAATAGCTGAAGAATATATAGAAATTATGTTTTGAATTACATATCTCACAGCAGTACCTTGTACATTCGTATGACATCAGCCAAATATAAAGTTTCCATTTATTGATACTTAAGGCCGGAGAGAGAGGGAGAGAGAAACTAGCTTGTAGAGAGAGAGCAATCGCAGGAAGCCGATGCACTACGTTTAGTTTTTCTCTTAAGTCCTCTGCTCCCTACTCTTATCTCTTTCTTCTACATCTTTCCATCTTTTAGTAGCTGTCTGGACCCCCAGGCCAGGTTTTGTGTGCTTTTCTGTTCTCCTTTCCCTGCTCTTCCGTCACAACCAACTCCAAAATGCCAGACATTTCACTCTGGGCACCATCCTTGGAAAGCTGATTGCCCCCCTCCTCTCTCATTGGGTGGCACAGTTAGGCCACTTAATATCAATATTCTCTTTGTGTCGGGAGATGGGGGGCAATTGCCCTTACTGTCAGAATAATTGCACACAGATATCTGCACACATGACTTAACTTGTGCATGCAAAGAAGCCTTGCGTACTCGCACACTTGAAAACACGACAACTGTGACATACTTACAAGAATCAAAGAACAATGACACACGCACACACATACATGCACAAATGTGTAACGCCACATGCACGGGAAAAATGGGCAGAATGGGGACACACAAAATGGAAGTCGCACACACATTTGTTGTGGAGTTAGTATGAAGAGACATGAAGAAAGACTCTGGACAGTGAGACACACTCATGCAGAAAGCAACTAACTCTCGGTTAAGTGTGGCCGCCGGCTCGTACTAGAAACATGAGAGAGGGGAGTACAGACAGGGACGGGATCAGTTTTCAGAGTGATGCCCCTGTCAGTTGTTGTTGAGGACAACAGGAGACTTTCAGAACCAAACTGATCTGAAAAACATTTTACATTGGACGTAAGATAACAATCAGTATTTAATGCATAGATGTCATGAAGGCAGGAACCAGGTTCTGGGCACAGTCCCTGCTTGTGGAGTAGCACTTTCTAAAAGAATAAGAACTTTGAGGTTGGGGCTTGCAGTGCTGAACATTTCTGATTGGTCGAGTACTCACAACATTTTATTTCAACCATTTTTGAATATTTGCAGCTGCAAACCAATCTATTTTTTGTTTATTGTGCTTCAACACACAAACGTGAAGTTACAGAAGAAAATGTACAGCAGATGGACGCAGAATGCAGACAGCAGTTGGCTGAAGGAACCTTACATTGTTGTGAAAAGTAGTTAAAAATATTGATATAAACTTCAAATACATTTGACTGTTTAATTACCAGTGCAGTCAGGTCTTGACTCAAGACTTCCCCTTTTGTCAATCCTGCGATCACAGTCCTGTACAGTTGGCTACCAAGGCATCTTAGTGAAAGCTGGCACAGAAGTACATAATTTTTCCACCATTTCTTTACTACATATATATAATCTTTGCACTTGTAATTCAGGATTTAACAGACAGTTCACAATGCTGTGGTTCAAACGCAGAGTATACTGATTTTCTCCTATAAAGAAACTGAAATCTCATAAAATGCAACTTGAGAGTAACCAGTAACTAACTCCCCTTTATTCAAAAATGTTTAATGAAAGATGATAGTGTCAGATTAAGTTATTATGTGGAAATAGCACATAGCTCAGTTATTTGCTATTCAGTCAATGCATATATTTATCTGCCTATTTACTCTTCCGCAGAGTTTAGTCCACAATTGAGGCTCATGTTGTTCCTGTTTTCCTCTGTCTCTACTCAGCAAAGCTTTGCGTGATCAAACACTAGGAAAAAGTATGGGTTGTAAAATGCTTGAATTATTGAGTGAAGCTGAGTGGGGTGTGTGTGTGTGTGTGTTTCTGTGCTATGCTCAAAACTATGTCACACAGCTCATGCACCACTGCACCTATTTACTGGTAGAACGTCTCTCCAATGTGTGGATCTAGTACACAGCAATTCAGAACGATCAAAACATACTCACAAGGCCCAACTCCACACAGAAGTGCACATATAACAGACACGCGCACATGCACGCACACACATATATTCACTGATGCGTGGGTTTTTGCACAAATGCACTCATACAGTCTACATGCATATACCATAGCTTTTTTTTGCAAGCAATTGCCGCAAGTGCACTGTTGTGTGTCACATGTACACTTATGACATGCACTCACACACACATACACACAGTCAGTATGGTGTTGTGTGTGATCAAGCAAAGTGTTCTGTTTCATAGCTTTGGTCTCCATTCATTGCCATCATGGTTCTGCTCTGATTTCTCTTGTGTAAAAGCTGCATTGAAAACAGTCAGATGATATGAACTTTTACATAGCTGAACAGATGCAGGTCACTTTGCACACATGAGCAACAGTGCACATAATTTTGCTGGCAGTTGCTGATGAATTAGCACAACAGTGAAATATGTTGTATATACTGGGTTAGATATGCTTAGTATGCTTAAAATGTGAGTCTGAGCAATTCATTTATCCATCCATCTATTTTCTATACCACTTATCAGTCAGAGTCACGGGGGGCCTGAAACCTATCCCATCTGACTACTGACCAGAGGTGGGGTACACCCTGGACTGGTTTCCAGTCAGTCACACAGCACTGACACACAAAGACAGACAGACAACCACACACACACACACACACACACTCACGCAGAGGGGCGACCTGGAACCACCGTGCTATCTAGTATCTATAATACTCTGAATTGAAAGTAAGACTAAATTATTTCAGTTCAAAGCAGTTCCCCACCAACTAAACTAAACTTAATGGCAAGTTTAAAAACAAAGCTGTGACTTGAGAGAAAGAAAATGTTTCAAATCTGTGTACACATTCTCAAACCTCAGTACATATTGTAAAAATGCTGTACTGTGCATTAAATTCCTAGCTCACTGTGTGACCTCTGATTATTGATTATTATCTCTGTGTTTTTATATATAGAATACAGAAGAGTGGTAGTTGTTTAAGGAAGTGCTAATGGTGCCTTTTTCCTTTTCAACACACATTTCTCCAGTCATTCCAGAGATTTGAACCAGCAGCCTGACAGTCACATGCCTGACTCTTCAACCTTTAGACCACCACTACAGGAAACAGAATCTACAGTCTTTCATGTGTGGATAGCCTTGCTGTTTGTTTGTTCAGTATATTGACACATGGCTATCGCTCAACCTTCAGAGGTCTGTCTTTGCTGTCCCCTACATCAAAAAGATGTTTTGTAATATGATTACTGCTATACATATTTCATGAGCCTCTAAATATTGATAGAATACTGGGTGGTGTAAGTTGCAGCAGAGGAGTTAAAACACATTTGTCCTCCCTCTGACATTCCCTCCATCCCCTTTGATGGCTATTTCAGATTAAATATGAGCCTTCTCACATGTGCCACTGATCGCAGTTAACTGTTCCTGAGCTGGTGTATATATAGATATTTGTATATTCACATATACATATGTTCACATATACATACTGTATGAGTACACATATACATATGTGAATGTGTGTGTCTTTCCCGCATGCAAGACAGATTTGATAACAGCCTTATCAGTCTGCTTCCTACTGATTTTTTGATATGACATTGGAAAGATGAAACGTGTGGGTGTTAGTAAGAGGTTTTGAGATCACTATATTACACCCCAGCCAAAGCTTTCAGTTAAAGTCAGAGCTCTGTGTCAGGTTCAACCATATATTAAAAACTTCATCTCTGTGTTTCTCTCCTGGCAGCCTTTCCATCCCATGGTAAACCTGGTGTGCAGCGCTGACCTGAGGATGTTCCTGTGTGCCCTGTATGCTCCAGTGTGCACTGTGTATGGACAGGTGTCCATGCCGTGTCGATCCCTCTGCCAGCGGGCCAAGGATGAGTGCCACAAACTCATGGAGATATTTGGAGTAGCCTGGCCAGATGATATGGAGTGTAGCAGGTGTGCATGCGTATTACATTTTAAACCACCAAAGGGCTTGAAAATATTATTATTAATTTTTATATTATTAACAGCATCATCACAAACAGTGTTGAAGTGTCTGAGATAATACAGCTGGAAATATTTTTTCTGCTTGTTACATTTTCAATATGTGCTTTATAATTTCCCTTGGACTTAGCTTACAGTGTGTGTTTTGCCTACACCTCATAGCTGCACTGTTGTCACTGTGCTTGCTGCTACTTGGCATAGTCAGAACTATGCCAACTTTAACCCCACATCAAGGCAGCCTAACTCTAAACTTCACTTTCTAAAACTTCCTTTTACTGTCACTTCTGCTTTCCTCTTTCTCATCTCCAGAGTGTTTGCTTCCCATCTTTTCTGACTCACTTTTTTTCTGCTTCCTTTTTTGGATCTCTTAGCTCAGCTAGCTTCTTCATATCTGGTCACATACTATATATCTATTATATTTTAAATTGTAACTAAATCTGACTCTGTAATTCTTCTCCCAGGTTCCCAGACTGTGATGAGCCCTATCCTCGTCCGGAGGATCTGCTGACAAGCTCTGACCCCACTGACAAGTCATCCATGATTGTCCAGAGAGACTATGGTTTCTGGTGTCCCAGAGAGCTCAAGGTCGACCCAGACCTGGGTTACACCTTCATGGGGAGAAAGGACTGTTCTGCCCCATGCCCTTCAATGTTCTTCAACAAACAGGAGCTTACCTTCATCCGCTACTTCATAGGAGTTGTTTCCATTGTGTGTCTGTCTGCAACACTCTTCACTTTCCTGACGTTTCTCATTGATGTCACCAGGTTTGAATGGCTCAATTCATCAACTTATTCACTTTGATCACTTCTAAACATCACAAATAATAACGTGTTATTTTATCTGTCTTTTTTCTTTTTTTTGTGACCTCTTTAGGTTTCGATACCCAGAGCGGCCAATAATCTTCTATGCTGTGTGTTATGTCATGGTGTCACTGGTTTTCTTTCTGGGGTTCCTGCTGGAAGACAGGGTGGCATGCAACGCAGTCAGCCCTTCACAGTTCAGAGCTTCAACCATAACACAGGGCTCCCACAACAAGGTGAGAACTTCACTTCATTTCCATCTAATAGAACCACAATAACATCGCACTTCTGAAAATGTTACCCATTTACATTACAAACTTTCCTTAATGTTTTATTTTTTGATTTTTAAATACTATGAATAAAACCAGTTAGCCAGTTATTCTCACGATTGACCAGAATGAATTTGATAGATGTTGAAGTGGTTATTTGAAGTGAAAGTAGCTGATTTCTCTCTCATGATTCATCAAAACTATTGTTCTATATTTCAGGTGTGCACCCTGTTCTTCATGGTCCTGTATTTCTTCACCATGGCTGGCAGTGTGTGGTGGGCCATACTAACAATCACTTGGTTCCTGGCCGCTGTGCCTAAATGGGGCAGTGAGGCCATTGAGAAGAAAGCTCTCCTCTTCCATGCTGTTGCCTGGGGGCTCCCAGGGGCCCTGACTGTCACCCTGTTGGCCCTGAACAAAATTGAAGGAGATGGGATCAGTGGAGTGTGTTTCATAGGGCTGTATGACATAGACACCCTGAGGTGGTTTGTTCTGGCACCGCTCTGCCTCAATGTGGCGGTGAGTACAGTCATAAGATAAATGAGTGGGTGGAAGGATGAAGGAGTTGATGAGAAGCTGGATGGATGGGTGAACAGATTAATGGGTGGGTGGATGAGTGATACAAGAGTGGATTGTTGGCTTGAGTTATAGAGACATGGATAGATTAGTAAATGGATTGGTGGATGGTTTCCAGTCTTTTGACCTGTATGTCAGTCATCATAAAATAATCACTCATTTTAATTTTGTGTATCTATCACTGACTTCTCATTCGTCTTTCTCCTTTCAGGTCGGTGTCTCTCTCCTGTTGGTGGGCATTGTGGCTCTGAACCGAGTACGTATGGAGATCCCGCTGGAGAAGGAGAACCAGACCAAACTAGTCAAGTTCATGATCCGGATGGGAGTGTTTTCGGTGCTCTACCTGGTCCCCTTGCTGACTGTGATTGGGTGCTACCTGTACGAACACGCGTACCGGAGCATTTGGGAGACAACATGGATGGAGGAAAACTGCAGGCAGTATCACATCCCTTGCCCATACAAGGTACAGAGAGAGGTATCTGAGTGTGTGTGAGTGGGTGAGACAGTATAATTGGAAGAAAATTTGTGTCATTAGTTAATAGGGATGTATTTCATTTCTAAGGATGTTTTGGTGGAGGAAAGCTTGATGGGAGGAACAAAACACCAGATTGTCTGCCTCCTCACACAGAGAAGATATATATAAAAAAAGCTTTAATATCAGTTGTACTTTAACTGAATACTATATCACAGCTCTCGACGCAGCATGCAAACTGCCACTTATCTCACTCACACACACACACAGTGTGTTGTCACACTGCTGAAGTTAGCTGGGGTAAAGGACTCAGTTACCTATTTAATTTTTATCTCCTCATTAAGTCACTAAGATAACTTGTATGTTTATGAAAGATGAGAGGTGTGTGTTTATTTACGTGTGGCAGTACCAGGATCAGTGAGGGCACATGATGATTCTCCAGTGAAAGGGCTCCATACATGTGGACTCATACTTAAGAACGGACAACAAGTCTTAAAAGGATAATTTCATGTTTGGAACTTGAGCCTTATCTTTGTAGTTTTGGCCACAAACTCTATCTGTAATAATAACAGTATACTAACTAAAGTAATTGCTGAGATCTGGAAGTGAGACATCATTGCTGAAACTAAGTAAACAGACCTAAAAATAGTTAAACAATCAGACAAGTTGTAAGCAACCCAACAGTTTAGCCAAATTATCTAGGCTACTAATGTCAATGGTAAAACTGGAAATGAACTGTAAATATGGTAAAGACAGAAGGTCAAATTCAAATTAGGTAGTCATAGTGTAAAATATAGTTTGGTAATGACGGGCAGGCTTGCAGGCTCTCAGCAAATAACTTGAATACAGTGTTATTATTACCAATAGAAATAATGGGCAAACTTCCAAGAATATCCAGATTGTAATGAACTGAAGCAACCCTTTAATGAGCAGACTCTGTGTGTGTGTATGTGTGTGTGAATGAGAGAGAGAGAGCTGCCAGTTGCATGTGTGTGTGTGTGTGTGTGTGTGTGTGGCTGAATGAGTAGGTATTTGAGGAGGGGAGGGAGCAGAGCGCAGTATGCATCATTAGCTCAGCTAATACAGCTCTCAAGACCATCTCTGTGTTACACTCTCTGTCTCTGTCTCTTTGACTCTCTGCTGGTTCTCACACTTGTTTCTTTCTTTCAGTCAGTCTTCCCCCTCTACTCTCTCTGTCTGTGTGTCTCTCTCAGGGCTTGCTCAGTCATGCTCTGCTGCCTGTACTCTATAACGTCTTTGTAGCGGTTATGAAGAGTGGTGGGAGTGTAAAAGCCCGGTGCTGAGTTAATAACCAAATATATACAATGCAGACATAAACACACACCCCACTGTTTTTCTGCCCTTAGTGCACACACACGGCGCAAGGCACGAAAGCTTTCCTTCAGTCTCTCACTTAATGTTTCCATTTTTCAGGAATATTAAACTGAGAGCTGTCACAGTGGTTTTATGATAGAAAAGTGTCAGCTAATTTGTGACTGACCATGTGAGAGGGGTAGAGGCAGGTGCAAGTGCTTATGTTACTAGTTAGTGTATGTGTGCATGCATGTGTCTGTAGCTGTGGGTATGTGAGGTCATGAAGAGGGACCCCCCTTTATAACCAGTTGTAGCTCTGGAATTTCAATATTGCTATGTGTTATTTGATCTTTACCCTTGGGAGTTTTGCACGCAAATATTTGCGTGTGTAAGAGGGTACAATTGCATGTTTTTGGATAACTGAATATTCTGTGGGCATTGTTCATGTTCAAGTGACTTTATTTTGTCTGGGTGCATGGGTGGTAATTTACTGAGAGCCCAGGGCTTCTTGTTTTATCTTGGGACCTAAATCGGAGATATTTAATCTCAGCCTGGGCAAGACAGACTAAAGCCAATTAATACATACCTATTGTTCTTGTTCTTTCAAAAACAAGAAACGCTTAAGCTTTCTCAAAGTCCTTCTCCACGAGGCGTTCCCTTGAAAGTTGTGTTGAAAGGCTTTGTGAATAGCATCTTTATCAGGATATAATCTTAATGGGAAAGGTTTTCAATTGATACAACCTCTGAAATACCTCCAGGTCTGTAACTACTACACTTTTTAGGTATTCAATCATAAAGCGTCACCCAAACTTGTAACTCCCTGTAATCCATTTGCCACACTAATACACAGATTCTCTGATATTCATTGACTTAAACTGAGCAAAATATTCTACTTGTAAATTAAATGTCGCAGTTTGTTCCCAAAAGGAATGGAGGTTTCATTCAGTTTGTGGCACTACCTAAAAATCACACTGTTAACCTCAGCAGTTAGTGTTAACACAGCTTTCCCTCTGTGCTGCATGAGTTTTACCTTTCAGAAATTAAAATCATGACATGGGGCAAACTGCAGTGTAACTCACATTCAAATGTGCTCCTTGAATTTTAGAACAAATTTGCATTCAATAGAATGAGGCCTCTTAGCAACACAACTCCTGAAAACTCCTGCCCTCTGGTGGGAGATACTGTATCCTGCAACAAAAGATCAAAAACCCATAGTGCCTGGAGCACACTGGACAACGGCAGCATCATCACAAACAAAGCATTACGTAATTACATTCATTCAGACCATTCACAATAATAACTGAAAGTCAGCAGGGGGAGATGCATCTCGCAGCTCTCTCTCTGTGTCTCTGTCTCTCTTTCTCATTGACTGTTCCTTCACTCCTTGTTTTTTTCCTTTTTGTTTGTGGATTTCTACAATGTGGGGAAAATGGAATAAGGGCCAAAACTTCTGTTTCCATCCACAAAAAGCCAGCAAAATAACCAAATTAAGGGACAAGTTCTGTCAAGTCTGTCTGTCTAACGGGCTCTTCTGCTCTGTTTGAGTAATATGGACAGCATCACACCTTAACACACAGCCCCTAATTTAGCCATAATCGTTTCTGAGCACTGAGGTAACTGGGCTTCTCCCCTGGTCCAATATTCAACTCAGTGACTGGGAGAGAATAAAAGCACTTGTCAGTGCTGGATACTTTTAGTCCACTTAATGCTCAACTTAATGCTCAAGCAGTTTCAGTGACACCCTCAGCATTTATGTTTTTTTACTCGGTTACTGTTGAGGTACTAGTCCATGTTCTTCTGTTGTTTTGATTGGATGATTGTGAAATTAATATTTAATAGCTCTGTTCTCTTTAGGTGGAGCAGACCAGCCGGCCAGCCCTGGTTTTGTTCTTAATGAAATATCTGATGATGTTGGTGGTGGGGATCCCTTCTGTTTTCTGGGTGGGCAGCAAGAAGACCTGTTTTGAATGGGCCAGCTTCCTGCATGGACGCAGACGCAAAGAGTAAGAAGAGAGACTGGATAACTTTAATTTGGCTTTAGTCTTGTTTTTTTCCTCACATGTACTACAGATATGCTTTAACATAATCATTCTGTATTTTACCTCATTATTTTATTTCCTATGCAAATTTATTGCTTCAGACATATAAACTACTAGTAGATTAAAAATCATTACATCTGGTACACAGAGAAATACACATTTACTTGCAGTAACAACAAATTGACTCCTCCTCCTCCTCCTCTCCTGTTTCACTCATTTCTCTTTGCACTCCTTATTTCTCTATTATTCCCCTCCACTTCCTCTCCATGTCCCAACCCACTCCTCTGATCCACTCTCGCCCTGCCCTCCCTCACCTTCTTCTTTCTGCAGCAGTGGGGTGAATGAGTCTCGTCAGGTGCTGCAGGAGCAGCCAGACTTTGCCCAGTCTCTGTTGCGTGAACCCAACACTCCCATCATTAGGAAATCCAGAGGAACATCCACTCAGGTAGGCCTGCCTTGACAAAATAAGCATTTTGATAGGCTGTAACTGTTGAATATGATAATCAGATAGAGTTGAAGCAGACTTACAGTGTACTACAGCCAGTGACAACACTGTCACCAAACTTCGAGTCCAAGTCCAGTTTCAAGTTCCCAGTGTTCAAATTCAAGTCGAGTCCACTACTGATCCAATCCAAATATATTATTGCATAATTATTATATATATTGAACTTATTGTAGCTATGATCTTATGCCAAATTACTATGGTATATTACATAAAATAAAATAAAAATGTGAGGACTCGTCTTTGATTTGCAAGTCTGAATGCAGTTAATGTTCAAGTCTGAGCCCAAGCCAACAGTGCTCAAATCCAAGTCAAGTCACAAGTCCTTAAAATGAAGCTACAGTAGAGAAGCTTCATTGAAGTGAAGGAATAAGCACATACAGAATACAAATAGTTATTAATGATATGGGTTTTTTTATTATTATTTAACAGAAAATTTAAAGGCAAACCTGCGTTCTAGAGTTAATGCTAGTAGTTATTACATTTGTCTGACTCATCCTGCTGTAGGGCACCTCTACCCACGCCTCTTCTACCCACTTGGCTGTCTTGGATGACCTTGACGAACCAGTCAGAACTCACCATGGCCACCCCGCCTCCACCAGGAGTAAGGCCAGCAGCGTTCACAGTAAGGCCAGCTACCACGGCAGCCTGCGCCGCACTCGTGACAACAGGTACAGCAGGAACTCCATGACTTTATGTTTATCTGCCTCGCCAGAGTTTTCCCATTGCTTTCTCTCTTTCTCATGTCTTGCTCCTCTTCTCTCAGGAGTGATACTGTGGTTTACCGAGGTACAGAGGAGCGCAGTTTCCATGGCAGCATGCCGCGTCTTGACCACCCACTCTCCACTCATAGCAGTCTCCATCAGATAGATGGCCACTCGAGGCACGGCAGCCAGCGTGATGTATCCGAGGCCTCGCCCACCCTCATCACCCACGGGACAACAGCTAGCCACAGCCAAGCTGCTGAGAATGAAGGCACCAGCGCCTGAAAACAGCCGCAAGTTTCAGGAAATTATTGTGAGGATGCTGTTGATGCCTTTTGGAGGAAGATTTGCACCCAGCAGACATACACCCGTCTTTTTAGTGTGTAAGATATTTCCTCTGAAAGATGGAAAATGTATCGGTAAGTGCTGTGGTGGTGATTTTGCATTCGCTTCTTGTGTGGCTAAAGGCTAACACAAGTTCAGGCAGTGAACATAACTGACCTTTCACAGATTCAGTTAAGTTTCACTGTAAGTTGGACAGGTTCGTTTACTTTATTACTTTATCTGGATTGACGGGCAGATGACTCCTTAATGCTTGACTCAAACAGGCTCTGCCAACAAGAATAAATCCACCTCCTCGGACATGCGAGGACACCAGTGATGATGACGTTATTCAGGGATCATTTTGGTTGCTCCCAGGTAAACCAGAGCAACACTCCGTAGAAAACAGCGAAAAAATTAAAAAGGAACTGAATTGTTTCTAAAGATCCTGGGTTTGAAGGTTGGACACCAGTTGTTCCTGAGAGTAGCGTGACCAGTCTTAAGGTGGAATGATTTCCAAATCCTGACCTTTCACCATCTACATTCTTATTATTAAATATGTGAACACTGCCGAGTATTGCTTTTGTAACAATTTTAAACAGTGTATCTCAAAGATTTTTACTTCGGTCACAGTCTTGACTGAGACTCTTTCTTTGTTCTGGAATGCAGCTCTTAATGAATGATATTTATCTCTGTGTGGCTTCAGAGGCTGACAAATATGGGCTTAACGTGAAATGGTGGACCTTTCTGTGGTTTAGTGAAATATTTTTATACTGTGAAAACTGTCTTGTCTGCTGCTGAAAGTGTGTGTGTGTGTGTGTGGGAGGGAGAGAGAGAGAGGGACACAAGTGGTCGTATATGTTTTAAAGTTCAGTGCTACCCTCCAGTGGTGAACACAGAAAGCATGATGGAGAGAGCT
This sequence comes from Scatophagus argus, assembly GCF_020382885.2. Lineage (NCBI taxonomy): Eukaryota > Metazoa > Chordata > Actinopteri > Scatophagidae > Scatophagus > Scatophagus argus. The sequence goes on from NC_058493.1 coordinate 12,407,946, forward strand.
GAGAGATGGGGAACTTGTGTAACCCAGAATGTAAAATGGATGTTTCAGAGTCAGAAAAATGGACGCATTATTACAGAGGTGGTCGGGTGAAATGAGCTGAAGTAAATGTGCGCACACATTATTCCAGCTCAGACTGCTTTTTGCCCTCTCCCACCTGTTTTAGCACTGACTTTTTTTCTTTACATAGAGGCATTTGCCTGACAGATAGAAAAGGCAGCTCTAGAAACACTATGACAGTTTATTCAGACAAGTACATGTTTTTTTTTTCAGTTGTCAGCCAACCAGTCTGTGTCAGAGCATCCTACAAAAAATGGGATACTGATAAGTTATCTGATAACAAGACTCGTCTGATAACCCAGATCACTGCATCCAAGCCTCGTGTCTGCATAGACTGGAGTGCAATTTAACCACCACTAATCACTGAGGATTTTTTTTTTTTCTTTTGTTGCTTTTTTGCCCAGACCACTGCGCTTGATATGTACTTCCACTGCTAATGTACATGCTCTTTGCTCATGCTTGTTTGTTGCTTGCCCAAAGCAGTGCAGACATTTGACAGTGAAACTGTAGAGAAAAACATGTGTGCTAATGTTGCTACATTTTCTGTGACATTACGTTAAGTCAATGTTACAGGAAATGTATATTGGAAATGATTTTCTATAGTTTGTTTTGTTCCAATCCCTGAACACCCAATTAACCTACCTCACCTGTACCCTCAGCCTTCTCTGGACATGCACACGCACACAATCATTATTATCATTATTGTTGTTATTATTATTACAATCATAGTCAAACTCAACACAAAAAAATCATTTCAGTTAAAGTATTGGTGCTTATTTCCAAAGAATCTGAACTTCTGTAACATCAAACAGACTATTTGACTCATGGGCATTGCCTTGTAACACACACACACACACGCAAACACGTACATGCACATCAGTAGGATATCTGTAGCTAGCTGTCCGTCCTTCCTACAGTTGGCTTTGTGTTTTTCCAGTCTACCTCTTCAGTTCAGATGCACCCAGCTGACTCGTTTCACTGCTGCCTCTCCTCCCAGCTGTCTCTTTATGTTTCCAGTTTCTTATGACCAACTCCCAGTTGTCAACTTGTCTGACTGCATATATGTTGTACATAGTTTTTCCAACCTGATGACTAATCTGCCTCACATCTGCCTTCTGCCTCTCCTCCTGTAAATGTGCCCACAATGATCTTTTTTTTGGACCTACAGCAACTGTCTGTACAATCCGTAACCGCTTACAAACATTAACCGTTGTGCTTTTACCTCTGAGAGATGCTGTGGTGAATACATCATCGATCTCTTCTTTTCAGCTATGAAATATCTCGTTCTTTTCGCTTCACCTAAGTCTGTCCTAATTACTATTAGCCATCAACAGCGAGGCGTGAGGAAGACTTCTGACGTCTCCCTGTGGACAGCCTCACAGTGAGCTGCAGTAGCTTGACAATATGACACATTATCAGTGATGGTTCAAAAACATGATACTATTGTGAATTCTGAAACTTGAGTTGTATTTGCCTTTTTAATTTATTTACAGTTTGGGACTGTAATGACTTCTTTTACATGCAGTCTTAATAAACCTTTTATAGACTTTGGTGTGTTTTTTTTCTTGCTGGCTAATTTTGCTACCACACCAGGTGATGGTGTTGCGTCTGAATCCCCCACACTTTTAAGCAGTTTTCATCATTCCATCGAGTAAAAAAACAAAAGTTTAAAGTGTCTTAATGCTTAATAGGAATTTTATAAATGACATGTAAAAATTAATTTAAGCAAGTTAATTTCTGATGAGGATTTCACCAGTGACATAAAGTTGAGGTTTCAGAGTCAACACAGTGGAGCCCCTTCACCCTGTGTACGCTTCACATTAGAAATCTTCAGTGTTGTGAAATAAAGAACTGGCAGTCTTTGTGAAAAGCGATTACTCAGTCAAGACCAGATGCCCGTCCGTTCTCGTTTGCGGCGAACAATGGCAGCCACATCCTGTTTGAGAGTGGAGACGCTGTGTTCCAGCTGCTCGGAGAAGTCCCTCAGCAGACCACTCTGCTCATCCACAAACAGCCTGAGCCCCAGCAGGTCAGAGTCCTCCTGGAAACAACAGGAACAGTTAACTACACACCTCGGCCGTATCCTGTACGTGCTCCTGAGGCTTAATTCTTGGAGCTTTTCCAGATAGTTAACAAAGAAAAGAAAAAGATCATTAGAGAAAAAGCAGGCGCCTCAATGGAACCCTGTTTGTAATTTCTGAAACCTAAAAATCCATTTCTTCTCTGGTTTTCAGATGTTTCTTTTACCAGATAAAATCATTTAAATTGATTATGAATAGTATCATGATTATATCTAACACTAAAAATTTCTAGTGAACACCAGATATTTTCTCCCTGAAACATCTCGACTTTAGTGAACTTCTCTGCTTCACATGCCAAACATACCAATCCCCCAGACTTCACTGTAATCTTCCTAAAACCTTCCTCCTGCCAGCTAAATTGTGTCCTTGACTGTTAATTGTTCTCTGTAGATCCACTGCTGCTAAGCTGACCACAAGGCCTTACTGTAGTAATGCTCACTGAAAGTAATGACGTGGATACGCACACTGGGCCTGTGTCTGCGCAGGCGCTGCAGCTGACCCCGGACTGAGGTCATGCTGTGGTAGAAAACCTTGAGGGAGCGGGCAAACTCTGCATCGCAGCTGGGACGTACTGACCGACCACGCACACTCTCCACACCTAACACACACAGAGGGAGGAAGGTGTGTGAGTGAGAAAAAAGACATTTGTCAATGACATCATGCAAACTTGATATGTGTTACTTTTGTTTCAGGTACCATTCCTAGCTGTGCTGAGTTGTTCTCTCAGACTTTGATTTTCTTTTCTCAGTGAGGCATTGACGTTCTTCAGTTCCTCCAAGTCCTGTTGAAGAGCTCTCACTGAACAGCTGAGCTGTGCAGACTCTACAGGCTGCATCACACACACTTATATGAGCACGGTGAGTTAAATTATTCCTCATCATTAAGTCCTAAGCATGAATAAAATATTACAGTATGAAATCTATTCTATGAGCTATGATTTTATAATTCTTATTTTACAGTTAGGTGAATGCATAATATATCAGGTTGATTGACATGTATTCCAGTAAAACACTTTTCTCAAAATCTCATATCCAGCTTTAGAAGCATTTCAAATTGAAAGATCGTTCCTGACTCAGGAAAACCGATTTCAAACTCACCGCAGAGTCTGTTGGGTCTGCCTCCTCGAGGATTACGACACCCTCTGTAGTCATCCTCACTTCATCCAGAGATGATATCAGGTCAGTACAACCCTCTGAAACAGAGAACCAACGCATTTCAGCCACTTTAATGACACTTTTAACTTTATTTTGGCTGTTGTACAATGATTGGACACATTACAGCATGATAATATCTGTTCATCTGCTACTGGCAGGACGCGTATGTGATGTGTATGGTTTTGTTTTTTTTGCTTTAAGCCAAAGATACAGTAAAAATATACATAGAGAGTCTGGCCCAGTCATCTACCATCTCTTCATCCTCACCTTGAAGTCCCCACAGCTCCAGCACTATAGCGCTGCTCTGCAGGTAGTCGAGCAGACGTTGGGAGGTGTGGAGGGAGGCGAAGTGAACTCTGTGATCCAACAGAGGATTGATGTTGTGCCACACAGCTGGAGTGTATAGAGTCTGGCTGCAGTCAAATAACCTGAAACTGACAGATTGGGAGAAGAGGACACATGAGAACAAAGAGCGCCATCTCACTTCTGACCGTACGAATCCAGAGGACAGTCATATCACCCATCTGTCATGATGTTTAATTCTTACAGAAGATGCCAAGCGCATCTTTTAAGTTTTCCAGGGATCAAAGGTTTGTTACTCGCAGCTCCTTTAACCACTGACTAAAAGTCTCCAGTAAATGTACATATTCTCCAGTTCCTTCCACGTCTCTAAATGTAGCCCATAGATGCCTCACCCAATTTGGACCCCTCTGTCACGGGCCTCTCTGATCCAGCGGAGGCCACAGCACTGTTCCATTACCAGCTGGAAGTCCAGTCGTCGGCCCAGTAACTCAGATGGGTCGATCAGAATTTCATCCTCACCCAGAGGGCTGGAAGGTGAGAGAGATTATTTACTTATGTGTTTTTTGAAGTTATTCACAATGTGTATGTATGTGTGTGTGTGTGTGTATGTCTTACAGTCCTGCGGAGGTGCAGGGTACCAGCTGTGCTTGTAGAATGGCCTCCTCTGTGCCCTCTGACCCCAGCACCTACAGAGACAGAGGCTGTCAATCATGTATGTACCACTGTGTTCGCCCACAGTACCACCTGATGGGGTGTGTGTGTGTGTGCGTGCAGTACATCTGTGTGTGTACCTCAAGCTGTTCTTCGAGCGGGATGCGGAAGGCCAAAGACTGAAGCCAGAGGTGAGCAGTGCCCAGGAGCAGAGGTTCCACAGGATCCCAGAACGGGTCTTTTTCTCGGGGTAAGGCAGCTGTACAAAGCCCCTCTGCTCTCTGACAGCCAGAACCAAAGACAAATCAATCATAAAGAAACAGAGTTATTGCTCTGAAATGTAAACCTCAGCAGAAAAGCCAGTAAGTGGCTGATGTACAGTTTTTTGAAATGATTACAACAAACTCCTCTGGCTAAAATAAATGCATAATACAAATTCCATATGCTTCAAATTCCAAACACTGCTATTGGCTTTTTAGTCATTTTCACTAAGAAGTTCTGTGTTACGGTGGCTGTTATCTGTTTGTTTCTCTCGTAGTCACAGTATGTATTTTCTGTCAGTATCCACTGAATCACATTGTCTCCGCTCTTCTCAAGCTGATGCTGCTGGTACACGTCTTCCATCAGGAATTTACGGTTCACAAACTTGGCCTTGGACCACATCCATACCTGGGGAGGGAATTTAGACAAAGAAACAAAAATTCAAGGCCAAAACTCAAATCTAAATTGAAATTTGAATTGTAAAAACAAACAAAAAAAAATCTTATGAGAGCTTTTTAGACCAACTTGTTTTTTTGCCCTTGCAGTGACTCTGACAACAATCTCCTTCTCCAGATCGTGGCCTTTTGAATCCGACAGCGCCAGGTTCTTGATCTCCAGCTTAAACTCCACCCCCTGCAAACATGACAAGAGCAGGTGTTCAATCATTCAATTATTACTAAATAGTCATGACCCAAAATATATGTGTTGATTGATTTACAGACATAGCTTACCTTGTTCAGTTCCTGGCTCATCTGGTTGGCCTCAGCCATCATGGGCATCAGTTTGATGTAGTCGTAGAAGACGGCCAGCAGACTGGGGTCTGTCTGACTGGACCCGGCACTGGACTCACCTAAACACAGAAACGGGAATTAAGTTTGATTGCAAACATAAACCTCCTCTATTTGACTGATTGCCTCGCGCTTACCCAGATGGATGCCTTCAGCAGCAGCCAGTTCAGACTGGAAGTAGTCGTAGTCGTAGCGGCTCCAGTCGTCCCCGCCCCTCTCAGAAGGATAACCAATGAACAGGTAGGTACAGTTTGAACCGAGAATGAGACGGTCCTGGAGAGAGACAAAAGAGAGGATGTGTGTATGTACTGTAACACACGTCACACAGTTGTATCATAAAGCTTGTGTGTTTGTGTATGTGTGTGTGTGTGTGTGGACCCACCAGGTGTTGCAGCTCAGTCGTCTGGGAGACAGCATTGCCATTGACAATGACCTTTGACCCTGCCAGCGGGGTCAGTGTCACCCGGCGCTGTTCATTCCTGAACACAGCATGACGCTCTTGGATCCTGACATACAAAAACATGCAAGCATAAATGTGCATGTAAACTTTAACGTACAAAAACACAAAACATTCGAATAAGCCACACACAAAATTACTGAGCTTGCAGACACTCATGCACGTGTCATTTTCTTCACTTGCTCTGTGTTAAAAAGGATCCCAGGACCTGCAGCCTGTCCCAGCATGCACTAGGGCAGATCGTCAATCAGTTACATCACATCCACTTTTTAGACATAACGTATTGACTGTCTGGTGATCCCACCCTGCAGATTTGTGACGTTCTGTTGTTGCCTGATGTGATGAAAACTCACCCTAAGCCCCTGATAGAGATGGATCTTGGTGAAGACTCACACAGGCCGATGTCCCATTCGCCTGAAACACAAAGCAGGGTTCCTGAGTGGTAATGAACACGCTGAATCTTATACGTATAAATAACATATTTGTATACAATACATGTATTATATTTTCATATGCTGCACTTTATTCGGGGCAACCTTACAAAAGACAGCTCGTTCTTAATGGCCTTTCCCCTGTTTAAAGGGCTTTGAATGAATGAATGAAGGTTCATCTGAAAGGTGAACTGACCGAGAGATCGAGATATTGATCTCAGTAAGAGGAGAGAGACGGACGCAGACGTACCCTCCTGAATGAAAAGCTTGACCACCCCTGACAGCTGAGCGTCCTCGTTGATGTTCAGGATGTAGGGGTGCATCTGCATCATCCTCCTCTCCTGACAGTAAGGAAGAGCCACACATTCACACACTCGTGCTCATGTGTTGAGTGGAGCTGAAACTACGGAAACTCCTGTTTGTTGGCATCTCTGATCGTGAATTTGGATGCGTGTGTGTGTGTGTGTGTGTGTGTGTGTGTACCTGTGTGATGTTAGCGTACTGTTGCTCCCAGTCTTTCAGCGCCTCCTGTAGGTGTTGTTCCCACAGTGTCTGAATGGTTCTGATCTGGAGCTCATTGTGGGTCAGCAGCTGCCGAAGTTCCTCTGAACACACACACACACACACACACACACCCCTCTTGTCTTTTGACCTCTCTTGTCTCCTCCCGCTGAATTCTCTTCTGTTCTAAAGTAAGTCTTACTCGTCTCGTCGGTGGCTCTGCGTCCCTCTTGGCCCAGCCGGCTCAGTCGTTGCAGCAGCCTGGCGTTCTCAGCCTTCAGCTCTTTCACCAGACGCTCAGTGGGGCTCTCATTCACCACCGCTCGGTTCTGGATACGTTTTGCCCTGAAGACAAGAGGGAGGTGGGGATGTGGATTGAGTAAAACTGAAGAAGAGTGAAAAGCCGAGAAGAAAGAAAAGAAGGGAGAAGACAAGAGAAGGTAGAGAGTGACTGGCTTCTAAGTTTTAGTGTGCTAATAAATGTTTTATTATTTTACCTCTCAGCATAGCGCAGGGTGGAGAGAGACTCCTCATAGCAGATATCAGCAGGGCTCAGTGTGGCAATCTTGAAAATCAGTGGATGTCCAAAATGAGAAACAGCTTGACTGATCTGTGTATTTACAGTGTATGAACATACCGGTGATGCCTCTTAGCACCATTTTCTGTTACCATGACAGTGCGACTGTTGCCTCCCAGAGCAGACTGCAGCAGCTTAGTAAGAACTGAGTCTCTGTAGGGTATATGGACAACCTTCTTCCCCACCGCCACATCAGCAAGGGAACTGGAGGAGAGGGGAGTGATGTGACGAGTACTGGTCAACCAAACTGAGCGAAAAGTAAACTCCACGCCAGGCACCAACCTGATAACGTTGCCCAAAGTGGTGAGGCTCAGGTTGATGGCTGTGCCCTCTTTGAGTCTGTCAGCCTCCGACCCAGACGACCGCTGACGCTCACTGCCAGCCAGGTCCACCAAATTAATGTTGGACTGCTTTGTGATGTTCTCTTTGGAAAAGATCTGGCAGGAAGTGACGGTGATGTCAATTTAAAAAAAAAAAAAAAAAAAAAAAGCTTGAACACACCTGAAGATGGTATTGTGGCACAGATAGCAGTAACAACAGCTTGCTTAAGACAACAGTGTGGATTTGAAGTGCAGTGATTTTACCTGTTTGAGCTGGAGGATAATGAGCATGTGCGAGCGACTGCTGTTGGCGTTCATGTGAGTGGCAGCTGTGGTGCGGGTCCTGGTTCCCTGCTCCATCAGCTGCTCCACCTACATTTGAAATTCCATGCTTAAACATGAGAACAAACACAATACAAAAATACAAAACAATAACGGGGAAACAAAAGGATATCTGAAAGACCCCTGAATATCCAATGTTGCTCTTATTTCTTTATCCTATTGGTTAAGACATTCATGCAGGTACAGTTAACACACTAAAGCAAATTAAGCTTGTTGCATGGAGAGCTTGTACGACTGTCTCACAGAGGGTGTTACAGTGGAGCTGTACATATTCTCCATCCTACTGTGTACCTGGGCTGCACTCTCACACGGGACTGTTCGGAGTCCCTCCACATAGAAGCCTCTGTGCTGCTCCTCTCTGACTCTGAGTCCTCCAGGAGTGCGGGACCCCCGAGACAGTAAGTCCACCACCTGGACACAGAGGAGAAGCAGAAGAAACAGAAGATGATTCACAGAATAAGACAGCGGTCAAAATGAAAGTTAACTGCTTCTTCCTTCTGTTACCTGCTCATTGTAGATTTCCAGCATACTGAAAAAGACCTGTGCAGAAATCAAGAACAAAGACATTTGGAGTTTTCCTATCCATACATGATGCTGGTAAATGATGTTGACTTGAAACACACACACACACTTCACCTGACACTGTCTCGTCTCCTGGTTTTCTCTCATGGCCTGAAAGAGCCGCTCACAGAGCTTAGGAACCAGTCCTTTGTTAGGCCCATAGCCCACCATGGAGTAACTCTTCCCTGAGCCGGTCTGCCCGTAGGCCAGCAGTGTGGCATTGTAACCCTGCAGCAGGCAACACTCACTATTAGAGCAGACTTAGAAACTCTTAAAAATGGTTTTACAACAAACTCTACTTGAATGTGAAAAAGGCACTTTGTGATATAAACTTTGTGAAACTGCAGTTAAATATATGATGATTGCTACCTGCAGTGCGTTCTCCAGGATCCCCTCTCCCAGGTCCTGGAACACACTGTCCTGGGGAGAGAGGACATGTTTTGAGCCTTGCCACCCAGTATTGTCCTGATCAAACTCTTACACTGTCTTCATGCATCTTCCCATATGAATTCTGGGTTCTCTATACTCTGCTGGTTGTATTGAATCCTCTTCCTGTTCTACCAGCATGACTCAGGGCTGACCTGGTCAGCGTATCGTCCGCCGGGTTCTTCGGGCACATAGAGGCCGCTGCGCTCTCGTGCAAAGCCACTGTGAGACCAGTAGGCGTAGTCAAAAGAAAAGGAGCGACGGTTCTGGCAGTCACGTGGGTCCTGGATGGTGATGGAGCTGGACACCATGGAGATGATGCAGCGGCTGCCTGCGTCCCTCTCCCTCTGAACAGGGGAAGGGGAAGGAAGGAAAACGAGAGGAGATGAAAACAAAAGACTGATGTTTAATTCCCACGGTGGGGTGATGGGATCTGTCAACAGCGTAATGTAGACTACGAATCATTGAGAACTAATGACTAGAATATTCATGTGACTCCCAGTTGAGTAGTCATAGAATCTTTACTCAAGCTAGAAATTAACTAGTAATTGATGCTATCAGATAAATGCAGTGGAAAAGAGGACAGCATTTTACACTAAGACATAGTGGAGTTTAAGCATAAAGTAGGATAAAGTAGAAATACAGAAGTACAAAAACCCAACATCACTCTTAAGTACAGTACCAGAGTGAATGTACTTACATTCAGCAACTGCAGAAAAGAAAAGTTAAATTGCCAAGTCAAATCATTCTGTTTGCTCCCACATTTGTGAATGAACTGGTCAATATTTAATGTAGTTTGTAAAAATCAATTTAACACTAATACTACCATAAACTACAGCAGTTTTTTTTTCCCCACATCAAGGCATTCTCTGCTGTTTTATTGAACTGCTAGGGTTCATTATACTGTGTATCAGTAATATACCACTGACTGTGACACCATAAGAGTATAGTACATTGTAGTATTTGCAATATAGCCATGAAAGAAAACAAGAGGCCAGTAAATAACAGAAGTGAATTTGTACTGCACACTGACCTTGTTGAAGGGTCGGACTCTGACGGCCACTTTGACACAGTCCTTGTTGTTCATGTCCGAGGCTTTAGCCCTCATGGTGCAGCAGGCAGGCATCAGTGCTGTCGCTCTGTTGGACTGAGCGATCAGCCGCTCCCTCACAGAGAACAACAGGACTGTGTCGAGTTACATGCCAACACCGACTGTGGGGTCCATAAGAGCCTCTTAGAAAGTGACTCATTTAAAAACAAAACTTAAAGTGAAAGTCATGATCATCAGCATTTAATATGGAAATGAATAATATACTTTTAATTTTCTTTTCTTAACCTTTTTGTTAGTGCCGCAGTAGAGGTAAGGTGGTGTCACTTTCTCCTTGCCTACTACCATAAATTATAAAAGAGTCAGAGCCCAGGCAAACAGGAGTTAGATTTAAAAGGGTGGTTACACATTCACAGCCACATTTAGGTCAACACTTAATGTCACTTTCTCCAAAGTCATTCTAACATCTACATTTCTAACAAAAACCATGACCCGAAAGCTAACAAAGACATGCACTTAGAAACAGCAAAGTAAACCGAGACAATCACTCCACACCAGAAGTAGACAAGTACTGAAGCTTTTCCATGTTTATCAAAGAGCAGTCATCAAAAATAAGACATTCTGCATACATTCATCAGAAAATAGCCTGTCTGTCATAAGGTGGTTTCCACAAATGTGATTGAACCTATTAACATTTCCCAAAACAATTTTAACAATTCCAAACCGCTGTGCAAGTCCTTGTTTTTTTGTTTGTTTCTGTCACACAACAACAGCCCCATGATGTACAGGAATAACAGTCCAAATCTGATGGCATTAGTGTACAAGTCTGTGCCTCTTTCACAGAAAATCTCCTCAAAATTGACTGAAAGTTTTTAAGACTATGACATAGGCAGTCTGATTAGAGGATCAAATGCATTCCAGACACATTTAAAACTTAAAAATGAACATAATTCTTTAGGATTTATTTATTAACTTTATTTGGAACATAGCAAAAGACTATATACAAATTTGTCAGTAGAAATCTTATCTCCACTGGGATGGTTGCTTTTCTTCTTAAATAGAAAAAACAGCAGGCCTTGAAATCTTAAAAGCAAACAACAGCAAAAACAAAAAACAAAACTTAAAATAAAAGAATGTAAATAAAACCTCTTTATCAGAGGCAGGTTCAGTTCAGTCTCTGGTTTTATGAACGAGGGCTTCTAAAAGCCCACTCATCGCTTTCCCTTGTGCCAGTCTGCGCCCACAGACTTGACCGCATTACGAGGAGCGTCGCAAAATGTCCAACACAAAACGGCCACAGAAACAGTATCATGCGGAACATGTGATCTCTAAAAATATAGTCCTCTCTCACACGGTTATCCACCAGTGTGTTTTGTCGCAAAAATATATTTTTAGGCCTACATTGCTTTTGTTTAATTGTCCTACAGAGAAGTCAGTATACAAACCGCAGCACTGTGAGGCATTTGAGGAAATACAGCCATCATGAGTTGAGGCATACGCATTTATTTGACAGCTCCCGACTGAGTCGTTTCAAATCTTTGTGGTGGCTGTCTGAGGTTCGCCTGTTAAAACCACCAGCCCTCCTTACAGTTTCTTCCTCCGTGTGACAGGTTTTGTGAAAACGGCATCCATTATTCGTTTCCGTCGAAGGTTCATGCTCGAGGCTGGGGCCTCTTCCTCCTTGATCTTCTTGAGTGCTCGTGGGAGCGGATCAGCTGGGCTGGGCAGAGGCGAGATCAGTTCCACCTCTGTGACAGGAGGTGGCTCTGAAACACTTTTGGATCTGAAGAAGAAGAAGAAAAAAAAATCAAAACCTAAGCATGGAGCAATTTGCTTATGCTTAATTAAAAAGAGCCCAATAGAGTGTTAATTGTGATGAAGGCAAGTATCAGTCATACAAATATTTTTCTTCTGTCACTGAAAGATTACAGTCTTGCTTACATTATTTGACCAAAATTCTTGGGTATATGCAGGAATCCTAAGGATAATTTCAATACCTTTATAAGACTTTTTTAAAAACCTTTAAATTAAAGACCTCATCGCTGCTTTAAGCTGTTGTTAGCAACACATCTTTAACAGTTGTAATTTGCAATTTAACAGAAATGAGGTAAACTGAGAAGGAATAAAGCTTGAAAGAATAAACTAAACTAAAGGCAGGTTTATTGACATTCCCTTGAGGTCACAACAAGTAACAACCCAAGTAACAGCCCAGTTTTGTTGATGCTGTCAACAAGCTTTTGCTTAAAGTATGGTGCTAACCCGAATCTCATGACGTATCCAGTTTTGTCATTGCCACAGGTGAATGTCTTAGCAATGTCCGAATCTGGAAACATCGCCTTAAAAATATCAGAAATGCCTTCGTTTGAGTTCAATGCGCGATGATTCACCGCTGTGTTGAGACACCAGATAACCTCCGCACGCAGCGTTGCCACCCTTATCAGACGATGATGCAGAGGTCGCGGTCTTAGCTGTGTTGACCAGCTCAGCTGTCACATTACTCGGTGGTCGTGTTGCTGGTGGACCACAGAAAGATGTTATCGACAGCTGCTGCTGTCTGCGGCCAACAGCAGTCTTGTGGCTCGTACCTTGCATATGGGACTTAATTGCATTTATGCCCATCAATGCTACGCTTATGGTTTTTTCTTGCAAAGTGTGCAATAGGCTTCCTGGTTGTTATTTTCGACCGGCTTCATCCAGTCTTTAAATTTGGGCATCTCGAGCCAGGAGTCAGAGAACTTGCACTTCCCCATTTTTGTTTTCTTCTCTGTTTGGGCACCAGATCATTCGCTGTCACGCGACGTCGCTCCCGTACGCGGCGATCTAGCTCCAAGTATGCCACCGACACATTGTTGTTTATAATAATCGCGAGGAGGAAAATAAATATTCATGCATACTTTTTAGAGTCAAAGCATGAATGCCAAGAAAATTTAATACCTCATAAATTCGCGATTAAGACATTTTAATACTTTTTAAGGGCTTTAATTTTCCCACAATTGATTTATCAACTTTTAATACTTTAAAGCATTTTTTTCTCTTATGGTTAGTCTCAGGGGTCCATAAGGTATTTTTCTTTGGGAAACAGGATCTTACTTGGCTGTTCGTTTGCTAGTTTTTCTGGTCTTAGAGACACCTGCTGCTTTCTCCACTCCCACATGATCTTCTTCCGAAGCAATTTCATCCTGGTTAAAAAAAAAAGCAAAAGGCAACGTTAAAATGGTCTGTTGTTGAACATTTCTCCATCAAAATTGACAAGATTCTCCCTGATTTTCCAAATTAAACAATAATCCTTGAGATGTGTCTTCTGTCATTTCAAAGCAGTGTAAACATACTGTTCAAAGGCCTGGTCATAGAAGATACCTACACAATTACACATGGAGAGCCAAGGAAAATCAAAGCAGAGAACAGCAAGAAAACAAAACTGCAAACATGACAGCAACTGCTACACTGCAACTGATTTGCATGAAGTCAGCTAATATCACATTAAAATGTCTGTAGTCAAAATCTGTTTTAATCTAAAGTTAGAGGATTTTTTCATTTTTTTTCTGCTTAGCTAACAATGAACCGATGGGATCACATCTGAAGAACTGACCTACAGACTAATGTTCAGGTGAAAACACAAATCCTGCCTCCTCCTCACTAAAAGTGTGAAGCTCATGAGCAGAGGCACTTGCCTGAGGAGCAACAGAGGCGTCTTTCACAGCTCTTCTCCTGCTGCGAGTGACAGGAGCAGCAGACTCTTCGCTCGGACCAGGAGACTCGGCTCTATTAGCTGACACATCAACACAGCACGGGGTTAAAAACCCATCATGGATAAACGGACGGACATGTGGATAAAGAGAAGTGGCTCACCTCGTGTTCTTCTTCGTGAGGGTGAGTAGATGAATGAATGCTCGCCCAGACTAGACTCCTCGTCCTGCTCAGGGACTAAGATGTCTTTCATAGGATGTAGTGATTGATTCTGCTCCACCGATGACTTTGAACTCCTCTTGCCGACTCTTACCATTTTGTTGACGACTACTTGGCCTGTATAACCAACAATATACACTTTTATGCATTCATATACATGCATTTAAGTTTATTTATTAAGCAGATGTCTCAAAGAAACCAGGATGCAGAAAGAAAGTACACAATGTCACAAAAAAAAAAGTGCCATAATATGTAGTGTTGTTTTAAAGTCTATTATAACGTGCTTATAGATAGCAGTGTGTTAATGAACCCTGTAAATTATATTTTTGGTGTGTATGCAGCCTCACATGTACCTTCCTGCCTCTCCTCTTCATCCTGAAGTCTCTTGATGAGGGCATCTGCGACAGGGGTTTCAGAATCCACCTCTAATGGTGAGTCCAGTAAGGGAAGGTCTTCCTCAGGGTGATCCCAGAGTTTGCTTCTAGATGGTCGGAGGGAGCTGGTGCGACCAGCCTTGCTGTTCAGCTTAGGCTCAGGCAGAGCTTCACCTTCTTTTATATTTTCACTTATCAGCTCTCCTCTCTTCTTCCTTGCACTCTGAGGAAGTGATATGGGAACCAGTTTTACCTGCGAGCATTGAATGTCATCAGCAATTGACAGGGGATGGATCACATTTATCAACATGCAATGTGGAATCAAGTAACATGGACAAAATGGGTGATTCTGAAAATGATATTGTGAAGTAAATCATTTTTGAGAAAGTTGTGCATCAAATACATAAAAAAGTCACAAAAAACAGCCTAATATCTGTCAACAACAGATGGTGGTGAACAAGATGAAATATGAAATATGAAGCTTCTGCAATTTGATTTCAGCTTATTTAACATCAACAGCTTGGAAAAAAAAAAAAAAAGATACATATATGAATCCTTACTTGTGGATAAACATTTAAGGTGTTCCGGCTGGACTGTCGAGTTGCCCTGCCAGGGCTGGAAACTTGTTTTTTGTTCTCTTCCTCCGGCAGGGCTTGCTGCGTGTCTGATGACTCCGATGATGTCTTGGTTCTCCTGGAGCTGTGTTTGACAGGAGATGCAAACACCTCCTGTTCCTTCTCCTCTTTCAGGATTTCTAACGTAGTTGGTGCCACATCGCTGCTACTTGCTATCCTTCTGCTGGACCTCCTTGGAGTGTTCCCCTGAGTGTTCCTGCGTTTGGCCGTTGTGGGAGTCTTAGAGTTTGCTTGTCGAGTAGCCTTCGGGTCTGTGATCTCATCCTCACACTCCTCTTCAATTTCAACCTCTGTGGCTGCAGACACCTCCTCACTACCCCTTTGGCTGGACCGGGTTGAAGCAGTCCTCTGGGAAACCCGTTGTCTGGACGGAGAGGAAGCCTTGGAGGTTGATGCAGCTGTGGTATCATTGTCTGTGGCCACCTCCTCCTGAACCCCTTCTTTAGCAGACTCTAGCAGGGCTCTGCGAGTACTTCTTCGAGGTGTGCTAGCTGGGACTTTGACCTCCTTGGTCTGTCTGCTTTTTCTGGGTGTACGACTCGGAACCAGATTGCTGGCTTCTGCCTCCTCTACTTTCCCGTCCTCCTCTGGTTCCTCTGCTTCCTCCTGGAGGGGAGAGATGAAAGTAACTGTCCTCCCTCTCGTTGTCCTCCGTGTCGGGGTTGAAGGAGCTTTCTTTATCCTCTGAGCAGAGGGGGTCCCTGGCACAGGCTGTTCCTCTGACTGGCTATTTAACACAGGTTTCTCTGCGTCATCATCTTTATGTTTTCTTTGCCTTTCACTAGCTCTCCTTTTCATTTCGTTCTCCATCTTAACTTCTTCCCCGTGCTCCTCATGTGTCTCCTCTGAGGCTTCGTGGTCATGCTCTTTCTCCTCGACAGTGGCCATCTCTGTGCTGGGGGCAATCTCTGAATCAGTATTAACAGGCCCATTCTCTTCAGGTTCTCCCTGTTCCTCAGCATGTCTTGGTTTGTCCTCCTCTGGTCCCATCTCCTCATCAGCAGCAGCATCTTCCTCAGCCATACCGTCTTTGTCATCTACAACTGCCAGGAGTTCTTCTACTGGAGTTGGCCCAGAGACCAAAAGACCTGCAAGTTCCTGATCTTCAGCCAGCATTACTAAGTCTCCATCATTCTGTTCTTTAGCATCCTCTGGCTCATGGGTTGCCTCAAAGTTTTCAGTTTGTAGGTCAGCTTGGTTAGCAAGTTTTACAACTTCTGACTCTGTCAGTCCATCCATGTTAACTGCATCCAAGATGTCCATCTCTTTCTGATGGTACCCTTCAGAGCCTTCTCCAGACAGGAGAGGATCCTGATAATCTGTGTCCAAAAGAATTAGCTCAGGTTTGACCACAGGTTCATCACTTGTCTCCACAGCTGGCGACAGGGTTGGAGGGTCAGAGAATTGCAGATCATTCTTCATAGGTTGTATGTCTGCCTCTTTATCCCCATCCTCATCCAGCATCAGAGAGAAGCTGCTGTGAGTTTCAGATCTTGGGTCATCTGGCAAAATGGTGTGTGGAAGCTCACTAAGACCCAGCTGAGAACTGTCCACCATTCCGTCCTGCCCCTCCATGAGCTCCAGAGGTACCAGGAGAGTGGTAGAAGGCTTAAGCTCCATATATGATGATCCTTGCTCTTCAAGCTCATCTGCCTCCATCCCTCCTTCATCTGCCCCAAGTCTCACCATCACCACTTCACCCTCCATGTCCTCTTCTACCATCTGTAATGGAGCAAATGCTGTTAACCGATTCATAATTTGTCTATAAAACATCAGAAAATGATAAAAAAAAGGACATCTTTAATTTAGATACTCTCTATTATTCTATATACTCTATGTTATGCTGGAATCAAAGAATGTTTGGCATTTGACAAATGATGACAAAATAATCAGTTAATTGACTAAACCTTTCAGCTCTGCACTTGTTACCTTCATCTCTGCATCGGGTGTGATCAGAGAAAACTCTGCAGCTTCATGCTCTGACAGACTTGGCAGGAAGTGCGCATGTCCCTGTTGTCCAAAGACAGAACTGGGTTGGAGGGGGGGTAGCCTCCCATTGCCCTGGACCTCCTCGATGATTTCCACCTCACTACCAGAGTCTTCCTCCTCCTCCTCCTCCTCCTCCTCCTCTTCCTCCTCAGCTTGATCAGATTCCTCCTCCTCATCTTCTTCCTCCTCAGACACAGGGCTAGAAAGTTCTTCGCTATCGTTTAAACTCACAACAGCTAGAGGGGAAGAAAGAACAAGCAGAAAAGGTGCAGGTGTGTGAGTCAATGACTAAAACAGCACTAGAGCACCAGCGTTAATGTTCATGTGTGTATAGTCATCCTCACAGTGGGAGTCGGTGCCTGTTGGCTCTGAGGATGTGACAGAGGCTATAGACTTTTGGCTGGTTAACACTGGGGGAGCTTCAACAGCTGCCTGTTCCTCCTCTTCAACCACAGCTGGTGACTCACTGAGAAAAAAAGAAAATGATGACTGAACTAATGAAAAACATTCAAGAGCTGATACTTACTTACTGACAAGGTCTATGGATTATGGATTAAAGTGAAACCATTAAAACACTTAATGTTGCTTAAGTGCATGCTCATGTTTTAATCTCTGAAGGTCTACACACCTTTAGGCAAACAATGGTTAAAGCTCAGGAACCAAAACAATAACAAGGTTCACCTGCTGGCTAAATGAGGGTAAACTTAATAACCTGAAATCAAAAGACACTCTGGTCAAAATTTCAACCAGCAGAGAACACATGCAAATCTCTGCCATATATGCCTTAGTGTTACAATTCATTTTTAGCAAACTATATTCTTCAGAGTTTCTGAGGGATGATGATGGTATCATGAAGAGATGTCGTCTTCTTGTAAGCAGAAAAAAAAGCACATACCAGCTGAAGGATGTTTGGGTCTGTGATGTGTCATGGATTCCTGAGCGTGCGAGTGGAGGAGACAGATCACTGCCAAACAGATGTCTTTGCACAAACTCCGTCAGATCTGTCAGTAGATAGAAAAATATCATCTACTGTAAGTATCAAGTCAATTACTATAACCTTAGCATGGCTGATTAATATAATGTTTCAATATCCACTGATAGGAGTCTCAGAAAAGCCAAGTTTACTGAAACATTGTTTCTACTTGATTGGTCTGCCATTTTCCCATAGTGTTGAGTAAATGTTAAATCCTTACAGTTTTGTCCTAAATGAGAGGGCTATATCTTGTAATTTTTAAAATATGAATGCATCATTTAATTAAAGAGGGACCTGTTGACTGCTCCAGTTCCTCTTCTTGTTCATATGTGGGTTCGGTGGTTTCAGATGGTTTCAGATGCTCGGTGAACTCTGTGGATTCACTGGACTTTGATTGGACGTCCTGTCCCACAGCTGACGTTGGTTGATCCTGAGATTCGACTTCAGTGAACGAGTCTGTGCACTCAGTTACCTGGTTACAAACTAGTCCCATACAAAATGTGTCAAGTGATGTTTCAGAGCATAGGAAATGTGTGTTTGCATTTTGGAGCCTTCTAACGCAAGGGAAAGAAACAAATGGAGCAAATTCTACAAATGAATTACCTTGACTGTGACTAGACGCATCCTCTTGGTCAAGAGTTGCTGCATCTTCTTGTTTGCTACTCAACTCAACATCTTGTTCAAGCGCCTTTTCATGCTGGACATCTTCCTCCTTTTTAGCCTCCTGTTCAAGACCAGTCTCCACCAAGTCCTCAAATGTTTCCTCCTTCTTCATTTGCTCCTCTTCTCTCTCTAGATCCTCTGATGTCAGAAGATGGGTTTGCTCAGCGGTTGGTGACGTCGTTTCCTCTGGCTCCTCCGTTTCAGTTAGGTTTTTGATGTTCAAAGTCACTACCTCATCGTTCCCTACAGATGTGTACCCTTCCGCTTCGTCCTGCTCTTCCGCGAGTGGTGCATCGTAGTACTCTAGAGTGGTATCTGTTGAACGAACAGACATCTGGCTGGCGTCAAAGCTCAGGCTAAGTCGTGCTTGTGTTGCATCCGATGGTCTGCTTTCCGCAGTGACTTTGTGGATGGAGGACGACTCATTCTCAAAGCATCTCAGCTGTGGTGAGAGAATACCGCCTTCTGGAGGCAAGAACTTTACACTAGACTGTTCCACTTTCTCGTCTCCATCCTCTTCCTCCTCAGCAGGCTGTGAGGACCAGGTCTTACGGGCAGCCTTGGACAGCGAGGAGCCTCTGGTCAGCAGACTAATCTCACTGTCTGCTGCCATCTGGAGTGGAAATGAGTTCCAAGAAGATTGGAAAACACATTTTATTATAAATACAAAATCAAAGAGGAAGATAACTGATCAGAGAGAGGTGCCAACACAAGCCACCAACCACCAAGCAGTAAAAAAAAAAAAAGTAGGAGGCTTAAAAATCATCTAATGAACTAAAACCTTGTCAAATGCAATCATTGCCCCAAAGAGTGTTTTGTGTGTTTTCTAGGAGCAAACACACCATTTGCATCTAGTGCTTGATCTTACCCCATTAGTCCATCGGATGCCCTTCTCTGGTTCTGGAGATTCTGCCTCTTCAATGAAAGTGATCCGACTCTCTTTGCTGCGGAGTGGGGGGGTGATGGAGCGTCCTGGAGAAGCAGAAGGGGTGGCGACTGGTGTGGGCCTCAGGCTGCTGCGCAGGATGGACTGGGGGGTAAAAGCTGAGAACCCAGGGCCAGAAGCAGCCAAGGCCCGAGCTCGCTGAGAGCCAAGAACATCAAACATGGTAAGCCACAAAACCAAGATGCTCCAGGACTACTAACTATCTATAAACAACATTTATGAATGTATATTCAGATGAACCTTCTTTGGAGTACCTTTGAAACATTAACTTTTTTGAATGCTAAATAAATAAATAAATGAATAAATTCCACTCACCTTGACAACCTGTGGTGTTTGCAACAGACTGAGTTCAGGGGCCTTGCTGGTGGTCTTTGGAGAAACCCAGGAGCTGGGAGGTCTGGGAGGGCTGAGAAGACGGCGAGGGGTCTGACAGGAGGGGTGAACCACCAAGTCAATCAACCTGGACAACATTGTAAAGGAGAAAGGAATACAAGACATGACTTTACGATGTCTCTAAAACGCTACACTGTGCAAACATAGTTTTTTGGAAAACAAATTCTGGCAACTTGGCAAGCTACTCTGAGGAAACTGGAAAATGATCCAGTTGTGTTTTTTACAGCAGCAGCGTCAACAATCCATTAACAGAACATCAGTAATGTGAAGATATGACTTTATAGCCTTTAGGAGCTGCCTTGCTGTGACACTCAACTAAATGTAGTCATTTCAGAATCAATTGCTGTTATTTTTGATGTCATTACCACAATAACAAATATGTATGAATTTCTTCATTAAACTGCTTAATGTGGAACTCTTGGGAGCCTACCTTGACTTTCGTTTAGAGGTCTTGGTGATAGGAGTTCCCAGGAAGGGGTCAGGAAGGGCAAAGGAGGAGGGCTTAGGGCTCTGAACGTCTGCTGTACGGGGGCTGACAGAAACAAATTGAAAAGGGTTAGAAATGAATCAAAACTAATCCAAAAAAAGGGAGAAATTTTGGTACTTTCTGTTCACCTTTTGACTGGGGAAGACTGTGGGGTAGCTCCTTTGCCTAACCACACCTCCTCAATCTTGACGAGGACATTGTTAATGAAGCCGGCCCTCGACATCACCTTCTCATTGGCAGACCGTTTGGTGATGGTCGACAGCGGCTGCGGCCGAGAAACTGAAGCACGGTATTTAAGTTTTTTTAGTTATGGTTTACATTAAATTAAAAAAACAGTAAAATGCAGCCATATCTTGGCAATAATATGCCTGGATCACACAAATACAAGTAATAGTACAAGTAATTGATGATAAACAAAAAACAAAAATAAATAAATAAAAATTAAATAAACAAATAAATAAAAAAAAAAGAAAGAAAGAAAAGATGAGCATGTCCTCACCCTCCCTATGAATAGCGTAGGGATGCTGGTAGGGCTTGGCTCTCTCCATTGCCAGTTTCCGCTGGACTCTGGGCAAAACTTTGCCATACTGATCCAAGATAGAGTTCCTGGTGTTGGACCGCTCTTTAAGCTTTGGGTCTCGCTCATTCTAGGAATAAAGAAGCAAAAGAATGTTTATTTTTCAATTTTATTAATTAATTTAATCATACATCCTATTTCTATTTTATAATATTTAATTTTACTCATTCCATTTTACTCGCCTATTTTTTTGGTAGCAGGGACAAAAAGAATTTCACTGCACATTGTACCGTGTATGATTGTGTGTGACAAATAAACAATATAAATCTTGTATCTTGTACATCTTTAACGTAAATGTAATTGTATGTGTGTCAAACATACCACCAGATTCATTTTGAGGCTGTGGTTAAGCTGCAGGGCAGGAATGTAGTTGGCCTGCTGAAGGTAATGAACCATCAGCAGTTCTCTGTTCTGGAGACCCCCTGTGCCCTGGAGAAACTTCTCCAAACATTCCTGAAACATAAATCCACCACTAGACATTGGCTTTATAATCCAAAAACACAAAGAAAGACCTACAAGCAGAATAATGAAAAGTTATGGTTTAAAAAAAATGTAGCCATTATACTTAGGTAAAACCACTGAGAAAAAAAAAGATCACAAATATCAGTGTCTCCCAACGTAAGCAAATAGCTGCTCATCTCTCTCCTACCTGTTCATTGAGGCCCAGGGGCAGTTTGAACAACTCCTTGATGAGGCCCAGCTCCTGGCAGCTCTCATACAGGAAGCCCAGCAGTTCACTCATGTTGAGGCGATTAGAGTGCTGTCGAAGTAAAGACCACGCCTCTATGAGACACCTGGAAGGAGGGCACACCAAACAACAAAAGGTAAAGAAAGGTAAATAACGATGACATCTCTGAATGAACTAATTAAGGGCTGTCATCATACTTGTTTCTGAAAATAGTTTCTTGTCCAAGTTGCTCAGTGACAAAGCTTTAAAAGCTTTTGTCAAATTTACCTGAGTGTACATTCACGCTAATGTTCTTGCACAGAGAAAGAAGTTCTCTCCGGTTGTTCTTACCTGTTGTGCAGCAGCACAGAGAGGCAGAGTTTGGCCTGAGATGTGGAAGAAATTGGGGGTTTCATAACATGGAAGTATCGCAGTGCCACTGAGTGTTGGCCCTGACACATCAATGCTTGCAGGACCCGCTCATGCTGCCATTCAAACTGACACTGAGAGGCAGCTGGATGCAAGAGAAGCTCAAATGAACTCTGACAAAGGACAAAGAATGACAGCATCATAAAAAGAAGTCACAAGAGGTCATAAAAGTTGTATTTAAAACTATAAAAATGTTTACATATCTCTGTATCTACCTTAGGGAAATATTAAGTCAATCAACTGTGTGTGTACCTGATGGTCATTATGGTCCAGGAGCCAGAGACCTTGTACCAGTTTCACCAGTCCCATAGGGATGGCAAAAGCTGTGGGGAAAGACTCTACCGATGCTCCCTCCTTATTGGGGAAGGAGTACATGACATCCAGCAACAGGTAAATCACCTGAGACAACAAGTCAAGGCTCATACAGGCAGTAGGATTAATTTAGCCCATCACTGGGAAATTTTCTATCAACACATCTTAAAACACCAGAACTACATGTCCATAGTCACAAAAATCTTACAATCCTGGAACTCCCAAAAAATACTGAAGCTGGCCAAGGCTGACACGAACATGTGCATTTGTCCATTATTTAACAAAAGATACAATTGCATGTTTGGCAGCTTCGTCAATGTTGTCCAGCAGATAAATGTCCAACAAGGCCTGTGAATCAAAAGGTAGAAAATCAATTCTTTACATAATCTAGAAGTCACAGATGCAAACCCAATTTGAGATTGATGAAACTCAAAGGTTAACAAGTTGAATGCTTACATGCAGTGTAGGTGGGGGGTATTGTCCTGTTCCACCCTCATCCCTCTTCCACAGGTTTACCAAATGTTCACCGCACTGACCGACCAAACCGTCAATCATTAAGCAGTCTGCACACCATGTGCCCCTAAGAAGAAGAAGAAGAAAAAAAAAAATTTCAGCTTTAGATCAACTTAGACCATCATCATCGTGGAAATATGAGATCTCAGATCTCTGTCATTCCAGTATCTGATGGACTCAACTATTGATCCAGAAGTGAAAATGTTGGTTATCTGCAGTGCTTTCAAGTGACGACTACTCACTTAGCCAGCCTGGTGAGCTCCTCTCTGCGTATAGTATAATAGTTGCTGATGACTGAATGAGTATAGAAAGGTCTGGAGATCTGGAGCGCGTCATCATCTGTTGAGGAGAGGGGGATGAAAAGAAAAAGAAAATAAAACTGAATACAGTGATACTGAAAGGTTTGACAACCCATTTACAAAATGTATGCTCCAATGATTTTCTGTGAATAGAATAAAACAAACTCAGGAAACACATTTCTGTAAATTTTAATGAATATTATAAAATATTATATATTAATATTATAAAATGTTATAATGTAATATTTTTAACTGGTTACACCCAGCTAAAGGTCGTTCTTTTCCTCTACGCTACACAATGTTTATAGTTTAAGAATAGCGTATATGGCAGCAATACTTTACCCGATCCTTCAGGCAGTAAACCAGTGCGACAGAACCAGAGCACCACCTGAGCATACATGGAAATCAGACTGGATACCATGTTCTTGGTCATCAGACCCACCAGTCCTACATAACAAAAAAATATAACCAGAACCCATCAACAATTACAACTAAGTAAAAACAACAGAACCATAAAGCTGTGAGGTGATGAATAAAATTTTTCCAGTGTTCGGACAACAAAAAATAATTACAAGAGTATTTCATTACAGTTCAGCACAAATGGAGTCAACAGTGTCTGTGCGCTGACAGAACCTGTATGTGAACTTGTAAATGTGACTGTGCATACATGGCACCTTTTTGTGTGAGCTCCTGAGCTTCACTGAGCAGACAGTGGAAGATGGTACTGAGGTTACTGAGCAGCCTCTGGCTGTGCTGTAGCAGCTGCATGGTCTGAGGGTCTGTAAAGTTGGATGAGCTGTCAAACAGTGGTGCACCTGACAAACAAACACAAAGGAGGAAAAGGCAGACGATAAATAAATGTGTTACCTTACAAACAGGTTATGCAGTCATACCTGATCTAATCTACTCAAATGAATCACTGGGTAGCCTTTTTTCACTAGCCTGTCTAAACCATATTGTACCTAATTCAGAGGGTCTTTCAATTAAAAATAAGGATAATATTATAATAAATATTACATTAAAAATTAAAACCTACAGATGCTATCTAGTTCCTCCTTCGTCTGGACCACTTTGTTCCAGGCCCAATCCAGGATGTAGCGCAGGTTCAGTGCAGAACCTGGTTGTTCTGTTGAGGACAGACAGAATTACGAGCATTAGAGTTGAGGGTCGGGCCGCGTTGGTGGCTGTGGCATGTTTGTAGAGAGGCTGAGGAAAACTTTTCAGTAAGTCAAAAAGAGCAGCAGTAAGCCACATTTTACCACATACTTGCCTTGATGGGTGCAATGAGATTGGGTGAGCAGTTTGATAAACTAATTTAACAGGTATTCCAAGTATAAATCCTCACCTTCTGCAGTCCACTGCTTGATACAGCCAGTTATCAGTCCCAAGGAACTGGTCTCCACCGCTGTGGACAAGATGGCATCCAGTTGCTCCTCCTAATGACACCAAGTTACATGTACAAATTACTATCAAAACTTTGTGATAAATATTTTCTTTAATTTTGTGTTTTCTTTTGTACCAAGTGAAAGAATTCCTTTACTGTGAGCTAAAAAGAGAACAACTAAAGCAAATGCATTAGCTTTGTGGGTCTGTGTGTGTACCTGAGAGAGGCTGGAGGCCTGGGTGTCAGCCAGGCGAGATGAGAGAAGGCCAGACATGAGGCAGCGGGAGTAGCTGGTGGAGATGATGTCACTGGAACAAGGAGCAGCTTTCTTCAAAAAGCTCAGAGTCTGGTGTTAATGGCAACAGTGAAGTGTGAGAAAAGCCTATCTTCCATTCAAATCATCTTCACATACTTAAATCCTACCTGCATGATAAATATTGTGCAGTTTTGGTGATAAACATCACATTGTCTACTGCTCATTACAGCACAAAAACACACAAGGAAAAGGCTAAATATTACAGAGGAAAGGCCATCTACACTGAAATAAGAACAGTTTGAAGTCTATCTTTTCATTTATGTACAATCATATATTCACTCACTACAGTCAGCATTTGGAAGCCATAAAATTAATAGTAACACAAGGAACTTGCCTCTTTCTGATAGCCAGAACAGGTTAAGTGCACAATTCCAGAGTTGAGCAAGCAGGTTGCATCTGTTGGAGGACAAAAAAAAACAGTCAACAACAATCCTGATTAGTAAAACTATATTTCAACAACAAGCCTGGGCATGTATGCACAAACAAACTCCTGAGCAAACAGGCAACAGCAAATACACAGGGACACAGTGTGAGAAAAAAAATCTCAAGATCTCATATTGAGATTGCTTTACATACAGCATCTAAACCTACCAAAGTTATATGTGGTGGGGTTGAAATACTGTTCTGGTGGGGGGCAGGTGAAGGGCAGGCCCCTGCTCAGGCTGCGATCATGCACCACCGCATCCAGGAGGACATGTGAAGACACCATCTGCACCACAGGGTCCAGAGACCAAACTGCCAGGTAGGGACAATTTTGCAGAGACTCTCCAGTTCTAACAACAACACACAAGTGAAAGTGAAATGCACACACAGTAAATCCAGCAATAAAAACAATAATCTCAGGAAGAGAGGACACTGAGTACTTTATCACCTGCATCACTGCTGTTTTGTTAAAACACTAACAAGGATAAAACAACAATAATTTAAATATTCAGTAATAACAAAATTTTAGTCATCCATCATTTAAAAACCATGTAATACTGTAAAGCCTATACATTATGAAAATACAATTAAATGATCTGAAAGTTTGCAATGTCTCCACTGTACCTTAAAGAGTCTGGCATTTGTGCATGGTACCAACGGTTGATGTCAAAAACCCCGATGTAGGTAGATGGAGTTCCCTGACCATAGGCCTTCACTTGCCAGCTGAAGATAGACACACTGGTGTCTGGAGATGCAACTGAAAATAAGAAAAAGTGTTGAAGTAAGAAAAAAAATGCAGGTACAAAACAATAAGAGCACAAGGAGATACAAAACAGTAAGAGAGACTGGGACTGTTCTCCATTATTCAGTAGAAACAATTTCAATCACAACGCACACTGGTGGCGTTGTGTGGTTTAAAGATTTCATTCCCCTGCTAAGCCAAAACGGGCAATGTCAAAGGTTATTGGAAACGCTCAAAATCAGAACTAAAGACACTTTCACCCTCTGCACGTAATCTCAGGAAGTATGCTAACCTTCTTTCATGCTGTCATCCATGTCAGGATGGGGCCTGAACTTCTCGATGGTCTGGCAACTCAGCAGACGAGTATTGGTGGCCTGGGCCCTGAGAGGAAAAGCTGTGCCATTCAACTCCTGGCTGTACCGTTCTTCACAGTACTCCAGACCCTGAGTTACAGAAAGTTAAACAGGGAAGAGAATAAATCACGTCAGGTAAATCTACAGTAGATTTGCTAGGACTGGACCTGCATTGTAAATGTTACTATAATCTTGTATGCACTACAGACCTCATAGAGGATCTTCCCAGAAGATAGACACTTCCTTTCACTGAAGGCCAGCTGGAGCAGGTGGAGGCTGACCATATCTCCCTCACTGAGTGAGAGTGAAAGGAGGTACAGGGACAAAAGTAAGCAATCAGTAAGCAAAAAATATTACTTTGCCACTTTATCTGAATGGAATACTTCTTATATGCAAGACTTACAGGTCCTGAGCAGACTGGACAGCCCAGAGGTAGCAACAGTTCCTGGGGTCATTTTCTGGCTCCTGGAAGGTGAAGGCGTGAACAGGCACCCTGCCACCTTCTAACTGGGAGTGGTATCTACACATTACAAATCAAACAACAAACAGACACAAATACAGTGATTCGAAGAACATTTAATATCAATGGTAGACGATAACCTCACCAGTGCTGATGAATTCAACTAAGGCAAAATGTATTACTGCAGTATAAATCTACTCAATGTGACATGCAGTAACGATGCATTGTGGCCTAATTTCACAGGAAACACTATCCAGAATTGAAATGCACAAGATCTTCTTCACTTTTGAAATGAAAATCAGAAGTAACACAAAGACTCACTCCTTCTTTAGAGTCTTCATGTTCCACAGTTGTAAGTATCCATCAGAAAATCCCACTGCAAGCTGGTTGGTCCGGGAGATGTACTGCAGAGCTGTGGCTCCAACGCCACTGGGTCCATTCAGCTGAAGGCAAAGATGTCTGCCCTGTCTGGTGCTGACTTCTCTAAGTCTAGGGATGTCTGCAGGAGATTTGGTAACTACCTGCAAGTCTGGGAACAGAAAGTAAATAAAAAAAGAGATGGTTTTAGATAGAGAAGCAAAAATGTGTGGGAGGAAAAACAGCAAGAAGTGTGCTGCTTTATTATTTTATTCACAGAGCAGTTGCAATGCACCTGTAGGTGTCAGTACACAACCAGTTTTCCCCAAGGCTTGATTCTAAGGCACATGGCAAGCAGAATAGGGAAAATGAATCATTTCTCCCTTTCCAAATAAGTTTAAGAGGATGAAGAGTTGTAATGGATGAAAGACAACCAAAAAGAACAAACAAACACATAAACAGAATCCTTCTTCAGGCAGGCTCCTCACCTGAAGCCTCCAGTTCACTTTGGCTACATGACAGGTCGTCGAGACAAAGGTCCACAAGTAGAACATGACCGAGATCTGTTACTACGGCGGCAATGCCAAAGAACCAGCGCAGGCTCTGGTGAAGATGCTGGGTCGAAGTGCTTGCTCCACCATAACTCACCAACGGCTCAATAGCTGTAATCTAGACAACAGGGGAGTTGAAAGAAGTAAAAACAGACAGATGGTCTCAAGGTTTTTGTTGATAGGATAGGCTGTCATTTTCCATAAGTTGACTCTGAAGTCCAAAACGCTAACTCACTCTGCCTGGTATAACCACAGCTTTGACTACCCGTGACAGTCCCAAGTCAAAAAGACACAGCACACTGCCCTCTGCTTCCTCCAAGCCAACCAGCAATCCAGACCTAGTAAAATAAAACAGTAAATAAGCTCACATTTGATATTTACTCGCCATTTATAGTTATTTAATAGTCTCTTTGTAACAAAATGTTGAAGCATGTGATTCCTACAGTTGTCAACTACAATTCATCTTAAGTTTGCCTAACAGTTAAAAGTTAGTTTCCACTGATTGTAATCAACATCAAAGAGCGATAAAGAGACAGACAGTGAAAAAGAGCACTGACCGTTTGAGCCAGCTGAAGTCCCTGGCAGCGAGGACACTTGGTGGGTGCTCACCTGCACCACTGAAGCAGTACGCAGACAGCCGTTCTCCTGTCATTGCATGGACAACCTCCAGATGGGGGCCGCATGCCAGCCAGGCCAGCCCGCTGCGGCCTTCACACCGAGGCAAAACACAAAGAGTTCAGGGGGTTAAGACCCAGGATTATCCCCAAACCAGGATCTATTTTTAACAGTTCATGAGATAACAAGTGACCTGTAGTCAGTTGTGCAACCCAATCTAAAGCTAAAACTTAGTCTAGTGATAATGCAGAAAACTGAGTAAATTAAAATTCTTATTTCTGAAAGTTTGGTTACACCTTGAGATTCTGCAGTGACTTCCATGTTTATACTGTTCACCGTCTGGTGCTGTTCCAGCAAAGAGTCAAAGATTCAAAGTATTTATTTTCATATGCACAGTAAGGACACAGGTTTCCTCGTACAATGAAATTCTTACTTTGCTGTCCACAATGAACGTACGTGTTTAAAGCTGCAGTGACAATATTTACATACACACACACAGCAAGTAATTACTAAGAATTCTACCATCTAATGGAACAACCCAATTTAGTCCCTTGTTTGACACTTTACTGTTTCACTTATACAGATAATATATTAGACATCGATTATGATGATTCTTATATAACTTTAGACACCTCAACCATTTCTACTACAACAAAGGAAAATACTGACTACAAAATGAATCACGTTCTCAACTTCTGTGAGAGAAATACTTCTATGTATTTATTTGGACATTCATGGAGCAGTGACAGTGGGTGTTAAACCGTTGGTTTGTTACTGCAACTAAGGATGGAGAGGAAAAAAAAAAAACACTGATTTCATTGATCAGTCGAAATAGGCCTACCAATCGTGAACTTCCCATGTAGCACCGAGTCCAGGGTGATCTCATCCTCCCCCAGAGCGTCTACAGTCACTGCTGGGAAAGGCAGCAGGCTGCTGGTGACTTGGGCAGTCAGGTCATGCATTGTTCACTGTATAAACAGCAACAAAGGACATAGAGTGGTTATAAAGAGTGGTTATAAACTAGTCTATTTCCCTTGTAAAAATTATTGATGAAGGTAAGAGGTCAAAATATAATTTTGTCATCAATAAGCCCCTGACACTTTCTCACTAATTAAACATTAATAAGTCAAAGTAAAATGAGAACTTGCAAAACACTCTTTCTAAACTCTCGCTTCTCCATAAGTCCTCTGCTTGGCTGGATTTTACAAAAGAGGTCTTTCTTTCAAACACACAGTTGCACCTGTTGCACCCAGTTGCACCCCAACTGGGGCTACAACTGGGTTTGTGCTCTCATCAACAACACGAGACACTGCTCTTAGCAGATGTAAGTTGTGATAAAGCTCTAGATTTAACCACCATTTAAATCATTGATTAAGAATTGTGTAAAAGTGGCCTTTATTAAAAATGGCCAATCCAGACTAACTGACAATGCCACAGTCCTTTCCACTTACAGGTCAAGGACAAAAAACAACTAAAGTTTCACTGTAAAGTCAAGTCAGAAGGCATTACTCATTCCTCTGCACCTTTGGTCAACGATCATCAAATCCAGGCTTTAACGTTCACATTTACACTGCTTATTTATCAAGGTCCTCAATAATTTGGAAAGGCCTGATTGTTTACTTCACAAAATCAATATTATCTGAAAGGATGTTATTAAATTTTTGACAAAGATTTGCTTATATTTGATGTCATTAAAATTTGTACTAAGATGTTTTACCCTGTTGATTTCTACTTACATTTGTTATATTTTTACCATTACTGAATCAAGTCTGTAAATGTTTATGCTGGTCTTCAGCCTTGCTATTGAACTACTAGTGCTCCAAAAAGATAACGTTATCTAAAGCAGTATGGTATAGGCCTATACAGTGGGACTTTCATGGCCAACTCAAACGGAAATTTGTCAGTTTCACAGTGCGCAAAACTGGACACAACACTGCCCTCTGTGACCGCATTGGAAAACACAATGGATTCATGTGAAATCCCGCGCAACAAACCTGTCACTACGCAGCCACATGCCATAGCGTGAGCTGAACATGCACATGTACCAATTAACGCTACCAACTAAATAAGCTCAGTTTCTGGACTGTTAGGCGTCGTCACACTGTGATAAGGACAAAGATCCCACAACAGCGGTTCAGCTGAAACAAATCATACGTTTGGCTTCACCAAATACAACATCTAGCGCTCACGTGTGTCAATATTTGCACGGATTGTGTGCGACCACCCATACAATTTATAACGTGTTAAAACTCGGAACAGCTTTCAAATGTAGCCCATCGTCAAACATATGAGACACGATCTAGGCTTTATAGATATTGTAGATATCAGGCTAATGAGAGTTCGTTCGTTAGCATCTACGGAGCACAGATTAGCTTCACGAGCTGCAGCTGTTAATGATGAGCTTGACATCATGTAAACAAACAAGCAATGGCTTTATTTATGTGATATGATACACAGTACCGTTAAACATAAGCCAAAGTAACGGCATTAAAATTACTAAACTGATATTAAGTGCAGAATACCAACTTGTAGCTGCCTCATACACTTTCCTCATTACATTAGCAGGCTACCCAGTTAGCTTGCAAGGTCATGTAGGAATGCACTATATATCCCAGTTCACCGTTAAAGTTAAGCTAGCTAACCGAGCTAGCAAAAAGCTTACATGACATCCATTCGGGAATGACAGCAGTCAATTCACTTCGTGTCTGCTGTTCAGTTATTCACTCTATGTTACAACAAACAGCCAACTACAGGGCTTACTAACATTTAACCCTCGAGTTAGTTTCGTAACACGGATTCTAACTAGTTAAAACAAAGTCAGGGTGGCTAGCTAGTCTAGCCTGAGGTACACTAGCACTTTCGCTAGCGTAAGCTATAGCGATTGCTGGCGTTAATGTTAGCAAACCTCTAACGTTATGTACGTTAGTTTTTCTGGCTGACAACCAGGACTAACGTTAGTATTTCTACAGCTACCATCATACTATAACCTCATTGTCAAGTCTTGTCTTTACTTGAATTCAAGAATTTAGCTATATCTTGATTTAGCTTTAGCTGGAATAGTGCAAACGCACCGCAGAGTAGTCCGGCAACACTAAACTAGTGTTAACTAGGTGGTAGCTAGTGGCAACATCATCATAAAGTCAGTCTTCATTAGCAACAAGTCAAGCTCTTGTTATAAATCGTATTGGGTATTTAGCCAGCAAATCTAATTTCGTGAGCTAACCATGTTAGCTTTCTTCCAACTACGCTGGAAAACGTGATGCAATGAGCCGCTAGCTGCTACCAACGTTAACATTAGCTGCTGCATTACCTGCCCGATGTTGACGGCTTTATCGGAGCCGTGGGATTTTATATTTCCTTGATGAATCTCCCGATTTCTTCTATCCTCTGTCATAATCCACTCCTTCTCAAAGTACATGCGTAGTGCCCTATGTGCGCTTCAACTGACTGGCAAGCACGAGATGCTCACTCTGGTTTCAGGCTTGTGCACCTAAAAGCGCCATTTCCACGCAGAGGAAAGTGCTCAATGCAGTTCTTCTTCTCCGGCTTTGTTTCGGGATGAGTAGACACTGTGGTGGCGTAGTGCTGCCCTCCTCTGTATGGGCATAACACCTGCTTAGACACGTAAATTATTTTTGTGCTAGCATTTCAAATGTGCCTCATCTGCTGCTCTAAATGCCACTTATGGTTTATCTCAATTTTTTGTGTACAATCAAATGTTATGATGACATCCAGCACTGTCAGTGGTGCACTTGTTCCATAGGTCTTAAATGTTAAAAACATGTTTAAAAGTCAAAAATAAAGACTAAAATAGAAAGCTTTTCTGTGAGTACAAGGTGACACCAGAACAGATGATTAAATTATGTTTATTTACATTTTACACAAACACCATCTAACCCAGGTGCCAATAGTGAAAACAAACTGGTAGCAGCAAGTATGATGGCAAAATGAGTTCATAATATTTATACAAGGAGCACTTTTTTGCACTACATGGGAAAAAGAAAGTTGCGCAACAGATGTTTCCCAACTTGTCTCTTATACTCAGAGCTGAATTACACTGACGCAAAAAAGAAAATTAACAATTACAATTACAACCTTGCAGTTGTATGCCAACTAGTCACATTAATGTTCAGATACATGATATAGTAGATGTTCTAAACAAAAAATAAATTATTTATATTTTAATTAATTTGATGTATTTTTTTGCAAAATGGAAGTTATCGCTATATTGACATGTAGGATTTCTTTGAAAATTTCCAGGAGCATGCTGTCTTAATTTAAAGACTGTTTTTACAGAGCATTACAGAGGACCGACAAAGAGCTTCACCATGTGGTGCAATGGCAGTTACCTGAAGCTCAATATCATCAAAACCAAGGAGCTTGTGGTGGACTCAGTGCTTCAAACACAGGTGTTGCTGCAATAAAGCCACAAATCCTAAAACGTGGATGTTTCACATACATCTTTAACCCAGCCGCACGGAGGACCTACACAATATGCACGGTTTCAAAGCAGACACCTAAGATAAGTATCACCAATTCACTGAGACATATTGCCTCTGGACACAGCTGTCGTCACTTGAAGAGAGACATAACAGCTAATCGAGGGCAGCCTGTGGAGCATGTAGTGCAGAGGTAGATGAGAGCAAGTATGCTTCTTATAATTTGTGACTGTGTTGTGTTAACCAGTCTCACAGAAAGATGGAAAACACTGCCCAGTAGTTTGGTGGTATGGCAGCAAAATTAAGACTGTAGCAGACAAGTCTGAGGTTTGACCAAAGTTGTTTCAACAGACTAAAGATCTATTTCAGGTGGTGGAATGAAAGACTGATTCTTGAAAAGACAACACTTCAGCACTTGGTGGCTTCTCACAGGAAGCCACGGTGGTGCACTACTTAGTACTGTCAGGGTCTTTCTGCATGTTCTGCGCCAGGTGCTCTTCATCCCACAGTCCAAAGACTTACAGGTTAGGTTAAGTGGTGACTCTAAAATGCAAATGAAGCGTGAATGGTTTGTTTGTCTCTTTGTATCAGCCCTGTGATGAAGAGGCGACTTGTCCAGGGTCCCTGATCCTGCCTCCCATCTCTCACCCAAAGTCAGCTGGGATAGACTCTGGTTCTTCTTGTGGTGATAAATGAAGCTCTACAAAGGTCAAATGTCAATCAGCTACATCCAAAACGTGTGTGAGGACAGTGCAAGATGTTTTATGAAAATTAACTAATTCACTTTTAACATCAGGTACCTTCAGAAGACAAATACATTAACGGCTTCAATTTTCAATCCCATGCATTTTATAGAGTGTGATTTAAAAACCAGGTTTTGTGAGTCCAATTTTGAACAGCTTTTTTGTAAATCCAGTATTTATATAGCCATGTATAACAAAAAAAAAGCAAAGGAGAATTGAATACTGTGATGGTGACATGATTTATCACAGACTGTAAGGCACATAAAAGCTACATTATTTATACAAAAACTGAAAAAAAAGACATACAAAAATAGTTTTCTTTTTGACAACAATATTGTTTGCTAAAGTTTGGCTTCAGAGTGCAAGTGCAGTGTTTTGGGACTGTGACTTTTTCCTCATTTGTCGCTCAATCATCAAGTCAAACTCTTGTCTTTCTCTGAAATGAAAAAGAAAAAGGGGGGGGGGGACAGTCACCATTCATATTCAGCATATAATATAAAATTGTTCCTTAAATGTTTTCACTCATCAAACTCTTACCTGTTACTGATACATCGTCCTTTCAGGTACTTTTCTTCTGCCTTTTTTACTGAGACATTGTCCACCCCAGCTATGGCATAGATGATGGCCTGCACAAGAGATCAGTAATCCACAATGTGAGAACGGTATATCAAAAAAACATACCATATGATGTAATATTAAACCATTGAGTACTGCTGAAAGCTTTATCTCACCTCAGGGAGAAGTACATCCAGAACAAAGGGGACACGCTCCATGGATTTCACCACAGTCAGGCAAGGGGCAGTAGCCACGGCTGTTGTGTAGAGCTCACTCAGGTACCAGTAGACCTGGTCCAGCTGCTGGTCATCTTCCAGGTAAATGTTCACCACACGTCTCCGATTGGCACTCATAAAGGAGCGAAGCCATCTGGACTGCTGCTGCCCACGGATCACAGCCTGTAAGGAGTGATAAGGAAAGGGTGGGTTTATTCACTGGCCTTGCATGTTTTGTTCTTTTTTTAGTACTACATAGGATGCATACTGAAAGAGCTAATGGTTTTACAGTTTTTGAGGTCTTATTGTTTCCCTTTCTCGCATTAACAGCAGAAACAACAATGTAAAAATATAAAACAAAATAACAGATGCGCACAAATCAAAAATGTCATGCTTGTTTCAGCTTTGTACACCAATATGTTCTTGTAAAACTGACTGAGCTTTTGCTATTTATTGTATGTTTGCATGCCATGATTCACTGTTGTAAAACAATGAATGAAAAGGCTGAGTGGCCGGTGTAAAGTATTAACTGACCCTGTAGTGTTCATTCGTCAGTTAAAGT
Source organism: Scatophagus argus (assembly GCF_020382885.2). Classification (NCBI taxonomy): domain Eukaryota; kingdom Metazoa; phylum Chordata; class Actinopteri; family Scatophagidae; genus Scatophagus; species Scatophagus argus. Next base: position 12,442,782 of record NC_058493.1, read on the forward strand.
CAAGTATAATTTGAGCAGGCGGACTCGTCTGATTTCAGATACATTCATTAAAATGCCAGCCGGCAATCATGGGTGACACTCCAACACGTAGAACTGGTTTATCTCGACAAATGACATGGCACTGACGCATATCTGCTTTGGGCTAACTTCCAAAACTAGACTCAAAAATGGTCACAAAACATGTGTTACATGATCTACAAGTGAAAAACAATATTTGCAAATATGTACAAACTTTCACATTGGTATGATTATAGAATTATTTTTAAGGTTGTGATGTGTACATTTGTAAATCTGTTTTACATGTGTTCAAAATGTTTTGTATTTGTGTGTGGATTGGAAGACCCATTTTAAGTAGCCACAATTATGCACAAATTGTTTGTAAACGTTAATTTTGGGTTGCAGATCATGTAATACACATTTGTGATCATTCTGCCTCCATCATGAGTCTGTCACCTGCTCGTACTGTGAAGGAGTTTTATAAAACAAAAAGCACACAGCAAAACAACAGGCTCCATTAATCATACCAGAAGGCGTCCTTCCACCATGCGCTGCTTCACAATGAAATGTACGAGCTTCTCATTAGCCCGGTTGTGGGCTGCATGACTCCGGTCTGGCAGGAGCCTCTTTGAACTCCTGCAGACGTCATCCTGCTGTTCACTAAAGCTGTCCTGTTTGTGATCGTCGCCAGGCGCCTCCATCATTACATCACTGGCGATAGTTAGTTGCTCTGAGGCTGCCTGTGGGTACTTCCTCCTCACTGGATAGCCTGATGTAGCAGAAGACAGACAGTGAAGAGCTTCATCAAAACTAAATAGGGCTGCAGGTGTAGCTTTCATTCTGCAGCAGCCTAATTCTCTCATGTGCCATGTTTATGAATGTTGTCCAGTGAAACTTACTCATGTCGTGAGCAAAGTACTCGATGAAAGAGCCGGAAAATGAGCCACATGCTACAAAGACAAAACACGATTAATACAACTAACAATTCTATATGTCCTTTATCTGCATCAAATGGACAGTACTTACCAATCCGTATTCTGTAGTCTGTTATCAGCTCCAAGGACCACTCAATTGCAGCATCGTACTTTTCTTTGGCTTTACACTAATTATAAATAAAGAGATACAGACTGTCTGCCACTGTGTCAGGAAAACTTATTATTATTATTGTATAATTTATGAGCAGTTCTTACCACCAGCTCGTTAGCTTCTTCACAGTCAAAAGGCTTCAGGGTTTTCAGAGCCACAGTAAACCTACAGGAAGACAAACTAAGAAGTAAAAACAGACTCCTGATGATGACAGCTACATCTAGCTGCACCGGTCACCCGCACAACATTCGTTCATTTTAGCTGATTTTGAGATATTGCTGCTGACGATCCCCATTTAGCCAGGCACCATCGACCACACCAAGAAGTGTGACCTGCTGAACCTCACGACATACACCACAGTGCTATACACTGAAGTGCAGTCATTCCCCAACAAAGCAATGAGAGAAAACATATTATATCCTACCCTTTCTTTTTGTGAATCACTGGGTCATCAATGAACATGATGCTGGCCTTTTTCTGTTTACGGTTCACACTTTTTACCTACAGAGTTACAATAAAAAAAAACAGAAAACAAAAAAATAACAAAAGAAAGAGTTTAAGTCATTGATTGAGCAAAAGTTCAGGGGCACAAGGTTCTCAAATGAGAAGAATTGTTGATTTTCTGGCAAAAATCTATAATTGCATATTGTTCCATCCAAATAACTGGGCTTTGAGGAATCAATTATCCACAAAGGTTTTTGTACTCACCAGTGCAGGCCAGAATGGATAATGTCTAAATTTATGCCACACAAACACTCCTTCTGTAATGGCAGGGGGCTCTGAAAGACAAATACAATCCACTTAAAGAATACAGAGTGTACACACAACCCAGTACACATAGTGTGCTTGTAACAGTTATTTTAATTAAGTCACTGCAATCTCTCTTACTTTTGTCCACCTGCATCAAGAAACTTGGTAGCTCATCCTCTGCATCATCGCTTTCCTCATCTTCCTGGAAGGACAAAGACGGCAGCTGCTCCTCATGGTGACTCAGCTCTATTGACAGATCTGAAGACAGCAAAGACTCTTCTTTTTCCAGGAGGTTGGTGTTTGTGTTTCAGTGGGGGTGGGGTGTGATGGGGGCAAAAACACAAAATTAGAGCTGATAATTTTAATATATTCACATGAAGCACAACACATTTAAGACAAAGTCTGCAAAAACTACAATTGTGGAATTTATTATGCTTTGGACTGTAAGGATGATGAACTCTTGTCTAAAAGAAAATAAACCTTATTTGCATATTCAGCTGTCTCAGCATGACACAGACACTAAGAGGCACTACCTTGCTCTACTGCATTAGGCTTCTCCAGTTCAAATCTTGGTCTGGAGCGTTTAGGTGACTGAGCAGCGGTAGCCCCTGTCTCGATCTTTCGTGTCCTGCCACGCCTACACTTGGCTGGTGAACCGTTGGTTTTACTGCAAGCCTGTGTTTTCATCTTTGCCATCCTTCTTCTAATTTGTCGTGGTTGTGAAACATGACTACTCCTACGTCTGCTTTGAGATGTTGATCTAGTACTTTGCGAATCCACTTCTGATGCCTACAAAAGAACAAATATTAAAGGATATTGCAAAAAAAGTATCACAGACACTATGAACACATAATCAGGTACCTTTAACTGAGAAATGACTTCAGTGTGTTCAAGCCCCACTTGTTTTGCTCCAGGAGCGGACTCTGAAATGTGGGGTAGGATGTCAGTGGAGGAGCTATGAACTGGTGTGGAGGTCAGACAGGCTCTTTTTGCCCATCTTGTTTGCCCCCTGCCTCTTTTTGGTGTACTTGGTATGGAACTCGCAGTGGACTGGCTGACGACGGCTGGTGCTGTATTTGACTTGTCTGTGGCTTGAGATGGAGTTGCGTCAGGGGTGACATCCTCTGCTTGCGTCTTTTTAAGTTTTCTTTTTCTTGTTTTCCAAGGTCCACCTGAAAGATCATTCAGTCATATTTCTACTACCACTTGGAGTTGCTTCTCATGCGTCTGCAAATAAACCTGATTTAGCTGACTCTCAACAACATTCAGAAAGTGAAATGACAAGATTACAAGCTGACTCACCTTTCATTGTTGAATGAACTGATGTAGCCTTCTATCTGAAGAGATTTCCCTGGAGTTCATTGGGTCAGACGTCTCCTGAAGTAGCAAGATGTGACATTTATCAGGGATAATTTTATCAAGTACTTGAGTTTCCAGTGCTGAAGCCAGGACTGTTAGGCAGGTAAAAGACAGTTGTGTGACGGAGGAGAGAGACAAAGGACATTTAAGGACATACATTCGCGTTGGAATTGCAATGTCGGCACTGTGCCATCTTTCATTGCGTTCATTCATACCCTTGATTAGTCAATTTCACGAAAACATGCGAAAGCCAGTCGCCATACAAACTGCATAAAAAATGAAATGCAACTCAAACGCGGCAAACTAGTTTGATTCATTCACTATCTCAGTTTGGCATTTGACTTTATTCCGTATTTCCAAGAATATTTCATCACATTTATAACAGTACACACCCTGCTACGATAACGCACGCACAAACAGCTTTCACAGGCGAACTAGCACTAACGTATTTAGCAATAAAAAAATAACGTAACACATGTGCAACCACCACGCTTAATGTCCAGGATACCAAATGAGTAAAAGATAAATATTTCAGTAACATACCTGAACATATCACAGACACTACGACCCAACACGGTAGTTGGACATAGGCCAAAAAACATCGCTTACGTGCTGCTAGCACATAATCTGGCTGACATAATTTGTATAACTAGCATGCTAGTAAACAAAAAATCCCTAGCAATGAAAGCAGGGACTTTTGTCTAGTGATAACACATATTACCGAAATAACGAACGAAACATGTCCAGCTACAGTTAGCTAAAGTTGCAGCTATTACCCAAAATAACCTGTCTACAGGTTGCTAACGTTACGAAAAACAAAATGCAGTGCAATGCAACGGGGGGTACATAGGCGCCTCCAAACTCCAAGATGAAGGGATTTAAGTTTTATAACAGGCAAAACAACACGGTAACTCACCAGATATAGAACTAACAGCTAGCCACTCTCCTTAAATCAGCCGTTGTTTCGGGCAGCTAACGTTAGCTACCAGCAACAGTAAAGACTCTGGGTAGTGCCGTGCTCGCACACATCCACTGCTTCCCATGGACTGAAAAGTTATGTCAAATTTGAGACAAAGCATTAAAAAATATTTCGCCCTGTGAACAGAGACAGTATATTGTATTCGTCGGAACTCGTAGATTATATCGCTAAGGATAGTTGCCTGAATGACACGTACCTAGCGCCACCTGCTGTACCGGAGTACAAGCATACAATTTGTTGTTTTTTTCACGAGGATTTTTCTTCGTGTTCAGTTTCGGAAGGGCTTAGTTTTTCTTTCCGGCTTCTACAAACAAACCTGTAAGGGAAAAAAATCACGGGTATTGAGCTGCTAATAACTCAGACAAGGGGCTGCAAGAAGACATTTCAAGGGGAAAACAACGGCAAAATGTTTGGAACCACTGGTTCACAGAGTAGGACGGATATCTAGCAACATACAATTTAAAAAAAGACATTTTTTCACAAGAAAACACCGCCATAGCAACATATATATATATATAGCTTATGTTATACATCATAGCCTAACATTAAAATGAGAAATATTCAAAGATCTGCATGTCCAAGCCGTACTGTATCCTATTACAGACTCTATCACCTTTTTTGCTCTAAGATTGGTGTCTGTCCGTCTAATGGTCAGCACCTGGCAGGGAAGAAACCAAGGAAAACTGTCTTGTTTGTGTGGCAGCCATTAAAGCAAGAGGTTAATTGCAGACCAACCATGTTTTTCACTCACAATGAAGACAGAGTGACATTACTTCTCCACACAAAATCCAGCAATAGCTTTGTAATAACAGTAGGAGGCAATGTGTAACCACTGATAAACTGTGCTCTCTTACAAAGCAATGGTTCCTAAATCTACTTCAGTGACTTCAAGCAAGGGTGTCTCCTCCATTACAAGAAGACATCAGAAGTTAATGTAGCCAAGATGACTGCTTTCAAAACTGATTTTTTTTTTTTTGCACTCTTCCTAAGGCTTGGATCTTAATCTTGCATAACATTTTCTTGACTTGGCACACCACATACACTTAATCAGCTGAAGTTTTGACTTACAGAGATGACTGCAGGTCATTTCTAGGGTATGTAGGTCAAAATAAAGAAATGTCATTGCAGGGGACCAAAAGTTAGCCTGACATGACAGAGTTGGACTTTAGATTAGATACATCATGACACTGAATCCGCTGTCAACAACTGCCTCTTTATCCATGTCAGCTGTGAACAAACTTCACGCTGCATCCCTCTGTAACTTGCTGCTTTTCCTCATCTGCATCCCCTCCATCCCATAAGGCTATTACTTTATCAGTGGCCCACTTCATTACAAGAGCAAGTACCAAGAGCCATATCCAGGATTTTAGAAATTCTGTGGTCATGAGTCCACCCTCCCCCAACACCCCCACGTCCTTCACCTGGCAAATTCTGAACAGATACCAAAAATGAAGTCAGTGTTTTAGTTGTTTGGTTATTTCTTATTTCATTCATTCAGTTGATTGCTGCAATTGTATTTTCTATATATTTTTTAAAGCCTACTTAAATTTGTAGTTGCTGTTTTGTAGCTTTCTGCATACTAAGATTAATACAGCCCTAATGGGGAAAAACTGATTCCATCCAGAAATAATTGGTACTGCGTAAAATAAACCACTAATACCTCATGATTCCCAGAGAGAAAACATAAAACCTACAAGTTTAATTTGAATTAAAAACGCAATCGCACCACCCTGACAACATCCCAAAGTAACTATGCAGACCTCCATCTAAAAAAGAGCGACTTTCTCACTTCACCCAGCCAGCAGTGGACCTGCCACTCAGCTGGAACCTCTGGATGCGTATTGGCCTGTATTTGACGAGGGACAGAGTGGCCCCGCCCTCCTCCAGATGTGCTCCTCTCTCTCTCTGCCTGTCCAGTCCGCTGCTGGCCTCAGCAGAGCGCGGAGCCTCGGGAAGTCAACAGGAGGGCGCCGAGATTAACACTTGAAGTACACACAACCAGGACTTGATTCCTTTAGCCGTGGTCTGCACCAGCCACATCCAGCTCGATCCGATGAGTCGCCACTTCATCCGTGGCCCTTGAGGCGGAATTTGCCTCCTGGAGGTGGTGTTAGTACACCTGGACAGCCTCAGACGCAGGGCTGATGGGAGAGAGAGGCAGGGCTGAGTGCGATGCCAGTCCGGAGCGCTGTTGAGCCGAGAGCCTTCATTCAGCGCAGAGCAGCCTCTGGTGTCAGGGAGCGGTCTGCTGCTTTCTCACACGACCTGTGTGAATTCTCAGTTTGTTTTGGAAGAAGTGGTTCGAGGGCTTTCTCCAGAAGCAATAACATAAAGCATCTAGGATTTTTTTCCCCCCCTCTGGTCTCTTGGGGACAGAATGGGGATGTAACCGGTTTCCACATGCATTTGGAAGTGGCGTGAGGTTACCTTCCAGACCGAGAAGCGCAAACTGCAGGGGCGTTGAGGCTAATTGAAATCGATCCGGTGGTCTCTTTTTGAATGTGAAGCAGCAGCAGAGGTTTTCTTCTTTTCTCTCCTCTCCTCTTCTCCCCCCACCCTCCCCTCCTCGCACCTCCAACATGACTTCACTGTCGGGGACCAAGGAGAGGTCTGTGAGCAGCCGGAGCAGAAAATATGGGGTAGGTTATTCATTCCAGTAGCCCAGGGGTGGACACACCTCTGTTACCTATACAAGCCTGGTGAATAACATGAAAACTTACCATTCATTCAGCGACGCATGCATCCCTTCACCTCACCCCTACCCTCCCATTTAAACAGAAAAGTGCAGTTTGCTCACATCTTCCTCAGGCCGACATGAATGTGAAACTCATGATCGTGTCAGATTTGCGTCCATGCCGTTGATTGACTGCTTTACGATCACCACATTTCACACATCACTGCTCGTGTGTCACAACACTGGGATGCATTTACACTCCCACATTTCTAAATGATCACTAAGTGAAGACCGAGCAGCTAAATCAGGTATTACACTCACACCTGTGTCACTATACCTCCTACAGCCTAATTAACGTTAATTTGTAACTCACATTATACCCACCTTGTGTATTTCCGCCTATCAGCCTACTCATTGCTTCCTTTATTACAGACCTTGTTAGGAATACAGTAGCTAGAAGTATCCGACCTCTCCATGCCGCAACCACATCAACAGATCTGTTCTCTCTGACTGGATTTACCCAGCCGCAAAAGATCTAATTTTCAGCTCTGTGGCTCATTTGATGTTCCCATGTGGCTCTCTGAATAAGGAAAAATAACACACTAGATTCTATTTAAATGGTAATGGAGGCATACAATAACTTGACCCACCATGACTGTTCCCATTTGTGTTTTTTTAAATTGTCTGACCGTTTGATTGAATGCCCAAGTGTTGCTTTAGACTCACTGTCTACCTGCTGACTGCCCATTGCCTGTGTGTAACACTGTTGGGAGATACTGTGACTGTGAACTGTATGGTTAGACTGCAAGTTACTTTCCTGAACAAGATATTATCCGTTTATCAATTGCTGCCATGAAGGATACGCATGGATATTCATGCTGTGAGGTTAATTTTTTCCCCCATGAGAACACCTTTTTTTAAATCTTTTGATTCTCTCTAATGGATTTCAGGTACTTGTTCGGCAAACCCACAAACAATGGATAATCTGATAAATTCAACAAAATAGCTAGCACACTGAATACAACTGGGTGGATGCAAATAGCTTATCTTTTCATTTTCATGTGTTGTCAGCCTCTCCTCATTATTTTATTTTCATCCCAACCTGTGCAACCTGTTGTCTACACTGGGATGAGCAGGCTGTAGCACATATTCACACAGTGCAGGCTTTTCACATGGCACAAATTCAGTTTATCAGTGCAGAAAAAGCACAGGTCTAATCAAGAATGGTTGTAATAATAAAATGAATGTAAGCTCCCTTCCATTTATGTGTGCATGCAAGCCATAGCAGTGAGCCAGCCTACAAAACAGCAGGGCTTCTGCCGTGAAAATGGCCTTTAAGTCAATGTTTTTCTTCCTAAAAAAAAAATCACAGATGCCCGACACTTCACCGACCAAATCTGCCTCCTTCTTTCCGGACACCTGGTACCGAAAGGCCTACGAGGAAACCACCCGCTCCAACACACGTCCCGCCCCTGAGGGAGCCGGCTCCATGCCGAGCTCCACAGGCACTCCATCCCCAGGCTCAGGAATCTCCTCACCGGGGTCCTTCTCTGGATCACCAGGGACCATCTCTCCTGGGATTGGGACTGAATCGCCTGGTTCTCTGGGTGGCTCCCCAGGTTTTGGGACAGGATCACCAGCCTCAGGCAGTGGAAGTTCCCCTGGTAGTGAAAGAGGGATATGGTGTGAGAACTGCAACACTCGGCTGACAGAGCTGAAAAGACAAGCACTGAAACTGCTCATCCCTGGACCTTATTCCAGCAAGGTAAAAACTAGACTGTCTGATTGCTTTTCTGGCTTTTGGTGTGCATGAATGTGTGGGAGTCCTGTTGGATATGTTTTTGTGCAAACTGCTCTGCCACCCAGCGGTGCACTGATTCTGCTCAGCAGCATAGTCTCCAAAAATAACCTGTTCTTTCATTAACTCTAGCCTTTGGACAGTGACACTTATTAACTTGGTTGCTCATGAAGGACTAGGCCTTTAATCATTCACTTGCTCAATGTGTTGCTGTGTAGTCAGAGTTATTGTTTTCATAAATCATAAGGATGCTGCAATTTGTCAAACTCTGACTCGACCAGCTGTTTAAAAGAGCAGAGACCAAACAGCCTTTGGGATTGAGGATAATTATCTTATCTGAAGCTGTTAATCAATTACTGACCTAGTGCCAAAAAAGAAAATAATAGATGACACAGACAGGTCAATTTTGATTTTTTTTCTTGGGGTTTTATTGCTTTTCTCCTTTTGAGGGAATTAACATGATGAAAAAATATGGCCCCTTATGATGACATGAATCCATATAGATTTCTGTCTTTTTCTAATTTTCTTTCACAGCCGATTTCTTTTTCCCTGTGGAAAAAAATATAATCAATTTTAACTCCATTAGTACAGTGATTCTCAACTGGCAGCTCATGAGTCCCATAGTGTTGTGAGTTGGTTTATGATACAGTATCGAATAATATACTGTGCATATGTATCATCATATATATAACTATATTTTTGTCAGGTCTTATGACATTCTAAAGAGTCATCACCAGATAGTTTTCCAGTTTGTAAATTATGATTAATCATTAATCATTGTGCTAACAAGACCTTTTAAACAACTGGAATCAGGGCTTTTGCATATCAATCAGGTAAACATTATTGTGGAGAAATAAGTACCTTTTGGTTCTGACATTGGTTTGGCTACTGAAAAAATACATGAAAAATCATATTCAAAGCCCTACTGGCAGGGCTTTTGACTCTGCATCATTTTTAAACATGGTGCCACTGGGTTCCATGATCTTCTGCTGCAGTTGACTGGATTTTAGTTATGAATACAGCAGGGTTGCACATCAGACTTGGAGTTAATTGGTAACAAATTAGCATGCATTATGCACCACAGGGCTAATAAAGTGCATCCAGCGAGAGAGAGTCACATATAGCGGGACTGAGAGACTTACTGTAACAGCCAGTAAGACGGCAACTGAGGTGGAGACAGTGGGTTCTTATTAGCTCAGGAAGCTGACAATTGGAAATGGTTAGGGATGGGGGTGGGGGGGTTAATGGGGACTGTTGGTTGGCAAACCACTAATTAAAATGTTACATGTGAGGTTGGTTTTAGTTCAGGCTGGTTAGAGCTTCCCCAGTGCGGTTACATTTATTTCAGCGTACAATAAGCAGAGGAAGATAACTTGCTGTGTTTGTGGAAAATATATAAATGTGTTTATAATGTTCAAACCGAGTGCGCTGTTAACATCTGCAGATTCAAAGTGTGAATAGGAAAATGGACTGAGGACGTAGCAATGGGAGAAACAGTAGGACGTTGCTGCATTCTGGATATTCTCATAATAATTTCACAGTCAGAACAGTGAACGTGTGCCTCTAAATGCGTTCCTTAATGTGCCGTTTTGTGGTTCTGGTTGAAGTTTTTCTCCTCAGCTCTTGCTTGTGCGTCAACTGACTCAGGATCAGTTGGTGGATCCAGTTGTGTGAATGAATTGCATTACAATCATTGTGAGTGTGAGTAAAAGTAATCGCACTGTCAAATAGATCTTTCATCATTTGGTTCACAATATAACGTATCGTTCACTGGCACATGGGACTTAAAACAGTCTTAACCAGTGATGATCCCCTACCTTCTAGCTGAAACCCTTCTTATAAGAGACCTACGTAGGTGTTTTGTGTCAAGGAAAAGCTGCACTCATGTCCTTAGTGAAGCAGTGTGACCTAATAATCCTTCTCCTTCACCAAATGTGCCACACCAGCATTTAAGCTGAGTGTGTGTGTGTGTGTGTATGTGTGTTCCTTCATGAAGTGCTGTCAGCATTAGACCCTATGTTATTCCCACCGGACACTGGGACATATGTGACCCCTCACAGCTAGAAGAAAAACACACTTCTACCAACTGATGCCCCCCTCCTATCACACACACAGACACACACCTTTGAACCATGTAGACCTGTCTTTGTCTCTGGATATGAATACATGATGGGTCATGCTTGGCCCATGCTAGTCAGTCTCTCTCTCTCATACACACACACACACCGGACTGCAGACACCCAAACAGCAAAATATTCAACAGTAAGATTGGTGAAGGTCATCATTTGCATAGTATTAACAGCCCTGTGTGTGTGTATGTGTGTTAATTTGTGTTTGTAGGGCATTTAGCAAGTTTTGTGGCAGTTTGGCAGAGCTCTCTGTGAATACAGAAACGCACACACTTAGACACACAGTTGTGTCTATGCTAGAATTTCTAACTATCCTTAAAAGTCAATATATATGACCAGTGTCAGTTGGATGTGCTCGTTCACTTGTTGCTTGGATAAACAATTATAAGTTAGTGCAAATTAAATGTTTTTTTGTCATGTGTTTAATCAATGTCTCTTTTAGAAAAGGTACCTCATTCATTCGTTCATTCATTCTCTCAATCATTTATTCTTAGAATAGTCTGCTCCCTAGTGGCCTTAAGAAGACATGACAGTTTACAGATGAAGAGACTGAAGGTAGACAGAGATGGATCGAGAGAGTTATAGATGACAGATCTGAAGGAGAACAGATAAATATAGCATCTGTCTTTTTTTCCAGTGTGACTTAAATGTTACCCTCAAATTAATCTGCAATCTATTTAAGGTCACGTTGTCCATATAGCTTTATTGCTACTGTTACTCAGTCAGCTGGAGACTGAAGGAAGGGAAGAGAGGCAGGTAGGTCATGTTGCCAGGGGCAGTATGGGCGGGTGTGTGAGGCAAAACACTGTTCTGTGGAGGGCTTGGACTGAACAGGGTAGGTTTTCAGGTTTTGACGCACACACGCACGCAAAGGCTTTTGCACTTGTAACCACAGGACTCAAAAGCACATCTGGCTACACAGCTGCACTCACTTAAGACCTCTGTCTCTGCCCTACTGGTGTGTATATCCGTGTGTCTGTCTGTATATGTGTATTCATCCCTTATATCCACGCCCAAATCATAAATGGATGCTGGGTGATCTGTTTTTGGTTGGTCCAGTTCAGCTCAGGAAAGTGGGTCACCCTGTGTGTGTTTTAGTCACCAAGTGTCTGGTTCAGATCAGCTGAAAGTCTAAACCACGTATGTTTATGAAGTGAAACATATACAGTTCCACTTCAGACATCGAAATGAAACCAAAAAAGGACATGTTTGTGAATATATTCACTCCCTGAGGACTTCTTAATGACATCTTGAGATTTATTGAGATTGCCTCTATCTGAAGTTTTTGTTGTTAGTTGTTAGTGCAGAGTACTGAAGATTGAAGTACATTCTATTAATGTGTGCACTTAAAGTATATGCACTTGATATATTTATATTAGCAGACCGAATGATGTGTCTGCCTGGCTATAGATTAAACTGCCAAATCTAAGTATTCTGCAGCTGCTGGTAGCTTTAGATTGTGGACTTTAATGCACATTACTAAGGCTAGGATCACAGATATCTTCTGTACTTGGACAAGTTAGATTGCAAATTGGTTCTCTGAGTTGGTGAATTTTTGTTGTAAAAATTAAACAGAACTTTATCTTTGAGAAACAGCAAATGACTAGTAATTTGATGTGTTGAATGTAGATGAAACAGTGCCTTTGGGGAAACTGTGAGCACTATCTATAAACTACATACCTGGCACCTGTTAATCTCCAAATATGAAGAGTAACGAGCTTTTAAATACCCTGTACAAAACACCCACATCCTTTTATTGAGATGCAGAATAATTGCCAAAAGCATTAATCCTAATGTTGACAACCAAATCCTTTTATTGAACGACATAATCAAAAAGCCCCATCGTTAGTCGTACATGTGACCATCAGGTGAACTAGAGACTGAGCTTTATGATCTGTTCCAGATGACTTTCCAACCCACAAAAACAAATGGGTTTACTCTCTTGTGGATATAATAAATTTAACTAATCCCAGTGACTTGGTAATTTTCACCCAAAGCCAGTAATTGGTGTGTAATTAGTCTACTTATCTGATCAAATGGTGGAGCATTATTGCTCTGCAGTCTACCCTCAAAGGGATGTATTTCTGCACACAGGTAGCTAGCTATCCTGTAATAACTAAATCCCGTAACACAGAAACAGGCCTCCCTCAGCAGCTGGTGTTGCCACGGCAGCGACATGTGACAGATGTGAGCGGCATACATATCTCCATCAGTGCTAATGGGCTCCTCATAGCTGTGTTCGTGTTGCTGAGAGGCAGCGAGAGAGGCTGAAAATATATAGAGTTCATGTGAATAATAGTGCCTCTTAGTGTGCATGTGTGTGTTTTTGGCAAGAGGTAAGAGAGAATATATATAGTTACAGCAGTGTGATAGCGTCTGCATGTGTGTATGTGTGTGTGTGTGTGTGCGTGTGTGTGTGTGTGCGTGTGTGTTTGTGTGCATAAAAAGAGAGAGAGAGCAATCATGCCCTCCTGATGCCTTTCAGGTGTGAAAGACATTACCATATAAAGAGGTGGCTTCATCAATAACAGCAAGACGGTGTGGATGGATGGATGACTGTATGTGAGGGGAGGGAGGGATGCTGATGCAGGCTGAATTCAAGAGCTTCTCACTGGGTTTACTTCAAGATGATCCCCTCCCCAACCTCCCACCCCCCAAGAGCACATAAAGTACATATACACCATCTCAGGATCAAGTTTTTCTTACTGTACTCTGTGTTTCAGCTTGATTGATAACAAACACTAAAAATTATAAAAAAACCCAAAAAACTAAACTAGCAGCATCCATTCATTGCTTCATACACTGATTACAGTGACTCTACACTTTGTCCAGTGCAGAGGTGACTTCGAGGAACATAATTAAATTTAATGTTAAAAATTGCTTTTCACTGGTTCAGACCGGTGTTCATTTGTACTTAAAATGATTTCTGACCATGTGTGTCTCGATCGAGCCATTGTCTGTTCCTTTTCCAAATAGATACTGTCACTGAGATAATGTACGATGTCATAAAGCCCACAGTGTCTAATGATAAACATAACACTGACTTCCCCTCTACTCCTGTCATCTACACAGAAGACAGATCCCAGCCAGTAAAGCCCCTTTGGGATGAGGTGGAACTAACACAAATGTGCTGCTTAAGACTGTGCAGGAACAAATTTGCATTGACTGAGATCCCTGTGGAATTTTCCCAGCACTTTGTGTTTTCTCTATACCTTTCAGAACATAAACAGTTATGATGACAAAATGAGCTGACCCAGTACCAGATCAGCTCGTGGCCTGCCGTTTTCTTACTCTCACATCCTCCTTTGTTTGTCCCCTATTTCTTTATGTCTGCATCTCACTCTCTCAACATAGTCTATTTCTCTCTCTCTCTCTTTCACACACACACACACATACACACACTTTTCTTAAATTAGGCTCTGGAGAAAGAAATAGAAGACAGCAAATATTTAAATTTAAAAGAGTAGATGGAGGAAGAAAAGATAAGGAGAGAGAGGAACAAGGGAAAATCAGTAGGTAGAGAAAAGAAAGAAGACCATTTTTCTTAATAGTGCTATCATTGTCATTACAGTCACTGACCCAGAGCGGACACACTTAATTAGACTAACTACCCCAGCCAGTGGGCTGCCACAGTCAACGCACTGTGTGTGTGTGTGTGTGTGTGTGTGTGTGAAACCTGTCTGTCTGTAAAGAGCCAGAGAAGCTACAAACAGCACAGCAGATAATGAATCTGAGTTTGCCAATGTGCACTAATTACGAAATTTGGTACAAAAACATACACTTTATTAGATCCAGTTGATGGATGTGCAAAGAACCAAGTGTTTGCTCAGTGGGTGACTATTTGACTATTGAACTGCAGTCCCCACTCACTGGCTAATTTTTAAAGAAATGAGAGACACTTTATACCAAAGCCTATTTTTCTGTCTCTTGTACATTAGTATCATATAGTATATTATAGTGAATTATAAAAACTTGTAAAGGTGAGACAGAGCATCATGGTGGTCGAATGGTCTTAATTTTAACTGAGAACAGGTGTCATTACTGCCCTTGCTAATGTTTACCTCACTGTACAGAATGCTTTTTTTTATTTCATTTACTCATTTAGTCATTCATGGAAAGGCTTTTGTATCATACTGTTGTTGATGCTTTTTGCATTGCAATTTCCATAAATAAATCACATAAGAAAAGCAAAAACAAGAAAACGTAATACTGAGATGCAGGAAACAATTGTAGTCCACTTGAAACAGTGACAAAGAAGAGTCAGATTTACATTTATTGCACCTCCGTGTACCTCTGTACTTCACAGACTGCAAGACCACCACAAACAAACCTACCACTCCCACACAGCGACAACACATTGCTGTAATAGGCAAATTAAATGCATGAGTGAACACACACTGGCATACAACACTGTGTACAGGCACACACATGATACACACACCAAGGCACTGTGAGGTTCATATGAAAACACACACTGATAAACACATACTGGCATGTGCGTATGTGCACTACCAAGAACACACACACACATGCACACACCATTGGATGGAAGTGAAACTGGCAACAGCACCTGCTGCCATGAGGACCGTGGCTACCATGGCAACTGCCTCTCCATCACCTCCACAATACAGAAAGAAATGAACGCTATACAGTAGTTATACATCTGTCTCCTGTCTACAGTTTCATATTTGATGTGTTTCTGTGTGGGGTGATACAAAGTTTGAGATCATGTATGTGCATTATGTTGTACACATAGAATATTGCTTAAGTCGTGTATGTGCTTGTCCATTCATTTGTCCATCTGTCTGTCAGTTGTGCTAAATATGCTGTGTCTGTTCAGACACTGTTTTTCATTTCTGTGTGTTTTCCTCAGACTTTTAAAAGTTTAAAAGTTTACTTGCACCATCCAGAGCCAAGATGAAGAGTGAAATGTCCCAGTGTACCAGTAGTCGCAGGTGCCAGCTCCAGGACCCTGTGATACTGTGAAGTCGTGCACACTGAGTGGTTTATTTGAGGACCTGCTAACCACACGTCTAAATTAGCCAAGCTGCTGTCATAAGCTGACATATCACAGAAATACACACGTGCACTCATGCAAGCACACCTCGTGCACACACACGCGCCTTCACAGACTATCACATAGTCAGATATAACGCTTCTATCTTTGGCATCACACACTAGGAAAATCTCATGACAGGCTGAGGTGTGAGTGATAGGGATGATGTGTGTGTGTGTGTGTGTGTGTATTTTTTACTTTATGAAAAACTTATTTAAGTTTTCAACTATCAAAGTGAGGACATTTGGACTTATTTCTTCAAGTATTTTTTAGACAAACATTACATTATGCTTGTGTATACGTTGGCCTGTTGATGTAAAGCCCTTATAAGCCCTTATAAGGATCTCCTCCCAGATGTAATGATTCAACTTTAGACAGCTATAAAATTTCCTTTAAAATAACTGCACTGAAAGTAGAAACTCTGGGTAGCTGTAGATCATTGTTTCTAAAAAAAAAAAAAACACTTCCTGTGACCTTGATTTGTCTAGTAAATTTTAACATAAAGGTAAAGAGATTCTGCAAGGTTTGTTCATGCAGTTAGTTTGGATGTGTGGCAGTGTGGGATGAATAGATAATAAAGGATGATGTCATCATGATACATCTGCTCAATGCAGATGAAACTAGAGAAGCTTGAAGTGGCATCTGCAGGGAGAGGAATCAATTTGTTTTCTGTCAAACATACGTGCACACACATAAATATATACGGATCAAAAGAGGACAGTGAAGTCTAGATTGTTGGAGTGACAACAGGAACTGTTGTCTTAATTTTGTTCACAGAGGAATTATTTCACATGCAGGGAGATGACCCCCACTGAAGGTTTAATTCTAAAATCGCCTCTGATAGAAAATAATATACCTACTGTATTGGAAGCTGATATCAAGAGCAATGAAGAGGAGAAGGATGTATGGAGGAGAAAAGAAAGAAACAGAGGGAAAGATGAATGTGTGGGTAGAAATGACATAGTTTCCTGTACAAAGTTGCAGTGGCCTTGTACTGTGTATGTCTGTGTATGTGTGTGGACGTGTGTGTGTGTGTGGACGTGTGTGTATGTGTGTGGAAGTGTATTCCTATAGTTGTGGGGACAAAAATCTGTTTATGCAGTCATGTTGTGAAGACCCACCTCACTTATGGGGACAAAATGCAAGTGCTCACAAATCATTAAATATTAGGGTGAAGAGTTGCTTTAAGGTTAGGTTGAGGTTAGGATTTGGTTAAGTAAGGGTTAGGATTAGGCAAGTCATGTTTATTGTTAGGTGGTGGTTAAGCCTCCAGGAAATGAATGTAAGTCCCTGTAATGTCCCCAGAAGTGATGGAAAAAGAGCTCTGTGTGTGTGTACATTCCTAGCTTAACTATATAGGTTAAGAGGCTAGCTAATGCCAAAAATAGGATGTTAAGGAACCTCTGTGTGTGTCTGTCTCTGTGTGTATTTTAAGCAGCACTGCGAGTGTATTGTGTCAGAGCATTGTAAAGGGCAGGTGCTGAAACAAGAACAGGGCTGACATTTAGGCTGAAGTTTCCCGTCCAGTTACATGGCCGACTTCTGTGCAGTACTGTAGTTGTGGATTTTTTACTAGAGTATTAGTATTGCGTATTAGAAATGATTTTGAAACCCTTTAAATTCTGTATCTCCTTTGCCGTTACTTTCTGCAAAATTTAACATCTGTCTCTGGTGAAGGTGATGCACTACATGTTATATTGCTCTACCCAAACATTTTTATACAGTCTGCTCACAGTATCTGGGTGAAGGGATTCATAACAACTTCTCTTTCTGTTTCTTTCCTTTTCTCACCATTCCCTGAACCCATAATGATTAACTGCCATAAATATCATGCACTTTGTCTTAGAGCTTAATATTCACTTCAGCCTAGCAGCATCCCCTCTATCAAAGGCAGAGAGTAAAGGAGAGAAAGAGAATGGCAGAAACTAGTCAAAGTAAAGGTTTAAAGAAAAGGAGAAAATAGTTCATATAGGCAACACAAAGGTAGTAAAGCATAGATGGAAAGAGATAGTATGTGTGTTTGTGTGTGTTCTTGTGTTTGTGTATGTGTGTGTGTGTGTGAAAGAGAGAGAGAGAGAGAGAGAGAGAGAGAGAGAGAGAGAGAGAATTAAATTGGCTGTTTGTTCCCAGTCTGTGCTTCAATCAGACACAGAGAATAGCCTCTAACCGTTAAACTTTCCAATTACCTTGAGCAGATGGAGCCTGCAGGGCTCCATTTAGAGGGTTTGAAATGGTTGTTGTTGTTTACTGTTATCTGATATTGACTGTACACCAGGCTACATACAGTGTCAGATGGGGAGTCATACTAAAATCCTCCTTTAATCTTTACCTCCATATATATCTTTGCAGGATATCTTCCCTTTATATGCTTTATTCTGTCTCACTGAATATCCTGTTCGATATCTGACAAAGCATCAGCCATATCTGACCGATCATATCTTCTGAAGCAACAGCCTAGCAGTTGCTAATGCAAGTTTGGGGCCAGTCTGTTGTCACTTTGAATCCACGTAAACCTTGGATGACTTTCTTTCCCCTCTCTCAATAACAACTGCGCTCTTGAGCAAGAATCTCCAACCTGGGCTGTTCACTTTCAAAGTCCAGGTGGCCAACAGTAGGGCACTGTGGCTGCTTTACGGAGCTCCAGTGGATGAATGAGTGTTACTGTGTGATTATGAAATCTGGAGCAAAAAAAAAAAAAAGAGCAAGCATGCTCAGTTGGCCTTCATGGATACAAGACTGTTAAAAAAGTGTTTTAGTTTTGAGGCTTGCAGGATGATACAAGCAAACCCAGAGGATGTTGAAGGTTTATATTGAAACATTAAAATACATTAAAGCTGTTTGTACAGCTCTTTGTCATCTGTGTGAACCAGATGACAAATTGGTTTAAAGCCCTGGTCAAACTTGGAGTTACCTGCATTACATGGTTTGTTTGTTTGTTAAATTTAATCATCTGTTTTTCAAAGCATAGTTATTATTTTATGTCAAAAACCCACAAAAATAGTCTGTTTTTTGCCTGTTAGTTTAAATATGAATGCATATTTACATACATTATGATTTTTCTGTTATTTCAGCAAACATTTTAAGTAGCTGTGTAACAGCTGAGGTGGTCTGTGAAAATTCCTCCTTATAGTGACAATATTCAAATGTAATTTTTTCTTATTCTAATCCATAGTGCTAGCAAATATTAGCATGTTAATATGCTACATTAAGACAGTGAACCTGAACCTATTTAACCCCCTTTGCTTATTAGATTAATTTTCATTCAAGATTGTACACAAGAAACATCAGAGAAAAAGAGTTACACTTTGTGTGAAATATAACATAGATTTCCAGCAGGAATGAAACTGGGGAAATGATTACATTGCATGTATTAAATACATCATTAGAACACCATAATTATCTTCATTTTTTAAAAATTGTATACCCTAATAATTTTTATGTCACTTCGAATAAGCAGAGCAGGCAGATGCAGACTTACGCAAACAACCTGGTTCATGTTTGAATTTATTTTCCCATTTAAAAAAAAGGCAAGTTCTGTAGTTGTGTAGTCGAATTCTGTGGTAGTTCATGGTTGATATGCTACCACTTTGCCTAATTCTGTCCCAGGAAAAACCCTGACTGAATTTGTATATTTGAGCTTTTGCTAAGGCTAAACGTAATGTGTCTGTGCACACACTGTTTGACTGTTTCCCAGTGTGCGTACACACATATATAAGCAGCAGTTGTCAGGCAGATCCTTACCTTCAGTTCCTCCCTAGTGAGCCTCACTAACCTTGGGATGGAAGGATACTGGGGGAAGAACGAATGGGTGGGAAAAAAGAGAGGGAAAAGAGGGGCGCAGGGGAGGTGTGAGAGAGTGTGTGTTCAGGTGTGGGATATGGCAAGATGGATTGCCCAACCCAACAGGCAATTTATCACTGTCAGAGAGAGAGGGGAGAGAGGGAGACTGAGAGAATGAGGGATATAGAAGAGAAAGAACAGGACAGGGTTTGGGGAAAGATAGATAAGAAGTAGATGGAGTGCAAAAGAGGGGAATAAACTGTTGTGAGAGAGAAACCCACTGAATCATAGTTTTTGTACAAAAGGTCAAGAAGTGGTGGAAACCCACATGTGGGAAGGCTGGACACAAAGATCAGAGACTTGAAAGCAGTGGCAGCAGGTTTTCTGTGTGTCCTGTACTTCCTGGTGATTGCTGTACTGCACAAGACTGAGATTAATTTTAGCAATAATGTCTCAGTGTAGCACAGTAGTTAGTTAACAAAGCTATTTAAGTACTGAGACTTGAAACAGATGACTAACTCATTATTGTTTTGTTGAAAATGAAGGCACACTACATAGACAAAAGCATTGGGCCACATAACCATTGCACCAACAGGGACTTTAATGACACTGTATTCTAAATACATAGAGAGCTTTGCAGCTAAAACAGCCTCATGAAGAGGTCTGTCTGGATACTTTTGTCTAAATAGTGTAACTGCCTCTCTAAACATTAT
This sequence comes from Scatophagus argus, assembly GCF_020382885.2. NCBI lineage: Eukaryota > Metazoa > Chordata > Actinopteri > Scatophagidae > Scatophagus > Scatophagus argus. Next base: position 12,463,103 of record NC_058493.1, read on the forward strand.
TAGGTCAGTCAAACAGTATATTCAGATGTTTCTGTTAACACTTGTAGGAAACACAACAGAGAGGATGGCGACAAATGAGCTGTGTTTTCGCAGGATTGTCTGCCTGAACCACCTGTACCTTTTGCATATAGCCCATGTGAAAACAGGCATTTACATAGACTACTTTGCCACTTAAATTAGCTAGCAATGAAGACAAGTTTGTCAGCTGTATTCTAGCACAGGACAACCAGCTAATTGGCAGCTAGCTAACATGCAGAAACAGATTATTTTCACGTATAGGTTTGCTAGCAAATGCTTCATACACAGTGCAGCTCTGATGCAGATGGTGCACTAATTTAAAAACAGGCAGTGGTTTATATGCAGCTCATTTGCAGTCAGGCAACACCATGGGTAGCCAGATGATTTAAAAACAGGCGCCAGCAAGCAACTTCCACATATAAAACCAGGCAGTAATTTAAAACAACTATTTCATTTACAGCTGAGCACTGATGTAGATAGCCAGATAATAAAAACCAGGCTCTCTTTCAGCCAGCGAGCTTATTTACGTTATGGCAAGGGGGCTCATCTGTAGACTCAACACTGTACAAGCTGGGACAAGATCCGTAGCTCAAACTGTTAATGGGAAGGCAGAATTAGCCACACATAGTGCCTATAGAGTATATACACACACAGTTTGGAAGGCATACTCTCTTAAAATGCATAAAGTACACATGAAAAATGCAACAATCCACACAAATACTTGTTATTCTTGACTGAGAACATGACCAACAGAGAGCATGTGAGACCTTGTGAAGTGGCTCTAATCTGTCCATAGCATCTGTTTCCAGTTTTTTGTCCCCTCTTTGATTGGGTTTAACATCCCACTAGACACTGCTATTTTTGTGTAAGTGCCTATGTGTGTGCAAAGAGGAATACACAACTTTGTGGAGCACAGTGGCTGATGAGCACTTAACCCAACATAATCCACGGCAACTTCCAGACAGGCAATTAATTATAGTCGTCAATCCCAAACAGTGGCTGCATGAGTGTAGCCTCTGGCAGATTGCAGACCAAACTACGTCACCAGCGTGGTCTGAGGATGTGCTTCAAAGACTCTCTGAAGGCCTCTTTTAAAGACCTTCATATTGCCCTGCTTCATGAGAATCACTTGCCCACAGTTATTCAAAAAAGTAACATTTCAAAGGGTACTAAATTCTATGAAGACCTGCTCATCAGAACATGTGAAGTCACTGTCTCATCCTGTGGGTGAACCAACCCTGCTGTCCTGCACTCACTACAGCTGAGAGGAAGCGGAGGTGACATGGGAATGGTGTAGAAGCACGTTTGTGTGTGTGTCTCCACACTTTAGCACTAAGAGAAAGGAGGTATCTCTGTGGATCGTTCTACTTGAGCTTGTGTGCATTTTGGTACCAAAATGTCCCTGGGATGTTATCACATCTGACGCCTGTATTATTACTGGGCTATGTGTGCACAGCATTATTCAGTGCACACATGCTGCACAAACATCCACAAACAAATGCATACAGTACACACAAACACAGTTAGTCTGCAGCAGTACAGAATACAGCAGGTAATTTACATCCCCTATAGCCAGTTAGTTGTGTGTGCACTAATTAATTTCTGCATTGCCATGGCAACACAAACATTCTACTTTGTATTTCTTTGTTATTAATATGGTGTGTCAACATCACAAGGGAGTGTGTGTACATGTGTGCAGACAAAAGTGTGTGTCTGTGAATCTAAATGTATGCCTAAGTGACTTCATGCAGGCATGCATGTGCATGTATGAAGGAATGACCAATTAAAAAAGGTGATTAAAGGAGACATACTGGAGAGAGCAAGAGAGAGAGAGGATGTGTGTGTGTGTGTAGGTAATAAATGAGCAAAAGAAATAGGAGAGAGAGGAAACCTCCAGGTTTCCTTAAGTTATTTGTCACTGGGGGGAAACAGAAAGAAACAAAGAGAAAATTCTGTGGAGGCAGGGGTCTAGACTCTCACTAACATGCTATTACAGAGCAGTTTCTGCTCTGGTTTATTTCTGCTGTGTGCTACTAAAACACTAATCTACCTCCTAGCAAGCCTTCGCAGCCATGCACACATTGAGTTAATTCAGTTTTTATTTATTAAGTGTACAAGCAAATAGCACATTCATCCCTACATCTGGATCTGTTGCATCAGGTTTGTGTGTATAAGTGCATATATAATCCATTATCATACCATGAAGGCAATTTTTCTCATTTCAGCCATCCTTCCCTTCTTGCATTCATCCATCTTCAAAAGATCTCTCTTCTTCCTTTTGTCCTTTCACCCTCTCTCCTTCCATCGTAACACCATCTGACCTACCAAAGCACAATAATGTGGTGATGCTTATTAGGCTCAAAATGATCGCAGTTTAATTGTGATATTGTTGTTCTTTGCATTGGCTGAAAACATCTACTGTTGGTTCCTGTTCTTAAAGTAAAAATAGGAATTAGATATATGTTATGCTTTTATATTCAGCAACTGTGGCTTGTATGTTTTTATGCGAAAATATGGGTTGGTGATGAATTGTGAAATTGTGACACACTTTTTTTCGTGAGACTGGTCTGTGCTTTAGGTCTTTTTCAGCTTTTAAAGCTCTATAATTCTAATAATGTCTTGTTCACTTTTAAACAAGGTGGTGCTTCACTTTTGCTGTGGGTAAAAATGCAATAATGTGATATACAGGTTGTCGGATGAAAAGCCAGTGAGAGCAGCTTTTCTTGTTGGTGGTGTTTGTCTTCAGATGTGTATTCTTGTCTCTAACTAAAAGGATCACATTTGACCTTAGATATTACATGCTTGAATGTAGCCAGACATGTTAGGAGCCTGACATGAAGCTAATATGCCCTGAGAGAGAAAAACAAACACAGAAAATAAGAGACTGAGAGAGACAGAAAGAGTGTGTTTTGGAGAGGTAGTAAGAGAGACCTGTGCTTGACCCCTCTGTCAGCAGAACATTTGTCTGGTATGTGTGTCCATCCATGTGTTTGGTGTGTGTGTCATTTATAACCTCTGTGTTATTGACCTTCCTCCTGCACAGACACCAGACTCAATCCTTCACATGCACACACACTCTCCATCACGAGACCAGTGGGTGTGATCATGGGCCACCAACGCACTTGATGGATACATACACCCCCACAATTTATAGTATTTTCTTCACAGTGTCTGTCTGCTGGTTTCCATTTTTCATTCTTCGTCTTTTCGTTATCGTTCTGTTACAGTCCTGCCTTTTACTGTGTGTGTGTGTGTGTGTCCTGTCAGAGCAGGTGCAAGAGACCGTCTGCATGTCTTCTGCATGAATTCACTGATCCCAAACCTGCTGACAAATGCGCGTGTGTGTGCGTGCATGTGTGTGTGTGTGTGTGTAGTGGGGGAATGAATGAGGAGAGGGGTGAGAGGAGGTAAATGAGTATGGGGGGAGGGAGGAAAGGTTTACCTTCCTTGGTCACTCATCTGGAACTGATTACACACACACACACACACACACACACACACACACACACACACACACACTCTCCAATAAACCAGTGTTATTCTGGTTATAACCAACGAAAAATGTGCTCCTCCTCTGCTCTCCTCTCCCTTTTGATTCTCTCTGTCACTCAGTTTTAATGGAGGTGCATTGCAGTCACACAGTTCATTGTCAGAATGTTTGGTTATACCCAGTCAGCGGTGCAGTGAGTGTTGGTCTATTTATGTGGTCTGCTTCTGTGTGTGTGTGTGTGTGTGTGTGTGTGTGTGTGTGTGTGTGTGTGAAAGGGATGTGTCTTATGTCTGACAGCCTATTCTCATGAACCTTTTACCTCCGGTGTGCTCACACGCATGCACATGCACACAAACAAACAGAAAGGGACAAACAGAACTGAGCTGTCTTTTCTTATCAAATCTCAGCAACAGCATCCTTCTGTGTCCAATCAGCGTGCCCACACATACAGTCACTGCTACACAGCCTGATTGTCAGCACACTAAGAGTCGCTGAGGTCACTGTTCAGTTAGCTTGGACGCTGTCTCCATCTCTCTGCTTTCTCTCTTTCTGTCACTCACTCCATCCCTGCACAGTAAAGTCGAGGCGGTGTTCGTCTGCCCTTGTAGGAGGAAATGAGTCACACACTCATAGACTATCTGTGGTGCTGAGACTGATTGAGTCACTCACAGAATACTGATGAATTCAGAGGTGAAGTGATGCCTGGGAGAGACAGTTAGATGTGAGGAAAGGGAGGAAATAGATAGGTTCACAATAAGACATTCTTATCTAAGCACAATTTCAGTAAATGTTACTAATAATACTAATAATCATATTTTAAATCTGATATTGTTCTTTTTTAAAAGAAGAACAGTCTTGTAAATACTGTAAAATTAGATTTCCATATTAAACTTCTTCTTGTTTTACCTGGGCTGAACTCTAGCTTGTTTGGCTAGCTTTGTAATGTTTTGTAATACAAGCTCATGGGAGACCGAACGAGAGTATGTGTGGTGTATGTGTGTGTTTGGATCAGGGGAATATGAACAAACTTAGACTGTTATACTGAAAGATATGCTGGAAATAACAAAAAGGAAGCATTAGTGAAAAGAGATTTTGATATGGGGTCAAAGAGAAGACAGAGAGAGAGAGAGAGTAAAACTGTGCCTGTGTGTGTGTGTGTGTTACATGGATATGTGTGTGCAGTGTTCATGCCCAGTCTTATAAAAACTCCATCTCTCTGTCGAGAGCCTCTCATTCTCTCTTCTTCAAATGTAGCTCCCCCTTTCCTTTTTTTTCAGTCAGGCAGCTTGGCTGCTCTCCAAATCTCAGCTAATTTGGAACGACCAGGCCCTCATTTCAAGGACTGTACACCGTGTCCACTTTATTGCTTCTTTAGTCGCCTGTCTGCTGTGCCTGTGTGTTTGAGGTTGTGGGAGATGCAGAGGGGTAGAAAGTATCCAAGAGAAATGAAATATTCCTTTTTCTACACAATTCTGGGATTGATCTGACTTTTCCAATTCTTTCCAACGCAAAAAACAGGACTATTATTTGTCATTGATTGGAGGATTGCTTTCTTTAACTTTCTGCACAGTGGTTTATTTTTATCTTTCCCTAACACGTTTTATGATAATAGATATGAACAATCAGTAAAATGAGACCCTGCTCACTTGCACTGGCTATAAACGGTTTCATACTTTTTCCAGGACTGAATGTTGCTGGAAAAATCCACACCAACACTGGATAGTAAAAGTAAAAACATCATACAAAACTTTACTGAACCTTTATGATTTTTTTCCCTGATTTTCTCTGTCTGTCCCAGCCATGTTTCATATTCATACCATGATATGGCTGACCAAACAGCTTTCCCATTACAGTGCTCATCTCCTGCTGGCCAAATGTAGTTGATTTCAGATTACATTTTTCAGTGCAGCTACATTAAAGTTTGCTCTGTTTTGTTGTTATAATCACCACCACTGTCATTATTTCTCCCTCTCTCTGCCAGATGCAATAAATTCAGCCAATCTTGTGTAAAAACTAGAAAATCTTTATACCTAGCAGAAAATGTGTCATAATCCAGTGGCAAAGCAGGATTATTGAACACACAGGGAAAAGTTGCCTCTACCTCAGCTCTCTTCGCTCCTGTCTGCATCCTCTAATGTGTGTCAAAGCAAACCTGTTTGCTTTATGTGTGTGTGTGAGAGAGAGAGTAGTAGTAGTAGTACCTGCTTATTCTATGAAGTCTCTGTATGTATGGCAGCCTAGACACATGTACAGTATGTATATGTTTAAAAACCACATTCTGATCGTTATTTTTCTGAGTAACAAGGTAGCCTTTATCCAGGAATACAACCACACTCACACACACCGCTCAGATGCTCTGTGTGTGTGTCTTGAGGTCTTGTGGTTTGTTGACATAGCCTAGCAGCCCTCACATTGAGAGGTTGCATTTTGCTGTTAGATGAAATGTTGCTTTGTGTAGACACACATCTGCACACACACCCACACACAGGCAGACTGTATATTGATTGAGGAAAGGTAACAGGCTTGCTACTGATAGAGGCTTATTTCTGTGTTGCAGACAGTACATTACAGTCACTCTCTTTTTCTGACGCCATCTGACCACACACACACAGAAAATTGAACTGCATTGTTTTTTTTATAGGTGAAAAGCCATTTTGATTAAGAGAAAAATGATAAACAAAAACTTAATTATAGAACTCCGTGTAAATAGGATGTGTTTCGCAAGAAAGCTGCTTGTTTATCTGAAGCGCTCGTCTCTACCTGTCAGTCAGCCATCATTTACCCATACGGCCCTCCATTTTTTTGTCTTTTCTGTCAATCATCTGTCTCTTCGTCCTAATGTCTGATAGTCTAAACCTGCTGAGAAATGACCTGCGTCCATCACATGCCTATTTATTGGATGCACATACAAATGCTGCATCTCTGTGACTTGTGTATTGATTAAGTTTCACTAAACAAAGAGTGCCTATCTATCACTTTGATTAACACTGTATGTGCATGTCTTTCCTGGCATGATGTACTGAGACATTCAAATTGAAGTCCACACAGCAGTTGAAAGTGACGTTTTTTGTTGTTTGGATCAACATGTGTAAGTCGTGATTGTTATCATGCACCTATTATTCTGACATTACATCATGTTAGTGGTTAAACTGTTAAACTGTGTTTTATTTAAGTTGTTAAATTGGTCAGACGGAAAATGCAGCTGCAAATGAGGGATATTTACTGTTTTGAGAAGGCATAAAGTGAGTGTAACGACTCTGTTTCAGGATACAGGAGCAGCTGACTGCTATTACAGTCATTCAAGAGAAAGCAGTTTCAGTGAAAAGATTTTGTATCATCTGTGGGGACAAATCTGTACTGTGTAAGAAAAGTAGTTTCGTTCCTGTGGAGACTGCACATGTTAAGTCAAAACAACCTGTGATAGTTTTTACATGTAACCGTATATTCACGTTGCTGTAACTATCACCTGTGCAGAAAGATACCTGGCTGTAGCGTTTCAGAGGAGATGGGCTGGCTGAAGGCACAAAAGTAATTATAGTTATCAAGTGAGTTGGCACCACCTAACACAGATGTTTTCTTGAAGTACAGGCCTCTTAAGCAGACATACACTGACACTGCACCTACACTTAGGTGAACAATTAACTCACAACGTAACACTGGGTTATTTTAATCCCATCATCAGGGCCTCAGGTAGAGCCAGGCTTTTAATAGGAAAAATAATTTCTCTTAAATGATCTTTGTCAGATAAGTGCATAATGCTTTGTGGATAAAATTGGGAAAAAAACGTTTTCATTAGGGTCAACTGAGGTTTAGACACAGATCTGTATCGAGGTGTGTGCGTGTGTTTTGCTTGTTAACTTTGATATTTAGACCAGAGAGTTGTGGCAGGAGATTTAGAGAGGCTTTGCTATGTTCAAGTGGCTCCAATTAGTCTGGGAAAAAACACACGCAGACATACACACACACACACACAACTCATACCTGTATGTGCACATTCATTCCTGCACACAGGCACAGATAATTGCACAAACAAATTGGACAAATATCTGAATTTCCGGATGCAAAAAAAAGCACAGTGTGATTGCTCACACACACGCATACAAACACACCTTCACCAGACAAACACTGACAGAGAGGTCAGTGAAGAGTGAAGAGAGGGAAAGCAAAAGGAGGGAAAAGAGGGGGAAAACAATAGATGTAGTATATTTTAATGATTGTGTTTTTTTCTGCTTTAAAAAAAAAATGCATATATGGACTGAAGCCTGGTAGCCTGTGCCCACCAGAAGAGGCGAATTCTCCACTAAACTGAAACAGTTCTGCCTCATCAACATATGTGTAAACTCACTGCAGCCTCATATTGACTGTTGTATTTCAATTCTATACATCTGTGAACAGGGTGGATGTCTAACAGAGCTTTTAGAAGCTATTTGCTATTTTACAGAAGTAAGTTGGTCGTGAATCATTTGTGAACAAAAGCAATGCACTAGTTTCATGTTTTGTTCTTTACATACACAAGGGTACGACATTATTATTTCACATTTTACAATACGAAGCGACCAGTTATTGTTGTCCGCTCTGCCCCAGACAATAACATGATTTTCTGGAGAAGGTGGTTCTTTATGTATTGAGCTGTTGTTGTGATGCATCACTGTGATTGGCTCAGCTCTTTAAGAGCAACAACACCAGTGATGTGACTGGCTGAGAGTGTATTTATTCATCAGCAAACCCTCTGATTTATATTCCACCTCACGAAGCCTTTCTGCACTTTGCGCTGCTGCACAAACAGGAACCAAAATAGCAGGTGTACTTGAAGTCGCCCACACAGTCTGATCGCTCGGGATCAAGCTTTTTGCACTTGTCATTGTGCTTAAGTAGGGCCCATATGTGAAACCAATTTAGTGTTTTGTTGTTGTTCTTGCTTTCACAAAAGTGCCCTTTTGTTTTTTACAAATCCTCCTGCAACCAGACCAAAAGCACTTAACGATGGCCTAGCCAATTCATCTACAGAGGAACAGAAAGATGAGTTTAAAATGAGAAGATGAACATACTCAAAATGTCAATGCATGTTTACTTGTTGAGTGCTGTTACAGTTGACATTAGCTTAGATGTCATTGCATGTGATCATTACAACTTAGATTGAGTTTAATGTTGTGTGACATTTTCTTAGAGTTACCTATAATATTCTGAACTCCTTTCCAAGGCATGAATGAACAAGAAATAGTTTATGTCACCATCACTGAGCTCTTCATCAAATCATTTTTTATTGCCTTTTAATGAAAAATAAAATTCAGTTAAGTTAGAAATTGATAGTCAAGAAATTAAACTCTTGTACAAAGAAAATGTATGGCTGCTGTTTTATCTCTTGGAATTTCAGTATTTATTACACCAAGACGTCTTGCAGATGATTCAAAGGTGCTCACGATGTCAGACTGCGCTGTTGCAAAATCTATGCTGAGAGAAAAAGAAAGAAAGAAGGGAGAGGAAGGCCAGAGGCAAGAGGTTTTCATTTCTGTATAAGAGGACTCTACTTGCTGCCAGCTTCTGTGACACTTTTACCTGTAGGACCCCAAGCATATTGTGTGTGTGTGTGTGTGTGTGTGTGTGTGTGTGTGTGTGTGTGTGTGTACTTGCTTTTGCTTGTCCTTCTCTGGGTCTGCATGCCTCTCTACATATCTTCCCTCGGGCTACTCTGCCATGTTTTCTTAGATTTTCTATAAATATTCATGGTCATGATTTGTTCAACACGCCTATCATTTCTTCTTCTCTCTTCTCTTCTCCTCCAAGTTTTCCTTCAGCTACATTCCCTAGTGCAGCTCAAAGCGTGCTGTTCCTGCCTCATTTGCTCCTATTTATTCCTCCAGACCCCTGTCTAAATCCCACTTTCTCTCTCTGTCTCTCCCCCTCCAGGATCCCTCCTTCTCCCTCCTCCTTCATGATAAGCTTCAGGTGCCCAACAGTTCTCGGCGGGCGTGGAACGAGCGTGACAGTCGCTGTGATGTCTGCGCCACTCACCTCACTCAGCTCAAACAGGAAGCTGTGCGCATGGTCCTCACTCTTGACCAATGGGATTTGTCTCCCACCTCTTCCCCTACGGCACTGATCGGACGATATGGATCTCAAGGACCTCAAGGTCCAATGGGAGCATCCGGAGCTGGATCACGGGAGTGGGCTCCTCCTTTTCTCCCTTCCTCCTCCTCCTCCTCCTCCTCAGCTGGTGCTGCTGTTTCACACCCCCCACACACATCCTCCCAGTCACCATCCCCAAGCCCCAGCCAGACCCCAACACCCAGCCCAAGCCACGGACCATCCAACCTGAGCCATGGGAGTCCCTCGGTGGGGCAAATGTCTAGCTGTGCTACCACAAACCCACAACCTCAAGGCTCAGGGCACAGACTGGGGTCCAAGCCCAGCTCTCTGGGGCTTGGAGGTGGGGTAGACAGAAAGAATGGGTCCCCCAGTTCTGGAAAAGCTGGTGCCCAACAACAACCAGTAACTGGAATAAACAGCCCTGGTAATAATAGTGGTAACAGCAGTTATAACGGGAGTACAGCAGCTCTACAGGCCCATCAGCACCCAAACCGAACCAATGGAGGAGTTACACTCTATCCATACCAGGTAAGCTACTTGTAGAGGTGTTTTTGTGTGTTTGTATGTGTGTGTGTGCATACACTTTGCAGTCACACATGATAATCTGTAGAGAGATTCATCACTAGGACATTGCAAATATTACCCTTCAAACTGAGTAAATGTATTCTGGTGTGATTATTCCAAATGGCATGCAGATGACTACGTCTCACAATATGAGTCCGATAGGAAGTGCGACATTTAAATTGTTCAGCTTGTAGGTTTACCTACGTACGGTAAAGTAACCTTGTTTGGTGTCATCCACTGACAATGCCTGACTTTCGGAGACAATGTGTTCAGCATTAGCATACAGGCTGCTCTCCTCCTCTGTGTTAATTTAACTGCTTTCCTCATTTCTCTTTTGCTTCCTACTTTCTCCCACTCTGTTTTTTGACCTTTTCTGAGCTTGTAGAAACTAAGACAAGACTCTGTTGAATCTGCCCGAGGCAAAGTATGTGTCTGTGTGTGTCCACGTGAGCATGTCTGTGTGTTCTTTATAAGGACACATCTTGTAACAAAAGCCTCTCACTAGGTTCATTGTTAAAAAAAACAAAAAAACCCAGAAACGACTATAAGAGAATATCAATATAAAACCCCCCCATCATCAACAACAAGGTGAAAAACATGAAAGTGGTTGGACTTGTCTTTCTCTGGACACTTCTTGGGAGAAGCAGAAAAAGAATGTAGCAAAAGGAACAACATGAAGTGCCTTTTGCCACTGCAGCCTCATTGGTGACATAGATAAGTGTCAGATTGTGGTTCCAAAGCAAAGAAATGGTGAACAGACAAGGTAAAATTTGTACTGTGAGGCCTCAATATGAGCAAATCAGAGGTTTTCAAATTGTGTGGCATGGAGTGAGGGACATGAGACAAAGATGTGAGGTCAAAGTCAATTAATGTTCTTTAAAACCCTTAGCATTCAAGTCCAACACAAATAAATGCCCAAGACTCTGCTTATGGAAACAAAGAAAGAACATGTTCAGTAGAACTCCGGAAATTGCCAGAAATTGTTTTCTTCAATATCACAGTAATCTAGTGATATTAGTGTGTATATCTGTAGTTAATAGCTAATTCGGCATAGCCAACTTGACAAGCAAATATATGTTAAACAAAACAAAAAAAAATGAGCACAAGCTTTAACCCAAAGCTAACTAACTGACTAACTGACTCCACAGCAACATTTTATGCTTCCTTCTTTACATTTCCCAAAGAATCATCAGGCGCTGTAGTTCAAAGACGATTATCTCCTCTTCTATAATTATCTCCTAAACAGAAGAAAGAGAAAGGCTACTAGGTGTGACAACATCCTTTACCGTGAAGTGAAGTTAGAGTAGACGCGGGGAGCTGGGGGACATCTGTTAGAGTCTGACAACCCCTGATCCAAGAGAACCAGACGTCATGTCCAGACTGAGAAGACGAATTCTGCAATATAGTCTGTAGTGCCTTATGCAACATTTCTTTCAGTAAGTTAGAAGTGCTCATGGTGCGGCTGTGGCCTAGAGGTTGGAGAAGTGGCTTGTTATCGTAGGGTTGCCGGTTCAATTCTCCTATTGGACCGGTGGGAAAAATTTGGGTGTGGTGGAGTGATTAATGAGAAAAATGCTCCTCCCCCCTCCATTAGCTGGCTGATATGCCCTTGAGCAAGGCACTTAACCCCCAATTTGCCCCCTAGGTGCCTGACAGTGTGTGCATGTAAAAATATATATATATACTGCCAATAAAGCTGATTCTTCTTCTTCTTAAACTACTAACTGATTAAGTTTTTTATTAGTAGCTTGCAGGTGTCCGTTAGAATCTCAAATTGTAAAGAGACATTGCAAAGTTTGTTTTCCCCCAAAAGAGCTCCGCATGAGGACCCAACAATCAACTTAGAATTTGATTTGATAGCCATCTCTTATCAAAAGTGGCGCAAACCATGAAAGTGACACCACACTGAATAAAGAGATAGACCAGAAGAGGGTTTAGCCAGAGACAGGAAGAGAGGGAGCAGGAGCAGACAGGAGAGGGAGATGGTAGGAGGGAGAAAATGCCTCAGGTGACATGTAGTATAGTGTTGTATGGATGGAGGCAGGAGAGCTGAGACTCCAGGGGAGATCCAGAGGTGTGTGTGTGTGTGTGTGTTAACATGTGTGTATGAAAGTGTTCTACAGATGTAATAATTCATACGGCGATAATTAGGACTCTGGGGACTCTATGTCACACACCCCCAGTACCCCTTCACTCCTTCACCCTCATTCACACTCTCTCTCCTTCTCTCTCTCTCACTCTCTCCCTCATATACACACACACACACACACACTTTCACTGTACTTATTGCCTATGCCTCTTTCTTTCCTCCTCCTCTACTATTTTCCTGTCTTTCTCACTTTTTTATGTTTCACATTCACCTTCTTGTGCTGTTCCCCATCTGTTTTTATTCAGCACATGACTTGAATCAGATACAGGGGGAAATTACTTTGTACAGTCTCCAGAATTGTTTCATTATCTTGTCCTACTGGTCAGAGATAAATTGAGCATAAGCACTGTTGTGTATTCTGAAATGTCTTTATGGGGATGACAGTGAAAGTTTTCAGCTCTTTCCAAATTTCAAGTCATTAGATAATAAAGAATTACCTGGTTTCTTGGTGTGTGAGTAAGTGAGCCTTAATGTGTTGTATATCTGTGTTCTATATGTGTGAGTTAGTATCTATGTTGGTAGGCGTCCGAGCATTTGTGCTGTGACTCTGACAGTAATGGTATTTCAGCAGGAAAGGAGAAACGGAGCACGATAATAAATCACCCTCATTTAGACTCACCCCTGAGAGAGGAAGAGAAGGGGGAGGAGCTGAACAGAGAGAAATCAAAAAAAATGGGAATGGAAGTAGAAAGAAGAAAATGAAGAGAATTCAGTGTTAGAGCGATGTGGGCAGAGAGGATGGAAAGAAGGTAATAGAGACACATCAGTGCATGTGGACAAATTGCTGAGATGAACCATTGCTGATCAATGGTTGGAGATCTGTTGGAGATCTGCCTGTGCAACACATAACATAAAACCCTGCTTCTCCCCTTCTCTTCATCAGATCTAACACAGGCAAAATAAGAAACCTCATCAAATATGTTAAAGCTCTTCAGCAATATCAAGTTCAAATTACTCTGTGCTAACAATCAGTGGGCTTTGTGACAACGATAGTTTTACTCTTCAGAAACACTATCACCATCAGCACTGATATGATTTCATTCCATTTAATTTCATAAGTAAATTCACAGTTAAAGTCAAATGGCACAATGACCACCTCATTGTGCCAACAAGAGACAGAGAAGAAAGGGAGGACACAGAGGTAGACAGTGCAGCGGTGACCTGCCTGCCTCTGGTGTAGCTGACATTAAAATCCTGCTGGATCAGCAATGTTAAGAGGTGACAACCTCCACATTTTAGATTTATTAGGACTTTTCTATTTGCTCCCACAAGTCTAGGACAAATGAAAAACGCTGATTCAGTCAGAACGAGGCAGACGGATTATAACAGACTGAGAGTGAATCTCCCAGGTAGCTAGGTGGGATGAAGGAGCCAGTGAAGGCCACAGACATTTTAAAATGGAATCAAAAAAGCAAGCAGAAACACAGTAAAGTGTGAGCAGTATTAAACACTCATAGCTGACAATACTGTACATGTTAGTGGCACAGCAGTGGATATGACAGACAGTGTGAAGCCAAATCATGAAAAATTAGGTTCCTAAGAATTGCCTACATATTTTTTAGACGGTTTTGGTGATGGTGGTGATTGGAGGGTGGAGGAGTGGGGTGGGGTAAGAGGCAATAGGACCCTCCCTCTCTCTCCCTCTCTCTCCCTCTCTTTGGCATCAGAAAACAAACCCAACGTTGTCTCTTTGCCCTCACTCTGTCCTTCAAGCAGCTAATTGAAAACAGATTTATACAGTGTGTGTGGACGTGTATTCCTATAACTGTGGGGACAAAAATCTGCTTATGCAGTCACATTGTGAGGACCTGCCTTACTTATGGGGACAAAATGCAAGTCCCCACAACATAACTTCGGGTGAAGAGTTGCTTTAAGGTTAGGCTGAGGTTAGGGTTTGGTTAAGTAAGGGTTAGGATTAGACAAGTTTGGTCTATGTAATGTCCCCAGAAGTGACGGAAACACAACTGTGTGTGTGTGTGTGTGTATAATAGTTAGATTAACTGTTTCTGTTTGTTGTGCCTGAATGCTGCCAAACACTGTCTGACTTAGCTGGACATCCTTTAAGATGAATTAGGGTGCCAGTGGTGACCTAAAGGTTAAAGAAGCTTGTGACTTGCAGGTCACCAGTTTAGGATAAATCTAGGTTTGAAAAATGAAAGCAGGCTGTTAAAGGGGAGCTCCATCATTTTTTTTACAGGTACTACTGCAAATGTGGGAAAAGTTGTTCAAAGCCTTGTGTGTCAGAGCTGCACAAAGAAGTACCTTCACTTAAACTGTTGGCAGTCATGCGGTATTATGGGTAATGTAAGTGCCAGGATTTTACTAGGAGGAAGAATGTGTGGAATACAAGAGAAATCTTAGCTTCTGCTGCGTTCGTTTGTGCTGTCTGCTTTCTCTTCCTTCTCTGTCTGCCTGGTTCTGTAATTCTTCCTGTAATGTAGAATACATAAACACTTGCTCACTAAGCTCTGTGTGTCTGTCCTCCACTTTCACCGTGAATGGGCAGGCACTCCTTCTCTTCCGCCACTCCACTGCAGTAACCATTTAGATTGCTTTAAAGATTGTGTCTATCCCCCTGATAACAGCAGGCAGGACCACACACATACATGGACACACTCAAACACACCATTTCTCTTTTCATTCTTCTCACACAGCTCTGAAATTTCAGGCGCAAATGTTATAGCATGTGGTTGCAAAAGGATGGAAAAATAGAATAAATGTAAGAGAGACAGATGAGGAAGGTGGATACTGGGGAAAAGGCATTTGTGTTATAATGAAGATGAATGAGAGGGAGGGGATGTATTTAAGTGCTGGAGTGTAGAGAAAGAGGAAGAGTGAGAGTGACAGAATAAATGTTTAAGTGTTTTTTTTGTTTGTTTGTTTGTTAGTTTTGTCTTTGAGGGAATCTAATATCACATTCATCAAAGTCCCACATTGACAGGTACACTCTCAGGAGCAGGTGTTCTATGAAAACACAGTCAGATGCTGTTTGTTTTTGTTTTTTTAATCGATTTGCTGCATTATTTTTCAACAAATTTGGCCGTTATTATTGTCTGTGCTCTCTTTATCCTGGTACTGTCTGCATCCTTTTCTGTCTTGCTTTAATGTCCTAATATCCCCATAGGTATTATTAATGTTTCATCCAGTGTAATTTAATCCAATTTATGGTGAAATGTAGCGATAGCAACTCAGCCTTTATGTCTTGTGGGAAAATCTAAATGGGACAAGTGTAATAACCAACAAACATAAACAAGAAAAACAGTTTATTTCAATAACTGCATCATCCAAAATGACATCCATGTAAATGCATGAGCCAGATGACCATGCAGGAATGCTGTTTCAATAGGAATTACCACTCTATCCATCTCTCTTTTCAGTGTGCACTTCAGATGCATAACAAATTTGAAAGCTACCCTACAATGGCTGGTTTGACGAGAGACATGAAGAGTAATTATCCATCAGTGCAAACGCTGCTTCAGATAAAGAGATGCGCAGCAAACCTTTTGAAATCTCATGATGGTATGAAATGAATGAGTATATGGTTATTGCACTCTTCTGGTGACAGTCGGAGGTGCAGCTGAGTAAAACATAGGACCCCATTTAAACACTTAAAGGGAATGGTGTAAAGTGCATGTGCAAATAATCTGGGCGCATACTATGGCACAAGGCACAAAGGGGTCATGTTTAGTTTCTTAATTATTCATAGTGGTGTTTTGGGCTTAACAATAATTAAACCAATCACAGTGTCATGTCCCATTCCCAGTGCTATGTGCAGTCATTATGGCTGAGGTACAGGTTGGTATGTGGTCTTTGGCTTGGTGGACCCCTCTGCCTCTGTCCCCCAATCCTCTGTTATGCATATATATGCATATGATGTAATGCATTCATGATGTGTGGGTGCTGGGCATGAAAATGACAGTAATGACACTTGTGCTGCACTTTGCACTGCTTTGTGCTGGACATAGGGTAGATCCCACAGAGCCTCTGTCTGTCCAGCCTCTGCAGTCTGAACTGTTGACTGCCATATATTATTCAACCGCCTTGCTCCACTCGTATTGTAACCCTCTATGGGGACATTTCTCCCACACCGTCCAAGTAGTTTTCCTATTCCCATCTATCAGGATAAAGGAGTAACCAGTTAAAAGGAAGGTATTCCTGTACTGAACCTTTATTCTATATGTTCACGACATCTTTAATAATGCAGCAAGCTAAGTTTGAGTAGTTGAAATGCATGTAAGTGCACAGGGATATATAAACTATAGAGGCATCTCATTTCCAATAGGTAATTCATCAAGGCAGTGAGCTGCGTGGCTGGACCTCAGGAGCCCTCAGCAGTAAATTTAAGCACAGTGCAGCTGATTTACACACATACACACAGGTGCAGAGAAGTGTGCACACGCACACGCATAGGCACATAGACATTCTCACTATAGACATGCTTCCAGATTTATTCTCATATGAGTTCTTTCATTGGGGCATGGGGTGATGATTTAGGCTGCTGGCAGCACATAAAGAACTATAATCAATAATCCATATCTATTTCACGAATGGGCCGGCTACCAACACACACGCACAGAAACACACAAGCCCGTGCATACACACTGTTACATACACATCTGCACACAATGGCAAACCAATAACCACATTCAACACACCCACTCACACAAAGCACTTGAATGTGTCATAAAAGTGCATTTGTGCTTTATTGTATGTGTGTGTGTGTGTGTGTGTGTGTATTCAGTGTTACTTTCGTTAAGTGTAGTTAAGAGCACTTGCCACAAACAGGTTCATATTGACACAGACAGACATATTACACACCTAACAAAAGGCCAAAACACATTCTAAATTAGCAACACAACATGACATGACATGAAGAACAGAGGAGCAGACCTGGGACAACAAATGGCGAAAGGTGCTTTCTTTTGTGTTTATGCCATGGAAGCACATGATTTTAATAATTTGGTCACTCTTTCAGAGTGTGTACACACACACACACACGCACACACACACACACACACATACAGCAGTTCAGTTGCCTCTCCCTCTCTGTCCTCACTGTCCTCCTTCCTTGCATACTATCTAATAAAGGGCAAATGCCATGAAGGATGATCCAATAATAAAGGACAAATGTGAATAGCTTAAGATTTCAGAGCAAAGGGACAGAGAGAACGACTCCGAACAGGATAGAAGTAATAATAAAAATGAGTGGAGAAAGGGATGGAAAAGAAGAGAATGAAAGGTGAAAGTGAACTAGAAGGCGTGAGGTTAAATGAGGCTCTAGGATGTGTTTGTTTACTTGTCTCTGTCTGTTAGGGATCCAGACAACATTCTGCTGCTGCTTCACAGTGAGCACTAGAGATCACTGTGTGCTGTCTGTCGGCAAGTCTTGTTGCCATCACTTCTGGGGACATTACTTAGACTTACATTACTGACTACTAGAGGCTTAACCACCACCTAACCATAACAATAAACTTCCTAATCTTAATCAAACAAACCAACAAATAACGTGTAGCGTTTTCATTCAAATATGTAATGTCACTAATTATTGACATGATATATCGCATTACCTGTTATTTTGATAATCATTTTCTGTCCAAAAATTGTATTTATTTCAAATAATAAATCTAAAATTCTAATAGTAACAGGAATATTTGACAGAGCTGCAAATATATTGAAGGTTGCTGAAATTTCAATAATTTTGTTGTAAAAAAATCCATCAGAATACACAAATGAATGAACATGAATTATCTTTGACGGGAAAACTAAATGAATGACGGAAACCAGACTGTGGTCTTTCATCTGATTGTTGGGAAAAGCCAAAGGCAGAGATATACTGTAGTGATTGTTATGAAGGACATTTAGTATGATCAGTATCATTGGAAAAAAACTCTTATCACATCTGTCTGTATGGGAGAGGAGGAGGAGGAGGAGGAGGAGGAGGAGGAGGGGTGACTGACAGAGGTGCACTTTCATTCTTTAGTCACTCACACACAGACGGATGGATCAATCAAACATACATGCACACACACATACACACAGAAAACATCAGTTATTGCTCAGGTGTAAATTTTTTGAATGTGTCTGTCTCTCATCAGATCTCCCAGATGGTCTCTGAGGCCTCCAGAGAAGGCTTGACTGAGGCTGCCCTGAACCGCTACAACACACACTCTCCTTCACACACAAACTCAGCATCAAACACAAACTCTCCCTCGCACACTCTCGCTGTAACCACGATGGCACCAACCACCACCTCTGCTGCTGCCTCCTTCTTTGCCAGGTAAGATTCATGCATTAAGAGCAGAACACCACTTTCAGTGCATGCAGTAAACACAGGGTATGTCACCCTGTGGATGCATTTCAGTTGAGATGACCCGACTTCCTGTTTTGCCTGTAGCGTGTTTAACTCTGACAAAGCACAGCAAAATGTTTATTTAAATGTTATGCAAACGCACTACCGAGCCCATCTTTTTTATATATCAGGGTTTATATACACATCGCTGCTGACTGGGTAATACCTGTGACACACCCACCAAATGAGAAAAAATCTACTTCAAAACCGCACATCATTTTGAGGAAACATGTCGTTCAAACCAGCAACCGTAGCGAAATGATGCACACTGCTTTCAGAATGAGCAAGTCCCTGATTTCTCCACAGAGGGTCAGCATGTTGGTCTTTTATTTGGAAAACTTTGCAATATTAATGGTCAGGAGGGGCTGCATAATAATTTCTCAGCACTATATCTCCACATATGCAAAGGCTGAGCCTGTATTGTCATTTGGGAGGTATTGCTAAACCGCAAAATTTCTCTTGCTAATTCTCCACCATTGCCTCTACACTGCACCACTATCTCTGCATCCACTTGTAGATTTAAAACTGTGGTACTGTATCTTGTTTAATCCCACAAGGATTACATTTATAGGATTTAGTGGCATTATGGGGACCAGGAGCATTAGTATTACAGAACATTTTAAGCACGGTAATTTCAGTAAAAACAAGCATGTGACATGGGAAAATGTAGTACTATTATATTATCATGCAGAGGCCTACTTACTCGTCTTTTGGTGGATTTGTCTATAAATCAACTTTCCAGTCACCAGTTGTCGATGAGCTGTGTAATGAAATCTAGAGAAATGCAGAGAGACACAACATAAATAAGACGTGCGTAATATGGCTAAATTATTGATGAGTACACATGGTAGGCTCAAAATGAATGAGTAAATTATTCATGGATAACACAAGACGATGAGCCTGTCACAGTGTCTGAAGTATTGCTGAGATGTCGTATGTAATGAGCTGCTTTTAATCACATTTTAAATAATATGGATTGTTTTCCTCCTCACTTTCACACATACTCTTCTCTCCTGCACATTTCCATCTTTCGTCATTGCATGTGTCCTGAAAATCTTCAGAATACAACATGTGTCTGTGTTAGATATACTCCAGGAGTGACATGTGCTGTCTGTCTTTCAAAGCACCAGAGAGCAGGCGCAGCTCGTAAATTATATGGGAATGTACACAAACACATGCACACACACACACTCTTTCTTTAGCTTTCTTTCTCTGACCCTCTGAACTGTTAGGGAACAAGGCCATTTTACACAAACACACACACACACACACACACACACACAGATGCACACATCTGGTTGACATTCCAAACATATAGCCAGCTGTCTCAAGGCTGATTTATGAGCATTATCCTTCTAAGTGAAAGAACATGGTTTCTATAATGGTGCAGGTGTCACTGTCTGGGGATATGTGTGTCAACATGTCTATGTGTCTAACTGTTGGTCTTTCTTCCTGATTTAGGCTGCATAATTACTGTAGCTTATCAAAGTTGTGGTATGTCATTTCCTCTTAAAGGCAGGGTGTTTTTTGTTGTTGTTGTTTGCTGTTCAAAGGTTCACATGCACAACTTGTCTGCATTTTCCTTCAATTTGTGTGTGCATACGTAGACGGACTTCAGTTTAACTGGCAACGATGGACACTCTCCTACCTTTATATTACCTTTATTTTTATTTGTGACTGCATCTGTATTTGTCTGTGTGTGTTGTTAATGGTCAATGAATGCAGCCATGCAGTGTTGGTAAAACCCATAGCTGTCTTGGTCTTTGCTCTCAGATGTGGACTGCATACAGACAGTCTTATTACACACACACACACACACACACACAGATGCACAATCTCCCTCTTGCTTGCTGTCTGTAAGCAACAAAATCCCTGTGTCCACCACATCTCCACTCCCCTGATCCCTTTCTTCTTCCCAGTCTTCCTCTGTCTTTACCCTCTCTCATCTTCAGGCCTTTTATTCTCCTCTCCTCTGTTTTCACTTAATTGCGTTCTCATTCACTCTCTACTTCCACTCCTTCACTATACCTTTTCTCTCCACACAAAGTCCCCTCACTGACCTCTTCTTTACCTCTGCTAATGTGCATGAGGGTAATATCTTTCATTACTACCGATCTGTCTGTGAATATGTCACACTGGCACAGTAATGCTCCATCTTCCCTGTGCTGCAGTGGCCCTCTGGAGATGCTGGGTTAGACAATAGAGACATGCTGTACATGCCTAGGTATGTGTGTGTGTGTGTGTGTGTGTGTGTGTACATTCTCCTTCACTGGGGGAAGGGAGTTTCTATCAGTGCAGGAATTTTTTACTGCATGCTTCCGAGGATTGGATCTTCAGGGATTTGGCTCTGTGCGTGTGTGTCTTTGTGCTTTTGTGTGTGTGTGTGTGTGTGTGTGTATGTGTGTTGATGGAGGTAGCCGAGTAAATAAATAGGTCCCAAGTGAATTGGTGAATTGGGAAGGCGTTGTTATTTTGGATGGAGCATGGCTGTGAGACAGGGGGATGCTGTCTCTTTCTCTGCCTCAGTTTACCTCTTGCTATCTTGTTTTTACTTTAAAAAGAAGTACTCCATCAAATGATAATTTGGCCACCAATTAGGCACCAGTCATTAAATACATGGCTGCTGGTAAACAACTTGCCGTATCAACTACCTGAGGGTTATACCGGTTGCACATTGTTGAGCTCATAAACTTTAAACCCGATAAAGCCTATTTAAACATATTTAAAAGACAGCCACCTTCATGACATTGAAAACTCTGACTTTAGGCTCAAGATGTTTCGCTAACCTGTTCTTCAGGTTAGCGAAACATCTTCAGAGCCCACTGATCGCTTCAGGATTTTTTTCTTTTTTGCCTATGTGTCATTTAACAAAATCATGACAGAAAGAAATGAAGAAAGCAATTTGCTCTGCAAGTGATTGTGCTGTTTTTAGAGTCACTGTGAAGGCAGCATGAGAGAGTAAATATAACTAGCCATTTAATATTTTAGTCGAATATCTTTTTCCTTTAGTAAAACTACTGACTGTTGTGATGTAGAAAATGTTTAACACATTTGACAAAGGGTTTGTGTGATTCAGACAGATTAGTGAGCAGTGAATCAGTCATCTGCAGAAGCACAAACCATCATGTGAAATGTGTATCAGACTAAACATGAATAGGAGTGGTCCATCTGACAAATTTAGATTTTCCCAAGGATTAGATTGTGGTATTCAATGTCCTCTCATTTCTGTTTCCAGTCCTGACATAACCTCATTGATGAGCACATCTGTGAACATATGTAGTGAACTAGATGGCTGTACTGCTTTGGATGAACTACTTCCCACTATCTTCCTTGGGTGATATATTATAAACATTGTGATGTGAGTTATAGCTTGCAACATGGTGGATGAGGAGGTTGGGCCATAAAAGGGACATCTTCAATGTGATGCTGTTTAAATAGAGAAAATGTTGAAACTTATAGGCCATTTCAGAATTGACATGTCTATGGGGCATCAAAATTGCATGATTGCAATCCACCCCTATACATGAGCCAGAAGTATCCTGTGTCCATGGTCAGTGTGGTGATATATTAATATTTTCATTTCTCAGGCTTGTGTTTGCTATTTCAGTGTAGCATGTAAGTGTCTTAATAGGAAGCAGGAAGTGTGTAAATTGGAGGGTGTGTGTATATGTCCATAGATAGTGTCAGCAAAGCCAGTCTCCTGTCCATTCCAGTCTTACTGAGTTCCCGTGAGACACACACACAATCACTCTCTGTCTCTGCCTATATCTCCCTCCACTGATGGCCTGTTAAATAGAAAGTAATTAGCTACTGAGCCAGCAACACAGCCCAGAGACACCAGTCATAAATCAGCTGTGTGTGTTAGTGTGTGCTTCATGTGTTTTTGTATGTATGCATCAAGTAAAAGTGTTTTTGTAGTTGAGTGGAAGGGCGAGGGAAACAAAGTATCAGCATGTTAGTGTCTGGACTATTTGACGCCTGTGCTCCTTTTTAACAAGAGACAGACACATGAAGGGACTTGGGGCAAGCAAGGCATGGATGGATGAAGGGATCAATACATGTGAGAAAGGCTGAACCGGTGGTGGAATGGAGTGGATATATGGAGGGCAAAAGGGAGACATTAAGGGATGAATGGATAAAAATAATGAGAGAGACAGGGAATGAAACACAGGGAGAGATGAAGAGGTGACTGTAGAGTGAGACGGATTTAAAATTGAAAGAATAGGAGGGAAGGGGGGGAGAGTTAGGGAAGAGTGGAGCAATGAATGAAGGTAATGAAGGAGAAGGGGGAGAAAAATAAAAGGATGGGATGACAGATGAAGAGCTGATGGACAGAGAGATTGAGTAGATGGATGGAGAACAAGTGCCCTTCAATTTAGGTTAGATTGGAATAGATCCACTTGGCCAAATCCCAGGCCACTTGTCATTAAACGCTACCAATTAGGTGGTTTGTGTGTTTGTGTCTGTGTGTGGCTACCATGCTGAGCCACACAGTAAACCAGCCAACCCTAAGTTAGAGAACCTCATGGCAGAGTAGTGGTGCATATACACGCATGAATATATGCATAGCTTGCATTATGTGGCTGATGGATTTGAAGGATGTATCATGAAAATAGTCACACATAAAAAGCAAATAGAAGTGAGAAGAGTCTCCAACAGCAGCATGTTTTCTCCATTGTTACGTACAAATCAAATGGTAGATTTTAAACATGACTAACATGACTGAATCCTCTTGGTGAAGAATGAATCCAGTCTTCACAATAGCTTTAATATTTTTATGATACAGTATACATTTCTGAGTCTGAAACAGCTTTTTTTTAATAGCCTACTGCACATGTGTCTTCATGCTACCTGTAACTGCTTTTTCCAACCTGTAATCGCTTTTGATTGCATTTGGTGCAATATGAATGTAAGCTCATCTTGCATGCAGTGAAAAACCAATTAGTGGATGCAAAGCTTTCTTTCATACAGTATATGCACACACACACCAGGGTTCACGCACAGATCTCCTGGGAGAGCTAGTCAAATGGTGAAACGCTTTGTCGTTCTATGGGTCACTGAATCCACCCTCCCTCCACCCCATCCCCCCATTTCTGTCTCTTTCACTTGCTCACGCTCTCGCTGACTCTCCCCCCTCACTCTCATTTCTGTAACCTGCTGCAGTTAATTGAAAGCCAATGGTGTGAGAATATGGCTCTTTGACGGAGAGTGTGTCAGGGCGCAAGGTCTTCTCTCACTCTTTCTCTTTAAAATCAAAGAAATATATGGGAGGATAAATTAAAGCAGAACAGAGCAGGAATCCATGCCAGAGCAGTTTTAGTGATCTTTTATTTCATCGTATTGTCAATGTCGCTGCTGTAAGATTGTCAGGAAATCTGCTCGTTTGAATTGTGATGTGGGGATTACACTGAAACATGCAAATATTTTTCCTAATGACAATAAATCACTTCACTGTAGGTGAATTACTGCCTGTAGATCGACTGTCCATGGGCTCCCCCAAGATTACTCTGATTTAACCTCCCTTTGTCTTTCTTCTCAGCTATGGTCAATGTGTGGTGCTTTTATCAAAATGAATAGAATGCATTATTTACCAAGACATCTACATAATTTATTATCTATATACAATTAACTACCCAGCCTTGGCTTCTATGCACACTTCTGTTTTTACATGACAGAGAGACTAATGATCACGAGTGGTGATCAGTCATAACAATTAATCATATCTACTCGTAACCAGCCTAAAATCCTTCATTAACATTTAAAGGCAGAGTAAATTATAGTGCTTGGCCGAAGTATAAGTACTCAGACCTTAAGAACCATTACCGCGATGTAAAAATACTCACTTCAGTAAAAGTCATGCATTTAATATTCTGTTTATGTATTCTGTTTATTTTACTCGAGTATATATAGATATATTTTTTTTTTGGATACATTACATTACACTCTACAATATCTATATGTATATATAACATATTGTAGAGTGTAATGTAATGTATCAAAAGTAAAAGTATTTGTTCTAATAAACAAATTTGTTTTTTTCAATATTTCACAGAAAAGCAATCTCTGCTGCCTCTTCTGGCCTCCAGCAGTTATTTAAATTCAAAGTTTGGGAGTGAAATGAAATCTCTTTTGTGGAACCAAAATGAGACAAAGGGCCCTGACTGAATTGTATTTTATGAATTTCTATGTTTTTTATGCAAAATCTTAACATAACTATGCCTGGCAGATGGATCAGAAAGTACAATATTTTGCACTCTCCTGGCCCTGTAATAACTGTCTCCTCTTTGCTACAAATTCCTTTCATACAGGTTAAAAAGGACATTCAGCCAGTTATATGGATATGTCCCGTTTCTTCTGGGGATAAAAGAAAGAAAAGTGTCAAGTACTGCATGGGTTAAGAGAGGAACCTGCTGTGTTGAACTAAGAAATGAGCAAGGAGAACAAAAGGAGAAAGAAGTGAGATTTGGAAAAGCTAAAGTCAAGAAAATGAAAGCATATAATACAATACATTGTGGGTCCCTCTGAGCTGAATGCTGCAGGGAACTGAGCTGCAAGACAGCAAATGAAGCACCCCTTATCCAGATGTTGCTACATATGTAAACAGCTGTATGTGTGTGTGTTTGTGTGTTGACAGGTGTGTAATCAAGTTCTATTCTGCAATTAGTATATTTGCCATGGTTGTGCTGTGGCAAACGGTAAGTGCATAATTATGGATCCACATGTGCTAACATCCTTCCTCATCTCTTTAGATTTACCAGTGTAGACTGTTCAGTTTTAGTGCTTATGTTATTGCTTTTACTTTGATGAGGTGTGTAGTTTTATGTGACTCATTTGACTGATGGACTGGCCTCTCTCCTTGTCCCTCTCTTGTCGTCTTTGTCTCGACTTCCTCCTCTCAGAGCTGCACAAAAGTTGAACTTAGCATCCAAGAAGAAGAAACAGAAGACCGCTGCAGTCCCAGTGCCAGTGACATCATCATCATCACCCTCATGTGACCCCCCTCTGTTCCCCACCAATTTTAGCGCTGCCCTATTGATGGCCCCTCCACCTGCTCCACCCTGCCTTCTCCGTGCAGCCAACAAAATCAAAGATACCCCAGGGGTTGGAAAGGTAAAGAAAAAATAAATCTTTTTTCATTGTCTTCTATCTTCTTTTTTATTCATGCAAATGATAATCAAAGATTCTCCACAATACACTTATGTGTCCATTTTTGGGACTATGGAGTATGTATATACTGGTCGTTCATAATGGACATGTTTTAGCACAGTGCTGATTAACCTCCATTTATTTTAGATATTCATTCACTATTTATTTCTGTCTTTGGTGATTGGATGGTTATGGTCCCCCACACGTTGCTTTGAAGTGTCTCAGTGAGGTGGGTTGCTGTTTTTCCACTGGCTAGAAGTTAGAGCTTATTATTTTATGTTACTTAATTCAAGTATAGATCTGTCTGGATATATGGATGCATTGGTGTGTGATGTGATGTCTTGATTATTAATTTTATTAAGAATATCTACAGGGTATGCATTTTAAAATGATTAAGTGGTTGATTTTATACATATGAGTGCTCCAAAATTTTGGGCTGTAGTATTTTGTCATGACCTTGACCAGTTTATCTGAATGCATGTACTGGTATGTGTGTGTGTGTGTGTGTGATCTCTGTGCCGGAATGCAACCTAATGGTTACCACGGTAACACATCTCAGGCTGACAAAAGTCATCTGTCACTGTTGGTGAAACGTGTGTGTGTTGTGGATGAGGGGGGTTCATGCTTCTCAAGTGTGTGCAATATTGATCGTCCATGTAATGAGTTTTTAGTGCCCCCTCCTCCACAGTTTGAGTGAGGGGCTCACTGTGTGTGTGTATGTGTGTGTGTCCTCACACATGACTATGGAGGATAAAATCAAACAGACATCAAACAGCACTGTCTCATACCGTACACAGAGAGGGAAGGGGATCCCACACATGTCCTGATGTGTTTTTGTGGACACAGATGTGCATATTGTCTCTGTGACCTCCTGTATGGCGATCTGTCTGTGTGCACTTGCATGCAGGTGTGACATTATTAGAGAGAGATACAGGTGGCATGACATGCAACAAAGGATGGGATCAAGCAGAGAAGTTGCAGTTATGTGGTATGCACTGCACACATTCAGCTACTGGGATGTGCTATCACCACGTAAATTCTAGACAGATGTGGAAATGTGTGTGTGTGTGTGTTGTGTGCCATTTATATTATAGACCAGTCAAGAGGAAAAATCCACACACTCATGTTCATTCAAATGAATTTGAAATGAGATGTAGTACTGTCACCATTGCAGGGAATTCAGAGTAACACTAACAAACTTTTAGTCAGAAAACCACAGAGAATATACTCAAATAGGCAATGAAATGAATCCTCATTTTGAGTTATTTGATTTTTATCTAAATATGGTTAGATAATCTATATATGGAAATGTGACTGTGACAGTGTAGGTAAGAACCTGTGTCCCAGCTATTAGGAACAAAATGTATGTATCATATTGTTGTGTTTCATATTTTATAATTCTTTGTGTGCAACTGAATATTTTTGTGTTGTGTTTTTCCACCCCGCCCCTCCTTTGAGCTTCTATCTCTGTCTCTCTCCATATGGAGGTGACAGATGTCCCTTCAGTTGTCAGGGAGACTGGTTCACACTCACATATTTACAAGCGCACTCACACACACAATTTTGATTGTACACCCCAGCATAAAACCCGCATACCCAGCAGTACAGTATACATTATAAACCACATGCACAAAAACCCTCTTCACACAATCCGTCTGTCTCATTAAACCACTCTGGCTTCTGTTTCATTCCACCATGATCCTCTGTGATCTTGTGAAAGGAGTGATTAGCTTGTCTGGCCTGCAGCATTTGATATGCGACTGTGAGCCCCCCGTTTTTCACAGCCATGTGGACTTCTCACAGTAATCATTCTGGTATGATCTGGTGATGATATGGTGGCCCTTTGATTGAGGTGTCCAGTTGGTTTAGCTACATACTGGTCAACTCTGTCTTCCTGTTGTTCTGCTGGCAGCCTGCTGATCCTGAATCAGCTATGACAAAAAAAGACAAACAGGCTGTTCCTGAAAAGTGAGGCGATTTAAAGAAATTCTACTTACATCTTACATACTTGAGTTAGATGTGAAAACTGATACCACTCTGGTGTCTATTAAATATGAAGCCACAGCCAGGAGAGTGTTAGATTACCTTAGCTTAGTGTAGTGGAAATAAAAAAGAGAGGAAAACAATTAGCCCAGTTCCTAGCCAAGAAATATCCAGGTACATAGCTATCTGTTAAGCCCCAACTAATTGTGTTTACACTTTGATTTCAAAGAGCCAAGCTAGCTGTTATCCCCTGATTCCAGTCTAAATTCTAAGCTAGGAAATGGGGAACAAAGGACATGGTACCAAGGCAGCAAGATATTCTGGTATGTGGAACATGACAAGCCTCTCCTGTGAAATCAATTGAAGCTTGCCAAGACCTAATCAAAAAACACACTCACACCCTACACATGCAAACATATGGAAAGAAAATGGCCGTGGTGACATTTCTCCAGTAAAAATGTCACCTGCAGTGGGGGTCGGTCCCCTGCTGAAATGGCATTTGCACACACTCAAACCCACACACACATATGTGCACACAGGCTTGCATGCTCTCAAATTCATAGGATTATAGTGTACAATGAAAGATGTCAAGGAGGCAGCAAAGCCCCTGGTGGAAGCGTGCACAAAACATTACATCCTGCAGAATACATGGGCTTGTCTGTGAGTGTGATGGGGGGGCTAGTGTTTCCCCAATGTTAATATGGCAGAAAACAGATTGAGACATCACAGCTAAAGCCAGGGGAAATCAACCTGCACAGGTCAGATGTACTGCATGTGTGCGTGTGTGTGTGTGTGTGTGTGTTACAAAGAGAGAGAGTGAGAGTGAGTGAGTGAGAGAAAGAGAGAAAGAGAGAGAGAGAGAGAGAGAGAGAGAGAGAGTTCAGTCTTGATGAATGTCAAACTGATAGATATCTGGACTGACGTCTGTATTTCAAACTATCCTCTGATATTTCTAAACCCAGTGCTTCTGTACATATTCTTGGTAAGCTCCGTCTCACTTTAATCAAATCAACCATTTGGGAGCCTTCCATTCAGACCCCTGACTATGGGGGGAGATCAGTTGAGGAAATGAAACTGTGTATGCATTAGCACCCAGTAACACAATTGCACAATTGAGTCACAGTCACATCAGACTTTCTGTCAAACTAAATGCATGAAAAACACTGAAGACTAAGCACTGAATAAAAACACATCTTCATTTGTAACTACAAATTTATCTTATTTGCTGATTGCTTTCTATGCGTCTCTATGAGCTTCATTAAAATTCACAAACTGATATCTGTCAGTGTCATTCAGCAGCAGCTGAAAAAGACCAATGTTTGATGGCTCCTAAATTATGGAATTATAACTTTCTCCTTACTTAACCTACATGAGCCGACTGTCATTACACTGTACAGCAAGTATATGGCTCTGCAGAGGCTAATGTCTGTCTGTGATTTCCTCTTTTGGTCCAGACTGAAGCTTTTGTCTCAAATCCATTATCTCAACAATCTATTGGGGTACTTGTAAATTTGGTGATGCCTTAATTCTTCATTACATTGAATTTTCAGTTTGTCAAAGTGGGTTTGATGGTGATTTTTTGTGTGTTTGTGTTTCTCATAGATTAAAATGTAATAGCTTGTTTGACCACTTAACTTTTCCTCAAATGCCATCATCAGGAAGAGCTATGAGTTTGACCAGTATTTTGGACCAAAACTAATGACACTCCCATTCATTTTCTGCTATACTGTTTAGCACTAATTAGCAAATGTTAGCATGCTAGCATTTCAAACTAAGCTAGTAAACAGGCTGTCTCTAGGACAGGGGTGATAAAACTAAAAAGAGCACCCTGAAGGGCATAATACCATGTTCACTAGACAGGACAGCATTCTGTTAGCATGTTAATATCAGCATTTAGTTCAAAGCTAAAGTCCAGCCTCACAGAGCTGCTAGCATGGCTGTGCATGAGCCATGTCACAGTGGCACCATGGCTTACATTTTCACACTTCTGCATCATTAGTGATCTACATGCAGTCTAACATATCTGAAGATGGATGAGAATCGTTTTTTTAGGTGTTCTGAAAACTAATGCCAGGATCATTCTCTTGTCTTAAGTATAGTGTATAGATAAAGTCTTATCTTCTGGAGTCCATCTTTTTGTTTCCCCCTCTTCTCTTTTCCATTTTTGAATGACAACAAAGGACTGTGCAAGTTGTTTTTTTTCCACCTTTTTTTTTTTTTAATCTCTGCAGCTAACATTTTGCACACACACACACACACATGCACACTCACAGATTGTGACGTGACCTTGGGGGGAAAATGATACTATGACAGCTAATCAATTTTTAATAGCAGCTACGATCCCTCTCAGGCCACAAGCTGTATGCGTCTGTGTCATGAGCGAACATGTGCAAGTGCATTCTCCCCCGGCATTTGTGTGTCTTCATGCCTATCTTTGTGTCTGTGTGTCTTGTATCTAAATGAGTGAGTGAGTCTGTTATGAGAATCCAGTAGTCACTTTGTTCCACCTTGTAGCTGAAATATTAATGCTGTCAGTAGTGACAGGAATGGAGCAAGACAGGCAGACAGACACACACACACACACAAATGCACAAACTCACACACACACACACACACATTTATTTGTACTTCTATACTGGCATAATGCATTCCATAGATTGTTAATCTAATTCTAACCCTAACTTTAAAACCAAGTCTGAATGATCAAACAGCTCTTGAAAGGGCATGCCAAAATGTGATGGCTCTGATCATGTAAGCCACTTGAGACCAATATGTAAGTGATGTTATCCCAAATTGCAGTGCTTTCTAGTAAAGAAGAGTTGCTTTGGGTAATATAGTGGCTCATCCAGGTCAAATGACACACAAATTCATGCTTCAGAGATACAGGATTCCTGCAGTGCTTCCAGCTGAGAACAGCCAACATGGATCGTATGATACTGTGAGCTGGGCTGGAATGAATATATTAGTTAAAATTAGAATTGATCCGAAGCCTGAACTTGCTATTCCCATATGGTATTTGTCTGTATCTCTATGTACATGTATTTGCCCGAATGTGTTTTTCTGCAGTCTTTGGAAACCAATTAGAGCTCAGTCTTACTCTCGCTTATTGATTTTCCAGCCAATAGTAATGAAGCACTGCTGTGAGGGACTATTGAACGATCTTCTCTCAGGGTTTGCTCTTGCTGTTTAGCTGAATTCCTTTACTTAAATTGGCTGAAAGACTTCATTGTACCTAAGTGTGGTGTATAAAGTGAAGGAAGGGCTACACCCAATAGAGTGTATAGGGGTTCAAGACAGATTCTTGGGGGGGCAAAAAAATGAACCTGCTTCCTCAACAACCTTCATAGCAGGTATCTTTACCCTATAAATGAACCTCCGAGCTGTTCCAGGGGTGAAAACACTACAGAGTCAACAATTTTGTTGTTTTGTATGTTGAATATAACAGGTAGAAGTTAAATATTTGCAGAAAGATTTGTGGAAAAAAAGGTCAGAGAGGCCTTCAGTTCTCTGGCACCTCTTCCTCATTCCAGTTTTTTTCTTGGTCGTCATTTCGTCATCATCATATGCACTGCAGCATGAAGTGTAAGAGGGAAGCAGAGGAATAGAAGGCATAATAGACAGAGTATGTGACTTGTCTTGTCATATGTTCTGGGGAAGGGAGAGAAAGTGAGCCTGGGATCGGAGGGAGATGAGCCAAAGAGTGAACAGAGGGAAAAGAGAGGGTGGACAGTGCTATCGAGCAAATACAACGTTTCCTGAAACACAAAGAGGGACTGAGGAGGGGTCTGTAGGTGTTGTGGAAGTGGGAGGGAAAAGGAGAGAGGAAGGGAGGGATCAAGGGATCAAGAGAGAGTTTAAGATCACTGAGAGAGTGGTGTGTTAGTATCTGGAGAGTAAATAGTGACCTATTTCTCATCTGTCTTTTCTGAAAACAAACACCACTAACTCTTTCTCTTGTAACCCTCTATTCCATTAGAAGAACAAAGGGTCCATTACCCTTGTGTTTTCCCTGTACCTGTATGTCATAGTGGCTGCAGCACTTTGTAACCTGTACCGACTCACCAATAGAACTGGGCCAGAGATCCTCGAGAATATTGTGGGTGTGGATTTGATTATGCAAACAGACATACAATTGAGTTGGACTCAGCTTTAAACGTTCAGCTGAGGGTTGAGTGCCATAGTCAAAAATTATAGCCACGACAAAAAGATGGCATCTCTTAAAGCTGGCACAACTGTGCTGATGCACCAGTTTCCCTGATGTTGTTTGTTGGTCATCTTCACGGAGTCCTGATAGTTTGAAAAAAGAGGAATTGTGTGTAATAACCCCTTGTATGTCTCTTGCCATTTCACACACACCTTCAATATTTTGAGAAACGGACATGAAATCACTTTATGGCTCCATTTAAACCTCAAACACACACAAGCAACTTTCCTTTTACGCTCATAGACATGAGGAGGAAATGGGCTCTCAGGGGGGACGACTTTATGAGTTACGCCTTGTAAAGCGTGCAGTACTAAAATCCTTCCCCCCAGGCTCTTACTGATCTGATGGGCTCTTTTATTGGGGTCAGCAGAGGGCGTAGCTCTGAATCTGAGTGTGAGTGTTTGTATGTGTGTGTGTTTGTGATAGTGCTTTGGGACTCTTGACCTGACATTAAATGTCAGCATCGTAGCTTCACCAGGTCACCAAGGTCATATATTTATCGTATTCAGTTTATCTCACACCTTCATATATGGAGCCACTTTCAGATGTACACACACATACAATTACCTTCATCTGAAAAAGACTTTAACACAAACACACTCACTCACACACTTTATTGAACCGACTCTCTTAAATGGCCCATGGTCATTTAATGATGCAACCAAAGGAAAGCATGTTAATGGGATGTGTTTGGTGTGTGTCTATGTGGCAAATAGAGAGATAGAGAGAGAGAGAGACAGAGAGAGAGAGAGAGAGAGAGGAGTGGAAATGTGTATATAGACAGTGACGTAGTAAGAGCTCTTTGAATGTTATTTGCCTTTGTGGTTGGCAGTATATTGGTTACCAAAAGGCTTCAGTGTTTTTATTTTTATCTAAAACTTATCATTCCAGGTAAGTTTGTTGAGTACAAAATTATTTTGTTCATGTTGCTTCTTTACCCCAGTGCCATGAAATAATTTATTGCAAATAATTTGTAGTAAAAGGGTCAGAGATTTTTTTTAATTTATTTTGTAGAAAATTGTTATTGATCCCAACTAGCAGCACAATAATTTGGTGGAGGATAATTAAATAGATATCCAATTTGCTTGAGAAACAAATTCAAACTCAAACATGAAAGTAATATAACAAACAGAATATGATGCCAAGATTAGTTTTCTCTCTTGTCACTGACTCGTGTTCATTGTTTAATCATTTTTACTTACGATCACATCCCTGTTCACAGCTAATGGGCCTGTAAGTAGGCTAAATAAATATATAGGCTGGTTGAACTCACTCATCTTCCCTTTATTCTGCGAATGCTCTGTCTGCGAGTGCAGGGAGATTGGAGTGTTTTGGGATTACTCTGTGATTCGTAATCCCATGGTGGTGTTTAACTGGAAGCGCAGCGTGGAATCACACTTCAGACGATGATTCAACTGTGCTAACAAGCACAAACAGACAAAATTTCTCTCCTCCGCTCTTCCCTTCCCGCTTAGGAGCCACATAAACACAGCAGTCTTTTCATCTGCCCTGCACCTCTGAGGCCTGGTGACAAAAAGCTACCCTATTTAGAAAACATATGGTAAAATTCAAATAAGTAATAGATTTCACAGATTTTTTAATTTAATTTTTATTATAGTATACTATTACGTCAGGTTAGCACACATTTAGTAATGTAACAATAGAGTATAACTGTGTATGACAGATGTCAGGACTTATCCTTGCAGAGATACTTGAATGCTCTTGCATTATTATCCATTCATCCTTTGATTCTCTGCACCACACTTGCAATAGGGGAGAGGCACAGTGCACAAAGATGCTGAAGCCTCATTGTGTTGGATCTTTTAAAGGATGTGGTCTGAACATTTTTGTCCTTTCGAGGACTGAGGGCAAGACTGAGGCCACAGAGGCCAAAACTAATGATACATCCATGCAATTTCTGTCAACCCATAACGTGAAGAATGCAAAGGATGAGAAATTGCATATCTCCTGTCTGTCAGCCTGTATTGTGTCAGCTGCTTTGCTATAGGACATCCAGCTCTTTACATCTGTCAAGGCTTAAACTGTCGTGTCTAAAACAATCTTTGCATTTTGTGCTGTCAGTATTCCAAACTGTAGCCAATTTAGCTTGAACTTAAGCCAATTTCACAGTCTGGTCATTGTTTACATTGCTCAGATTGTTCTGTCCTTGTCTTAACAGTTTTACTTGTCAGATTCACGTGTGTTTTCATGGTTTTGCGTCCTTAACACTGAACATAACCTGGCATTCTTTAAGTTAAATTCCACTTTGTTCGTAAGTTTTAGGATATTAGGAGAATCAGGAGAGGAGATCAGCTCAGTTCTGTCAGTGGTGACTAAACAACTCCAAATCTTCCACAACCACACATCGCATCCTCTCTACAAATCGAAATTGAGACATTGGGTTTTAACAAGCAGCCCTATTTTTTGGAGGGATTTCATCACCATCCAGAAATTAGTTTAATCTCAGTGACTGCTCACATCTTTCTCAGATGACCTGATCTGAGTAGCTCAGTTACATACTCCTCAACAAAAACTAACTAATTCAGCTAAGAACACGCAACATGTGAATAAAAAAAAACTCTATCAACATCACCATCCCCACATACTTCAAAATCTATTGTCACAGTGTAAATATCAAATAAATCACAATCATGGGGACTCAGATCCATGTGAGACATTTGATGGGGTGAAGACTGAATCCATAAAGCACTCATTGCACCTGACACTCTGTACCAGTCATCTCTAGCATGTAGTCACAAAAAAGATTTAGCGGCAAACATGGAGAGAGGAAGACAGACAGACTCAACAGACAGAGTGATAGGGAGAGATCAAAAGAATGACAGAGACTGATTCAGCCAGGTGAGCCAGAGGAGGAGAAGGAGAACAATAATAAGCTGCTGGTAAGTACTTCAAACTTTAAAACATTTTTAACTAACAGAGAAAAGGTTGTTTATATGTTAAAATGCTCTGGAACTTAGATGTGATGACACAGCGCTTTGCTTCCTCTGATATCAAAGGAAACAACAGCAGCTGTCAGGCAGTAAATTGCAGCTGCTAACAGTTTGTGACAGGAGTGGGAGGAAAAGAAGAGGGAGAGGAGGAGAGAAAGCTGAACCAGGATTCCTGCAAGTCAGGCTTTTGATATATGGCAGTGAGCTGAAGGTAGACAGGAGGGGTGAAGAGAGAAAAAGGATTTAGGATATAGGGAGAAGAGATAAGGAAAGAGAGACGGGTAAAGGATGAGAAGGGAGCAGGGAGGAAGCACTTAGCGTGAATAAGATGATAAGAAGGGGAAAGAGTGAGAGAGCATGTGAGTCTTAAAAGAATTAAAAAGCTGAATGTTGCGTTCAGCTGTTGTGGTTGCAGTTCTTGTGGTTGTGGCTAATGTGTTCAGTTGCAAAGCTTTAGGATTATCAAATCTGTACACAGTTTCAAGTTGAGTAGGTTTCATGGAAAACAGTACTAAATACATAAAAAGATGAGTAATATCAAAGGAGAAGCAATGACATCAGCAGATTTAAAAAAGCTTTTTTTCACTTTGTATTTGTTTTTTGTTTTTTTTTTACTTTATTACTCTTTATGAATGTGTTGTGTGCCTGTTGACTACAGTTCAGTTTTGTTTTATCATGTCATGAAATTATTTTATTTTGAAGTAAAAAAAACCTTTTGCCTTTATGTGAACATTCTGTTTTTTCAGGGATAAAATCAGAGGAGTGTTTGGCCTTGTCTACTCTATTATACTCTGTTGTTTCACTAGTATCTGATTTTGTGTTTTCTGTGTCTTACCTTCAGGTGAAAGTGATGGTGCGTGTGTGCCCGGTGTCTCAGTCGGATGCAGCTGAGTCCAGTTCCTTCCTTAAGGTGGATCCCAGGAAGAAACAAATCACCATCATGGACCCCTCAGCCAGCCAGACGCCAAGCACATCGTCCCAGAAAAGAGCAGCAGCCAATCAGGTCCCTCCTAAGATGTTTACCTTCGATGCTGCGTTCCCTCCTGATGCATCACAGGTGAGAGAAAAGATTGTGAATTTAGAAAACAAAGGACTTGTGATTTAAGACAAATTAGTTTTATTAAGTAATTGCAGATATACACAAAAGGCCACATTCACATCATATGGAGAGGATGATTAGATCACCTTTCAAATAATTGTAAGTTATATAAAGTTATATAAAATTTCTTAAACATCTCACTGGCTAAACATTTTGGACAGAGCTAAGCTAGCTATGCTAAGCCAACGGTCCCCTGGTACTAGCTTCATTTAACGCAGAGACATGAAAACTCCCTGCAAGACATCAAGTACACAAATACCAGTAACTGTACACAACCAGTAACCATACACAAACTCTCCTATAAGTCAGAAAAACAGGATGTGTGATGACACACACACATTTTTCAGCACTTGTTTTAAAATCTACTTCAACATCGCCTTTTATTCTTGAATTTTATTCTTAAATTTGAATTTAATTTGAAATGAATTTATTGCTACCACAAAGACAGTTTGCTTAATAATGCAGTCCTTTGTAGTCCTCAATGTGTAGGCTGCCTGTGACTAGAGATTTTAATGGAAATAAATGTGTTTCTTAAACACCAAAAGACTCTCCCTACATCTCTCCACATTCCTCTCTCTGTTCGTCCGTTGCTAGGCGGAGTTGTGCGCAGGAACGGTTGCAGAGGTGATTCAGTCGGTGGTGAATGGAGCAGATGGCTGTGTCTTCTGCTTTGGACACTCCAAGCTGGGTAACACTCACACACACACAAATGACAAAATCAGAATAAGTGTGGCTTGTGAGTCATCTTTAATGTATGTGTGTGTGTGTGTGTGTGTGTGTGCGCGCGTGAGTGTGTCAGTCTTTCACTTGGCCATCTCTGCACTGGTCCTCATCTATCAGAGAGAGAAAGAAGAGGATTAGTGTCTGCTGATGCTGAAAGCATTCTCAGTCTGCTCTGTCTGTGTTTCTGTCTTCCTTTCTCTCGCTCTAATCCTTGTGAAGCTGGTTTTCAGAGAAGCTGTCTTAAAAAGGGCCAGGACCCCTTACTGCACACTGCAGCATGTCTGAACCCACACACATGCACTGGCACGATCACCCATCACACACACACACACACACACATACACAGACTTGTTTCTCAACCCTGGGTCAGCCCCTGTTGTGTTTATCCCCATACATGCTTCAGTAATATCCTTTTTGGCTTGTGATCTTCGTGCATCCAGTTGGAGTTTGTCCCCTTGAACTGCTGGCAGGGGGACAAAACCAGAGAAATTAAATGCTGCAGTTCAGCAGGGAACACTTCTGCGTCAATGGCTGAGATATTTACTGGAACAAACAGTCATGAAGTTAAAGTAAAAATATGCAAACTGCTGCGTTTCCTTGTTGTGCTGCAGGGAATTTGTTCCTTGCCAAATGTTCACATTTAATATATGTGAACTTTGTATTATGAATTCTGTATTTTTACCACTTGAGTCTTATTTTTGTGATCTTTGCTATTTTTACCATCAGTCTGAATAACTCATTAATTTTTCCGATCTATCTCTATCTATCTATCTATCTATCTATCTATCAATCAATGATCATTTAGATAATCAGACAGGTTATTTTAAGGATGGGCCAGTTGGGCCATTGTGTGTCATATAATTGCAGCCACTACACCAAAATTGCTTCACAGCCCAGCACCGTTCTTTGTACAGTGTCTAAGAAAAAGGCATAAGACACACACATAATGTTGGTAAAAAGCCCTTATTTCCCAGTGCACACAGCTGTGGCAAGCATCAGAGGTTAAGGTTAAAGCAGGAATGACAAAGATGACCATATTAATTAATTAAGAGAGCAGAGCCACTTCCCACTCAAAAAGGTCCATATAGGACCAATCATAAAAAACAGATGCATGTTTAATCACCACAGCTCTCCTAAGACAGTAACCCAACATGGTGCACATATCAGACAGCCTGTCTAGATAAATGCTGTGCATCTCACCATGTTTACATGTTTTCATTCAGCTTTCTATTATTGACACATGAAAATTCCATCTGTGTCATGATTCATGAAGTTTCATACTGTATAATATAACTGTGAGTGGAAATGATTACGTCTAACATACCCCCAAAGCAGACATCTTATTGTCAGTGTTTGGTTGTGTCAGATGATGGGCACTACTGAATGTTCTGGCTTTCATGCTGCAAGTGCTTTCATATGGCTTAGAAATCCATCAAATAGAGTTTGCGCTTTCAATCAGTTTTACTGTTATATTAATACTATGAAGTGGCTCTGTCCTTGCTGGCTTCAGTTTAAATGGCTCCTGCTGTAGCAGCTGATGAAATAATTCTTGTTGATATAGCTCACCTAAGGCCATGGATCTTAATGAGGCTGCATTATAATGGAATTACCTTTTTCCTAATTAAAATGGGGAAAGTAATACAAGGAGAATTTATCTTGGGCCCTTTGGCCCTTGGCTGTAGATACATATGAGGACTCAGATGCACACAAGTCTACTCATGTACATACCCACACACACATACTTTCACATAGAATAACCAGATTTTCACTGAACAGGAAAAAATCCTAAAGTCCAAATGATCCTGAAATAAATCTAACTGTATCCTCTGAGTTTAAGTAATGCATGATGGATTTTGTTATCACTTACTGGATTACTGGCCATGGACAGATCATCTTTTACTAATGATGAGTGTATGTGTGTGTGTGTGTGTGTGTGTGTAAGCTCATATGTGCATGTCTTTGAACTGATGATACAGAGCTGCCTTGTTCTATCACACTTTCTCACACTGTTCATTCTCTGTCTCTGACAGCATCGGCAGCTCTGCTTGATGCGACCAATTACCAGGAATTTATATCAACTACACAGTCATAGACACACACAAACACACACACACACACACACACACACACACACACACACACACACACACAGTGCTTTATAGCCTGTAGCGTAGCATCACTATGTTACAGTGTTGTGTTAGTCAGTGGAACAGTCAGCTCGCTGACCATGTCTTTACTGCCTGCGGTAGACAGGACAGAAGGAAACATTGCAGAGCCATACATATACTCACACAGATGCGTAATTCAAGACTCTCTCACTTGTACACTCCTGAAGGGCACAAAAGAGATGCTCTGTGGTTGTGGTTGCGATTCCACATTGAGTCATTATGACTGCGGGAGTCTATCTGATAAAGAAATAGGAAGAAATCAACTGGTAAATCAGTTGAATCAAAGTAAATGACTCAGTGTTGCTTCAAACAAGCTGTTTTAATAAAGCTGATTTCAAGATGTTGTGTTCTTTAACATTTCTTTAACAGCGTTTTGATGTTTTATCAGGACGAGTCTGGGCACTGTGCATTAGAGAATCTTAATACTATAATGTTTTAAATCAAGAAGAAGAAGAAGAAGAAGAAGAAGATTCTTCTTTAAATCATTTCTAACACTGAAAACAACCATTTTGTTTGTTTGTTGTTTATTTCTCCTCCAGCAGTTAGAATGTTTTTGAAACACATCATGAAATACATCTTTGTTTTGAAAGTAAGCCTCGACTCTCCAGGAAACACTGAGGGAGAACAATGTAAAATTACAGTGTAGGTGACAACCGCCCCTCAATCGTCTCTCTGAACAAATCTGAACACAATTCTCTACCCTGCATCACACAAGTCAGGCTTTTGATGTCCTCTGTTTCTGTGTAAATGTTCATGTCGATGTTATTGTTAGGCTTGACATATGGTTTTGTTTAGGTGTGTGTTTGATCTCCAACTCCTGACAGCCAGAGCAGGTGTGTGTGTGTGTGTGTGCGTGTTGGGGTGGGGTAGCATAGTCAGCAGGACATAGAAGACAATTATTATCTTACGTCTCAAAGGGACAGACCTGGAGACATAGACATGCATGTGCCTGTTCGTACAAAGCACTTCTTTCCTGGGAGTCTTTTTTGATGATGTTCTTTTTGATATGCCTCTCCTTATATCTCCTTTTCTGTTCACCCTTCTCCTGTTTTGTCTTTCTGTCTCTTCCAGGTAAATCCTACACAATGATTGGCCGTGATGACTCTCTTCAGACTCTGGGTATAATCCCCTGTGCCATCTCCTGGTTGTTTAAGCTCATCAATGAGAGGAAAGAGAAAACAGGAGCACGCTTCTCTGTTCGCGTCTCCGCAGTTGAGGTCAGTGTTACTGACGAGACCTCAATTTGAAACATTCCCTGCAGACCTGAACAGGTGCCATCAATGATACAGACATTTAGGAAAGGAGGCCACGTGGTAGAAGTGGCAGTAGCTGTAGTGCTATCTGTCATCACGTGCCTGTAGCTGTACTGTTTTTAACTGATTTAACTGCTGTTGTGCCATCACAACTAATGACTTTTCTCTAATAATTTTTAATTTTTTGAATAAGAAGTCAGAGTGTGTGTGTGTGTGTGTGTGTGTAGGTTTGGGGAAAAGAGGAGAACCTTACAGACTTGCTGTCTGAAGTCGCTACAGGCAGCTTACAGGATGGACAGTCACCTGGGGTCTACCTGTTCGAGGACCCCATCTGTGGCATGCAGGTACACACACCGATGGACAAAGACATGCACACATTTTAGCACACTGCAGCTGACAGTAGCTTTACTTTAGCTAATGTGGCTACTGTAGATTCAGTTCTGTAAGTATGTACTTGAACAGCCTCTGAATCTGTCTCAATATGCTTTACTTTTGTTTTTTCAGTCTTAAGCAGAGCTCTGTTGTCTCTACAATTGTGAGATGTGTACACTTGCACATGCAAACACACACACAAACACACACACACACACACACACACACACACGGAGTAGCAGTTACATTATAAGATTGATATGACAATGGTGTCCTTATTCTTCAAAAACTACTGGAAAAGTCAAAAACAGTTTCAAGTGCAGAAGATGTCAAGATTCAAACAAAAATGGAAGCATAACTAGGAAAAATGTCACTTTGTCTTTATGTTCAAGCTATTTTTTAATTGACTTTGCTTACAGAGTGACTTTGAATTTATTGATGAAGTATTAACCCCTGAATAGTATGCATATACATAAGAGTGCCAAAAACGACTGAGTGACGGAGGCTGAGTTAGTGTGTGCATGTGTGGCTCCAGTTATATGTTTATAGGATTATAGGGTCTGATACAAGAACATCTGTGTAATCCTTAACTAATCTGACATAATCTCATCAGTAATGATATCCTGCAGTACCACACACTCTCTCTATTTCTGGCTTACTCTCTCTGTCACTCTCTCTCTCTTTGTCTCTCTCTGTCTCCCATACCTGCAGGCACATTCGAAACTGCTTTATTTGTATATGCCAATCAGTCCAACAGATACAGAATCCACATAGTACACAATATTATCAGTGTTTGGACACTTCTTGGTAGGTAAACCAATTTCCCTCATCCAAGATTAAATGGAAATGGGACTCTATCCTTTTTTATACGTTTTCCAGCTCCAGAACCAGTCTGAACTGCGTGCTCCAACCCCAGAGAAGGCGGCCTGGTTTCTGGATGCCGCCATAGCAGCTCGCCACAGTAGCCAACGGCCCAACACCACCGAAGAAGAACATAGAAACTCACACATGCTGTTTACGTTACACATATACCAATATCGCATGGAAAAGACAGGCAAAGGCGGGAGTAAGTACTGTTTGGTGCCACTTTTTTCAAATGTAATCATTAATACTAATTTAATGATTACAGCTACTTCTACAGCTACAGACACAACACCGTTAGCTCTGTTGTTATCATATCACACAATGTCTGCTGTGAGTTCTACATCTGATAAACATACTAGCATAAAAGCAGACACAAACATAATGTTTACTATTAAAGTATTGTTTCACCACATGGAGGACAAAGTAAGGATTGAGTTGTACACACAACTCTCACTGACTGTATATTCCCTATACAGATTCTGTGTTTCGATTAATTTGCACACACATTCACACATGAGTACGTAAATAACTGATAATGCAGGGGATAATGCAGACAAATGTCTATACTGTGGGCCTTATTCAGTAGCTGTATGTTATCTATGTGGTATATACTTATGAAAATAGGACCACAGAAATTGTTTACAGATGATATAGTTCACCAGTGATGAATCTTTCTAAATCCATATTTAAGTATTGCTGCTATCAGCAACAGTTGTTAGCAAATCTATACAACTGCTCCTGTGATTACACTGTATACATATAATCAGATTAATATCTTCCCTCACAAAACTGATTGTTTAAAGGCTAATCAGGCTTTTTTGTGATAAACTGAGCCTCCAGTATCATCATTACAGGAATTCATGAGTGAAAGATGAATTTGTTTTTTCAGTTGAATGGTTGACTTGACTTTAGTCTGTTCCTTTTATTTTATGCCATTCCTGATATCCTCATTATTTACCTCTTTGATGCATTTTTCACTTTCCTAGTGTCAGGAGGTCGCAGTCGCCTCCACCTTCTGGACCTTGGCAGCTGTGATGTCAAAGCACTTGGAGGAGGAGGAGGAGGAGGAAGTGGAGGAGGCGGGAAAGGAAGGGAGAACTCTTCACCTGGCTCGGCCCCTCTGTGCCTTTCTCTGTCTGCCCTCGGCAACGTGATCCTGGCTCTGGTCAACGGGAGCAAGCACATCCCATACAAGTAAGTTGGTGTGTGTGCAAGTGTACATATGGAGAAGAGAGGAGAGGAGAGGTGAGAGGAGGAGGGGAGGGGAGAGGAGAGGAGAGGAGAGGGGAAATGTGCTAAGATAGTTTGAATCAAATAAGGAGCAGCAATTAATTGGTACAAAACAAAGAAGGGGATATAAGTTTGGAGAAAGTGTGGAGAGGAATGATGGGTGAAATGAGGAGGTAAGGATGTTTTGGAGCTGGAAGAGAGGAAAGCAGATAAGAAATCAATTCAGTAACAGTAAGGTTTTGGGGACATAACGTTATAAACAACAACAGCTGCTGTTACATATTCATCACATCCATTTTCCTGGTTAACTGAGTGGCAATGAGAGCAAAGGAGAGAGTCAGAGACACACACATGCAGAGTGAGAAAATACAGACTGCAGTCAGAGCTAAACAGTTATCAGAGAAAATAAAATATATATCATTAGTTAAGGTTTAGTGTGCAGTATACAGCTTGTACAGTATATGGCCTTAAGTGTACTGCCAATGTCCTCATTTCACCTTTCACTCTTTTTAACTACTCTATTTTGTCCATCCTTCCTCCTCACTCTCCTACTCTCCTTAAGGTTGTGTACTTCTGGGCTTCTTTGCTGGGTTAATTTAGTCACCAGCTTTTGCATTTACATTGCAAAACAACCTGCTACCTAACACTGAAGCTGCAAGCTGTGCTGAGTGTGGTTTGGCACCAGTGACTCAGGGTGTTGTCAGACTTTGGGAGATTTGGAATATATGCCGTGGTACTGCCACTTATGTAGAACCAAAGACTGACAATGTAGTCACAGAATCACAAATCACTGAGCAAAGGCTAGAGAGCACAACTAAGCTAACCACAACATGAAATTTGTTACTCACTGAGAGTCTGTATAGAATGATCTTGGCATACTGATGTCTATACTGAAAGAGCATCTGCTATCTGCT
The DNA here is from genome assembly GCF_020382885.2 of Scatophagus argus. Taxonomy (NCBI): domain Eukaryota; kingdom Metazoa; phylum Chordata; class Actinopteri; family Scatophagidae; genus Scatophagus; species Scatophagus argus. Next base: position 12,506,667 of record NC_058493.1, read on the forward strand.
GGTTGTTGTAATTGCCTTGCTCAGGGGCACATCAGCTGATTAATGGAGGGAGGGCATTATTAATCACTCCACCACACCCACATTTTTCCTGCCAGTCAAGGGTGGAATTGAACCAGTGACCCTGCAGTCACAAGCCACTTCTCAAACCTCGGCTTTAATTCAATGTTGTACTGAAAAATAAGAACAGTAACATAAGCACATCGGTGCTTAAGCTAAATGCAAACATCAGCATCCTAACATGCTCCTACTGAATATGTTAAGCAGATTATCGTTGATGCAGATAATGTTTACAGATAATGTTCAAAATGTTCCAAAATTTGTACCAATCCATCTTGTAGATGTTGAGATATTTCACTACAAAAGTCAAAAAATACTATTGGCACAAGAAGAATGGTCACTGGATCATCAGAGTCATCAGGACTCACCATAGGGGCATCATGGACTTGACTGACGGACTGTTGCACTCTGCTCCATTAATTTCATCACAGTTAAAGGCTGAACCTGTCTCCTAGTGTTTCATTAGTTTTGGAATAGGGTCCCATGCTGCTCTTTTATCCCCAATTCTGTTCCATACTGTAACCTGTAATTCTGTGCTAGTTGATAAGTAAAATACTAGACATTTTCATGTGTTTGTAGCTTCCCAGTTCAATAAAAAGGTGGCAGACACTCTCAAGAGTCGAAGCACATGAGCATGACGTCAGACAAATAACAAGATCCACATTTCAGCCATAACATGCTAATCTGTATAAATCTTCTGTCTCCTGGCAAAGCACCGCAATTTTTCCACTGATATCCCCACTTCTATACTGGCATCTCGCTATAAAATAAGATACTCCAGGGACACAATCACTTGTTCTCCTGTCCAATATCTTGTGTGACCTTTGCAATTCTCAGACATCTCCCTAATCTTAATTTAGTTCAGTCAAACATAAGTACAAGACGTAGTTTTGCAATATGGCTCCTTAATGACAATATCCTGTAATGAAGACGATCTAGGTCCTTCGTTAAAGGCTAGGTCTAATCACAGTGAGCACCATGTTACATACAGTAGTCCTCCTTAGCAAAAAGAACAATATAATAATAAAACTTAGCACTGGCTGAAAGCACTTGAATTAACATACAAATGCTTCATGAGTCATAAATTTACCTACATTAGTCTCAGACACACACACACACATATACATATATATATATATATATACTGTATATATATATACATATATAGCAGAGAGCAGCCTCATGAGAGGTAGGCAGGATATGTATGTGTGTGTGTGTGTGTGTTGAAGCCTGAGGTGGCAAATACAGAAAGAAGAAATGAGAGGAGAGGAGAGGTTCATCAGTGAGAAAGAGGAGGTCAACATTAGAGTATGTACATACTTGTGTCTCTGTGTGTATGTCTCACACATGCGTGTGTGACATGCCTGCAGGCTGTGTTTTTAGAAAAGGGGGACAGCAGCATGTGATATTAGGCCTCAACACACACACACACACACTCAAAAGGCTATGAATGATTGCAGTAGCCCACCCAGGAGAAAGTCTTTTCTTAAACACACAGTCTACTTTTACTCTTCCATCTGTTAGTATAATCTCTCTGGGACATAGATCAACTCCCAATATTAAACTGCATAATATCCAGAGTGCTTCTTTTAAGACTTTGCTAGCCTTATTTTGGAAAAGCAACCTTCCGTGGGTTTTAGCAGTATTAATTAATTGACATAATCTATGATTACCATTAACTCTACCCTTTGAATCCTTTAGCTTTATGAATATGAATATATTAGCCTTAGTGTAAGTTAGTTTCTCATCATAGTCAAATCGCTCGACCTTTGTACAACCTGTAGAAAATGAAAAGAAATATCAATGATCCTTTGTCAAATGTCAAATATATGTGGGGGTCTATTGGAAAATCGACCAGTTTTGTCACATGTTTGAATGACTGTGTGCTTTTCCAGCGTGTCTTTCGTGCTCACATCCAACGTGTGTGTTACTAGGGACAGCAAGCTGACCATGTTGCTAAGGGAGTCGCTAGGCAACATGAACTGCCGGACCACCATGATTGCTCACATCTCCGCCTCACCCAGAGATTTCTCAGAAACCCTTTCCACCATCCAGATTGCTTCCCGTGTCCTCCGCATGAAAAAGAAGAAAACTAAAGTCACCGTGGTGAGTTTGAATCAAACCTTAACGCTTCATTAAACTGTCAGATCATTTGTCTTTATCTCATAAAACTAAAACTTTAGGTATGCTTAGTCAAAGGTAAAGAGAACTACAGTCACTGATAACATACTTTAAACAGGTGGACATATACATCCATCCATCCAGTACAAACATATCCCTCTGCTCATAATCTTAACATCGTTCTGCATGTTTTAATACTGGAGTTCATGTGAAAACCTTGGCTTTGTATAATTAATTACAAGTTGAAATTACTTTATTTTGAATCTTTGTGCTGACTTTATTTCCAATTGTCATACATTTTTTCTTCTCCTCTCACTTTCCATCACATGTGCCTGTAGTGTTAACACCGTCTCTCACCTTTCACTTTCTCATGATCACTTATTTCAGAATTGTTCAGCTGAAGGAAAAAAAAAAGAGGTGAAGGCTTCAGAGCTCTAAAAATAAATCTCCAACTAGAGGAACTGAAGTCATGAGACACTTTAAGTGTGTGATAGAAGAAAGGATAATTATATCAAACCAAATAAAACTTCTTATCTTAAATCTATGTGACTTGGTTAGGCTGCATGTTAGTTCAGGATCTGTCTGGATGTCTTTTCTCACTCCTCTCCATCCTTCCTGTCTCTCTCCGTTGTGAACTGTCAATTAAAGACTTAAAAAAAAAAAAAAAACGCTCTCTGCAAATCTAAAAAGGGAATATTTTCTCTCTCACCACCCTGCTCTTCCTTCCCGTTGCCTGTCTCTTTCTCTCTCCAGCAATACACCTCCAGCTCCTCTGGAGGAGAGAGCTCCTGCGAGGAGGGTCGCATGCGTCGTCCGACCCACCTGCGACCTTTCCACCACCGCGGTGACACTGACTCTGACCTTCCATTGTTGCGACTGTCCAGTGACCCTGACGAATACTCGAGCAGCGAGCAGTCATGTGACACTGTGATCTACGTGGGTCCGAATGGGGCTGCGGTGTCAGATCGAGAGCTGACGGACAATGAGGGACCACCAGAATTTGTACCAATAATTCCTGCTTTGCTTCGAGGTAAAGCAACAGAGCAGCAGCAAACACAGAGCCAAGTAGCTGGAGCCCAGAACAAGGTAACTTAAATATATACATTTCAAGAGTTTAGACAATCAGTACTAATCAGAGGCGCATTTGTTGACTTACTTCTTTCTGTGTTCTCCTCCAACAGGTGCAGGCCCAGCCAGAGATCCAGGTCGGCGGCCCCTCTCAGCCCCTCCCTCAGCCTTCTCAGTCAGTACTTGGGCAGCCGTTGGCCCCTGTGCCAGAGGAGGGAGCTGAGTGCCTAAAGTGCAACACCTTTGCTGAGCTGCAAGAGCGACTGGACTGCATTGATGGCAGCGAGGAGGTGATGCAGGTTTTCCGTCCTCTTTTGTTGTTATCACTGAAGTTAAATTGTTCTATTAGTGTGATTTGATCTGCATTTGGTGATACATTACGAGTTTGGCAGGTTGTTTGACAAGTTGAACACTTATTCGTTTCAAATGGAAACAAGGGTTTTGTCTGTATAAATGTTTTGCTTGTATTGCTGCTGTGGCTTGTGTTTGTAGAGGCAATTTTCTGTCCTTTCAATAAGAATATGCTTTCAGCCGTGTTACAGAATGATGCATTTGAAAAGGCAATGCACTGTTATTATTAAATATTTATAGAGGACTCCGTTATTTGCAGGTTTTTATGTTTAGCAACAAGCGATCGTGTTTATTCTCATCCACCAACACTGAAGGCAACATAAGTGGAGAGCACTTCCTTTGTCAACAATCAGATATTATCAGGTATTCTCATATGAAGCCTTTCTTTTTTTCATCCTGCACTCTGTCCCTTTATTCAGGTGGCAAAGTTTCCCTTTGAAGAGGTTCCATCGAGCAAACAAGGTGCCAAACCAGAGCCGTGTCCATCTTCAGCTGTCCCAGCCTCAGCTCTTTCTGCTCCTGGGTCTGTGTTGGATACAGAAACCAAAACAGGTTAATGCATTAATTATATATACTGCATATAGATTTTGATTCCACCCTCTTATAATTTGTGACAGAAAACTGATTCTGAAGGCTTCTGACAACTGCTGCGACAATTATAGATCAGCAATTTGCCATCAAGTCGAATTATTGTTCTGTCCAACATCCCCAGGCTCTGGATGTGCTGTAGGAGGCGCAGTGCAGTCCTCCTTCTCCTCAGCAGCAGCGGCCTCGAGGAGAAGGACTAATGACCAGCAGCTGCAGGAGATCAAGGAGGTGGTGGAGGAAGCTGAGCTGGCCCAGACAATGATCCACAGCTTGGCTCACAATTCTGGTTCGCCCATAGTTACTAGTACCAGGAGTGTTACAGGAAGTAGCAGCATCACCTCTAACCCCTTGCACAGGGCCAAGAGCTCCCATCTGAATGACAGGTGAAGAGAGGTGGTACTGTGTGCCACTGTGAAATTTTCTTGCAAATGTTGCTGTGGAATGGAATATTTGCCTTTAACTGACAAGATGTCTCATTTATTGCCTCTCTGAACAGCCGCGAGAATCTGAACGTGGGCGGTAACACTGACGGTAAGGCACGCCCACTAGGATCACCACGCCTCGGCATCGCCAGTCTGACTAAAACCTCAGACTACAGGTATAGAGAGTAAACGGGAGCAGTTAAGTTAACTGTCTGCCTTTTTCTTTCATTGTGTTTTAATAAAAAACAACTTTGAAACATGTCTTTGAAAAACTGAATATATTAACTAAAAAATTATTTCTTGCTGATATTTCTGTTATTACTAAATAAACTGTATGCAGCAAGGAAGGAATTGCATGTGGGATGATGAACAGTCTAAATGTTCATCATCAAAGAAGACTGTGGCACCAAACCGACTCCATAATGTTTGATGCCTGTATTCCTCTTCAGGCCTCCATCCTCTCCCTCCCAGCGGTGTAAAGTGTACACCCAGAAGGGCGTGATGCCAGCAACACCCCCTCTGTCCTCACACACTTTGGCTCAAGATGGCCAGGCCACAGAGACTTTGACCTCAGACAGTATGCATCTTTCTACTTCTTTTTTATGCTTTATGCCTTATGATTTTAGACTGGATGTTACTGTATTAATTATATAAAAGCAGATATAACAGTGGCTATTAAAATATTTTTATAGAATTAGTGTTCAGTCTGAGTGCTTAGTTCAGTTTGATTTTTACATGTTACACCACATGGAGTGACAAAAACTGGGTGTTCCAACCATTTGCCTATTACTTTCATATACTTTGAATTATTTATCCATTATTATTAGCTAACTAGTTCATCACCTCTGCATATTTTCTAACTCATTTACAGCCTCTCCATGTACTCCCTCGTAACTGCAGAACTACCCCAAGGGTACTTTATGATGATTGATATTTTAACCTTTTTAAAATCAATTTTTGGATTATTTTCATCTGTTCAATTTTTGCTTCCTTTTCTTTCTTCTTGTTCTTTTATTAGTCTTACTTTGGTAAAGTCGAAGACTATGACCACACTCAAATGGATATTCATATCCTCACCAAAACTACCATATACACATATCTAGAATATTTCGATTTTATTTAGTGATTTTCTGTTTTTATACACTGTCATTAGTCATCCTGTGTTAAGTCTGTGGTACTGCTTCAGTCTGTTGGGCATCCTTGTATGAATCTCCCCATTCTTCTTCATTCATCTTAAGACATATAATATACAGTCACGTATTCAGTCAACTTATCACGACACAGTTTATCTGTACAGTAACTGGTGCTTTTAAATTGGCTTCATGGTGATGCCAACTTTCTTATATTCTGTTCTTGGAATATCACATTAATTGCAATGCCAAATGCGTGTTTGTGATTCTGCAGACAGTTTGGCCGCAGACAGTGGCCGGTCCTCTACAGAGTCCCTGCTGTCCAGGACTTCTCCAGTGGGCATGAGCCCACAAATCCGAGAGCCAACTCCATCTTTGTCTGCCAGTTTGGGCTCAGCTGAGACACTCTGTGACGATGACGTCCCACCGATACCCTTGGACACGCTCAGGGATGGTGAGTTGCAGTAAAACACTACTATTTTTACACAGGGAAGGGGGGATCAGATGCAAAATGAGTCATATGGCTCATTTGCAAATCCTCAGAATTATGACGACAATTATGCAGTACACTAAGCAAGAGAGAACAGGACATGAGCAAATTTGATTCTCTTACTGTCCTCTTCTTGCAGCCTCGGGACCTGTGGTATCTGCAGAACCAGTTGGACCGCTCACGCTTGGGGAGGATGAACTGGTGTACAACATAGTTTCTGGAGGTGTGGAGAACTGTGACATTACAGCTCTCATGGAGACTCAGGGCCTGGCCTGTCGACCAACAAACATCATCAGCTACATTGGCGACTGCTCGATCACTGCCCTCCCCTCGGGCTCTCAAGCCATCAGCGTTAGTGGTATTGCTGAGGGTAGAGCTGTGGAAGATTTTCATATACCTGCAGGTCCTGCAACAACCTCAGGAGTCACAGAGGTTGTTGCCATGGCAGAGGTTAGTGTGACTGTCTTGCTTTGCACAGTGACTAAGATCAATGACATGTGTTCTAAACTCAAGCTAAAAGATTCACACATATTACCCAAAGGCCACACACCAGTGCTGTGGCTGTAACATAGTTGCCACTGAACACAGTTTTTCACAAAATGCTTGACAGAATCATGAAAAAATTTGTTTTTTCACAAGATTCTATACCCTACTGAATTGTGTCCTGTCCTAGGTGGCCATGGCCAAGCTGCGGATAGAAGGTGAAGCCTTAGCCACAGTGATGTCCAACTGTGGTTCACCCATGTCCTCCTGGATGAGCGATCTGAGCATGGGCAGTGAGGCTGATCAGTCTCTTCACAGCTTCAGTCAGTCCCAGAGCCAGCAAGGGGAGGCCCTGGCTGAACCTGAACCCAATCAGAGCCTTTTGTTTGGTTATGAAAGCTGTGGCAGCCCAAGAAGAGGGAGTCTGGAAGGAGAGGTGGTGCTGTCAGAGAACGGGAGTGATAAGGGAACTCCAACCAAAGACAGGCTGAGGAAACTTCCTCCCTCCATGGCTAAAACTAACATCCAAATTCTAGCAGGACCTGGTAACTTCTCTCCCTTCAAGACTTCCATAAATGTGCAACCATGTGTGGCTGTCAAACCCATGGTCATACAGGAATCAGCCATCCTCTCTTCACCTAACAAGACAAGCTCAATTAAAGACCCAGACAAATTTAATCCACCGCTTTTAGCTTCTATTTCCAGTGAGATGAGCTTCGAAGACCCCTGGCTGAAACGTGGTATGGAAGAGGGGAGGTCCAGGGAACTTGTGTGTGAAGAGAAGGCTGGGAGGAGGGAGGTGGAGCATTCAAAGAGCCAGGCTGGAGCTGTTACCGGGGACCACCGTGGCTTCAGTAGGGATGGTAAGCAGGGTCGGTTGGGATAATGTTTCAAGCTAGGAATGTAACATTAGCCCAGGCTAATTCCCACACATTCAAAACAGACAACACATTCACATGGCATTTTATCACAGCTCTCACTGTATTCGTGTTGATCATCATGAAGCTCTCTCCCTTTATTCAGGTACTGAATTACTGGAGTTAGTTCTGCCAGACAGAGAGAGTGAATAGCTCTTTCTTTCCATGCATACACATCTCCTGCTTTGAATTAAGTGTTGATGTGATTTATTATTTTAATAAAATAAACTATCAATCCTTACATGCTAATTGTAAGAAACTGTGGAATGTTGTTTCAAAGTAAAAGATTTACTGGATTCTTAAGTCTGTGTTCTTTCTCATTTGCTGTTCTTCCATCACTAGGTGGTGATCATGGCAGTCCAGGTGGTGAGCTGGTGTTATCGCCAGATTCCTTTAAGAGAGTGGTGGATGGCTGTGAGATGGTCGCTGTGGTTGCCCAGGGAGAATGCCTCACGAGTATCTACAGCCCAGACATCCATCGAACTGCCAGTCTTCCCCGTGGCTGGCACCGTCTGAACCGCCACGATGGTTTAGACAATGGTATCGAGTATCGTAATCTTGGGGTCACCGCTTCAACTCCATGCAGTCCTCGTGCCACACTTGACCGCAGGGGATCAACTGGAAAACAGGGCTTTTTCTCCCACAAGAAGGGGGGAATCCCACCTCTGCCACCAGTACGTAAATCCAGCCTTGACCAGCGGAACAGGGCAGCCAGCCCTCTCCACCAAGCCAGCCAAGGAGTCTCATTACTAGGCAGCTCTGCAGATGATGCAGGGATATCAGGATGTGGCCCCACAGGTGTCAGCAGACAACGAGGCTCCAGCATAGACAGTAGTAGACTTTTCAGTGCCAAGTTGGAACAGCTTGCAAACAGAACCAACTCTCTGGGTCGGGTCCATGGCTCCCACAGTGGTTCCCACCATTATGACTGCTTCTCTCTGGAAAGAGATGGCAGTCTTAGAGGGGGAGGAGGAGTAAGAGGGGACAGCACCATGCCTCGTACTGGGCGCAGCCTCACCCGTGCCGGATCAGTGTCTTCTCCTACTGGAAACACCAGCAACCCCAGTTTCAGTGCCGGTCCTGGGCCGAGCAGCGCTCCACAGTCACCAGCCAAAACCAGCAGTCAGTCAAAGATGTCAGCAGTCAGTAAGCTGCTGATGACCAGCAGTCCAAAGGCGAGGAGTTTGTCTGCCTCCAGCACTAAGACTCTGAGCTTCTCTACAAAGTCTTTAAGCCAAGCTGCGAGTCGCAGCTCCAGCCTTCCTCCCAATGGAAAGGTAGGAAGGACAGTTTCTTCACCGTAAACGAACACACTTTTAACATCTGTAAACCACTTGACTCATTAGACAAAAAGATGAACCATTTAGTTTTAACAAGAATCTTTTTCTTTGTAAACTGTCTGTTTAATTTAAGAAGAAACACACAACACATCCATCAATCACTCAATAGAAGTAATTCAAAAAGTCATGCTCTCCATTTCTCCTTCCACCCACCTAAGCCGTTTTTCTGTTTCCTCAGCCCCAGAGCTCAGTCCAGGGCTCCCTGCAACAGCAAGGACCCTCCCCTGGATCCTGGTCCACCCAGTCTTTAAGCCGCAGTCGAGGGGGAAGCCTGGCTGCAAAGTTGCCTCTTCGGGCTGTCAATGGTCGAATCTCAGAGCTCCTGCAGGGAAGTGCAAGTTCCCGCTCCAGGAGTCATGCCCAGGGAGGAGTCACAGATGGAGGAGAGGAAAGAGGAGTTGGGGGAGCAAGGTTAGTCAGTTTTACTTTCTTTGAGTTTAAATTTCAAATATTTAGTAGGACATTCAGCACTTCATTTAAATTGAGTTCATTACATGGTATGCATTTAGTTTATATGATGCACAAGCTAACTAAGTTTGTAGGCAGTAGACACCATTCATGTGTTGTAAGAATATCATCAATAATAGGCATAACAATTTAAAAAAAATTTGTTTATCCTGATGGTATAAGGTATAAGCTGCAAAACCCATAGTTCAACTTCCATTAGGGACTTGTCTGTATTTACTGTCAGCACCTTACTAAAAAAGGCAAAATGCCATGAAAACTGTTATTGTTTAAATTCCTTCATCCTATTTTCCTGTTCTCAGTGGAGGGGGAGCTGGTGCAGGAGGAGGTGGTGGTGGTGGTGGTGGTGGTGGAGGAGGTGGCTTGGGAGAGGAGAGGCCTGCAGTCATGCAAACGTTGCCTTCTCCCTACAGCAAGATCACAGCCCCTAGGAAACCACACCGCTGCAGCAGTGGCCATGCTAGTGACAACAGGTATAAGCTCAAGTTCACTGAGAAATGTAAAATGTTACAATTTCACCACACTTTTAATATTGCTTCAAGTATTTTCGACTGTGATCTGAAGGGTGAACATCATCTTTTTGCTTCTAACAGCAGTGTACTGAGTGGCGAGCTCCCCCCGGCCATGGGGAAGACGGCCTTGTTTTACCATAGTGGAGGCAGCAGTGGCTATGAGAGTATGCTGAGAGACAGCAGCGAGAACACAGGAAGTACCTCCTCTGCTCAGGACTCCCTCAGTGAGCACAGCTCAGCTACCACCTCCTCCAGACGGAGCTCCAAGAGCAGCAAGAAGAGCAGGAGCAACATAGGTCACAATTACATTTTTAAAACTCTTTTCTAAATATTGCTTCAATCAGAATGTAGAAGGGTGGTATACTTTTGTGCTGTTTTACTATCCAAACTATTTTCTAACTTCTGAATCAGAAGACACAATATGAGATTCACTGAGGTGACAGCTTTGACAAAATGTGATTAGAAGACTTTGAAAGCTTTAAAAAAAAAAAAAAAGAATGCTATGAAAAAGACCTCCAAGAAAAAACTGAATGAGAAAGCAATGATCGGATAAGGGAAAAGTGAAGAAAGTGGTGGCAGAAGGAGCCAGGTAGGAAAGGTGACCCTGACCACCCATCTGTGAAATGGTAAAGGGAATCTGCTGGTGTGAGCTGTAATGAATATATATTCAGCAGAACACCACACAGAGAGGCTGCTAATGTGTCTGCCAAATTACACTGGACTGGTTAACCATGAGGATGGATATGTGCATAAAATCAGATTGGACAGAGGCAGCTCTTCCTGGTGTGTTAAATTGGAATAACCCTTTCCATCCATGTGTGGAGTGTGCAGCCTCTCCTCCTGTCAGCAGCATAAAATCTGAGTTTACGTACTTGCACATTTTCCTTTCGCCATAAATGGTCTTCAAAGACAGCATTCACTGTCAGCCTGTCACAAGATGAGACAGAGACAGAGAGGATTATTCTGTGTTTGTTGCATGTGTTCAATATGGATACAACATAAGTATAAATAGTACGAGGAAGAAAGCGCAGATGTGCCACAGACTGAAGTGACCAAAATGTTAATCACATCTCTAGCTAGTCTCTTTTTGTGCTTGATTTCCATTAGATTGGATTCACAAGCTCGCTCTCTCATTTTTTCTCATCTTTTTTCATTTATTCCTCTCACACATTTTGTACCTCATTCGTCCATCTCTCTCCCTGTGCACCTTCCCCTCCCTGCAGACCCTCATTCTTTCTCTGTCCCCTTATATTCCACTTACTACTATGTAATGAAATACAAATGTCTCTGCTTGACCTTTCAGTGCCACACTGAGACCAAAAGACAGCTGCAGCCTTATTAAAATCTCCATTTTCTTTTCCTCCCCTCTCTTACCCACCTTATCTCTGAGTTCCTGGTGAATCTGATAACTCTCATTCCTGCCGTCATGGTTGGAAATTTCAATGCAAAGCATGTGTGCACGAATGAGTGAGTGTGTTCATTATAGTTTAGTGGATAGATTAGAGAGTGACCTGCTGCTCTTATCTATCAGCTTCATGGAAAGAGATTAAACTTTTTATCTAGCGTCACACTCCATTATGTGTTTCTTGTCTCCTTTCTGCTTTTTCAATCATTTAGTACTTTTCTTTGGGGTTTTTTTTCTCCTTTGTGCCTCTATCCAGTGATCATCCATCTCTCTCTCTCTCACCGACCGTCTCTTCCTCAGCTCACAGTGTTATGCGTTTCTGTCTCTGTCTCTATGCACATGGTTTAAGTTGCACTGTATCTACTGTATGGCCGTGGACCGATACATTACCACATGCACAGCTGTCTTTATCATCCTCCTGAATGGTCCTGTGTAAATGAATGGTCGAATCTCAGAGCTCCTCCTTCGAGCAATTGATCCCACCAATATGTGATGCTAGATTAAAGGTTATAGGAGTTAAAGGAGAGGGTACCACTGCTACAGCCAGCAGACATTGGTTTAGCATAATGCCAGAGTCTGGAGGAAACAGGTAGCCTGGATCCTGTCTCTCCAAGAATAACAAAGTCTGTCTACCAGCACCTTTGATGATCACTATTGAATCACTATTTCTATTTCATTTATTTAATCTGAAGTGAAATTGAAATCCAAAAACTTAAATTTGTTGTTTTATGGTTGGTTATGTTTCCAGGCAAGCTGCAGTGTGTTTATTAAGCTAAGCTTACACACATTAGAGTGGCACTGATCTTCTCATCTAACAGAAAGAAATCAAAAAAGTGTACTTCCAAAAATCACCATCTCTTTAACGGTATAAAGTAGAAGGAGAATAAAAACATGGAATATAACTGGCAATAAAGCCACTTCACTCTTTCAATACTTGAGCATAATATCTTGATGTACTAATCTAGTGCAGTAATAGTGATTAAAGCCAATGGAGTAACAAGCTGTGCCATATTCAAGCAGTTTGTATGGTACAGTTTACATGTTTATGGTTACAGTGGCTGCTTTGTCTTTGGAAGGATAGAATTTCCTTTAAAAATAACCACTGAAACAATGTACAACCTACTGCAGTTCATCACTTGAAGAAAAACAGAAAAAAAAGACAATTTCAGTTTTTTTAGAATAGAGAATGCATCAATGAAGCAGTCTTAGAGTAAGGAACACTTCATGATAAAATCTGGTGGTGTGAAACACTTTGATTAACCTCAATCGTATTTGTCCTTCAGGCCTCCAGCGTCGTCGTCTAATCCCAGCACTGACCTTGGACTCCTCCACCTCCTCGCCTTCTCACCGCTCCTCCAAACAAACCATCACTTCCTCTTCTTCCTCCTCCTCCAGCCCAGGTGCATGCTGGGTAGATGGCCCATTGGGGCCCCCAGCTCCAGCAAACCTCCGGGGCGCAACCGCAATGACAGAAACCTTTGAGATCAAGGTGTATGAGATAGATGATGTCGAGCGACTGCAGAAGAGGAGAGACAAAGGAGGGAACAAGGTGAGAGAGATAAAACAATAGAAACTCATTTGCATACACTGGGGCTAAAGTTGGGGTAAAGGGCAAGATAAGGTTGGAAAATGGATGTAACAGAAAAGGAGGGAGAAACAGCAAATAAGCGTGTGGAAGGAAGTATTTGGAAACAAAAGAGGGAGTATAGAAAGCAGAAAAGGGTTAAAGAAAGGGAAGGTGTGTGAAGAGAATATACCACATGGTGGTAGGCTGATGAAGAAAGAGGAATAGATGTGGGGAGAGAATTAAAGAAGATGGAGAGCCAAATAGCAGAAATGGAGGCCCAGAGGGCAGGAGGCATATTGCGCTTGATGTCAATGAAATTGATTTGATGAATAGAGTTCTGTTGGACACTTGCTGGATGAGAACAAGAGGAGAGAGCTGGAGAGAAATGGAACCATAGAAAGCCAGGGGCTCTGACCTACTGTATGTGTCAGTGAGGAAAGAGACTGAAGAAAAAACACTGAATTTAAAAATAGAACAGTAAGGACTTTCACAGGATGAATATATCAACATTAGCAAAGAGTTCTGTATGAACAGCGAGCTTTTTTCCAATAAATCTACATTGTATTTTTCCCCATGCGTAATATTTTAAAAATGACTTAAAATTCCAAAGATTTAGCAGAATCTAGAATGCAGAGTGGTATTGTAAAACTAAAATGCAAATTAATGCATGGTGCAGGTTTTTGGGTTCCCACTTTTAAACCTTTATGTATTCAGGGGAGGGAGCACTGAGAGCTTTGAGAAAGACGGTGGGAGAGAAAACCATGAAATATAGATTTTTCCCGCAGCTGCCTTAAGAAAGCCACTTTACCCCCGACCGCTTCAGTGAAGCCGCTCGGTGTCCAAAAGCACTCGACTGCGGCCACACTGAGAGTCAATGAGGTGTGAATGTATGTAACCGAGAGAATGTTAAGCGGCTGCTCCTGAAAGGGCCACATGTGTTTCACAGCACATGTCTCAGATAAATAAAGGTGAATCAAATCCACATCTGTTTGTCCTCTGTCTGCGTGTCAGGAGGTGGTGTATGTCAGTGCCAAGCTCCGACTGCTGGAGCACCGTCAGCAGAGAATCAGCGAAGTCAGAGCAAAGTACCAGTGTCTGAAGAAGGAGCTGGAACAAACCAAACAGCACCTGATGCTGGAGCCACACAAATGGACCACCGAGTGTAAGTAGGATCTTCACACATCGTTGAGAGTGTGTGTGTGTGTGTGTGTGTGTGTGTGTGTGTATGTGTGTGAGAGAGAGACAAAGACAGGGTGACTGTGTAAGGGCGATTGTGGGATGTATGTTTGTGTGTCCGATTAGGTATTCCACACCAGAGGTAAAATGAGATGATTGATTTTCTTTTCAAAGGTTTGTTTATAACCAATTGCTTTCAACAATAAGGCAGGTGCTATTCTAAATTTTTCTTACTGTCAACAAGACCAAAACCAGTAAAGCATTATTCAGTACTTTGTGACTTCCTGTTTGTGGCTTGCAACCCCAAGACTCATTTTTGAAGACTATAAACACATGGCTGGTGCTTTAGTGAGTTATTTAGGACAGCAGGACAGTGTATGTAAGATCAAATCAAATAGAACCACAGTATGTGTTCATTGTAATGAAGAAGCGTGTGCAACAGAGTGACTCAATGATGTGTTTTAACAGGACAATAATTGAGCTCTATCTACATATCTCGCTTTGACCGCACACATGCGATACTTGTTTCTGTGATTTGTGTGTCGTGAGTGTCTTTTCAGGGAATTTGTTGACATTGAGAAAAACATAGAATATCACATATTAAACAAAGAGTATTCAACAGTGTTTCTTTCAGTGTTTTTACCTCTGCCTGTCTGTTGTGTATTCAGTTGAGCTACAGCAGGTCTACGAAGTGGACTCTCTGGAATATTTGGAGGCTCTGGAGACCGTGACAGACAAACTCGAGACCAGGGTCAACTTCTGCAAAGCCCACCTCATGATGATCACCTGCTTTGACGTGTCCTCAAGACATAGGTAGACAGATGGAGGAACGGAGAGCTGGAGGACAGACATTCAGACACACATCATGACACTAGATGTTGAATTTGGACCCTTTGACCCCTGATTAACTAAACATCTTTAGAAAATATCTCCTGAATTAATACATCTCACTAGTGGATAGTTCGCAGGAGGGATAGTGGGTTGCACTGGTCATTTGTTCCTCCATGTCATCCTCATGTCTCCTCCTGCTGTAAGTAGACAGAAGGACAGATGGATGGTGAGATGGAGTGTAAAAGCATGGAGATATACAGAGATATCTAACAGGCCAACAGACAGATGAGTCCACAGATTTTTTTTTTTTTCTCTGGGCTTGGAAACAGACAGTAAACAGCATCAAATGGACGGCTACTTTGAATCAGATAAATAAAGCTGCCCAAAGGGGCAGACAGATGGTTCTGGGTCTGACAAGAAACATCAAACGTACCACACAGTTTCCAGAGAAGTGGATAATTGGACTGCTGAGACACCTCTTAGACTGAGTCGAACATTTAGGAATGTACGCAGAGGAAAGGAGCGGAGAGAGAGGAAATAAAAACGGACAATTTTTTAAACAAAGAACCGTGGAGAAGAGGTGCAGAAGAGGAGAAGAGTTCCTATCTGCCACCATTTTACAGGAGCACTTTTTAGACCTTACACAGTCAAGAGCCATTGGCTGTAAATACAGAGTGCTGAATACAGAACGGTCTGGTATTGTTGTGCAGTTTAAAAAAAAAAAAAAAAAAGAAAAGAAGAAGATTGACCAAGCAAAAGACAGGAGGACAAAGAAAAAGATTTAGATAAGTGCCTTGTGAACATTTAAACAATACCAAGACCGGTCCTCTTTCTCTCTGAATTTGTGTACATGCAGTAAGGTGCTAGCATAGAAAAAAAAACATAAAAGATCAGTGTCCTTGGAAAATCTTGAATTTATAGCCATTTCTAAATGTGAGGTTTCACTGTGGGTCAATGTGTCACTATATCACAAAAAAACTAATACTGTATGTATGAATGGTCTTTGGTACATTGATGAGAGATGAGACCAACCTGGACCAATAACTAGAAGAGCTAAAGCAGACCTACAGAACATGGAGACAAACATTAAGTCCTCTTTAAACAGGGTTCAGTATTAATGTTTCCAGCTGGGCAAGTGGGCCAAAGTCAATTTTTACTTGCTCCTATACAAATTGTTTTATTCATCAGCAGTTATTAAATACCAACAAAGACTACAGATAACAATAATCTTACACACCTTATTCTCAAAGAGTGCAACACATAGTTAGAGTTTTACTCACATCCTTAAACAATGCCCAAGCACACTCCCTTTTACAGGAGAGTTAAAATGGTCACTTCAGCTTCACCTCACAACGTCTTTACCCACCACCCTCCAATCGGTACGGCATATGTGCAACTCTCAACAGAGATGGGAAAAAAGTGAGATTTCTCACTGCTTAGGTACTTCTAAAAACAACATGTTGAATTATTTTTTTACCACCTGCCACAAGTGAATTGTGCAATTTACCAGCCTGACGTCCAAGCGTGTGTATCCTTACTCTTGAGCCCTGTTTAAAACAACGAAACTATTGCAAGGAGCAAAAGTTGAACTTGAATAACTTAGTTGATTTTTCCAGGACACAGATTTATGTGTGTTTAAACAAAGAAAACACTTGTTTCTTGTTGTGGGTGTTTTTCCCCTTGACTTCATTCACCAACAGAGCACATCTGATATTTGACCCTCTGGGGCATACGAGGTATGTTTCCCCGATGCACGTATGATGGCCTTTTCATGTTCACAAAGCAATGAAACGTCTGAGTCATATAGGAATGGAAATGAAAATGTTTTTCTCCAGTGTGAAGTACATCCATTGACTGACTTGACTGTCAGACTGACTGACAGGCAGATTGTCTGTTATTTGTATCTGTGTTGTTCTGCTCTATTCTAAAAGAAACTGAATGATTTGTCAATGTGTGTGTTTTATAATAAGGTATCCTTTTTTATTTGAGTGCAATGGGACCATGTAGAGACTACATATGAGGATGACAGAATAAAATAGTTTAATGATGACACAGGAACAGGATAAGCCCATTGAAATGCAGCGTCAAAACTTCTATTAAAGGCCGGTGTTATTGCAACAAGTACTGAATTTAGACTGAAAATACTTATTTGGGACTTAAATTATGGTTACAAATGGGCTATTTAAATAATTTCAGTATTGCCTTTTATTGAAAGGACACAGATGTAATAATGAAATGACTAAAAGTATATATGTAAAGGAATAAAATAGAACTAACAAAAGAAAGGATGATGACCAAATTAAGAGGCAAAGATCTCTGCCTGGTTCCATTTTCTTTGGACGGATAGCAACACTTATGATTTGTTAATATTATTATCTATGGTGCTTGAGATGTTTATGATCTAAATGTTTGTACAAATATAAATATATGAAAGAGCCTGTTTCTCTCTGAAATACAGAACAATACCTTTCGAATGCTTCTTCTACATCGCTGTCATCTCGTCTGTTCTCAGCATCACCACCCTGTCCTATGAAGACCTTTTGCCCAGCAAGCAGAGATTCTGTTTGTTGTCTGAGAGGTAAAAGGAGGAAAATACACTTACTGTAATGATTTTGTGTGATTTGATGATAGTGTCCAAGTGCTAAATTTAACTTGATCCCAATATAATGAACTTAGTTTTTATCTATTCCATTGGGCTGATACAGAAACAGGATATGACTTTAAATGGTTTGATCTTCTCCTGCATGTGTAAAGAGGTAACAATCATTCTTTTGGTGGCTTGTACACCTGCAGTGACAGCAAGGAGATAATCTAGTGGGCAGTAACCCCAGAAACTAAGGTACTTTTGGCAGACTGGACCCATAAAGTGTTTTCACAGGTGGTGCAGCGAGTTCGCCCTGTGACATCTGATCATTTCAGTTCACCGTCCCAGTCATGAATGAAGGTTTATTTATTTAGCTCAGGAGAGCAGAGTTGCTTATTGTTATTATGTTCTTATTTATTTACATCTTATGATCTCTAAAGTTACTATGCATTTAAAAAAAAGAAAAAATAACTGTACATACTTTGCTGAGCCCATGTCATATATAAATATATATACTGTACACATATACGCTCATTTTTATTTTAGATATTTTCTGTTTGATTTCAGTTGCTCCTGTTGTTCCTGTTGGAGATTGTAATGCGTCAGGGTTTCCTAAAACAGTCACATCCAGGGTAGCTAATGTGGTTCAAGCACAACAGGAATTTCAGTCAATGAAATACAGACCAGAACTTAAAAATATGTTGTTTTACTTCTGAAGAAGAAAACCAGTTCAGTATGAAGACAACTGCATTGTTTCAGGTGAAATACCGGTATATTCTACAGTGTTAAAAACAGCCTTGTGTAATTAGCAGTGGATGTTTTGGGAAGCCCAACGTCTGGAAAGGTTGAACAGCCTGTACTTTCCAGAGTTAAGATGCTATGTGTGGGGCTTCTTCCTTGAATTGTCACTGCCAAATCTACTGTTGTAACACTTTATAATTCAATAATTGTGACCCCATATTGTTTATAGCTAACATTCAATTTGTCCCTTTACATTTGTGGCAATCATGCTAAAAGGTATGCACTGGTTGTCAGGTGCTTTAAATGAAATGATTCACTAAATGATATCTGATATATCAGATTTGAAGGTTAAAAAAAACAGTGTAATGAACAAATTGATGATTCATGTTTTGGTAATTTTAAGGGTTCAAGAATTATATGTGTTATCTGGAAACTTGACATATAGCATCTTTACGTTCTTGAGGAGTTTTGTGTGTTAACATCTGTGTCAGACCACATTTTTCGAGAACAGATTTTATCAGTTGCAGTAAGACATTTGTAATTGTGATCAGTTATAAGACAGTGTGTCAGTGGTGGAAAATCTCTACATAACTGATTAAAACCTGTTTCACATTGCCAGTCTGCTTTCTAGAAAAATGAATTATTTCCTATGAGAAATAACCAGGGTTACAACATATGATCTGTGAAGACCAGAGAATATGGAGTGTGAGCTCTGTGTGTGTTTGTGTCGATTCAAGGCTGCAACCATAATGTCCTCTGCATTTTTTGAGAAATGTGGTCTGGCACATTGTGTTGATGGAAGAGCAAGATGGAGGGATGTAAATAAAGAAATGTACTGAAAGAGATTTATATGTGAGTCCTCATTGTTTGAATACAGATTGGGCAACACAATACCAGACAGTCTGCAGTCTGTGCTGATCACAATGAAACACCCATGTGTTGCATTATGACTCAAACACATCTTACAGATATACTGGAAAGATACCAATTAGCCAAAACATTATGAAGACCCACCTAATATTGAGTAGGTCCTCTTTTGCCACCAAAACAGCCCTTACCTGTCGAGACATGGACTCCAGTAGACCTCTGAAGGTATTCTGTAGTATCTGGCACCAAGCAGTCAGTAGCAGATCCTGTAAATTACGAGGTGGGGCCTCCATGGATCTGACTTATTTTTCCAGCACATCCCACAGATGCTCGATTGGATTGAGATCTGGAGAATTTGGTGGCCAAACTATTCTTGAACAATTTTTACAGTGCGGCAGGGTGCATTATCCTGCTGAAAGAGGCCACTGCCATCAGGGAATACTGTTTCCATGAAGGGGGTGCTTGGTCAACAACAATGTTTAGGTAAGTGGTACATGTCAAAGTAACATCCACATGACTGGCAGGACCCAAGGTTTCCCACTAAAATACTGCCCACAGCATCACATTGCCTTGGCCAGCTTGCCTTCTTCTTCTGCTCGGTGGTCCAGTTCCAGTGCTCACGTGGCCATTATGGACCACCCATGACCCATGACCCCATTCACTGGTTTTCCTTCCGTGGACCACTTTCAGTGGATCCTGACCACTGCAGACCGAGAACCTCACACAAGAGCAGCAGTTCTGGAGATGCTCTGATCCAGTTGTCTAGCGAACACAATCTGGCCTTTGTCAAAGTTGCTCAAATCCCTACGCTTGTCCATTTTCCCTACAAGATTTCACTTGCTGCTTAATATATCACAACCTCTACCAGGTGCAAATCTAACGAGATAATCAGTGTTATTCATTTCACCTGTCAGCGGCAATAAGGTTATGGCTGATTGGTGTGTAGCTGCAGGAGGTTTTATTTTACTTTAAATAACTATTTTCAATAAGAGAAACTAATGTATATAATGTATATAACCATGTCATTTCTTACTACATCAACTACTGTTTGAATTGGAGCTCCTGTATCCATATATATGCAGAAGTCACATGGATATAATATCAGAGAGTAGCTTTGGTTTCATTACACAGTATATAATACACACTTGGTATCCTTGATTACTGGAGCTTCCCTACAAAGCTCCAATGGTTCCTTTGTTTCTTCAGGGATTTCTTTTTTTTTTTTAAATTGTCATCATACAGTTATTTTTCTTCCAGATGTGTCTGAACCTTGTCTCCCCTGTCTCTTCAACAAAATCTGAAAAGACTGATCATGTCTGAGAAACTATTTCCTCTGCAGCCTCCTGTCTCAGTCAGCAGACTTTGCCCCGAAACTACAATCCCGTGATAGATACTAACAAGTGAGATATCTTTCACATGCCACAAAATAAGATACTAATTCAAAAATGAATTAAACTTTAAAACATAATAATCTTATTGGTTGACGAATTCCAGGCAGATTTTCTAAAAGAGAAATGTAACAGAAAAAAAAAACACTTCCAAATACTAATGTCAGCACTAGATAAGGCTTTTTCAGTTCCTCTAAATTCACCTGAAAGAGGAACTGAATTCTTCATCCTGTGAAATATATTGTTAACATACATCACGCCATTTTACATGTGGTGCCTCAAGCAAAGGTGCTTGACTTTTAGATCCGGTGCCTGTTTTGTACTAGATGTCACTTAGTGTGAGTGTGTGTGTACCTTTACTAGCCTGTAGGCAGCTTTCTAGATGACATATTGCCCTGTTGAGCCTGCTTTGATCACTAGCGCACAGCAGGGAACAGGAACGAATGTGAGAATGGGGGAGAGAATAGATGAGAGAGGAGAGGAGAATAAAAGAGGCAAAATGGAAATGTAAGGAAAGAGAGAAATCGTATGTGGAAGAGCTTAAATGGGTGCATTCAGGGAATAGAAAAAAAACATAGCAAGAGAATGATGTGGGTAATTTTTGACAACTAATATGCAATCAATTATCTCTCACCATCTACTCACTAATCTACTCCAGTCGCACTCACCTCAGACCAGAGAAAGAGTTCAATTCTCTGTCCAGGATAACAAAATGTATTTTACTTGCTCTATTCCAACATCCTTGAGATGAGTATTTGTCATTTGCTTGTCTTGTTAAAAAGGAAAGCAGTGTCACTGTTATCCAGTTTACATGTGAAAAAAAAATTCACACCTAACATGAAAACAAGAATTTTATGAAACAGCTACTGTGGTGAGTTAATGCTCTTCCTGTTTAATTTGTTGTAACTGAGCATAATTACAATCAGATGAATGCTGAACAGTAAAAACATTTGGATCAACTCTAACAGCAAGACAGGAAGGCTTACAGCTCTGTGTTAAATGCTAAAATCCAAACACAGAAGTAGAGCTGAGGTTGATAGCAAAGTTTTGCGAGTATTAAAAGCACAATATGTAATCTCTGCTGCTATGCGTCCCTCAATCAAAACAAAAGAAGATAGTAAAAGAAGACTATTGAAGTTACTATTAAACCATCACTACAGCAAATGAAAATCTATCTGTCATGACTAGATGTGATACTTTAATGGTTTATTCACGTTAAGTTCAGTTCCATTGGTTGACTTCCTTGCTTACATTGTCATTGTAATTCACTGCCTGGGGACCATAAATGTACTAGACTAATTTCCAGACTATTGAGCGCACCTGAATATAATCCACACCCACTAAATCTGAAAAGAAAAAAAATCTTGTACATATATAGGCCGCAACTGTCTATAAGCCACAGGTGTCCACGTTGTCAATCTGTCTTTTGTTATCACTCTCGATGTCACTTTCGTCTTGAGGCAAAATCCATAAACTAGCTGCATCATTGTTTAAGCTGCAGGGTTCAAAGCGTGTGAAAAAAGTAGCGGCTTATAATCCGGAAATTATGGTACATTTGGTGCCAGCCCACCTAGTAAATATTGATAGATTTCACAGGATAAGTCTAAACTCTGTGCTAGAGGAAAGTCAAGAATCACAAATTAGTAGGAGTCATCCGCCCGAGACCATGCCAAATATCATGGCAATACGTTCAGTTCAAAAGGGGCTGATAATAAAGTTTCATTTTGAGCAGGAAAGCTGCAATAGAGGCAATTAGTCTTCAGCTCAACAGCCCTTTGGTTTTAAGGACCTGCTGTAATAGTGAATAAGCCCCAGTCAAAGATGAATGTGCTGAAGACATGATGAAGATGTGGACTTAAAATGAAAATGGGTTTAGTCTTGCCTTTCTCTTCTAAAATTAAATTACTCATGAATATCCATCGACTCCTTATCACTGAACCCTCAAACATAACAACATTATCGAGAAGTGATACCTGGGAGGGAGGGAAAAAAACAGATTAACTGGTGGTTTTGAGGCTCAGTTTTTAAGTTTATAAAGTGACATGATTCAACATAAAATAAAACAAAAAAAAAAAAAAAAACTTACTAGCAAAATTCGAAAAATGACATTTAGTTGTTATCAAATATTAATCCTTGATTTTTAGTAGTAGATTTGCATGCAGATTACAGATTTTGGAATAAAATAAAGAAAAGGTGAGAAAGAGAGAAATGATAGCAAGGAGAGAGCAAAGAGAGCACAAAGATGAGGTGGTGGTGGGAGGTGTGATGAAAAGAGTAAAAATTGAAAATTGGGGAGAGTGAGTGGCACAAGGGTGAGTGAATGAAGGTGGGCTAAAACCACTCTGTGTCCTTTTTTAGCTCGACTTGGGCTGCCTGAAGAGACACAGAGCGAACCAGAGAGATGAGACGCTGACAAAATGACTTTAATTTGCATGCCTTTGAGGAGTGAGAAAGACAGAAAATGGGTGAGAGAGACAGTGACAGAGGGAGAGACAGAGGGTTATGGTTTAGTGATAGTGAATCGAATCTGATGGCTGTTAAGAGGTGAGAAAGAAGTGAGGGGGAGAGTGAGAGACAGAAAGCAACAGAGCCAATGAAGAGAGTAATGGAGGTACAAACAGCAGCATTATACAACAAGACAGACTTTTCCACCGACCATTCAGTAGCATGGCTTCAATCTTCACATTCAAGACACAGTTAATAAAAGCTTTTTCTTTTGTCTTCCACACATCCATGCATTTTATGGTACTTACGCAAGGGCCAGAAAGGTAGTCCAGTCCCTTTCCCTAACAATGTTTTCCAGCTCCTCTCAAGGAACCTCCTGCTTCCTGTTAGATGTGTCCAGAAAACTTCCAAAGGGAGGCGGCTAGGACACATCCTGATTAGATGTTCTACTCCCTCTGGATGCTCTTCACTTCATCTCTAAAGTAGAACCAGTTGCACTATGGAGGAAACCCATTTTGGCCACTTGTATCGGCAATCTCATTTGTTCAGCCACCACTCAGAGCTCATGACCATGAGTTGGAAAGTAGAAAGACTGATAAAATCTCTGTTCCCTAACCACGTTCCCTCCTTACCACAACAGTCTGGTACTAAGCAGCTTCAATCCACCTGTCAATCTCACACTCCATTCTATACGTGTACAGAAAATATTTGAACTCTTTTACTCGGGGCAGAAAGTCACTGCTAACAAACCACCATTTCCCTGCAGAGAACCATGGCCTCATGCTTAGAAATACTGAGTCCTCCCGATTGCCTCATCCCTGACTGCCTCATACCCTGGCACCAGATGGAGGTCACAGTCTTCTAAAGAACCACATCATCTGCAAAGAGTAGAGATGCAATTCTGAGGTTCCCAAACCGGACACTCTCAAAGCACACTCAGTCAGTGACAAGGAACAGCCCTGGCACGGCCATAATTTCTCTAATTTTCAATAACTATGAAAATAAAATATTACGTGTCAAAACATTTTTATGCCGGGTGTTGCATGTGTGTGTTCAACTAAGGATGGGTTAAATGCAGAAGCCGAATTCAGTGTGTGTATGTAAAAATATATATACTGCCAATAAAGCTGATTCTCAATCTTAACTGTTCACAGAATAGTTCACACATCACATCCAAATAATCCAGAATGGATGGGGTTTCTAACATATCAGCTATTCTGGTACTGAGAGTGCAAAAAGTGTCAGAAAAGTCAAACCTTTTATTTGTAATCTTAAAGAAAACATATTATCACTCTAATCCTCCTTCAACCCATAGAAACACACACACACACACACACACACACACACACAGAAAGGTTTTCCCATTCAGAGGAAATGTGTCATCAGTTTGCAAATGGTAGAATTTTAGGATTAACGTTGGAAGTATAGTGTGTGTGTGAGAAGCACATTACCACATTCCATCACACCCGCACTCTGGGCTTATCTTATAAGTCACACACTGACACAGTAACACACAACAACAAGGATCAACAGTGTGTGTGATGGATATGTATACAGGAAAGATGGATGTTTTGAAAACCTGACTTTACTAAAACAACACACATGCATGCACGCACACTCATCACTCATCTTGATGGTATGTTCAGATTAAACAGGAGACAGAGGCCCACAGCTCCCCATAGTCTCTCTCACAAACACACATACACACTAGGATCACTTATTTTGTATGTCAATAAACAGAAACTTGGTACAATCAAACATATGGAATACATTGCGCTAATTACCAATTGCTAAACTAGTTGTGTCCCCCTACTTCCAGTCTTTACTACTGCTAAGCTTGGCTGATCCCCTCCCAGCTCTAGATCCATACACACAGGTGATGTGTACTCAGATTCATATTTACTTTCTCATCTCACTCTGGAAAAGAGCGAAGAGCTGAACACCATGCACTAAAACATTTAGCTTACCAGCAATAGTATTTTCAGCTTATATAAGGGGTACATGATGATGATTGACATGACATGATTCTTTTAAATGAAACCCCACCCTCATCAGTTATTTATGAGAACAGTAATTTAATTTCAGCAATTTGATTTATCTATGTTTCTGCAAAAAGAGACATTATAAGGTCAAAGAAATTTTAGGGTTAAAACAGCTCCTGACAAGCTATGTGAGAGAATAAATAAAACAAACAAACAAACTGTGGACATATTGACTTTAATGTATGATATTCATCAAATGTAATGTAATGTAATTTACAGCAGGCAAAATTTCTACATAAAACTGATTCGGGGGGGACACACTGATGATGAATGCACTAATAACGTTAAAACTCCAGGAGTTATTTGTGGCTGTGTCTCAGCTGGATGACTGTTGACCCATCTCCATACGACATTCCTCCATCTTCGTCAATAGATCAGTGGTCATGGGGTGTTCCTCACCATGGGTCACCTTTATAATGAGATAGGCCTGGGAAAGTAGAAATGAATATGCTTAAAGAGCATCTTCACTGTCACTCCTGCTATTTCTAGAACCATCAAGATCTAAAAATGTTTTTAGAATTAGTTTAATGTAACTTGTATTTACAGGCTATTTAATCAGCTCTTTTGCTGCATGTCTCCAGACCTCTGCAAGTGACTGTGTAAGTCAAATGTTACAACTAATGAGAAAGGTGGACAAAACTTTAAACACATACATGAATATCACTGCACAAAATAGTGATAAGCTTTCTTCAGGATTTTCTTCCCACACCTGGATGAATGTGTCCAAAGCCTCTTCGCTGTGTGTCAGGTAATGTTGCAGCTTTCCAACTCTCATCAGTTGGACTCCATGAACCGGATGGGGATCAGGGTAGTACTCTCTTTAGAATGGAGAGTGAAAGAAAGGATAAAGAGAAAAGCAGAGACAGAGTGAGTGAAAGAATGAACATTTCTGATGGCTCTGTGAACATATTTTGCTGTTGCACTGTGACTTTTACACAAATCTGTCAGTCAAAGTGTCTAAATATTGTTGTTTCAACTTCTTTTATGCTGATGTTGTTCTGGTAGGTTATCCCATGGGTTGTTATTAAATTCTGTACTGTTCATAACACTATTTTTTCTAAGCTCACGGAGGAGCCATTTAGAAAACCAAACTGTGTTAGGATTAGTATCTTGAGGTGTTTTTGTCTCTTTGTTTTGTGTTCTACTCTGTTTGTTTTCTGTCTCCTTGTGATTCATCTGTTTGGACCAGCTCTCCCTCTCCACCTTGCCAGATTATACTGTCTGCTCTCGTGGCTCACCTACATGCTCCCGTCTACCCTGCTCAGCTCTGTTTCTGGATTGGACCTGATATCATCCAACTTTTGGAGTTTGCCTTTGTGATTCGGATTCTTTGCTCTGGACATCTCCCTTAGATTATTGCACTCACCTGCTGCCTGGTTATTTGCCTTTTGCCATTTCCATTGTGTGTTTTGTACTGTTTACCGAATATCTCCACTAAAGACTTTATGAACCGTTTACCCGAGTCCCCTCTGAAACCAAAACCTTAACAAACAGACATAAAAATGGTAAACTACATAAGAGCCTCTTCATAACTTGCTAAGTTTAATGGCTGTCATGCATAATAATCAAGCTCCTCCTTTAGGATCCATTATGAATTGACTGATTGTGAATTAATTTCAAAAGTGCAGAAAAGCTCTCTCTCTGGCTTTCCACAGCTGGACTGTATCAAGTTCTGCTGTATACCCATAGCAACCCCAAAAGCTGGATGGCCAAACTCCCTTCAGCTCTCCTGGATCCTTGCAAAAGTAAAAGTAATACTGATCCAGTGCTGCCTAATCAGGATGGATTCCATATTACCTCCTCAAGAACCGGAGGTTCAACAATCGCCCTCAGTCTCCTCTCTAGCACCGTAGCAAAAGCTTTCCCAAGGAAGCTGAGCAGTGTGACGCCCCTGTAATTGGAGCAAAACTCTCTGCTCTGATTTTTTAAGCCTAGGAACTGCCGGAGGCTCTGTCCTTGAACTCCACATGACATTAAAAGGACAAGATGACATTTGGACATTTCTTTTGTGCAGTTTATAAGGAATTTATCTGACTGAATAATTTTAAGATGTGCATAGTATACTTGTGTAGCACAGACTGGTGGGTTATGCTGGTATCTCCAGGCAGCCATAAAAAAACAAACAAAAAAAACAAAAACATGTAAAGCAAGGCACAGTATATGATGAACTTTGATCAAGTTTAAATAATTAAATTTAGTGATATTTTTAATTATAAATAATAATAATTTCTTAGTGTGCTCTCTGTCACTCTGAGATGATCCACTGACGTGCACGGCATGGACATCACACAAGACAGATGATTAAATGGACAAGACAAATAAAATACGCTTTGCTAATCAGTGTCTGTATGCAAGCGTGATGCATAAACAAGTAGGAATGTGTAAGAAAAAGGAAGGTCTTTCAAGTATGTGCATTATGCATGTCTCTATTTTTACTGAGTGGATATATGTGTGGGTGTCAGACGAGCACAACTATTAGTGCACATACTCCAGTGGTAAATGCACAAAACAAACACATATTGTAAATACGTATACTCTTACCACTGTACTTTTACACACACTAATGTGCCAGGAGATCATGTACACAGTGCATCTATGCACTCTGTATCTATGCATGAATATACTGTTAATTATCCACAAGACAAACATGCACACTGTCACTGTGCCTTTATTTAAAAACTAGTCTTCCGGTGACAGAAAAAGATACAGAAACAGCGAGTGCTGCTCAACATCTTTTGATGCCAGGATTTTCATTTGATTTATTTGTGAAATTTTCAACACCACCACCACCAACAATAAAACAACACATAAAGCCTTGCATGTATGATTGAATAAATGAAATATATCAAAACATTCTGTAGAATGAGGTATTGGCAGGGAGAATAATGATGCTGATAAGAAGGTAGCACCAGTAACCAAACAGAAACAAATAAATGGTAACCACATTTTAGAAAACTTAATATTAAGCCATGAATTGAGTATTTAATCTTTTTCTGTCACAACATTAGGGTACCCTTTATCCAGTGGGCTCGAGAGACGATAAAGACTCTTCAAGTGCATCAGAACAACCAGCGAGAAAAGCTACAAGGTCAACAAAACATGGCGGCCGTCAATGCTCAGCGCGTAGAACACCAAACAGGCAAACCAAAGACGAGGAGTGGATGTTAGCAGGGCAGGACAAGTCCAACACGTGTGGCTGAGATTAACCTGTACAGGGTGACACTTATCACAGTTTGATGAGATGAGATAGATTAGAGCTAGTTTGCTTTCAGACCAATGCGCCTACTGGAACTACTCTGCACAGTAAGACCCTGTAATGGGTGCAAATGCATGATGTGTGGACACAGTTCAACACTGACTGCCAAACCTTTGTGAGTGCATGTTGAGATCTTTTGACCAAGTGGTGCGCAGATTATCAGAGGCCAGAGGCTGCCAGGACAGAGTTATGATCAGCCTGTTCGGTGATGCTGACATTAAGAGACTCTCACACGGCTCACATAAGGGACATACACACACATGACTGAGAAGATTTCTATCTAATTTGTCTTTTATTTAATTAGGCTGCATGAATTTAAATCAGCTTGAATCTAAAACCTAAATAATCATGTGGCAACTGAATTTGCATCCATTTGTATCCACATGGATATGCACTGATGCTTAATGATACACACTAATGCTTAATGACCTTTGTATATTAAGTTCACCACACATGTATAAATATGCAAGCTTTAAAGAAGCAGTTCAGACACACATAGAAGAAGAACTGGGACATCCCTTATCCCATATAGATAAATGTGTGCAGAGGACTTTCAGGAAGCAGCTCTGTTATCGGTAAACACTGGAGTTCTCAAAATGCTCATTTACCCGAATCTACTTGTCATTTATCCTCTTTTCTTCTCCATCCCTGCTCTTCTGATCTCTCTTCCCTTTTCCTATTTCACATCTCCTTTGCTCTGCTTCTACCTGTTTATATTTGTGCTTTTTGCCCTGCTAGCTACATGGATTAAATTTGGTGAGGTCGGTTGGTTGGTTTCCTTCTCCCCTCTGCTGCGCTCCATTCATTCCTCTCCTCCACTCTACCTCTTCTTCCCTCTTGAGATGTTCCTCTCTCCCTCTCTTTTTTCTCTTGACTAAGCATACAAAATGTTGTTTTGTTTTTTGTTTTTTTCATTTTAATTTTATATAACTGCTGTGAGATGACAAATAAAGGCTTACTGACAAAGCAGGCTTTCTCCCTCTAGATTTTCTTGTCTGGCTCATTCTCTCCCTGACCCACACACACACACAGACAAATAAACAATAAAAGCTTTAAGCACACACAGACACAGGAATAAACACATGCACGACAGCATTAATGTATGAACATGCACGCAGACAAAGATAAGATCAATTTGAATCCACTTCACCCTCTACAACCTGTTATATTTGGCAAATGTCACTTCTGTCCAGAGTAAACACACCACAAGAGGGTTCAATATACTCTCAGCCCCATCAAATGTGAATAGAAACTGCACTGCATCTGCTATAAAGAGCACATTAATCTTACTTGGTGGACTGAATGGACTTGTAGTGGCCACAGCCAGAGTCACTTAAATCTCTTATTGTTTCTTTGGTAATTTTCCAGCAGAATGCTAGTAGCCCATTTGTTCATACTTTTAAGCCTAACTAAACCACTAACTGACAAGCCTACCAATTACAGAGGTTCACCCTGACGCTGTGGTTAAAATTAAATCATTAAGTTCAAAGGCTAAACCAACGACATTAGTCCTCCATGAATAATAACATGTTACAATATTGATTTAATTACCAAGCCAGTGATTCAAGCTGCCATGACACGCAAACACACACATCAACACGTATCTCCAGTTATGTTTTCCCTTTGCATATAGAACCACACAGCAATTAAAATAATTTCATTAACTTGCTGTCTCTTGAATCCCACCCTCCCTGTTTCCCCGGGAGAGTAAATTGAAGGGAAAGGTCTTGCAGTATGCAGCTAGTTAGAAAGCCATAGCTCTCGGCTATGGGGAAGAGACGGGGCAAGAAGGAGAAATAGTTGTGGAGTGTGTAGCATTTCCAGGCAAATGCAGTGGAACTAATGAGGTTCTTGTACGAAACAAAAGATCCACGGCCTGCTGTTTGTGAGAGGGAAACATGGATTATTTTACTAAGTGGAAAACTGAAGAAGGAGGACAAAAATATGGAGGAAAGATTAGCAGTGAGTATTCTCCTTAATTAGATTTTGTTTTCTTTCCAATGCAACACTTATTTCAGTACTGTCTTTCCACAATTTAGCACAGACATACATTTAGAACCTTTGAAGAACATTTAAATGAGCTTTGAGTCACAGTTTAACTGATTAGTCGACTTTCTGATGCAGATTAACAAATGCTGAAAAGTAATTAAAGAATGTGTCATTCCGGTATCTCAACAGAAATATATTTTTGCAGAATTATATTTCTTCAATTTCTTTAGTAATGTCATATAAAAAACTGTCTTTTTAAATCAAAACATAAGGACATCAAGGACTTTCTGCCACTACATGAAGGAGTTTTTTTTTTTTATAAATATTATTTTATGTATCTTCTTTTCCCTCAACTTGTCTTTGTCTACTTCAGTCAGTTTGTTTGGCTTTCAAATACTTTAGTCTTCACCAGAGAAAGAGCAGATCTGTAACATTGTTGGTTTTAAAAGAATGCAGCTTTGTATTTCATCTGCTACCACCAACAAACCCATGAAGACTGACAACGTGGGCGCACTTCACTGCTCTACTAAGGCCAACAGTGATGCAGAAATCCTATGCAACACATTTCTCTCCGTAAAACTGCTGAATGCAATTGCAAAAGGGCACATCTAGAAAGAGCTCGTTAATTCTGAGGGACTGAAAACTGCTAATGAATGGAGCTGTACATGGTGGAAAAAGTTTTAGCTGTTACTCTCTATCAGCGAAGAGTCAGGATAAATTCAAATAGCTGCTTTCACACTGTCAGAGCGTTTCAGATTGAAGTTTTACTTCATGCGCCTTCACGTATTCATGAACGTGTGTGTGTGCGTGCGTGTGTGTGTGTGTGTCAGCATGTCTGCAGCAGTAAAATATGTGCAGCGTTCAATAAGCCTGGTGTGTACAGCCTGCAGCAGCCTGTGCATTACTGGCACACAGGCGCAGGGAAAAACCCTCTCTACACATCACAAACTGAACAGAGAAACTTAAAAAGTAGAAAGCGAAAGAAGAAAGGAATACAGAATGAGGGGAAGGACAGAGAGAGCGGGAGAGATCGAGAACTCCTGCAGCTATCTTTTCTTCCCTTCTGAAGAGCCCAGAGGAAGATCGGAGATGAATATGGAAGATCTTCCTCCCACTCTCTCACTGTTTTCTCTTGAATGCTTTTCTCTCCTCCTTTTCCGTTCTTTTTCTTTCATCGTTGCCTCCCCAGTGCATTCCTCCAGTCCTCTTTTTGTCCATTTTCCTCATTTCAAACCTCACTTTTTGAACCGCCTCCTCATTATTCATTCACTCTCATTTGGTTCCTTTATTTTTGCCAATTACACTTCCCTCTTCTTTGCTCTCTCAGGTTGGGGATCACAACACACTCTTCTGCCACTCTCTCATTATTCATTTCTCACCTGCTTACATCCCCTCACTCACCTCTATCCTCATCTAAACCCTGCTCTCTAAAACCTAAAACTCTCCACGACCATCCCACACTTTGCTTTCAAGACCTTTTTCTCAGTTTCTTTCAGATGGCACTATTCTCTCCATCCCTTGTCAACATCTTTCTTTCTGCAGCTTAGTGCTTATTTATTGATAGGCTTTATTGCTGCTTCTGTCTTGTTAATATGGTGTGTGTGAGTATGTGACAAAGAAAAAGCACAGCTATGTTACAAGAGCCCTGCGCCCTTCACGCAAGATCAATTACACACACACACACACACACACACAAGAAGGTAAGGATGTGTGAGAGCTGGAGGTTCTTATTCAACAGAAAATTAAAACTGTTCAGGGGACCACAATCTTTTTTTTCAGTGCTCATTTATCACCCCCCCCCCTTATCAGGGGTAAAATTATTAAGAGATTTTATATATCTGTTAATTATGTGAGCTCTTGTGGTTTCTCTTTCATCTACTCCCATTCCCATGTTTCATCTTGTCATGTCTTGGTTTAGTTTTCTGTAAACCAAACTCAACTCTATCTCTTATATATCTGCTCTTTTTGATATACAACATTTGAATTTCTCCTCTTGCATCATAATCAAGTTGTCTTCTACTCTTAAATACAAAACAAAAGACGTTGGCTCGCCAGACATTACGTTACATAAGCAATGCTCAGCCTATACATGATGTCTTCCAAATACCAGTCTACAGGTTCTACTTTATGAAATAAGTTTGACTATTCTACCAAAATATGTTAAACACACGTCTCTGACAGAGATTCCTATTTGCTTGTTTTTTGCATCTGTGTCACCAGTCACAGCTGATGATGAGCCCTGCAATTTTCCTCTCTATCACATCTTCATGCAAACTTTTTAAACTGGCCCTGGCCCACAGGGAAAGGCACTTCAAGCTCAAAAAGAAGCAAAGAATCCATTTTATGGTACCTTAAAAGATCACTATGATGTTTTCCCACATAATATTCTATTGTTTCTATGCATCTCCTGGGTCTCTGCAGGTAATCTGTGTGAGAGTCAAAAAAAAGTTGGAGCTAGACCTAAAATAACAGAAAATGCCTTCTGGAAGTCATGTAAAGACTACGAAGGCGTCAGGATTGAGTCGCAGCCCAAATCTTTGAAGTAGTAATCCATATAGTTATGCAAGTCAGCCTTCACTCAGGGAACTGCACTTCAAATGCACTCTGGATGCATTACTTTTGTCCTTTTACTCACATTTCTGTCTATACTACAATCAAGAAGGATAAACACACCAGAGAACACACCGATTTCCTCCCTCAGACACACACAAAGTGACTCACCTGTATGCTGGAAGTGTTTTCTCCCCATATCCCATAGCTTCCTCCCAGTGTCCCAGCTGAATGGAAGCATCTAGAGCCATGTCTGTCACCCTGAGCTTATACAGATTTTCATCAGGCACCTCACCACCAACAGTGGATAACAGATGACTACAGCTCGCGAGTAAAGTTTGCCAGTCTGGAGAGTCTCTTAAGGAAAAGCAACATTTATACTGAATGCACCAAAAAGCTGCAAAACCACATCTCCTACAGGTTATCTTAAGTATTTATAAAGACAACTTTGTGTAAATTTACTGATTTCATTTTGTTTACAATTTGAGTGTTAAGCTTTGAGAATAATGTTTAGACACATAATTATTTAATGTCTGTCTCCTCCATCCTCCATTATATATAACACCTAAGTGAAAGTACTACTAGGCTAAAAGCACATAAGCCACCAAAACCTGAATGTATAACATTCCTATCAGTCACAACGCAGTGCTTATGACATGTAGACATTTCATTTAATCATCATCCCCACAATACAGTAGATGATGGATGATGAACTCGAGTGTTGATTGGCTGTAATAGACATCGGAGGTGAAGGATACCCGACTCGGCTTTCAGTCCCTCCAGTCTGGGCAGAGTCTCCTTCAGCAGGCGCCATCTTGACTCTGCCCCTGACAGCATGAATCCGTCCTGGGAAAGAGAGGAGAGGGACTGACCGAGCATTCATACACTGACTACGTACATGTGACTATATGAAAAACACATCCATGTACATACTTGACCATTGGGGGCTTGCCTGGCCACGAAAGGAAGGGTTTAAATAAAGAGAAAAAGGGGAGGAGACAAATGACAGCAGACTGGAAAAATGGTGACGGGTGGTATATGGGAAATAAAGCATGTGTACAGAGTAAACTGATGCACAAAAACTAGCACCAGATCAACAATGCTTTGTACAGGAGTCATCAAGTTGAGAAGCAAAGTCGATTTAAAAAAAAGACTGTGGCTTCATCTGAATGTGATCTTTTAGAACCTAATCAATCCTTAAACCAGACCATCTTACAATAAATCTCACGTAAAGATGTTTACATGTCCGATCAAGATTTAAAAAGTGAAACTAAAGAAACAGTATTTATTAATAATAACCGGGAGTAAACAACACACAACACACAAACACCATCTTCTGGGTTTGATGTCAACAGTTGTCATGACAGCTTTGGGTCACAACCCACCAGCTTGCCACCATCATCTTCTGAAGATTAAAGAGAAAGAGTTATGTGTGTGTGTGTGTGTGTGTGTGTGTGTGTGTGTGTGTCATGCAGAACAAAGGTTGGCTGAATAAAATGAATGTCGTTGTCCAAGAGAATCAACCGAGTCCTCTCTCTCACCTTATCTCAGACACACACAGACATTTTTGAGTGCTGCTGTGTTTTAGCAGAGTAAGACCAAAGTGTCACAGACGCCATATGGAGAACAAAGCTCGAGACAGAAGTGATGACAGAGAAAAAAGAAGGAGGGAAAGAAGGAAATGGAAACATACAACGTGAAGCGGTGAAATACGGGAACATACAGATTGAGTGGATTAAGATGGATGGAAAAGAACACTGCAGCTGAAAGACAAGATAATTTTTCTCATTTTTCATGATGTGGTCAGAGGAGGGGACAAGGGCAGTGAAAGAGAGATAGCGGGGGAGAGAGGGAGAGTGAGAGAGAGAGAGAGAGAGAGAAAGACAAGTGTCAAGAGGTGGAGCATGACAGAGTGACAGAGAGGCAGAGGAGGTCTGCAGGAGATAAAACGGAATGCAAGAGTGAAAGAGGAAAAAGGAGGAGAGGACAGGAAAGGGTGCACTGTAACAGGTTGTGCACAGATGAATAAGCCAGCAGTGGCAGACAGAAGAGTGTGTGTGTGTGTGTGTGTGAGTGTGTGAGTGTGTGTGTGTGTGTGTGTGTGTGTGTGTGTGTGTGAAGGAGAGCACGCTTGTGTGGGTGTTTGAACAACTTGTCATGTGAAAACGACAACCAAACGCATCTCTCATTTAATTTACTGCAGTTTTTCATACTGTAACATACCAGTAGCAACATATCAACATACCAACAAACCAATGCCAAACTGCAAATTCAGCTTCAACACATTCAGCACACGCCAAAACTGCTCGACTCTACTACTTCTACTGTGTCATCGTGTGCATCCACTCGCCAGGTAATTTCAGATGTTCCTATCTCAAACTTATTAAATGCTGCATCTACCTCCGGAAAGACATTGTTGTGCTATGCTCAGGCTACTGCATAACAACAAAGCAGCATAGTATATGAAAATACCACAGTAGACTGAAGAGAGAAAGGTCAGTTATGGTGTGGAACACCTGATGTTGAAACATAATAGGGAGATTTGTCCTCAGACATCACTGCTTAACAGAAATGTTAATACAAGAAACATCTTTAAAGGGATGAATTACTATATTCAGTATTAGTTGGATCTTTATGTACACTGATAAAGCTTGTGTCTTTGTGTTTGGAAATGAATGACAAGTTGATATGCTAAACCTTGATAACTCAGCAGTGATGTGACCACCTAGTTTGTGTATCTGCGTCTTACTTTGTCTTGGGAGTCACAACGCTGACAGTGGCAGGTAAAATGGTACTGGTCCTCCAGCTGTCTCCGTCGCTCTTCAGTCAAAGACAACGTCTCGATGTAACTTATAGTGAGCTGAGAACAGGGAGAACAATTACTACACATAAGAGAGTTAAATGCAGTTCAGTGCAGGAGGCTGAATAATTTGGAATTTAAAATGTGCAGATTGAGTACTGTGAAAAGATATGCTGTAGGAAGTGTGTGTGTGTGTGTGTGTGTGTATTCCAGATGGCATAGATGCATCTCATTACATATAGTCAGGAGAGATGGTGAAGCACAGAACATGAGGGAAGACACTGCCAAGTTTGGAGGTGACATCCTGCTTGTGCTGCTGTGATATTTTCACTTTCTCAAGGTACCTCATTAAGTTCACTGTACCTCCATCAACATTTATTATTACATATCGTACATAATAACATTCAGACAATAACCAAAGTGATGTTACATCCATGAAAAACACGATTCTTAGTTTCAGGTAACTCAAAACAGCCTCAGGCATTGGCTCCTCCATCAATAACAACAGCAAATAAAAGACGGCATCACAGTTGATAATCATATTCCATGTGGTTAATGTTGTGAACATGCAGTGCGAGTGCTCTCTCTTACCTCCTCTTCAGGGTTGATATCCCGAACAGCTCTGAGATGCATTTTTGTTCCCTCAAACACCGTCACACAGTTTGGCCTACAGTCATGGTTTAGCAGAGATAAACTGCAACACAGTCGACAAGATGATGAGGGGCCGAAAGGACAGAGAGAGACGGAGAGAGGGAGCATACCAGAGGGAGGAGGGAGGAAGAGTGAAGGTAAAAGATGGAGAAGAGACACAGCAGTGATGAGGGAAGATGAAGAAAGAGAGTGAGGGATACAGAGAAGGAAGAGAGAGAGAGAGAGATTTATCTGAGATTAAATGCTTAATTTGCAGCTAAAGCTCTTGTGAGTCTCCCTAAACTGCACGACAGCACTTTTCGTCTTTTAAATGTCCCTTCTTTATCATGTGCAGCCCACTAAAGAAGTGAAGAGGACAGAGAGCACATGATAAAGGTTGAGATAAATAAGTCACAACACAGCCAGGGCCTCATCCTGCTGAGCCACCAACTGCCACATGTCCCACTGTTTGGGGGTTTCTCAAATCACCGACACCAGTGCTGGCTGAAATGGTCATTTGTGCCAACATATTCACGTGAGAAGAAAACGCACGCAGAGTGACACATCTCCCTCAAGAGCACCATCCATCTATCAACTATAGCTTAGCATGGCTGCTGTGTCTTTTAACCCTTTGTCCACGGTGCTGTTGGGGTTTTTCCATCCTGCACACATAGGTTAAGACTGAGGGCTCAGAATAAATGTTGAAAACGCATGCACGAACGCACACACACACACAAACACACACAGATAATTCCCTGTACAGTATGACAAAATGAGAACTCTGCTTCTGTCATAACAAATGTCATTCTTCATTTTGTTCTATGTCGATCTCTCTCTCCCTGACTCACATACACAAATAGATCAGCAAACGATGGGTACTCCACTTCTGTCACAACTAATGCTTTTGATTCATTTCCCAAATTTACTAAATATACAACCAGTCCTCCCACTCATCCACAAGTGACACTGACTGACAGTGTCAGCATCAATACACTGATGGGAAAAAGGATTGTTTTTATTTAAACTTTGACTGGATGGATGGAGGGCTTTTTCCTTTAACTTTATTAAGCCTACTACCAGTATTATCTCAGTGGGTTTTATCAGTGCCATAATGAAACATGTTTTTGAGACAATGTTCTAAAAATCTACTGCAACACAAGTAATTCGGTAGAGTGCAGAGTATCGGAGGCAAGAGAAAGGGAGGATTGTTCATATTCTGTTTTTCATTGGATAAAATATTTATACACACCAGCTGGAACAACATGAGCTAATGAGTGGTAATACAATATAATTACAAGATATTCAATGAATAATATCTTTGACTTTCAATACAGTAAAACTACACACTATACTTTCAGTGTATTACAACTCTGATTCCAAACAAGTTGTTAATTTGGTCATCTCTAATCCTTTTTCACTCAACTGAAAACAGTTCAAAGACAATATATTTAATGTTCAAAAAAGATCATACAGTTCAATCAATGCCTCTGAACATGAGAACTTTGATGAAGGGAGAATTTATTGCAGGTCTGTTGTATCAGACTGCATTAGTTTACAGTGCGTGTCACTTCTACATGTCTCTGTGTCTGTCTCATACACTGTGTTGCCTACACTGTGAAAAAGACTGAAGTGCTGAACAGTGCAAACTTTTCTGTATAAATTTGTCTCAGCTGTGAATCCTTTCCAGACTTTTACTGTCACTGCACACACGGCTGGGAAGAAATACAGAAGAGGTTTTTCTGTTTTTATGATGAACACCCCCCCCACCCCTCCATTAAAGCAGATCTTGTTTATCATATTCATAAAGCAAAACAATGGGTGCAAGAGATAAAGACTGTGTGTGTGTGTCTGTGTGTCTGTCAAGCCTTTGTAAAACCATCAGTAACCCCCTGGCCTTGTTCTAGTGGAGAAGTTGCAGGCTGAATATCAACTAGAAATCAAGCCCTCCAAACGATGCTTTTATCTGATGGAGAGCAGCTCATTAGCATACTAATTAGATTAATTAACTAAACACATCTCACATTAACAATATCTGCTGAAGCTAACTGTTGCTGTACTCAGCAGGATAGAGAGCCAAATATCGCACGGATGTGAGAGGAAAGACCAAACAGTTAACTGATGGTTAATGAGAGAGAGGGCGAAATGCTTTTCTTCTGTGCGTAACTGATTCCTGTGTCAAAAGTTTAGAAGTGGAATACCAGTTCATTTCATGCTGGGACAATGAGTGAACTCAAGACCCATTCATCTCTCCAGTCTGCTCAGCTTCCTGACTTTGTAATTGGTTGGCTTCACAGCTTTGAGCATTAATCATCCAGGTACACTAAAGCATAACAATGTGTAGACTAAAGTCTGTAAAGTCTGAAGGCTGTGACTACATGTGGATTCATGTTACAGCCTTTAGACTAAAGTCTGTAAAGTCTGAAGGCTGTGACTACATGTGGATTTATGTTACTCTGAGTCAATATGAAGTACAATGCTGGTGTAGATTGCAACAAGTAAACAAAAGTCTCTGCTTTCAATCCAGATGAGCATCATTGTGTTCCTGATGAAGAGCTCAGAAGGTGGGATTTTACATATATTTTCAACTGGCCAATTAGCAGAGACTTCAGAGGAAAACAGAGACAGACAAGGATGAGCTTAGTGGATACAGAGAGGGGAAACATACAGCAGGGAGAGAAGACTGAACAGAACGGGTGAACAGAGGTGTAGTCTCACCAGAGTAATCCCCCTCTCTTCAGCAAACCCTGCGGTTGCTAGGCAACCCAAAATATGAATAGGCAGGGGACCATCCTGTGTACGGGCCATCATTTATGGATGAGTTACGACACAAACCGCAGACACACGCTGACACAGACACACATGGTTGGGCTGAGCTTTGGTAAAGCCACTGTGACCATCTGACATCTCAACACTGGCCAGATAAACTGCCTGAGATACCCACAGTGTGAGTGTGTGTGTGTGTGTGTGTGTAATAACAAGTCTAACAACATGTGCAGCGACAGGCCAAATCCCTCCCCATTCACCCAGGACTCAATACAAGAATTACAGTGCATATCGCCTTCCTCTGTGAGTGTGTGTGTGTGTGTGTGTTTCACTCCCACATGCCAGACAAGAATCACATGTCAGTTGGAGTCAAACCTCATACTTCTCTCTCTCTCTCGTCCCCAAACAGCGTTATAATATTCTGTCAACATTCATTTTCAAGTTTTCGCCTCACAATAAAAATTCACAGATTCTCTTCCCGCCTTCGTTCTCATACTTAAAAGAACTGTCAGGAAAATATAGCGAGGGGAGTGGGGAGGGTGAGTGGGGAGAGGATGGGTGGGATTGGTTGGGGTGCAGTGATCTGGCAGGTAAAGCCACATTTAAATTTTGTGGCATTTTTATTGTGCAAGTGTGAGAGACAGAGAGGTACCATCTGACAAACATTATGAGCTAAATTGAAATTAATGATGCTTTTAAGACGTGTATGCTTCACACATTGCCCTTTGTATGTGTGTGTGTGTGTGTGTGTGTGTGTGTCTTACCTAGGATACAGCCCGACGCCAATCTCTGCCAGTTCTCCGTCACTGATGGTGAAACAATTACATGTCACCTAAAGAAAAGAAAGAGGATAAAACAAGAGAGAGAGATTAAATTGCCTCAGGGAACTGACAATAGCTTTCATCATGTGTTCGGAACATTTTTACATGTCTTTGGCTCCTGCAAAACCCCACTGGCACTGCAACTGAAACATGACATGCAAGGTTTTTGTTTTGAGATGCTAACAATTGGAATTTGGTGAAATTACCATCTGGTCGTTTCTGAGCCAGGAAAAATTCTTTAAAACAAAAATAAAAGCTTTTTGAAGTAAAAGATGTGTCAGAGAGATTTTTCATCAACCAAGTTAATACAATCTTGTACAGTCACTGAGACTGTCGGGAAATGCCTGTTTGCAGAAGGGTCTGTGAAAATGAGAAAGAGTAGGAAACTGAGAGTAAACGCAAAAACGACGTTCCTGGATAACTACACTGAAGAGGAAAAAGGAAAGGTGACAACTTGGGAAAATAAAGCCAGTTTGGAACAGAGCTGATAATAAAGTAATTTCCCACCTTTAGCATGACAAATGTTTGAACAATGAAAGAGAAGAGAAGAGAAAACACCTCCTCTTGGTATCAATAAGTAAAAAAAAAAAAAACATCGGAAGAAAAATGGATCTGAACTGACATTTTTGCAAAGCACAATTTTAAATACAACATCCTAGACTGCAGGGAATATCAGCTGTCTGGCTAAATCAAAGACATTACCGTCAGCCTGTACTTGGTGTTTGGTGTTAATTAACAAAGGTAAGCATGTTTAATCGGATAATCGAAAGAACATGGTAAACATCAGCATGTTAGCATTATGTCTGTGAGTTACACGCTGACTTTGCACTTAGGCCAAAGCACTGCTGTGTCTGGATTGCTGCTAGCCGATGATGGCCTTCAAGTCTTGAAGTTACTGATGGCCCCTAAACACTCCTCAGTGTCACAATGTTGTGACATTAAATCAAATGTATACTTTCATGAGCATTTTATTTTGAAACAACTCGAACATTAAAATGTACATTTCAATCCCTCCCACCCTGTTTTAATCACATATTAGCAAAAACAACCAAACGTTGTTTAGGTAATTAAAACAAAGCACAAATCTTTACAATCAAATCTCCTTACTCATTCTACTTAGATTTTCAAAAACAAACCCTGAGCCAAGAATATTTCCTCCCCAAATGCAAGTCCCAATAAAAACTTGCACTCAATTTAGCTTACTAATAAATCTAAATATTGGCTACATGTGTGGATAAACCTCCCACAATGCACCAGGGTGGTCTGCAAGATTTAAAATCCATGTTTCAGGCACAAATTAATGCTTCAGGAGACCGAGGAGAGATTTCAAACGAGGGAGAGTTGGTTTGCTTCTTTCAACTAACGGAGCTGGCGTGGAGATGGTTCGAATAATAAATTGCTTGAAGAAGTTGTGGAAAAGAAAGGGAAAAAGAGAGAGAGAGAGACAATGAAGGGAACAAACACACTAAAATATAAAATAAGTTAACAAAGAAGTGAAAGCAAAAAAAAGGAAAAAAGTCAGTCTTTGATGTGTCAATCAGTGAGCTTGTGCTGGTAAACAAGTGTGTTTGCGTGTGTGTTGGTGGTCGCGGTTTCTGCCCCATGCAGACAGAAGATAAATAATTGTAAGTTAAGTAACATTAAGCATTCAGACCGCCAGACAAAGATGTAGACAGAAAAATGCAGAGAGAGGGAGTGTAAGACGTCAAGTGAGCTCGAAAGACCTGATATTTACACCACAATCAGAACTCTGCAAAATGATTGGATTTTAATCTGCAGTTGTAATAAACACGGTCAGAGTTGGGCCTTGTGAGAAATGAGGGTTTTTACTCAACTTATTCATTATAAAGCTGACAGGAGGGAACGTGATTACACATGTATCTCTCTCTCTCACACACACACACTTCATTGTTATTCAGCCGCTCTCACAGACATCCATCATCTGTGCCATAAAGCATGCATTAAAGTGTGGGGCTCGCATACATCATATAATATGGCAATATATTACATACGAATTACAATGCATCAAGACAGAACAACAATTAAGTGCTTTCATGTGATTTTTATGAAGAAGTTGTCGTGGGCAGCTGTGATATGTTGAAGGTTAACAAGAGAGCAGGTCCAACATGTTCTTCATGTTTTGTGGGAAATTTGGCCCCTAAAAGAGTGTAAAGCTGATTCCTCTTCAATATATTAGAGCCGAAACAAATAACTGGCTAATAAATGAGTCATTTAAGTAAACACACGCTTCACATGCAGGGGGCTACTAGGGTTGATAAATTATCTTGATTATCAATTAATTTTCCAATTATATTCTAAATTGTTATTAAACGTCAAAAAAACTGTGTGAAAAAAATGCAGAAGCGTCTGTGAAAATGAGAAAGAAAAAAATCATCACAACTCATTCCCCAGAACCCAAACTTGAACTTGCTTGTTTTGTCCAACAGTCTAAAATCCAAAGATGTTGACTCTACAATGTTATGTAACAGAGAAAAGCAACAAAATCTTTGAGGAGATGGAGAAAATTTGGCATTTTTTCTTGGCATAAAAACTTAATAAATGATCAAAATAGTTAGCGTTTCATTTTCCGCATGTCCACCCACTGAATGTACGCTGATTAGGCTACTGACACAGCTGGACCTGGAAGCATCATCATTCAAAGACAATCATCACTGAAAGACTGAAAGAGTCTGCAATTATAATCACTAAACCACTGAATAAACTTGGCTTGTCAACAAAGCTAGAATTATGACAGATCATACAAGTCGGTGAGCAAGAGAAAGAGCTGTAAGCTGTAACAGAAACTTAAGTTTGTTTTTTATTAGATCGTCACCCATGGCACATGCCTGTACTCCTCTATCAAACTGTGCATTTGAGTCCCCATACTTGTTACCTTATTAGGAAAAGGCAGCACTGGTTAGTGAGAGCCAGGATGAAGGGATGGCTGTGCGGAAGGGAAAGAAAAGAAAAGCTGGCTTAG
Source organism: Scatophagus argus (assembly GCF_020382885.2). Classification (NCBI taxonomy): domain Eukaryota; kingdom Metazoa; phylum Chordata; class Actinopteri; family Scatophagidae; genus Scatophagus; species Scatophagus argus. The sequence continues at coordinate 12,549,446 of NC_058493.1, forward strand.
AGAAGAGAGAGGGGGTGATGAAGTGCAAAGAAAATTTAAACAAACAGTGTTAGGGCGCTCAGCTGGGCATAGATCTCTGTCACACACACACACACACAACCTTCTTTCTTTCTCTTCTCTCGGGGGATGAGAATCAATCTAGCAGAACATCGACATCTGCAGAGCTGGCTGGTGGATGCCTTTTGCATCCTAAATGCACACAAACAAACACACATAAACAGGTCTCCCTGCATTCCTTAAACCTTCAACCTCCGATCCTCATTTCTTTCTGCACGTTCCGGTCTGGATGAAAGTGAAATACAGTAACAGTATCCAACTCTTTCTAAAGATTCACATCAGCAGACTTTGTGATCAGTTGCAGCTGGTGTCGCCACAGTGAAAGGCGTACCTATAAATTGTCAACAGGCACCTTAAACTGCTCAACAAACACTACTTTACTGTTTGTTGACTGCTGATGTCAAATTTAGCTGAACTGTGACAAACATGAGCTTAGTCTGATTCCATCCACCGCAGAGATTTCCCCAAAATGGTTTGTGAGGACTAGAAGTGGACTTGAAAGTTTTCTCCCTCAACAGATCTGTTCCACAGGTCTAGCTTTTGGTGCCCTTTACATTACACGCCTTAGACACACTGCCTGGACTGAGCAGGGTGGTCAAGTGAATGATGCATCTTCTTGATTATCAAGTGGATGTTCTTCCTCAGTGTTTCATTGATGGACCCACAAGACCTCCAAAGGGCTCAGCAGTGATTCCCAGGGTCCCAGGTGCCACCTGCTCACCTGGGGGGCCCAGGTGAAGTCCGTTCTCTTCATATCTTCATCCAGAGCCACTTGCTGCCATTCACACAAGCTCTGAATAGGTCTGTGACTGCATATAAGGAAGCACTGTCCCAAACTCCCATCTCCAAGAGTATCCTTAATGTTGATGGTTCTATGAATCCTCTATAGCCTACCTCAACTGGTCAGACATTTGCTTTAAATGGCTATGGTGAGCGTCAGCTGTCAATTCAGCATACCTCAGTCTCTTACGCAACTTGCCCCGGGACAGTAAGGCTGATGATGTAAACAAGGCGGAGTGAGGTCGACTATAGCACGAGGTATGGTCTGAGGTTTGACGTTTAAGTATGCCACCATCTTCCAGTCACATGCTCCGCCCAGCTGCTTGGCCTTCATCTTCTCAAACAAACACTGTCAAACAGCATGATGAATGGGGAGGATGAGCACTGAAGCTTGTCTGCTGACTTTAATGCACTGCTTTCACGTGGCTGGTGGGATCCTCACTGTACTACAGATTCTTGAGAAATGGCAAGAGATCATAGACTGCCTTGATGGTCTCTCCATTTTTGTTACTGCTTTCTTCTGGCTCAATTTCTTGTTGCCAAGAGCTGTAACGTGCAAGTCTTGATTGTGGAGAGTGTTGAGAGGTCGTCCATGTATGCTCTGACAGCCTCGTGCCAGGTTTGCAATCCCTGAGTCACTCACCAAGACGCCACAGTGATCACTTCCTGGGTCATAGTGAAGGTTAACATTGAAATGGCCACCTCGGGTGTAGCTGTTATCACACACAGCTGCATGTTCTGGAAGTAGGTCTTTATGAGGCTCAATGCTTGAATTTGAATACATCACCTGGCAGATTAATTAATCAACTACATTTACTAAACCTCTATCTATTCTTTTTATCTGTTGATGCTATGTTTTACAAATGAACTATATGACATGCTCACTGTTTTGGAGACACTACGCTTAACAATAACACCACAGCAGGGGGAGCATGTCTTCCATCAGTAACCATGGTCACGGCTGTTTTGCTCATATGGTAAGAGATATTAAGAGCCACTCACTGTTTACCTGTTACTTTACAACCTCCCCATTAATAAAGAAAACCCTCGACAGCTTCAAGTGAGGGTTCATATTAGGTGAAGTGCCAATGAAGAGGGATCAGTATGGAAGAGAGATGTTACAGAGTCTAGAGGGCTCCTTCTTATGCATCTTGAGTGAATGAACTGTATTGCACAAATGAATTGAAACGAGCTCTCCTGCAAATAGAGATTCTTAACAGCAGGTTCTTAATGGGGATTGCAGGCCTGATATGATTCAGCTGCTGCCATGCCCACTGTGAAGAATTATACAATTACTGCTTCTGTACAAAAGATACCAAAGCGTGCATTTTGTCTGGAAGGGTTCTTCAAAATCGTGCAGAAAATGTCAGTCCCCATACGCATTCATTTGTTTTTCTGCCTGTCACACACAAATTTTTCTCCTGATTAGATTTGGATGAAACTTGTAGAAATGATGAATGTGAGATAGAAGAACAGAGGAAAAGACAAGCGAACGAGACAAGGGTGTGGTGAGCAGGCTGTGATGTGGAAAATAGAAAATCAAAAATGCCCTGTCTCCAGAATGTCATCTTCTGAGCAGCAACAGAAAGCAAACAATTGCACTGACAATACATTTTAGAATTTATACTGTTGGTTCAGGACCTGTAAGACAGATTCTGAAAGATGAAGCAAAGGAGTTTAGTGTAATAAACACAAGCCATCACATAGAAAAACAGAGAGAGAAATGACTCAGCACTTCAGGGTAACACAAAATTAGGCACATCCTGTCTCAAAAACATAAAGAAAAATTAGTCTATGCATTTGTTACATCCGGGTTGAATTACTGCAACTCCCTATTATCAGGCTGCTCTAATGTATCTATAAAGACTCTCCAGCTGATGCTGCTGCACATGGACTGACAAGACCTAGTATAAGAGATCATATTTCTCCCATATTGGCTTCCCTACACTGGCTAAATTCAAGAATGGATTCTTAAAATTCATCTTCTCACCTACAAAGTCCTCAATGGTGAGGAACCATCACATCATAAGGAGCTCATCATACCATATTACTAGAAATCTGAGTTACCAGTATGCATGGTTACTTATGGTTTCTAGTGTCTCCAAAGGCAGAATGGGAACCAGAGTCTTTAGTTATCAAGCTCTGTTCCTGTGAAACCATCTTCTGGTTTCGGTCCAGGAGGTGGACACCCTCTCTTTATTTAAGAGGAAACTTAAACCTTTCCTTTTTGATAAAGCTTATGGTGAGGGCTGGGCTAACAAAAGAACCCGCCCTGCTGATAGGTATGTTATAGTCAGAGAAGGCTTGATTGTGTTATTTAGAGGGCATGGATAAACATCATTCTGTTGTTTGTTTTGGAGGAGCTGTTGGAACAGATTATCCTCATCCAACAGCAGGCAAAACTTGTCAGCAAGACGGTAATGTATATTGTTGGAGTGTCCATGTCTCCCTTTATCATCTGTTGAACTGGCTGTTGGTAAAAAACCGTCAGTCATTGTCTTGGTCTTGATCTTTGTCACTCACTGAAAATATGGACAAGACTACGCAAGATTGGAAAAGCACAGACAGATAAACTAACCTGCTTGCAGTAAACTCTGCTCTGTCTGTGCTGACATTAAGTATTCAGGGAGGGAGGAGTAGATGAAAATGATTTCAGTGACATTTTGGAAACATAGACGTGATGCACTGCTCTAAGTGGATGGATGGGGGATTGGGATGGTGGGGAGCGGGAGGTCCTGTCATCTCATATTGGAGGATGGGATTGCTTTGCTTTGTCCCGTCATGTCAGTTCAAAAACTTGTGACTGGATGGTTTATGTCTTTAATGTTGCTGGAATCGGTTCAATTACTGTCAATCTGGAAAAAACTACAAAGGCCATCAGACATAATCAAAGGCCATATCTGCGTCTGTCTGTGTGTGTGTGTGTGTGTGTGGCATGTGTGCATCATTAGTACTTTGATGAAGTATTTATCACCTAATCATGGTTCTTTCATCTCTCAATAGATAAGAAGACAAACAGAATTACTTGAGGAAATATAAAAGAGGCTAAACATCCTTTTCACTTCAGACTGTTGCACACTGTTGCATGCACATACACGCATCAAAACACACATTTTTAAGAGAAAGACCAACACAAAGCGGCTGCAGGGTGGACCGATGTGTCTTTCAAGAAGCTGCTGGTCACACTGAGCTCACTGTTCAGTCACCTTCTCCACTGAAGGAAGGCATAATAAAAAAGTAGTTCAATGCAGCAAATACTGGTGTGACTCCAGGTGACAGAGGCTACATACTGATGAGATGAGCAGTCAGCTAACTGTCCCGCGTGAACCTGCTCCGACAGAGTTCACCATGTCTGCGTTGTTGCATGTGCTTGGACAGTGCAGGCAGCTACAATGAAAATCCACAACATCATTTTACGGCCTGAGGTCTGAGCTTGAGCCACAGTACCATCTGAAGGACACGCTCCAAATAAATCAGTGTCCTGCTCTAAATCTGTTTCAGTTTCATTATCATCCAAATTGTGCATTTCTGTCACCACAGAATCGACAGCTTAAATATTTAACTGCCAGCTTTTGTTTCTACCTGACTGCTGTCAGTGCACTTGGTTGTTTACACTTTAAAACATGATTTGTGAGGTGCACATGTGGCCTCGATGGGAGCAGCATGTTACGAGCAACAGCGTTCTGAAATTAAATTACACAATAAATGTGATTATTTTACTAACTATATGTTGGTGATTATAAAGGCACTATATCCAATATGTTCTTTTGGCTTAAACGTAGAATATAACAATTAGTTCGTTGCTTTGTTTTTGCAGGGTGGGAATGCCACTTTTTGGAATATTTCTAGACAACATGGGTCAGCAATGTACAAATTTAAGTGTAACACTGTCAAGGGTTGTATGGCTTACAAGGAACTGCAACTGCATTCACTGGGCAATACCTGCTCAAAATCTGAGCACTGTTTTTGATTGGTTAGCATGTCTCAGTTTGCACCATGCCTGTGAACAGCTCTAATATTACTGTGCAGTGTAAAGCTTGTTTACTAGTGGTGAAAATGCTGTCAGCACTGAAATGCTCAATATCAAACCTGAGGAAACATCTACAGGTAACTTAATGTAACTAGGATCAGTCACGTAAGGCAAAGTACCTCCTGACCCACCATGTTATTCATATGAGTTTAAGACACATAATTTAGTAATTCAGCTTTATAGGCTACATACAGTATTTGTGTTTAATCTCAGTTCATGACAAATTAAATATCAGCTAGTTTACAGATGTCTTTTGCATAGCCACACCTTCATTGGCACAGTTGAGTTCGTTGTTTGGTATCTGCATATTTGTGATTTGTAGAAAGTAATTAATGAAAATATTATGAATAACTATAGTAAAAAAAGTTTTTAACAGGAACAGGAATAGTAACCTTCCCAGCACAGCTTGGACCTCATGGTTCATTCTCCATATTGTTCTCCCTTTATTTTCTATAATTTATCTCCTTTCAGCTCACTGATAAAGGCATATAATCACCTAAAAATAAGGACTTCTCTTCTACAGGGACTTTCCACATTGCTCTTTGGAGCCTCCATCCAACCTGGTCTTTTTCACCCTAAGACCTGGATCCTGTCAAGCTCTTGCTCTCAAAGTGACCTCCAAGAGGTACTTAAATGTGAGTGTAAATATTATATATGTATTTTTTTCTGGCTTTATTCAAAAGACAAGTCCATGCTGTTCCTTTTTTAATCTACTTTCTCCTTTATTTTTCTTTCTGCGCATTTAAGCATCGCCCCCTTAATTCTCACAAAATAAGCACTCACACCTTAGGAGTTGCTGTTTAAACAAGCATAAAACAGCAGAGAGGATAGGAGCGAGAGTGTGAGAGAAAGATTTGATGAGCGAAGGACGGAGGGAGGGAAGAGATAAGACAGGAAGACAGGTGGAAGGAGAGAGTTAAGAAGCAAGAGGGATGGAGGGAGGTGGGACTGGGCAAAGACAGAGGTGTGAGGGAGAAAAGGCTTGATACAGGAGAGGGGAGGGAAGAAGGGAGGAAGAGAGCAGAGAAGAAATGTGCTTGAACTTGTCTGTAAACTTGTTAGTGAAGTTGCTGAGCGTGAAAGAGAGCAGGCGGGCTGAATTAGAGAGGTGCACCCTGGGAAAACGTGGGGCAGAATACAGAGTGGAAGGCCACAGAGGCAAACAGCTTTGAAAAGTATGGCAACCTGGAAGCTAACTGTTATATCTGTTACAGTATACTGTAACGTGTGGAGGTTAATCTGTCATTAATTTACTTTGTTTATCTCAATTTAAAGCCTGTAGGAATCACTCAGCAGACACATAACAGTTAAGATGAGTAAAAGGTCCATCTTATAAAACCTTACAGCCAATAAAGATCGAGGTGGGCTAGCTCAGTACAGTATATTGCTACAGTATGCCAAGCATTGGACGATGGCAGCTTGACAAACATCCTACAGCTGGTAAACTAAGTAGAATAAATTCAGAACAGTGGTGTGTTTAAAGATGTGATATGTAGCATTTCTGCATTAAAATGTCCAAAAATGACTCAACCCTTGTTACATGTTTTGTTGAGTTGCAGGCGTAGACTTTTCAAACCCAGAGAAATCTATAATTTTATTCAAGGCAATGGTGCATTTTGTTTGTGTGTTGGGATAATTTCCAGGAAAGAGTCTGAGAATGAAAATGGAAATCAGTGAATTTGGATAAAAGTAATTTAAATAAAACTTGAAAACATCACCTCGTCTTTGAACATTTCTGATTGTGTCATGACAGATTTTCATTTGCACCAGTGGTTTTTTTAATAATAAAGACAACATCTCTGATGATCCTACAGCACTTCACTGCATCATCAACTATTTGTTGGTTTTGACTGAGAGACTCCTTTCTGCAGAAATTACATACTGTACATTTAACTGCTGTGGACGCGCACACACAAGCACACACACACGGACACAGAAACAGCACTGATGTGACTGAACACAATCATAAACAAACAGTACACCGCATACGTGCAGCACACACCATTAGCCCCAGGCTGTATGTAATCGAACACGAGATTGCCTCTCACTCTCTAATGACTCATTTCCATGCTGATACCCAATCATCTCTGAGAGAAATAAGAAAAGAAAGTCGACATGTGTTTTTTGTCAAGTTGGCACATTTTCAGCCGATGAGGTCCCGCGTTGCTGTGCCCATTTTTGCGCCCACGCACACACACACACACACAGGCTGCATATATTGAGGCAGATTTATGGAATATACTGTATATCCCTCAAACCCATACACACACATTAGGGTGTATGCTTCTGGCTGCGCTGCACTTGATATTTGTGTGTGTGTGTGTGTGTGTGTGGGTGTAAATTTGTTGAAATAATATCAGCTTCCTGAATTCCACTGTTTCCAGTAAATCTTCCCTGATTTCCACAGAATTAATCCCTTAATTGGCTGTTCTATAAGCTGCCTTGTCCAGTAAAGGTTGAATTTTGAATAGCAGTTTATTGATCAGCGAGTGGCAAAGATTAAACCCAACTCTGATTTCCAACACATACAGACAAAGCAGTGTAGTACGTGCAGTAAAGCAAAGCCGAGCATGGCCTACAGCTGCTGCACATATATAGCAGTACTACTGCTTACTCACTGACATCACCTGAGAGGTTAGTCTTGTTTCTGGTTGTCTGACTACTGATTCTTTACATAGCAACAAAAAAGAAAGAAAGAAAGAAAGAGTGAGTGAGTGAGAGAAAGAGAGAAAGGTGGGTTAAAACAAGTAAGCCGGGAATTAAGAAAACGTTTATCGGAGTGGGCAATCCGTGGGGGAGGTTAAACCAGAAGCCTTGTGGCAGGTTATTGTTTCCAGAGCAGTACTCATGGCAGGAAATGGTTTTGACTGCTTGACTGCTCTGCTGTAGTCTGAATCCATGTGTGTTTCACATGAGGAACAACTATCCCTCCACCCTGTACATCGGCTGCATGCACAACTTTCCTCTCACTGTTAAGACATCCTTTTCATCCTTAGCTCCGAGTGAACGTAAAGGTAATGTCACTCATTAGTGCCAGGCAGTTGAATGTTGTGCTGGATTAGATTGTGTTTGATTTACAAAATACAATTTATGTTTAACAGAAGGAGAAGCTATTTGTGAGTCTAAATTCACTTAGCCACCCATTTATCAGAAATGCAAACTCTCTAATTACAGAAGATTAATGTTGTTAAACTTCCATCTTGAAAGTTGATTAACTAAACATTCAACACTCATTTATACAACCCAATATCACAAATTACAGTTTACAGTTTTAGAGCAACATCCTGTCCTCAGACCCTTGACATGAGCAAAGAACAATCAGCAAGAGCAACATGTCCCAGAAGGACAGGCATGCAATAGATGTTGTGTACAGAATAGATGAAGAAAAACAAAACGGTTTGTGACAAAGTGTCACAAAGAGACAGATATATGTATCTGAAGTATTTGGAACATTTATCATACAGGGGTTTATTTCAGGATGAGGTTAATATTTTCAGGTTTTCTAAAAGTGATTTATATTTAATTGCTCCTCAGTCGACTTTCCTCTGTTGAAGCTGGTGTGAAATGACTCTCATTGTCGGATGTCTGACCGACATGCGCTGGCCCCAGGAGACTCTCACGGATGTCAGCAGAGGACTGCGTTCAGGCCATCGGCTGTATGCCTTACAGAGAAAGCCCCAAGGCGTAAGAACAGTGACAGTGAGGGCAAACATTGAACAGTTTGCGAGGGCAAACATATTAACACTTTGGTGGTTGCCAAGTAACTGGTGATCCGGCCCTCATCTATTTTCAGCAGAGCCTATCCTATTCAGATTTGTGGGGCGCTTGAGCAACTGCTGATGTCATCCCACATCACTTTAAACCTATGGGCTTGGTACACTGGCACAAATGTCCGACAACTTAACAGTTTTTCCTCAAAGTTGCCGTTGAAGCCGGCTGTTTACTTCCATCAGTCAATGCACAGTGAAATACCACAGAGCTTATGCTATGAGTGAAAACAACATTTGCTTTGGCTTTTTTCTGAACAGACCTTATCTGCCTTGTCAGGCAGGGCAGAAGTACAGAGTCTGGCAGCTACAGATTACTGCTTTGTGTTTTATGACACTCTGCTTCACACACTGATATATTAATGATATATGTTTTTACAATACTACATGGGATATCAGATACCTTTTAATACATACCGATGCTGATGCTGAGTTGACTATGTGGCATATTTTTACAGCTGTAGTTTGATTGGTTGTTTATTGATTGGTTGTTTATGGTCTTGGTATGCAGACTGACTGTACTGATGAGGAAAAAAAATCATCAATCTTTTAGCACATGACCAAACATTTCCTATAGAAAGAATTATGACTTCATTAGCACTGCAGACCTCTAGACTGTCTCTAGATAATCTAGTATCATTAGATGTTGAATGTTTTCACATACATGTAAAACTCTTCTATCAGTGGGTTTGATTCTCTTTCTCTCTCTCTCTCTCTCTCTCTCTCACACACACACACACACACACACACACAAAAAAAAATCCCTGGGGTTGTAAAACTAAACTACAACTATCTCAAAACTCCAGGATGACCATCAGGTTAAAGGTCAAATTGTTCATCCAATTATCTGAGCGTATGCCTTTGTGTGTGTGTGTGTGTGTGTGTGTGTGTGTGTGTGTGTGTGTGTGTTCAGGCATGTCCATATGCTTACACATAACAACCACACCGATACAAGCTTGTGGTTTTTTCCTGCATGTTTTGAGCACACCAGGTTGTAATGATAATGGTGTTTTTATGGAACAAATAGTGTTTAATCAATAGTTGTCCTAATGATTCCAGGATACCCATTACAGCTGTGTCTAAGAGAGTCATGATGGTGACCATCCAGTGTTTCGAGTAGTCAATGACTTCTAACTGTTCCTCCTTGAACGTGTCTCTTCAGATCGATTTCCTCTCTGTAGATGTTGTCATCTGCTTCATCTGTGTATGGATAAATAAAAATTGGGCTTTTTATGCATTACCTGTGTGCTTTTGATAATGATCCTTGTTTTTTATCCTAAAATATCTTGCACACACACTACATCTGCTCTATTATGGATACAATAAATAAGCCATTGACAGAACAATGTCCTCTTAGACAACTAAAAGAGAAAAGGTCCATGCTTGGTGAGCGTGCTCCATCTCATACACTCACAAGATATCCATGTTTCTATGACTTTCTACTACACAGTACCTAAACCTTGTGTAATATTTTAACAGCTGCATACCACTAACCTTGAATGGGTATTATGTTGTCTGAAATTACAGTTAGTTGCTTGCTGTTTATTTGTCTGTTAAACTGCAATATGGGATGCTGCTGAGAGGTAGGGTGTCCTCTCTAATGAACAAGCTGAGATTGCATTGCTACTTGCTGATACCAAATCCAGTACTTTAGACATTATCAGAGGCATTTCTGATGGTATCAGTATTGGCCCAATCCCAAAATCTGCCACGATTCACCAACCTGATGTGAGTAGCTTACGACTAGAAGCTGGCTGCAAAGACACAGAATTCTGACTTTTAAAACTTCAATTAAAAATTCCCAAAAGCTGATTTCCAGATACCAAGTTTTATATTTTCACTGTTAAAATATTAGTTTTGAGTATTTGTTCAATAACTTAAGTAATTAACTTGAACTTTATTCTGATTTCTGTGTGCTGTGACTTTTAGGTAAATTATATAACAAAAAAACCCCCCCAAAACATGGAATAATTTTTAGAAAGAACGAAAACGTTTTCATCTACAGCTCATTGTGACTACATATACTGTACTTACATGCTGTTTCTCTCTCTCTCACACACACACAAACACACACGCACGTGTGTGTCCTTCACAGAACAGAGACTCCTAATTTAACTTGAGTCATTAGCATAGAGACATGCAATCAATGAATTAGCATAATAGTGAATATGAATCAGCCTGTCCTGAAGAAAGGACAAATAAATCTCAAAATGAATCTCAAAAATATAATTTAACCATGAAATACACAACTTCAACACAATACAGTCCTGTTTTTTATGATAAAATGTAAACATCTTCTGAAACTCTTTCCTCCCTCTCACGATGTGTCTGTGTGTAAGCATACACTCCTCTTCACTGTGACCTTGTTCCCTTGTGTAGGCAGTATGTTTGCTCTTGTGGCTGCCATCCATAAGAGTCCATGCACCTTTCACATGCGAGTGCAAGAGTCTATGTGCTCGTGCATATGGATACCAGACCTACGCATTTCTGTGTGTGTGTGTGACATGTATGGTCTAATGTAATCTGCTTTTGGTTTAAAACGCCATGTTGCTTCTTATATCGATAAAGTAGAGCCTTGGGCTGTGTGTGTATGTTTGTGCAGCATGTGTATGTGTGTGTACACTATAGTGATAAAGTAGTGCCTGGGACAATGGAAATTACCCTCATCCATCTCCTATAGTACACACACACGTGCACACACACACACACACAAACACACACTCACGCACACAGTGACAGGCAGACTGAAGAGACGAGGAAACCCTGACATAACGGCATTCGCTGACTGGAGTACAGCACTTTGACAGATTCAGACAGAAAACAACAGAAAAACAATAAATTATACATAAATAAAGGTGGTGTGAACAAATACAACAAGAATTAACTTAGGAAAGAAATTAGGCTAAGAAGTTTTGACAATTTATAGAACTGTTCAAGCACTTTCAACGTTCATCATTATGTGTTCAAAAAAACTTGAATGCAGCATAAGCTGTTGCAATTGTGACTTGAGCAGTGTAGAACAAGAACCAATATTTCTGAAGGTAATAGGCAAAAGATTTTTCCAAAACAACTGTTTTATATCATTACACAAGTTATTGGAAAAATTGTTGTTTGGTCACATTTTCGAAAGAGAAGGAACGCTTGTCACAGAATACAAGGTAACATCTTCAAATATCTAATATAAGATGCAGTGTTTGACTAAAGAGGAAAACAAAAACCTCAAATATTCTCCTCTAATTATTGAACTCTAATAAAAAGTACGTGAACCTAAATTATCAAAGCAAACACAATACCAACCTGCTGTGAGTGACACTAAAATACAAACATAAGAGGAGTTGCTGACACAACATTATTTAGTGAACTCTTCCTTTAAGCTATAAAATAGCTTAAGAGGGCTAACATTTTTAAAAGTTACAGTTCAACAAATTATTTTAAACTGTCCTAAAATTGTCCACAAATTCAGTGAAATACTTCTGCTGTTTACTTCACATATGACCTATAAGACTGGTCCCTAGTTTTCAGCTAACATAGAGCCTTTATGATTGTGTAACCAAGGAGCTAAGCAACAGTTCATTATTCATTCACTGTGTATATTCTACAGAAATGCTGCCCCATTCATAATTCATGTTATTCAATAATTCATTTATTTATTCCCACTTATTTATTAAACTCCACAGAACAAATACAACAAATAGAGCTAACCTCTCACAGATTGTTACCCTGGAAGAGAGAGAGAGAGAGAGAGAGAGAGAGAGAGAGAGAGAGAGAGAGAGAGAGCCATGTCAGCACAAAACACATACACACACACACACACACACACACACAAACACTTGAAGGTAGTTAATTAGTGAAACTCCATGGATGATATTTTTGTCTCAGGAACAAATCATGAGCCCCAGGGGCAGAGAAGAGTCAGGGAATAACAGAGAATATTACAAAAAGAAAGCTGAGGAGAAAGGAGGAGAAAGCAAGGACGGATGATGACAGAGAGCAGAGAGAAAACAGATGTAGACCAAGACAAACAAAAAGGGATCAGGAATGAAGGGTGCCTGAAGAGCAGGAAAAGCACAATAAACAAGAAGAGAAAAAGAGGGAGGAAGGTTACAGAAGCAGGAAATGATAGGCACTGAATATCGTTGTTGTCATTGCTGACTTTTTTGGCATTTTAATCAATATTTTGTTAGTTAGTGTAAATATATGAATAATGACGGTATGAAAACTGCATCACAGTGGGTCATCGAAAAGATTTACACTGTACACATCTGGTTCAATGTCAATGTTCTCTTTCTTTGAAGCCTGACTTTAGCAAATGTTTATTCTACTCACACACACACACACACACACACACTTGTCCCAAGTGGGTTTTTGGGTTTTCAGTGTCTCTCAAAGCTGTACAATCTGCTATTAAAAGAATGTACAATTTCCAAATTTGGAATTAAAATGAACCAGGTTTTATTTGTCTGTGACATTTGAAACAACACATGTAGAGACACACAAACACATGATCACACCTGTGTCTGTGCTGTTGTAGACTGGAAGACATGTCCAAGGGTTTAACTGTGGACTAACAAACACACACCTCTTCAATGATCTTGATTTCTTTAAGCCTGCAATTCTGAGTGACAGAATTGAGAAACAAAATAATTTGAAGTATGCTGGACAAACAAGCTACAACATCTCTATTAACGAGACAGAAACAAGATGGGTGGAATCTACCAACTACACCCTGAAGAAATAGAGTGTGTAATCCTAAAAAGAATCACCAGTGCTGGCAAACTTTACAAACTGAAAATACAATACCTGCTCAGGCCGCATATCAACAAATAAGATCTCCCTCTCCTCCACACTGGTTTATGTTTTATGAGTCTATCCCTCAGCGAAGGTGTCATTACACCAGGAGATGAAGGAGAAGGAGCACAGAATGTCAGGATATAGAGGCTGAGAAACAGGGAGTGAAAGGGGAAAGACAAAGAGGGAATCAAAGCATGAACACACACACACACACACACACACACACACACAAAGTCTCAGGTTGAAGTCAACAACAGCAGGTGACTGTCTGGAGGCTAGCTTCTACCAGCAGCTTCAAACAGCATGATGGAAATGTGACAAATACACACATACACACACACATGCACACATACATACACACACACACAGTCATTCCTGCAGGGAGGGTCAGGTCCATACTTCTTGCTTGCTAGTCGGACAAATAACCCTTCAGTCTCAACATCACAGAGTCGCAGCTTCCATCCTCTTCCAGAAGATTGGACTATACATCTCTCTCTCAATCCCTCTCTGCTGCCCTCCTCATCATCATGAAAGTACTACCAGTTGGTTGAAGCTTTTATCCGGAACAAAGCCCTCAAAGTGCTCACATGGAGAAAGCGAGGTCTAGTCAATAGGAAATTAAAGTCAATTGGTTACTCCAGCACAGAGAAGAGAGATCTTGGGAATACCAGATCAGCATAAGATCAACCAGTGTGTGTGTGTGTGTGTGTGTGGGTGCATGTGTGTGTGTTTGTGTAGCACAGTGTAGTGGAAGTGCATTTTGTCTGCTCGGTGAAGCTCACACACACACCAGCTGTACATGATCCTGAGATAGCTGCACTGCTAATTCTTTCATCACTGGGACTGTGTGTGTGTGTGTGTGTGTGTGTGTGTGTGTGTGTGTGTGTGAGCATCTTTCTGATTTATTGATTCATGGATCCCCTAAAGGAATGGGATATTAATGTTGACCTCTATCTTGAGAGGGGACAGGGAAAAGAGTGAAAAATAGTGCAAAGATGATGAAGGCATGTAGATACTATATACATCCACACAATAAGATATTCAGTTTACTACGGGGGCTAAAATTCAAATACAGATCATGTGGACAGTTAGAAAACAGAAATGGTGCTGCACACAATGGAAGATCAGGGCTTTATTGCCATTACCAACAACACCACAACCGTCCACATTTCATCAAGCTTATGTCTCAGCCACAAGACAACACAGAATGGATGGAGCCAATAAACAAAGGAGGGAGAATAAGAGATAAGCCAGCTTTATTAACGCTTATATTTTGTGCAATGCTTGTGTTTCCAGCTTCACAAATACAAATGAGAAGGAGGGAGATTTGATACATATGGAGTGAGAGAGGAGAGGAGAGGGCATTTGTGTGAAAACAAAATTTTATATTAAGAGCGCACATGTACTGGAACAAATGTTGAATACTAAAGTAGAAAAAATAACCATCACATTGGAAAAAAAAACCCCACTTCAGAATAACAGGGTTAAGAAAATGTCTCTACTGTATTCTGCCTCTGTAGGATCATACATATTAACGGCACCTGAAGAAAAATATACATGAAGCTGGAAAGAGAAGGCAGAATGAAAAGTGATGAGAGAAGTGGTGGTAGATAAAAGGTATGAGAGCTACAATTTTAAATGCACTGCACAAGTGTACAAGCACAAGTATACGTTAAAAAATAAATCTGATTCACATTCCTAACCTCTTCTGTGTTATCTCTACTTCATCCCCTTCTGTGTCTCCTCCTTCCACTCCCATTCCTCTCCCTCTCCTCTGCTCTCCTTCGTCAGCTCATTGGCCATTCCTTCAGAGAGGTGCAGGCCCACAGCGAGCGCACCATCTGAGGGTATAACCACGATATGATGAAAGGATGAGGGAGTAAAGAGGAGGTGGGGGGGTGACGGGCTGAAGGCAGGAAAAAGGGTGTGGTGAGCAGAGATTGTGATGTGGAATAACAGATCAAAAACCTGTAATCTCTAAAATGTCAGCTATCTGCGGGTGGGGGAGACTCACCCACAGACAGAGACATTTTCATACTGAACCGTACGTTTATAACGTTTTTAATGAAGCTCAGGCCTACAGACATTTCAGTGAGCCAAATCACAAAGATGATTGTCTGCATGCAAAATAACAGGCATTGATTTGACAGAACTTGGGGGACTGATGCATCTCTCCACACCATTCCAATGTTTTGGAGATGACCTTGATTGGCCTGAGCAGGGGTTGCCCTGGTTGTTTCCCTGTCTGTTACAGCTGAAAATAGGATGCTACAATTTCCGGTCAACAAGCATATTTAGTTGGTGACTGGCCCACAGGGGAGTGTATCATTTATGGGGGATTTCTCATCTAATGTTGCCTGTTATTTTCTTCCTTCCTTCTCCTTTACCTATCTTTTACCTCATCCTCCTCTTCTCCATGCCCCGTGCTTCTTTCTCACCCCTGGCACAAATAGTCTGTGTTCCCTCACCTGTGAAACTAGGTGATGTCCTTGACGTCCAAGGACAACAAGGCGCTCTGTGTGAGTGTTCTATACAAATGAGAACATTATGGGAAATAACATATATAACGCACCTTTATATCCATCTGTCATGTCACTCACACCCACTCAGATCGGTCAGTCAACATCAGTGAGATGGCCGTTATGAGACACTTGCTCCTGTGTGTTCAAACTGGACCACATGTAGCCTGAAGCTAATGATATTTACACGACTGATGAATGCACCTGAATACTCACAACAAGCGATTCAATATAACTGATGTGTGTGTGGGCATACACACTCAGACACACACACACACACACACACACACACACACACACACATGCACAGCTTGCCTGTAGGGCTGACCATTCATCAACTCATCTCCTCCTTGAATCACAAAGTGAGGACTGGTGCATCAGTGCACATTATATACAAGATAGAACTCTTCACTTTAATAAAAAGAAATACTGGACGTGAAAGGTGTTCATTGTCATAACATTAGAAAGATCATTATTTATCATTTCATTTTACAAAGGAGGTTACTGGTGCATTTGTTTTTAACACGGCTCCTGCCATACTCATATTTTTTTCTCCATTTGCAGGTTTATCTAAAAGTGATGACTTTAATTTGGAAAGCACAGACTGAGATAACAGGGTGTAAGCAGACATGGGCAACAGATGACATCTACACTGCATGGCCCCCAGCAGCCTCGTAGCGAGCCCAGTCTACACTGTGTTAATTGTAAAAATATCCAAGCAATGAGCAACTAAGTCCGGCTATGCTATTCAGTTAAAATACAGTCAAATAATTGAATCAAACATCAAATACCTTTAAGGACAAAAAAGCTGCATTAAAAGTCACAAAATACATTTTCATACCAATAAACCTGCAGTTATTTATGAAAGCATGTCATATGGGATTCTCTCTCTCTCTCACACACACACACACACACAGCAGACACAGGGGGTTCGCAGTAGGAGTCAATTAAAGGAGCTCCCCATTGTAATTACACTATGTTAGATACACTGGCCCACTGGGATACAAGCATTTGTTTGTCCTTCCTCTTCCTGTCATCTTCCCCTCCCACTTCTTCACTCTCTTCATTTCCACCTTGGGGTATTTCCAAGTGAGGGGCTCATTAATTCCTAAATCTCTCCTTTTCGGTGAGGTAAAAAAAAATACAATTATTGAATGCACAACAGAAAGGAAAAAAATCCCCAAAGTGCACTCATTTTTGAGGACAGAGGACCAACCAGAGGAGTTAATTTTAGTAATTAATTCTGTTTACCAATTGCAGTTATCATTTGAGCCCTGAAACACAAAGGAGGAAAAAAAAAACCTGCTTAAGGCCCTAACCATGTGCCTCCTTTACATCCACCTGTCTCCACCCATTCATCTCTTCCCTTTATTTCCTGTCTGCTTTGGGTCAAAAAAAACTGCTGACACATCTAAACCTGCTCTGCCTGATTCAATCAATACAAAAACACTATCTCACACCAACACACACACACACACACACACAGGGGAACACATGGACACTTGCTCAGAAGTGCTGATTGACTGCAGTTTTTAGGTGTAGGCTTTGGTATCCCAGAAGCAAGTCAGGACAAAACCTGAAGCCCCTCACTCTTATGGCACCAATTTATTCAGTTTTGTGTCTAATGTCGCATTACGTTGTTTGTTTCAGAATTTCAGGTGCACACATGCGGCCTTTCACAAAATGAAATGAGAAAGTTGCCAGCTTGTGGATGATCTAAAGGAGCCACATGAGTTTAATTTTGAACTGCAGTATGACATGCAGCGAAGGGCTGGAATTGCACCCATCCTGTTGTCGCAAGAATTTGGCCTTACGACAACAGGATGGGCAGGCACTCTACCAGGTGAGCTAGCAGGTGACCCTGTACTTCATTTTGACTGTTAAATATTGACTGCTGAAATACAATTAATCTGTGTGCAGACTTGTAGTGTTTTTAACCTTCACCAGGTGAGTTTGGTGCTACTATTTTAACACACACAATAATGTACAGTCATATAATACTGTAGACAAACCTGTATGGACACAGATACAGTTTCATTTACACACAATACATGTGTAAATGCTTTTTATAATTCAAGACAGAATTACAAAAAGCTGTATGGGAAAACAACATGTTTACTCAGATGAAAAATGCACATAACATGGATTTCAGACAATTCTTTAACTTAGAACTGCAATGATTTTTTTTTACCCATCAGTCTTCCATAAAAGCTGAAACATGATATCAATAATATAATTTGAGTGTTGCGCTTATATTTTAAGAATGGCTTCTAACTCATTATTCCACCAATAATATGACTGCATTGAGCTGCGTTATATTCAACAACTGCAAGTCCCACGAGCCTCTGTCATAATCTCATGAGAGCTAGTGGTTACTGAACAGTAAAAAATAATTAAATCTCTGTGAAAACCGTGCATGCTGAATCAAGTAGGAGAGGAGAGGAGAGCACAGGAGAGGAAGCTAGTGAGGATAGTGAGCAGTAAGGAAGACAAATTGTTGGACATTACAGAAAATGGCAAACGTGTGCAGATTCCACACTGAGGCTGACCAAGTGTTTGTGTGTGTGTGTGTTTTCTCTCTCTTGTTCTCTTCATATTAATTAACTATGCATCCATCTTTCAGAATTATCAAAAGCTGACATGTTCCTTCTACTGTACAATAGGAACAAAAACTAAAAATTTCATTTGGGGAATAGCCTGACATTTCGAGACATACATTTATTCCAATACATGAGAAGATCGAAAAGACTCTCTAGCAGAACATGTAGCTAAAGCCAGCTGCTGGTTAGCTTAGCTTAGCATTAAGAGTGGAAACAGAGAGAAAGAGCTGGCTAGGCTGAGTCCCAGGACAACAAAATCCATCGTCCAGCATGTGTAAAGCTAAGTAGTTAACATGTTTTAACAGGAGTGCAATGACTTCCTGGAGTGTTGCAGTGAGTGAGTTCAGGAAGTCATTGCTCTCACCTGAGAAATAGTCTGGCATATAACTCCCTTGTAAAATCAAAACAATCAAAACTGTTACCCTCCCTTGTACAAACAAGATATAATATACAACTAAATGAGCTTTAGAGTTGGTGGTCATTTTGTTCTGACAGAGCCAGGCTAGCTGATAGTACACGCATCAAAGTGGTATCAATCTTTTCATTTTCAAGTCACTTCATTGACACAAAAGTGAAAAATAAAAAAAAAACAAAAAAAACAACAAACCCAAAATGTCAAATTATTCCCTTAATAAAGTGTGAATTCAACAGTCATTCTGCGATGAGCAGCAGCAGTCACAACTGACAATTAAACACAGTTGCTTTATAATTTCCAAAAAAAAAGTCAGCTGTCAGTCAGCTATAGGGGGTGCAAGCATATGGAAGAGCTTGGCTTTGAAGGATTTCTCTCAGAAGGTCCATAAAGCTTTCTAGCAGAAACTCCCTTCTGTCAGAGAGCACATCGTATAAAGACTGACACAGACAGAGAAATCAGCACAGTGCTGTGGGCGAGTGGGTCGTACTTTTCACCCAGGAGACCAGTTTGTGTCCTGTGACCAGCTGTGTCTTTATTTTATTCTTTTAAATTTTTCAGTCATTGTTTATGCACCAAAGGAAAACATCATGGTCTGTGCACTACAAAGATAACTTCTCCCATGTGCAGATATGATGATGTGATGATATGAAGTTTCATTTTAGTTTTTGTTTCTGTGTGTAGGCAGCAGGTAAATGAGACAATGGAGAGAATAAAGAGAATGTGTGTGCTTATATGTATGTGTGTGTGTGTGTGTGTGTGTGTGTGTGTGTGTGTGTGCATCCACAGACACACAGTCTTATTTGTGTTCCTGATGAGCTGCTGATGTTTAACAAGAGGAAGAACAGCATGGATGCCCATTAAAAAGAGAGAGAGAACAGAAAACAGAGCTACAAAATGCAGCTGAGCTGTCAACTCTGCAGCCACTGCGGGCAACAATTCAGTGTACGTAAAACACCAGGAGACACATGTTTATTCTCTGGTCCCCAACTCTAAAAATAATCCTCTACATAATGAAGTGTGGCAAATAGGCTTTTGGGGTTTCCAAGATTTGTAAGCACATTTGCACTTTAAAAGATGGCGAAAACACAAATGTCACAAACATACACAGACAACATGAAAGTTGGTGAGGTGTTTCTCACTGAACTGAGGGTTTATTATTTGGCTGTGGTTTAAGGGGAGACAGAGAGAGGAAGATGAGAGACAGATGAGAGGGAGAACGAGGGAATGAACCCAGAGGAAACTCATTTATATTCAGGATGGAAATAAAAGGACTGATGGTTAAGCATTCTTCAGCTGGGTACTTCACAGGCTTCAGTGTCTTTGTTTCACAAGACACCCTTCATGGAAGCTTTACATAACTTGTTTATGACCCCCACAGACCGACAGGAGAACAGGGAGAGAGGACAGGTGGGTGAGTGATTGCATACGTGAACATGGAGAAATTTACAGCACTGAGGCACTGAAACTTGCAGCCAAGGCCTACACTGTAATGTTACATTTCAACGAGCCTCATGAACCAAAACTCTGATTTATCATAAGACACTTTTGTGTTCAGCACTTTTGAGACTGATGCTGTGCTCTGACCTCACCGTGGAGGGAAAAAACTAATTTTCGTCTATATAGAATCACATTACTTCTGTTGCTATTAGTCCAGGATGATATGATATGATTTGACGTTTCTGATAGCAGTATTATTTAATAGAGTATATTTAGCTAATATGAGGAGAAATTTTAAGCTATTAAGTGCTATTAAGTGCAGTGATGGCTAACTTTGTTTCTAATTATCTTATGTGTACATTGTGCAGAGAAATAATTTGTAACAGGATGTATACATGCATGCACACGCACACACACACATACACGCACACGCATTTCTGAATGTATTAAAGAGAGATTTATCTTGAGACATAATTAACATTAACATTTGAAGCAAGTATGCCATCTTTTTTTCATTTCTTTTCATAAGGGTCAGATTTCATGGGAAATTTTCTTAATTTGAGCTCATGAGATGAAATACACATCAAGCTTATTTTCCAAACTGGAAGATGTCCAGCAGTGATATTAGCTCAGACCCGGCAAAAACCAGTGGGACCCAGTTACACCCATCTACTGTCCGGAGAAGTCTGGCCATAAGACAGAAGATAAGTGGTTAGTGCTCCAAGATGTTTGGAACAACCTACCAGCCGAGTTCCTTCAAAAACTGTGTGCAAATGCCCCTAGAAGAATTGATGCTGTTTTGAAGGCAAAGGGTGGTCACTCCAAATATTGATTTAATTTTAGATTTCTCTTCTGTTTATTCACTGCATTTTATTGAATGATGAAAACAAACTATTAACATTTCCATTTTCCTTTCCATATTCTTAGTTTACAGCATTTTTTCACACCTGCCTAAAACTTTTGCACAGTACTAAGTAAGACATATCCACACATATCTTTAACAGAACATAAATGCCAAAACACACCCATGCAGAAACAACATTAGCTAACACTGAAAACATAAGCTGTGACATATAACAAAAATGTGCTGCTATCAGTGGCAGGTTTGCCATCTGGAGCACCTGAACTGTTCCCAAAGGGCCAGTTGAACTGTTATGAAAAGATTAAAAAAATGTCTCATGCTGTCTGATCTCACATTAATCTGGCCTTCCAACTCCAGACAGGTGTGTTTGTGCGTCTATGGCAGGGATATAAATTCATTACATCTCAGTTTATGCCTCATCCAGACTGTTTTCCTTCTGGAAATACCAGAGTTGCAGTTACAAATAATTACAATTTAAGTAAACAATATAAAACAGAATAAGGGCACAGAGAGAATCTGTATATTGGAAATATGTATAGGAACAAAACGCATACTGCAATACAGTCTTGTAAATGCTTTAAGAAAACACTATATCCCTAAACATTAGGGATGCACAATATTGGATTTTTGACGCTATCAGTACACTACAGTATATTTTCCAACTCAACTCAACTTTGGTTGATTGCAGATGCTGATGATCAAGTCTCTCCAGTAGGAATCCCCTGGGCAGATGCTTAAATACAAAGCATCAAAATACACACCATGTGAAAAATAAGCAAATTATTTTGCCATCAGTTTGAAAGCATCATCTTTCATTAATGTGACTTGATATAAATCCGATAAAGAAGTCAGAGAGGTGTTATCTGTTGCAGAGCTTTTATAATAGATCCAAGTTATGATTTCCATCTCTCTCCCTGTGCCATCGTACTTTAATACTGTAAGTTGCGTTTGCATTGGGCAACAGGACAGGAATGTGTCAGAGATTGGCTTGTTTGGCTGGATTGGCTATGTCATATAAACTTGTATTTCTTTGGCCTTTAGATATCTGTCTCATTAATATTCAAGGTGTCAAATGTGAAAGAAACAATGGGTATAATTCCTATAATGTTTGCAGTGGAGCAGGTAATGTGGGTATTCATTCACTGATAACCTGAGCCTTTATTAAACTCTCAGCCTTTAATTGTCCTGTTTGAGAGTCTGGATTAAAGGATCATGAGGACAAGTGCTGAAAACCTACAGGGATGAATAACGACAAACTAATACAGCAGGTGAGTGACCAAGCCACCACATGCATGATTACACTGTCCTCACTGCTGAACTCTCAGTCAAAATACAGAATCATATCGTTTAATTTTACACTGGAGATTCAACATGGTGCAGGGTGCAGCTGCAATGCTGGGACTTAAATCCACAATGTGGTTCACAAAGTCAGGAGTCACATTGGTATCCACTATACAGTCACAGTAAATCTATGCCATGTTTAAATTTTATCGCAAAGCTGAGCAGCTACAGAATTTTGTTAAGGGTCAGGAGAAGGTTCATGATCCCATGTTGAAATACACGGGCAGACCATCAGACTCATAATTCCTTTATTTATCCCCGAGGTTAAATTCTTACAAGAGGGACACACTCTTTCCCAGGTCATAGAGTCACTGTGATATGCAATACTGAGCGATAAACCTGACTTCTCACTTTATGGAACATCCCTCTGGAGGACATTTAGGAAATCAGACAAAACACACAAACAGTCACACTTTGGTGTGTTATCAGCCTCTGAACCAGAAAGACCAGTAATTACTGTAAACGTTGGAGCGACAGAGGAGAGAGGAGAGAGACTGCGAGGGAGGATAAAGGAGACGGAAGAGATAATGGCTGTCACAGCTGGAGCCAAAAGCTGTTCATTAAGCCAACCCCACCCCCAACTCACACACACACATTAAATCATAGTAACATACGTACACATGCCTATCTCCCACAACATACTGCTGCTCAAGTCACTTTGCAGAATTAAATGACACATCCAGATTTCTATTCAAAATTATTCAAATTTCAGTCGCTCCTCCTCCAATCACTTCTTAATTTGTCTTTCAATTTTCTTGCCATTTTTTCCTGACATCACTCCATTCCTGTCACCTCCTCAATTTCTCTTCTCTCTCTCCATTTTGATTTTTAAACCCCTGTCATTCCCTCTTGATTGTTTCCATCTCTTTCAGCTCCTTCCTCACCCTCTCCCTTCTTTCTATCTGCAGTCTTCCTCCCTTCTCTTCCCCTCTCTTTTACTCCACCCCTCAATTTTCCAGCCTTCTTTCCACTTCCCTTTCTTCCCCTCCTGCCTTTCACATCTCCCCATGAGCCCACACACATGCAGCCAATCTAAGTCAATTAAACAAATGGTTTTTATTCTCTCTTCCTATTATACTGTCTGCGAATGCATTCATGATGGACTTAAAGTCATTACACTAAGCTGTGTGTATGTGTGTGTGAGAGATTTTGCAAATTCTAAGCTAATTAGGTAGTGCCCATGGCGCTGCCAGCTACAGTGGCAGGCCAGGGAAATGAGAGAAGGTTAACATACTAACATACATTCAAGGATTACTGTGCATACAGAGAAACACATGTACACGAGGACATAGGAACATGTAAGAGGGTGAAACATGCATTGTTTTCAAAATTTTTCCTTTATTAAATTCTTCACTTATGTTAAACTATCTGTTCCTTCTTCTTTCATTGACCTCTTCCTTCCTTCCTTCCTTCCTCCCTCCTCTCCTTTATTCATAGAAAAAGTTAGTTGTACTTCTGCATATGATTTACTTTTTCGCACGCAAGTTTGGAGAGTGATGGCTTTTCCATTTATTAAGATGAGCTAGTTTGACGGTGTCGGCATCCCATTTAGCTGCTCAACAGATGGCCAATAAATATAAAGGAAAGCCATGAGAATAAATTACTCCCACACACAAACGAGAAGTTGCACTCGCACATCTACAACACACATCTGCACACACCTACACATCGACAGACAAGTTACATTACGACAAGCCCGACACACACAAGCACACACAAAACTATAACAACCAAAAAATGAGAGTCGGAAAATTACACACGCACACACTCCCTCTCTCATTTCTGTTCATGTAATTGAAGCCAAACAGTTTTCAGCAGGGGTGTAAATTTATTGGGTCCATACTCACACATGACATAAGGTACGTGTGTGTGTGTGTGTGTGTGTGTGTGTGTGTGTGTGTGTGTGTGTGTGTGTGTGTGAGCAGCATGTGATGAATCGTCTCTATACATCCCTAATAAACAATACAACATACTTTTCCATAGGGAGTCACACTGCTTCCAGCGTGGTCCGATGAGAAGTTTGTGTGTGTGCGTGAGTGTGTTTCCCCAAGAGCCCCACTTACCGCCTCACACACAGAGACCCATAAATACACCTACTTCAAACCTTTTATCGAGCAGAGTATGTACACCCTGTTCCGATCCTTCATCCACTTGTTCCCTCCTTTTCACCTTCTTCATTCTTCCTCTCATTCTTTTTGCTGCATCCCCTATTTCTCTGTTGTCACCAATTTTCCATCTTCATCTATTATTGTTCCACTACCCCTGTCTCCCTCACTCTCCCTCACTCTCCCTCTCTCTCTCTCTCCCTCTCTCTCTCTCTCTCTGTGATTTTGTCTTCTTTTTTCCTTTATAAGACTCTCTCCCTCTGAATCTTGTCATCCATTGTTGTCTTTTCCTCACTCTCCGCTTCCCTGCTGTCTGCTGCTTCGGTCGGTCAACTGTTTGTCTGGTTGTTTCTTCTCACATTTTGGATGCCTTCTTCATGGTTAACTTTTGGAAAAATCTTTTTGCATTTTCCTATGCTAATCCTGTCATTTCTCTCTTCTCCTTCTGTTCATCCTTCCATCCTGCATCTCGTCCCCTCATCTCCTTAGCTTTTCTGCTAAAAAAAAAAAAAATCATTGGTGTGGGAAGTTAAACTTGGACCGTTACATGTGGAGCCACTATTTTTACATTTAGCCTGCTTTACATATCATATGAGGAAATACAACAATTCAGTGTAATTAGGACTTCAAAAAGTTTCCATTGATGAATGTCTGCACTGAACAACTTTGGAACTCAACCCAGAATCTTACAAACTCAAAAAAGACTGCATTTCCTTCCTGAGATAAGACTCAACAGGACGTTTGTTGTACAGAATAATAGATTTTATTTTTTCCTGCACTGAAAGTGTTTTGTTTGATAACACGTTATCTGATAATGTACATGTCCTGGTGGATGCACATGCAGAAACCGCAATGAACACATTGTTGTACTGTAGATAAGGCATGTAATGTAGCTCATGTGGCTGAAGAATCATATTCTGTTATATGCTCAAGCTGCATATCTGAATATAATTATGTTGTCATTCTGTAGAACAGACCATCCACTCATATTTTTGTACCAAGGATGCTCACCAAAAATGTATGCAGGAGATTCCTACACTAAGAACTGTATGAAACAGCATATCACATCACCATAACGTTCTGGCAAAATAAGCTTTTTTTAATGTCAATAAAATTCATTAAACTGAGACTGTCACCAGCACATACTGTATGTTAAGGCTTTAAGGCTTGTGATTTTTCTGTAGCATTTTACACAATTCAAGATTTCAAAATTAAATTGCTGGCATTGGCCTGTTAGAAAACCAGGCCTGTGAGGTGTCTTCCAAAAGCTAAATATAACTCTCATATGAAAAGCTACAGTTTAAGAGACTTGGTCTCACAGCGAATGAGAAGAGGGAATGTCAGTACAGCAGAGAAGTGATAGTCAGGCAGCAGAGTGCAAATGAATGCAGCTGAGAGGATGAGAAGACAGAGAGGAGCAGTTTTAAGCAGACAGCAAAGGTTTGCGTCTGTATGTTTTATGGGGTAACATGTCGGGCATGTAAGAGGTGTGTATGAGAAACGGGTTCCAATACAAGGGCTGATGCAGCAGAATCAGAAGTTCACACACGCACACACACACACAAACACACACAATGCGAAGCATACGCGTAAAGACAATTTGAATAAAAAATATAAAACAGACAGACAAAGACACACATATGTTGGGAAAGATCCACAATACACGTAGGTATAGTAAAAATGTAAAAAATACAGTGTAAAAGAATATAACTGTATACAAATACGCTGCACAAAGATACGCACATACACACAAAGTCAAGAGAGAGGAAGTTGCTTGAGGGAGGCAATAAAATGTGCCACGGCCAATTCTCATCTGTCACTGCTTATTGCACTCACACACACACACACACACACACACACACACACACACACACACACCCACACACACAACCCACAAAAGGCCAGAACCTGGTGTAGGCACACACACATCCTACTATGTATATCACACAGCTCACAGCACACAGGAATACACACACACACACACAGCGCATTACAAATACAGCACATAATACTCAGAAAACGCACACACTCTCTCCCTCTCTCATTTCTTCTCTTGGGTATATTAAGAGCAGTAATGATGCTGTGGCATTACTTCATTGTGTGTGTCAGTGTACATGAACACACATGTTTGCGTAACACTATTAGTGCGCTGTGGAGGGAGTAGCCATTAGCATAAAGGATGGTTTTATTGCACAAAACACTCCCCGCTGTAAAAAAAAACTAGACCCCTAACACACACACACACACACACACACACAGAGCTATAGACATACACTCACAGTGCAAAGTAATGACCTATTTTGTTAAGCACAATGAACATCCTAAGTACACAATAATAAACTCCTCATTTGTTATGTACTTGAGCCATTAAAGAGAGAGAACATAAGGGAGAGTGAGGAGAAAAATAAGGGAAGAAGAGAAAGGGCTGCACACCCACAGAAGAATAATGAGGAGAGACACAAAAAAGATGCAAGAACAGACAGAAGCACAGATGTAGAGAGGACAGAGAGACACAGGGACAGTTAAAGGACACGAGAGAGCAAACAGGAGAGACAAAGAGAAAACAATACAAGTCTAAAAAAGCAGAGAAGATGTCTGAGAAAAAAATACTGAGAGAAAGTGAAATGAAGGACTTCACCACTCCTTCATACTGACAGCACAAGATTCTGTCCATGCAATCACAGTGCCCCCTACTGGCAGCCTACAGAACACCTTAGTGGATACTGGCAAAATCATACATCACACAGGGCGGAGGTTCGCTCCATTTTTGTTACGTTTTATTTTACACTGTGTTGTGTCTGTCTCTACACTGCCCATGTGAAGTGATCAGAGCTTAGGATGAGTGCATATGCCTCAAAAGAAGATATGCCTCAAATACAAGTCTGAAGAAAACAAGTTCACGAAAAGGTTTCGAGTGACAAGCTTCAATTGTAAACACACATGCATACATACATCAAAAATAAAGGGTTTCAGTGTCATAAAAGACAGTGTTATGCGGGTTTCTTCTTCAAGTTGTTCCAACAATCACATAACAGAAGCTTCCAGTGAGGGGACTGATTCATAGCTCAGCTGAATTATAGCATCTAGGCACATACAGATGTACACATGGACAACATGAAAATATAATGTCTCCAGCCACAGCTGTCGCCAGCGTGGAGGCATAAAATCAAGACAGTGAGAGATATCATGAAATGTCATGAAAATAAGAAAGTCAGGGAGGATGAGAAAGCAACTTTGGGTGTGCCATTAGCTTCAGCACGGATTCAGAGTCACTACATTGTCCATACAGATTTTATCCACGAAGACAGACACACAGCAGTGAACTACTGAAGTCACTCTGCCAGTTGAAACTTTGAAGCTTCAGTAGTAAAGTACAGCCATCCCTTGTTCTTTCCTTCAGTTCTCTCTGTACTGCTCAGCTCCCAGCTCTGTATTTCTCATTCCCTTTGCTTTTGTTTTTGAAAGGTATCACCCAGCAACAAACTGACAAATGTATTTTTAGCGAGTATCTTTCATAAAGTTTCTAACTCAGTCCAAGTTCTGTTTACATTTCATGTTATGACACACTTTGACATTCCCCCTCTCTGTCTCTCCATCTCTAGGACTTCCTGACCTCACCTCTCTATGTTCCCCACTAGTTCTCTTACTTAGTCTTCCCTTCTTTCTTCTCCTCTTTAATCCACAAAGTGTTCGTTCTTCATCTTCAGCCGATTAAAGCAGCATTCCCAACGGAATATCGCACTGCATCTACTCAGCAGCTTTCCAGTTATCCCAGCTTTTCAATCAAATCCCCTGCGTGCGTGCGTAAACACACACACACACACACACACACACACACACAGATCCATATCTTATCAAAAATTACACTCTCTCACTCCACCTTCATACTTCTTAAGAAATTATGCAAAAATGTGGAAACAAATCATCCATACAGAAAAGTGTGTGTGTGTGTGTGTGTGTGTGTAAAACAACAAGGTGAAGAAAGAATGTACACTCACACCAGCAGCTCTGTGAGCCTCTAATGCTCATTGTAAACCAAGTTGTTAGCTCCATAGTTTGTGTTTTATCCACAGCAGTTGTGATGAAGCAAATGTAAAAATGTCAGTGGTTGCTATGGCAGCGGTTGCCATGCTAACTTGCCTGCAATGACAACATCAACATGCTGATGTTTAGCAGTTAATGTTAAGCGAGATGTTGTTATGTTGTAGGTGTCTGACCTTAAACCCAAGTATCAGTGAAATTTTGACGTGATGATGGTAGCTGAACAATCAGATGATAGCCAAAGTTATTATTATGCTTTCATCCTGTGGCTAACATCAACATCTGTGTGACATTTAAGGGCAATCGTCCAAACTGTTGCAAAGATATTTCACCACAT
This sequence comes from Scatophagus argus, assembly GCF_020382885.2. Classification (NCBI taxonomy): domain Eukaryota; kingdom Metazoa; phylum Chordata; class Actinopteri; family Scatophagidae; genus Scatophagus; species Scatophagus argus. Next base: position 12,578,528 of record NC_058493.1, read on the forward strand.
CACTAGGTTTCATCCTCTGGGGACAATGAATATCTGGATTTACTCTGGATCAAAGTCATCATCAGTGAGGCTAAAAACACACCTCAGCATATTGAATTTGTTTTTCCGTCAACACCAAAACTTAACTCTGACATGTGGTTTTATGGGTGAGAATTTCTCATTTGAACTTTCATGTTTGTTTTATGGAAACACACTTAGCTCATTGGGCTGCTTTCAATTAATGCACCCGCATACTCATACAATTGTTGTGATAGGACAAACACAACACACGAAAGCACACACACACTTAAATTTAAATGCCTTGGAGCCATGGAGTCGCACAAGCTAACAGATAACAGAGATAGAGACGAACATATCCTTGCACACACACACACACACACACACACACAGGGATTTTGTGGTTAAAATGCTAGTGAAGGCAGCTGGTGTGTTTTAAGAGAGTAAGACCTGAGGTTGTTCTGGGAATACATACACCCCTACTCACACACACACACCTAATCACAGATGCTGGGAAGATCTTAGACATATGCTGGGGTCCATCCAAACGCAGCAGGGGATGCTAAAAGCAACAGCTGCTTTTGTCTGCTCTGTCTTTATGTGCAAAGGTAGGCATGATTGCACATATATACGTGTATATGTGTTCATGTGTGCACGAGTTTGCCATGGTGCTTATGTTTTTCCGCAGTATATACAAAATTCATATAGCAATACTACTGTGTGAAAATGCATTTTGCTGACCTTTGCAATAAGGCTGAGGGGTTCTCTGCAGGAAGGCGGCAGTGCTGGTGTCATTTGCTGTGCCAGGGCAGGTACCTCCTGTTGTAGGTACAGCTCTAACATGGATGCCAGCTGAGACAGACCTTGTTTCTTCTGCTCAGAGACAGAACTCAGGTCTGTAAAAAAAATATATAAAATGAAAAAAGTAATCTGTCCATCTCCGTAAGCTTCTGATACTGTGTGGAATAAGCTTTAGCTGGGACAGACAGAGAAAAACACTCATGACTTTATGTTCCCAGTGTGTCTGGACAGAGCCAAAATATGGTGGACAAAGCAACCCTTTCAATTGTTTACTGCACTGACAACAGACTCTTGGAGGAGACACTTACGTGATTCATGTTCCTCCAAAGTGTAGAGCTCCTCACAACTGTTCTTAGACAAACTTAACTAGAAGAAGAAAGAAGATGGAGGCATTAGCATAATGTTCTAGTTTTTGTGCTATTGCTGCTGTACATGTGGCACTCTCTGGAGGATTTTGTTGCTGTTGGATGGAGCCGTTGAAAAGGTGAATTTCTCGGGCACAAAGTAAAAGCAGCTTTGTTTTGTTCCTTGATGACAACAGATTATGCATCAGTTTTAGAGAGGATTTAATTAGTGCAACAGCAAAGGGAATTTTCCAAAAAAACAGTCAAAGTGCTTTTAATCTTTTAGTGGAAGTAAACAATTGGATTTTTTGAAAAATCAGAACATAGCAGGACAGCTCATCACAACAGACAGAAGAAAAGTGAACAGTGATATTTATTGCATCTTTCTTTGTGCATGTTATTTTGATACTCTAACAGTGAGAAAGTCCAGAAACATACCAAGGCAAAGATGAGTCTCGCAGCCAGACGGACTGAGTCAGTGGGAATTCTGGGTAGGAGGCTTTGCAGACATTTACACTCTCTCTTATGGCCAGACCAAGCTTGTCTCTGCATGAAAAGGGCATTTCAACAAACTGACGTTCACAAAAAGAGACACACAAATGAACACTCACACACACACACACATTTACATCATACCTGGCAAGTAGTATTGCAGAAGCGAGCCATCTTGCACTGAGAACACCTCAACAGGGTCTCCCGTCTGGTCAGGGGGAAAGAGAAAAGGGTGGGTTAATTTTACACTGACAGTTAACCGAGTTTCCACAAAGTAAGGTCTGTCATTTCAGCGCTAAAGGAAACAAAATGATTCAAAGGCTGATTCAATTTTATCAAAAAACTCTCAAGGCCAGAGGTGGAAAAGTATTACAGCTTTTCTCAAGAAGCGAACAACTCAGTGGACTGAAATGGGACCAGCACTTTAGATTTCTGATGTCAGACTTTCATTTCTGTTGCACCATGTGAGTGCGTGGATTTAAACTGTTTGACTCCACGTATAAAACAGCGATTGGTCATAGTTCACCGCTGGTCTTTTCATACAACTGAGGCAGAGAAAACAGAGGGTGAATTCAGGAAAAGGGTTGGAAATGGGCAGCAACCAGAATGCACTGCATTGCACTGGATTAATAAACGCTCCCCTTTGTGGCAGACGGATTGCGAGTTGGGCGGTGCTTTGGCTTGTCTGTAAACAATAAGGCAGCCAGCTGGTAATAAACTATCTGATATTACAGCTTAACAGTACACTAAAATATATTTCTTTAAACTTGTGAGGCAAGAAACATGCAATGCAGTAAAAGAATATTTGTTCAACATATACTACCCACATTACAAATTGGCAGTTTCTCTTTAAGCTGCTACCTCACCAAATGTAAGCACATATATCCATTCAAGTCTCCTTTATGCTCCTGCCACTGTCGTGACCTTTTCCCTTGTGACAACCTTATCTTATTCTTTTCTATTTGCAATATTAAGCTGACTGTGTGCATCCATTATCTCATCTCACCTCCCTACCGATCCTGTAGTCAGCTGTCTGAGAGCAACATTAGGTACACTCTTCTGATTGTCACAGCCTATTAGTATCACAGCAGTGACATGTGTCCGAGAGTCTGTGTGTGTTTGCTGTGCATGTCCACTTCTGGTGTTTTTATGTCTATGCGTGTGTTTCCCGCCGGCATGGTCTACTGTGTTTCTTAGAATGACACTGCTGTCCTTTTCAGTTTGCCTGTCAGTCTGATAACAAGCTGGAGAACATTGTCCGTCTGCTTCACACAGCCAATTACAGCCAGTAGAGAGGTTGTCACCAAAATACACACACCAAGATGTGAGCCACAGAGAGTCAGTGTGTTGGTGTATATTCCAATATGATCCATACAGATTGGATAAATAGCTGTTATTTTTACAAAATATATATATTTTAGCAAGGCTTACTGTTTGCAACTTGTTTCTAGCGCCCCCGAATGGCAAGAAATGCATTTAATTCTTTAATATATACATTTAAATCTGACAGAAGGACGAACAACTAAAAGAAATGGGGAGCAAGGAGGATGACATGATACAAATGTGAAATGAAAGCTGGGACACTGCTATTACATGGTCTGTGCCCACAAGACAAAGGCAAAGGCACTTTTTGAAGTGTTTAACTTTGAATCTCTCCTCTGCAACAACATATTGTTGGCTGGTGTGAGTGTGTAGCTCCATAATCTCATTTTAAATTGTTTTTCTAGGCTGCAGTGATTCACATCCTCCAAATGCTCAGTCTCACAATTTTGATTTCACCTTATTAAACATGCTCAAGTCTCTACAATTTCTGTGCACAAATATAAAGGACTGGCGACTTAGAATGCTTAGTACCTTGCATTCAGTTTTGTGTGTGTGAGTGTGTAAAAGATTTCTCTCTGCATTGCTAGTGTCATTCCAATATTACAGTTTAAGTATGGGGGAGTCAGGGTTAGCAGAGCTGCCCTAGGCTTGTCTGGCATGAGCTCCCATCTAGGAAGAAGTCACTCTTTGTGGTTTATCATAGGATGAGAGAGAGGGAGAGAAAATTATAGAATATTGCTAATTAAACCTGACAAACGATGGTATTATGAGCTTACACACACACACACACAAAATGAGGTAATGGAGAACATGCTATGATGGATGTAAATACATTAGCTTGGGGCTTATTGTGCTGAATATGGGACATTTGATTAGATTGAACACACTTATGAACACTGTAGATGACATTACAAGAACCTTAAAGGCAAAAGCAGACATATGATATGAACACACTCTCTCTCTCTCTCTCTCTCTCTCTCTCACACACACACACACACAGTATATGTTTCAGAGAAGACAGCTGCATGTTCACCTCAGTGACAGAAGTTAAGTGTTTCCTATAACCAGACTAGACTGTTGAATTTGGCTTGAGGCCTTCATAAACTTTGACAAGTTTCCAAAAAACACTCCACTTTTCTGTTCTCTCCTTCTCACCTTCATAGCATCTGTGATGTATAGCTCACCTCTCTATCTCGCTCCTCTTTTCCACCCTCACCTCTTACCTCTCCTCTTGTTAAGCCGCCGTGTCTTATTTTCGATGACCTTTCCAGTCTGAAACCCAGTGGTTAAATTTATTGCTCAACCGTGGGACAGAGGTTCATGAAAACACAGCTATTCTTGTCATGTTGAGACCCACCAGAGGCAGGGAAGCCACCCACAGCTTAAAAAAACACATGCCTGTAGTATGAGACATAAAGCACTAACAACAGATAGGAGTGGGCAAGACCTAAACAGAGCCAGTTCCTGTGCAGCTTCAACAGATGAACTGAGAACATAACTCAGGTCACATCAGGAGCTGCCAGCCACAGGAAGTCCATCCATCTTCTGTTAACCCAGACAGGGAGTCTAGTACTGAGCATGACCCTTTTTTCGGGGTCTTTGCTTGTTCCTTAAGCTTTGTGGGAAATGTTGCCCTACAGGAAGCAATAACATGCTAAAAGAGTTGTCATCATGTATATTCCCATGACTTTAAAAACTGGATGAATCCAAACAGAATGTCAAAATGTGCTGAAAAATGATTTCCACAATAAACGTGATTATTGTGAGATTTATTTGTATTACTTTGAAACATCAAGGAGCTCAACTTCTGTAATGATGCATGACTTTAACATGCACAAGCCTGTCTGCGGGGATCATGCTGAGGTAGCTGTAAGTAATGCGATGAAGCAAAAAGAAGCTCTTATACAGAGAGTGATCTTACACAGAAAATTCAGAGCAGAGAAATTACTAAAAGACATTTTAAGAGTGTGAAAATCAATTATTCTAATGGGTTAGTGGATACACGTAACAGTGAAAGCATGCAACAATCTTATGTGGTCAAAAACTCAGATAGCCTGTATGATCTGCACATCACTGGTAAGGAGAACAACAAGTTTCATTAAATTAAGATGATGGTCAGACAGATGGTCAATCTGATAATATATGTGATAATATATGTTTCAAAACTAAAGTCAGAGATAATGCAATACTTACACTGGGGACATCCCAGGCCATTACAGGCAATGTTTCAAATCAATGAGCAGCCTGTTTTCATAGCAGGAGGCACCACTTTTTGATAAAGTTAATGTGTTATCATTGCAAATAAAACACTGCGCTGCTACAGAGACGTCTTGGCCTCAATCATATTCTCCTGATGTTTGTTTGGTGCAGACCCCAGCAAAATCACATCACTATTTCATTTTTAGATTGGTTTTTTGTTTTCAGGAAAAATTAAATTGCAATAGCTGTGAAAATAATCACAAATAAGTATATGTATCAAAATGGAATATAAAAGCATACATACTATATTAAGAGTACCACTCTCAAGGCTTATAGTAATGAAATACAGATGCAACAGCTAAGTCTGTGTGAGGACAGACAGAAACCCAGACGGAATTTTATTCCAGTACTGTAATACATAGTTTCTAAGCCACATTAATGCACATTTGCTCAACTTCTGTTATGGTGACTGCCTCCAGACTGATAAGGTCTCTCCGCATTTACAAACTATCCACTCGAGCGCGCACACACACACATATGCATCACTGTACAGATATCGGTCACGTAATTCAGGTATTCCATCAGGGCTGCAGAATTCATATCTTGGCTACATAAAATTGAATATTTCCTTGTGGTAAGGCTTGTATGTATGTACACTCATGAAAACAAATATTTTGTTCTTATCTTTGCTCGCTGCAGCTGAGTGAATGGGACAGTGAAAATGTGTCACACTAATGCTTATTATTGGTTGAAATATCTTCAACCTGCAACATGATTTTGAAGCCATCTGAAATATTAAACTGTAGCTCCACAACAAGGACAAAACCATATTTTTATAGCAGCATCTTGTGGTTCAACAGTTCAGCCAGCTGTCCTTTCAACTGATTGCTTATGTTTTTGTCATTTGGACATATTTGCCTCAGGAAGAACACCCACACACTCTGTACATTTCAGACACATTATTTCTTGATTCGAACGCACAGAGGCGAATTTGCTCTGGCCTCTAGGCAATAACCAATAACTGCATACAGTATGATACACACGCTGACTGAACATAATCCAAATATAAATACGTACAATAACAAGAGCACAAGAAGGATCAAAATAAAGAGCAAAAGACAGCAAGAAAGGAAGGAAGCCACGGAAATAAACTTCCTCAGTCTTCATCAAGTTGCTAGTATACAGCAGAGCCATGTTTTCTTATTTAATGAGAGTACTCATTTACATACAGCAACTATGATTCCACCCACAAAGAACATCTGTCTCATCTTCAGCCACGTTTCTCATAAATTTCCTCCCCCTCCTGCTCTTCATCCATTTCTTTCCCTTTCACTCTCTTCTCCCTGTCTCGTTTCTGCCCCCCTTCTTCTTCTGAGGCTCTGTCAGATGTTGTGCAAAGTGATGGCCTTCTGGATGGCAGGTCCACGGTTGGACTGCGGGTACAGTAGAATAACTCATGAATAGCATTAGCTGCGTTTCATTAGGAACCATAAAGAAAGCTGGATTAAAAAACAGACTATCTTCCCCTCTATCTGCAACCCCTTCTTCTGTCATATTCTCTTTCATATTTTCTTCTTTCTCATCTTTTTTCCATCCTTACATAGTCAGTTCATAGTCACTACTGGGCCATTCTTTGTTTTTTGCCCTCCTACTTTCTGACATTTTACTGACTGAATAATCTACACATTAATTGATAATGAGAGCAACTGCAGCTTTCATCAACATCACTGTATTTATTACACTCACAGTCTATGAGCATGGCACACAGCTCCTAGTACTTTCTCCTCAGACACAGAGACAACCAAAAGCAAAAAAACATGATAATTTTTCTACTAAAGAGAAACCTGATCACTTAAACTCTGTGTATTTTTCTCCAATTAAACATTATCTACCTCTAAACAACCTTAGGTGTATTTTGTATAAAACAGCTATACATAAAGGTGATTTTATAAAAATTAAATACTAGACATGTCAGTGAAGTAATAAAACAATCAAATTATACACAGACACAGTTTTTTTTAAGATAAAAGTTCTGCAGAGATGACACAGATGACGTGTCAGTAATGAGTCGAGAAAGTAAATTAGGAAGAAACACAAAAAAAGAAAAACAATAAGAATAAAGGAACTGTCACCAGACAGCAGAGGAAGTGACTGAAAAATGCTGGTTTTCTGCATTGATATGCAAGAGCATAAATGTGTGCACTCACATGTGTGTGTATGTGGTCAATTTTGTTAAGCCTATACTATCAGACACCTAATTAGGCCTACCTCAGCATGTCTCTGTTGGTGTGTGTGTGCAGCATGGTAATTAATTTCCCATGAGTACTGGCTGCTGTGCTGTAGCTATGAGAGAGATTCAGTTCTGTGTTTGTGAGTGTGTTTGGTTATGTTAATAATTAGTGAAGTCCTCTTTCCTGGGCTGTCCGGTCGTGCCTGAGTGAATTTTCTCATTTCCAGGCTGAGTGGCCAACACAGCATGGTACAACTCAATCTCCCATGACGGGTGTGTGTGTGTATATGTATGTAAAGTGAATTACTGACAAATATTAACATAAATCAACTGCAACATTTCTGATGCCTTCAAAATGATGAAATAATAGCAGAACAAATATAGCTACGCTTTTCACAGGTTATACAGAAACTTGAGCCAGGTCTGGTTGAGTGACTTCTTGTTTCCACTCCTAGCGAAGACTTCATTCAAATTAGCTCTTCTTCATGCAACAGTCAATTCCTGCACAAACAGTGTACTTGCCAGTGTTGCTACTGCTATGGGGTAAAAGAAAGTAACCGACAAACCCTGAAGGGATACTACTACCATCTAGCGTTGCATCTATGCTCCGATCTTACAGCCTACACAGAAGAAAACTACTCAGTATGCTGCAGGCATCCGCAGCTTCAGCAACGCATCATCACAATCAACAGTGTAGACTGATGACTGGCATGTAAAGCACTGCTGCTTGTCTGTGTGTGTGTGTGTTTGTGTGTGTGTGTGTGTGTGTGAGTGTGTGAGAGAGAGAGAGAGAGAGAGAGAGACAGAGAGAGAGAGAGAGAGACGCCAGCTGTGCTGCATCCACAGTTATCCTAAAACCCTTGCTGAGTTCTTAATGGTTGTTTAGAGGATGATTCATTGACACCTGAGGGTCTCCTTATGGCTTTATTATCATGCTGACTGGACTACATGTGCATACAGAAATATACACAAATACAGACACACACACACACACAAAACATGGCCCAAAGGGAACATCTTCCCTTGAACAGAAACGTACTTTTTGTTTTGTACTTCCCTGTTCAGGAAGCATTAGCACTTCAGTACAGTTTAGGTCATCTCTTTGGTAAACAACTTTGTAGAGCTTTTTTAAAGAATACGTTTCTCTATAATATGAAGAAAAAAATCTTCAAAAGATTTTAGCCATCTACAGGAATATATCTAACCTTTAAGATCCTTGAGAGAGCGTTTTCCAATCAGTTATGTTACTTTCTACACAACAATTGTTTATTCTTCTTATATCTTCTAATCAGGCTTTAGTGTGTACCGTAGCACAGGTCAAAGTTAAAAATGATTTTAATGGCATCAGAGGAGGGGTCTCTATACTTGTCTTTTTACATCTTAGTGCTGTATTTGATAGCACTGACCATGAAAGATTGGAACATTTAAATGGAAATAAAGGAGCACTAAGCTGGTAAAGGTAGACATGGAGATCCACAAGGTTCTGTATTCGGGCCAATATCATTCACCTTATGCATGTATCCTGTAGGTAATGTAGGTAAAGGTATTATTTTGATGCAGATGATACACAATTATACTTATAAAACAAACCAGAAACCAATCAACTGAAACCAATCAGTTGACTAATCTGGCATTTCTTAAGGACATAAAAACCCACATGACATAGCTACTCTGGACAGCATTAACTTGGCCTCCAGCACCACCGCAAGGGATCTGATTGTTATTTTTGATCAGGATATGTCCTTTAACTCAATATAGTATATATTAAAACCTGATCTACAGGTACACAAAAGGCAAAACCAGATAAAAGGAGAAAGTTAGGATTAAAGTTGTAAAAATGTATACACAGAAGTATAGTTGGAGCTCTTCCATGCAGTGCTTTGAACATGATCACAATAATTTTAAGTTATTCTAAAAACATGGTGGAATCCTGTGTAAGGAGAATAAACCTGGAGAAATGTGAGCAAATGTAGTCTGACAATCGAATTTCAGACGATCAGAATTCAATTCTCACTTACGAGTAAAAGAGGATTAATTGTCTGAGTGGGCTGTGATAGACGCATGAATAACTTTCTTGGTCTCCTATAATGAAACGGAAGATGAGAGCTTTTCTACATTTCTGAGATAAAAGAAGCATGACTGCAGGCACTACCAGGCTCCAATAAGGGCCAAGTGTATGCCAAAGAACTTCAGGATGGCCATCAAAAGAAATAATTAAAATGTCTGTTTTATCAATATTAAACCTAAGGCAGAAACCTTGTCCAGGTTTATTGTGGACATCAGCCATTCAATATTTGTTACAAAAGAGTAAATGAAAGAAAGAAATCATATGTTAGTGATTTTACCTAAGATGTGGAAATGTTGGAAAACTTACCCTGCACGCAAAGGGATTAAATTATGTTTAATTTTGTAGTTTTAGCTTTTTGCCTTTAGCATTGAGAGAGACATAAGCATTTACAAATAACAGATGCAAATCAGTGGAATAATTTGAATCTACAAGAAGCCTTTTCATCATCAACTGGAAACAAAAACACACAAACAAACACTAAAATGCAGTGCGTTAACATACACTGACTTTAATTAATTACTAGGTCTAGCAATCCTAAAATGTTCATTACTCTATGGACCAAACAAAAATGTTCTGTAAAAGATGCGGTCCTAAGAAGTACAGTGGAAAACGATATACACAGATGTTTGATGAAGACCAAGCATCACACACATGGGGAGGCGTGTTCCCAGCTTAAAGCAAATCACTTGGTTTGCAAATGATACAGCTGTGCCTGCGTGTGTGTGTGCATGTTTTCCCACCATGTTTTCAGACACCTGGGTATCTAACTGCAGGAGGGAAAACTAAAGGGACATGTAGAACAGAAATGAGGAGGAGGAAAGACAAGCAGACACAAGCAAAATGATATACATCAGGAATGAGGCACGATAAAGGTACAAAAAATGTGCCTGAACGATGAGGGATGAGGAGGAGCTGGTGGAAGAGGGTGAAAAAAAAACATGGAGAAGGAGGAGAGAAACTCGAATAACTCGAATTTATTTACTGAGTGTAGACTGGATGTTGCTGCAATACTATCCAGTGTTCAGATATTTAGGTAGGAAAGTCCCTGTTGTGAGTGTTTGATCCAGGAGGGACAAAGGTTTTGGTGTAGAAGTTTGTTGGTGATGCTGTGAGATGCGTGTTTGGTTTTCGATGGAAACTGGAAATTCACTTTTACACATGGTGAAAACAATAAAGAAATTGTTATTCTGCAAAGAGCCACCTGCTGATTCTGTACTGAACACAACACAGAGAAAATGGTGACGTATGTTAACAGAAAAGTAAGTGAAGCACATCAACCAGGTCACTCCTGAGTCAGACGACTCACTAGCTGCCTGTGCTCGAAGCAGATGGGAAGAAAAAAAACACGGAGAGGAAGGGAGGAAGACATAGAAGTCAGAAGTAGCAGATGGGAAGATAAATCGAGAGGAGGGAACAAGTGAAAGGAAGAGCATGAGGAGGAGGTGGTGGAGGAGTGCTGACTTGCTTTTGGAACTACTTCCCCTCCTCTCAATGCCTCCTGCTTCTCGTTCTACAGGCTCATCTAACTGCATCTGAAGTAGCAATTTGAACACTTCATATACCACTGCATCCGCAAACTCTTATCATCGTAACCGCGTGTGCGTGCGTGTGTGTGTGTGTGTCTAAGCAATGTATGGTGAAAAAGAGTGTGTGAAAACAGCGTGAATGTTTGACAAAGACATATACAGTAAATGCATTCAAACACAATGCTGTGTGCGCACGATAAAGAGAGAGAATATGCACATTAATTTAACAAGCATGATGAGTGTGTGAAAACAGTGAAAAGCAAAGTAAACTGTAAACTAACAATGTTTCAAATTTAGCAATTCAGATTTACTAATTCTGGTGATGAACAAATAAAGCATGAGACTCATGCGGGCTTTAGGAGCGGAGTGTGGCGTTGGACTGTAATGAAACAAAATAACATATCTCATATGAAGGTAAGGTGTATTGAAGAAAAAAAAAATGCTGATTATTTATATGGTCAGTGTGTAACATTGCTAGGCAACTAGAACCAAACATCAGTTAAGTCAGTTTATTCCTCGGTCCATCTGCCGTGGAGCCAATTTAATATATCACAGTTTATTTAATATAACACACTTTGACCCAAAGATCAATTTTGCATTCTCACTTTAGAAAAAGGCTGTGACATAATCTCAGTCTCCATACATTTATCTGTTCGCTGATCTCAAATACTGACTAGAAAACAACATTGCGGTGGCCTATTTTTCCTCACAAGGCAGTGTTATGATTTGTGAGGTTCGCCTCATCTAACATTGCGCTGATTTTACTTTTCATTGTCTTTGGGTAAGTTCAGTTTTCCTCTGACATCCAGCTGAAATTAGAACAAAACTCTCAAGTCAACTGCCTGTCAATATTTTTTATGTTCTTTGGAATAATGAAGATCCCTTGGAAACTGATTTATTTTTCAATCAAAAGTTTCTCGTTATGAGTATGACAAAAGTTTTAGATGTTTAGGAGTTTTTGTTGTTTGCAATGTTCTGTAGTGTGTGTGTGTATGTGTGTGCTTCTGTGTGGTCCAAGGAGACAGTGAGTGAGAGATTGGTGTCAAATACAAAGTCTTCATCTGACAGAGATAACGTTGCCCTGCCCCTGTTGCATAACACACACACAGGATCACATCTAAGTTCCTTGGTCTATCAGAAACACAGAAAAATCCATCAAAGTGCATGTGCGTGTGTGTGTGTGTGCTTGATGTGTTATCTGTCCAACTGAGACTGTGTGTCGCCTTTCTTCTACCTCCATCTTTCTCTGGAACCTCCTCTTCTTCCTCTCACAAATGTTTCCAGCTGAAGCCGCCAATTGTAAATCAATCAATGAAGTTTCATCTGGACTGTTAAAACAAGATGCTTGGACTTTTGCCTGACAATGGAAGAAATTTGTTTGTTTTCTTCAGCAAAACATCCTGTCAATCAAAACCAGAAACTTCCATATAATGACAGAGACTGGGCTGGAATACAGACCACCCACCATCTTACCTTGATTTATGTCTCTGAACGGCCACTGATCGTTAGCTGCTGTTATTGGGTCTAAATAATTTGATCACTGAAACAGTTATGCTTAAATACTATATGCTGCAGGAACAGAATCGTTACCTACCAGACTACAGAAAATACTTTTGGGATGAACTGACTTTCACTTAGCAAATTACAAACTGAGCTACTGGTCCATATATCCCCTCAGTGTCCAACAGCTTACTAGCAGGAGCTTGCAAGTATGCTGTGCTGGATAAACCAACAAGGCAAATGTGTATTAAAATGGCAGGATGAGAGCTAACAGAGCTGCAGTCTTACGTGTGAACGCAAGTTTACAAAAAACACATGTACTGAAGTACTTCAGCTGAGTAAAGTTTGGAGGTAAAAGTATTTTGATTTTTGAGTCAGACTTTACTTGTGTTACTAAATTCTGTGTTCACTTTATTTATTTTTAATTCCTTCTGTCCAGAGTTTTGAGATAAATTCTGATTTTATTTCAAAACTATTTTGTGACTATACATACAGTTGTGACAAAGATGTCCTTCAAAAAGGGCAGCATGGTGGTGCAGTTAGCACTGTTGCTTCACAGCAAGACGGTTCAAGGTTCGAATCCAGGTCTGAGTTTGCATGTTCTCCCTGTAGGGTTTTCTCCAGGTACTCCGGCTTCCTCCCACAATCCCAAAAAAATGCACATTCAGTTAATTGGCTGCTCTACATTGCACCCTTGGTGTGAGCGTGTTTGGTTGTCTGTCTTTATGTGTCAGCCCTGCGATTGACTGGCGACCAGTCCAGGATGTACCCCGCCTCTCGCCCGTAGTCAGCTGGGATACGCATGAAGGAAAAGCGGTATAACGTCAGTCAGACTTCAGGAATACGTGATAAGCATTGACTAGCAGTTTCATTTGTGTCTTATTGTGCCTAAGGAATGATACTCTGATTGGATTTTTTTTTTCATTTTTTCTGTTTTTTTTCCTCTTTCATCATTCCTACACCCCTCCACCTCCGCTCTCTGTGAGTCTGTGAAACTCTAATAGTTGTTTGTTTGCTGACCTGTGGCTATTTGAGCCCTACTGAGATGTGTGTATGCATGTCTGCGTGTGTGTAATCTCTCAGCATTTATCACTCATTACTTACATACAGCCTTCAAGGCCTGTAATTAGCTTAAGCTTTGATGCCCCCCCACCTGCTCATTTCCTGCACATGCATGCACACACACACACACACACACAAACACATGTGCATTCAACCAGGAAGTACACCTCTGTTGCTCCTGCAATGAGATACAGGCACTCAAATAACAGATTCGCACACATTCTTTGACAGCCAGTCATGCTGTGAGACTAATTGTGTTTTAGTGAAAACAGGAAAACACACATCACATCTTCGAGACCAATCTCTGCCTTGGGCGTGTGTGTGTGTGTGTGTGTGTACGTGTACTAACAGATCAGTAAAGGATGCTCGGATACTCAGTTTGATGAGTGTCACAAACTAAGAAGATGTAACCATGAAGCTTGTTCAATATAACTAAAAACACGATCATATTCTGCACAATTTGGTCCCAGTCTTAAACCCCACCCCACCCCCAAACATACACACACACACACACACTCATAAACCTCTCTTTAGCCCAAGCACATAGAAAAATAATAGAATTCAGTGGAGGCAAAAACTAATTTATTATGGATTTCTGTGGTTATAACTTGTTTTCCTGTGTGAGAGGGTGAATATGTTCTGGGAGATATGAAATAAATGTCAGGCTATAGTGTTATGACTCGTAGCCAGCAGTCCTAAAACTGACTGCTTGTATATATACCAGTGTGTGTGTGTGTGTGTGTGTGTGTGTGTGTGTGCCCTTTAGTTCACATGTACGTATTGACACTGATTTGAAATAGGCTGGATTTAGGTTACAGATTCTGTTAACAGTGAAACTTCTCAGTTGGTACAAATATTTTGGAAATGACTAGCGGACAAAAGTGCAGTTACAAGATCACCAGCATCATTTCAGTTTGCTGTATTGGAGCATAACAGATTTAATGTCACCTCCATTCACAATGGAAAAACAGTGACTGCGTGCAAGCACTGTAGAAAATGCATAACAACATGATGAATACAAAGTTATGGCATTCATACGTATAGGTATTTATTTCTTACATATTGCTGTCACTTGTCTGCACTATTATACATGTGAAATGACACAGTATTACGTTGTGGCTAATGTGAATGTAAATACTGATCCCTCAGGACTGTGTGCTACTCTAACCTGTCACATTTCGTTGTGGTAAGTCTTTACGTTTGACAGACAACAGCAGTGTACCCTGCTGTAATTACCAAAGCAAGCTAAATAAAAGTGATTTTGTGACAGTCATCACCTTGGTGGTATTTATTTGGGAGCCCAATGGCAAAAACAGAAATTGGGATCATGCTTATAGGTACAAAAAGCGTACCAACAACAAACATTAAACCACATCCACTAAAAGGGCGTGTTTTTCCCACTGACAGGCTCAGAATGTTATTCTAAGTGTCTGACATCATTGTGGAAAGGGTCCCTGCAGAGATAGACCTTTTCATTAAAGATTTAGATCCTTTCTGTTTAACATGAAGCAGATGTTACATCGCTCCATTAACAAAAACAATATTATCTCTCAGATATATATATAAAACACACAGTCAAACTCAAGAGAAACTCACCAAAACCATCGTGGTTGGTCTTTTCACTTTTCCAACAATCACCAACTCTGGTTTGGCCAAAATAAACCTTTAATTCACCAAGGCAGACGTGTAAATACTCTGGCTCTAGCAGGGGTAATATTCATCACCTTAAGCATGCTAGCACTCTAATATTTGCTAATGAGCAATAAATACAAAGTACAGCTGACTCTCTCCAAGACTGTTACAATTTCGTTGTATTCTTTGTACAATGACAACAAAGGCTTCTGATTCTGATGGGAATGTCAGTAGTTTTGCCGGCATTTAGACTTAAAACAAAACACCAAAAAAAATCTGTATGTTATCCTAACGATGGTGCTAGATGGGAAGTCAAAAGATCACCAAAGATTAGCAATTATAAGGTGGGCTTTAATTTTTTATTTTTTCAGTCTCTCTATCTAGATGAGAGGGACTACACACACACACACACACACACACACACAATCCCTCAGGTCTGCTATTGTGACAAATGTTCATCTTGCCTCACACTCTGGTATTTTAATCTGACTATCTGTGAAAGGAGCAGCTGGAGGAATAAATTCAAATTATGTAAAATAAACAATACTGCCCTGCTGTTATTTCTTGTAGCACCAATTCTCCACATTTACTTCCCTGCAGGGTATTTGATAGCTGTTCCTTAGTCAGACAAAATGACTAAGCTCACATTCACATGGCAACAGTCTTCTGCTGCTGTCCACGAAGCTGTTGAGGATGTGAGTATCTCTCTCGGGGGTATTTGGACAGTTTTTAGTATTAACTTCGTCATCAGTGGATAAAATGGATGCTTGTCAGAGCTATGTGGACTATTACTGAAAGGGCAGTGGGAGTAGGAATAAATACAAAATGTACTTTGGTAGCAGAGATAAGCTGTTTTGCCCACTGAGACAGTGATGGAATAGAAACTCAAGAAAGGGATGAATCCTAGTATTCCTATAATGGATCATATGGACCTTACAGCACTGGATGCTGTGCTGTGTGCTTTGTTTCTTATTTACCCAGCACATAATCAGCTCCTACAGAATGCATATTCAGTACAAACCTCAAATAAACATGCAATAAACATAAACTGTATGAGCCATTTGCAAGCAACATAAAAAAGCTAAAGGCCACATTTGCTATTGAAAAGCCTATACAAATTTAACAGAGGCCAAAAAAATACCTTGTTTTAAACGCAGCTATAAAATATGTATGAAATTGGGAAAAGCAAGGGGTCGTACGTATTTGAGACTCTGTAACCATAAAGGTATCTTTACTTAATAAATCTGACTGGCTGTTTCAGTACTTGTAAGATGTAAATATACTTCTACATGCATGTATATACCGCATACACAGTATAAGTACATACACACACAAAACTGTTTTATAGTACATCTGTCTCTTTTAGTAGATCATCGCCACCTTCATTGCATCTCTTCAAAAATCCACCATTTTGAAGTCCTTGTTTCTCTCATGTCCCTTAGCACAGTACAAACCATGGGGCGTCTATCTGCACAACCTTCCAAATCCTCTGCAAGCCTGAGCCAGAGTCCAACATGAAAACATATTGACAGACTGAGAGTCTGATCATTTTCACCAAAAGAAAGATCCCTGATAGCGTAGACCTCTGACAGTATGTCAGATACTTTCCGTTTGAGCTCGTATTTATCCTTGTTGCTGTGTTTACACAAGGCACACCACACTGCACACAGTGTAAGAAGTGAAGGGATAATCCTTTCAGATGGAGTAAGAGGAGACATAAAGAGTGCACAGATACTGCTGAATTGATTGTGCTCCATAATAAAATTTTACCTTCATGTGGAAATCAAAACTGGTCATGAGCTACATTTTTATATCCTCCCAGAGGTTATATGCATTAACTGCTCTCATCATCCATCATCCTCCGTTGGCTAGTAAGGCTCATCCACATACTCTATATAGCCCATAGTAGTTTACCCTTTATTCACCTTGAAGAGCCTGCATCAGAAACCAGCACATACTGTCACGTTGTAAAGTGTCTCTCTGCCCAGCATTCTCATTAACGCCACACACATCTGTTTAACTTGATGAAGTGGCTTTGGCTGCAGTAGAGTAAGCAGCAGTGCAGATGAAGGAGGTATTGTACATGTCTGCCACATTCAGAACATCTAAGTAGAAAAAGTGGCCCGCAGGATTATTATTATTATTTATTATTACATTTGACATCAAATCAGTATTTTGATACAGAACTTCATCATATACACAACATCATAAAAAAATTGAATATTATTAGAACAGAACTACTTTCTGATTTGTAAAATCGTATTAAGTTCACAATGGCTCAATACAACCAGAGGTATTATAGATATAGCACAGTAAATATACATCTTCTTCATTCATCTTCATCTAATAATCATAATTAATAATTATCTGCTGTAGTGACCCAGGGACAAAATGTGCTTTGGGACTCTGTTATCTTTTGCATTCATCCCCATTTCTGTGTATTGTGTGATGTATTCCTGTGATACATGGCCTCAGGTTTACTGTGTGCTAAACAAATCAATGAGTACAGATTAATAAGAAGGAGCATGCACCATGTGTATTAGCCAAAAAAAGTTCTCACAAGTCCAGTGTGTTGGATTTAGGGTTATATATTAGAGTTTATAGAGAGCAACGGAATATAATCATTATATAATGATATAATTTGGGTATACTTCCCTGAATCTGAGAACTACTGTGTTTTCATTACCTTAGAATGAGCCTTTTATATATGGAGAGGGTCCTCTTTCACTAAGCCTGCCTTGTTTCTACAACAACCAAGAATTGAAAAACCCTATCCTCGCTATTCTGACAGACAATCCTCTGTGCAGCAGAAGATAAATCACACTGTCTGAGCTGCTGAGCGAGCAAAGCTGCAATTACAGACAACAATACATCAAATGGGTACTACATATTTTTGTGACTAGTGTGCATGATTAATATTTTTAATATACAGTCTATACAGGACAGCAACAGATGTATGAGTAAGAAGGTCAAGGTTCAGAACACAATGATGTTTGGAAGAAGTAGCCTGTGTTCCAATTGTATGCACACTGAATGCAACTGTAACGCTTTACACTTTCCAAGCTGCTCTTACACCATAAGATGCTACCTAACCCTACTGGATGAAACTAGATGTTTTGCAGATGATCCCTCTTCAAGACAAGGCCTCAAAAACATGGAATAAAGCAGTGCCAACCTTCATATTTGCATCAGTTGATACTGTGTTTTAATTAGTAGTAAGTATTTCCAAACAACGTTAAAATTAATCATTATGCCAAGGCCTGCCACACAGTGAACCCGACCACACTTCCCATGAATATCACCTAGGCAGAGCAGCATTTTTTAACTGAGCCAAGCGCCATCAATGTCTGTGCAGAAACAAAAAAACTTTTCACAGTGAGACCTTCAGATTATCATGAGTAATCATCATATTCACAAAGACATTAGATTTTAATAACTTCAATATTTTAACACGTTCAAATACAAACTGTCATGAACACACCACACAGTACCAGCCTTCCTGCCACCTCTGAAATCACGACAGAGCGACGGTGCCATCTAGTGACCAGTTGAGGAACTAATTTGAATCAACTAAAGAAAGTCCACATTTTAAGCAGCAAACAATTAAACCCGTTTGCTGCACGCAAGCACACAGTCACCGACATGCATCCTTATTTACCATAAGCTGTGAATAAAGTCCATGACACACATACAAACTGGTAACGAAAACAGACCGACCACGATGTGGTATGACCCAGAAACACGACCTTATCCAGTCAACCGTCTGCAAACGACCGACACTAACTGAACAGGATACTTAACTAACGTACCGCGCAGCGTTTCATTTAAAAGCAGGATACTGATGTGTCTCTCACCGTGTGAAGCAGTGGTGGCAGACATCCCTGGCCAGTTTATTGGACACACAGCACGCCAGCGGCTCGGCGAAGTACACCAGCTCGCCCCTCTTGATCCTGGCTGTCGCCCGCAGACCGTTACCTTTCCCTGGACTGACAAAACGCTCCAGCTTCTGTGCCATGGTCGGTTTTCCCTCCACGTGAACTGAGCAGTGTTTACATCCGCAAAGGACGCACACGTTGCGTCATGACGTCGCACACACGTACCGGCCCTTCCTATCCGTTATGAACTTTATCTGACAGTTGTTTCCTACCTTCTACGAGAAATTTCTGTCTGCGAATAAATAATTAAAATGATTACTGCTAAGAAATCCCTGATCCATGAGAGGTTTACAGCTGGACTGTTCTTTCTACTGACGTGCATGACAGAAGTCATTTACAGGCTTATTTTATAATTACGAATTTTCACTACGGTTTTGGAAAGATTTACAGAAATATGTACAGGATAGAGTACACAACTTTGCAATTAGGACATTTCTAATTACTTTGATTGTAATCCTGGATTCCAAGAAATATGCTTCATTTCAAAATGTGACAATACATAAGGGGGAAAAGATTGGCCGTTTCCAGGCAAGACATTGGATCCACTGTGTGGATTTCAAGCTCCAGCTTCGAAGTCCTGTACTAAGAAAAACGAATAATGCGTCCAAAAGCCTTCCAAACACTTGAAGCTGACCTTTATAAGTAAACTAATGTTTTGTGTCAGCAATCGCCAGCATGAATGTCCTGCTGTTTCTGTTTCAACACCAAACTTGGATGTCAAAATACTGAGACAAATATGTCATGTGACCAACTACCATAAACAGGGGAGACACCACTCATTGACCCTGAACCCTTGTCCATCTCCCTAGCTATCTAAATTGCTGTGACTACTAAGCAATACAAGTATGTATCTTTGGCACAATGACAATATCCTGTCATTTTTAATTAACTCTGATTCTATTTATTATGAGTCATCGCTTACATACGGTACATGACATAGACAAGTTTGGTGCTTGGCTCTTATATGTTTTATATGTAAGTAGGATTTCCAACCAAGATTCAACATTTGTCATGGGCAATCGAGTTACGTGTGTTGCTTTCCAGGAGACAAACCAAATCTACAAAAATAATTGCTGTTTCTTGTTTTGCTTAGTCCAGTGACATTTTTGTGTCTACAGAGGGTCAGTCTGTCCTCGCAGGTCATGAGTGATGTTTATCATCTCACAGTCAAGCAAAATTCACACTGATCCTTCTTGTCAATTTTTTGCGCAACATTTTAAACATGGACAGATTTGGAGTCTGCTGCACACTGTATAAATGCCTCCACACAACACCACAGTTAAGTACTTCCCAAGAACATAATAACCTTTCAAGCCACAGACTTTACTCAAGTCAGTATGAACAGAACACTCTGATGAAGAGAAAATAATCTCACAAAGAAGAATTACCTTAATGTCAAGTATCATCCTCAGTGGCCTTGAACAAACTGGTGTATGTAGTCTGAAGTGCGTGAATAGCATCATTAAAATTAGACTGAACAAGCATTTGGTTTACTGTCAAAACTGAATGTAACACAGGCTAGATGTATGAGGCAAGTTTAATTTCCAGCAAATTTAAACATGCATCCTGTGTGGGAATCCAGACTTAAAATAATCAAAAGATACATGAAAAGGTACAGCAGGATGTTTTACAGAATTACAATATTAAATTCTGTGACCATAGCCCTTAGAAGTTTTAGTCTCTTCACTGTGGTGTTCACATGTTGCTTTGGATGAGTAAACTGGCTATAGACAAGAAGGGACTTTCAACTGAATGTATTGCTTCATGAGAGAAACAATCATATCCAAAGTGTGACAGACAACCTCTTAACCTCTTGGAGCAGCACATCTGTGAGCTCTGTACACTGAAGCTGGGAAAGTTTCAGTTTTTCATTTCTGAAAAACCAAGTTCAACCCATTAACTCCCACCGTGAACAAAAACACAAGTCTGTATTGCTGCAGAGGAGACAGAATGGAGGCTCACACTCAACGTTTTTGAGAACTGCTTGGAAGAGGGTTTTTTTTTAACATTATTACAAGTTGTAAGAACAAAATGAAAGAGCTCATCAAACGATTCATAAAAGGCCTTTCACCACACAAAAAATAATGGCTTTTCATTCATTCATTTCTACTTGTCTGTTAATAACCATATGGGTAAAACAAATGAAAATATATCCTCTGCTTACAGATGAACATTTTGACAGTTTGTGACAATGATAATGACAGCAAACCGCAAACTCACAAGTTTCAAATCATCTTCAGGAACTAATGAGGGGAAGTAAATAAAAATGAACCACATATAATAATGATCAGATGATGCAATTCAGAGTTAGGTTATAAAATAAGAAATGTAACTCTCTGTCAAAGCCTCCTTAAGAACAAATGGTAATTTAAGAGATGAAAAACTTGTCTGATGTATGATGACAATAATACAGTGGGAAAAAAACAAACACAAAATACAAATTCATCTTTTGTTCTTAACCACCTACACCCACCATCCTTCGTATTATAAATAATTAAAATCAGCTAGAAGATTAAATTAGAGGTTTTCTGAGTGATTGTCATCTGAACCAGCCAGATGACATGTGCAA
Organism: Scatophagus argus; assembly: GCF_020382885.2. Lineage (NCBI taxonomy): Eukaryota > Metazoa > Chordata > Actinopteri > Scatophagidae > Scatophagus > Scatophagus argus. Next base: position 12,600,206 of record NC_058493.1, read on the forward strand.
ATAAAACCAAGAATCAACCTACAATTCCTTATGTCCTGAGAAAACCTCATATCTCAAACAAACATTCAGCTTTTTGTGAGTGACGCACTACGAGAGAAAGATAATATGGTTTTATCTTGAATAAATGTATAGGTAAGACACTTGAATTCTTCCTCTTTGATAGAGCCTGGCAATTAAGACCTATGTGTTTTTCCTACAAATATTTTCATGGCATCCACTACTACACCTAATTAAGGGAAAATATTTAACAGTACACCAAACATTGCAATATGTTGAAATTTCACATAAAAAGGTTGGAGGCCTGACGAAGCAAACAGTGACATTAAGCAACAAAATGACCCCAGTAAGACTAATAAATGCTTTGAAATGATTAGAAATAAGAGTTAAAGTATTAGTGTGCTGAAAAAAAGTGAAAGCCTTTTTTTTTTTTAAAAAACACATCTCACAAAAATGGCAAAAGTTGAATAGATGACTCTTTAAGAAGGCAAAAATCATTCTGAGTTGCAAAAAATGTGAACAATCACACACTGAGGATGATGCCCAGAGCTCCTAAGAACAGCAAACATACAGGCAGGCAGAGCTGTACTGAAACGCTGCTTTAAATGATCCTATCAGCATAAAGGGCTGTACCGAAAAACACACACTGAATACTGTTTGTGTTCAACATTAGCTGTGCAGTTACAGTTCTCACTTATCAGTTCCTCTTACTGAAATATTCCACACCTCGTCAGACATGCTTAAGAGTGGAGAATTTTCTTGTTCAAGTTATCTGTGTTCGGCATTTACAAATGATTACTGGTGTGTACTTCTCACACTGAACCTTACTATCTGATACCAGTTTGTGGGTCTGGAAAACGTTCTGTGTCTGATTAAATCATGTAAAGCCTGCGTTAAGTTCAACTCAACAATGCCTGCAAAAATATTGCAAGATATTAAAAAAAAAATGTACCAGTTATTTGTGCAACATGTAAAACATTCTTCACAATATACAGAGGTGCACTGTTTTCCCGTACATGTTGCATATGCTACACAAAGCTAAATCTAGCTCACTGGAATCCATAAACAGATAACTTGGACTTTTATTCTCCAGGGGCAGAGACATCAGCTCACTGCAGATCCACTGTTGGTACTTATACAGAAAGAGGCAGCGACAGGACACTTGCGTCAAATATGTGCAAGGGAGGGAAAGCACATGTAGAGAACAGCTGTAAAGCTGTTACACAGATCTTCAGTAACTGCTCACTGCAAATGCAATGTGTGATATAACATCACAGTTGTTATATGCAATGATACAATTTTCCCCTCATGGAACATATTTGATGTGCCTGTTGTCCATAAACAGCTAAATGTTGCTAAATACCAAAATAAATCTTTTAATATTTTTTTCCTGACAGTATAGAAATGCCCCACAGATGACACAAAGCAAACATTACATTCCAAAGATTCATTCAAAGGTTGATTAAAAACAATTATTAAGACAAAATGATTTCATTCCAAGTAGTAGACCACAGAATGACCAGCTGACCACCCTGCGGTCAGGTGAGAAAACACACAAGCATGTGTGAATCTGTGCTCTCAGATTACAAATTCATATGCATGGTCTAAAACTCCGCACACAGATTGGTAAACTGTACCCAAAGTCAACAATCTAACCAAAATTAGGTGATTGTGCGCAGAATGCAGCGATGTCATCAAAACCTGTGAGTCAGGAGGAGTGAATGCAGCCTGACTGGCACGGACTGCTAAACCTTGGACATAGTCTCCTAATCCATGAACACAAATTTGTGATGGAGAGCTCAGATTTAAAGTGAATAATTTTTGTCTCACCTGACCCCAGAGGAGCAACGTACAGAATAGTTTACGTATTTTAAAAATTCTTTTGTGATTTTAAAAAGTCAACATTAAAAGCTACACTAGTGGTTGCAGCAGTTTATAAAATGCCCTTTGGGGCACTTCTTTTGTGCAGTGAGTGTGAGGAGAGGGCACCTCTGTGCCCCCAACCCCCAGTTAACAAACTATACATCATATGTAGTTTTTTACATCTCAGTTGGTTGAAGCTGTTTTAATTTTGTTCTTATTCTTAACTGAGGGAACTGAGTCTTGGAGTCCAGTGTGTGTCAGTGAAAGTTTGTATCCAGCCATGGCTGATCTACCAGTGAGTATCACTGGCTGACAGTGATTATGTGTTCAACAGGACAATCAATTCACATAAACATAGCTTGAAATTTTATATCCTGACAATCCTGACAGGGTTGAGAAAGGTATAAGTCAGTTCTTCTTCCTCTGTTATGCAGTCTCCATTCTCCAATTATCTTCTTTCCCTCCCTGCTCTGCTTTCCCTTTCAAAATAGCACTGCAAAGGGACATCCGACCTACTATTATTAACTGAGCAGGCTTTCAAAGGCCAGCCGTATCTGATATAATCATTTAGCCAGTTTGGCAGGATAACAACCACTTGCTTCACAAAGCAACAGAGACCGTAACAACCATCTGGCACCATTACCTTAAAAAAATACTGTTCCAGGGAGCAGCAGGAACTGCTGGAACCTACAGTAATAAACTGTATCGCCAGTGGCTCCACAATGTTGACCAACTGCTTGCTGCTACGACCCAGGAGTGAACCAGTGCTGGATGTGAGATATCCCGCGCTGTATCTGGCCAATGTAGAAGTCGGCATTTCTGGAAAAGTCCTGACAGACTGAGGAGTGGGAATCGCCCAGGGCACAGTAAAGGGCAGTGCCACCCACACTGATCACTACAGTAACCAGACAAAGCAGGAAGAGAAGCAGACAGGAGTCCCCACCGCCAACATCTGCAGAGAAAGACAGAGGGATAGATGCAGTGTGTTGGACAGACGTTCGAGAGCAGTGGACTAATAATCCAGGGAGACTTACGTTAAAGGAGAGATACAAGTCTCTACACCGAAAGCAATGATAATACAAACCTTGTTCATAGCCATCATCAGGGACTTTGAAACGGACGCGTCTTTTGGCAGGGAGATTCTCATGTCGAGGCTCAGAGCTACCAGATACGCTCACATTTTCCACACAAACACTCCGCTTTTTCAATATGGAGACCAGGCCAGAGGCAGGAGACATCTGAGGAAAGAAAAGTGTTAAGATAAACAGAATTTGTATTTATACAAAATACAGTTTGATCTGATCTTCATAAGCAACATCTTCACCGGCCATGTCCACCAGGTGTCAGTATATGAACAGCAGTGAACATTAACCTCACTAACATGCTCCCTCCAACAGATTTATAGTCATACAGTAAAAGAAGCTGCTTTCCTACGACAGAAGAAGTGAACATTTGACCTTACACGATCATGCCAGGCTCAATGCAAAAGCGTTTGCTTTACTTAATGTGACTGCAGATGAACTTTGGCCAAGTAGTGGTAGACTATGAAGGGCAGACAGAGTACCTGTCACATTAACCAATCACTGTGCTTACTGTTATATCATGTAGTCATACATTTACCTGCTGAGTGACACGTGAAATGATTTATTAATTTCCTCTCAACCAGTGTGTCCAAAATAAACATCAGTCATCAATAGTCATGATCTGAAAAGGTGCCAGGTATAATCAAACTACTTTCCAGATTGAGCTGTATAATAAATGCGAAAGACAACAACTGACTAACTGATCAGAGATCAGTATTTACTTCCACATAAACCTTGTAGTTTATGATCCTTTGCATTGGAAGCAGATTAGAAAGTGAAAAAGTGCTTTGTTGTTCCCTGTCACAGAGACTGAACTATGAAAATAAGTCAGTCAGTAGTGCTCGAGCATAAAGCTTAGTAATGACACAATCAGTGCTAATAAATCGAAAGAAGATACAGAACTAATTTCAAGTATTCATCCATTTTGAACTAATCGCAACAAAAAAAACGATGCAATTTCAACTCTCTGTATAGGAAGGGTTAAATGACAAATCGGCTTCCATATCAGCAAACAAATCCATTGGCTGGGTATCCTGGTAATAGCCAGGTAATACCATTAGTGCTCCTCAAAGGGGCCGCTGTGCTGTCCATTAGAAAAGGGTCATAGTGGACAGCCGCAGAGTGATAATGCTTAAAATAGTCATCAAATCGTCTAATTGCCAAGTTATCGTTCTAATAATGTGTTGTTGTTCTACCAGTGTGTTTTCGTTGAACTCAACAGTTATTTCTTTAGACGCTTGGGCTTAAGTGAAGACGAAATGTAACAAGTCATGCCAGGTTATATACACATCTGTACACATAATCCTAACACTACATTCGTGCATATCAGCATTCATACAAGTGCATCAACAAATGACCAAAACTATTAAAACTAATTAAATCAATCCAACATGACGTACACGTAACATATGAAAAGTCTGACGAGGTTACTGTCCCTTACTCATCCAAAAACAAGTATGATGATGTGCACACCTCCTCTACAGTGATGAGTTTAGCCATATTGTCCAGCGAGGCAGCTTCTCTGATGAGGTCAGCCTGTTCTAATTCATACTCGTCCTCCTCCTCTTCCTCCTCCTCACCCTGATCCTGCTGCTTCATAGGAGCCTCTTGAAGAAGCTGGGCCTCCTGGACCAGGCAGGTTTTAGTGACAATGGGATGAAATCATAACTTAGATATCAATAAATATTTATGGAGACAGCGATATGTTGCTCTATTCTCTGTCGGTCTACTATGACACAATGCTTACTGAAAGCAACACATGCAAGTTAAAAAAATACGCGAAATAGAGGAAGTGAGCCAATTTATATTTGCAGCAATAGAAACAATGGTTTGGTAACATAAATAGAGGAAATGAGTAGTTAGTATCAGCTTTCATAACCACTGTAACGTAAAAAACACAAGAGCAACTCAAACCTCATCAAGAGAAGAAAGTAACTGTCCTACTGATCCTGGTACTGTTTAACTGAAAAATAATTTCAGCAAACGAGCGTGTAAAATAAGTATCAAAACATACTTGTGACTCACAGATAAATTAAACAACAGACGTAAAATATTGAATGCAGTTCTCTATATTTACACTGATTTGCTATAAGTAAACAACATATTCTGATGTAGGTACCTGGGTCTCCTCATGTAGCTGCTCCTCAGCTAGGGCTTCCTGCTGCAGCTGTTGTGTCTCCACCTCTGCCCCACTAACTAGAGTCTCCACTGGGAGAGCTTTCTGACAAAAAGAAGAGTGTCCTTCCTTCAATCTCTCCTCCTCTTCGTCCTCTCCCTCATCTTCCATCTCCAAAGCCTCAGCTGTCTCCTCCTTGTCCGTTTCTCCTTCTTCCCTATTTGCCTCCCTTTCCTGTGCTAGACCAAAGTCTCCTCCCTGCTGCTCTGCGGGCTTGGGCTGATCCATTTCTCCAGCTGTAGAGGGGTGCAGTTCATTTCTTATGACTGAAATGGCGTGTCCTTCCCCTCCTTCCTTCTCTCCCTCTTCCCTGTCACTGCCCTGCCTGTCAGTCAGCTGAGATCCATTTAAACCATCCCTCTCCTTTAATTCTCTGTCTGGGTCTTCCCTGTCCTTCTCTGAGATCTCAGGGGAACTGAGCCTATCAACTAAATTAATGGAGGGTATGACTGGATGGCTGCTCTGAAAATGGCAGGAGTCTTCGGCTCTCTCTCCATCAACCTGACGGGCTGCATGAAAAAGGGAAGGTGAGTGAAGTTTATGTTAGTAGAATGAAAATAAATGCTCTACGGTGACAGTGATTTGTTTACAACAGGCAGGGAGAACATCTCTCAAATACAAGCCCAAGGTCCTCAACAGACAGACATAAAACCTTTAAAAGTACATCTTTTCACACAGTGCAATGAAATGGAAGCTGCTTACATCTGATTTCCCATGTATCTATTTTTCTGTAAGTTTCAGTATTAAGATTTTCTTAAAAATAAAACTACCAATTGGAAAAAAATGCCCAAGGCAAATCTTGTACGTAAAAATCTTTTGCAAGCTTAGAGTAGCACCATCAATTAGCCAATACCAACAGCATTAAACAGGTTTTCTTGATCTAATAACAAAATCCTTGTCCTTTGCCACAATTGTGAAAGTAAAACTAATCAATACACTGTCCTGTCACCCTTCTGAACAGTCAGGTACATCAAAGCTACTGAGTGCATGCATTTCACACCTTATACTCTTTCGACTTCCCTGTGGTTCATCAACTGAAGGGACAGTTCATGCCAGAATTAAAAATACATGCCATCTAGTTCATTACATCGGAGAGAAGGCTGACATCTCTACACATGATATCTCCACACTCTGGCAACCCAAACATAAACAGCAGTGCAGGTAAGAGGAAAATATGCATTTTTGATTTCAGGGTGAACTGTTCTTTTAACAAAAGACCAAACCTGTGGCCTTTTGCAACATACACATGCACACAGTATGAAATGAAACCAGCACGAAACGGTACCAGATATTGCCCCGATGTCTGATAAATAAAACAATGCACTGAGAAAATGCAACATGTTAGAATATTAAAAGTCTCATGACTTAAATAAGAGCTTTCAGCAACATTAAGATGGTTTTGCTTGTCTTAGACCGAATACTTCAAACTGAATCAGGACTTCCAGCTGAGAGAGCTCATTCTTCTTTCATCTGAAAGCTGTAGAAAAAAGCTAGTATGTGGACCTTGAGATACAGCGTTCCTGCTTTCCAAGGAAACACTGGTTTACATGCATTTCATTGTAGTATGTAATTTTCCTTTTGGTTGGCAGAAATGTTAAGTCCTTATGGTTTGTAGTTAATTCAAAGTCTAAAATATGCAGTTGTCACACTGACATTTTCACCCCCTCACCTGAGGCACATGGAGGCAGTGCACCACCTTCTTCTATTGTAGGCCTCAGAACATCCAGAGATGCCCACTGTACACACACATAAATAAATACATTACGTAGTGATACACACAACTGCATTTACATAGACTACACACAGTAGTAAGGTGCAAGTTACACTTTATTTAAAATCTACCACATGAATGCACGCAGACTAAAGTCAACAGAGGTGTAAACCACAGCATTAAAATGCAAAATACACATTTATACTGCAGTATCTTTTAATTATTATATTCTCTTATATTAAATAGTCTCTCAGTCACACACACATACAGACACAACAAAAATGATGAATGTCTTACCACAGCATCTTCAGCTCTTGGTCTATGAACAGAGGAGAGACGGAGAGTCAGAGTGAGATGGTGTAGGTACTGAAGGTCTGTTCTTGGTTTTAGTAAATGAAGACGTGAAAAATGGTTGACCCCCTCTCTACTCTCCCCATCTAATATTAGCCCAAACACATCTCCCTGGCTGTTAGAACGTGTGTGTGTGTGTGTGTGTGTGCGTGTGTGTGTGTTAAGCGAAGTGAAACCCTAGCAGTGTGATGGCTCAAATGTCCAAAAGTGCAGCAGCAGCAGCAAAGGACCATATGTTTAAACTATCACTGCAGTTCTCACCACACAAAGATACACATACACACAGTCATACAAACACAGATGTATACTACAATATAGTATAGTATGACTGAGTGAGTGTGTGTCTGACAGGTATAGTACACTGAGAATGTCTTATTAAATATTGAAAGATGCCAAGGTGGGCTTCACCTGACTAATATGTTACACTTGAATGAGCACACACCACAACACACACACGTCACACACTCCTCACCAAACAACACATACAGAGTCATATAATAATAACAATAACAATAAGTAACTTTGCAGGTGACTGATTATCGTGTTGTGATAATTAACACTTTGTAAATATATCACCACACATGTTGTCGGTAACCTGACTATCGTCTACATTTAAAGAAAAGGTCTGACATTTAGATAGATATGCTTGTATACAATCCCAGCTTCATCTTAGGTAAAATGACAATGTCACTTTAAAAATACGTATTCCTGTAAATCTAGGCATTTAGGCACAAAGGAGCAGAGTTATAACGATTTATTGACCACAAGCTGCACATTTATCATAGTTCTGTGTAAAACCCCTGCAGTAAACACGCATATTTCCCAAAATGTTGGACTAAATTATGGTTTAAATATCTTTAAGTATTTCCAAGGTCACCTGCCATCGGTAGGACAATATAAAGCATATAATACAAGTTAACCCTGTGGTTTTGAGAGCATTCTTGAAACCACAAAAGTTGAAAAATATGACAGGCATTTCAGTACCTTTCAGAAAATCTAGTGGTTTAGGTGACAATAAATAAAAACAATACAAAGAATAAATGTACTTGCAAAGAGGACACAGACACACATATGCACGCTGACTGACCGATTGTGCGTCTGGCAGATGTGTTTAAGAGTGTCCAGATGCTGAGTTGCCAGGTCAGGGGAAGTCGTTCTGCACTGACGCTCTAAGAGAGACACACAGAGATACAGATAGCTTGAAGTATGGTTGTAACTGTGAAGGAGCCTTTATGAGCTGAGCTGCCCTGTGAGTAATAAAAATATATCTGGAATCATAATCCTAAATGTTTGCTGATGGAATCTACATTATGTGATCACTGAAACTACATTAAATATAAATTACTGGGAGAGACAGAGGTGAAGTCGTATGGTCAAGTAGTCTTATGCTTTATTATTCTGCATATTAAGCATGTGGGCACATACAATGACAAGGAGGATATTCAGCAATATGTAAATCGGAGTGCCCAAACATTTTCCCTCAGAAGGCCAAAACTGAAATTTACTTGTGGGTCACAGACCACGAACAAGCACCTGTTTATTGTATTGTATTGATAAAATGCAAAATGGCACTTGCACCCCAAGTTCCCTTAACGGACTGATTTCCTCCACAAAAATGTCTGCCTGCCATGCTCAGATAAAAAAAATGATTCATAGTTGTGAATCATTTATATACAAAGAGCATTTAACTCATAAAAATAATAAAGCATAAACATTATGGTTTTCTAAAAGTCTTTTGATGTTTTTTTTCCTTAAACATCTGGGGAGCCAAAGTCATACTTACAGCAGGCCAACTTTGGCCTGTGGGTCCCACTTTGGGCAGCCCTGACCTCAAGAAACCCCAAAACTTCAACTGAAAGTAAAGCTGTTGGACTGCATAGTCCAACACATTCTTTTACAAGTGTATGGGTTATATACATTTTGTATATAAACTGCACTGTCTTATTTAATCTTTACATGTGAATATTTCTGATTCCAAGATATTAAACTCTAGTTTCCATTTTTAGAAACACCCAAAAACACGACAAAGTTTGAACTCTGCTGGTTAAGAGAGTACCCAGAGCTAGAGGTACTCTGAATATTTAACATATTAAATCTGTATTACAAGTAACACAACAAGTATTTTGTTACATAGACAGTAATATACACTACGTCTGTGTACGTGTGTATCTGATTCAAGTGTGCTGTGTGTACAAGCATTACCCCACTGCTCTTGTAGTGCATTCAGGTTTTCCAATAGTCTCTGGTGGTAGAGTCTCTCTAGCTTGATGCACCATAATGCCCGCTGGTCTGAACATCACAGGTTAAGAAACACAAAAACAAAGTTATACTGAAAAAAGGAGGGCAAACGGAGACAGAGAGGAAACAGAGTCAGGCCAAAGAAGAAGAAGTAAGCACTCCAGGATGCAGTGTCTCATGTTTATGGATATAAGCAGCAAAAACACAATCCTTCTTTGACATGCTTCAATGCTTTCTCTCCCTCTTAACTAGCCTTCTATACATGCTTGACATAGCTAAGCTAGTTTTCCCTACTGTTTGACTCTCACGTTTCTTCCCTCCCTCTGCATGGGTTTCCTCTGATTAAACCTGTCAAAATTTCAATTTCTTTCACTCTGCTGCCTTTCTTCTTCCCTTCAGTGCACCCCCATCCCTTCATTCTACTCTATTTTAGACTTTATCTTTATTGACTAAGTGTTAAGCGTTTGTATAAGGGTGTCTCTTTCTGTTAGTCTGGCTGCAATGCATTCATGTAGTGTGTTTGCGCCACAAAGTGATGATGAACATTTCAATTTCAAAACTGTTTTCTTGGATGAGGTTGAGGGTCTACATAATGAGCCACAATTAATCAGAATGATACAGAGACAACTCACTAAAAGGGATTTTTGAATCATCGAGTGCTGAATGTCAACATTTCATTATAAATTATCTGCAATTTTTATTCATCGGACAAGGAAGTCATTTGGCAGCATACTGTAGTTTCTTTCCTTTCCACTAAACAGATTTGGGGTTAATCTATTTGAGTACTTGTCTTCCGTCTGAGTATGTTCCTTCTGTCCTTCTGCCTCTCTACCTTGTGAGCCTCTGGGTATTTTGGATGAGCAAGCTAAGCTACTACTGCTTTTCCTCACTCTTCCACCTTCCTGTAATTATCCCTCTTCATGTTCCCCTTATCTTGCTTTCTTTTCTCTCTCTGTTCAGCGTTTTCTTATCTTCTCTTTTCAAGCTCAAGTTGTTTTTACACTGTCCACTTCTGTGCTCTTTTTAACTTCATTGTCTGTAAAAGGTGAGGTGTGAGGTATCGAGTGAACTTTAACTTTACCAGTAAAGTTACAGTCCACCAACTCCTTAAGATCTAAGCATAGCATCTGAAATAATACAGCGTAAAAAATGAACTGCAGTTTAAAATAACACATGAATAAAAAACTTGTATGGACAAGCAGACAAGGAGCAAAGTAAGCACAGAGGAGATAAGTGTATGACACACTTAGCACAAATTAAAATTAGAAGCTGCGCCCCTCCACCGAACCACAATACAAACAGACACAACAATAAGGATACAGTCTTCATGAAGGACAAAGGCCTCAGCAATCTGCAGAGAGACAAAGAGAGCAACTCAAACTTTTAATAAAGTGCATGTTTTCAGTAATGCCACAGAAATCATATTAGAATTTGTGAATCAGGCTCAACAGGGATTTGAAACCAGACTGGAACTGTTCCTCATGTTGGTTTCTGAACATGACACAAGATCCAAAACTGAGATGTGACAAAGTACAAAAAACAAGTAAAAAAGAAAACAAAAACCACTCTAAAGAAAGCTGTGACTGTGCTGCGACTGCCTCAATGACCTTTACAATCATTAACTATGACAGAAAAAACATAATCTGATCTCAGAAGCAAAACACAATTAGAAAAAAAAAGCAGTTAAGCACATAAGCAAAGGTGAAAAGGAGAGTGAGAGTGAAATGCAAGACAAAAAACAAGAGACCGTGGTGGACACTCTACCTCTCTTCAGCAAGTGTCACTTTCATGCTGCTCGGCTGTGTGTGAGACAGAGAGGCAAGCAGAGAGAAAGAGAAAGAGAGAGAGAGAGAGAGAGAGAGAGAGAGAGAGAGAGAAAGAGAAAGAGAGAGAGAGAGAGAGAGAGAGAGAGGGCAGAGGAGGAGAGAGAGGGCAGAGGAGGAGAGAGAGAGAGAGAGAGAAAGAGAGAGGGCGGAGGAGGAGAGGGAGAGAAACAGAGAGAGAGGGGGGAGGGAGAGAAAGAAAGAGAGAGGGAGGAGGGAGAGAGAGAGAAAGAGAGAGAGAGAGAGAGAGGGAGGAGAGGGAGGGAGAGAGAGAGAGGGAGGAGAGGGAGGGAGAGAGAGAGAGAGGGGGGGAGAAAGAGAGAGAGAGGGAGGAGGGGGAGAGGGGGAGAGAGAGAGAGAGAGAGGGGGCAGAGGAGGAGAGGGAGAGAGAGAGAGAGAGAGAGAGAGGGAGGAGAGGGAGGGAGAGAGAGAGAGAGAGAGAGAGAGAGGGCAGAGGGGAAGAGGGTGAGGGACAGAGAAAGGGTGGAGGGGGAGAGGGAAAGAGAGAGAGAAAGGGAGGGAGGGGGAGGAAGAGAGAGAGCGAGGGAAAGAGAGAGAGAGAGAGGGAAGGAGAAGGAGGGGGGGAGAGAGAGAGCGGGCGGGAGAGAGAGAGAGAGGGAGGGAGGGAGAATGGCACAGAAGGCTCTTCTTGTATTTCCAGTGAGAGAGATGTGGTGACGACTGAACTGACATCTGTAGCTAACTGCCTTACTGGCACCGTTCAGATACACAGCTGTAAAGAGTTTAAACCTGTCTTCTGTTTTTTTAACATCAGTTATGCCACAGACAAGACAAACATACAAGCGTACTTTAAGATTCAGGATTTCTTCCATGCAAATTTTTTGATGTGAACATCAATATACAGTACATTCACAGATGAAGATGGATTTTACCTTTCAATGTTGATGAGAATGAGAATACAATAAATAAAACAGATTAGACTAATTGTAATGTTAATCTTTCTGTATTTTTCTGGACATGTACTCAATGAAGTCTGAACAATCTCTCCATTCACTGGCCCTCCACGCTGTGTTCTCTGTTTGTTCTCCCACAATTCATATTTATGTTAATGGTGTTGGCTTTGAACCTTATGGGATCCTGACTCTCCCTCCCTCTTTCTTTTTCCTAAAACCAATATGCCAGACCTAGACCAGTTTTATTTAAATGACTTAATTAGTTAATTGGACTATTTTATCTAACTCTGAATACCGACTACAAGTGTACATGTTAAGTTATTATATGATTCATCAACTCCAAAATTTCAGAAAAGAAGTCTTACCTAAAACAGTCACACCCAGTTCCATTTTAACCTGCATCTTATTGTTATACTGTTAGATTTACTTGTAAGTGAGGAAATAATTAGCACATCATATTCACCACTGTCAATATAGTTATTGTCCACATGCCAAACCCTCAAAACCTTGTGTTTCAAAACAATTGTTTTGCAAATTCAGGCCATGTACATGACCCTTCATTCTTCATGGCTTTTCAGTTACTTAGTCATGTAAAGTCCTGCAAAGTCCTGCTGTAAACAAAACAGGAGTGTGCACAAATATGTTCATCATCAGGATTGGAAATAGGTGTGTTGTACAAAAGATTCTTGACCTTTAATGATGAGCTTTCTTTGTACCTGCAAATAATTGATAGCTTTTGATTATTAGGTTAAGATTAGAACTGCTGTAAAGATCATTTTGTGCAATTACCAGAAGTGAAACGTCACTTTCTCTACAAGCTCACTTACAGGAGACAGTGGAAAAACAAAAGCTGGTGGCTCTACTTTCTGTCTTTTTGTCAAATTTTACTCTTTATTTTCTTTTAAATATTTGTATTTGCGTAGAAATCTATAAATTTATACAGAAAAGGCAACTTCTTCGGATTTTACAATGTTTCAATGATACTGGCTTAGTGGCTTCTTGGTGTCTCTCTCTCTCTCACACACACACACACCTGTTTGCCTCAAATTAAGCAAAGCTCAGGTGTGCCTGGTGGAGGGATTTGTAAATCAAACTGACAGAAAACATTCACACACCCCATAACATACATGTCCAGTCACGCAGATCTATGCTGGAGCAAAACGAGCAGAGAAAGACTGACAGTGCATGTTTTTTTTCTGTAGTGCAGCTTATCTGCATACTAGTGTGCTTGTCTGCACTTTGTGTTTGTGTTTATAGACACTGAAGACACCCATGCCTCAGGGTACAAAGTGCCATTCTGATTATGGTGTTGAGTGGATAACAGTGATTTAATAGGGTGAGAGCAAAAATTTAAGGAGACTAAAAATACAGAAAGACAGTAAGGAAAACTTTAAGAAACCGTCAGAGGAAAGAGTGCCTGTTCAAATGAGTGACTGCTGATACACAGTTCTGTATATCTCACACACAGTATGCCAGAAATAAGACAACAGGTTACCTGGTGAAGGTACTGTGGAAGGTGGGTGTCATCTCCTCTTTGTGCCAACTGCTCAAGAGACTCCAGCAGAGCAGGACTTGGAATAGGTCCTGTGGTGCAGGTGGAGACTGAGAAACAAGTGGGCAGTGGAGTGGAGGTAATTTGTTTCCAATCTGAGGTTATAGGTCCTGTGGTGGAAGTGGAGTCTGTGCCAGTTGTCATAGGCCCTGCGGTGAAGGTAAGGGGTCCTGTTGTTGCACTCATAGGAGTGGAAGCGATGGAAGTATTGAGCCTTGTGGCACAAGCAGTTACTGTAAAGGTCTCTGCAGTTGAGGTGATAGGTGGTGCATATAAACTGGAAAACCCTCTGGTGCATGTGAGCCCATGGTTGAAGATGGGCTCTGTGGATGAGGTAAAATGTTCTGCAGTTAAGTTAGCATTTTTTGCAATCCTTTCTGTAGTTTCTCTGATACATGTAGGCACAGGTGGGCTAGTATGCCTTAAATCAGAAATCATAGTAAGTGTGGCAGAATCTACAAGCCCTGTGGTGAAGGTGGGACCCAGTGTAATAGACCCTGTGTTTGAGGCAACTGATTCATTGCTGGAGGCACGAGTCCCCACTTTGACATCACTCTGGCTCAGCGCCACTTCACTGATGGGATATGCAACTTCTGGACCGACCACTGGAATGACAGGGGATGTAGGCTCTGGACTGGTTGCAGGGCTGAAAGGATATGGAGTCTCCAACAAACTCCCTACAGAAGGAAAGAAAGATAGCAACGAGCACAGCACATGATGAGAGAGAGACAGAGAACATCCTGAAACAATATGACTCACAAAAAGCTCTCCACAACTCCTGAGAACACAGGTGTGTAACGGCCTGTTAGAGTTAAGCACAGTCCCAGTACAATACTGATAATTGTATTTGGGAACAAAATTCAGGAGTTGAAAAGAAAACTGAAAAGAATCAACTTCCTGGGCTTGTTATAAGTAGTATAGATCTTGTTAAAGTACAGGAACATGTACTGATGAAGCACTGTAATCCATAGATAAACAGATGGATTGCTTTAGATTTAAGACATAAGCTATAAACACATACCTCATAGGTGCAAATGAGCAATAGAAATGTTCACATTCTTTCCTTCTAAAATCAATTGTGGCATGTTAAAACATACATTCTTACCAATACAGCGACTTTTCAGTTTGTGTGTGTGAGTGAGAGTAGATGCAAATATAGAAGTGCAGATGTGTGCTATAAGCTGGTTCTGTTTGACTAACAGAATCACAGATACCATACCATCTCTGACTAGCAGGAAACAAGAAACACACTTGCTATCTTAGTATAGACAATATTTTTATTGCTATAAACAAGCATTGTGAGGACTTATCTGTTTCTGAAGTCATTTTGACAGGTCCTCTCAACTTTAAAGGGCTGTTTGAGGTTAATGCTTAGATTTAAGGTTAAGATTAGAATCAAGTTTAGGGTAAAAGGCTTTAAAACAGTGAGCAAGCCAGAATCTGACCAGAGCAGTGACCTTCAAGACACTGTTGCTTCACAGATCAGAATTTGTTAGAATTGCTAGATTAATGATCAGCATATATTTGTGAGTTAGTGTCCCTGATACTTAAAAACACTTAATCATGCATTGCCAGGCATAATATTTCCACTTGACATTTGTTGGATGATCAGATTATTTGGTGTTGAACCGAGCTAAATAAGATGCTTTGATCACTTTAAAGATTAAAGTGCTGTAATTTGTAGATGTTAACATGCACTGATGTTGTCCAAAAGTGGAAAATTTGATGTTAGTGTGTTTTTCTACATCTTCTCTTAGATTATTTTATACTGTAAATATATTAGTTTTTACACTGACAATAAATTAATATGCATGCAATATGAATACAACTCTACACCACAGAGCAATGTGGTTTCTTTGAGCTCTTTGTTTTCATTTTTCCAGCAAAATTTCTGTTTAGTTCTATATCACTCACTGGCCGTTTTAAGTGATTGGCAGCCAGAGGAGATGAAAAGACCTTGGAGACATTTACCAGGTAGCCAGAAAAATGACTCCAAATGAATACACATATTCTTCTGAGTCTGTTGGATGTATGAATAAGCATTTGTTTCCCAACGTGTCAGCCATAAAAAAATACAGTGATAATATGCTCAGCTATGTATTTGTTAGCTTGACATTTTTTTCTTTGAGATTTGTGCCCCCATATGGACAAAAAAAAGTATTACTTGCATAAAAAAGAAAGAAACAAACATCTGAAAGAGTACTGGTGTGTCAAAGTATGTGTCCATGTGTGTATAATATGATTTTCTCTTTCATGTGTGTATGTTCCCTACCAGTTTCTGAGTAGGAGGAATCTGTCATGGGAGTGTCTGGAGACTGACAGCGAAGTAGAGAGCTTGATGCCTCTGAAATTTCCTCCTCCTCTTCTTCTTCTTCCTTCATGACCTCATCAATGTCTTCTTCATCATCCTCTCTGCCTCCTTCCATATATCCCTCCTTTTCCTGTTTCTCCACCGTGTCCTTCCCATTGTCACTGGGAGAAGCTTTCTGGATGAGGTCACACCCCCCTCCATCTTCTTTTTGCAACAGAGAGAGACTCTCAGTCTTTGTGAGCATATTTGTCTCATTGAGATTTTGAGTTTGGGCAGTGAGAGTCTCAGGGCTGGATAGATTATCGCAGTGGTCAACCTCACCCACCTGAACCTGAGACATTACTCTGCCCTCCCTCTCAAACTGACCTGGTGATAAAAAAAAAACAAAAAACATAAAGTTGAACTTTATGAACAAAAACACTAAATAAAGAAGTAAGAAACCCAAAGAACAACTGAATTCCTATATAATGCAGTATCAACTTCTTTCAGTTGATTATGACTACATGTTTATTAATCAGTTGCAACTAAAGTCAGAGGAACAATAGCGTAGAAATAGAAACTGCACCCAGCCCTCCTCAAACTCAAAAAAGCCTGAGGTAATGATATCTTGGCAATTAATCGCATCCAATTAGTATTTACATTGTGGTTTTGAGGCTCCTGGACCTAAATATGTTGACCTTATATTTTGTGTTATGCTTTTAAATTTAAATACTCACCACCATGATCCATCTGGTACAAACGTTACAATGTGTGACCTTTCAGCCTGAAGGTTTGTGCTGTCTATTAGACAAGCCCTTCTTCAAGCCTGCAGAGAGAGAGGAGAATGAGACAAACCACAGGCTGATATGAACAACAGAAGAAACACAGATAAAGTCAGACTCTATTCAGAGACAACAGTGACAGTGAGAAACGGTGAGTTAGGAAACAAGTTTAGCATCATTCCAGACTTGCCAAACAAACCCTAGGGCTTAAAAAGATTTTAAAAATCTCCAGAGTGCAACACCTTCTCCTGCAGGATTGACACAAACTCCTAACCTTTTGAAGGACACTCATTGAAATACTTGTAAATTCAAAATTTCAACCCCGGAGTGCTGTAGGAGCAAATAACGTGACCATTTTATTTTTGTAACATTTTGAAAAAAAAAAAATGCATTTTCATGTAGACAATCAAGTTGAACAAAGTGACAATGTATTGTTCCTGCAATAAATACATATCAAAACATAAACAACAACATTAGACCTTTCCTTCACGCTACCCAATAACAATCATAACATCATTAGGCCTTTCCTTGATGGTGTCCAGTAACAATAATAACAATAGCCTTTCCTTGATTCCTTGGTACCAAATAACAGTAACAATAACATGAGGCCTTTAGCTTAAGTGCTCAAATATGGTCACTTGCCCTATAAAGGGTTAAGATACAAACCTGACAGGTATTATGTAGAAACACAAAAAAAACGACCGAAAACTCTGTTCAAGTCCTAAACCTGTAAGAAACAGTGACAGCTATGAAGGCAGTATTAAGCTGCTTTGTCACTGTTGCTCACTAATGTTAACACACGGATTCAAGTGGGTGCGACATTAATTACCAAGGGCACCTAAAGCAAAACTAGTATAGCACTGATGTGACCAAGTTTTCCAGTTGTCAAAGGAACTAGCAACTCTCAACATATACAAAAGTAACCAATATTCCATTTAAAAATTAAAAAACTAAAGGTTTATAATATTTTTCCAAGTAAAGTGCCCCACACAAACACACTAATGACTTCTTGCACTGACTTTGACCCTTATCACTGGCATCAGTATGCATAGTCATATCCAACGTACCAACAGTCATCCTCAGTCAGTCAACCTCAAAACCTCCATAAACACATGCATACACACTGATAAAAGCCTGTTTCAGAGGAATTAGGCTGCCCTGATTTCCTGCGGCAATAACTATTCTTTCTTTAACTGTTATTTCTTTCTTTCTGTATTGCCTGGTATAAGACTCAGACAACTCAGACAGCAAAAATAAAAATGCAAGTCTGAACAAGCACAACTTTAGTTTCCTGTATGCATATTCTCATTAAAACTGTTCAAAAAATATGGTAACATGTACACAAAGAAATACCTTGGGAGGTAAGCCCATAAACACACTGAGTACTGCTGTCTCCACAGGGAGGTAAGAACCATTGGGAGAACATAACCATCTTGCCTCTAGGTTGCATAAGCTTTATATATTAATAAGAGGCAACGACCTCTGGACACATACGTCATATATTCTAACAGACAGATATTGACAAGGTATTGAAATACAAAGAGAACTGAGTATGGGATGAGAGAGATTTGAAGTCTAGTTACTACAAGCTCTAAATATCCCTCTGGAAGATAAACAGTCCCAGATCGTGGTAAACAACTGTAACACTCAGGCTTATGCAACAACCACCTTCACATTACCCACACAGGTGTCACTGTACCTGTCATACAATTCCTCATGCTTTGTGGATGTTTCTTTCAATCTAAAGTATCCTGTAGCGTCCCTCTCCCGCAGAGACATCCGTCCATACAATCATCCATTCTCTCCTCTTTTTGTCTGTGCTCTATTCCACAGGGGACCATAAATAATGAAACACAGAAGAAGGGACAAACGGAGAAGGGAAGTCTGCCAACCCCCGTCCTGTTAGAGGCCACTAAAATGAATGGGGCAGCAGAGCTACAGCCAGGAACTTAGCCCCCCAGAAAAATAACATGAAATGATAAACCTTCAGGTTATGTTTACATATAAATTAGGTAAACTCACTAAAACCTTGTTAGCAAATGAAACGTGACACATTTGCAGTACCTGCACCGGAGTCTGTCAAAGAGGTGGGACATTGCTGTTGGCGAGTCATCAGTTTAAGCCAGCAACCAGAAATGTGTGACCTAACTAGTTAGAAGTTTGTTGTATATTTAACGTCGGCTAGCTAATGTTAGACAAGTTGATGACCCCAAGTAAACACAGACAAGTGTATCAGGTAGTGACAGAAAATACACATACAGTGACACCAGACAACGACAGCCTTTTCCACCACTTATTCTGTTAAAGTTAACTGGTTAACCGCTAGTTGCAAAAGGACTAAAACTAAACTAGCTGTGTTTGATTAAACCCAGCTAACTGGTAACAGTGAATATGATGTGAGGAGACTAGCTTAATCGCTATCGCTACGGTCCAGGCAGAGTAGCTATAACGTAAACGATATGCTTACTGACAGGCTTGTAACGTTACTATTTCATTAAATTGGCTCTAGGTAGAGAGCATTAATGACTACCCAATAATAAGCTAGCTAAACGGCAACAGCGACAGATTAGCTAGCAAGAACGTATGTAAACCATTAGACTGCTGTTGCTAGCTAACGTGAGCTAACTCGGCATAGTAGACACATCTGGGCACCACGGCGCGGAAAAAAAACCTTAAAAATATAAACCGCAACCTTTAACTTACGATCACGTCCTAGCTTTCAAAGCATTAGCCGTTACAGCTTCAGTGACACAAAGGAGCCAAATGGTACGTACGTTTGCAAAGGCTGACAGAAATGTAAAAGCTCGGGCATCTGACACTTTGCAGGTGATGTTGTTGTGATGACTGAAGGTGTTACCAGCAGACAGTGAGGGGTCGCTGCTACAGCTGTCACCAAGCCTGAAATGTGTACTGCTGGTGGAAAATCTACTGACGCAAGATGCGCTCTCGCCATCTTCTGTTTCTACGCTGTTAGTACGTGGATTTTTTTTTTTCCGAGGCGGGCATTTTTTTTTTTTTTTTAAAAGCCTTGAGACAAATTCAATCCCGAGGCTGTATGGAGTGTGCACCATGAGCCTAATCTGTACATCCAAACCACAGTCTTAGGACAGGCAGACAATCATTTGTATCAAGTGGTCTTTACATTAAAATAATTTATTTCTGAATCACAATATTCTACTGCTTTGCAAGTATGGCATGGAAACAGATACTCAGGCTTTCATGACACAAGATACAATTCCCAAAAACAGAAAAATTTTGAAAGCATATGACCAGCCCAAAGGGGAACTTGCAATTGGGAGTTTTTCAGTTCAATCCTCCAGGCCGCAGAATAAATCACACATTCCATACAAGACATTTAAACAAGTTTATGCACTCACAACGAATATACAAAAATATACAAGGTATGATGTTATTCAATGAAAAACATCCTCTGTGTTCCTGCACTGTTTCTCCCCTAAAGGTGTCAGTCTGGAAAATTATACAGAATATTTGCAAGGCTGTGTTCTGGGTTAGTCTTGTGACACTATATTGCATCAGCAAAACTGCAGTTAACTGTGTTAATTATTTCAACAAAGTACATGCACATTTCTAAATTATGATGTTTGCATGACCTACTGCATAGATGAGATTTCTCCTCATCTCAGTTAAGGGTTTTTTTCTTTTTAAACATGGTTTGACTAATCATAAAAACCTTTGTTCAGTGATGATTTTAAATCTTTTCATTGCAGAAACCCATTTTTTCCCACTGGCAATCAAAAAAAGAAAATCTCACATGAGGACACAGAAGGAGGCATTTAAGTTTCAATTCATGGGAATCCCAGTTCAGGACAACACAGATGGTCAGTTGGTGTCATTCCTCCATAGCTGTAAAGTAGCCACAAACATTTTCATCATTTCAATCACTGTCAGTGTATTAAGTCAGGTAACATACCTAAAAAATACCTGAACATCTGCATGATGCATCTTTTCTGTTTCTGTTTTATGTATCTACTGTGTCCCCATTTGAAATCACAAATTAGTCTCATTTATATTAAATTACTATACATTTGGGTTTGTTTTTTTTTACTTTTTGTATTTCATTTTTTTTAAAAAACTATATACACAATCAGGATGTCTATATTTATATATTTAGGCCCAACCAATCTTTTCTGTGTTCATAAATGTCTCCTCATAAAGCCAGCTCCGTGAGAACGCCTCACTCTTGTCCATCAGCAGAAACAGTTGAAGGTACTCCTTTGGATATACATGGCCTGTCAGTGTGTCCTCCAGCATGCCCATCTCAGATAACAGCTTACTCCCACTATCTGGAGACCAGAGACTAAAAAAAAGGAAAAAACACAAAAAATAGACAATAAACAAGAGGTTTCAGCTGAAACAACGGATAATATTTCTTATGTGTGTGGATGCACTTTGTTTGTCTCAGTATTCCATTGAGAGCAGTTCTTTGATGCAATGCGTGCAATGTGTTGGCTGCAGGCCTGTCTCAATGGCTTTGTGTGTGCGCCACTTACTTGAGCCTATCAATGAGCCTGGCCTTTCTCTTTGTCAGACACTGTCTGATCATCATCAGCAGAGCTGGAGCATTAGACGGAGTGAGGCCCGTAGAGAACAGATCATTCCGCGGACGAAGGCGCACCAGGCACAGGTTGTCATTGGGAAGCTGAGGGAACAAAGAGGCAGAGGACAAGGGTAGATGTTATATTAAATCAACAGTAGCAATCATACCATACATTGCTTTGTTATTGAGTCTGCCCTCTTCCTTACACTGCTCTTAGGGCTGGATGTACGCCGTTTTGAAGATATCATAAATGACTCCCTGGGCTCCTGCACAGATAGAGATGATAAGTTGATGACTAGGAGACTCTTTATCAGTTTTGGTGATACCATGCTAGGCTTTAGCTTAATCGAACAAGTAACATGAAACACTTTAATATGCTTTTTTTCCCCTGTTTTTGCGAATAACAATACTGTACCTTGTGCAGTAGTTCAATATCACAGGCCATCTGCCATAGGACACTGAAGCCTCTGTAGTGCATCATATCACCTGGACGTGCAACCAGTTTCTGACGGGAGACATAATCAGATTACCAACTCATTTAAGTTACCAGAGACATAACTCCTTCAGCATCAATCAGGGATTGTGTTGTCAGCATGGTTACAGCAATTTTTAGGGCAGATCACCAAAGTTAAGGTTATACTGACAGGTACAGCAGTTACTAAGTATAGATCTGAGCGGGTTTAAAGATGTGTGATCATGGGTGTAAACTACTCTATCTTCACGAAGACAGACAAACACACACACAAGGTTATACTCCATGATCAGTAGATTAACTGCAACTCATTTCTACAGATACACACAATAAAATGCTCTTGTTCTCTTACCAGGTATTCCATCTCACTCATTAAGAGGTTGAGCTCTATTCTGCCATATCTGTAGATAGACTGCCGTTCAAACAAAGAATAAACCATCTTCAGCAGCATGCCGCGCTCTTTCCGCTGGGGCAGGATACCCACCACTTTCACCGGGACGTCTAGAGACAGACACAGACACAAACATTACCAAAACAACAAACACCAAAACATCTATTGTTGGTTAAATGGTACATACAAAATCATTACACTAGTTCAATGTGATTTTTTCCAACACGTTATTGATTCTAAAAACATTTATCTAGATGTTTACAACTTTTGAATTAGTAAAGTTCGACCAATCAAATGTTTTAGGTATACACATTCAAGGTCAGTAGTGTTATGACAATACTTACTGCAGGAACAAAACGGAGTGAAACACATTTGTGTGCATGCATCTATGAGAGAATGTGCAACATAGCCGTGTCATATGCTTGTGTGTGTCCATGTTTTTATTTTACCATCAGTCCAGCTAGTCTCTGATATTCCCAAGTCGGTGAACAATTTGTCAGAGAGCATGGCAGGAGGTTTTAGGATTCCGTTGCCAATGGGGTCTAATTTCAAGAAGTCGCAGTGAATCACTTCCAACTGACCATCAAGGCAGCTTTCCAGCTTCTACAAAATAATAACATAATTTAACTGCTACACAAGGGGAAAAAATTGACTGAATGAAGAAATAACCACTGATAATTACAAACCCAGTTCCAAAAAAGTTGATCCCTCATGGATGCACACCAGTCAAGTTTACATCCATGTCTGTCCATTGTCATAATATATGTAGTGGTCAACAGAGAGCTTTATCACACGGTGTGACAATAACAAACTGAAGATCAACCAATAAGCTTGTGGAGGACTTCAATGCTTCAAATATGGATGTTGCTGCAAAAAAGAGCTACAAATTCTAAACTGTGGAGGATTCACAAACATCTCCAGCCTGGCAGCACAGAAGGTCTATACAATCAGCACAGTTTCAAGGTGGACACCCAAGTTTAGTGTCACCAATCCAGTATCCGACCAAACGTAAATAAGGTCACAATCTCCTCTACTGTTTGTACTGTCTTTTGATATTATGGATTGTAGATGGTGAAATCTCTAGATTCCTTGCAACTGATCTTGAAAAATGTTGTTTTTAAACTGCTGGACTTTTCGTCCAATGCAATTTTTAACATAGCGGTGAATCTCTCCCCATCCTTGCTTCCAATCGACTGAGCCTTTGGCGGATGCCCCTTTCATACCCAATCATGATGCGCCCAGCTGTTTCCAGTGAATCTGTTTACCTGTGGATTGTTTCAGACAACTGAATATAGTTTGAAAAGCATTAGCTCCCTTTTTTGATTTGCATCACAACTTTTTTGGAATTGGGGTTGTAAAATAGGTTGGGTTAGAGTTAAGAACTGGTCAGTAACATAAGTCATTTGATGCATTAAGATCTTTGTGTTACCTTTAGCTCAGGTAGAAAGATCTTATGACCTTCAAGAGCCACAACTCTCTGTGCTCCAGCATTTAGCAGTGTCCTCGTCAGCACCCCAGGCCCTAAGAAAAACGGACATAAACACAATCAATTTATTGTTGTTTACCTGACAAGAATAAGGAATACAAACATTTCACTATGGTACACCAGTCAAAAAATAATTGCTCAATTTGCTGTTGTTTGTACCAAATTAGAAGAAAGTTAAACCACATGAACTCACAGAAGAACAAAGTTTACATATCAATTCTACTTTCGTGTTTTTCTTTGACTTACCTGGGTTACATTCGAATATGACAGTTTTGGTATCCAAGGGTCCCAGACGCTGCGTTATCAGATCAGCCAGATCAGGATCCACTATGAAGGATCTAATTTTTTTACAGGCCTGAGCAAGGCGAATATTCTCCTCTACCTCTTTGATGTCCAGGAAGTCATACTGGCACAGAGGACGGCGCTGGCCCTTTAGACAGACGGGGTATCAGACCATAAATTTCATTGATTGACTGATTTTGCTTGCTCTTTTGTCAAGGCAAAAAACACAACACATCAAGTAACCTCAAAAACAAAAAAAATTTCTACAGACATCTATAAATCCATAGCACAATGTTTATGCATTTCATAAAAAATTCATATACACCACACTGTAGTGTAAGACTAATTTCTAGAAGCAAAGAGCAAAGCCAGATAGAACTGCCTACCTGTACGGCCACAGCAGACAGGTTTCTGTGTGTGACTGCTGAAGAGGTGGATGTCTTGTCTGCACAGGGCTGTTGGGAGCGACCAGGGACCAAAGAGTGCGAGTCCAGGCTGTAGTTCCTTTTAAGAAGCACCGGAGCCCGATAAACACAGAGTCCAGAGGAAGCCGTTCTTCTGATGGTCTGGCAGCAAGTAGAGCGCACCATGAACTCCACCACTCTACAAATCTGGGTGGACATGATGGACCTCTGAATCTGAACTACAGAGGAAAGGGGGCTGGCAAATGTGGACCTCGTCAAAAGGTCACTGCCTAGAGGACATGCGGGATAACAGGAGAAGTTAAGATGAATAAGTGACATTAACTTATGTTTAGATATGTAAGAGTGTTCCTTAATGACACTCGTTTAAGTTGCTTTAGTCCAAGATATCTCGCGCGCACAGTGCTCAAGCAGCTAGCTCAGAGTTTACCTGTCGTATCTAAAAGATCGATACAGTCCATATGAATTGAAAGGACAGAATTTAAATGTCCTATATCATTACGATTACATAGACACGCGTGTCTCAAACTGAGCCAAAAGTTATCATGGCACGTGGAGAAGTAACATCTCCCTATCGTTTAATGGCTTAACCTTATAGGCCTTATTATATGGGTTATTACTGTCCTTTACCTTACAAGTTCACGGACTTGGTCATCAGTTCGATAAACATTCACAAAATAACCTCGAAGTGAATCTGATACAAGAAGGACTTGCACGGTTGTGAAAATGACAACGTTATTAGCCAACCAGCTATCCGTACGCTAACGTCACTTAGAACCAAAATGCGCTTAATGTCGCTTCAGTGGAAGAAACACGTAAATACCTTATTGCAGGCTATCCTATATATCCAAATCTGACTACAGCAGAGCTTAAATGTGACTTTTGTCTGTCAGTTCGCCGGTACAACTCCGTGACTTTGAGGCCTCAGCATCGCGACCCCACATTGTGCAACGCTCGTGTTATTGGAGGCGCATCAGAATGTCGTATTGACTCATGACTACTGTGAGGACCAATCAGAACCTCCAGGAAGTTGTTATGCTAACTTGCGAATGCTAAGTAAAACGACATTTATCGGTGTATCGTGTATCCTTCATGCATTACTAGAAATAAATGAGTTGTTAAAATCATACATTTGATACTACACAATTACATGTAATTCTGTAGGTACATATAAACTACCTCTGTTGTTATACGTTAGCATAGCAACATATTAGCATAATGTTGCTACGGAAGTAGACGAAGAAGCGCTGTAAAACTGCACGCAGTCTTGCTCAGCCTGTCAGTGAGGCAAAGTTCTCCCAGTCTGTTAGCTGTCACCATGGCGCGTGTTGAAACAACCCCTAGCAGGCCGTACCACCTAGTTATCTTCGGAGCCTCTGGGTTCACTGGCCAGTTTGTGGTGGAGGAGGTGGCCCGGACAGTGAATGAGGGTCCGAAAGGGACCCTGAAGTGGGCCGTGGCAGGCAGGAGCAAGCAGAAGCTGGAAAAGGTTCTGGAGCAGGCCGCTGGAGTACTCAGTATGTATCTGAACAATCTCATTAGTCACTAAGCAGATGGTTTCTAGGACTAACGACAGGGTTAACCTCTCTAAAAATGTTCTACCGAGGTAATGTCAGATCGTTATGGCAAGCTGCAAGTTTAATCTGATTTTTCAATACTTTGTATTTCTTAGGCAGAGAAATTGCTTAACAAGACAACTTATCTGTGCAAGTTGAGTTCGCTGATAATGATTAGTTTTACATCACCATGACCCTAACCTGTGGATGAACTCCAAAGTACAGGTTGCAACCAACTTTGAACTTGAATCATTCGATTATTAAGCAATGCTGAAAACTCTCTCCACTGGGGTATAAGCTTACAGTTGCTTAGTCGGTCTAGCCAGCTGGTAAAGAAATCATGAAATCAAATGATAAAGTATGTACTGTAGTAAGTAACTGTTTGTCTTGCTGAAGCTGAAAGCAGGATATTCTACTTACTGAAAATGATGAATGAACAGCAGTAATTGTGTTTGATGATTCCAAAGACAGAAATAAGGGCTGCAACTAGTCATTACTTTGTGTGTTGTTTCGTCCAACCTACACATCAACAACAGGATATACTGGATGAGATCTGAAGTTTTTAGTGATGGAGAAAACAGTTAATTTTCCATTTACGAGAAACTTTATTGCTTCTGTTGATTCACTAATCAATTAATTGACAAATCATTTGAACAGAAACAGAAATATAATTCACCTGAATGTAATTAATATGTGGAATGTGTTACAAACATTAACTCATGCTAGTAATTTTCTAGGTTGACAATTTGTATTTGTGCAACGCTCTAAATATGCTAAATTAAATCCATAACTATTCTGCTGTCACGATAGCAATGTGAGTTTCCAGAGGATTAGATGGATATTCTGGTGTCCCCTCCTCTTCGGTTTTCTCTTTAGGGAGAGTACAACAGCTGATGGAACATAACTGCTCACTGTGCAGTCCTCATCCAGAACAGAATACACACACACACACACAGTCTGTTAGCTGGTCCAGTCATTTAGTGAACACTGAAAAGTGCAGTTTTTCTGTTTAAAAACAAATGTGTCTTTTGTCCCACACGCCCAAACGGTTAAAGGAGCAAACAACTTATATTGTTTTAAGTTCTATCCAGCATGTAAAATACATCTAATCCATATAAAGCATATATCATTGTGTATCTGTGATTTTTCTTCTAGCCAATTTTGTTGTGCTCCTAGCTTCATTTACTGTATATTTATTTCCACACAGATGTACAGCACTCAGTTAGTTGCACCTGGGAATTCTGAATATTTTTATGTATTTATCCTATGGAGACTGATGTTGGAGAACTGTTTAGCAAACATTTGAAAATATACTGTAGTGTTGTATCTTAAAGTGTGTGTATATGTGTGTGTGCAGGTAAGCCTGAGTTGAGGTCAGAGGTGGATATCATTGTGGCAGATGTAGGAGAACCAGACTCCCTTGCAGCCATGTGCAAACAGGCCGTGATTGTTCTCAACTGTG
Source organism: Scatophagus argus (assembly GCF_020382885.2). Lineage (NCBI taxonomy): Eukaryota > Metazoa > Chordata > Actinopteri > Scatophagidae > Scatophagus > Scatophagus argus. The sequence goes on from NC_058493.1 coordinate 12,627,614, forward strand.
TTGGGCCTGTAAGTAGACAATTTCACAGAAAAATGTGTCCCTCTGTTTATTTTTCTCTAACACAGAGAACTTGCCCCATCACATGGCGCAAACTAATTCTTCATTACATCCCCTCACAACATTGGCATGTTGGCATCTCCCTTTGGCATCAGTGGAGCTCAGCTTAGCCCCATCTATCTCTTCTCTTTCTCTCTTTCACACACAGAGCAGCCTTCATTCACACAATAAAGACTACTCACTTGCAGCACACAATAAGTTGTATTGTACTAAGGTCAAAATGGATAGTAGGTTTCCAGCACTGCTTTGAATCCTGTGCATAATTTGGATTTTGCTTTCAAACCAAATTTTTCCACTGTAGTAACCACTACTGTTGCACACAGCAGTATTTTTCCAGGTTGGTGAAAACCGAGGTACACAGTTAATTAGTGCATTAGTTCATTTGTCTGTCTGTCTCTGTGTTTATAGTACAGATTCTTTGGCGAGCCAGTGGTCAAAGCCTGTGTGGAGAATGGAGCCCACCATATGGACATCAGTGGAGAGCCTCAAGTATGTCCCAGTTGTGTATTTTTTTTATTTATTTTTTTTTTTTTAACAGTGTGTACATACTGTAAATCAGTACATACATAATGTAAGAGCCTTAAAGGGCAGTAGCTTTTAATTCTTCCTCTTTCTTTTGGTGTGACCTGAATGCTACACTTAATATGGTGCTTTGAATTAAATAACTCAGTAAAGTTGCTCACAGTCTGCCTCTCTATGTTATTCATTTTCATAATATTTCTGGTTTCAGTCAAATTTTTAAGCAAGAATTTTATCCTACTTTGTCCATCTGGATGTTGTCAATGGACATTGCATGGCTGTTGTCCTGCAAATGTCCTTACGCTGAGCTTTGCTGTTGTTTGTGTTTGGATTAAATGGGAGACGTGCTGACTTTCATGCTGTAGCCTGTTAGACAAAATTATCTCTCACATGGCTGCTTGACAGCAGTTGTCCTTTGCCATCAGATGCCCCTCTTTGTAATGCACCATGTCTCACTGGTAAAACCGAATCACATGCATTTTCTTTCCTGAATACTCTTTGACTTCTTTGACAAATACTCTTTGTCTTCATCAGGACAGAAGTTGGTCTTTCTGCCTGTTTTCATGTGTATTGTTGAAAAAGCTCAACAAAACTGATGAATTTAGTATAATGCATTATAATTATTTGATTGTGTAACAGACATACTCAAAAACATTTGTATATGTGTTTCTGTTTGTCCTTCTTCTTTTTCTGTGTGTGTGTTTCTGTCTGGCTTTGTTCAGTTTCTGGAGGGCATGCAGTTGAACTACAGCGGTCAGGCAGCTGACAAAGGTGTCTACATCATTGGGAGCTGTGGATTCGACTCCATACCTGCGGACATGGGAGTCGTCTACACCAGGGACCAGTTTAGAGGTATGAACTGTACATGTGGCATGCACATATACGCACACACTCACACACAGAAGCACTAACAAAGAATCCCCCTCTGATGTAGATATGCAGCGGTTCGTTTACACTCTTTCTGTTGCTATTTATGATTTGATGTTGTATTCGTCTGTGTAAGAACATGGTGCGTTTGTGTTCCTCCACAGGAACACTAACTGCAGTGGAGAGCTTCCTGACTGTCAAAGCAGGATCTGAGGTTAGTAACAATATCACCCATAAGTCTATGCAGTGTACTTGCTTGATGCTTGATGATTTGCTCTCCTTGTTTTCTGCATTTCTGTTCACTAATTTCTTACATTTGACATACAGTTCTCCTTTTTCATGCAATTCTTGCTCTCTGTCCATTTTCTTCTATAATCACACCCTTCGTATGGTGTTTCGCTGTCTTCTCGTCAGGGTGGATGTATCCACGATGGCACATGGCAGTCAGCTGTTTATGGTTTTGCCGACAGCCAGAAGCTCCAGAGTCTCAGGAGGAAATTTAATTACAAACCTCTTCCTACAGTTGGCTCCAAACTGAAGCGCAGGTAAATGAAATCCTTTGCTTTTCCTCAATGCCGTTTACACACCCAGTTTGTCAAACTTTGTAAATCAGTATTATCTAGTATGTTTACGTTCATAAAATTAAAACGGTCACAATCTTTCAGGTCTTCCTTAAAACAACAACAGCACAGTAACGCTGTCCACCGAAACACAAAGGAGAAGTTTCGTACTAAAAGACTAACTTTGGAGGAGATCCTCTTTATTTGCCAAATATGAATCCTCCTCTGTCTTCTACGCTGGGCGTCTGTTAGAATAGGATCTTTCAAATGTGGTTTATTCAGATCTATTCAATTTATTGATTAAATAGTCCAAGATACACATTGAGCAGGATGTGGTACAGATGAGGAATGACCTTCTTAGCGCTCTCTGGTGTACAGACAGTGAAGTGGTGTTAAAGTGGCTGCTGATTCACCAGTCTGGCCCTAAATGTTAGGCAAGCTGATCATTTTGTCTCAGGGTTAAATCCCATAATGCTTCAGTACACATAATAACACATACTACAGTTGTACTACAGTACTACATGTTTTGACGTCATGAAAAATGTTGGGTTTCCTCAGCATGTGTTTCTTTGTGTGTGTGCATTTATAGGGGAACATTGTTCTTCAGTAATGAGATCCAGCAGTATACGATGCCCTTCATGGGCTCTGATGTCTCTGTTGTGAAAAGAAGTCAGCGCTACCTGGCAGAGGAACAGCAAGCTGTACCGGTCAGTCCATAATATAGTTCTTTTTTCACATCCTGTGTGTTCTTTGCTCACACTGTCTTTGTGTTAATTGACTGTACTGACTCACTCATAAAATGAATTCTCAGCACAGTGTTTTTGTTGGGCCCATATCATCATGGAAACCCAGTTTAAAGGCATAATATGCAGCATGCCGATGGTAAATACAGCATAAAGTGATTCTGGAGTGAAGACTAAGATAATTGATTGTTGAGTCTCACTCCCAGGTCATCATATCACCACCAGCCTTAAACACCGATAACTGACAACCAGGGAATGAGACTCAGCAGTCGGCTGTCTTTCTTGAGAAATGTCCAGAACACAAATAATGAGGGAAAAAAATCTGAGAAAATAAGAAAATACAGGCAGATGGCAGGTTCTCTGCCCTCATTTCCAGATGGTCATAGGTAAAGATTGAGACAGATTCATTTTTTATATATATTATATATATATATTTTTATTATATTTTATTATATATATATATATATATATTTATGAAGTTTCTGTATATTATTCCTGTAAGTATCACAGATATGATCAGTCATGTCAGGTTTTAGGCAAAGGTATTTTTTAACTTGGCTGCATTGAACAGGATGTTTACAACCCATTCCAAAAATGTTGGAACAGACATTAATTACAGAATGTGATAATTTGCCTATAGCTTTTGTGACATATACTGATTTTAAAAAACTGTATATTGCTACCTTGGTCTTGTTTGTAGAGTGTTAAATGATTTGTTGTTGTTAACTTTAGGTTCAGTATGGAGCGTATGCAGGAGTCGGAGGTATCGGAAATGTTATCAAGCTAATGTTTGCTGGCATGATGTTCTGGTTCTTAGTCAAGTTCAGTTTCGGACGCAGCCTGCTCATCAAGGTAAAGAAACATGTCTTGCATAAAAACAATATACACAACAGAATACTATTTCCATATCGCAGCTGACACCACAGAGCACACATGAGAAATGTCCTGATGTCTGTCTGTTGTTTGTACCCACCCTCTCAGTACCCGGAGTTCTTCTCTTTCGGACTTTTCTCCAAGGCGGGACCAACTAGAAAACAGGTAAAGTGCAGACAGAAAATATATCAGAATTTCCCTCTCATGAATAAGAAAATATGAAGATAATCTGTTTTCCAATATGTGTCCATGTGTGTATCAGATGGAGGCATCATCCTTCCAGTTTGCCTTCTATGGAGAGGGCTACACAGATGGGCAGGATCCCTCCCAGGGAAAACCTAACGGCAAGATCCGCACACTGGTTCAAGGACCAGGTAACTGGAAATGAAAGACCTGAGTGTAATGGAAGGTTTTGTCATTGATGTAACAGTGTGAAAGATACCCCTCTAAAGTATACGCTTTAGGAGGTTTTTTTTTGTTTGTTTTTTTTTTTAAGCAGCGTTGCAATCACAAAACTTGCATCTGGTTATATTGAGGTGGCGTTATCTGCCTTTGTCTCTTATTCCAAAGGATTTTTTTTTGAGCCTCCTTGTATGTCCAGAGAAGATGCACATGAGACTGAAGAGAAATTGGTTATGTTGCAGCTTAATCCTTTCATATTTGAATATCACTCTTTGTCATAAATAGCTGCCTGGTTATCAGCAACAAACTCTCATAGCACTCGCTCTCCTCCCCTGCCTACATGCTCGCAGTCTTCGCCCGGATACAGTTGCAGTTGATATACAAATGGGACACTTTTACACACAGGGAGGCGTCTCATTCTCACAGAGATACACAGTCAGAGACATACACCTCTCTGGGCTTTTATCCTTCCACAGCAGTCATTCTTAGGCTATACTTTATCGTGTATATTATTCATTATGTTTTGCCAGTTGCAAGCACATGATCATGTTACTTATGTTGAATGCCATTGTGTCCAGGCTGGGTAATAAGGTAAATTAGTCCAGGTAGCCAGCTGGAGTTGTTAAACGCCTTCCTTTATGTGTCTAATGGTTATATAATTGTGTCTGTGTTATCACTCAGAATGTGGATATGTGGCCACGCCCATTGCCATGGTACAGGCTGCTCTAACAATCCTCAACGAGTCCACATCCTTGCCCAAGACGTGAGTTATCGCTCCCCAGATCTACTGCCTGACCTAAAAATGACTTCACACCCAAAAATAGAAAACAACATGAACTGTTACAAGTATTCTCCATAATGAGCCAACGTGAGACTTTCTATTAAAAACAACACTGTAAGCTGTAGAAATCGTACTGTGAAATAACAACATAAAAGTTCTACCAGGAAGTGAGACTAAGCTTACTTGGGGATTGCTGATAATGATAGTCTGTATTCTCCATGCATTCTAGATGCACTCACACTAAGATTATTCTGGAAAAAACATTTTTTACCTGTTCGTAATTCGTAAATCAGAGTGTGAAAGTAGATCATTGGTTCTTTTTTTCCTCACTTGCCTCTCAGGGCTTCTGTACACATGAAAACACAAGCCAGTAAAATTATTTATTTCATATACAGTATTTACAATAATTCCACAAATATCACTTTATCCTGAGATTTGGGTATAAAATTAACTTTTGTTTTGATTAAATTCTCATTTTTCTCTTTCATTTCCAGGGGAGGAGTGTATACTCCAGGATCTGCTTTTGCAAAAACCACGCTGATTGACCGCCTCAACAAACACGGCATCCAGTTCTCTGTCGTCTAAAGTTTGTTCCCCTGTCTGACATCATTGCTCCAATTTTTTTTCCAGCACTTACTAATATGGATAACAACCAATGGGGAGTTTCCAACCTAAAAAAGCTATTTCATGACGAGAGTCTTGACCGGAGAGGGAGTCCACTTCCAGATTAACACCATTTTTGAAGGTATACTTGGTGTTTGTTTTTTTACATTTGGCAGAGCTGCGATAGCATTTCCCAGCCCAGGACAGTGAGAGGAAAACTTAGGTGGAAATGGGTTTAACTTGGCCCTCCACTACCATGATTATTGGCAATGAAGGCAGAATTTAGGCCAGTATTTGGTCAAAGTCATGCTTTTCAACACATTTTAGAGACCGTGTAATTCGTATTTGGATTGGATAGAAACATGTGGACTGTTTATACTGCAGACCTGAAAATACTGTCATCTGTAACAGTATAAGAAATCAATCCCCATAATTGTAGTCCTCTTAGCATGCAGTAGCTTTAAATGCACCAGAGCATCGCTCACTAGTACCATGGTAGCCATATGTGTGTTGTTCTGGTTCTGTGGAGTAAAGTTGTCAACGGAGAACAGAAACATGCTCTGTGTGCGTGTGTGTGTGTGTGTGTGTGCGCGTGTGTGCATGTACGTGTTTGTCTTTCCTAGCCTGGCCTGTAAGCTAAAAATCCTAATTGCTTTTTTTTTTTGGCAGTTGAATAGTTGGACTATCAATAACTCATCTGACTTTCCTTAGTGCTTGTTCTTTGTAGATGAATGTTGCAGCGGTTCACCTATACCAATGTTTGTTTTTGAGCCTTGTCAGAAAATGCATTAAGTTGTTTGTGCACAAAAACAGCATGAATTGCTGTATGAAACTGAATGGATCTTCTCTGCTGTTTAGTTAACAAGCGTGCGTTAATATGTTTCTTTCCTGTGGACTGGCATAGTTTCATCAACAAAATAATGCCATTGATCTGAGTCCTGACTTGTTTTTCTCGTTTGAGAGTTTGAGCATTATGTGCACATGACAAGCTGTTTTGGGGGTTTTGTTTTGGTGTGCTTTGCTTTGTATGGGCCTCGTGAATAAAACTCTGCTCATGGAAATACGTCCTGTGTCTTTCTCACACAGTTTTATGGAAACGTGCAAAATGCATTTCCTGTTTTCAAGATCAGTGGTTTATATTTAGGAAGGCTTATTTTGAAAATAAACCAGTTACAACATACATCACAAGATTAGTCTGTGATCCACACAGCTTGTATTCCTCAGAGGTTTCCTCTCAATTTCACAGCAAGTGTCCTATTTTATGTTTTGATTCCAGAACTTTTCCTCACACACAGTAGCTGAGACATCTTACTCAGAGGCACAATATGAATTGCAGTGAGGACAGTCGAGGCTCTCAGTGCCCTTCACAAAGGTTATGCTTTTATTTTAATTCAATAATTTCTTTGGGTGCTCTGATAGGCTAAAAGTGTCAACCATGAATCCTGATGTCACTACTCCACTGCCAACTCTATCATAAAAGACATAAAATGCCCAAAATATAAAAACAGCTGACAGAGACTGAAAAAATTATGTAACATTACTATGTAGCATTAAATTAGATACTCAGTATGTTGAAAACATGAAGCAAGGTGATTCAAGTTCCTCATTTAAGAAAACTGAATCCAGACATCTGCTGTTAGTGTCTTCACTGCTCCTTCCAGAAGCAGCATTACTATTAGTAATTTACTTGTTAGAAAGTAAGTAGTGTCTTTATTTTGAAAACATAAATGGAACTATTAATAATATAAGATAGAGGTTACTGGAAAGTAATAAAATGTCAAGTTAGTAAAGGCTGTAGAATTAAAATCATGTTGAGGTTTATGTGTTTGTGTCTCTTGCAAATCAGCACTTTTATACATAGTTTTCCATTAAAAATAGTCATTAGTCAAATCAAGTTATTTGCATGCCAAGCATCTGTTCTGCCACGCTGCAATGGTAAAATGACAGGTGAGCAGCACAGGCTACACTGCCACAGAAAGAGATTTTCTTCTTCAGACACACAAGGTGTTCTTTTGAATCTTCAAAATCTGTACAGTTGGAGTTTTTACACTGACGTGAGGAACCACTGAGAAAATGTTCGCAGTTCAACTGAACGATTCTCTTTTCAACAACATTTCATTACAGTGTTTGCCCATCAAGATGGGCAACATAGGTAGTCTTGCTATATTGTCCATATTCCTGCTTATTAACTTTGTGGTGGGCCTCCCAGCTAATGCATGGACGGTGTGGCTCATTTGTCGTGGAACCAGAGAGCTACTGGCTTCAGAAATCCATTTCCTAAGCCTGGCAGTTTGTGAGATACTTTACTGTTTGGGACTGCCAGCACAGTTGTACTGTATGTACGGCTTTGAACAGGTGATGAGGACACCAAGGCAACATGGTGGTCTTGCTGAGCTGCTGAAGATAAATTTGTCTCTGGTGTGGACTGGCAGGCCCTTATTTCAGAGCTGTATTTGTGTGGAACGTTTCTTTGCTGTGGTCCACCCTTTGATCTTCATCAGGTAAGTATTTCAAATGATTTTCTAGTCTTTTGGTCAGACCTGTAACAAAAGAGATATTTAGTGAACAACACTGTGCTGTTTCCATTTTCCAGGTTAAAACCCCTGAAATACAAGGTGGCACAATGCGCTCTGTCCTGGTGTGTCTTCTGTTTGTCTATTTTGTGCGTTAATACATTGCCAGAACAAGAAAGCACTGGATTGATCTTGTTTATTCCCATGTTATCCATATTTTTGTACTGCTGCTTCCAAGTTCTATGTTCTCTTATGAGGCCCAGTCCAGGAAAGGGGGGAGGAGAAAAGAGAAAAGGAGACAACATGAAGAGAAAAGCGTTTAACATAATTTTAGTTCACCTGGTATGTTTTTTGTTCAACTATTTACCATCACTGGCGATTCACTACTTAAGACAACAATTTCATATTTCAGCTGAAGTTGCTGACCTCTTTATAGGTCTGGGAATAGTCTGTGGGAATGTCCAGCCCTTACTCTACCTGCACCGGGCTGGGAAACTATCCTGTGCCAAGAGAACACAGGCCTGAAGCTTCAACACGCAGAAGTAAATATAAAATTGATGCTGGGTGTACAGTGAAAACCCGTAAAACCATAGTTCTGACTTCTACAAGAAATCTTCTGTTAGACTTCAAGACTCATTGTTTGTTGATAGAAATCCCTGTTTGAGGCTAAATGCAGAGGAACACAAGCCTCAGTTCAAGTAACTGGAAATGTTGTTTTTGTTAATGTGCATGCAGCGTTGTGGAGGCAAGCAGGTGTAGAAGCACAAAGAACACCAACACAGGTGTCCCTGGAGAAAATTTGCATTCACAATGGATATTAAAATGATTTTCTTGTCATTTGTCATTGTATGGTCATGGAGTAATCAGTCAAGGTAGACTTAAAGCAGTAAGCAGTAAAGCAGTGTGCCATGACCTAACATCAAAGTGAGATAATGGACATCAACAAATCACTTGGGTGTAAATAACTTTCATACCATGACAGGAAACAGAACCGTAATAAAACTTTGGATAAATTAACAAAATTCAAATATTTATTCATTAAAATACACTTATGTCCCGTACAAAAACAGCAAACAATCGCGACTAAAAATAGCAGGAAGGTGAATTCTTTGTGGCAGTTTCCTGGGATAAGAAATTAATTTCTACTGCTGCCATATAACACCACCTCAGACACACTATTTTTTACATAGTCATTGTTTTCATTCTGTATTTTGGATAAAAGTGTTGGTCTGACAAACAGTGACTGTTCATGATAACATGACATCATTGCCCTCATATCTCTTGGCATTTTCCTTCCCACATGTGATCCAGTTAAATTACCATTTACACAAGGCAAAACCCACCCTGTTCCCCTCCTGCAGTACAATACTGTATCATTGCTTTCAAACAGACAGTGTACCATATTCGTTATTTGATCTTCCTATTCCACAATGTTTGTCGTTTACACAGTCTCTTGGTTCAGCAGCTGGTGAGCATAGATAACATCTTCATAGTGGTATTTCTCTGCTATGGCCATGATGGAGTCATTGCACCGAATTCTGCTCAAAATCTGCAGCACTTCAACCACAGCAGACCTACAGGTCACAGAGACATACAAGTACGGGTTAGAGAATGACAATATTGTTGTTGTGGTTATAAAAATATGAAAAGAAAAGTCATGATATCTGTGTGAAAATATAAACACTAAATAAACAAAGTAATATTTTGCCACTTATGTCACAATAGGTAGGCAATGGCTACGTGCTGGTGCGTCATCAGAAACCGTTTTCAATAGAATAAATTCAATCAAATAACATTGTTGCTACACTAAAATTCAAACTCTTCCATTCCATTTTCAGTCTCTCAAAGCCTTTATCATCACACCTAAATTTTTATAAATATAACTGTGGAAACCAAACTTTACACAGTTCCTTTATAAGCACAGCAATCAATGTATAGTCACTTTGTATATTTTACCAGTTGTTCATATTAACACTGATCGTGTTTTGATTAGGTCTGCTGCTTGTAACACCAGGAGACAACAAACAAATATGCTGAAATATGCTTACAGAAGTGGGTAATACCTAAATGTTTTTATTACCTAGTGTGTGGGTCTTTGGGAGACTGCTGTTTGCATATGTTATGAACTGTCTGAACTAAGTGGTTTCTAAAGTTCTGGAGCTGAGGCAAACAGACGGTCTGTCCTTTGAGCCATGCGAGTGGCAGACTATCTGCTATCTGGAGAAAGAGAGACAAAGAGAAGCAGTGTGAGGTTAATCAAGAGAAACCACCAGACCACTGTAAATATCAAGTGCACAAACATCAAAAACATACGCATTCCACATTACAAGCGATAAAAGTAAACACCTTTCTGCATGCATGGACAGCATTCTTGGGCAGTGTCTGACTGCACAGAGTGATCATCAGGTATCGGTTCAGAAGTTTGTCCAACATCAGCTCCTTTAACACAGACTCAGGAAGCAGCACATCCCATTTTCCCATGTTACCTAGTAGCTGAAATAAGCACAAAACAACTGTTAACAACCAGCAGCCTGAAAGAAAGTAACACCTCACTTGGAAAGACTGAGAAGGTCTAAGACACGAAAATGTTTTTAAAAATTATGTGTTAGTTTGTGAGAAGCACTTTTATTGACATCCAGAACTGCTGATCCCTGAAGCGAGACTGAGGAGACAGCCGGTCTTCGAGAAACCTGGACAGAAAACAAACACTATTTTGACTGATGTAATCTTTCAACAACACAAGTTAAAGGGTCAATGACTGACAATTTTATCTCATGACAGAGCAGAAACATTGTATATATTGTATGCTTAGCAAGGAAAAGAAGAGAACTTAGAAAAAGAAAAGTCATTCCTTTACAAGGATGACACTGATATCTGTTTTCTCCTGGTTAGTCATTCAAACAACCTTTTAATGTTCAAATTGAAAGAGGCAACAAAAGAAACTGACTTTTTGGGGTACAGAGGGATGAAGACATCTTCGTCTACACAGCTCCTCAGCCGGCCAATCACAGCCTCTGTCAATGCCTGCGTGGGACATAAATACACATCGTTAATATAGTGTGTATATACATTTATATATATAAAGCATGTCACTGTTTTTCATATCATGTCTTATTATTATACATTATGTACTAAAATCACTCTAAAGCTTGGAGCATATTGCCTAAGTGTAACCTTTAAAAGGTTAAAAACTGGAAAGGATGATTTCTGTACTATTCTGAACTATATAAACTTTAGTGGCTTAGAAATCTTGAGGGCAATTTCACTATCTTTACTTACAAGCATTTGTCTTGTTCATTACAAGTGCCATTCATACATACTATATATTGTTTGTTTCAGCACAGTCTGCCATCATTTCATGTGGTGATACATAACATTTGATATAAATTCTTACACCAACAAAAAAAATGCATATTATGAAATTCTTACATTTTTACATGACTTACAAATTTACGAAAATGTGATTAGTGCCAGATGGAAATAAATGCCTTTTTTTTCTCTGAAATAAATGATATTGTTAAATGTCTGATGAACAATGTGCTTTATTTGAAACAAACATGCACTGCATGTATATATATTACTCTTACTCTGAACTCTGCTCTGCGACTGTGACCTGAATATCAGCTGAAGCTACTGCTTTTGCACAGGCGTGTTTTGAGAATTTTTGAATCATTGCAATGAAAAGCAAAAAAAAACAAAAAAGTGTTTCTTTATCGTTCAAAGTAAGATGCAATGTCAGCCTTATGCTGAACACCATGGAAAAATTTTCAAAATTGAATTACAGACATGTTTTGTCACAGAAAAACGCATGATAGCTTCAGAATGAGTAAGTTCTGTTCTTCACGTCATGTAGCAACTGATAAGTAGGAGTGTAAAATGGGTGAAGAAGAAGTTAATCAATGTATTATTTTGCAGTCTTTTGATCTGTCTTTATAACACACTGGCTTTGAAGCAGAAGTGTGTTTTTTATCTCTCAAACTCCTGAACACACAGACAGTGCTGTGAGGAATAGTTCTAAAGTAATTCAGCAAAGAAGAAGGGGTGTGGATATGGATGCACTTTGTGTCTATCGGCCTCTAAGGATTAAGATGTTGGCTTTACCTTAACAGGTTTACTTTGCTGCCCTTCAAAGATGGAATAGTCCTCCTTCAGTCCGTGACAAACATCAGATAGACTAACTGATTGATGACTGGACAAAGGATCCCACACCAGCTCCACATAGGCTAAACAAGGACAGGACAAATACAGTTGTAGTTCCACTGCTACTTTTTAGAGAAATAATTACCTAAATCCCAATGCAGAGCTGCAGTGAAACAATAGAGAAGACAGATGCATGTTGTGCTTTGCCTCCACTGAGAGAAATCCAGTCATCTGTGACTTTGGCCATTAACAGTGGTTTAACTGGGAGATTGGGCATGCTTGTCATCACAGAAGTAAGTCATGAGTTTGTGATCTTTATTGCTACTTCAAAACTATCTGCAGCTTTCCCTCCAACACACACATCCGCTCTCACCAGAGCAGGTCCAGATCCTCAAGTCTGTCAAGGGCAGTATTCTTTGGTGCTGCTATTACTCATGACATTTAATTCATTAGACTCATACACAGTATTATAATAAGAGTCCATAATACAGTATTTATATAATAAGATCAAAATAATAAACAAATTCGATAATAATACTTATAATGTATCTAACATATGGTAATGACTGCATACAGGAGGCTACATTAGCATTAAAGTTGCACATTTTTAAATTAATTTAACACTAACCACAACTCTTTGTTTCTTTTTACTGATCCAAAATCCTCATCCTGATCCTCAAAAACAGCACGTTAGGCACTTACAGCCTAAACCAGTAACTATGTGCTTTTTCTCTTTCTCTCTCTCATTTTAACATAGTAAACATATTGAAAATACTGCATGACTCAATTAATTGGATACTGCACTCATACAATCATATTGCGGTTTTGATAATATTTTAATTAATTGTTCGGCCCTAGTGTTTGTTACCTGTTATTTTGGGTAAGACAGTCTTTTCTATGACAGCAGACAGTGTCTGTCTGTCTGTGCGCTCTAGCTCCTCATGGCCATGGCCATGACAGAAGGTCTCCACTGCTGTGAACCATGGAAGGTTTTCAAAGTCCCCACTAGCATCCTGGAATATACACAAATTACACTAGACACATAATATAACATGTTGTGTTATGCAAGATCTGATCTCTGGATTTGTGTCCACATGTACCTTTAGTGGGTTCCATGCCAGTAGCTGATGTCTTATGATGGGGTTCAACAGCTTAGGCAGACAAAGAGAGATGTAGGCACTGTGATAAGAGTCAGCGTAAGATCCTCTCCACTCCACAAAGCGGAAAAGAATCTTCTTTACGTCGCAGAACTCGTCCTGGACATCAGAAAATACTGCCTGGGACCTTAGCAGGATATCATCTGGAGAGGGGAGAAGAGAGCAAAGAAAAAAAGTCACACAAAGCAACAAAGGGATCAGAAAAGAGATTTAGACTGCAGCCTGGCAGAATTTTATTCTATCAAACTTTATAGTGTTAAAGGTATACTGTTCAAATAAAACCCTGACCTATAGGTGAAGCTTTTTAATTGAACAGATAGAGAGCTGAACAAATTCCTCACCTTTCTTCCTCTGCAGCTGCTCCTTGTCTTCTGCTGAAAGCTGTGTGTCTTCAGGTATATCAAAGTCTTCCTCAGCTTTAACACCACAAACTGTTTCACTGCAACAAATATCATACAAACATCTGTGTAAGAGGAGAGAGGGGTACCTATTTCACAGACCTTGTAAACACCTCTTATTTGTAATACTTTGAACTGGACTGGATTAAATCAATGTTGTAAGCATTTCTTATTTACCATTGCAATTTAATTTAATTTAATTTAATTTACTTAAAAAATTAAGTATATATACACTTACACTTGACCTTCTGATCCATCTGCTGTGTTTCCACCCTGCTCATCTGTGCTATCTAAATAAAGTGAGATAAAAACTACAGTTAATGTAAATCCTTCTTCCAGGGTATTGTGAGACATATTGTGCAGATACGGCTTGATTACAAATTCACATACAGATACATGTACACAGAGCTGTTACTCACAGCTGAGCTGCTGCAGGTAGTCAGCCTGATCCTTGATCCTCTGTCGTCTCTGAGCCACCAGCTCCTCCATGTGGTCAGCCAGCAGAGTGTGCAACTCTAGCTCCAATGAGTTGATCTCAACAACCTGTCAACAAAGTATCTTCAGTCATCATTTAAATTCCAAAGGGGGAGTATTTCTGTAGAGAAGAAGTAAACCCAAAACTGTTTCATGCAAAACTTTGACAGAGAGCTTTAAAGTTAGAAAGCAATCAAACAAAAACACATGTAGTAAATAAAATGGGATTAACAATTCACTCATTACTTAATCACATGTGGTATAAATACATACCATAATTACACCAGTTAAAATGATTAGACAACTACTCCATCAAATTTGCTTACCAACACCTGAAGTCAACCAGCTAGAAAAACTAAAACTCAACCTTAAACACTGTCATCATCTCAGAAAATTACTTTTATATTAACTTAATATCTGACATATTTTGCTTTCATATGATTGAGTGGATATTAACTGAAAAGATTTCTGACCTTCTCCCGTAGACACTCCACCAGGTTGTGGACATAGAGGATCATGGCCCTGTAAAACTTCAGCTGGTTCTCTGAGGAACTTTCCTCCAGAGTCTCCACAGAGGTTTTTGCGCTCTCAACATCACCCTCCATCCTTCTCAGCTCTGCCTGCCGTGCTCTGTGCACCTCCTTTAAGGAGTCTAGTCTAAAAAGAAACAGGAGGAATACGCAGGTGTTATGTACTGTATGTTTGATTACAACGCGTGTATTGCTTGGTAATATGGAATAACAAAAAAGAACATCAGAAAAATGTACTGGGAAATATTGTTATTAAATTATTGAGGCATGTCAAACTCATTATTGTGTGACATTAAGGGCAATAAAGTGAGAAGAAACTTACTTTCCAGTGATCCTTTTCTTCACCACTGAGACACTGATGGGAGGAAGAGTCTTTGGGATTCTGACTCCTGCTGGCCTCTTCTTTTGTCTTTGTCTGTCTTGCCTGCTGCTACTGCTGGTGCTGTAGCTGCTGGATTCACTGCCAGATGGGCTCTGAGGAGATGCAAAAAAGGAGGATAAAGGATGTCAAAGCTGCTGTTCAGAGGGGAAAAGTCACACTGACAGAAGGCTTGAGTCTTCAGAAAAGAAGGCTATTCTGACATTCCAAAATGGCCGAATGGGACAAGACATCATAGATAACTCTTCAGAGAGAGAAGAAAACTTGAAGAAACAAAGAACGAGAGAGAGAATAAGACTGTTGAGAACTGTTGTCTCAGTCTCTTCCTACCTGTTCTCCTGGACGTTTCTTGACTCCCTTCCCAATTTGTGTCTCCTCCCACAGTTCCTGCTCATCTTCATCAGTCCCTGAGAGGCTGCCATCACTTCCTCCTAGATAACACATAAACATACAAAACAGCACACCTCACATTTCCATGATGTAACTCAAAACCTCTTCACCCCATCACCTATATCGCCATCCCTCTCATACCAAGTTTCTCTGCAATTCTCTCCCTGATGCTCTTTAATCGTGGGGCGAACTCTATTCTTCTCTCATGATCATCCTGCTCATCATCATCATCAACCCTGTCTTCGTCATCCCCTCTGCTGTAGTGATCAGGGGTGCTGCCATGGGAGCTCTGGCCATCTCCACCCAGGGAAATGAACTCTTTCTGGGCTCGAGCAGCACGACGCTTCCTCCTGGCTGCTCGGATCTCTTCAGAATTAGGAATAAGTACTGTAAAGACAAAGTAACACATGAATGTAATATGTAACTACACAAGGAATATGAGTGGCAGACCAACACAGACACAACTGTTGACATACAAATACATACATACACACACACACCAAATACCACTTATTAAGTAATAACAAAACCACATCAGCAGCAATAAAAAGATGGCTATGTAATGCTGCTGGACAATAAATGTATACTGTGTGACTGATGCTAGTATTGTAATCGGATATTAAATAATAAATAGTCTGAAAATACGTACATTTCATTACAAAACAATTTGTTTTAAGTGTTGTGGCCGGTGAGTAGGAGTTAGTAGTATGCATTGGCAAATATGGAACATAATACTTCTAATCATGTTTTCATTAGTTTATGTTCACTTGAAAATAAGGATAAACGTGTTTTCCTAGGCTGAGGACAATCCCTTATATCTACAATGGGAGCTGGTTCTCTTCCAATGAGGTCATGTTTTTACAGAAACCCAGAAAACATTGGGCTAATATATCCAAACCACACTCTGGCTCTAGAGAGGCACTTTCACATTTTTATGTTACCAGAAAGTCACTGTAAGTTATCCTTCAACCAGGGAAAAAGAGGTTGAGATTGATGAGGGTTGTGAGTCAGATTTTTTCTTTTGACACAAACATAGAGAATACAATCACAAGAACAAATACCTGTTTTAGTAGCGGAGTGGCTGGAGTCTGACGCTGGACTGAATGATGGAGACCCGACACCACCTTTATCATCATCGCTGTCATCATCATCATCATGATCGTCATCATCACTACCATGTGATGAAGCCTGACTGTCATAATTTTGCCTGTAAGAACCAGATGATGCGACACTTCCACCTGCAGGGGCTGAGAGAGAGAAAGACATGGCAATGGAAAAACACTGTTATGTTATTATCAAGTTAATTACTGAAATAAGACAGAGATCTTAAACCTTATTTCAAAGACTAAGACGTGTTCTGTGTGTAGGCTGATATTGCTCAAACATTTTCAGCGAACAGGAGTTTGCATTAGTAAGTATCTCTATACTGGATCAGATTTTCTCTGTCTCTGATGACATGCAAATGTTTTGCCTCTTTTCCATGAAATCATGAGTAAATGTTTGTCAGATTACATTACAGCCACACATAGGATACAGAGTCAGATGCAAGTTTTTGAGGTATTTTATTATTTAGTCTGAGCTCATTTATATAAATGAGGTGAACAAAATATTACAAACATCTCTGAGTATAACAAAACAATTCAAAAGCACCACAAACTACAGCATCCAAGAAGACTGAATTAACACCTCCTTAAAGAAAAACTAAATATTATATCCTTCATTGAGGTAAGATTTATTGCAAGGTTGTTGTACTAGACTGCATGAGTGCCATAATGATCTGACAGCTGAGTCTGACATATGTTTAGGGTATATACACTGCATGTGATCGTAAGATTTGTGTACACAATGCCACATCTGTCATGGTGATCTGTGTGTGTGTGTAAGGGCCATGTCTGTTTCTAATATAAACCAGTCAGATACCTACTTGTGCTCTGGATGGTCTTAGCAGGTGAAGCCTCCTTCTTCCTTACTTGGAAGACAACAGCTTTATCAGAGGATTTCTTCAGTTTAAATGTTGGCTCCTCAGCTACAGCAGTAAAAAGAAAGCCAGAGATCCATGAGCAAAAAATGAATCACTAATCCCAAACTTTGGCAATACAACTTCATAACATAACCACAAAACCTAAAAACCAAACATGTACTCCTTCTATGCTACAACAATATTTCCTTGCCACAGGTTTCTTTCTTTGACGCGTACGTTGTCCTAACGTTCGTTCCAACTGCCGTCGAGTAACGTTAACGTTAGCCTAACGCAATAGTTACACTTATTCACCTTCTTTTTCGTCAGAGAAACTGAGGGTGGAGTTTGCTTTCTTCTTAATCGCATCTTTGTCTTTTTTCCTCTCTTGTATTTCTTCTGTCACTCCCAACGTCTTATCGTCTTCCCCGTCACTGCTGTCCGGCTTGGAAGGAGTCGCTTCACGCTTGGAGCTGCAAGAGATGCCGCGGCCGTGGGAAACACTGAGCGGCTTATTTACCACAACTGGAGCTTTATCACCTTCCTCTCCATTTCCCCTATTCTTCTGCTCGTCCTCTTCATCACTTGAGTTCTCTTTTCTCTGCCGAAAGTTCCTGCGGGGCTTTTTATTGAACATTTTCGCTCCACTTGCACGGGGGTGGAAGTACTTGGACCGTAAACTAGAAGTAGACCATGGTTACGTCACGTCAGAAATCGTTTGACAAAGTCGTAAAATAGAACGTAAAACAAGCGCAGTGCACTATGGGTCATGTAGTGAGTATATAAGGGCTAATCAAAGAGTAAAATAAAACAACCTTCTATCTTTACGTTCTTCTGATTTTTAAATCATTAGTTAAAACATTTTCACATATGGCAGTCAACTGTAATGTTAACACTAGGGCCCACTATTTTCCAGTCAGACCACCCTTCTCCGGACCACCTGTTCTAATAAGCAGGCAAAATATTCAAGTTAAATTGGTATTGAATGGCTGTTTGATCCGGAGATTATCTGTGGTAAAAATGATGACCAAAACTAAGCGAGTTAAGGAATATTTGTTCTAATAGCGACATGTGACAACATTAGAGCACTCGGTAGTTAGGTGAAGTCAACGCAGGACTTTAAATGAGAAAAACAAACGACTGTAGTTCTTCTGTTGACTTCCTCCTTATTTTTCGTCCATCACATCTCCCATCAATTGTTATCCCTTTCCATCTGTTCAACTTTTGTCCCTTTCTGTCTCTCTCCTCCCATTCAGTAGACGGTCAGACGTTAACAGCGCCTCCCTGCCACCGCTCACTCGTCGTCAGCCATGTTGTTGGTGTGACACTGAGCTGTCAGCAACAGGTTCTCTGAGTAACAACGCTGCTAAACTTAAACATTTTTCCAACAAATACCGCTCTCTTCGGATAATACGTCTCTACAGTGTGTCTGGGGAGCTGTTCAGAAGTGGTGGGTGATCATTTCGGGTCCCCCAGAAGCTCAGAAGTTGATGTTTTTGCCCGCCCTGAGAGAGGTACGCAAGCGAAACTGCTTATCTAAGCACGAGAGTAAGTTTGATATTGTTATGGTAATGTTTCCATATATAGCTTTTTTGCTACATAAACTTCGGGATTATGTATAATTTCGCTTGTTAGTGTTGGTTTAGATTTTTGATTCAGGAATATGAAAGAAAAGTGTCTTTGAAGGGGCTGATGCTTCTCTGCTCATCCCTCCTCAGAACAACCTGGGATGGGAGTTACGTCGGTTAGCTAGCTAAGTTATGATTTCATTAGACGTTAGTTATGATCGATACCCAAACACGGTGTATGCTATTGACAGTCCTGAGGGGAGCGCATAAGTGGAAAGTAAGTTGTAAAGGCAGATTTGCAGGAAAGTCTCCTAAATTCCTCTCGGTTCAAACTAGTTATGCAGGTTGCAGGCATGTCCCAGACTAGCTGGTGACAAGTGATCAGGGAATGTTACTCAGTTTATCTCACAGACACACAGAGGGGCGTTCAAGTTAGTGTGAGTTTGTGAATTTAAAAAAAAATCTGTGACCCCCAGTGGGATGACTGCTCAGTTATGTATATATTTAGAAATTTTGGACTCATTTGATTTGTCCCACAGTGGATGTCTTGTTCTGAGAATAGTATGAAGTGACATACTCTGGGCCTCTGGTAAGAAAGCAGCACTTCATCATTGAAATTTACAAGCAACCAGTGGCAGTTTACTGTGGGAATACAGATACAGATTGGTTTTGACCTCCACGTTTGCACACTTGTGCCGGGCTAAAGCATCCTCATGGCAGAACAATTAAATCCTTCCAGCAGTTCTGTTGTGTAGTTGAGCCGCACCTGGGACCTTTCTGTAGAGTGAAAGGCCAGGGTATGTATTTACATTATCTTCATTATTAATACAGTGTTAACTTCAGCAGCAAAGCTATCATAAACTGAACCACTGAATCACTGACATGCTATTTGTGATCTTTGTTACTGTTACAAGTATGACCCTATGACTTGAAACAGCATTTGCAAAATTACATCAACAGAGACCACATCTGGACAGGCCCTCCTCCCCCTCCCTCTTCTTCATATTTTCTCCATTATAACAACTGTAAAAATGATGAAGAGGAATGACATGTATGCCGCAGTTAAAATATTCTAACTCTGTTTCACACTGTACAATAACAAATTATCACAGTACTTTCTACAGTCCTGTCATATCTTCCTGATATATGGACAAATCAAGGTGGGTCAGAGCAGACCAAAGGAGGGAGAGGCATGCCTTGCCTCTTAAGAAAACAAAACCCAGCACTGCAAACAGTATTAATCAGACTCCAAACACTGCAAAAGGCCTTTGCAGCCCTTTCTGAATGCGTGATGAACACCATGGAGGCTGGGGTGTTCACAGCAGAGTGGGTGGTTGCATTGTTGTGCTGAAATATCATTTTGACAAGGCAGGCTGAATATTTAACTCGATGGTGGGAATGAGTCATAAATAAAGAGCAAAAAATAACAGAAGAGAGGAGAGTGACTGATAAAGGAGACGAGCAGTTTTACTCTATACAGAAACAGACAGACAGAGAGGGAGTGAGACAGTCATTGGGCAGAGACTCGCTGATGGAGTTGATGTCATTGGTGTGAGGTCACCGAGTGACAGTAGCTGAAAATCAATGATTTCATAGAACAGCAGGCAGTGTTTGTTTCAGAAAAGAGTAGTGATGAGGATGAGTCAGGGTCACATAACCAGTAGGGTTACAAATTAGGTGCAGATAAAGATTTACAGTGACACAGATAGGGATCGGAAACCTTGACAGTAAGGGAATGAGGAAGTGGAGGGATAAAGAGAGGAGGGAAGGTTAACCTAAAACTTCAGTGACTCCTCTCCCTAGTCCCGTCCATCTCAGTTTGGTTCTTTGTTGTGTACTTTATTTCCTTCTGTCAGTATAAGAGACAGTCTACATGGCAGCATGGTGTGATATAAAAAGTGGACATTAAACAGAGCATCAGGGACAAACAACACAGACAGATGCACTCAGTGTGAGAAAACAAGAACAAGACATTTGTGGTTCAAAGCTGCTGCTGAAGGAGCTAAGGTCAGGGACAGCCAGGTTATTTATCCAACAGGATTCTGTGTTGTATATACTAACGGTGAGACAGTGAGGTACCAAAGCATAACTGAAGCAGGTGAGACATAGCCAAGCCATAAATGAAAAGACAGAAACCACCTTCTGGGGAGGTGTGCTGTTTCTCTCACCATAACACTCCTACCAGACATTAATTCACCATTAAGTGGCTCACACCGAATCGTTTTTTTAGTCCTACGAAAATATGAAAGCTGAAGAAGTTTGTGACCTACTGTTGGTTTTACCTCTGGTTAATTAACAAGGACTGACCAGATAAGCAGAATATATTGATATAACATAACAGGAACATTAAATGTATAGTTAATCATATAGTAAGAGCTGCACTCCATTTAGCTTTACTAGTTGGCCAGAGCCATACAACTGTGTACTGGTTCACTAACAAGGCTTACTGATACACTTAAAGGGAACAGAGTCATCGTTAATGGTATTAGTTATGGTAATGGCTAAGTGTAGGCTTTGATTTGTCTTGTCAGTCTCCACATATGAAAATAAGCTAAAGAGTATAATATGATTTTCTGTGATTGCTTTTGTCATGAATTCTTAATGTACACATTTAAATGGTGCTCCCGAAATCTGCAGTGACCGACAGCATTTTTGCATGTACGCCTGGATACATCTGTATAACATCTGATCCACAACCCTGCATGCATTTACATCAGTGTTTAAAAAACATTTTCATTATCTCAAGTCTGCCCGTATTTGTTTTGAGATTCTAAATATTCCAGTTAGTTACACGACAGTTTTGCAAACAAACAAGATGAGTCTCAGATCGAGGAAGCAAGGTCATGAACAGTCGTCATAAGTTGTTAAATTGTGTTCTTTGCAGGAAGATTTCTAGTTGTTTTTCACTGGGTTTGCTGAAGAATACAGGAAGAGGAACTGTTTGGTAATCTTTTAACATTCCAGCCCAGACTCATTTTTCTTTCTGAGAAAATTATGTAGAATGAAAAAAAAAAAAACAGATCAAGTACCCCCCTACATACTAAGTACCCAGCTGTGTGCAAGATCTGTAATGTTACATATATGTTATACTTTTCTTCTTTTTTTTTTTTTTTTTTTTTTGATTAGGTGTTTGTGACACCTGTGTCACCGTGGGTTAAGCGTAAACTGTACAGATTGCACTGGCTCCCAGTTTCCCAGTAACAACCAGTAAACTTAATTTACTAGACCAGTGAGATCTTTGTGAGGCCTTGTTAAATAAACACCACATAACAAACAGGTATTGTATGTACATAGATACAGACACATTCAGCTGATCTCAGGTCGATTGGCCTCATTTAATCGGCGTATTCCCAGACCAAACCAGACTTGTGTGTGTGAAGAAAAACAGCAAAATGTCAAAGTATCATCTTTGTTATAATATTTCTTTAGTGCTTGTATGTTCCACCACCTTGGCATGACTGTGGACGAGTCGTTTCATAAACTACAGGTTTGGACCCAACGAGTTGTATGTCTGTTTATGTTGTCAACCACAACAGCAGTAATGAGACTGTTGTATATGTGCAAGCTCAAGGGTGGGCTTGCACATTCTCAGCACTGGTTCAGAGTATGTTCCAGAGAGTATGCTCTTGCTGTTACAGAGAATTATAAATACACACCAAGCAGTATTTATTCATTCATTCTTTACAAGGATCTAGACTACACTGTGTACTTTGAAAGATTTTTCTGAAGGTATCAACATTACCCAGCCATGTTTAGTGATCACGCCAACCTGTATGTAAAAGCAGTGAAAATTTGTGTTGTTTGTAATGGTTTAACCTATGCCACCTTCTCCAAGCTGACTGTAAAGCTTTGAAAATAGCGCATCTGGCTTCCAGTCACAGGCACTTTCTTGTAATCTAATGTCCATTTTAAAGCCTTGCTTTCAGTGGTTCTTCACTACATGTTAAGTACAAAGCGGAGTTTTGTCTTTAGGGTAGGGACATTGTTCAAAAATTTGCATGAGGTTTGCAAAGCTGAGTCTACCACTGAAGTCAGTCACTTGTGCTACTTTAGTCAGTCGTTCACTCCATCAGTTGGTCAAGCAGCCATCCACTTAGGAAAAATCAGACTCTCTGTCTCTGTAGAGACAGTAAACCTCAAAGCAGACAGTCCACTGCTTTCATTTATTCATTTTATTTTATATTGAAGGGCTGATATTGTTGGCAGTTGTCAGCCCATTGCTCCTCTGTTGTATTGGCACATATAAATGTGTTGGGCAAATAAATGTGATCAAACTAGCCTTAGCACTAGATTCAGTGGTTTGTCTAACAGAAGCAGGATGCTTCAAACAGGGTTACAACTACTTGCTGTTGTTTGTCAAGCAAACTCCACTGCCATCCACTCATACTTGAGTGTTTAAGCACTCACTCATTTTGCTGCACCTCTTTGAGTAAATGTGATGGATCCTGCTTGAAAATGTGTTTTCAAGCAGAATGAATATGAATAATACATGAACGTGAATAATACCAAAATGAACTGGTCACTACCGATCAAGCTCTGTGTTCCACATAGTCTGTCAAATAGGCCAAATAATGCCCTCTGTTAATAATTGTTTTTATAATAAAGAAAGAAAGACATGAAGAACGAGGGCAGGGTGAAAGAGAATAAGGCCTGAACTGAGGAGAGACTCTGGGAGAGCGACAGATGGCAGGCTGCAGATTAGCCCTCCCTTGCTGTTCTATGCCCTTGTCAGAGCATTGATCAGGCTTCTTTATGTCATGCATGTTTTCTCTCACAAAACTCAGAGAAGTCAGCGACCAGTAATTCTGCTTCCCAAACATTACTCACCGATCTGTTATTCTCATACTACCCCAGTTCTGAATGTAGCTCTGATTGTTGATTCATATTCTTTGGGACATCAAAGCTCTCCCTCTGCCAAAATCCACGATCACTTCCTGTCAGCTGACGTAGGACAAGGAAATGCTTGTCCGTGGGTTACCGGACAGGATGTGTTGAGCAGAAAGATTGGAATTTCTCTCCTCCTTTTCCTGCTCTTACGGCATCATGTGAGTCTGACTGGCAAATAGGAGAGAGGTAGTCATGGAGGAAGCAGGTGTTCAGTATGTCAGAAATAAAGTGAATTTGAAAGCTGCAGAAATTACGAAAGTGAGTTTCACCATGTCCCCGACCAAGATTAAGATAAATTCAGCTTTGTATTTGGTGTTGTATTGCATGTATTCACATCAGTTGCTCAAAAGAAATGCTTAGATTTTGTTTTCACAGTACATGTTCCTTCTGCTTACTCTGTATTACAACTTACTGAAGAAAAAGTTCTTCCACTGCAAAAACTTTTTATATCTAAATAAAGGAGTCTCCACAGCTGGCTCTGTCACCTGATCGCACTGCTACATACCACATTTTGAGAAATCTTCTATTTAACTGATAAATTTATTCAAAGAAAATGGAGACTTTTCACAAAAAGTGGGCCATCCTGCCACATAAAACAGGTTTGGGCCACAGCAGCTCCATTTCCTGGCTTTGCATGTGCATGACTCAACAAGAATGGGTTCAAAGAATGATGCAACAGACTTTGAGAAAGGCATAGTCATGGGTGACAGGAAGGAAGGTTTGAAATCACTGAGAATGGAGAGTTGCTTGGATGGTGTTGGTGGGTGTGTCCACCACTTCGACCCAAACTAACAACAACTGTCAGATGGACTGTGACTCAGTTTTGCATCAACATTCATCCCCAGGAGATGTGATTCTTTGAGTGAGATTTTTTTATTGTAAAATCGATTGTCATGTCAGCTGTCATGCACATTCAAGCCCCCCTCAGAATTCAAGTGTAATCACCTCTGACTTTTCATCTAGGACAACTAGGTTTAGGTCATCTGGATAAAATTTTAATTTGTCTAACATTTTGGTTTATGACCAAATTTCATTCACAACTAATGACATTTCTATTAGCTTCAGATACACTTTGTGTTTAGGGCTGACTAACAAACATTGGCACCCTAACACAGCAAAATAAACATGGTTACACCTGCTTAGCATCAGCATGTTACCATACTTTTGTTAGCATGAAGCTCAAAGCACTGCTGTAGTACAGCACAGCCTCAGAGAGCTGCTGTTGTCCCAGAAGTAAGTGCAATAAAATGATATAATTGTCATTTTAAGGCCATTTTATGTCACTGATATAATGATATCGTAGCATAGTAATGCAAGAACATCCAAAGGGATCAAGGATATTAATATCACATTAAAATTGGAATATAAAATAGAATACCCCAAGTAAAAAATCACAAATAAAATTAAACCACACTACCATAACAATATATAAAATGTGAATGTCATGTACATGTATCTATAAGGCGATGAGATATGTGCAGTAAGTTGACATGTTATTTATCGTGGCAGGCATACTGAGTCTAACTGTGAACTGTTCAATAAAGCTGGTAATGTTCTCATATTTATTTTTGTTTTACTTTTTGAGGCAACCCATAGTTGATGAACGATGGTAACATTTTGTCTCTTGGCACAAATAGTGATTTGTCCACAGTTTCAGAGCACACAGTGGGTCACAGTCTCACCAAACAGCAGATGATCACTCTGTGTCTCTCCTGTCCATGGTAACCCTGTTGGCTATAGAATGAACATGATGAACACATCTGACGACTATCTCTGCATCAAACATGGGCAGTAGCGTGAAGAATTGATGTCTGTTTAACAAAAAGACACCAGAGGTCTTTTGTACAGTCACGGACACAACCTTTGTTAGCTGCCATCAGAGCCTTAAGGTGCTCCAACGCACTACTTTCCTGTGGGTTGTACTTATATAGACATAGAGTATAAATGTGTTTTTACGAAGGTTTATCGGTATTGCTTGTATCGTATTGGTCTCTGGCCACTACAGAGCCTGTGTGGTTAGTGTTGGAACATATCCCAGTAGTTGAAAAGCGTTGGGACGTGGCCAGAGTGCTCCTGAGTGAAGAGAACAGGAGGAGCCCTGTTTGACTCTGCTGACTGACCAAAATCTCTCCCTCTCCATCTATCTCTGTTTCACTTTCTCCGCCTTTTTCTCTCCCTCCTTCTCAGTGACACCACTGTCCCGTCTTAGCTGCAGTACTTGACTGATGATTGGGCTGTGACTGTGTGTTTTGCAGATGGCTGCGAGCAATAGCTGAGGACGCTGCCGGGAGTTCCCCCTCTGTGTATCTGCCAGCTGCAAGAATGAATGGTAAGACCACTGCAGTTTGTGTGTGAGTGAGTTTGTAAGAGATGAGGGAGGCATTGCTTGAAAAGGGAAGTGGGTGGATGCATCTGTGTAAGCTGCTGTGTGTCCTAAAGTCCTGCAGGTCTGCTGAGCCCAACACATTACTAGTCTTAGTATTAATTCCCAGTTTGATGTGTGTATGTGGCTGCACATGCAGTGTTTCTGTGTCTGCCTAAATACACACTGTTCTGTTATTTTGCTCCTTTTGTTTCTTATTGTTTGTGTGAGTGAGGTCCTTCTCTGGACAAGTTAACTTCCAGTCCTACCTTTAGTACAGCTGTTGTGCTCTGTGGTCATTTTGAAGTTGGTTCCATTTCTTTTCATATTTTTGATGGCAGCTTTGTTTACAGGGCAACCTGCAGGACTTAAGTTACAGGAACTATGCATGATTGATTAGGGTGAAGTCAGCTGCCTCTTCACTGTGTCTGCTGAGACAGTGAATATCCCCTCTGGAGTAAACACTAATGTGTAGTAAGCCATGATTGGGTAAATATTAGTGTTGCTCTGCACTCCTGGCTAAACAGAGTGACACAGCATCACTGGCAATGCTGCACTTCATTATCACTTTGTCATTATGAGTGCATTTCCGACTCCTGACTTACACAGAGGCTGCCCTTCAAATTTTCTCTCATCTTGTCAATGTGTGTGTTTGTGTGTGAGTGAGTGTCTCCCTCCTTGTTTATTTACAAGTATGTTTGTTTGCTTTGCTCAGATTTAAGTGTTGTCTCTGTGTCGTATAAACTTGTGTGATTTATTTAAATAGTGACAATGGACAAGGAGCAGGTTCGCTGAGTAGAATCCAGAAATCCCTCTTACATACACATACATCTACAGATATCAAAACAAAAAATCTGATCTCTTTTTATATAGAAGGCTGCTTCTGATTTGGCTACGTCCTATGTCAGATGGTTCACGCTGCCTTTAACATGTTTATATTGTTGTGACTTCTCCTTTTTCTCTCCAGGTGGTCCAAGTGTATGGGCGATCTCTCCAGAGGAGAGGAGCAAACATGATCAGAAGTTTGACACCCTCTCTCCATCAATGGGATATGTCTCAGGTACACACACTGACACAAACATCATCACAGAGACTGCCAGTGCATCATACTGACAGTGATTTTCCTGGCCAGACATTGCATTCTTTTGCCATTAGAATCTCAATTTTCTTCTGTATTTCCTTTCTTTCTGTTTCTTTCTATAGGTGAGCAGGCAAGGAAGTTTTTCCTCCAGTCAGGACTGCCTCCCTCAGTCTTGGCTGAGATATGGTGAGAAACTCTCGCACACTCATGTGCACTTTTAAGCAAAGGAAGTTTTTAGTTGAAATCTACTCTTGAAGAACAATAACTTAACACTTGCTGATCACTTTGTGTTTCCCTCTGTCTCTCAGGGCTTTGGCTGATATGAATAAAGATGGGAAGATGGACAGGTTGGAGTTTTCCATTGCTATGAAGCTCATTAAGCTAAAACTTCAGGGCACACCGCTTCCTTCGGCACTGCCAATTATCATGAAGCAGCCTCCAGTACCTGTTCCCACCCTCAATAACCCCACTTCAACAATGACCAACCCAGCCTATGGTACATGTTTATTATTATATACTGTTGGTGAATGTTTGTCAGTTAAGAACTTTCTAGAAAGTGATTATTTTGTCTTAGTCTTCAACACATTAAATGGCAAGGGAAGAAAAATGTAGAGAAATACAATGAATAAAAGATGTAAATGTGAAGGAAAAATTGTTTTTTAACAACTATTGACAAGCTAATCTAAAGAATTTCTGATTTATTGTTTCCACATGTTCATTTTGTCTGCTGTGTGCTCTAAGTGGTTTACCCGCCATCTGTGTTTGTGTGTCCTAGGTATGGGTACTTTGCCTAACATGCCCATGATGCCCGGGACAAATCTTGCCATGTTGACCCCTATCTCCGTAGCAACCCCTGGACTCTCACCTTTGACACCAATGACAGGACTCAGCCCTTTGGTTACAACAACAACAGGCCTGAGCCCTCTAATCGCCTCCACCCCCACAAGGCCCCTGATGCCCACTGTGGGAAACACCACCCTACCAAATGGCAACATGGGAATTCTCCAGCCTCTGGTCACTGGTACAGACAACTTTCATTTGTCACTCTTATTTATCTGTTTCCTCTTCTTTTTTGCCTCTGCTGTACTATTGTGTAGCTGTATCTGCTTTGATAAAAAATCACCAGGAAGGTCTAAATACATTTATCTGTTCTTTGATTATCACTTGCAAGATGCTTTTTTTCAGTTTCTCAGAGCATGAAGACTGTTACGGAGCAATGTGCTGCTCTGAGAGTAAATATTGTATGTTTTTGCAGCAGAGTGCAGACGATTTCTGTAGTTTGAGGGTAAAAGGAGGGAAAATAAATGAATCCTGGCCTTGTTTTGCAAAGTCAGGTTTCTCTGTCTCATATCCATACAAATAGTCTTCCTGTCCTTGATAAGGTTACAGCAGACGCTGATTAAGCAGTAGCCCCTTGGCTGCAATATAATGGCAATATGTCACATCCTGGAATGAGCTATTGTTGCCAAGTATGGCAATATGAACCTGAGAGACAGTTTAGATCAATTTCACTGTCTTGTTCATAGGCATTAAGGATTGTTCTTACAAAGAAATAGGCCCTATACATAGTGGAAGGTGGTTGTTTTGCAACACACTAGCTTAAACATTTCCATGTAGTAGCACCTGTAACAGTGAACATTGTGAAAAATGTATATATTATAGTTATTATACCATGGCTAACAACCAGTCAAATTGCTTGATTTGAGCTGTGTGCTTTATAAATGTAAATTCTGAGAACTGTTAAAAAAAGAAAATGTCTATTTGCTGGGGGAGAAACAATAGCATCATGATTTTATGGTTACTGCCAACAGTTAAGCACATTAAAACTGCAGATGCTTAATGGAGACTATGTAACGGACGTGTGTGTGCTTTGTGTTGTCAGGCCTGCCATTTTCTGCATCCTCCTACTCCTCTCCTCTTGGCCTCTCCTCTGCTGCTTCTGGTATGAACAAGGCCTCATCACTGCTGGACCTCGGATCTGTCAGGTAGCACACGCAGAAAAATGCAGACATTTGAAAGCACTAAGAAGTTTCCTTTTTTTGCACAGTCAGTGCCTGATTTATCTTGTCAGTCTTAAAGGTGCAAAAAACATACTGGTCTTCCTGAATTTTCGTGCCTTCAGTTTGTCTGTTTGTGTTGCCCTTCCTTTGTGTTTTAGCTCTGCTTCATCATCCCCATCTGTGATGTCCCCCATGGTCGCTGGCCCCAGTGACTGGGCTGTGCCACATGCCTCCAGACTCAAATACAGACAGCAGTTCAACAGCCTGGATAAACAGATGACTGGATACCTCACTGGTATGATGTGTGTGTTGTATTATGTGTGTGATCAGTGTATATGTCATACAAAAACCAAACTATGTATGGAATGTGGGCGTGGATGTTTGTGAACAACAGCTACTGAGGATTTCGTAACGGTTGCCTCTTTCACTCTTTCTGTCTGTACTAAGCCTTAGCTAACTCTCAGGAAGTGGAGGCTGTGGGTGTGTTCAGACAACAGGGCAGTCTCAGCATACACACACACACACACAAACACACTCCGCCAAGTATGCATTTGTCTTTTCCTTCTGCTACAGCAACTCTTGTTCGACCTGTTCTCTTGAAAGGCATGATACAGTCAAATAACAATGCGCACACACTTGCAGATGATTTCCTCACAGTGTGACTTTGCACATTATGTCCGGTCCAGTGTATTAACTAAATTACATCATTGACTTTTTCCAGGTTTTTGAGCTCATGACATTTTATACCATAATTCTTCTGTGAAATTTATCTGGCTAGCTAGCTCTCTGACAGTCAGTGACTATTCATTGTCCCTGTCAAAAAACAACTAAATAAAATAAATAAATTGACACATAGTATACCAGTTCATACACACTTACACCCTTGACGTCTTCCTCTCTTCACACTCACATATCTGTGCTACACAATTGTTCTGACATCTGTCACTTTTGTTGACAGGTCAGCAAGTGAGAGGTGCCATGGCAACCACAATGCTGACTCAGACACAGCTGGCTTCCATTTGGTGAGAATATGGTTTTTGTTTGGACTGTATGTACAGGTGTGTCTGTACCTGTCCTATGATTGCTAGAGTGTTGTGTTAAAGTCAGGTTTGGCAGCCAGAAGTAAGAAACTTCATTCCACTGTAACTGGTTTGACAATAAGTCAGTTGTTTGATAAGGGAATATTTGTTTGCAAATCAAAGCTGCTTGTAGCTTCCTATTTCTGTAAATACAAAAAAATAGTTGCTCATTGTAACATCTAAGTCATAGTATTGTACTTCTGCTTTGTTTTTTGTTTTAATTCCCAAAACCCTTTTATATGCAAATGAACATTAGTTGTGTCACACAACAGGATCTTAAGGACTATTTCAGTATATTTATATACAACAGTGTGCAGTGCATAGATAGCTCCTCCTGTGAACACCAGACAGCAAATGTCTTTATACTACACAGCATGTTGTTTAACACAAGCTGTGCAAGACTGCAACTAATGATTGTTTTCCTAAAACAAAATGTAATGGTATCTGTAACTGACAAGCAAACAGTCAACATAACTATATGAAAAGAGCTGATTATCGGACAGTTGTAATCATGTTGAAAATTGTTCCCTCTTCAAAATATTTTGTAGCTAAGGTACCTCTCGACCCTTTATGCAATTCTACTCCATTCAGAGTTAATATTGTCAGTGTAAAATCATGTCAAAACCTGCCCCATTCAATTTGTAATACCCCTGCAGGACTTTAGCTGATGTGGATAAGGACGGCAAGCTAAAAGCTGAGGAGTTTATTCTGGCAATGCATCTCGTGGACATGGCAAAGTATGGACAACCCCTGCCGCTTACCCTGCCGACTGAGCTGGTACCACCCTCACAAAGGTATGTGGACACTTATGGCTCGTGTTACCCTGTACAGCAGATATAAGTGTGGAGGTTTTAAGTGCATTAAATACAGACTACATTAATTTATGTGTTTATTTAATATTTTAGTTATGTGAATTGAGTTTTGAAAGGAGATATTTTGAATCTGTATTCCAGGTTGGCAGCGAATGGATCCAGCCCTTCCCTGATTGATGACTTGGACATAGAACCTCCACAGAAACCCAAAGCTAACTGTCAGTACTCACACTACAAACCTGAAACACAGAGTGTGGCCTTGTTTAACTGCTGCATCATGTTCAGTCTTTTTCTCTATATTCTACACTTTATGTTTTTACGTACCATTGTTTGTACATACCATACAGTCACAAGACAAGTTGTAGCAGCAAGAATTAAAGGTTTAATCAGGTGTTTTTTCAATATTAGGTTCACGGCTAAATGCTATTTTAACATTCCTAAATCTCCTAAATGTAATTCTTTTACTTTTTTGTTCTCTTGTTTCTGTTTTAACTGTCCGCAATCATCCCTTTTAAAAACACAAGCTCTAATTAGTCAAGTCTTCAGCATGTTCACAATATTTTCTAAATAGACACATTTGGCCAACACGTTCTCAAAAAATGTTTGTGTACCCATTTCACTGTCACATGGGCACAGTAGCAACTTTAATGTCTGATAGGAGAGTTCATTGAAACAAAATTTAAAACTAATAAATATTTAAAGACAAAGTACATACACTCCTGATCAACATACAAATTTACACCAACCCCAACTTTTGCAAAATTTTGTTTGTATTCAGATTCATTCGAGGATAAATTCAAAGCTAACCTGGAGCGAGGGAATGCAGAGCTGGAGAAAAGACGACAGGCTCTGCAGGAGGCGGAGAGAAGGGAGCAGGAGAGGCGCGCTCAGAAGGCGAAAGAAGAGCAAGAGAGGAAAGAGAGGGAGGCTCGAGAGGCCGAGGAGAGGAGGAGGAAGGAGGAGGAGAGGAGGCTGGAGCGACAGAGGGAACTGGAGAGGCAGAGAGAAGAAGAGCGGCAGAGAGAAATAGAGAGAAAAGAGGTGAGGGCAGATTCTGTGTGTACAAGTGTGAATTTTTGTGTTTGTGAAATTTTCTTCCTTTGTAGTCACAGCAGAGAGTTGTTTCTTCAAACTTCAGTGTTGGTTCATTCCAGGCTGCACAGCGGGAGCTGGAGCGCCAGAGGAAGGAGGAGTGGGAGAGGAGGCGGCGAGGAGAGCTCCAGATAAAGAGGGAGCGTGAGCAGGATGATATCATCAAACTGAAAGCTAAGAAAAAGAGTCTGGAGATGGAGCTGGAGGCTGTGGTGAGGGTTTTATGTCACTTCACTTCACATACTGTATGCACTCTGTTTGTCCAGCTGTGTCTCACCCATCATGTGCACATTAAGGAGATTTTGCAAAGTTTCTGTCATCTACTCTCTATCTGTCTCTCTGTGCCTCTCTACCTCAGGGTAACAAACACCGTCAGATCTCAGACCGACTGCGTGACTTTCAAAACAAGAAGAAGCTTCAGAAGACAGAGCTGGATCTGACCAATCAAAAGATAGAGACACGCCAGCAGGACATTAACAACCTGCAGAAACAGCTAGAGGTGTGTGTGTGTGTGTGTGTGTGTGTGTGTGTGTGTGTGATTTATGCGTTTGTGCATTTCCTCCAAAGTATTTTCCTCCAGTGATGCCTTTCTTGTTGTTTCTTATGCATTTCCCTTTGGTCAGGACTTCCAGAGGAAGTTGTCCCATCTGACTCCAGAACAGAAGAGGCTGACTGAGAAACTCAAAAACATGGCTCTGAATAACCTCCCTGGTTAGTATTGAGCCATGAAGTCCTAGAGCTCAGGAATAGCAACATGTTATGGCTAGAGAAATTGGCTGTTGGATAGATATTTAGATAAAACACACACATTGTTGTGAACACAGAATCTGTTATTTATATAAAGTAGCAACCACTGCATCTTGTTTAACTATAATCGGTCTGTGTGTAGCTTCGGCCATGTCCACCTTGAAGGGGAGCGTCACAGAGAAAAAAGGGACGTGCATGAAACTCCGACAGCAGCTGGAAGCCCTGGAGAAGGAGACTGCTGCCAAACTGGCTGAGATGGACCAGTATAACAAAGATATGCAGGTAAGAATTGAATACAAGTATAATATTAATTGAATGGCTTAACATTGCTTCATCTAAAAGAACATTTCACATAGAATATTTCTAATGAGTCTGTTTTCATCAAGAAATAACATGGAGCATGTGTACAGGTCTGTAACTGTATCAAATCATGTTTTAATTATGTTCAGCATGTAGGCTTAAAGGGTTTAGAAATAGATAATCAGCACACTTTGTCAGCATTCCAGTTTTAGATTTGAAAAAAATTAGAAAATTTAAAACTTCAGTTTTGCAGAGCTGTTTTGGTGTGCAAAATACTTAATCAGAAATCCATGCACTCTTACATACACATTCCTTCATTTCCTTGTTTTTAACACTGCCTCCTCCAACAAGCAGATTCATTCTTTGTTAACTATCAGTGACTACAAATGGGATAAATTGTTGACTTCCACCTGTGATAAAATGAACAAGGTGGTGCTGGCAATGAGAAGCTTTAAGCTGTAGTTATGATTCTTTTTCTTGTTGCTTTATTTACAAACTAAATGTGTGACATTGTTATGTATTGTATATCTAATAATTTTATATCACTCATATATGTAACAGATTTCTGGTTTTAATTGCCTTAATTTTAAAAAAGCGGAAAAAATATGTTTAAAAATATGTGTGCAATTTTTAAGTTTGACCTGCAGCTTATCCCTTGATCCCTCTTTTGTCTCCTCCACCAACCGTTCCTACCCATCATAACCTTCTTTCTTTCCTCCTGATACTAATTTCATCACTTTCTAATCTTCAAATTTTGTTCCTCTCTTCTGCACTCTTTTCTATGCCCCTTTCCTCTTTTGGAAATGTTCTTTTTTTTCCCCATGCTGCATTTCTCTGCTCTTTTTTCCCCCTCTGTTCCTCCTTCCTGTCTCTTCCCTCTCACCCATCACTTATCCCTTGTTCCCAACTTTACAGTATGTGGGTGCTGAGGACTCTATGCTTCAGGCTGTCTTCTGTCTGCTGGCCTGCCTCCGTAACCTCTTCTACCTACTAAAGGTTTTCGCTTTAGGTCTCTTAATTGTTCTTGTCTCCTTTGCTCTCTTCTAATTGTCATTATTCTGCTTCTATTTCTCCATAACATCGTGACTCTGTGCTGTTTTAGCTTCTCTGGCTTTTAGTCTTACCTTTAGATGTATCTCTCTCTTTGTCATCTCTCTGTCTTTGACGCCCTGATACAATTGCTCCGCGTTTAGGCGCTTGTGTGCGTGCTGTGTGTTTGTGCATAATGTGTGTGTTCAGTTCTTTTATCAGCCCATTTTTTCTGTCTAGTCAGCTCATCGTTTATTCCAGTCACGTCTTTCACTCTGCTAGTAAAGGTGTGTTTTCTTGTGTGTGTCAGGAACTGAGAGAGAGTCAGAGAAAACAGCAGGCAGCACTAGAGAAACTACGGAGCATCAAAGAGGACAAACGTCATGAGCTGATTCGAAGGAAAGAGCAGGAAGAGGAGAGGAGGAGGAGGGAAGAGGAGAGGAAAAGACAGGAGGAGGAGAGGAGGCGCAGAGAGGAGGAGGAAGCTCAAAGGTATTTTTCTTTCATGCAGTTTTATTCTTAGACTTCCCATTCAAACTAACTTTTTAAAGTTCAAACAAACTTTCTTTCTTTTTCATCTTCATATACAATCTTTTAAAATAACATCTATTTGCTTCCCACTCACAAGGCGAATCAAGATGGAAAAAGAGCGTCAGTGGCAAGAGAAGCTGAAGAGGGATGAAGAGGAGCGCCAGAGAAGGCTCCAGGAGGAGAGGGACGCCAAAAAGAGAGAGGAGGAGGAGAAAGAGAGACAAGCTCTTATCCAGGCAGCCAAGGAAGAGGCCGAACGAGAGCTCAGAGCAAAGGAGGAGGCAGAGCGGAAGAGAAGAGAGGAGGAGGAGAGGAAGAAAAGAGAAGAGGAGGAACGGCAGAGGCAAGCAGAGAGACGGAGGCAAGAGGAGGAGAGGAGAAAGCTGGAGGAGGAGAGGAGGCAGCTAGAGGAAGAGAGGAGGAAACTGGAGGAGGAGAGGAGGAAAGAGGAGAAACGACGCAAAGAAGAGGAGGAGCGACACAGGCGCGAGGAAGAGAGGAAGAGGCTGGAGGAGGAGCGGAGAGAGGAGCAGCATAAGAGAGAGAGGGAGGAGCAGGAAAGGAGGAGACAGAGGGCTGCTGAGGCCGCCATCCGCGATGAGGAGGAGAGAAGAAAGAGAGAGGAGGAGGAGAGAAGAAAGAGGGATGAAGAAAAGAGGAGGCTTCAGCAGGAAGAGGAGAGAAAGAAGCGTGAGGCAGAAAGAAAGAGGGCAGAAGAGGAGAGGAAGAGAAAGGAGGAGGAAGAGGAGAGGAGGAAAGCCAATGAGGAAAGAAGGAGGAGGGAGGAGACATCTCATCAGCAGCAGCAGCCGAGTGGAGGAGGAAAGGTGGATATTCAGGAGAAGCTGACAGCTCTGCTGAGAGGACTGGAGGAGAGAAAGGGTAATGCACACACACACACACACACACACACACACACACACACACACACACACACACACACACTTCACTCAGTGTGTAGTGAAAGCACTTTCGACGCTCAGTTCACATTGTGAACCCTGATGTGCTGCTTTAGGTGGACAACCCAGGGCCACAAAGCACAGGAAGTCAGCAGCTCTCACATCCTTCAAAGCACTCTACCCCTTCACTGCACGGAACAATGAAGAGCTCACCCTCAGTGCAGACGATATCATCGAGGTGAGATTGTGTCTTGACCAAAATATAGCTTCAGCAGAGACTGCAGGGCATTTATTTGTGTTCAAATGTATCTTTCTTCTTCTCTTCTCTTCAGTCTTTAATGTTTGTTCCTTTTTGTTTCCTGTTTTCAGGTAGATGAGACGATGGAGCGAGAGGAGGGTTGGCTCTATGGCAGCAAACAGGGGAAGATGGGCTGGTTCCCAGAGAGCTACGTAGAGAGAGTGGGCTCATCAGACACAGCTAATACTGCCGCTCCTACGTTGCCTCTCCAGTCACAGCTTTCCAGTGCCCTCGAGGCCGCCAAAGCAGCAGGGATGAAATCTGCCTTCACCCCAACACACTCTGCAAACTCTGCACCCTCAGAGACACAAGGACAGGTGAGAGGTTAACAGAGTCTAACACCTTATACAACAGGTCTTTTTACTGCTACACAGGCTACTACCCTTTCACTACCACAGTCTAATCAGTGTCTGGAGACATACACATGCTCCCATGCTCACTGCACTGCTTTTCTCTGTGTGTCTTTGTTAGCAGGTGGTGGGTAACCTGTTGGCCCAGGCTCTGTGTTCATGGACAGCAAAAACAGAAAACCATCTGAACTTCAATAAGGACAACATCATTCAGGTGTTGGAGCAGCAGGAGAACTGGTGGCTGGGAGAGCTAAATGGTGAACGGGGCTGGTTCCCCAAGACGTATGTGATGCTGCTGGGAGAAGAAGAGAGTTCAGAGTGAGTCTGCACACATTTTTGTTCCCTATAATTAAACTAGTGTGCAGACAGTGCCTCCTCCAGTGTCTCTTTATAAAATATCAACTTATTTCAATTTTTTTAATGCAAATTTTTGTACCACTTGTTTGACCCAGTGTCAGAGTTATGGTCTAGATTTGTCACATATGCATCATGTTTCTTGTGTAAACAGAAACTCAGTAGCTTGAAGCACATATGTGTCCCCTTTGCGTACCAAGATGTTTTGTGGCCGCTGTGGGATGCTTTTTAAATCAGTTAAAACATGCACCAGTCTCATGCATGTGTCAGTGAGTGTACCCCAATCACGGAGTCCAGATTTAAACTGCAGCTGTTTGTATTTGAAAAGAGCCAGTAAAACTCTTGAAGAAGGATGGCAGGAAGGTGGAAGGATGATGGATGGTATTTGTGAATAAGTACATTAAAGTGGATTTTCTGTGTTTTCAGCACGAAGAGCTCCCCTCCTGAGTCTAGTGACAGCCTGCAACTCGAAGGTACAATAAAATATCCTATGAAATATTATCTTAATTTAGTTCAGTTTATATTTGATCATATGTTCTAGACAACTTACATTCATATGTTGCCGTTTGTCTAGTCCAGATTTGAACATGTTACAAAGATTTTTGGCTGGTTTAACGGACATACATACCATTAATAATAAAACACAGTACATATTTCCCTCAAAATCACTTAAAGTGCCTGTTCATATATGTCTACCTGTCTATACACTCCTGACTACAATATTGTGGAGTTCAGGTTAGTTTAGCAGCAAACTCCATACAGGAGCCATAGATCTTCAGCGTCATTTCTGTTGAGCTATGTTCATATATTCTTTTCCTCTCCAGAATACGTAGCCTTGTACACTTACGAGTCTCCAGAGCCTGGTGATCTGACTTTTAGTGAAGGAGATGTGATCTTGGTGAGCAAGAGAGAGGGCGAGTGGTGGAATGGTTCTACAGGCAACAGCACAGGCCTCTTCCCCAGCAACTACGTCAAACCTAAAGAGACGGATGTAAGAGTACTGGCATACAGTGGTTAAGATTTATTGCATTTAGTTGCAAGGTGTTCCTGTTATTTCTTCTCTCTTGTTATTTTGGCATACTACTTCAAAAGGTTTTCAATAATGATGTTATTGTATTTTTTCAGACATCAAGCGTAGCTGGAAAGAAGAAGCCAGGTAGGAACCCCGTCTTATCTCTCTGTCTTGGACTCTCACATAAGAACACCATTCCCGGTTTTAAATGTACTGGACTTTGAAGCTGTATTTGTGTCTTTTGTGTGCACAGAAATTGCCCAGGTGCTTAGGCCCCACTCCTCTACTGGCCCTGAACAGTTGAATCTGGAAAATGGCCAGCTCATCCTCATCCTCAACAAGAATCCCTCTGGTTGGTGGCTTGGAGAGCTGCAGGTCAGTGTCATCTACTGTTCACAGTGCTTTTTCAGTGTGCTCTTATAACAGTAAATAAGCACAGAAGGTCTGTGATTGAGGTCATTTCCACTCATCTGTCACCTTTCAGTAGCTGTGGCTTCACATCACTGTAGCAGCCAAAAATGCCAGCAGTTCTTTAAATTGTTCACAGGAGCAGTGGTTCCCAGAATTTTACCCTGTGACCCTGCTACAATAAAGCAGTATCTATTTTTGAGCACTCATCTGCTGCGTATGACTATTGACTGGGACCACTTCGACCAGAGTCCGTCTCCTAGCTTGGAAACCACTGCACCCCTGGGCAACTGTGTGTTCATGGATTTAGAGATAATTATTGATCAGTATCCCTGACGTTTGAGTAAAAGATTAAAACCTCATTATTTATGTTTGTTTGTGTTTTCTGACTTCAGGCTCGTGGTAAAAAGCGTCAGAAGGGTTGGTTCCCTTCTTCTAATGTCAAAATATTGGGATCCAACAGTGGCAAGTCCACCCCAGCACCCCAACCAGGTAACTCACACACACACACACACACACACACAAGGCCTGAAGTGAAGAGGAAAAATAATGTTGTGGTCAAATAGTAGTGACATTCTCTGTCATCTCTCAGTCTGTCAGGTGATAGCAATATACGACTACACGGCTGCCAACGGGGACGAGATGAGCTTCTCCAAAGGTCAGACCATCAACGTTTTAGACAAGAACGACCCTGATTGGTGGAAAGGAGAGCTCAATGGGGCCACTGGTCTCTTCCCCACAAATTATGTGAAGTTGACTACAGTGGATTGTGACCCCAGCCAGCAGTGTAAGTAAATCTCTTAAATATCATATCATGACTGTTTATGAAATGACATGTGCTTGCATAAAACATGGAGACACTCTTCTTGCATGATGTTTCAAGCCACTGTGACTTACTAATACTTTTCCTTTGTTCATCTGTGCATCCCCACACCCACTATTATTGATATATTTCCATCCACCATCTCTTCATCTGTATATCCTTTCTTCTCATTGACTTAAAAATTTTCCCCTGTTTTATCTCACTTCCTCCCTCCCTCCCCATTTGTACTCCTCCCTCTCTCTCTTAGTTTCTCTCTCTCTCTCTCTTTATATATACACACACACACACACACACACACACACACACACACACACACACACTCACTCACACATACATCTCTTCTCCTTGGCTTCTGTCTCTTTCTCCTTCTAGGGTGGTAGAAAGTCCTCTTCCTCCTCCACCTTCTCTTCCTCCCCTACTCCTGACTTGAGAGAGACCCACTATTGCCCACTGCTGTGAGGGGGCAAGGTGTCTGGACTTTCTGATTATTTCTTCCACTGAGCTAATGCTACTGTGTGTGTGTGTGTGCGCTCAA
The DNA here is from genome assembly GCF_020382885.2 of Scatophagus argus. Lineage (NCBI taxonomy): Eukaryota > Metazoa > Chordata > Actinopteri > Scatophagidae > Scatophagus > Scatophagus argus. The sequence goes on from NC_058493.1 coordinate 12,667,124, forward strand.
AAGGGAAACACTGTGAGTGAACAGGTGTGTGTGGGATGAAGGTCTTCTGTTTCCTGTGAATGAATCAGGACCTGAAACAACTTTCATATGACTCTCAGTGCTGATTGTGCGACTTGCTAAAGCCTTGGTGCCTTTTGTGGTCTTCTCAGTCCTTGTATTGATTCTGAACTGATGCTGAATCATGTGATTTATAAGCAAGTGCATCTGAAGCAGAGGCATAGTGGGTCTCTCTGTGGCTTGACCTCTTTTCTTTGTCCCCTTTTCCTACACTTACTTTCACCTTTCTTCCATTCTAACTCTCCAATTCAGAGAGCTCAGCTCACCAGAACCCACTATTTGTCTCTGCCTCTCCTCAGAAATGTGTCTATATTCAGACACAATGTGCAGGTTTTACTCTCACTTTCTAAGCCTTGTTCTTTAACCCGCAAGCCTATGGTTAACTTGAGACATAATGGGCCCAGCACTCTTGCACTTGTTATAATACAAAAATCATGAAACAAGGCATATAGGAGCAACTCGACTATTTAACTTAGCACAAATATCTCCTGGAAGGAATAAAATAATATATATTTTCAGGATTGACTCAGACACTGGACTAGAGAGCATGCTAAAAATAATAAGTTAGTCATTCTCTACTACAGATGTTTAGTAGATGTTGCATTAAAAGTCTTGATCTTTGCTTTCACCTTATGTGAATGTAACATAACAATTTTGCAGTGGGCCTTTGATTGCATTCCTTTGAAAAGCTTCTGTTTCGCTTAATTTGGACAAAATAGTACAAACAGAGGGTCAGCTTTTATGGCTGACTGAAGGAACATATGTAGGTTTGAAGTGGGGAAAAAGTGACTCTTTACCACATGGCTACCTGTTTCAAAGCCTCTGACAGACATAAACTTTGCCTCCATATTACTAACTGCTGCTGTACCTTTATATATTTACTGAATGCTGTTTTGCTGCTGCTCTGAAAGTTTTTATGCAGAAAGTGAATGCATGTCTGCTTACATGTCATTATTGTCAGGATTTTTTGATATATTTCATTCACATCATGAAGTACTAAAGTAAATCTATGCAAGCTTCACACGAGGTTCTGTGAGATCAAGGAGTTAAGTGAAAGATCCAACACAGTTCAGATGTCTTTACTGCACCACCATCAAAGTCACTACAATGGTGAACGCTAATGCAGGGGAAGCAAAGTGCTGTGTTCAACATGTTTTTCTTTCATTTAGTTCAGAGATGACCTGGTTCAGTTAGCCACACACATCCCTCACATCTGTGAAAGGCTGCAGTAAAATTGGGTGAGCAACTCTGACAGGAAGTGAGTCCATGGCAGCAGGAGCTGTCAGCACAACTGATTTGATAATATATATAAAGACATATATGATGTCAATATTAGAACAGTTGTGGTACAACATGGTGTAACTATTTTGGATGTGATTTAATATATTTTCTGATTCTGAAGTAAAATATAAAAAATAAAGATTTGTTTGAGATGACTGTAAAGTGTTTCATTATTGTTAACTGAAATATTAGTGCTCAGTGTGTGTGTGTGTGTGTGTGTGTGTGTGTGTGTGCGCGCGCGCTTGTTTTGTATGCAGTGTTTGTATTTTCAACAATACACATGATTAAGATGGGCAGCTAGATGGTATGTGAACAACCTTTTCAGTTATTGCAGAGTGCACATTACTAAAAAGTAGCTCAGTTAGTTGTTACTGCAGTAGTATCTGAGCAGGACCATGTTGCCAGTTCTCCAGTCTTAATTCAGTGGCAAAAGACACTAAAATCTAAAATCTTTTTGTGAACATGTGTCAAAGGGTGACAAAGAAAGAAAGAATCCCCCTTCCTGTTGTGGTACAAACAGATTTGTTCCAGGAGATTTTTTAGTCCGATACCAGCAATGAGAGGATAACAGCCCAGAAGGAGAAAGAGACGAGACAGGACAGATGCACAGGAGACAGACCACTAACTCAAATACTTAGAGAAACAGAACTCAAGTCATAGCAATGACTTTACAGAGCAGATTTCACTTTTTAAACCTTTGGGATGAGGCAGACCATCAGGGAGAGGAAAGCAAAGGGTCAGTGAGAGAGCAACAGTCAGCTAATGTGGGACCCTCACAATGGGCTAATGGACTTTTTGGATCAGGTAAGTGTGTTTATGTGTTGATCTAGACTATCTTTCCTGTTTTTCCTTTCTATCTCTTTTCTTCTGTCCTTTTGTTGTCTTCCATATCCTTTCTGAAGCCTTCAGGAATGTGCACATACAGTAGACTTGCGAAAGAGTCAACAGCAACACCGTGTTTTTGTGGTCCAAACCTCCAGCAGGAGGCAGTAAATGCAGCGTTAAAGTGTTTCTGTGCTGTAAGTAGTGGCTTGATTTTTGTTGAAGCAGCTGACTTTATCTGTACACGTAACGCAAACGTTCCTGTGGTGTTTTCCTTTTCTCCTGCAGGGTGTGCGGACCTGAACAGCCTGGACTCGCTGAGCTCCCAGGAGAAGAAGAGGCAGGGTTACATCCATGAGCTGATACAGACCGAGGAAAGATATGTGGATGACCTGCAGATCGTGCTGGATGTAATGGACATTTGTCATGCTGATTAACTAAATGTATACAAATCGGACATGTGAAGGTGTCTTCATGTCCTGATCGCATACCTGACTGTGTGTAAATCTTACTTTTTCTCTCTGTCCAACAACTTTATTCCTGTTTTGGTGTGTGAATGTGTGTAGGTCTTCCATAAGCCTATGTCAGAGTCGGGCCGGCTGAAGGATGCAGAGATGCAGCTGATTTTTGTCAACTGGAAAGACCTGCTGGCCTGCAACACTAAGCTTCTCATGTAAATACAAAGTGAATGAAATCTGGAGGGGCAGTCAGTCTGATAGGATCTAAATCATAATGTGCAGCTGATTTATTGTTGTCTCTGTGTGCGCTCTGCCTGTCTAAAAATACAAAGCTGCTTGTGCTTACATGCATTGCATGCATTTCCGTGTGTGCAGGGCACTGCATGATCGTAAGAAGATGGGCGGGGAGAACATGCCGGTGCAGATGATCGGAGATATCCTGGCTGCGGAGCTGTCCCACATGCAGCCCTACATCCACTTCTGCTCCTGCCAGATCAACGGGGCTGCGCTGCTCCAGACTCGCATTGACAACGAGCCAGACTTCAAAGACTTCCTCAAGGTAGGAAGAACAGGCAGGAGTGAGCATTGAAAGGGAGTTAAGGTGTAGGCAAGACAGAATGAGAGATAAATAATGGAGATGTGGTGAAACACAGGAAGAGTGTATTTATTATTTTATGTGAATTTGTCCAGAGGTCTTTGCAAAGATTATTTGAATTATCTTAGTTGAAGTCATTTGTGATACAGTCTTATGTTGCATCACAGGCTGTATTCAGTGGTTTTTTTCTCTATATTTCCCATTTACAAAATAGGACAACAAAAGTTGGACAAGAAATACACTCCACCTCCAAATTTAACGAAAACACAGTCTCTGCATGCATATGGATTGCGTTAGAAACAAAATTCATAACATGTTTATTAACATTGTCTTTTTTTTTTGGTTGCCTATCTCCACCAGAAAATTGCCACAGATTACAGGTGCAAAGGAATGCCGCTGTCCAGTTTCCTGCTCAAACCCATGCAAAGGATCACACGCTACCCGCTGCACATCAAAAAGGTAGGCCATCGTATTCATGAGCGTAGCTGTGTTTTGAACTCATCATTAGGTGGTTCAAACACTGACCTGACTTTGTCTAATCAGAATGTTATGCCTATGTGGCTGTAATTAACTTGTCTGTGTGTGTGTGTGTGTGTGTGTGTGTAGATCCTGGAATGCACTGCAGAGGGCCATGCTGACCAAGGTCCTCTGAAAGAGGCTCAGGAGAGGGCAGAAGCACTTTGTCAACAGGTTTGTTTTTCATTGATTCACTCATTACTCTAATTCCATTTTAAGGTTATTTTTTACTCTATTCTGCATGGAGAGGAGCTTGTCTTTCAGTCTGAATGATGTTCCTCTACTAAATGGTTGTGCTGAACAGGTTAACGAGGGCGTGAGAGAAAAGGAGAACTCTGACAGACTGGAATGGATTCAGAACCACGTGCAGTGTGATGGTGCTGCAGAGGTAGTAAGCTTACTTAAGTTTATTATCTCTAGATTCAGGCAGTTTAATTCGTATTGGCTTGGTTACCTTACAGTGTTCCATAATCCCTAATTCTAAGAAAAAAACATCTGAAATATCTCTCTAAAATGACTCTCTTTAACAGAACCTGGTCTTTAACTCTCTCACCAACTGTTTGGGCCCCAGGAAGCTGCTCCACAGCGGCAAGGTGAGTAAAACTGCAGTGTGTCATCGGCAACGATATTGGGTCTTCATATTACTTTTTTTTCATTGCACTGTGAATATTTTAAAATCTGAAATAAATTTTAAACACACCAGACAGACCGGGGGAGTACAGGGAGATTAATTGTTAACAGCGTACACATTACAAGCTTAACTTAACAGTAAATATCACTGAGCTGGTTCATCTGAGCAGAAATGCAATAGAATAATCCCTATGAGTAATATTATTATATAAACTCAAGTGTTTGCTTTTTTGGCTTTGAGAAAATATCTTCTGATGCTGTTGAACAGTTGTGGCACCATCATAACTCAGAAGCTGAAGTGGTGAACCAACAAAACAACTAAATTTTCAATAAATATGTTTTTTAATCCTTGTCAATACTATTAAATTACTTTAGGGGTGATTATAAATATATTGGTTGTTTCTTTTCAGATGTACAAGGCAAAGAGCAACAAAGAACTCTGGGCTTTCCTCTTCAACGACTTTCTGCTTTTGACTAACACGGGGAAGCAGTTCACCTCGTCTGGTCCTGATAAACTGTTCAGCATCAAGAACAATGTACAGCTCAAGATGTATAAGCCGGTAAGACACACACACACACACACAAAACTAATGTGAAATGTGAATTTGTGATTAGTAACTTTTAAAGTGATGTCTGACAGTGTATCATATTTTCCCTCCTGTAGCCTGTGCTGCTAAACGAAGTTCTGGTGAAGCTGCCAGATCCTTCCAGCGACGAGCCCACCTTCCACATCTCGCACATCGATAGGGTCTATGTACTCAAGACTGACAACATCAATGAACGGTAGCTGGGCACGCATACGCACACACGTGCAGATTTGTTGTGACTGGTGTCCTTTACAGTTGCTATGTGTGTCTGTGTTTTCAGGACAGCGTGGGTTCAGAAGATCAAGGCTGCGTCTGAAGAATTTATTGAGACAGAAAAGAAAAAAAGGGAAAAGGCCTATCAAGGTTTGTCTCTACGCTCACACAGCCACACTGATGGCAGCCAATGTGATTAACTGCGTGTGTGTGTGTGTGTGTGTGTGTGTTCACAGCACGGTCAGTGAAGGCCAGTGGAATCGGCAGACTCCTTGTTACCATCTTGGAGGCCACTGAACTCAAGGCACTCAAACCAAATGGTGAGTGCTGATGCACGTTACGTGATGTCCTGTTCAGTAGCTATGAAGCACAACATGAGCTAGTTGTGGTAGAATCCAGATTTGAATCCCTCCTGTGTGCTACATGCACTGCTGCATAGATACCTAAGGACACCACAATAAACCCAAAAGTAATTCTGATGCTCTGAGTTTTTCATTCAGAGGCCTTCCTGTTTCCTCTGTGCTCCTGTTATACTTTGTTTCCACTATACAGTTTTGTTTCATCTACAATGTCTAATTTGCATAATGTTTCTTCATTTCCTTCTTTTTGTTGACTCTCTTCTTTCCCTTACTCTTTTATATCCTTTTCCACCATTCTTGGCTCTCCTCTGCCTGCTCCTGCATCCTCCACCCGTCCCTCTGATCCCTTGTCTTCATGTGGTCCTCCAGGTAAAAGTAACCCCTACTGTGAAGTGACCATGGGAGCTCAGATCTTTACATCCAGGACGCTTAACGACACTCTGAACCCAAAGTGGAACTTCAACTGTCAGTTTCACATCAAAGACCTTTACCAGGACGTCCTCTGCATCACCATCTTTGAAAGAGACCAGTTTTCACCTGATGGTCAGTTAGCTGCTGATTTCTTTCCTTGTCTTCTCAGCCCCTAACTTCCTCATTAACTCCTGCTGATTAGTCTGCAAAGCTGCAAGGCAAAGTGAAAAAAAAATAAACAGACAAATGAAATATAAAGAGCTGCTCAGATTTCCACTTTGCAAGGGGCTGCAATTCTTTTTTGTGTCTGCCTGAATGAACTTCTGAAAATGTCTAATTAATTCTAATTCTCATCTCTGTGTCATGGAGGCTGTGATAAGTTCATCAGTGTGCTCTTTGAAATGATTGTCCCCCCGTGTTTTTCAGTTATTATTCCGAGCTCTTTTTTAAAACCCAATTAATTTGTGTTTCTACTCTCCTATCAGACTTTCTGGGTCGGACGGAGGTTCCTGTGGCAACCATAAAAAAAGAGTTTGAAAGCAAGGGTGCAGTGACACGTCGTCTTCTGCTTCACGAGGTCCCTACAGGGGAGGTGTGGGTCCGACTCGACCTGCAGCTCTACGGCAACAAATAGCCATACAGCATGAACTGAAATAATGACGGAGTCCTACAGCAGAGTAAACAAACAAACAAACAAAGAAAGCTGCTTTTTGTCACCTAATAAACATTGATGGATCTCCCCAGCATGCCTAATATGGAATAAGATGTCAAACAAGAAACACACGAACTGTGTTTCACATGCCTTAATGTTATCAACCAGCAATAATAATACCTCTTCTGATGTCTTCCAGTGAGCGTAAGGACCTGAGTGACATTGTCTTAACCCGCCAATAGGAGACAGAATTGGCCTTTTTTTCCTTGTTCAGGGAGCAGTGGTAATGGTTGCATAACTGGAGCACCTGCACAATTCATACTGTACGCTCTGAAGGAGTTAAGAGGAAGGACCACAGTTACAGTGGAGACATTGTGTCTCATGAAGCTGAATCTGGGTCCTCTCCTCTAATTTGTAACGGAGGGAGAACTAGACAACGACTCTTTAGAAACAGACTGTTGTACTACCGTTACTAAAGCACTACAGTACAGCTACAAATATAAAGGTTTTTATCTGTTCCACTGAACTAGATTCACCGCTCTGTATATCAGTTACGATGGCTGTTTTTCAAATATTCAATGACTGAGGGACACTCTGCCATGTCTGGTCAACAAAGACCATTTATTGAGTTTAAGTTGAGGTAGCAAGTATTTTCTCTTCACTTACACAATATGTATATGTTTTCAAGATGTGTTTCTTTTCAGATCAGGGTGTGACTGATGGTTTTCAAGAGACTGATCTGTAAATTCTCACAGTGACATGAAGGGCATCATGAACAGCAGATGACGAGCAGCAACACGGATTGTGTTGGGACGACCGGGACAAGACGTTTTTTTGTTAGTACCGCTGGTCTGGAGTCAGTTTACTACTGTGGATCTCAGGATGTGTTGTTCTGGATTGAGTCTGTGTTTTGTGTCTGTTGTGAGTTTATGTCTTTGGAGTACGGGAAACATGCTAATTGTTCAATTAAGATACGGTAACGTATGAGTATTTTAAGCCCAGGCTTCTTGATGCTGGAGCCTTCGAATCATCTCTTTAGTCTAATCTGTCAGTTCTGTAGCATGATGTCTGTTGTTATGGGGGGTCTTGGGATAGATTTATAGGCTTTTTTCTTTTGTGTGCAAAATCAGCCAAGGCCAAGTAGCTGGAGTGCAAAATAATTTTTAGTTGAAAGAATGACATGTGAAAACCTGTATTGATGAGCATGTCCTTCTACAGCAGCTGAGTCAGCTGTTCACACGGGGAGGATGTTGAGATGGTCAATAATTTGAGGAAGCGCTGATGGGCAGTTTGTCAACAATAACAATAAACAGTGTTTGCTCATTTGTATTTTTGTTTTTCACGCTTTAAGCCTGCCAGAGATTTTAAGTGTCATTCTTGTGTTCACGCCTCTTTGACAGCAATATCGCCGATCCCTGTTGCCTCAAAATGCTGCCCTTTCTGAACATCCACCATGAAAACTTAACAAGGATGTGGTGTTTCAGAGCTTTTTATGTTGTTGTCGGTTTCTTTTTTGTGCCCTGTTTTTACTCTCTTTCTCCTTTGTTTCCACTTTCCTCACTTTCTCCTCTAGCTTTGAGTGAACATTAACAAAAAAGTGTTGTATTTATTTCTTAATTTATGCGTGTGTGACTATCCAAATGTTTGAAGCGGCTTTGTTTGCTGTGTCATCTTGGATAATCAGCTGGTATCCACTGGGTTTGTGTCATGTCAAATATTAAAGATGCCTTCATTAAACACATGTTGATACTGTTTTGAATTAAACATCCTATAAGATTGATTTTTACTGTAAGTAGACTAGGTCATCAGTCGGTTTGTTATGCCTGCTGTTTTGTGCTGTTGTGTTCTATTCATTTGTCTCATTCAATCAACAAAACTCTTTATGTCATTTATTAACTTTGATGGGTTTTTTTGTGTTGTTTTGTTTTGAATTTGTGGAAAATGTGCAAATAGACTGCACCACCTTGCTCGTCTGTGTAGGGGTGTTAAAGTTTAGTTTTGTTTTACTTTTTTCCTGCAGCCTTCTGCATTTGACTGCTGCTGTGCTAAATGAGTTGATGGCCTCTCTATCCCAGATTGTCTGATCATCCTGGAGTCTGTAACCTGCTGTTTGTATTCACTTTGGCCTCCATGTGGCGCTCTCTGAATCAGGGTTTCTTAAGTCAAATTAAAGACATTAAAAGTGAACAAACTGTCTAGTTATTGGCCGGCTGTAATTGTAAACGTTCAGTGCACAGCCCTGCAGCAGTATGTGAGGAGTGAATGACCCCTGCACTTCAGGTTTAGACTAGTCATTTAACAAAGACAAAGTTCAGGGTCAAGCACATCTGGATTTTATGTGACAGCTGATGATCTTAAAGACATTAATTCCATGTCAGTTCTTTGAAAAACCTTGAAACTGCTTGAAATGTGCTGCTTCAGCCCTTGTAGCCTACATAATTACACCATCCCAATATTACCACTTACCTTTGCTATTATTTTTAGGTATAATACTTTGTGTGGAGTGAATACACGCAAATGATGCCTACAATTAGGAGAAAATTGCATGTTTGCGAGTGAATATTCAGTGTAGTGGAGGACATTTAACATTACATTCATAAACTTTCTTTTCTTGAATAATTGACAGTGTTATTATTTAATAAAATATAGTCCATATTTTGTTAAATATAGAATCAGACCTAATTTTTAGGTATTTTAGGCTTTTTGTTTTGTTTTTGTTTTTTCACTGGTCTCTGTTGGTATCCAGCTACAGCGTCAGGGAAGTTCAGCGTTCACTCGTCAGTGCGCACCAATAGGCCTCATTAAGTTCTTCACCCTCCACTGGCTCTGGGTCCACAGAAGCAACATTCATTATGTAACCACACTGAGTGGCTCTGTGAGAGGCTGCAGCTGAACACCACCGCGTAACTGAGTTGACCGAATCAGCTGAACTCCACCTTCTGTAGCAGAGAGCCACAGTGGGACTCTGGTGACGTGAATGGTGGTAGTAAAAGTAAAGGTGTTTAATTCTTTTACACCTGATTAAAACAAATGTGCCACAGGTGTACATGAGCCATTCAGTCCCAAAAGTTTACTAAATGTTTTTTATTTTGCAAAATATAAAATTCAGTTTTGTCACCATGCAGTAGTCAGCAGTTGGTCAGGACTGATTTAATGAACTATAAAAAGTACATTTTTGAAGAGTATGCACGTGACAAGGACATTGCACCACTTTTAGACAAACTAAAGCAATGCGTTCATATGAGAGTGTGAAAGAGACGAAGTTTGACTCAGCTGAAACAAGAGGCCATGTGTTGCATTTATTTCATTTTGTCGACTAAGTAGGAAGTCAGGTACTGTACATCCGTGTGCAGACGGTCTGTAGTCCACTGTACAAACAAACTTAGGCAGTGAAAATGCTGAAAATGCTCTCACACACAAAAGCTCTAAATAGATATTTTGTAATAATTGCAATCCATGAGGAGGAGAAAAAACATGAAATAAATCAAATATAAATTGACTGATTTCCAGAGAACCTGCTGTATGCTACCTGAGCTCGTATACTGATCATTATCAGGGTATACAAACTGCATCTATCAGGTTATTGCCATTAGACGCATGGTGGAAGCGCTGATTGTGATCTCATCAATCTTAAAGTCTCTATCATCAGTGTTTTTATATAAATACATTAATCACATGTTGACTTCTATTTCATACATTTAGAGATTTATCACCCTTCTCAGCACTTCTCCTGTTCAACACTTTGGCGTTTTTCTGTTCATTACTTTGTTTTCTTTCAGGCACAGCAACTTAACTGTTTATGTTTAGTGTCCGTGCTGTCATCAGCAACGTTTTCAGCTGCAGCAGGCAGCTAATAAACCCACTGTACACTACACAGCTCTGAACAGCCTACAAGCTGCACAGTTAGCAGCAGAGATGTGACTATGTAATAGCTACCAAATACAATTTTTATTTTATATCATATAGCCAGTTTGAGTCAGATGTTGTGTTTCTCTGTTAATATTTTATTCAGCAATTTTTGTAGCTTTTATGTAAAAAAAAAAATAAATCATGAATCATGAATCACCATCCTATAGGATTTATTCTTGTAAATCAAGGTGCAGCAAATGTAAAGGCAGACACAAGACAGAAATAGTAAAATGATAAGGCAAAAGGGGAGAACAGATTGAGAGAGCTACTGAGTGAGATAAAGTAGACAAGAAAAGTGCAGTAAAGCAAGAGAGCAGTGTAGAGGAAGACGGAAAAAACAGAGACAAGGGAATAAACACACATGGAGACAGAGAAACAGCATGAAGAGAGAGAGAGAGAGAGAGAGACATGTGCATGGAGGATGAGTCTGAAAGGCCCTCAGTTCCACTTGACTCAGTCATGGGAATGATTTGATTATCGCCACATGAACAGCTGTCTTATGTAACACACATAACACACACACACACACACACACACACATACAAAGAACTCAAAAATAATGAGGGGTCTGTGTTCCTGCCAAAAACCTACACTAAGCAAAGGTGGCCTGTAGCAACAGGGAGACAGGGAGTCAAAGATGGAGTCCATATCAAAGGAATCTCACAGACAGGGTCAGCCAGAGGCCTGTACTACGAAGCATGCTCAGTATACCCAGTTATATGACTGCCGGGGTCAAATGCCCGTAGTTATCAGCAAGGCAAGTCAACCCACGGTCACGTTCAATAACTAAACTGTGCACCGTTTTGCTACTATTTCCTGGTCGACCAGCATGTTTCCTTAAAATGTTGTGAAATTGCACCACAATCTTTGAGGTCTGGTGAACAAGGGACAAGTCGAGGGGAACTGCACATTTAGGTCAATTTTCTGTTGGTTCATCACTGTGACTGGACCTTTTCACACTGGTTTCACATTGTCATTTGATAGACTATCAATCAGACCTCAATTATTACTTCTTTAAAGAATAATCTTCAGGTCTTCATAACTTTTTAACTAACACTTCATTGGCTTTTGCCTTGTCATGGGATGTGTTGTTGTAATAAAAGTATAATATAATGCCAGCATTATATTTCTTGAATAAATACCTTTTACCGCTGAATTTGGGTGGATCAAAGAAGATACATGAATGCTGTAACATTTGTATCTCTGGGCTAGTGTCCATGTTTAAATTTATTAATGAATATGAACTGCTTTCATCCATAATGACCATGTTTTATTTTGCTGATTAACTGTAACAAGACTGCCCACTCTGAAGATTTGGACAATTAATAATGAAATGAAATACCAGCAGAGCAAAGACTGTGCTGCTATGCGGGCCCAGTGTTGCCACAACTGCTATCCCCTGTTATTTCAAAGATGAATGACAACAATTCCTCGCTGGACACACTGCAGTTAATATTTGATTGCACTGAGCAGGAGGTGCAGAACTGGATGCATTATGGATGGTAAGTGGTGTATGTGTTGTGCATTCTGTACGTAGAGCAAGGCTTAGATCTGTGTTTACTTTTATGTAAAGGTAAGTGATGATGATGAAGAGAGTGTTTCAAATACCTGGAAAACCAATGGCATTCCTGCTACTCGGCCGTACTTTGCTTTTAGCGCCAGTGCTAGCACAGTAAGTTAGTATGCTGGTGTGATAAACACTATCTATTAAACATAGAAAGTATTTCCGTGTGACAGAGACAGCAAGTAGTGTAGGTGATGAAGGTGAAAAGAGGAGGGGACGTGAGGTTGCTCTGATGGTAGGATGAGGAGAGGCCTCAGGGGGGACAAGCTCTTCATTCCTTTTATTCTGTGAAAAATTAACTATCTCGTAGTGTCGAGGTCAGAAAAGAAGGATGTTTCTTTTCTACTATTGTCTTCTACCCACAGAGTAATAAAGACCTTAACAACCACAAAGGAATCGCTGCAATGCCTCATAATGTTCTCTCATCAGTAATTATGCAATCTGTTGAGAGGAGAAGGGTAAAAAATGCTGAGATTTCCAATTGACTAAAGCACACCCAGTATCACAATTTGATCTTTTGAGTAATATTAAACACTGTACAAACAGTTCATTACTGACTACTCAAATAACCCCTAGAGGGGCATGTGTTGATTGCTGATTCAGTGATTCGTACAAGAATTTGAATGGTTCTAAGAGGCAAAACAGGGAGAGTGCATGCAGGGCGCCCACAAATTGGTGAACACCTGATGGAGGAAAACCAGAACAAACATGAAAAGTGAACAATGACAATAAAACAGACTTAATGGGTTTAAACAGTCTGTGATATTGGGCCAAACTAAAATATTTCAATAACTGTTGAATAGCTAGGATAAATAATAACTTTAATTTGTCTAAATATCATATGACATTTCCTTCATCCTCAACATTTGTATGCATTTAGCTTTAATCAGAAAATGTTAGCAAGCTAAGACACGAGTTGCTGATAGCATGAGTGTAAACTCTTAATCTTCTTCATTTCACTGTTGGATTTGCTACTAATGGATTTGCAATAAGTCCTTCACAAGCTGCGCCTGACTGAAAAAGGCAAACCCAGCTGACCCAGCTGCTCCCACGTTGGGCAGCACCAGCAGTCACCATATTCTGCCTAAAAGCTAAGTTTTAGCAGACAGTCTAAGTACACTTATGCACAGTGTTTATTTATTCCATACACCTGTTAAGAGCTGTTGCCCTGAGTAACTGTCAGCCCCTGACCACGAGTACAAAGGTTTCTCAGGCTTTTCCTGTTGCATAACATCAGCACAAAAATAACCTGCCAAGATGACAGGTCGGCTGATAAAATTTTCATGAACCTTATCTGATAGAAAGTTATTTTTAAAAAATTGTTGATTTAGCTCAAAATCCTTATTGCCATATTTCCATAAAATTCAGGCAAGCACGCTAGACATGTGAACACACACACATGCACAGACACACACACACACACACACACACACACACACACACACACACACCTTATTCTGTCCCATTACATGTAATCCTCCACTGACGTGTGTGAACATGCATGTTTCATACACATGTGAATATAGATCTCTTAACAATATCTGTGCATCTTTTTCTCTTGTTTCTTGCTATTTATTCTCACTAAAAGGTACGTGTTTGGTACATTTTAGACTATTATCTCATGTCTCTTTCTGCATCGTTAATTTTATCCTTTTGGTTTAACTGTTATTGTGTTACTGTTTCCATTTTGCGTAAAGCAATTTGTAGCACTTGTTTTGAAAAAAAAAATGCGTAAAAAATATGTAATAAATTATAGGCTTTTCAGATATTTCCACATATTTCATATGCAAAATGTATAATTGTAACAATGGATGGGAAAGCATCAGTTTGACGTGTGGTATCATGTGTCAAATATTATTTAATGCGTGGTATATGCATTTTCACATGTGAACCATAAGGCATTCGGTTTGCCTTTCTGTCACTCTGTCCCTCCCTCTCTCCTCCCCTCTGTCTTTTCTCTCTCCTCCTGTCGTTGAGTGTTGTGTACGAAAAACAGAGAGAGGAACCAGGAAGGCAGAAGGACCAAATCTGCATTTACAACTCTGTGCACGTGACTGTGTGTATGTTCCTCTTCAAGTATGAGTGAGAAACTGAGAGCACGAGACAGCGAGAAAGGGATGCAGACGTTTGGCAGGGATAGGTGAGAGGGATTTGGCCATCCTGTCGGGGGCTTTTATGTCACATTTCTTCCCTGAGGGCCTGACTGCTGTCTCTCTGCCTGGAAAATAACCTGGAAAAGCTAAAATGGAAAATCGGAAAACTCCCATCTGTAAAACAGTCGGAGCAACATCCCACCCACTGTTTCTGCATCAAAGAGAAAAGAAGGACTGAATAGAAGAATGATTGAATTTTTTAGTTTTTATCTAGTTAAGAAAGTGAAACGGAGAAGAAGACTTGTACATATGGACCTAAAGATTTATACAAATAATTATCCTGTTAGTGTTTTCTCTGAGGGAAAGGCAAAGAGCAGAAAGGAGATAATAGGAGAGGAGACCAAAGGGGAGGAGGGAGCATAGAGGATATTAGAGCGCAGAGAGGAGAGGACCAGAACAGAAAGTAGGAGAGAGAGGAGGAAGAAGGAGAGGGGAAGAAGAGGAGGCAAGAGAGGAGGAGAGGAAAGGTGAGGAGAAGAGGAGGAGACTTGATGTTAATGGAATGTAAGTAAAAATAGTGTGTTTGCATGTACATGTGGTGAGAAACACACTCAGTGACTATGATGATGATGATGATGATGATGTTAATGATATGAAGTGTGAGTGTTGTATGTTGTAATGAACCTTCACTTTCTCTTTGCTTGCTTACTGTCTCTTCCGCCTCTCATTATTCTTTCTCCCTCTCATCTGTACTTTCTCTTGCTCTAATTCTGTTCTGTTGTTTTATTTGTCTTAATTCTGTATACATACTATGTTTCTCTGTCTCCCTCTTCCTACTCTCTCTGCAGGTTAAGTTAGATAGTAACGGAGCGAACAGAGAGGCCAGTGTCATATTGCATTAGCATCTCTCTCTCACACACATACACACACACATAGAGATAAATATGCTGAAAGTGTTATGTGGACAATGTGAGTGAAAAGTGCTCATGTATCTATGTGCGTGTGTGCAGTGTGAAACAGCCGTGAGAGCCATATAGTCCTCTTAGCCACATAAAAAAAAAAATCAGGAAAAGTGGGAGGAAGATCAGCGCCTACAATAAAAGGAGTGAGGAAAAGTATCTTGCACTTGCTGCTGACATGTTGGATCTAGACTTGGATTGTGTAGTGGAGTGTATCGTGCCACAAAGGCTGATACAGTATGCACCAAGAAATCTGTAGCTTGTCCATTTATCATTCTGTTCTGTGGATGAAAACATATTTATATCTAAAATGAATAATTCAACAACTTGGAAAGCACCTATTCACCAACTGTCTAATAGTTAGATGAGAGAACTGTGCAAAGGATATGAAACTACAGCCAGCAGCTGCTTAGCTTAGCTTAGCATAAAGAATGGAAATAAAGGGAAACAGCTAGCTGGAACAAAGGTGACAACGTCCACCTGCCTTGTATTATGAATACAGTTTAATACATCAGCCCTAAAACTACCTCAATATGACCATGAAGTAGAATCATCACTTTTCAAGAACTGGAATACAGAATATTGCTTTATACCGTTCATGAAAGGAGGGCTACCGTATTGGACTCATTAACATCTTAGCTGGCTGTATCTAATGAATGAGCAACTAAATCTAATCACTTTTAATCAGGGCAAAAAACAAAGCGCATAAATCAATTTGGTGTTTTATGAGCAATAATCGTCCACACTTTTTCAGTTTAACACTTCAGTTCTTGTACAGGTTGTTAATTATGAGCTTTAAAGGTATTAGTTGGGGTCTAGCTATTTCCTGTTGTTTCCAGTCATTATGCTAAGCTAAGCTAACTGGTTGCTGGTGGTAGCTTCATATCTATCCATCCATAACATTTCCAAATTGTTAAACTATTTACCTAATTAAAAATTGTTGGAAATATTTTTTGATTGACAGTCACATAGATAGAGGGAGATAAACAGTGATCCTCTAACGTGTTATAAGTCATCGGTGTAAACAGCTCCTGTCGTCTAGACTGCCGGGCAGAGTGTGACTGGCTGTAATGAGCTGGCTTCAGGCCAACTGTCTCATACTAATGTCATTATATAACCATGATGTTCAGCTGCCTTATAGTAAATGATGACAGGATTTTTCACTCCATTTACCTGTCATGACACTGATGGAAATGTGTATTTTTTTCTTTCCATGGTTTCTTTGCTGTAACTTGTTCATGTGCAGCATGTTTTATAGATGCATTAACCGTAGGAAACAGCAGGATTTATTTAGAAAAGAAAACCCAAAACGTTCATTCATGAAACGCTCAATGAGAAACATGCCATTAATACACTAAACCATGAATTATTTGTGATAGCATGATGACATGCTTTTTGCAGTTACAAATAGTAACCCAAATTGTCACATCCAAACGATAGAGAGAGAGAGAGAGTAAGCAGGAGAACTGGAGAGAGAAGGGCAGTCATGTCCTGCAGCATTTACACATAACATCACAAAATGACCCTGACAGTCAGGGGGTTTAGAAATGCTTGGAGGTTGTGCTGTGTTTGGTTGTGTTAGGTTGCACCAAGATGTCATGCGATCTGTTGTCATGTTGTTTCCTCTTGCAATTGCTGTGTTGGTGCATGAATTTTTGTCAGTTTTGTAACATAATTACAGACTCAAGGTGAGCTTTTGTGCTCATGTGCACATGAGGATGAGACCAAAATGTATTTTTCTGACCACATTTTCAGAAATGTTAAAGGCAAAATGCAGATTTGTTCTCCAGTGTGATCTCTAACAGGTCAGGAGTGCTGCCTTCTGATTCAGAGTTTTTACGGCAGAAAACATCCACAAAAATTAGGCCAGTTTGGTCTTGTCTGAGAACATCATCCATTTTTTATCTGTTCAAGTTTTCAGCTTCTGCCATGTCTTTGCAGCGTCACAGCATGAGAGTACAACACGCAGGTTTTGGCTTCTTAATACCACTGCATGGCTTAAGACTTAAAATCTTCAAGACTTTTAATTTTTAAAACACAGTGTTTTCACAGTGTGACACAATTACAGTTGTTTGTTGTGAAGTCTGGTCTGTCTTCATAAAGTAATCATGCCTGCTTGCAATCAATAATAAAGTGTTTAATGCGGCAAAGAAGGTCATAAACAGTCAGTGAAAAGACATTCACATGTAATGAGAGGTGTTTAATGCTACCAGGGGACATCATAACACATTCATGAAAGTGAAAAAGAAAATAATCATGTTTGTGCTGTTATCTCTGCTGTGCTTCTGGTGATTCTTTCATAACAGGATTAACACTCATATCTTACAGGGCTTCATTTATTTGGAATAAGAGACTGAAACATTTTGCATGAGAAGATCACAAATGTTAGAATGAAGAAAGTCATGTTGTCATTTGTAATATAAGTCTTGCCAAGGGGCTTCACAAATTTGTGTAATTACAGTCACACTTCCAGCACAGTTGACAGATTTATCGTCTTATCATCATATGTGTGGATATTGTTTAACTCGAATGTTGCAGTTTTTCAGACAAAGAGAGTAATAGTTATTTAGAACATAGATTTTCATTTATCTGTGAAAAGGTCTAAAGAAGATTGGAAATGTTTGGATGTGGGTGAACCCCAAAAGTGATGATGATATAAACAGTCCTGATGTGTCAGTTCTTATTGTGCACCATTACACAACACTACAATGACTGATAGCTCCTCATTTGCATTATCCAATGTAAGAGGAGGGAACTTTAAACTGGTGGATTGGCTGGTGTAGACAGATTTATTCTTCAGCTTTCTGAATTGTGACAATTTAAAACAGACACCAAAACACCAAAAACTCTTTGTCGGAATTTGCATTTTATAAACTGTCAGCAGTTTGAGTGAAGACACATTTTGAGGTTTCTTGTTCGTTTGTTTTATGCAGTAGGAATATGTTTTTGCTTAAATCTTGTCAGATTTATTAAGTCTGGTGGTCCTGAACCACTAATTCAGGTGTTTTTATTATTGCATCTCATATCATTATCATGTAACAGCTGACCATTGTGTTCACTGTGCTCCTCAAGATGTGATTTATTTGAAAAATTCAAACTCTTTATAAGTTGGAGAACAAATAAATGGCCGGTGAAGTGTTCCATAGGATAAAAAAACACATGATCAGACCTTTTTCATTAAAGTCTCTTCGACCGGTTAAGCCTTTAATCTGAGCAAATCAGGTTGGAGAGGAGTTAAGAAAGAAAAGCAGACACAGTGGAGTCTCCTCTCTGTATTTGCTCATCTCGTTTTCCTCCCAATCCTCCTCTCCTTTCAGAGGATGAAGGATCTTCCTGGATCCTCTCCAGGCCTCTTGCTGTCTTAGGCTCTTTAAACCCATTTCCCCTCTGACATCTCTCTTGATCTCTCAGACAGTCTGGACCTGTGGGGTTAAAGATACTGTACATTTAGTATCAAAACCATCAATAGGGAACATACACTGAAGCTGTCATCCTGAGAGTGTATGGGGGAGTTCCAGTCTGGGTGTGGGGCTACATGTCTAGACACAATACGCTAACCTATTTTTCTCTGGCTCTACTCTACATTTACAACCTGCGTACTGCACACTAGTGCTGACAATAATCACTGTGGTATGTGGCACAGACTGATACTGTATGATACTGTGATACAAGAATTAAGCACATAACACTTCCAAGGATGTGGCAAATGTTTTTGCATATTAGGTCCATGTTTTATTTTTACCTCAGTATGGCTGACTGAGACCTGAAATGAGCACTGATGATAACTTAACTCTCTAAACAGAATAATAATGGATGCAACACCCTCATGACTCTGTAATTTGACGGTGTTCATATCCACATCTAATGAACCCTGTACCGGCTGTAGCCCTTTCAATGGTCTTTTTAGGTGTGACTTTTTGAAGACCACAAAAAACATTTCAGTTACTGGGCTTTAAGACCCCTAAGAGTGGGTAAAAGTAGCGATTTGAAACTCTAAAACCTTGAAACAACAGTGTTTGTTTCAGTTTTTTGACCACCCCATTTCCATGACAACTTGTCTTTGATAGCAACATCACATCTGTAATGTGCTCATGTGCCCCTGTGTGTGTGTGTGTGTGTGTGTGTGTCCACCAGCAAGGTCAGCTATATCTTGATGTGAGCGACTCCATGTATGGCCTACTGGTATGGCTGTTTGTTGCCACCTAGTGGTTGAGTTAGAATCTCTAGTCTGGTGACCAAGCTCTTACCTTTACTTTACAGGCCGTCATAGTCATTCAAGAGAAGTCAGTGTTTTTTCTAGGACCATGCGCTCTTGTTTTTCTGTCTTTCATTGTTTGGATAGGTTTACCTATAATTTAGGGTCTGTCCTTCATGATATATTTCCCGATTACAATGGGATTTGAGTCTAAATATGACCTTAACATTACTCAAATCTGTGTTAAGTACTTTGTAATTGACACAGATTTGTTAAGAACTTTGTAATTCTTGCCCTGAGCAATGTTAAGGTACTTAACAAATCTGTGTTGCAGGAGCAAAAGTCTATGACTCTGCAGTCGTGGATCAGCGGTTAGGGTGTCGGACCCGTAACCGGTGGATCGCTGGTTCGATTCCCCGTCCCGGTGTCCATGGCTGAGGTACCCTTGAGAAAGGTACCTAACCCCCACTGCTCCCCAGGCGCTGCACGCGGTCGCCCACTGCCCCGGGTTTGCTGTGTGTGTGTGTGCACGTCACTTGGGTGGGTTAAATGCAGAGAACAAATTTCGTTGGAGTGAGTTCCCTCCAATGACAAAATATGTCACTTTAATCTTTAATCTTTAATTTAAGACCGATGTGTGTGTATATTTGCCCTACATTGCAGAGGAGATATCAAGGTTAAGTATCATCACTTTTATTTTTTCTGTTGTCTGTGAAAAGTATACGTCTTATTTTGAAATCTACTTTTGTGAACTCCTCAAGTTGATCTTGTTACCTCGGTGTGATGTTCCTCTGTATTTGCTGTATTTTTTTTACTACAAAACCTTTGAGTCTGTCATACATGAGTTCATTAAATTATGTATACTTGTGTGAGAATACTTTTCTTAATTACTTTACATGTTTGTGTGATGTTAAATTGGCATGGAACTGAGGTGGAGAAGCCCCTTAGTTTGTCTGAGGTATGAACTGTTGTCTTTTCTCCAAAGCCCTGCAGGCTATCAGCTCAGGCATGTCTATAACTAACAGAAAAGTGAAGTACTCTATAATTAGCTCATCTTGTCTCCATACAAGACATATTTCAGTTATGGATAAATAGAAAACAGTGGCGATAAATTTTCAACTAGAGCATATTTCTCAAATCACGCTTCAGTATTGCAAAACAAAGTCTGTATCATTTTTATGAGTGGGTTTGTTAGAGAGTAACATGATTACTATAATTTCATTTAAATGAAAGGCTAAGTTGCCATAACTCACTGTTTACACAGATTGGTTATCACTTGTGTTATCATGAAGTTGATTTTTATGTTTTGAGCTGGAATTTACAGGAATGAGTTGGAGTTGGAGTTTTTTTCTGATTCTCTGCATGCCTTCACATTATTAATTTATCTTAAAGGATGATGTTTGACTGCTTCTTCCTCATTCTCACCCTTCTAATGTTCTTTCTGTCATCCATCCTTTGTCTTTCTTTCGTCTTGTTTCTAACCCTCCATCACTTCTGTCCTCACTCCTCCTCCCCTCAAACTCACAATCCAGGGGAGTCGTGACGTATGAGCTCATCTGACCTCTGCATAAAAATATAAAAAGCTGTGAAATCATGAGCACTCCAGCGACAGGAAGCCCAAATATGGAGGTGAAAGTGGTCTCCCAGGAGATGGCGTTGCTTAGCAACATATTGGCAGCTTACACCTTCATTGCAGGTAGGTCCAATTAGAAAAAAGGTCACTTGTGATTTTGTGGGATCACACTGTAATCATCATTATACTTGTGTGTGAATGAGAGGAGGATGTGGCAGCAGTCAAATTATTTAACTGTGTTAGACATTTTGAAAAACTTTCAGTATCTTTCTCCTCTATTCTCTTTTTCTCTCAGACCAGCCTGAGAGGACAGCACTGGTGTTTCTGGGTGGCGTCTGCATCGGCCTTCTTGTCACACTCTGTGCCATCGTCTTCCAGATACACTGTCGAGCCGACTGCCACTATGGCAACAGCAGCCACCCTCACCATCGCCACAGGAACAGGCATCATCACCGCCGCCATCACAGCTGTCCCCATCGTCAGTCCAGTGACAGTAACGTAGACGGCACTGCTGTTGTTACCTCTGGAGGGACCGGGCCTGCTGGCAACAGTGAATCAGAGGACTGGGATGACACGTCTGACCTGTCGGCACGGAGACGCAGGCGCTTTGAGAGAGCTCTGCTGCATGCCACCATGTTCACGTCAACTGAGGGTATCTCTCTCTCTCTCTCTCTCTCTCTCTCTCACACACTCATAACTCACATCAAGACTATGATCCATATTGGCAGGCCTATATCTCATGGAGTGCACACATTGAGGCAGATGTTGTACTACTTTACTTGAACACTTTGACAGATACAGGCACCAGTTAACTATGAACAGCTTGGTTTTACCTAAATATCAATGCTGCTTACACTGTAATGCATCATTAACAATAATAATAATAGCAGAACACTCTGGCGCCATTCAGCTGCCTAATGATGTTTACTTGTAATGGAGTATTTTTATTGTGTGGTTTTTATGGTTGCTTCCTTCACATGAATAAAACATCTCGATACATCTTCCACTACTGGCCCAGTTGCAATCAGCGTCCATGTTCACTGTTTTGACTGCATATATTTAAGAGATTTGAAGAGTTAAAACTACAATGTAAAACTACAGTTAAAACTACAATATGTGAGTATGATACATTTTAGTATTAAATCTGAGCATGAAAATGATTTACACAGGTGAGAGGAAGTTTTAAAGAATGAGCTTTTGGAAAAATTGGTGTCTAATTTGGGTACAACTTTCAGTACGCTTCTACATACACACACTACGTTCAGACATACACTTACAGGCATGCTCATACTCTTATACTTTGAAAGCCTTCTGAACGGCGATGTTAAATTTGATGGTTACGTGAATGGACAGTGTGTGGGTGTGATTTAATCCTGTTTTGTGCTTGTGTGTCTGTGGTTTGTGTGTATCATCAGAGCTGGACCGAGCCCAGCGGCTTGAAGAGCGCGAAAGGATTCTCAGAGAGATCTGGATGAACGGACAGCCGGACATCAGTACAGTCACTCAAAGCCTCAACAGATATTACTGACACGTAATCAAAGAAGCAGACAGACAGATGGACATGACGGAGAGACGGGCAAACAAGAGGATAAAAGATGAACAGGGAGATATATCAATGAAAAAATGAACGTAAGACGTGAGCTTTGGAGCACTGTCTACACTGCACCATTCTTAACAGACCAAACTATTATTGACAGTTCTGCCTGGACCGGTCGCCTCCACTGTGTAAACGACACGGCCTCCAATACAAGATGACAAGATGAGTGTCCTCATGCTCCAAAACAGCCAGCAAGTGAGGACACAACAGACCTACGGAGCACGTACACTTCCTGTTGGTGAAAACTCAACCAGGGATTTTAGAACTTTTAAAAAATTTTACTGGTGCATTTTAGAAACACTGTTTAGGGAAGGAACTGGAGGCTGCAGTTGTCTGTTTGTGATTGACATTGGTGATACTGTGTTGTTGCACTTTTGTCACCTTTTTTGTTTGCAAAGCGGATACAATAAAACGGTGAGAACTGGAACAAAGATTAAAGGTAACATAAATCATACAGAAGTACAAACTGGAGAGGAACTGGCTCAAGGTAGATTTACACACACTGGTGCTGTTGCTGCTGTACTTCTACAGCCCCTGCCATGGTTGATAAGATGTGTATTTAGCCTGTCTGTTGGTTGCATCTGTAAACTGGAAGCTTATCAGCAATAGGTGTTTCTGCGCATAGGAAAAGCAGGTCATCTTGTATGACAGGATCGTGCTGCCTTTCTTTACTTGGCTCATGTGGTAATGAGCTGAAAAAAAATAAACTTTTTTGTTTTCTGTACATTTATAGAGTAAAGTCCCTTCTTGAAATGGAAAATGGTGGCTCACATTTCTTTAACAGCTTTGGAGTGTTTTGGGGCAGGTTGTATATGTGTTGGGGTTTCACTCTGCGACCAGTGTTTTTCCTGTCTTTGTCTCTCCTCATTCCTCTCCTCTCTGTGTGTGTGTGTGTCTTACCTGGAGCCAATCTGGAGAGGAGCTGGGCGGTCCTTATCTACCTACCTGTCACCCACCCACCTGCGCGTCTATTCTGCATTCGCTCCAATCAACTCCACCCTTCCCTCCTCTGACTTTAAACAGATGGTTCCTCTGCTCTGCCTTTGGCCAAATTGTTCCTGCCACTTTGTTTTATGCATGTCAGGCCAACTCACAGTTTGTTCAGCCTTTGACTTGCTAATTTTTGAACCAATTCTTGCCTCTTGTGCCCAGGGTTACTGACTCACCTCACCACCTTACCTGTTTCTCCGCTTCGCTGAACCAGCCTGCAGTAAATCCCAGACCACAAGCACTCAGTATTTCAGTAAAAGATTCTTTATCGTTTCCAATCCTTGGTCTTGAGCGCTCTGCTTATTTTGTGGTTCAGTCTTGGTAAACCTTAACAATTTGAGTTTGATCTGCTGAGAGGAGAGATCACTGACTGTGATAGGAACACAGAGCAGACAGTTCACACACTGATCTCACTGGCAAACAGGATGTAACCCAGCAATAGTAAGGCATGGTCCAGGCCAGCAGGGTGCATAGTCCCTCTCAGAGGCTGAGGCAAAAATCTCACCCCTAAAACAAGATCATGTCCAGGAAGATAATTAAAATAAACAGATGAATTAGCAAATAGAAAAGTGTAGCAGCCAAAATAAAAGGAATCATGCAGACCAGTCATATCTGTAGAGATTCAGAGGTTAACGATCCTATGTACACCATCACATCACTAACTTTGCATAAGTAACTCTGCACTGTTGCTTTATGAATTCCAATATTTTCCTAAAAATGTTTCCTAAAAATGTTTAGTCACTTTAATGTTCAGGGTTTTATTTATCAGAATGCAGAAAAGAAGTTCTCCTTCTGCCTTCTGATGTCCACAAGGACGCAAAGCAAATAAAACTGTGAGAAATGACAGGACTGTGGACTGAAATAGAGTCGTGAACTGATTTAATGACCCACACTCCCCACGCATGTGAGCATCTTCGAAACTAAATCAGCTTTTCAGCACATAAGGTCATATTCTGACCTATTCTGTTCTTATGAAACTTTTCTTACATGTAGGTGGATACAGCTTAAGCAGCATATTAAAGCAGTCTTGATATTAACAAGACTCAGAAATGGAGAAGAAGAAAGGAAGATGAAGAATGAGAAAATGTGACATACCAGCAGACCTGGGCTTTGTGGCGTGAGTCGTTGGAATGACAAAACGTGGCCGCTGAATGCTGATAATTTTGTGTTAAAACTAAAGCAAACCAGGCCTCCCAGGTGGATGTTTGGGACTGAACCAGCGCTATCGCTTTAACGGGACGGGCGGTGACGTTGGGACGGGGAGTCACGGAGCAGGGAGGGGGGGAGGCTGCTGCAGCTGGACCGACTCCCGCCCAGAACCAGAACAACACCGGCCTGCGGACTTACTGACACACTGCTATCAGCGTAAATCTGAGAGCTCACCTTTTCAATCCGCCATGAGAGACTACTCAGCGACTCCGAGCAATGGAGGCGCCTGCATGCCGTGCTGCCAAGTTTGCATCTTCGCCTTTACCGCATTTCTCATCATTGCAGAGAGGACGGCACGTGAGTACTACCTGGGACACACACACATACACACACACACACACACACTGCACGCAAATAATCAAACATTGCAGTGTCTGTTTATTGTAATGTGGTGGCATGTGCACACCCTGTCGCGTGTTATTTGACTTTGTTGGGGTGTGTGCGTGCGCGCGCGCGTGCCTTTTTGGTCACACCGTGTGAGCTGTGGATGTGCAGTGTGGGAGGGCGCCAACGGCTGGGAGAGGGACAGAATCCAGAAGAGACACGTTCAGTAATCCAACATATAAAGTTGGACATTTGTTCTCACTTGAGCGGCTGTCTCTAGCTGTGCTGTCATGAATAATGGAGTCAGACCCGACTCTGCAGTCAGCACTAGTGCGCCTCTTTCCTGTTTTTATATGCTGCATCATGTTATGAAATCCTCTATGCAGCAAAACTGCAGTCTCATGCCAGAGTTTTCCTTCTAATAAACTCCGTCATTTCAACTTCTGTGAGATCTATCCTGCATAAAAACAAAGCGGTGTCATGCTGTCATATTTCAGCGCCCTTTTGGTCGGGGGGATGGGCGTACCCCGGGACGAGGCCTAGTCCTGCCGGACAGCCCGCCTGTTTGGCAGCTAAAACGCTTCAGATTACATGTATGAAGGGGTGGAGGGCGGCACAGCTGCAGAGCTCAGGCGAGTCAATGCGATGTGAGGAAGACAGTCTGCAGTGAGGAGAGCAGAGGAGGCAATAAGCGTTTAATGAGGCTCAGGTTATGGTAAAAAGTTCGGCCAATCACAAGACACAAACAAACTGTAATATTTGATGTAAACAGGTGTAAACTCTTATTTTCGGAACTACAACATAAGCAGTATCATGCAAAATGCTGCCAGTCTAGTGCTTACAGTATTGATACTAAGTTACAATATGTGTTTTGTGGTCCTACAGTTGTGAATGCAGGTGAGGTTTTTCCAGAGCATACACAGTGTGATTTACCTGCTTGTGTGTTTTTATGATTCGAGTTGTATTACAGTTTTCTATGGTAGCAGACTTCGCTCAAACAAATCAAAAAGTCACGCGGCGTATGTGACCCATTGCGAATCATTTTTACCTTTCGTGTGAGTAGATTTCTGATTTTGTATTGTAACAACCCAGTTTAGTCGGTAGAGTTAAGCGTTTTTCTCTCTATTTATTAAACTCTGTGTATGTGTGTGTTTCTCCTCTTTCCTCAGTGATCTACTGCTTTGTGTACTACCTGTGGGTGGGTCACAACTACTGCTATGCCTATCTAGCTGGCTTCACTGCATTGTTCCTGCTGCCAGGTGGGTGAGACAACAGCAAGATATCAATCTGTATTTACAACATAAATATGTAATTGGTAGTATTCAGATTGATAGCTATTTTATTGATATTTGTTTCATTCTGGGTTTCTCAGGTTGGGGTCCTCAGTGGCTCAGTTATTTGTGGTACCTGTCAGATGGACGCATCCGCAGGAAGTCTCTCACCTGGACACACATACTGCACCTGGGTATATTCAAAAGGTGGGACAACTTTGTCCATGTGCACAAGGACTGCTTATAGTCTGACAAACAGAACTTTGGTTTACGATGATTATGATGTATGGTGACATTTTCTTTCTCTCGCCATTTTTCTGTCAATCCGTCCCTCACGTCGCCTCCCCTCCATTGCAGGCTGTGTGAGTGTATGTGTCTGCCAGATGAAGATGTGTATGGCGAGATCATGCAGCAGGCTGATGTGTCTGCCTTACGTCTGTTTGAGGCCTTGGTGGTCACCCTCCCCGAGACGCTGCTGCACACTTATGTGCTCATCTGTACTGATATAGGAATCAAGTCTCCAGGTACAGAGAGACACAGCAGGGAATGTAGAAAGTGTGTGCACAAGGGCAATAAGATCTGAAACAGCACATATAATTAGTGTGTGTGTGTGTACAGTATGTCTTGTGTGACAGTAATCAGCAGTCCATGCACAACTTTCAAGAGAGGAAACTACCAAACATATTCCTGTAAGCGACTAATCTGCAGTTAACCTCAGCCTAACACAGCATGACTCCAACAGAGACCTACGTCAAATAGTGACAAAATAGACTTAAAACTGTTATAATCCATATTTTTTTATTAAATGACAATGTGAAAACAGTTTAACAATGTTAGGTTTGCTCATAGTGAAGACTAAGAATTATCACCTGCGACTCCTCTTGGCGTCACAAGAGGAGTCGCTTTGGTTATTTAGCTTTCCTGTCCGCGACTTAACTGATCTCGTTTACCTCCAGTGCTTTCATAGTGTGGTTTTCAGCGAAACTGCTCTAAAAAACTATTCTACACTGCCTGCTCAGCACCAGACAGACAGACAGAGCAGGTGAACATAGTGGAGCAGTTAGCAGCATATTTCCCTCAGGAGTTGGTAATGATTAGGGCTGTCATGATATAAGATTTCCACAACATGATTATCATGGCTAAAAGGATTAATGCTAATGATATTATTGAGATATCTACAGAAAATTTGAAAAAAAAATTGTCAAATTCATCTTGAACCTTGTTTATTGTCTGTTTTGTCTCGGTTTGAGCCAATGAATTAAACTCAAAATACAAATGCAAGGAGGTGGAGAGAAAGTCTGTAACCACTGTACAAAAATGTTCTTTACACGATATTATCATGTATATTATTTATATAATATCAATATATTTTTTTTTAATACCGGTATATTGCATTATCCCTAACAGAGACCATAATCACCTAAAAGAGAGTGAAGATTGGACTTACTTTCATCAGGATGCCAGTAACATGACTCTAAATAAACAACAGTCTTACTTTGTGACTGCTAGATTTTTAAAAATGCATCTGTTTGCAAGCAAGGTCGTCATATTGGAAAACTTGTTTCTGCTGCCCCCAAGTCAGTTGTAGCAAGAACGAGTAGTTTTGGTTGAAGTGGGAACCTCATGAGGTCTCCCTGATGCTCCTCACATCCCAGATTAGGATCTTCTATTTGTCTGAAGTGGTATCTGCTGTGTACAGGATTGATGGCAAAGAGCTCAGATATTACTTTTTCACAGTGACTGAAAGTCAGACTGGTTGTCCACTTCATCACTTCCTGCCTAACATCTACACCACACAGGATCTATTATGCATTAGTGCTTGTTGGGAAGTCTAATAACGGACAAAAAACTCCTCTAATGGTCTGTATTTTATCACTGTAGAACCACTCACTCACCCACTTCCTTCAGACTATGCAAATATCTTTTATCATGTTTGTGATATTGTAACAGATGCGAGTTATGCCTCCTGTGTGATAGAAAGTATAGTGTCACCGAAATGATCTGGTTCAAATACAAATGTAAAAAGTAAAAAATCCAAAGCTGCAGAGAAATATCACCAGCTCTGTGGTTCCTCTCCACACTACAGAACGTTTTTTTATGGCTCGCAGCTTTATTGTTTTGGTTCAGTCTCATTGCTCTCATAAACACTGTGTCCAAATGCATTGTGCAGCTAGGTCTGATACTGCCCAGCACCTCAGGAGCCGGTAGAGACCAAGACCGAGCTGAAAGAGAGTGAATATCAGACTTACAATCACTTTCAGCGGACATTTATCTGATGTATATTTTGTATATAACATTACAGTGTATGAAGGTGTGTATCTGCCTCCTTCCTTCCTTTTCTTTCTCTCTCTCTCTGTCTCTCTCTCTCTCTCTCTCCCCCTCCAGCCTCAGTGTGCTTTGCCGTGTGTTTGTTGTCTCTCGCCTGGGCCTTGGTCCTGTATGCCAGAGCCTGTTCACTCATCAGACCAGGACACCTACAAATGACCCCCGCTGCAATTCTCTGTCGACTGCTGTGGAGGGTGGGCATATTTAAACAACCATCCGACAGCCAACACATGCAACATACACCCTCAGTATAAAAAGAAGCATTTTTATGTGTCTGACTTTTCTGGCTTTGTTTGTGTGACAGATCTATTTTCTTCATCTGCAGGTCAGTATGTTGGGATCTCGGTTTGCTGTTCTCATGCTCTTCACACGTATCTTCAAACAGTGGATCCTGGGAGTCGTTGGTAAGTCTCGTCTCAGAGCTCATGTTTGTTGAATCTGATAAACAGTTAATTTTCATGAGTGTCGTGTTTCAGCCAAACACATTTAGTTACTGTAGGGTGAGTCTTAGTGAAGACACCCTGTTTTGGTGCACCAGTGACCAGTTTTATTTGAAACAGTCTGTTTATGTACTGTATTAAAAGTTGAATTTTGAACTGGTTCTGTGTGTGTGTGTTTCAGGTGTGCACTGGTTGGGTGCAACTTTCTGGATGGTGTCCCAGCAGACAGACATTATACGCTCAACCGATCGATGGAGAATCTTTAACGTCGTTCTAGGAGCCATTCATATCTTCCTTTTCCTCAATGTGAAGTATGGCCAATCCAGATGCCGCATGGCTGGCTTCTACCTGGTATGTGTCAACCGCATGTCAGAATTCTTGGGGCAGAAACACCAATATTTTAGTGTTACAAGGTAAACGCTATACCGTCGAACATTTTAGTTTAGAGAGATTTAGTTTTTTTGAGAGCCGAAACCTGCAGCTTTGATTGCCGAACATTCAAAGATGAGAAACTATGAGTCACATTACAGAAGAGTTAAATAGGAGCCAATACAAGCAATATCTGTATTTATAGGCTTTATGTATATAACAAATTTGTTTAAATGATGCATTGTGTTTCACAGTGAAAAGGATTGAATCAGATGCATCTTAACTGTAGGGCAGGGCAGGTTCACGTCTCACCCCATGCAAAAAAAAAATACACCTCTGATATTCTCATGCTCTCTGGATAAAACTGAATCAACGTCTTAGAGATTACACTGATTCGGTGTTATACAACTATTGTCTTAGAGCCTAAGACAATAGTTGAATAACAGTCAGATACACACCACTGTAAGCTGAATGATAATACTATAAGACTTAAATTCAGCAGCTAAGTATGAGACAAATCTTAATTCCACATGTGGGGAAAGGTAACCATCTTCCTCTGTCTCTGTTTGGTCTTCAGGCCATGTTCTTGGAGAACGCTTTTCTTCTTCTGGCCTCCTCATGGTTGTTTACCATGGTGTCCTGGGATACTGTGGGAATCCCAGCTGCAGTGTTCTGTGGTTTCCTCATTGGTGAGACACATAGTCACAGCAGTGGTGCTTAGAGCTAAATGTTAATGTTGAAATGCTCATATTTAAGCAGTTAAAATGTTTAGCACGCTAACAGTTACTCTTAACTCACTGTTACATGCCACTAAATCTCATACCAGACCTTTAATTAAAATGTAAAGTGTAATTTTTGTATGTTCTAAGGCTTTAAACTGTAAATCGGTGGACTTGGTTTGTACACACACTTGCACAGCATTATTTCACGTTCTCTCTCGCTTTCTCTTTCCAGGAGTGATAGCGTTGGTGTTGTACTATCGTTTCCTCCACCCTAAGTCCTTCGAGATTTTCCAGAGTATTCGCCACAGGGGGATAGGTGGAGCCTGCATGGAGCGTGGATCTACACTCTCATTGGAGGAGAAAGTCACACCCACTTTCCATCGCCATGCAACACTGTCCGGTTTGTTAAAGATCTATCTATCTATCTATCTATATATTTGTATTATATCTGTCTATCTTAATGTCTATTGTTGTCAATCAGGGGGTGGGACCCTAATGGATCTCCCTATCCAATGGGAGGGCTGGAAACATCACCACTGGCTGCTGATTCGCTTGGCCATGAAGACGGGGGATGTATCTAGGATCTGGTCTTTGTATGGCGAGGGGGGACTGGCTGGACTGATGGGGCTGTCTGAAGAAGTTCATTCCCCTGATGACTTTCGTGTCCCTCTGGTTTGTTACGTTCCTTGCAGAGAATAGCTTCCTGCTTGGAAGGGCTATTGGTTGTAGTAGCGAAATGTCCCTCAGTGTCTACTTGATTTTATGTGCTGTCTACCTCTTAAACCCGTCTTCCCTAGCATGCAACCTAGGTGTGATATCTTAAGACTGGATAAAAGGTTTTCTTATACTTGTCTATGTTTGTCAGAAACCACCTGTTCAGCGACCAGTCCCTCAGATCTCACAACCAGTCCCTCAGCCAGCTCCACCAAAGATGACCCAGTCTCCACAGGCAAGATCTTTGTGTGATTTATCCCTCACTTAAACAATAATTCAACAAAGAATACAGTAAATTTACTTCCATTTCAAAATAGAGATGATTGAGCTGAAGGAAACACAAAGTCTGAAACAATTTTCAATAGTTTTGGCTTTAAGAAAAGAAGAATTAAATCATTTTAAACACTGTGAATTCAAGTCACCACAGTGATGCTTGTATGTAGTGGGAGAAAGAGAGATTTTAGGACAGTGTGCTGTGATCCACATGGTCATGATAACAAAAAGTCAGCAGGCTCAACCACCAGGTTAGCTACTGAAAGGCTGCACCTGAACAGAATACTTCAAGATTCAAGATTGATTTATTTGTCTTTAGGGAACTTTGTCTTAGACATAAGGCTGCTGCATAAAATACATACAATTAATAACAAACACAAAGTGCAAAGCACAGACAAGTGCAAGGCACAAGCAGGCCACATGTAAGTACATGGTGCACTGCCTAAATGTGCATACTCTTTAATGCAATAACGCACAAGGGCGATACGTGCAAGGCAGCTCCTCTTTTCACACCCTCCTTATGTCCTGAGTTCTGGAGAGTCACTGACAGACTTACTTACTGTGTCTGTCTGCACTCTGAAGCTCAGCTGTCTGTCTTGTTCCAGGTGAGAGAGGTGGTCCAGCCACCAAAGCCAGCCCCATCCACTGTAATAGCCAGGCCAGTGAGAAAAGCTCCTCCCACAACAATCCTTGACATGAGAAGATGTCCAGAGATCATCCCGGTCCAGGAGGTCATTCCTGAAGAGAGCGCAGAGGAAGAGTCCAGTGCTCCACCATCAGAGGAAAAAGGTTGGACAAACACTGAACCCTGCTAATGCACACACTCAGTGACTGTAGTACTGCAGACAAGCACACAACACGCTGATTATGACCCGAGCCACATGACTGAACAGCTTGGTGAGCTCCCATGTGTTCTTCTTCATTCATTGCATAGCTTCAATGTAGTTTTGTTTGAATAACAACTCAAGTCTGAGTTGCTTAGACCTGCTTTTCTGGTATCTGTGATCATACTGTCTGTAAGATCAAACCATAAACCTGGAATAATTGAGGGGTTTTTTTTTGCCTCTTTGGGGCAGCAGAAAGAAGCTGTGAACATAACATTAACATCACTTTATAAAGGTAATGTGAGTTGTTTGCAAATAGTTGCCTGTTTACACATAACTATCATTTATTTAGTCTTTTTTCTGCTCTCCCGATAAATATGAGTGCAGTAAGCACTTTCTGTTAGCTCGGTTTTTGTTTTCCTACCTGAGTGAAATATTATGTTTGTGTTATGCTTTAACTGCTAAATCCTTATCTGTGTTCACCAGCTAACTGCTCTCTGCTGCGACTTTAAAAGAGTAAAACAGTAAGCTTGTGGGTTGAAATTCACTTTTTCACTGTTATTGTATATAGTATTTTTTATTTTTTATCTTCATCTTATCGTATATAATATCTTTTATGTTTCTTGCTGCTAGGTGTTTGTTTTGTACTTGAGAGCAAAGTCTAACCGGAGTCAAATTCCTTAAAGCCAATAAAGCTGATTCTGATTCTGAAATATAAAGCTCTGCAGAGGTAAAGGGGACTGGAGGATCAGGTTTTTATTTTCTGTGGTTTCTTTGTTATGAACAACCCCCTGCAGCTGCTTAATTGTTAGTATACAGTAATATTAATATAAAGAAATACAAAGAGATCCATACAAAGTATTTGGGTTTTGGCCTGAGGTATTTATTCACATGAAAATTAAGTGTGGAAATGGTGCTGCTCTTATGCAGCAACTTACAAGCAACTATATGCAACTTCCTTTGCATAATCAGGCTTTTATTTTTCAACCAAATGCACAGGACTTGCATAGATTGTAGTTTAAATTGTATTTGATGTTGACCTTTGATGATGACCTTTTGTAGTCCCCAGTAGTCCACACACTTTGCCTGTTAACTCACTGTGATTTTCTTTTCAAAGGCGATGAGGAGTTTCAGAGTGCTGCTTATGGCTCACCAACGCCTTCATCTCCACGGCAGCCGGGAAGCCTCCGCCACATCGACAGCAATGCCGGGACCCTGACTGAAGCCTCGTCCTCTGTGGGTTCTCTGGACATCAAGACTCCCGGCTGGTCACCTGAGCGACGTTCGCCTCTCGTGATTGGTTCTCCAGAGAATAAAACAGCAATACCTGGGGAGTCGAGCACCACACTTTACTTTAGTGCAGATGCCCAGTCTCCCTCCAGTGGGAGCTATCTCGGCTGGGGCTCCGAGTTGTCGCCCATCTCAACCTATAGAAGTCCTTATCGAATCAGGGAGGCTCGTTTTGTTACATCTACCCCACGACTGGAGCCTCAGGCTGGAGCTGAAAGTCCAAGCTTGGCCCCTGTCGTTGTCATCCCCGCCACTCCTGGTACAACACCAGGTGGAACCCCTGGTGCTTCAACTCCTGCTGCTTCAACACCAGCAGCTTCAACATCTGCTGCTTCGACTCCTGGTGCTGCCACGCCCGGTACACCAATCGTACCACTTACTCCAGTCATCCCCCACGCTCGCAAACAGATGGTCCAGTTTGTGGACAGCAGAGAGAGGATGGTGTAAGGAGGGTGGGGTAATGGGGGAGGGTTTCCTGGGTGGGCAGTGATGTCTTTTTCAATTTAGTAGTTAAGGATATACATGAATTTATGCATTAACTAGCCTGGGGAAGGCTTAGTGGGGAGTTAGGGGAAATTTTCAGCTCAGCTAATTTGAATCAGTCATGGTAGGATATACAGTATGATTTAGTATTATTTTATTTATTATTTATATTTTTTTCCTTGATGTGCAGGGGTTAAATTTACAGATGGGGATGGGGCTCAAATGGGGCTGATTAGTAGTGCAATGGCTAAACATTTCCCAACAGCTCCAATTCTTATTTGTGGTACCTTGGACCCAGCTGTACATTCCAAATGACACATTTAGCCGTGTTTAAAATACAGATGAACCAGGTCCTAGCTGTTGCATGTGCAGGTCTTGGTTTGTTGAAGCGCCTGCAGGGAGGAGGACGTAATAGTAATAATAATACCTCCCTGCATGCTACTGCAAAGCTCCTGTTGGCAGGTGAGAGAGATTCATTTGTATCAGGCGATAGTCTGCTTCCTATGGAGGACACCAGAGGACTTAGCAGTGACAAACACAGCTGTACAAGGGAATCGGCCATTGCATATCAAGGGTTGGGGGCGCATTGTGTATTTTTTCATTTCTTTAAAACCTTTTGATGAAAAAAAAATTCAGCATACACTGGGATCAGTATTTACAGAAAATTGGATCTGGGTTAGTCATCAAAACACAGATAAAAATTCACAGGTGCTAATGCATATGGGAAATCATTTTCATTCATTCAGAGAAGCCCTTACATTTTGGTAATTTGTAATCATCAGAAACTAACCACAGAAAATCTAATGCGCTTAAGTCTTACGTAGTCAGGCAGTGCAGTCAGCTGAGGTTACCTCCAGCGGCTTTTAGGAGCAAACTAATTATTAAAATTATTGTAATGATTCATATATATCACATATCAGTGATTTAAATAAATGTTATTTAAATGGCAGTTGGATCTCCGAAGAAGAATTTTCTAAATGAACAAGGTAATTCAAGTTTACAATAACCTGCTGAGCAGAATCTCCTGTAACGCCACTCCCCAACGCCAACCTCTTTTTTCTGTTTAAAGCAGTGAAGCCAATTATCCATTATGAAGTATAAATATAAACACTTCAGGAGGTTTAACATCCCGTCCAGTTAGTGACACATACAAAAACGTGGAATTCCTATTTACAATCTGTGTAGTCTAATCTGTCATGAAACTATCAGATAGGCAAATGACAAAAAGTAAACATTTGAAAACCATTTAATAAATTATATGCTATGCTTTCCTTTACTAGCTGCAATAATTCCAGTCAGTCAGCACTTTATGGCAGAAATGGTACAGCTAAGGTTTATCATTAGCCAGTGGCTGTAGTATGATTTTCTGTAGACCACATGATTAGAATGTGAATTTATCAATAAATTCATCAATTTATCAATCAAGGGAAATTAAGCAATATGTTATATTAAAGGAGGATGAATAAGGAGTTTAGTGTTCAGATATTCAGTATCAAAACATATTATTTGTATGTTTCTTGTGACTTTGTTTATGAACCGCAGAAATGCTTTAAATCTCTGAATCAATTAATCAACCAATAAATTCAGTAAAATTGGCAGTATATAATAAAATTACTCTTGTCTCTAAAAGGAGGAGCTAACTTTCACAAACACCTTTGATAGACAGTCACACTTTGTTTAACTGATAAAGAAAAGAAGGGTTTGAATGATCATAAAATATAATGTTGTAGTAGTTATTTGTGCTGTTAATGGAGGTTAAGCTAGCTCGCTATCCACAGTTGTTTTTGTCCTGACCCGAGAGAAGTTTTAGATAAATTTTAGATTTTATTTTCGCTCTCTACTTCACAGTTGATGTACTGATTGGTAAAAGAATTCGCTGCATGTCTGCTACCCTAATTATTAACATTGAGCATTGTTTCAGACTGTTTCAGACACTCAGTGAGTGAGCTTTTGTCAGTGAAGCTGAAAAGCACATGTACAAACTACAGCAACTACTCAGCTGCTTTTTTAAAACTGACAACATAAAGGCCTGTTTTCCTTCTGTAAGGGAAAATGTTATCAATCAGTTTTGTATTAAGAAAGATAAAATGTCCTCTGATGTAGACAGTCTGTGAACACGTAACGTTACAGCCTGAAAAGAACACAAATGTCCGCCAGAGAATTATGCTTCCCAAACCTTTTTAGCCTTGTTAACTCAAGGTCAGTGTCAGTATGTTTGTATTTTAAACATCACATATAGTAGCTACAACAGTAAAAGTGTCCTGCGAGTCTTAGATAAATACTGCTCACAAACACGTGTTGTGCTTCAGCCTCTCCATTAGTTGAACCTCCTACCTCAGTGAATTTCTCTCTGACAAAACTGCTTTTATTATCTTTTTTGCAACAATGACAAAATGCTTATTGTAGGACTGAAAACACTTTGAGCCTTTGTTTAGCAGCAGCACACATTTCAGATAATGAAGGTACCAGAAGGAGGGAAACTACGTAAGTGTTAGAGGATTCAGAATAGAAATGTTGCGTACAACGATAAATCCTGGATTTAATAAGGTGCTGCTATGAGTTTCAAGTTTGGTCAGTGCCAGTATTATGTTATGAGTATTATTTATTTCAGTATGTGAAATCTGATTGTAATCACAGAATGTGGTATGTATAATAATAATTACTTTAGCACTAATGGTCTTCCATATACCGTCTGTATTCTATTATTCTCTTTTTCTTTAACTGTGTTATATTATTTTACTGTCTTTCGTTCATCTTTCTTTCTTAACAAATATATTAAGTATACAATAAGGTCTGTATCTGTAATAAGCAGTTAAATGGTTGTGCTGCTCGTGTTTGGTGATAAATAAAACAAAGGCAGCACTTTGAATTATAAATATGGGACAAAGTGCAGAGGAAAACATGCTATCAAACTGTGTCAAGTTGTTGTCCACGTACCTGCTGATAGATAAGGGACTCACTGCATGTTACTCATTCTGGTCGACATTCAGAGAACTGTATCTATTGCTTTAGAGAAAGAAAGCACTTCCTGTAACTACACACACATTACAGTAGTTAACACACATGCTAGAATGTATGTGTATGCAACAGCAATAAGCCAGCTATTGAAATGTATCGTAGTGCACTTACTAAAAAGATACCCATGCTCACGCTTTAGACGATGCCTTGGCTTGATCCTTGTGAATCAGCGCTTTGCCTCGTAGGGAGATGGCTCCAGCTTGTCTTGTGTCTGTGTGTGCTGCTTTACATTAGAACTTTGCTTTGTGTACCTGACGTGTATGTGATAATCTTTGCTTGTGTTTCTAATACGACTACTTTTGTATTTTTTTTATTGTTCTTCTTTTATATTTGGTCACATTTACTGTTATGAAATATGTGGACAGCCTTGGTGAAGTGTTTCCAGGTTTCGCACTTAAGCTTCACATGTGGTATTGTTTCGAGACAGTTTTTAGTTTTCATCGATGGACTGGAATTAGCTTGCTAATTGAGTGTTACATCACTTAGTCACCAGATGGCCTCCATCGTGCATCACCTCATCTCTGCAAGGACATCTACAGAGCAGCTGTGGCTGGTGGTAGTATGTCTTTAACTGTGCTATTGCTGTGACAAAATAAAGTCATAAACCATGGTCAAAGCTCAGGGTGATGTTTTTGTATTTTATTGACCGTCCTTCATTCATTTGCCATAAATGATGTTTCAACATTTTTATGAGCTTTAGGCGCTGATGGGTAGAAATGCATAATCACAGAGTAAATGAAAAAGTAATAGAAATAGTATGCAGCAGTTCACCAGCCAGGTGAACAAATACAGCCACAACAAACAGCAGAAGATAGGAAAAATCATAAAGCTAAAAACAAAAGGCTATAACCTTTAAAGCCATATGTGCAATTGAACATCCATGCATATTTGAATAAATATAAATGTAAAAATGCAAAAAGTGGTGACAGAAAGTAAAAAACAAAGACAAATTCCCACAAACCAACTGCCACTTAGATTGTTGCTAGTTACTTTGCTTTTTTTATTTAAAGTAACTGAAGGTTATCCAAGTTAAATCATAGTTTATCAAACTGGGAGAAGATTATGAGTTTGGTTTTCTGTTTGGTTAAATAAGAGTGTTGATGGTCAGGGTAAGTCACACTTGAAAATGAGGATCTGCTCTTGCACAATTCGCTTAGGTCAACAGTGGAAAAACTTCTGAGCACCGCGTTTCCTTACAGTATTCATCCCAACTCATCATTCTGATAGTCAGATGACAGACTAATAAAAGGAAGGGAAAGCAGCCAGATGATCAGCAAGTCCTCTGCTACCAATCACAAGGTAACATATCAGAACAATAAAATTAGAAATAAAAGTGAAGGGTAAGAACACAGAAACTGCTGTACAGGCAGGGCTACAAGAGGTTCTCAGCATGATGCTTTATGACACTGCATTTATTTTATGCTTCAAAAGATACTGTATTTGAATTCATTTATATAAATCTCTGAGCAGATACTTTAAACATAATAGCCAGATCAACGTCTGTCTAATCACTTGATGTTTGACTGATATGCAGTGAAATAATCTCATTTGTTTGTTTGTTCAATTTTAAGTCAGAAGAGAGGCAATTTACCGTGTTGATTTTTAATGAATAAAAGATACCACTTGATTAGCCTTTTGGGGTCTGATCGCATTTTTTCCCCTGCCAAATTTAAGTGTATGCCAACACCCGATTTGATCAGACCTTTCTTTTAATTCCATTTTTGTTTAAATTTCTTATGCCAAACACAGCTGATAGAACAACTGAGGGTTGGAGTGGGGGGCTTTTGTATATCTTGTTCCATAGTTCAACCATGATGCAAGATTTGATACTAATATATTTTGCTGCTAATAGGCTACCTCCCTGCTTCTACAAGTAACATAACAACCTTCCCCGCTTATAATGAGACAACAGAACAACACAGAGTCAAAATAATACAACAGCAGACAATATAATAATAATAATATAAACTAAGCACACTATTATATAAGTTACCTTTAAATTATAACAATAATATAGGTTAAAATGATAAATAGATGTATTGTATTTAAGAGATATGGGCAAGTTACAGCACCATCTAGCGGTCAGATTGGAGTAGTGCATGCATGCCGCGCCCCATTGTGCCAAAGTCTCTAGTCGTTAAGTGTGTTTATATTGATTATTGCCAGATTCACTGCATTTTTGTCTGATAGAAAACGATCAGACAAACTGGACAGACAATAATAAATAAAAAAGGAATAAAAAATGAAGTGTGGTGCTGACTTTTGCTGTCACTGCCAGTCACATGAGCTGCGTTCATGTGACTGGTTCACGTGGTTCCAGGAATAATAAGGGAAGGACCGCTTCTCAATCACACACTTTGCTGACCAGTGACTGACAGTTACGGCGGCACAGCCGACAGCCGAAGATTTAATCCAAGTTCACACCAACAGCTGACATACAAGCGACAGGTAACTGGTTTATCTTTGCGTCTGAGTCGTAGTCATTAAAGCAGCCTGCGGCTTTCACGCTCCGGTTATCAGACTTCGGTTGATTGTTTACACCGTGACTTAGCAGTTAGCTAGTTACATATGTTACATTTTGCATTGACTGATACCGTTAGAATTAAAACTGCGATAAAATGTATGGTAAATTTATGTTTCTTACTGACATGAACTTATTTGATACAAAGAGCAGTTTAAGTCCTCGTTGTGATTTGTTTTTATTGCTCAAATGGTGGCTGTTTTTGACTGCCTGACCCATTTTAGGCTTCCTGGCACAGGTGATAAGATAAACGTTTGAAAGCAGTTGGGGCTGTTTATACAAAGCCACGTTTAACTATCTAATTATTAAATGTTTAAGACATAACAAAGTCATTAGTGACGTCTGGTGCAGGCAGTATCCCATTTTAAGACGGCAAAGAATTAAAAACCCGAAGTTAAAATGAGGAGGAAATATAATACCGTCATGTACGTCGTAACATGGGAAATGGAAAGCGAAACTGCGAGGGACACTGACTTTCCATATTGGGTTATGAAAACGTCTGTGATGCAGCAGAGGACAAATTTAGGGTTTGCTCCTCTAAAGACAAGTGAAGTTTGGAATAAGGAAATGAGTTTTATCTTGTCAGTATACAGACGACAAACCAGCCAGATTTATAGTGCGGTGTTACTTTTATCAGCTGGTTTTATCTCGACGTTTCTTCCTGGTCTGTGGGCTGGAGGCAAAGGGAGGAACGTTATATCGTTACCGCAAATTGCTTTATATATACATATGTTATCTATATATTTTATCTGTATATATATCAAATCATCAATAAGTCTATAATACAGAATAGCTGAAAACAATGCTTGAAGGTCTCTTCCAGCTGAACTTGAATATATCATCTTGATATATCATGGGAAGATCATTGGTTCTGCTTAATATGGTGCAGTCGGTTGTTAACTTGATTGTATTTTCTCTGTGACTTCAGTATTGACTCACCCATTTGTCTGCCGGAAACCTCCCACATAAGGGAAAAAATTTCAGAACCCTTTAGCATTTAGACGTTCTTTTGGAAATGTGTTGGTTAGCATAGGAAATAATCAGTCATTGAGGTAAAAGTGAGGCTGCGGGGGTTATGTCAAAGAAAGGCGGCACAGCCCTCCACTATGACTCAGCAAATCTCCTTTAATGAGTCTTGCTATGGCAACTGTGATAAAAGCAATTGATGTGAATTTGATTCCTTTAGTCAGAAATGCAAGTCAGCAGTTAAGAAGGCTGAGGGTTCACTTCTTCAAATCACATCAAACCCATTGGTTAAGCTGTGTGTGAACGTGTGTGTGGTTGAACCACTTCTCTAATTGTCTGAAGAGATGGGGTAAATAACCTTGTCTTGTAATATAAATTCTAGTGGGCCGAATCAGAATGTCTAGGTTTTTGTCGTAAGCTTTCTCTATTTTGCAAATAGGTAATTAATTCACCCCCAGTAGCTGCAGGGCCCATGGGAAATCTCTCCACACCACCATGTAAATATAACCTGGTACGCGAAAGCACACTTCTAATACCCAACCAAGAAAACCACTCACATCTGTTTTCCTGCATAACACAGAATATAACGAGAGTTGAGCTTCAAGAAAAACCTGGTTTAGGTTTCAGAGAAAGGGAAACAAGTGATTGGAGTATGTCATGTGGTGCTTCAGTGTGGTTGCAGGGAACAGATGTCTGTCATCTCTGTACTTTTTGCATATGATATGTCATTGTCCTTGGTCATGTGATACCAAACCAGTTTCTCTGGAAATCATTTTTGTGGTCTCTTGGACAGACCCTGCATGTTTTCACAGGGTTTCCTTCTGGTTTTTTGACGTGCCTCAACATGTGTGCTAATTTCCTGTTGTGTAGGTGTGCTAAGAAAACCTGTTCTTGGTCTGGAGAAAGTGTCTGTGGCTGCGTTAGCAATGAGCCTCTTTCTGTCTGCTAGCTTCTGACTGACACAACGTCCATGTAAAATTGTGCTTGGCCCCAGACTGATTCAAATTCACTGTTCGCTAATCTTTTTAGAACAGAACTTGGGCGAATAAAACAAGAATTGCTGAATGTGTCTGTTTCTGATATTTTTGTTCTGTTATTCAGGTTTTTGATAGACTAATGTAATCGGTTGTCCTTTTATCAGGGCTGTCACCCCTGTGTTATTGCATCTCACCATGTTTATAAAGAAGCACTCTGTCTGCTCTGGTATGGATTTTGTTTGACTTGAACCTTCCTGTTTAGGTTGAAACTTCCACTCGATGCCTCTATTTAAAAGGGTACATTATGATCTCTAATGGGTCCATGTCAGTGCATATAGTTACATTGTGGGCGGTGTTTTCTTGCAGTGTGAACACTATGAGGACATCATATTCTTTCTGCTCTTTTAAGGGGGAACTGAAACCCAGTCTAATTTTAGTGAAGTAAATTACACTGACATTCTGTCAAAGCTAAGTTGCTGCCTATTGAAAGTCTAACGTAATTATCTTGTGTGAGCATATAGATTTAATTCCAAGGAATTAGTTGAAATCACTGTTTGTGTGCTTGCTGATAGAGTATGTTTAACTACTGGAAAGGACCAGCGTGACTGAGATGACAGGCATGACTGAGGATAAGAGGGCTTCCACTTGTAGATGCAACCAGAGTGATGTTGTCAAGTCACAAGTGTAACATGTCACAAGTTTTATTTTCTGTCCTTTCAGCTTTTTTTGGTGTTGCTTTCCTTCAGCCTAAGCGTTAATGAAAATACAAATTTTGCCCAGGATTGAAACAGAGTCACTCTTAGATTTAGGGTTACATCGTCATTGTAAGGTTTACTGATTGAATCAGAATTTATGCAATTACCATAATCAAATTATTTGTATTGCGTAAAGCAAAATAAACTTGTCCTCTTCAGTCAGAATGTGGCGTGCAGCTTTCCTGCTATTGGCTGCAAGCTTGTCGGTGAGCCTGGCCAGACCACACCTCAAAGCACTGTCCGATGAGATGGTGAACTACATCAATAAAGTCAACACTACCTGGATGGTGAGGTTTTTTTTTTTGTTTTTTGTTGTTGCTGTTATTTTTGTCTTCCCTTGGTGTAAGCAGTTCTGTTCAACTCAGTGTCCCTCTTTTCCTGCAGGCTGGTCACAACTTCCACAATGTCGACTACAGTTACGTCCAGAAACTCTGTGGTACAATGCTGAAGGGACCGAAACTGCCAATCATGTGAGTTTCATTAATTATCATGTCAGAGTTCGCATTGCATTACATTTGTATGTATGTGGAAGAAGAAGCATTGGTTTCATTGTCACAAAATGATACCCCACCTGCTTGCTACAGATGAAAGTGTGTCAAGTATGCTTATATTGTTGTAGCACCACACAGTAAAACCTGACTCTGTAACACTGTTCTCTGCAGGGTTCAGTATAGTGGGGACATTAAGCTGCCTAAAGAATTTGACTCCAGAGAGCAGTGGCCCAACTGTCCCACTCTGAAGGAGATCAGAGACCAGGGCTCCTGTGGATCCTGCTGGGTGAGTTTTAAACTCACTGCTTTAACGATATTTACCATGGGTGGAGTATTAGTATTTTGTTAAGGAGCAGGAAAGAATTTTTATGAACTGAAATTTTGATTGTGGTTGTTCACATGTTGAGGGATCACACGTGCACCCATGCTTCAAAGAGCCTCACCATCCCAACAGCGAGCAATACCCACCATCCTTAGACCCTCCATCAAGATAAGGGAAAATCTCCCCTCAAATTGTATTTGTTAATCTGTGACATGTCTTTCGTCTTTTGTCCACAGGCATTTGGCGCTGCAGAGGCCATCTCTGACCGCCTGTGTATCCACAGTAATGCCAAGGTCAGCGTGGAAATCTCCTCAGAGGATCTGCTGACCTGCTGCGAGAGCTGTGGCATGGGGTGAGTTTTGGCAATGTATGAAAAGTTTCCCTTCCCCAAATGTCCCCAACCGATTA
The DNA here is from genome assembly GCF_020382885.2 of Scatophagus argus. Taxonomy (NCBI): domain Eukaryota; kingdom Metazoa; phylum Chordata; class Actinopteri; family Scatophagidae; genus Scatophagus; species Scatophagus argus. The sequence continues at coordinate 12,710,287 of NC_058493.1, forward strand.
TTGCAGTGACATACTGAATGTGTGCGGACCATAATCCAAAGCTCGGTAGCAAAGGAAGACACAAGTCAGACATTTTATATGAGTGTATAAACTGGGCTTATTAAGCGGACTGCATATTTTGCCATCATCCACGTGAAATCCGAACTCAGGGTCACAGCAATCCCTGACCTCAATGTAACATCCCATTAAAATGATTTCAGTGACATTTCTTAGCAAGCATGCGTTAATGAATCAGCTCTTCAGTATCCTCGGACACAGTGCCAAGAGATAGGATTCAGAATCTGTATTTTGAGAGAAAAGTTTGGATCAGTACCTCCCTGGTAAAGTACAGGGTACATTTTGATCTTCAGGCTGAGAGTATATAGTGGCTGTCTGTAAAACAATGTGAGAAAACCTTTCTTTTTTTTTCCCTCCACACTTCTCAGTTGTAATGGTGGCTACCCTTCAGCTGCATGGGACTTCTGGACCAAAGAGGGGTTGGTCTCTGGAGGCCTCTATGACTCCCACATTGGTGAATTATGATTGCAAGTCATTCCCATGGTTGTACATGTCTGTGTGACGTCTACAGTTCTGACACTGTCTTTGTGTTTTGCAGGTTGTCGTCCCTACACCATCCCCCCCTGTGAGCACCATGTGAATGGCAGCAGACCCTCCTGCAGTGGGGAGGGTGGAGACACACCAGAGTGCGTCTACCAGTGTGAACCTGGATACACACCCAGCTACAGACAGGACAAGCACTTTGGTAAGAAATGCTGAAGGGAAAAAAGTTTGAACCCTCCATAACTAAGTGTTGAATTAGGGTGAAGCATATGTGTTTGTATGCTCGCCAAGATTAAATGTATGAAAGGTGGAATGAAGTCTAACATTTGAGCTGTATTTTGTTCTTGCTCTTTGATTTTCCTGTAAAAGTTAATTATAAATTTGGGTTACTCAGCCAGCGTATTAATGACATTTTTATGTCAGTATGTTTGTGTCTTAAAATGAGCCAAAGGCAGATCTAGGTACATATGGCTATGTGGGCTCACATGCCTCTGGATCTTAACTCAAAGTATGTTGCAGGTAAAACGTCTTACAGCATGCCCTCAGATGTCGAGCAGATTCAGGCCGAGATATACAAAAATGGCCCAGTAGAGGGAGCCTTTACTGTCTATGAAGACTTTGTGCTGTACAAGTCTGGTAAGAACACATGCACCATGAACAGATTAATATACAAACATGGACAATACTGAATATTTGTGCATTCCCGACCTGTTTATCACAGGGTAAACACAGATTGTCAAATCAATTTTATTTTTATTTGTGTAGCCCAGAAGGGAAAGCTTGCCAGGAAGAAAATGGAGGAAATCTCTCCCAGCTTGGACAGACAAGCATTAGATGTTGTATTTGCAGAACAGAACATCAAAGTCACAGAACATATAGAATATAAAAAATGTCTGATTCATGAAGATAAGAATTATATGCAAAGAATATGGATTCAGGAAGATAACTGAGCAGTTTGAGGTGTCACCATGTGACCTCCTCTCCACCCTGCTGACATGGAAGAGGACAGGCCACACATAGAGAAAATATCTATATTTTAATGATGAAAATACACAAGTATGAAGATGGCAAAGCATAAGTGAGCGATGATCCATAATGGACCCTGATATAGATCCAGTGTATCTGCATGAGGCAGCAACAGACAGCAGAATGAGAGTTTCCCAGGTGTACGATGGTCCAGCAGAGTCTCTGAATGAAAAGAGGAGAAGCCCAGAGAGAGAAGAAGGAACCAAATAACAAAATAAACAAAAGACAGTGCTCTGTGATTCTGTGAAATGTTTCTGGACTCAGATTCTTTGTTGTAAATGTTCTATTTTGTATTTTTGCCTCTTTCTTTCCCCCTTGTCTCAGGTGTGTATCAGCATGTGTCTGGGTCTATGGTGGGTGGGCATGCCATCAAGATCCTGGGCTGGGGGGAGGAGGATGGTGTTCCCTACTGGCTCTGTGCCAATTCCTGGAACACTGACTGGGGTGATAACGGTGAGCAGAGACAAATATTTTACTACTTTTAACAGTCATTCATTCAACAATAGCCTCACTTTAATATTAACAATAGTCTTCCTATTTACATACATAAAGGCACTGGACTATTAGAGACCCTCATGTATAATGCAGTATCACACACCAAGTGGAGCCTCAAATGATCACAGTGTCAAATCAACATTTGTTTGAGAGCATCTTGAAAAATTAACACTGCAGATTTTATTTCCAGGGATTTGGAATTAGACTATTAGATTACACATGTAACGCTAATAAGACTTTGTGCCATGTATAGTGTTAAAATAATGCACATAGGCTGCCATCATATGATTAATATGATCATATGATACGTTAATGATTTTAAATGTGAAGGTTTTACTTTTTCTGCTTTTACTTTTGATATTCAGATACATTTTAGCTGATGTTATTTATTTTTATTGTATTATTATTGTATGCTTTGTGGTAATTTTTGCTTTTAATTAAATAATATAAATACTTTTTAGGAAGACAAGAAGATATGTGTGTTAACTGTCCTTTGGTCTGTTTTTTTTGTTTGTTTGTTTTCAGGATACTTTAAATTCCTGCGTGGATCAGATCACTGTGGTATTGAATCTGAGATAGTGGCAGGGATTCCCAAATAAAACCTAAGGTAAGACAACAGAACAATGCAGCTGGAATACATGGATGTGTATTTTTACACTTTTCAAAGACTTGAAGTCTTTGAAAATCCTCAACAAAAGTCTGAGTAATGAATGTGGTTTGAAGTTTGTGCCTTACTCAGTGTTTTTCCTCTTGCAGGCTTTGAACTGCAGTGCATCTGCCGTCATTTGATTATCACTAGAGGATGACACACTCCACGTTCAACTGCTTTTGTTCCCTGAAGTTAAATCCCACTGATGATCTTGCATACACATTACGTGTTTTTTCTTCTTTTTTTTCTTTTTGACGGCACATTGAAACAACTCCAGCCACTTTAACATAATTTAGGTGGATTAGCAGATGGAGTATGACAGCAGCTGTGTTCCTGAGCACAAGTCTCTGCTGTCGAATTGAAGGTGTTTTTTCATGAGCTGCTGCGAGGTCCTGTTCCCTCACCTGTTGAAGCAGTCAAATGTGGACTGTCACTGTTTTGTTCCCCCCCTGTTGTCACATTTGCTTGCTGTACTGATGGGAAGTTGTGGGCCATTATTTGATTCTGAATCAGGCAGCAAAGGTCAGTTTTGTTTAGTTTAGTTAGTTTTTAATGATCACAGCTTTTATCAGATTTTTTTATCCAATATTTTTCTCAGTATTGCAAAGGCCACTCCATAATGTTAGGATGTACTCTCTGTAATTGGTGCCTCTTGGTGTTTTTGAACTTACAGTTTAAACACAAATAGAGTGTTTTTATTGTCTGTCTATTGATCAAAATATTGACACATAACTTTTGTTCTGAAGAAATAAAATAAAACAATATTTGGCTCCCAATATGGTGTTATTGCTTTTGATTTGTAACCTTTTTGTGTGACTGATTTGAAGCCTGTCAACACCTGCTGGGACTGAGTCACAAACAAAATGACTGATGATGATAGGTGACAGATTAATGGATGAGTAGGTGAGAGTCAAAACATCATTGTAGGTTTCTGCATCTAAATGTTATTCCAAATAGGTCGATGAAACAGTAAATGTGTGGCATAAACTTTAAACATAAATCTGTTTTAAATTATTTGAGGAAGGGCTAGCTAGAAACATTGCTTTCACTCCCTGGACAAGCTGTATGGGTGACAAAGTTGCAAGGATGCAAACGCTATTTCAATTCAAAATAATTGAAAACATGAAGATACGTGCTCTAAAGCTTTGCCACTTCCGCCTTGCTGTCAGCAAAAACCAAAAACAAACACTCCCCCTTAGTGGTAGACTACAAGATGTTTGTTTTGTACACCGACAGCCACCCATTATCTATCCTAAACAGCAGTGTTTCAGTAAAAACAAAAATACGCAAGAGGTCTCCTTCATAAAAAGATACCAAAAGTACTTGTTTACTGAGGCTGAAGCAGAGTGGTGGGGTTTGAATCAACCGAAAATTCAGGATTTTGCTCTGTATCCGTCCATGTACGACACTTCCGGGACACTCCCGCTCACAAAGCAAACACACAACGCAGCACACAGCTCCTTATTGGTGGAGCGGGCGCAAAGCTTCTGTTCACAGATAACAGGGTGAGAGCCCGTGGCTAGCCAGTCAGCCAACAATGGAAGGGGGAAGCAGGGTTTCATGGTTGAAATATGGGCCTTTTGTGTCCGTACTCGTGGTTCTTTTGGCCCTGTGGTTCCGGTCACCCCAGAATGTAATACTGGACGACCGTTTGGACACCGTTTTGTCCTCGCTTCTCCGGGCTGAACGCAAAGTCGGAATGAATAACGTCGCCAGACCTAAAGTGGCTGTCGGTAAGTGCAAGTGGCGTGAGGCGGAGCCAGCTAGCGTTACTTAGCCTAAACCAATTTTAGGGATTGGAGGTTCTGGTTTGATAATTGATGAGGTTCGAAATGAACGACAGTCGGATTAGCAAGCATCGAAGCTAGTAAGCTCCTTAAGATGAACTGACGTTAAATTTATTAATGACAAAGAAAATGTTTGATAACCATCTACATTATAACCAGAATTAATAAAGTTCATAAGAAAAACAAACTTAAATGAATGACCAAGCAGGGAAAGCTAAGCTTATGTCGAAGCCAGAACCAAGTACAGTGGAGTGTTAAGTCTATTTTATGGGCGAGTGAGGGAGGTTAAAGATGAGTGACCAGATGTCAGTCATGGAAACCTGGAAATATGAGCTTTGCGGTGCCAGCGTTTGCGCCACGAATTTGCGTGAACCTTATCAAAGTACCTCATTTCTGCCTGATGTCACTAGTATAGATTGTACCCTGGGTGTGACAAGTCTTGTTGTTTAAACTAGTGAAATAAGATGGTGGATGTAGGAATGGACTAACTACTATCTGTAGTTACTGACAGCAAGTTAACGTCTCCATGGTTGTTACCCTGGACATCTCCATGGTGTGTTACCCTGGTACAGCTGTGAGTGGTACCACTTTGTTGGCTAGTGTGCCACTGGTCAAAAAATATGAGTGGCAGCCTGGGGTCTCTTTATGCATCATAACATTAGGCACCAAGTTGATTGGTGCTATAAATGGGTGGAATTCCTCACCTCAAGGCAACAAACTTCAGACAGGTTGAGGCTCACAACATAATTAGTATGGCTGATCTGTGTCTGGACTGTCATGATCTAATCCTAAAATCTTGCCCTTTGAACCAAGATACAAACATAAGTGATATATCTGCCCAACCTTTAGTCAGTTAACCAACAGGGTCAGCCACACAATCAGAACCATTATATTGCAATGATTCAGTTTCACATTACATAATATCTTGTCAGCCTACTCGCATAGGAAAGCATTTTAATTTAACCCTAATATATTTATAGTAGATGGTTCAGGTGGTGAATTGGAGTCAAACACTACAACATGATGACAAATTCTGGCCAGTTGACTTTCAAACAAAAATGCAATAAATATCTGTCTCTGTACTCTACATGAAAACAAGTATACACAGAGGATTTTTCCCTTTTGTTTACAGTAATTTGTAAGGAAAACGTGTGTATGGCTACTCGAGCTTTGAAAAGCAAATGCATACAAAGCAGCTCGAAGTCAGACTCCGTTAAAAGTTTGAAACCCATTCAGATGTGAGAGCTACAGCAGACATTTTGCCCCTTGGCTTCTCTAGCAGGTTGCTGTTGCAGCGCATGTTGGCTTTTGTTCAGACTTGGCACAAAATGAAAGATGAAATTGATGCATTGTTGATGTTTGAGTGAAACTGAATTGAGGTATCAGGTTATTTGAGCAACCATGGTGGCAGGCAAATGTTTCTGCAGTTGTTGTGTGGATTTCGTTCTGGTCAGTTAAAAGTTGCACACTGACATTACCTTTCGCTTCGCTCTCGCGTCTCAAAGAGACAGAGTGATACACAATCTTCTCCCCGTCTTTTTTTCCCTGCAGGTCGTCTCTTTATTTTTAACTTCTTGCTGGCCACCGATTTTTATGTCATATACTTGCTTTTATCACACATATCTCCTTGTCTTTCTCTCTCTGCCCCTCTTCCTCATCCACAGGTTTTGGAGGTTGTGTTGATCTGATAGTGGACGGGGTATCTTTACTGAATAAGATCGGTCTCTCTCCGACGGACCAGCCCCATCATCATGACTACATAGACAATGAAGTGCAGCTGGCTGAGAGCTTTGCCTACTTCTTTGCACCTGGAGCTGCTGCAGAGTAAGTGTGGGGTGTGTGTGTGTATGTTTGGGTGAATAACAGCTGGTCATTAAAAATTGCTGTGGCCTAGTTGAGGGAATTTATCCTGAACATAAGCAGTTTTGCAAATATTTCATAACTCTACTCTATGCCATGACTGGTTAGAGTTTTTACGTTTATATTTAACATGTATATGTGTGTGTGTTTGTTTGTTTGACATCTTGAGACCAGCTGAGAGCAGATTTAAAATGTTAAACGTTCTTTGTTGGATCCCTCAAGCTACTGTGCTGTACTCCTGACTTATTTTCTGCCTCACGTGCTCTTTCTGGAACACACTCACATTCAACCATGAATGTGTAGGGGTATATTTATCAGATGCATACTAACAAACAAAAAAACAAAAGAAATACAACCACCAACTAATATTTCCTTTTCTACGGCTATCTATCTTTCACACAGAACATACAAAGTAAAGTTTTTTAAAACCCGTTTATTTTGTCAGTGTTTGTAGTTTCTGCGTTTTGTTGCTGTTGCTATTTGTTGATCTTTATTAGTTATTTGCTGGACAACCATGCCAACTTATTAGGTGTTTATGCTGCTGAACTCATCTCTTGTCTCTGTTGTGACTGTGACGCCTGTGAGCTCTTGTTCATTGTGTGGAACTAACACCCAAAGGCAACAGGCCTTCATCATGGACAGAAATGGCGAGGGAATATGTGTGATAGAGTGAATAAGAATGACATGTTTATGACTCTCAGTTAGACACAGAAAACAGGCCTTTTTCCGCTCAGCATTTAGAGTTTTCTTGCCTTTTTCTTGCCTGGTTTCTTGTGGAATTTGGGATTGCAAATACTCGATGTTCGCCAGATGATGACTGAAGTCGTGTTGGTTCAAAGTCTGAGACCATAATTCTGAAGCATTTGAAAGGGGAATATGTGAGAATTTTAGTTTAAAATATTCAAAACTTCACTAAAATAATCAGTTGAATGTGAAGAAATAAAAATGCGTATTATCCATATTAAATCCACATTATGTCAAAGACATGTTGCTGAGATACCTACTGAAGTTTGCATGCTAACCAGCTAGTCTCAGCCCGTTCTGTCTTGTGATTCTGCAAGAGGCATCAGTGAGTTCCTAAGTGTTGCATCTGTGTTCAGTCCCACAAAGCAGGTGGTTTTCTTGCTGTGTTTGGCTCCTGTTACATCAGCGCTGACCCAACTATGACCTCTACGCAGGCCTCCAGAGATGGGTGCTGATCTCCCTCTTGCTCCCCTGACTGTCATGTCCCTGCCTGTTCCATGTTGTCACACTGGCCTCTGTTGGTCCAGGGCCATGGTTGTTCTGGGTCTGACTGTGTTCACTGGGAGACCAGTTCCATTTACTGCTCACTCAGCTCTGGCTCTGGCCCCAGCTGTCTGCCAACTTTCCTCACTGAGTCCTCCCTCACCTGGGCCTGAAAACATCCTCTTGCCAGTACTCCACAGCTCCTGTGCTGGCTGTGTAAACACCTAACACCCCCTACACCCCAAGCTCCCAGTGCAGACAGAGGCATACAATACAGGAGCTACAGTTAGCACCAGTTAACAGTTAATCTGGTGACATGCTGCCCCCTATTTTTTGGAGCTTGAATTTGACAGGTGACCAATTCTTACATATTGCACCTTTCAGGCAAAAAAACGGAAGAGACGATGATGGTGTATACCTGCCAAGGGTTGACCAAGTCAAAGTGCATATGTGATGATTTTTGATGATGTATTTTCATAAAGTAAAGTTTGCTTATTTTACTCTGTGGGCTTTGCTTATGCAGTCCCTGCCAGGTTTTTCCATATGTTAAAATGAACTGGATATCTGCAGCTTCAGAGAGAGTCATGCAAGATACAGATGAGTGTGAAGAGATAAGCCAGAAATAAATTTGATCATCAAGATGAACCACAAACAGGCCTATCTCACAATACTGGATTCATGCGGTTTCCAGAACATTCTCCGATATTGAGTGATGGTTTACTGGGAGCCTTCATGAACGAAACAGTTTTCTCTGCTAAGGTTGCACTCGTTGTGACAAGACTGTGAAAGCTTTTATCACAATGTTTGAACTGTTGAAATGTTTTCTGGTGTTTGTAGCATTAAGGGAAGGCAATTTGTCTTTTTCAGGCAAAACTACTGCTTTTCAAAACTCATTTTTTATTTCTCTTTAATTTTTGTTCTTGACTACGTTTTGTTTTTCCTCTGAAATTTTTGTGCTCTTGATATACCTGACTTGTATTTAATCTTCACAGTATTTTCAGTTTCATATGTGCCATATGAAACATATACCATCTGTGATCAAGGCTTTTTACACAAGAGGTGTGGTGTAGAGGAAATGATGTTAGGACTTTTTCAAGTTATTTTGTTCAGTTTTAGGATTGTCTCACTATTTCTGTTTGTCCTGCAGGCGATATATGCTAAACGAAACCCTATTCAGTGAGCTGGTTGAAGCGTCTCGTGACTTACCTGGAAACAGATGGGCAGTAGGTGGCAATGCCCCAGTAATGGCTGGTCGCATGGCAACAGAGGGATGTGATGTGTTGCTAGGGGGAAGTTTCAGCCCTGATTTTACCGATGTCCTGTCCCAGCGCATTACAGGTGCACACACACACATTTACACCCCACTGAATCTATCCACCTTGTCATTTTTACATCACACAATCTTTTTCTTGCTTTTCTGAATTCCACTGTGCCCTTCAGCTCTCATAGCATCTTATGCTTTTTTCTTTAATTCCTCTTCCTTTGTCCTTTCCACTCTGTTTTTCTTCCTTTTATCTTCACTTCCATGATGCTGTACCTCACCTACCCTTGTTTTTCCAGTGGCGGGTAACGTAGTAGAAGAGCCAGACATTCATCTGATCCTGGAGTATCCATCTGGTGCTCGCTGGGGTCAGTATACAGCACGCAGAGCCAACAGGTACGTCTCAGTTGAGCATTTAGTTGATATTTTAAGTCCTTAAGAAGTGGACCTGTGTATGCGAGTGTTTTTGAAGCAAGAGGCACATTTTTCCATGTATGTAATTCTAATTTTTAAGGCTCTGCAGTATTTGAAGCTGACTGTATTGGGTCTTGCTTCTGTTTGTATTCTGTAGATATATCGTGCACAGTGATGACCATAACCCCTACCTGGCCTCCATGGAGGAGTTTGCTGAGAAACTTGGAGATTTCAAACCAGATCTGCTGGTGGTGGGTGGGCTGCAAATGATGGATAACTTCCCCTTCCAGTCGGGTAAGAGGAAGTGGTGATAACTTTTTATTATGCATGGTATTATGTTCTCAAGTTGTCCGTCTGTCCCATTCTCGGGAACATGATATCTCAAGAACGCCTTGAAAGAATTTCTACAATTGTCACAAACATCTGTAAATACAGTACCCTAACAGCAAGCGTCCGAGTGTTCGTCTATGACGTCACATTGTGTAACATTGTTGGTGCTTTGTCAACTCTGAACAAGTTAAATGCACAGTATGTACAAACAAAAAGTAACTTGTTGGTACATCCAACAGTATCATCTTTTTTGATCTGGCAGCTGTCTTTTTTCTCCCTTTGTCACTCCTCTGTATTTCTTCCTCATGTCCTCTTTCATTTGTCCACCTTTCTTGGTCTTTGGCATTTCCTCTTTACTCAACTCATCATTATTCCTCTTTGTCTTGTTTCGTCTGTCCCGTTTCTTTCCCTCACTCCTTATTGTCCGGCTACCTCTTGTCTGAATTTCTTCTCTTTCCACCTATTCATTTAATCATTGCAGGTGAGAGGGATGCGCTCCTTTCCCGCCTGGCCGACCTCCTGTTGTCCTCGTCTCCACAGATTGGGGTCCATTTTGAGATGGCCAGTTTTGTCGAAGAGAGTATAATGCAAGACTTACTTCAATATGTCATCCCACATGTATGTATGAGTGAATAATTAAATGAATAAACACATTAATTTACATGTGTTCCATAGAATGTCAGGAGACAAGAGTGATAAAACCAAATGTTCTTCCCAGAACACTTGAGTGAGGTAGTTTAGTGGTGAGGAACAGGATGTCTGACAAGTAAAACAAGGTGGAGTGAAACTAGATTTTCTTAGTTAAATTTGCTGAATACTTTTTCAAACAAAGCAGTCCATGACTCAACCAAAACTGTGTTTACTGTCCTGCATTTACATTTTGGCATATTAGTGTATTGCTAAATGTCCTGCTCACGATTGTTTTGAAATGTTTAAAAAAAAAAAAAAAAAAACCTGATAGAATTTATTTTCTCTAATGTAGTGAATAAGAGTGAGACAACATAAATGCAAAACTATAGTACATATTCTGGCCACTCCAATAACTAATTTAAGCAGGGTAATTATTGAGTTGTAGTTGTCATAATTCTGGATTATTATTAAAAATAGTGAATAGTTATGTAATAGTTATGTGTTGTAAGTGTTGTCAGTGTCGCCACAGCCTGATAAAACTAATATGCTATTGTTGAAACAGTCAATACGGAAGTGCACACTTATCTATGATATCCAGCTGACATTTAACTGCTTGATGAGAATAAAGTACAGTTGCCATGCTGATCACAGTTAGAGAATATGTCACTCAAAGTATGGCCTTGTTTTTTTTGCACAGATGCACAGTTCAGTTGAAGGCATGTCGTGACTTTAACCTCTCTTCCTGACTCTGCTTCCTGCAGGCGGACTCTTTAGGGATGAATGAACAGGAGCTTCCCAACCTGCTCAGTCTACTTAAAGGCTCCAACATCACTGTGTTGTCAGACCCAAATCCTCGTGTAGCCACTGTCCTCGACCAGATGAGGGAGGTCTATCGGTTTCTGAACCAGCGCTACAAGGATGCCATTGCAGAGAGCAACACAAACGATGTTAAAATTAAGCCGCTGACTCGGCTCCATGTCCACACTCTGGCCTTTCAGGCCATCATTGTGACACATGGCTCCCAGTGGAAGAACACCATGTCTGCCACCGCCAAGGCTTCTCTCACCGCTAACCGCCATGTCTGTGGCTCTAATGACATTGACCCCAGCAAGGCTAGGCTCATCATGGATGACTCGTTCTCCGTTAGCCGGCAAGAGGGCAGCCAGCGTATCCCTCTGCAAGAGTCCAGGCCCGTCAGCTGCTGGGATGAGGACGACTACGAGATCTGTGTAGCTCCAGTGCTAGTGTGCACTGAGGTTTACCAGACCGCAGGTGGAGGGGACAACATTTCAGCTGCTGGCCTGGTGCTGCAGATCTAGAGAGCAACACCTTATGGTTCATTTGTGTGTAGTGCCAACTACATGTTGGCTAACAGTGTGACTCAGGAGACTTGATCTAGTTATGATACAAAGTAGCTGGTGTGGAAAGCATTTGTACTGGAATATATCAGGCTAATGCTGCCACTCTTGCAGCTCATGGCCCAGGTGGACCATAAGAAAAACAGATGATCATAGGAGGAGTCAGATGATGGTGTACAGTGGTTATTAATCAGGTTTGATCATCACATTTTAAACATATGGGTTCAGTTTTGATTTTTTTTTTTTTTAGGTGATTATCTCACTCACAAGAAGCAGGATGTTGGTACTAGCCTACCATTGGCTAGTTATTGTGTATTCTGCATTCGCTTCCTCTTCAAAGTCCCTGTCAATATGTGAAAAAACAACAACAACCTCAGAGTTAGCAAGGCAGGCCTGCTTGACTCTTTTGCAGGGACTTTCCATTTCAACACCAGGGCTCACCTCCCCACATGCAAATGTAAAGATTAAGCAGAGTCTATTTGAACCAACTTTCTTCAGTTAATTAGTATGAGCGCCTCATCACTGATTTCATCCCTCTTGCGTCAACATTGTGTAAATAATATGTATATGCAAAGCCCTGTTACATGCAGTTCATATGATTTTTAGAGCCAAAATTAGAAGGAGAGACAGTCCTGCTGTGTTCTACTTGGATTCACCACATCCTACATCTTTGCCAAGTCACTGTAGCCCATCATCTGACTTCTATCCTCCAAGATCTTACAAGACTTGGCCTTCAGTCAGGATGAGATAAAGAAGGATGAGGTTTGAATAAAGTCACAAACACAGCTTGTTTTTATAGAGCCACACTACAGCGTAGCCTGTGGCATGGTATTTTAGAAATGTGGAAGTTTGACAAATCTGCGTTTTCTGCTGCAGGATAAATTTGCCTTGTGTTTATTTTAACATGTGGCTCCACTATGCAACAAACTTATACACAAAGTTGTGTAATTATTGAAATAGATGATTTTTTTGTTTCTTGGAAGCATATTTTTTTAGGTGCTGTCACCTAATTAAAATTTACAGTTTGAAAAAGTAAACAGGGCTTTGACCTCTGCTGTGTAGCGAATGTATTTCCTGGAGGGCCAACCTAAATCTGTCTGGTCACTTCTGAACCCTTTTAAAAGAGAAGGCCCTCTCCTGCCTCCTCCCTCTCCTATCACATTCTCAAAGGCAAAGAGAGATTTACAGTAGAATACTAGTGAGGCGATCACTTTCCGTTCTTCCTAATACATGTGAAAAAATGTAGTTTGGTTGAGTGGTTGATTTGTTGTAAGACTGTCATTCCTCTGTGTGTCAGTTGCAGTGTAATAGTGCAAAAACAATGTTAAGACACCACTGTTGGTAGCTGGGTATGATGTCAAAAATGTCCTCTCTACCTCTGTGTTCTTTTTCTTTCTGTTTCTCTTTTTGGCCTCTTCTCATGGACTTCATTCCTCCATGTTACTTGGTCCAATTCTTCTATAGTCTGTCATATTTCTTCCTTTCCACCTTTTGTATGTCTATTTATGGCTTTGTTAAGGACCAAATAACCAATGTGGACTGCCACTGATAAAGTTGCTGCAAAGGAGAAGTTACTGGCAGTCAGTTTGCACATTCTCACATGACATGGCTGCATACACAATTTCATGATAAGATTTTTTCCAAGAAAGAGTGGGTTAGCAACATGAAATTGTAAGCTTGACTTGAAGCCATGGTGTTACTCACCACGATGAATCTGTGGGCTACACAGAAAATGTAATATTTTAGTCTTCATCTCACTTGCATGATTAAAAGCCAGATTTCTTTGACTTGTCACAGCTGCTCATATGTCAAACCCATTACTTTCCTTTCCTTAACCCAACATTAGTGAAAAAATGACCTCTAAATGGCTATCAACTCCCATTTTACTTTTTTCAGGGTTGGAATCACTTTTGTGACTGGACTTAAATTGGAGTGATACCAGCTCTGCTATTTTTCTCATTATGTACAAATCAAACACTCACAGACCCAGTTTGTTATTTTTTTCCTTTCAGGATGAACACAACATGACAAGAACACGTCAACATCAGTCAAGTATAGCTGCTCGTTAAAGCCCATTTTCACTGAGGAACACATTTTTTCATGTTACAATGCAACAAGTATGACATTGAGAGAGATAAAGAAGAACGTAAAGGTGAAGGAGTCCCTTTGAATCTTTTCTCTGTGTATCAAGACATTAGTGGTTAACTGAATATGGATTTGATAATGTTTAGGGTAAATGAGCCTTATTCTGTTTGTGACTTTTGGTGTTTAGCTACAAGGGAATGTTTAATACACACATTTTCTACTACTATAGGCTTATGTTTTATTTTGTAACACCTTCGTCTTACACAGTTGCAAACCAAAAGTAACGGGTGATTGTTATTTCTTTACTGTGAACTGAAACTGTTTAAACATATCTTCAGTGGTTTGTTGCCATTTTGTTGTCAACAGAGCTGATAGGATTTTGGCTTGCTTGCACAAAAAAATGCTATCTTGTGCTCTTGGGATAATTCATGTCATCTCTGTGCTGTGTTAAACTGTTTCATGCATGAAAGATAAAATGCTATGCTGATAAAGTCATTCATTGCGCTTTGTTTATTTTCTCATTCTGGGGTGTGGGGTCATTTGATTGTTTAAGGGTCATGCCCATCATGCAGTCTGCTGAAATGAACAATTCTTTGAGACACTTGTGACTTGCCTGAATACTAGGACATTGTCACATCATGGCTTTCTTACCATAATGTCCTCCTTCCCTCTCCCAACGCACATTTCATTTAATGTCACTTCATATCGCTAATGTTCCTGGCTGATCCCTGCTTTCATTGTTTGTCCATTGGCTGCACACACTAACCCTCAGTCAAGTGAATAACCTTCTTCCTTCTGGTACTGATATGACCACTGGGCACAGATATAATCTGTGAACAAAGAATAGGTTCTCCCAGTTAATAACTTTAAGGCTTTATATTGGCAAACTTCTACCCTGCAGTTCGAGGGGGATTTGAACTACCACTTTTATATACAGGCCTTATTTTATTACTGGACATCTGCGCCAAATTATTCTATCTGCTTGGTCTTTTCTTCTCATATCTAGAGTACACACAAATGATCAACACTTTCAAATAAGCCAAGGTTCTGGGGTTAGGAGAGCAGCAAGCTCCTTTAAATGCAGCTCATATCTTTCAAACGAGTTATTCAAGAGTAAAAAATGTAGACTGCATCAATCTAATAGATTTATACTGTATATGTGCTTTCCAATTTAATAGATTACAATACATTATACCAAAATAACGAATCACTAAATGATGGTGCCCCTGCATTGATACATTTTCTCAAATATACCAAAAAGTTGACCAGATAGTATTTAATCTGAACTGAAAGACAAGTCTGGAAACACAAAGTCAGTATCGAGCTTTGCACATTTACTATTTATATCAAGACTACACGCTCAACTTAAAAACATGGCAAACATGAACATACACACCGACTACATGTCAGGGTCAATGGTCAGCTGATTGATTAAGTCTTTGTAATAGATAAGGTTGTTCTCATGGTCAGCGAGTGCTGTCAGCATCTCATCCATCTCCTCCTGAGTGAACAGTTCCCCTGATTGTAAAACAAACACAACTCAGCCACTGTTTTAAAAAATAATTCCTACATTATATATGTTGTTTTAGAAGCAGAGGGAATGTTAGACAGAAAAAAATAAGATTATCTGCTCATAACCACACTAACAAATTTTTTGCTCACAGAGACTGATAGCAGCTGTTTACCTTCCTCTGTCATGTACTTTGTCAGCTCCTCAGGCTCCAGGTATCCTTTATTTTCTTTATCCAAAACCTACAAACACATTGTCATTGCCCTTTGGCTTCAACAAATATCCATAACTAACACAGTGATGTAAGTTTCACTCTGTTCAAAGTATGATATTCCCAGTCAACTGGTGCTGAAAAAAGGAAATTTGAGGGAATCTGCTATTACCAGATAAAACTGTGAGACTTAAGTGGCAGCATTTTAAACTACAGAACTGGAGAATATGAGGAAACAACAACTGGTCCCACCTCAAAGGCCTGAAGCAGAAGGTCCTCAGGGACGGCAGGGAACCTAACGCAAGCACACACACACACCCCATAATGATTTCTGTTTGTATGGGAGTACCACCTGATAGTACTGACATGATTACATACCAAATACTGCAATCTCCTCTGTCTTTTCCAGGTGCAGTTTACAAGACTGAAGAGTTCTGTGCTCATTTTATTAAAAGGACCCTAAGGTTTTCAATAACTGCAAGTGAAACTAAAATATTGTCAAAGGTCAGCATTTTAGTTTCAATAGCAGCAAATGAAACAAAAATATTGTCAAAGGTGGACAACATAAGGACAGAATTTTGTACTAAGCAGCATACACTTCCATCAGTTTAGCAGACCTAAGCACAGAAAAATATATGTTTAAAAGGCATATATTGTTTAAAGAAATCTGACATTTGCAATTTTATAGGAGGTAAAAAACATCCCATGAAAGATTACTGACCATAAAACAGCCTTTCCACCACACATCTATGCTTTGAAATGCTGCACTTAACTCATTATATTCACCAAATGTAAATATCACTCTCAGGACTGGACAATCAGTCATTTGCTGTAAGACCTACTTGCATCATGACATGGTCTTCTTCTCACTCACTTTTTAGTCATGTAGTTTCATTTACAAAACTGCACAACTGGTGATTGTCTTACTTGTGCTCCAGTAGGACTTTCGTCATGGCTGGGAGAAACTTGTCCAAATGGATACATCCTGTGTGGTCCTCTTCAACCTGGTTAAGCAGGACAAAGATGCTGACTTTTGGTTCTTGAACAAGTTCTGAATTTTTAAACAACACTGACTGCTTGTACTGTCAATCCCCAAGTAGTTTAAAAGCAAGAACATCTTTAACAATACATGACATATTTCATTTAAGCAGCTAATTAAAGCTAAATGCAATATTCAGGAAAATGAGAGGACAATTTAAAAGACAGTGATATTAAAATACCATTATTAATTATATTTCACTAGAAGGTATAGTAGATACTCTGACGTGACTCTAATGTGAAATGCCAGAATTGTTTCTAAATAACTACATGATATAATTCTTGCTTAATTCGTCCAAAATATAAGAAAAATATGAAAAAACACTGTTCTAACCTCAGCTATAAAGTCATGCAGGTCTGCCTGAGTGGGGAAGCATCCCAGGGAATAGATGATGGTTCCAATCTCCCTGGAATACAAACATCATGTCAAACCACAATATTTAACTAAATAAAAATCCTACATGTTTTAAAGGGACTTTGGTCAACTTAAGTTGTTTTAAATGTACTGTAGAGATGAATTTGACTTGACCATACATCATGGCGCTGATCACCCTGACAAATAAAGCATGTCATGTTCACCTAAGATCTACCAGAGCCTCCTGTACAAACTTGTGTCAAACTACTACATCTAACTTGCCTCCTCACCTCATCTGGCAAATGAAAGGTGCTTTCATTTTACTTACAAACACAAAAGTACAGGACCAGATGGGTGTTTCCCTCATAAACTACACATTTAGTAATTAAATCTATATAATTAACATAAACAGTCTTTAATGTTGTGAGATTATAAGGCTCAAACCCACTAGATGGGGAAGATACTGTGGAGTATATTCATTAAGAAGATATATTTAGATTGACAGCGTCTGGTGTAAATCTGGAAGTTAACTCAGTTAGAGTAAGAGCCTGTATAGAAGGCTCTCACTGAGGACGTTTCGTTAAAGACACCCATAATATTGCTAACTTGTGGTTTCCACTTCAATATTCACAGTGTTATAGGAGCTTAGTCTACTACAAGCTACTGAGGGGTTTGACCCCGGAGCGACCTATCTGACGCGCTAAGTTGTCCAAATTTTAACTTACTAGATCAGGAATGAGTCCACACGTCTCCATTGACTATTCCACCAAACGAGGGTTATTCTCGGTGCAACAAAAAATGCGTCCATTCATCCTCCAACATACAACACCTGTGCCCTAACGTTCAAAAATCGTTTGCCCTTCCGGGGTCACACAACACCTGATGACCCCAGATTTCCCATTACATATATACCCCATTATGGCCTGAATGACCACAGCGCCCCCTATGGTACCCACAACAAATACCGAGTCACCATGTTTCCCCATAACATTGCATTTGGCTCCTACACACAGTGTCTGAAGCTACATACTGTATATGAGAAGTGACCCAAGGGGTTCAAATAAGGCTCATGTGTTATTGTATTGTTTGTTTTTACATCACAACCATCATAAGTTATGAGCCCAGGAGAAGAATTTCACTCACCGGACATCCACTGTGTTGTTAGACTCATAGTCAAATGCTTCAAAAGCCGCTTTAATCCTCTTGTGGACATCTGACACTATGCCCTCTGACAGACAGACAGAAGAGAGGAGAACCAGGACCAGAACCTAGATTTAGCTTTTTACCGAAGCAGTCACTCATACTCAAAAATTTTGGAGCTAATAACATTCAGTCCGACAACAGAACCGTAATTTTGAAGGAAACATTACGACCACACGGGGATTTGGATATACTAAAGCTGCCTCTTATTGTTTTCTGAACATGAGAATTTAAAGGAGTAGATAAACGAACCTGCGTTTGACTTGTACGCCGCCATGGTTTCCCGGTTATTATTCCGTTACCTAGCAACCGACTGGGTTCATCAAAGAAGCAGCTAGTTAGTTAGCTAAGCTAGCCTTTCACAAGTAAGGAAAAACTTTATAAATACCCAGAACTTTGTCTAATAAAAACAAGTCGTACACTTGTCCACTGCGTTGTCGATTGAGAAAATGTTACCTGTTACCTAGTAGTCTGTTAACTACTTTTTCATGACCAAAATGTCTTTCATTATACATTTTATGAAGAAAAACTCCCTATACATTGAACCAATTCATGCAAACTATTAACATGTTTTTGTGCTTTTAGCGTTTCCTATTTTATTTAAACTATAATATACATGTGTTGTATTTAGGCCTTTCAAACTCAATTCTGACAAACCCAACAAATCTTAGAAACAAGAGACAGAGTGAAAGGGAATGGGACAAAGAAATGTTTGCTTTATTTCCTTCAACTGTATAAATGCATAAATGTTTTTTAAATACCCAAACAAAACAAAAACTTAACACAAATACTGTATATATATTTCAAGTTTGCAGATAAGATATGAAGACGAAAGACTGGTGGCAGTAGGATGTAACTCATTAAGAGCCCAGTACTAATCTGACTATGATGCTGGTTCCCAGCTCTTTTGGAAACATTAAAATCCTCATTAAAATGTATCCTCATGCTTTTGGGATCATACACAAATTCATTAAAACAAAGAAAAATTTGGCTTGATACTGCATAACAAGATGGGTTTTTCTTTTCTGAATTATTATTTTCTTAGATGACTAAAGTTGTTGTCTAGGCTGGGGGAATTCACAAGGAAGACCAAATTTGATTTCATGGCACGCCGGTGTGCCTTATCACTGGCTAAACTGAGCTGACTGTAAAATGAGACCAGTTTAACTATGAACACATGAATTCCTGATGAAAACTTCTAGGTGCAAATCCTAAACCAAGGGTAGGTCAGTCACAGTAAGGCAATCAGCGTGTACATGCACTGAGCAACAAATTCAATGCTGAAAACCTAAAAATGTGCCTTATCTTCCAGCTATGACAAAAAAGAGTAATAAATACAATTAACATAAATCAAATATTCCAAAGAATAAATCTCCATTAATGATGGCTTCCATTTTACTAATGTGGATAGTATTGCATTTTGCATTCAGAACTCTCAACTCAGAACTTAATCATTAAAACCAACCGTGCTTGTGGTAGAAAACATCTTCTAATAAAGTGACAGGAACACTTTCAACAGATCCATCTTTTCATTTCTCTACCAACTACATAGTTAACAGTCAACTGAAACAGGCGGTAAATTCTCAGGATTCTAAACAAGAGAGAGAGACTGTTTGTGATGATGAAGAAGTCCTCTCAGCTGACAGCAGTATTTTAACTCTACCATCAGTCTTATGCTGGTTTGATTCAAGAGCACAGAGTGACAATGTGGACGGAACCAGCCTGTGTTTGTGTGCATTCATATCTCTGGTTGCCCCAGATGAACAGGAATTTCATGGTCCTGCCCTTGTTCTGCTGCAGCTGCTTCTGGAATTTGTTGTCCATGCTGATCATCTACTTGCTTTATGAGTTTCTCCTCTTCGGTCTTTACCTCCTGTTTAGTTTGCTCTTCATCTTGAGGCTGTAAATCCTCATGAGCCTCCTCTCTCTGTTCTACAGCTCGTGCCTTCTCCTCATCAGCATTGGGGTTTGGCACCTCCTGCTCCTGATGAGGAGCATCGCTGTTGCTGGAGTCCTGTAGGGGAAAAGTTACTTCAGTGGTAATTTGACAAAACACTTGCAAACTCAAGGCACACTAAATAGCCTTTGATATATGTATATATTTTTGTTTTTGTGCATTTATGCAAGTATGCATACAAAATCTCACAACAGTTATATAATCTATACAATTATACTTTTTTACCATACTAGTGTAATAAAGTTGCCTGTATTTTTTTGTTGCGGCTTGTGTGTGAATGTAAAGTACCTGTGTCTGAGGCAATGGAGGTGACAGCAACTCCGAAGGGGCCAACAGGCCGTCCTGGTTTAAATCCTGAGTCTGGAGTAAAAAATCTACCATAGACACCACCTGCACACATGAGTGAGATAAATGGGTAAAAAAAAGTATGAAAGCATTGGTTATGTGATAGTAGACACAAATACAACACACGCACGCACACACACACATACATAACTACTCCTTCTCACCAGCTCATTGGACTGTGCTCCAGGTGTATGATGGGAGTTATAATCTGAGAGTAGCTTCATCATCTCCAAACCATCCAGGAGCTCACTGCGATCGTAGTCATAAAGACGAAACAGGAAGAAAACCTCTAACACAAAGCAGAAGACATTTTGATGTAATGCTATCATACACACAAACACAACTGCAATGATGTTAATAACCAATAATCTGGGACAAAAAGGTTCTGTTAAAATCACAGGCAAAGAGCTTCTCTGGTCATCACATATAAAGATTATTATTGTTTGTACAGCTTAAAAAGATTCACCATATCAAAGTCATAGAAAATTACTTCAATACAAACAGTATTTACATAATACTGCATAATTAGAGTCTGTATATCTGGTAATGACAGTCAATCTGAACTTGGGTTTTGGTGGATGAATCTGTCTACCTTGTTCCCAGGTGCTGATTTCTGGTCCTCCTTGGCCATCCTTCAGGCTGGACTGAATGTAACTTTGCAGCAACCTGTGTTACACAGTGCACAGAGTCTTGTCAGATTTGTCCCACCCTGCAGGTACTGAGTCATGTTTTAGCCATTGCTTGCAGAAACAACTTTCTCTGTTACAACTTACCCTTGAATCAGGTTGGCTTGCCTTGGAGGTACAGTAATAATTCTGAATGATTTTCAGCCACAAGATTTTAGACTACTTGTTTGGGTAATCATTATGCAAAACTGAGACCTATCACATCTGTCATGAAGCCGATGGAAACAAGGTATTCTGCAACAGTGATTCTTAGAGGGTATGTCACTTGGTTAGTATTTCAATCACAATATGGCTGAAATACTGTAACTCTAATAACTGTAATATTACATTTGAAAGATTAGTACTCAAAAAGGCACTTTGTTTCCATCCAGACTGTGCCAAGGCCTACTGTGATTTAATGACCATTGTTTGTTTGAGGGCATGGCTGACAAACATTCATCTGGTCATACACTCAACACAACTAAGTAACCACTACGATAGAGTAGTGTAGAAACCCATCAATCTTATCAGCCAGTGGAAAGATACTGCAGCCACTGTCTGACAACGTAGCTGTAACTAACTGAGAATTAACAAGTTGTGCCTCCTTTTTTTTACTCAATAAAGTAATCTTGTAATTCAGAGTGCATTGGTTCATACCGCCAGACAGCTATGTGAGGATGAGTCATTATATTTGCAATATGTGTGATGATGATGAAAACTCATAATTGCAACATAAAACAATATTATTGCTCTTGTAATCTTATCAGTATACAGTGCAGTCCACATCATTAGTCCAACACAGCAGCCAAAGTCCACACGGTCATCAGGCAGCAGCTGCTTCATCCAGTAAGACGCACAGCAGGCTCAACAAATTTGTATGTGGTTTGCATGTTGTGTTGTGTGTGTTCTAGCTACTAAGTAATGTAGCAGCTTGACAAGATAAGTATCTTTATTCCATGTAATACATATGTTAGAATAGTCTTTAAATAAAATTACAATTTCCATTTTGACAACATTTAGGCAAGCTGTTTGAAAAAGCTTTTTACTTAAAGGTTGTGTCAATCCTTTTCTGATTAATTAAGTAATTAGCAGCAAATTTATGTCTTAAAATGAGCTGGATGTGTAACAGCAGCACTCCATCCATGTGTCACTCACCTGCGGTCCTGCTCTCCAGAGCCAAAAGGATTGGCCAGTGCCACGGTAGGGGGGTGGCCATCTACTGCTTCATTACTGAGAGATGGATATTTAAAAATGTGAATTCAAAAACCAGAATCTTTTGCTTCATTTCCAAACATGCAGAAAATTGAATACAACAGAGGCGAAAGCAAGTTCGCTTCTTTGGCCGGCAGTGATATCAGAACTCGACCCTCCTTACACGCTTACCTTTTTATCCCAGGTTGACCTGGTGCAGCCATGCACAAGTGTATGAGCATGAACAGGGACAAGACATATTGGACCAACCTGCCCAGGTGAGACTCCATGAAGACACCTACGAGTACACAGTCATGTTTTAACTTCATATCACGTGTGGACAGAATCCATTCACAGGATACTATTATCAATTTACCTGTACAAATGTCATAGATTTCTTGACATACTATGTAACTGAGCAGGAAAAAGAAGTCCTTTCCAAGCATTGAGTTTTATCTGAGGTACTAGCATATTGTAAGGAGATAGTTTCATGATGCTGTATTTCCACAACGCTACTCTCTCAGAATATCAGCCTTAATACATCCACATACTCATAACCTAGTCGTACTTTGTGTTAATGACTGTCAGATTCTCAATCTACAGGAAAAAACACTTAAAGAGCAATGCTTGCAACCCTGCAGCCTTTACAAGTTACACAGCTGGAGAAGCTTATGATCCATTATGGCAAAATCAATAAAAACCTCCCATTTATTGCACAGCATCAGTCCATCAACACTGTCCCCAGTGGTCGCCCAATATGTCCATGTGCCTCGGATATTAGATGCATATGTTACATATGTGGATTACAGTGCTGGTTTGGGATGTGCAGAGTAACAAACTAGCTACCTTGTGTTACTCCAGATTCCTCGTGTGCGGAGCAGCAGCAGCGATGCTAACACCGCGGCTCCATAGTCACACATGACCCACGGATGACACCGACCACTCACTGCAGCATTATTACAGCCTGCACACTGTACACTGGTCATTTCTGATAAACTCATGTTCCCCGCTTCCACATTACACACCTAAATTACGGCAAAAACAAACCAAACGGCAGCTAGTTGTAGCATAAAGCAATAGCCTGGCCGCGTACGCATTAAGATGCAGATTAAATATTTAAGTATAAGTAACACACACACTGAAAGCCTCGCTACCGCTGGATACATACGTGCTGCCATTCTCTACCCAGTGGGATAACGAGCTTACCTGTCTGCATAGCTGATGTGTGGACAGTGAAGAGGTTTAATTCGGGCAGTTTTCCGTTTACAGGTTCATATCTGGAGAGCACCTCTGCCCCGCCTCGTGCCTCCCGGTCTGCACTGCGCAACGGCGGCTGCACGCGCGCTCCCAGGCTGCCACGGAGACCGCCGTGTTTTGGTCAATGACAGGGTCCACGTGGAAGAACAGAGCCGTCGTCGTGTCAGTGAGTTTGCGCAAGGCAGCTTCTCTTTGTGCTCCTCACTCCGTGTTTTCCGCCGCGCCACGTCCTCACCGACAGTCAGATTCCGGTAGGACGGGACAGATGGTTGAAACGTACACTATATAGGCAAAAGTATTGGGACGTTCGACCATTATGTGAAAGAGTTTAATGATCGTATTCTATATACTCGGACAGCTTTGCAGCTACGAGAGCTTCAGCTCTTCTTGGGACGTTTTCCACAAGATTTTGGAGTGTTTCTGTTGGATTTTTTTGCCCATTTGTGCAGCAGAGCGTTTGTGATGTTTGACCAAAACGCCTGGCGCACAATCTCCATTCCAGATCATCCCGAAGGTGTTTGATGGGGCTGAGGTCAGGGATCTGTGTGGGCCAGTCAAGTTCTTCCACACCAAACTCATCCACACATGTCTTTATGGACTTTGCTTTGTGCACTGGGGGTCAGTCATGCTGAAGCATTAAGATTTGCCTTCAGCAGAAGTTAGGGGCCGAGCCCAACCCCTGGAAAACAGCCAAATACTACACCTGATTTAAATAATAAAGTGGTGTGTCCTCGTTTTATAACAGATATAGATGTGATTTTTGGGGAGACATCCCCAATATTTTGAGGAGAATCTATGGAAATTTATTTTTTGACAGGTCAGTGATCATAATTTCAGGAGATATAGCGGAATAAAGTGTAACATGAGCGTGAGCACACACACACACACACACACACACACTTCTGTTTACAGTAGTGTTAATGCAGCTTGTGCCTTTGCATCATTTTATTGCTACTGAATATGCTTATATATATATTCATATTTGTCTGGCACGGCAGCTGTCAAGCTGCAGACAAGAAGGCACTACAGAGGGTGGTGAGGACTGCAGAAAAGATCATCAGATCACCACTACCAGCCATTCAGGACCTCTACACCTCACACTGTTCCAGAAGAGCAATGACCATCATGCAAGAGGCCCTGTATGTACTCCTGGTATTTGACCACAAGATGTCCTTGTGGCTCTTTATTTGAATAAAGACAAGAACAGAGTCTTACCATTTAGACTGAGGTCTGCTATATCATTATGGCACTGGCACATTGTAGTGTATCATAATAAATGCATGGTGATCCCTTTGTGACATTTTGGTTTGGTTAAGTTTTTAAGTTCATTACTTAATTCATTCAATTATAAATACCAATAACTCAAATGACTAAATGTTTGTAAATATTTAATATTGGCATGGGATGGCTGGGATTTAAACATCACCTCAGTGCGTGGACAGCCACAAAATATGTGTCCAAACCTGAAAACAGCAGAAAAATTTATACCATTTTTATTTTGCGACTGTTCTCACACACACATTCACTTTATCTATTCTTGATCTTGATGAGGCAGTACAGAGGAAGATACAGTCTGAGATGAGAATTGTTTCATTCATAGGACAGTGAAATGTGTGTTTGTGTGTCTGTTTGTGTTTGAAATGTAGTTTAACTCGACCAGATGATTGGACACATAAAACCATCAAATGTGTATGAGCTGAGCAGGACAGAAGGTCAGTTCAAACAGCAGTGTCATTGAACTATTTCCCAGTCTCATCATTTTGGGATATTTGTTGATCCCAAAGGAGAAATCTGTCTTTTTGAGCTGTGTGGTTGAAGGACAGCATCTCTAATAACTAACCTGCTCCCACGTCCCACTGGTTGAGGTTTTGCAGTCATGTAAAACCTCAACCAGTTTAAAGGTAGGAAATGCCGTCTAATGCATTTCATTTATAAGTTGCTGTTCTTCCAGAGTTACAGTATTTTGCAAGTCAGATTTTCTTGTAAAGTATTTTTTAATAACTTTTTCAACACCCATTGCAGAAGTAATATCACTGACTTGCAGTGTGACTGTGATGCTGACAAATTCATAACGCGCAACAATCAAACATTAGGCCTCCGCAGCATGTTTACATGCCTTTTAGGCACATAGGAAATTCATAAAATCATTCAAAAATGAGCAAAAACATAATTACTGAAGATAGAAAGAAACAAACTTCAGACACAAATAAACATACTTGTAGCTGCACACACAAGTTTATGAAGATCAAGGAGGAAAGTGTTGAGTGGAAACTCTGAGGCCCAAACTTACGAGTGGGGAAGACCAGTCACACCTTCACAACCACATATGAGTTATAGTCACAGTCATATATGCACACAAACTCACTCAGACATCTCCATTCGTGACCCAGTGAGTGGCTTAGGACTGTGCTTACAAATTATTTCACAGCTGGTTGGTACACAAACATCCTACTGACACTCACTTACAGGAATGGAGATCGCTCTGTAATTGTTAACATGAGTTGCTGCCTTGTATCAGTCTGTGTGTGTGTGTGTGTGTGTTTCTGTAATGGTACTGCATTTCATTTAGAAAGCACTCTTCTTTCTCACGCACAGCAGGCAAACAGAGAGACGGAGACATGATGCAGAAAATTGGACCATCAGGCAGTGATGTTGTTCTTACAGATCACACCACACAGAATGTGCTGTTATTGTTAACATAAGTCTCCTACTGCCCTGACTGTGTGTGTTCGTTTCTATTTCATGGAAACCCTTGAGCATAATCAGGCTGATAATGCTGATGTGGCTTCCAGTCACAGCTGATTTGCTGTCCCAAGCAGTAAGTCCATGGTCACTTTTAGTGGCCGTGAGTCATTTAGGGGACACCTTTTACGCACTTTGCAAATGATATTCAGGGTCACTGCATCTCTACAGAATACTGACAAAGATTTAACACCACAGAGATGCTCTGGGATAATTTACTGCTGAGAATGAGCCTAAGTAGCAGGATGAAGCCTGAGGAAGCTTCACCAGATGTCATTTCAGAGCCCAGTACTACTGAGCATCAGCTGATGATGACAACAAGTGTAGCTGTGTGTTTTGTGACTGAAAACTGTCTTGTGATAGATTTGATGCCTGAGAAATTGTTAATTGTTAGTATTTAATACCATAGATGTGGAAAACTTTTCGAGCTTTGCATGGTTTCCAAGTCCCTGGATCTCTACTGAATGTATGCTTTCAAAAGCAAGCTGCCACATTTTACTTGGATGCCCAATCAGTGTTTATAGTAAGTGAAATCAGATGAAGCAATAAATTCCTGAACATGTGTAAGAAGATGGAGACCTTCGTCAGAATTATAATGATACACTGGATAATCAGACCAGCTGGTCAGACAGCACAGACTTGACATTGACAGTGTAGTTTTGTCACCGATGTTTTAGCCAACAAAGTAAGCAATGTGAGCAGGAGGAACTTGTACACAATGCATCCAATGCATCCCGGTACGTGTAGACATTACCCGGTGATGAGCAGGAGAACTGAGCTTTCTCAGTCAATATAGCTCTGAGAAATGTATTGCTTCAATTTGGCACATTTACCATCAACAATCCATGTAGAACGTGGTGAAATTTCCCTTTAAACCTGAATCTGTCATTTATCCATAATTTTCTCTTTCTGTTTTAACCGAACTAAAAGGTGAACTGGGCCAGCTCGGTATTTCTGTACAGGTCAGAGGATGTTACGTGGTCGGCCTGATGGCTGTAGTCACTGCTCCTCCTACTGGATAAACAAAACATTGCAACTGGGACTCATGAGGGGTTGCAACGTTCACTGTGTCATCAAGTGGGGAGCTACTGAGTGTACTCTTCCGGTTAATGCATTGTAATGAGCACTCAAAGGAAGACACGAATGTTGACAACAGTGTGATTGCAGTCAGCATAAGTGAGAACACCTGTGTGGGTGTACACTGCACCACACACTGTATGTAAGGAGGGTACGCTTATCTCTGTTGTTGTATCTGACCTCTTCTGTTGCCAGTACCAGATGAAGGTGTGTACTGTGGCTTTTTTTAACCAAGCTGCGCTATTTTTAACGTACTTTTTTCTCTTGTCAGGTCTACTTTGATCATCATCCCTGTCAGTGCAGATGGCAACACTGCATTTTCTAACCCTCTCCTGTCCTCACATCCCCTCTCTCTCTCTCTCTCTCTCTCTCTCTCTCTCTCTCTCTTCCTGCTCGCATGTCCTCTTCCTGGACCTTCTCCTTTATACTGTAACGTATGACTGCCCTCCTCTGCACTTATCTCTCTCTGCTCTTGTGGGAGGAAAGTGAACAACGGAAGGAGAGAGAAAAGAAAAAAGGATAAAATACAGGTACAGAGGTACAGAGGTACAGACAGACCCAAAGAGTTGTGATGCACAACTGAGGTTAACAAACACGGTTGTAAAAATAACAACAGAAGCAGAAAACTAGATACAGAAAAACAAAAAGCTAGAAGGGGATAGAGAAAGATTTATTTAACATGTTTATTATAGAATAAAGACAGAAATCTGTGCAAATGAGACTTGTGATACACGTTATTCTTTATACAGAGGTTCTTGTACACTTTTGGTGTCTTTGTGACAGATTTCATGAACCCATTTTTCGCAAAATGCAGTTTGTGGTCTTGTATCATATCAAAATAGCAAAGGTCATAGTTTTGCAGTATATTCTTTACAGTAATTCAGACAGTAATATTCTTTAAGATTTGGCAGAGCTACACTTCCCTTGTCTCTGTGAACTTGAATGGTAGGCTATTTAATTCTTGGCTTCTTTTTCCTACAAATGAACCTTGGGATTTTTTTTTTTTTTTTTTTGTGGTTTCAAAAATTTGACCTTTAATTACTGTGCAATGCTTTATCATTCCTTCCTGCGTATTTATAGTTGTTTACTGCTAGAAAGGAACTGAAACATCTACATATAAAACATGTGACCAGTAGGTGAAATGCATGTGAAGATGCTCCAGAATTTCAGATTGTCAAATTTGACAGAAACATAGATTGAAAGTGTAGCTCCTGCAGACATATGCTCCAGCATAGTGGACAATTATTAGATTTGCAGATGCTGTTAGAGTATGCTCCATTTCTAAAATTTGACTAAATCGCCTGTTGTTTACTACAAATTGTATTTTCCGGTGACTTTCCACTTCCCAGCACCATGTCACGCAACTGCATGGCTCTGTTTGTCTTTAGCATAGCCCAAGTGCATTCACATGCATACTCACACAAGCACATGCGCTGGTATACCCCCTCCATAACCCCTCAACCCCAGCACATACACATACATACACACACACACATACCAAGCCTTTCTTCCATTCAGTTATGTAACAAGGATTAGGTTCCACTATTTCATGGCCCCAACAGTCAAAACTACACAAGCTATTTTTAACCCTGGACCCCAATATAATATCAACAGACGCTTATTGTAATAATGTCAACATTAACGGTCATCGCTGCTCATGTGGACACGTCCTCCTAACATTGACAGTCACTACATAGGCCTCCCCATAACATCAACAGCCATTGTCACTTCATTGGCACATCTGAGACCGCAACTCAAAGCTTTGCTGCACAATCTGGAATGATTTTAAGCCCATCAGTGATTGTGTTTTTGCTTCTCCGAGCTGATGTCATGTTGCTCGGTCAATACAGGCATACTGAACAGTAGAGAGTGTTGATAGGTGGAACGATGCTAACCTTAATGCAACAGGCGCTCTACCTAATGGGTTCATGGGGTTGTATTTTCACATAGGGAGTTGTGTAAATGTTGCAGTTGAAGATAAAGTGAGTACATTGTTGCTAGGCGACTGAAAGAAAAAGATGGATATGGCATGGATGGATGTAAACAAAAAGAAATGAGTTCTCACTGATCTCTAATTTCGCAAACTGACTTCTAGGGATCACAGCTTCATTGGAAGGAAACCATCTGCTCCACAAAGCTTGATGTGACAGCTAAGAAGTGTCACAGAGAAGGAGATAACGTTTAGTACACAAAACATGATAGATACTGTCGAGTCAGATTGGGTTTACATAGAGGGACAAAGTGCAGAGGGACAGTATTTTTTCTGAACTGCACACACACACACACACACACACACACACATTTTCATAATTTGAGAGGATATTAATATTCACTTATGATCATGTGCACAAACAAACAGTCCAGGCACATAGGAATTTTTGTGCAGGGCTCTCTTGAAATTAAGTAAGTTAAAAGGAAAAGATAAGGCACATAGTCTAATAACAGAAAGTACTTAAAACACTATACAAGAAATAATAAAAGAAAGAAAAATTATAATAAAATAAAACTAAAATAAAAACAAAATAAATAAATTCTGAATTATGAGTACTACAACTGACGTATGAACACTGTAAACAAGGAAGGAAAAATATACACATTGTAAACATTCAGTAGTGAAACAAAATTATGGGGGGATATTGCACTTGTCCAGGAAGATATTAAAGTGAATATTGCACATAGTCTTGCACATGAGAGGTAGAGGTAGTGAGGGGTTATTGCACATCCTACATTGTTTTTTGCCATCAGTCTCACTGTGGCAGGGAAAAAACTGTTGTAAAATCTTGTTTTGTGTGTAATGATACTGTTCTCTCTGCTGTGTCTGAGGTTGAATGTGCAGTGTTTGTGTCTGAGCAGAGAGTTAGCTGGATGGAGTGAGTCTCTGATGATGCTCTCTGCTCTTTTCTGACAAAACTGCGTGTGTCCATAGAAGGAAGTTTAGTCCCAGTGATCCTCTCTGCAATCTTTATGACTCTTTGAAGAGCCTTCCTCTCTGCCTGTGTGGTGTTACCATACTAAACAGTGATGCCTGTGGTGAGGATGCTCTCTGTCCGCCCTCTATAGGCCTGGGTGAAAGGCAACGATTCAGTCTGGCTTGCCTGAGCAGCCTGATGAAGTGGAGCCGCTGCTGGGCTTTTTTCACTGTGGCAGCAGCGTTCAATGTCCAGCTCAGGTCAGATATTACCTGCAGGCCCAGAAGCTCGTAGCTGTCAGCCCTCTCCACCTCAGTCTCTTTGATGATGAGAGACTGCAGAGGGGGAGGATTCTTCCTGAAGTCCATTATTATTTCTTTTGCCTTGTTTTTGTTGAGGGTGAGGTCATTTTCCTCTCCATAAACAAGTGGAGACTAACCATTACCTGCCTGGCTCTAACCCCTAACTTTTCCACCACCACTCTTTTAACCTAAAACTAACCTTACCTTAACCTTCAACATTTTGTTCCCAATACGAAAGCAAGACTCCACAATGTGTAAACAAAGTAATATCCCCCCAGCATCACACACACAATTTGTTCAACATAGTTGCTGTCACATTCCACAAGCTAATTCCTCTGCGGTTCTCCCTGAGTCAAACACATACTGTACTTGTGCACACTTCACACACACACACACACACAGTGGGCAGTTCCGGGTCATGGGCGTCTAATTGCAGGCTTCTGTCTCGCCAGGACATGATGTCCTGTTCTCCACAGGCATCTGAGGGGCACCACAATGTCAGGACCAATCACCTGTAAGATCAACTCTGATGCTTAAAAACACATGCACATATATAATATGTGCACACACACACACACATAATCCCTCACACATAACAACACATGTACATGCGCGGTCACGTCCAGATGCACTAACAAGGGAATTAGTGAAGGTGGAAAAACCTGGACAACCGATTGTGGTAATTAAAAGGGTCTTGTTGTCATGGTAATGTCCAAAAAGTTCAGGAAAGATCACACTTTTCCACATCAGAGTGAAGTTTGCGTTTTCCTCTCTGTGTCCCATGTGTGCATCTTTTTTTACTTTTTAGGCCAGAGTATGACTTTTTGTATAATAATTTACTTATTTCCCTCAATGAATTTCAATCTGTCTTCTCCTCCTTCACCTGCAATTCTGTTTTCCAAGGTAAATGATGCTGTAAAACAAAATTTAAATATCTGAAAAACAATAAAAACAACTTGTCATGAACACAAAGGAGGAGCTTCCTTGAGCTCAGTCTGAAATTACACTACTGATAACTTTCTTTGTTTTTTTTTTTTTTAACTACAAAGTAGATTCCTTCCATGTAACGACTGGAATGCAAGTCAGCTTTTCCAGCTGTTTTAGTGTGTGTTTTAATTTAGTCTGTGTAAAGATAGCTACTGTGTGTTGCTGTATGAAGAGACAACAAAAGCTGATAAATGAGTATAAATACAGCACAGTTAAAAATGTTGCATGACAACATGACTTGTTGCTGTTCTTTGTTCATTTCATAACTGAAGGTCTACACAATACCACAGGTTTCACGATCCACAAAAATTGTAAAACTAACAATGTTTATCAAAAATACATTACTCCAGTGCTGTCCTGTTTTTTATTTTTAAATCAGTAGAGCACACATTGTTAGATGAGTTGTCATTGGCTTCGTTCCATGGCAGAAGAATATTTACATTTGTAGTGTTTTTAGTCTTTTGACAGACTGCATAACACTGATAACAAATGATGAGAAAATAAGCTGAAATGAGATTTCTATATTTGGTCCCTGCTGTGTAAATTGACTGAGACTAAGTATCAGCATCATTGATTATCATACACTGGGCTGACTGCTATCATTAAGCAGTCAGTTTCTAAATTAGCTCCTGCAGCACGAGACACGACTCACAGATGTACAGACACACAGACATGTAAAAAAAACACAACTGAAATAATATTTCTACCAAGTTTTAGTCATCAGTATTGTTTTGCTCAGAGGGCCACCCAGTGTGGAGAAAACTTCATACTAGACTAGTTTGAATTGGCAAAAAGTATTTTCAATTAAATAATTTGAAGCATGAGACAATACAGAGATTAAACATCAGGACACTCATTTGACTCAAGGGAAGGTGGGGACAACAAAATCTGGAAAACAAACTGGCTGTGCATTGAATAGTCAGATAGTTTTTTATATTGTCAGCAGATAATCACAATTGGTCAATCAAATGAAAGCCCTCAAATGTCATACATGTTTATGTGCACATACATCGTGTTTTTTGTGTGTAGGAAATAATAAAGATGCATTCTGGAATAGGGTCACCATGAGGAAGAACTTTTCCCACCCTACAGCTGTTAGCTGATGCTAGGACCTTTCAGTATATTTCAGTCTGTATAACCGTAGCCAGGTGTCGGAGAACCTCATGTCAGGCTGTGATTACACAGTTTTAATATACATTAGAAATGTGACTCCTGTGTCTCTGTGTGCCTGCTGGTGCTGCATGGAGCAGACGCTTTCAATTTTAGCATCTGACAAAGTTTGTTGTTCAATGAATGTGGGTGCTGATAAATGAAAATGAACTATATGGGTTTTATTTCTATTTAATTCAAACAACAGTGGGGGTGGGGGGAAGTAGTGTAATCGGAGCATGTGTGGACACTGTATAACAACAATAACAGCAAAGGCAGGCCTGCTTTGAATGAGATGACCATCGATGCATTTTCACCAGCTTTCTAATCTCTGGAGGTTATGTCCTCTTACCTGATGTTCATTCTGTTGGATTACACGACCAAAGCAAGTTTTCAAGAGCTCTGACAAACATGCACCGGTCAGAAAAAAAGGAAAAAAGTATTTAAATAGGTTAAAAGTTGCAAACACATTTCAAAGTCATTGTAGAAAAAGGCAGTGATATCCCAGAAAGAAAGTCAACAAGTGAAAGTGTGTTCAACCACGACTGAAACACACCACAAAAGAGAAGAGAGGGTAAATGTACCAGACCCAACATTAAGCTCTGACTCAGACTGTCCTCAGTTCAAGAGTGTGTTCAGTCTGCTCCAAGTTCAAGCTGCTCAGAACTCACATATACCAGCACTATACATAGAATAGGCAGCCTATAATTTACAACAGCTCAATTTCAGCTAATCTCAACCGCTTTAAATACTGCTGGATAACTTAAAGGTGTAACAAACATTTCTGTTTGGTTGTCAAGTCTCATTCCCAGGTCGTCAAATACTAGTGCAATTTGACAGCAAGAATTTGACAACCTAGGAATGAGGCTCGGCAACCAACCAGAAACGTTTATTGCACCATAACTATTCATCACAAGTTATTAAGTTTAGTTATTAAGTTAATTCATGCGTGTACTAAACACATCTACAGCACAGTCAGTGTAAAGACTTGAAGGAGCAAATCATTTAGTGCAATGAAACAGGCATTCAGAACTGATGTGCAATAGGAAAACCTACTTTTTAGTGATAACTACTAAAATCTCATACATGACTAAATGTTCAAGCCTTCTTCAGTTAAGACTACACTGATCAGCAGGCACTGCACAATGTGAGAGGACAGGGTCAACTGTTATTCTCATTCATCCGGTCTGCGTGTCTGCCTACACTGAGCAGCAGGTCTGCGACAAAATAAGACAGGTGAGGCGAGACTGACTCTCATTATCCTCTCTCGCTAACACACACCACCAGTATGTCCAAGCACAGTGGAGTGTGCACTAACAGAGGGAGCTCACAGACTACACACATCATGCATGTTAGTGAGTAATGACACATCAACTAAGCCACCCACACTCAGGCAGACACAGAAAGCCACACACTGTATCTATCTATGGCTGTATAAATAGGCGTGTAATTAATGTTTAGATGTTGGACCAAAGAGGTGGAAACAAGAGCATTTAAACTGCTATTAAGATCTCATCAGGAGCTGAGAGATGGAGGGGGAAAGAGGGAGGCGAATAGAGAGAGTGGGAGGGATGGAAAAGAAAAGAAAGAGGGCAAGACCAGTGGAGCATGAGAGATGGATGATGCTAGTTGACTCAAAAAACCAAACTTTGTTTTTTTAGTAAATATAGAAATTTGAAAGATGAGCCCAGAATGCAGCTGGGGAGAAAAACAAATTAAACACACTGAATTACCGGACAGAATAAGGTCACACCTTACAAAAAGATCCACAGAACTGAGCTGTTTTGGAATGCATGAATGTTACCAAAATACAAAAACCGGAATACACACCCCCCTTCCTTCTGCCACCGAGCACCATGAATACTGCCATTTTAGTCCTACCTCTACCTCCAGGGCCTTAATTAGTCTGTGAACAACAGACTGTGATTCATTCGATTCAGTCAACACACAGACACACACTTTGCAATCTTTACTTCAGTAAGCTGCGGACTGTGGTGTGAACTGGAAACTGGAAAGTGATCCTCTGCAGATTCTCCAGCAGCTGCCACTTGTCATTGCATTGTTAAAACTTTCATTGGGACAGCAAGCCTTCAAATAGTCACCATTTACATTTCATCACATGAATCGATTTCTGCACATGTGATTGCTTCAGTGGATTAAGACACCTGTCATTGAATCTCCTCTCATCATCCCTTATGTCTCTTTATTAATAATAATAATTTTAGATTGTCCGTTTAAAATGATAAAAATCATGCTAAACAGATGCGTAAAACAACTAAGTCTAACCTGTGCTATTCTAAATGACAAGAAAATGTGGGACATTTAACTGCGCCTCGCTTTTTCTAAACTCAGTGATATTCTCATATCTGCCCAATGGTTTAAATACCTGCTCCCAGACCAGCTACGTTCTGCAAACTTAAACTTGTTTTCATTGTATAATGTTTGTGTTTAAATGTTTGGATCTGCTTTGTTTATATTTTGCGTGTATAACGTGGGAAGTTACTGTTTCTCAACCTGAGCTGAACATCCAGCAGCCTCCTTCACCTCACTGTTGCTGGCCGTCCGGCACCTAAAAACCTTCTTCCTTATCCAGTTTATAAAGCTCTTCTTCTTCTTCTCTGTTGTTGTTGTTGTTGTTGTTTCCTCTTTCAGTTCTTTTTCTTTTTCATTCATTCCATCATCCACTTCTTTTACTTCTATGTCCTCCTTCTCCACCTCTGTCTGCTGTCCAGATCTGAATAACTTCAGGAAAAACTGGAAGTGGCCCTTCTTCTTTTTCATCTTCTTCATTTCTACACAGAGGTCCTCCAGGTCATTCTTCTCCTCATCTTCCTGTTTCACTTTTTCCTCCCAGCTCTGTTCTTTCTCAGCCCCATTTTTCTTTTCTTCCCCCAGCTGTTTAATTTTTGTCTCCCACATCTGTCCTTTCTTGAGCAGTTCTCCCTTTCTTTCTTCCAACAGTTTTACTCTTGTCTCCAAACTCTGCTCATTTGTGGCTAGTCATTTTTTTTCTTTCTCCAGTTCTTTTAATTTTTTCTCCCAGCTCTGTTCTTTTTCAGCCAGTTTTTTTCTTCTCTTCCTCCAGCTGATTAACTTTTGTCTCCCAGCTCTGTTCTTTAAAGGCCATCTCCTCACTGAGGTTCTCCTGCAGGGCTTCATATCTTGCCTGCGACTCATTGTCGTTTTGAGACCTCACTGAGACTGTGGTAGATATGGTCCTTCTCCATTAGTCTCTTTTCATTGGCTTGATTCTTTTAATTTTCTTTTTCAGTGCCTTTCTTTGTCTAATCTTCACACTCTTTATATGAGCAAAGAAGACTTTCCTCCACTTCTTCATTTTCAGGAAGAGCTTTTTCTGTTCTGTCTTCTCTCCCTCCAACAGGCTGAGTGTTGTTTATCAGATGGCTGCTGTCTGAACTTCTCCTGAAGAGCTTTGCATTTAGTGTGCCAGCTGCCCCAAACAAATCCAGCTTTGCTACTTGTGGCCTCTGTGATTTTATCGTCTTGTTCTGAGAGTTCTTGCTTCTCAGCCTCCAGTCCCTGATTGTCCAGGTGCTGGGTGTCATCAACCTGCATCTTTGAGCCAAATGTCTGCCCTGTCGACATCCAGGCAGACATTAGGTTCAGCATGCTCTCCTCATTCTCTTTCTCCTTCTCCTGTTCAAAGTTTTCACTTGAGGCATTCTGGGTGGGAGATGTTGGACGCTCCTGAGGAGCATCCTCATCCTTTCCACCCTTGTTTTTTTGTCCTTTCCTTTTCTTTTTCTGCTCCAATGTTTTGTCAAGTGCTTGTTCAGGTGCAAATTCAGCTCTGCTGCATGTGGCCTCCATGATCTAGCTGTCTTGCTCTGAGAGTTCTTGCTTCTCAGCCTCCAGTCTTGGTGCCATCTTGTCACAGCCATGATTGTCCAGGTGCTGATAGTCATCAACCTGCATCTTTGGGCCAAATTAGGTTATACATATATATGTATACACTGGTTTCTACTAATCTTTATGCATACATACATACACACATGTACTAAAATTGTTATTAAACCATGCTCAAACACTAACATTTCTCCCTTCAGCATTACTAAGTCAGCAGCACAAACGAGAAG
Organism: Scatophagus argus; assembly: GCF_020382885.2. Taxonomy (NCBI): domain Eukaryota; kingdom Metazoa; phylum Chordata; class Actinopteri; family Scatophagidae; genus Scatophagus; species Scatophagus argus. The sequence goes on from NC_058493.1 coordinate 12,746,941, forward strand.
CCTTCATTCATTACATACGTAAAATACTTCTTTCTCTACACGTGTGTGGTTAAGTAATGTAGCATGTGCTAGTGCTAGCTGTAGCATTCTAGTTACATTACAAACCAAAACTCAAAATAAATCAATGACACACATCCTAACAAAAGACCAAAAGGATGACGTTTACATGCTACAGAAATTATGTGGTGCACATGTGTGTTGTTTTGCCAAATACTAACCTGTGAAAACACAAGCTATAAGTCTGGATTAAAATTCCAACCATGGTAATATAATTTATTATCCTCAAGCAAATAATATGTGCTTGATTTCAAGGAATGAGTATGATAACTAACTGGTTTTGTGTTCACTCAGCTAGTTTACAGTACCTATACTGGTTAAACATTTAGGGAACATTTCCATTGCATCAGTCCTGTGCTACAGAATAAACACAGACTGTGGGTTGTTTTGTTTGCCACTGGAAAGCACAACTAAACAACATTCCTTTCAAGAGCACATCAAATGCTACATATCTGAGGTCCTTACCAGTGAACATACAGAACATACAAAATGTAGCAAGGGAATATTATTGGAAATGCACAGAGACAATAATGAAGTAATCCTACTGCTCCATTTTTTCTATAGAGGAATATTTGAATCCTTATGTATGAGCCTACATTCATCCATCTGCATTAGACATCTTCCAGACAGTGGTGATTTTAACCTTCTTCTGACCTGCAGATTGTTTCAAGATGAAACAATCTGAAAGGTATTGAAGGCTAAATTAATCTTTGGTGGTATTCGTCACACGCAACTTGACAAAGGTCAAGTAGACCCTGACTCACAATGATGGGAACCACTGCTACAGGGCAATCTCATCTGTCCCTATAGGACTGAGACTACAGCAGAAAAGTGTGGGTCTGTACAAGACACTGAGAAAACTGTGTCTCAGTGAAGTCCTCTTCACCTCTGTTTCCCTCTTTTTTTACACTCAGCGTGTTTCTGATTTTTTTTTTCACGCTAATTTATCACTCCTCTTTCTTTCTATTTGTGCTTTAATGTGCGTTTCTCTTCACTGTGACATCTAAATCCTGAGTCTACACCACGAAGCTTCAGTGTCAGAATCACTCAGGCTGATTCACTTAAATGTTTGTGTCGTACAGTTCTCTGGTCTGCCATAATATTGCATGTGGGGTAACATGAGAGAGGGGGAGACCTACGGCCAACTGGTCACTTATATGGCTCTTAGCTCTGGTGAATTAACATGCAGCAGGGACTTCTGAAACTTCGAAAACTGGATCTGGGAACACCGGTTTGGGAACCTCCTCCTGTGTCCTGCACCTCCACCCCGTCCTTGCTTTCTCCACCCCTCTCCTCCTCCTTCTTCCTCTCTATGTTATTTCACCGCTCCACCGGTGCGCTCAAAAGCCAGAGCGCAGACGAAGCTGAGTGGATGCTAGAGAGCTGACAGAAGAGGGAGCGAAAGACAGACAGATCAGAGAGAGTTCTTTACAGTTACATGCGGGTGCTATAAAACTACCAAGTGAAGCGCAGCCATCAGTGTCCGATCAGCGCAGAGCAGAAGAAACACGGAGCGCCAGTTCGTCCCCCCGCTTCAGCACCGCAGGGAGGAGGCACGGAGAGGAGGAAAGATTCCCCTAAACGCAGTGAGAGCGTCGGATGAGGAGAAGAGGAGAGCGGAGGGCATCGGTTAGGCAAGAACAAGGAGTAAGTACAAAAACTGAAACTTATCCACAATCTGGTGATTGTTGTGAAGTTTCAACTTGTCTGCACTGCAGTTTGCATTTTTAATGCATGTCAAAAAAAGCATATGCAAGTTGTTCCACAAGAGGAGAAATGGAGCTGTGTGTGTGTGTGTGTGTGCGTGTGTGTGTGTGAGAGAGAGAGAGATTATATTTGATTCAAGCGGGTCTGGTTCCTGCACAGCTGCACCCACTGCATGTTTGTTTTACCGCTTTAAATATTTATTCAGCTAGAATATTTCAACTTTGTCAGACAACCAACAAAATGTTTCTCAAAAGCAGCGAAACATCTGGGGTTTCAGCTGCACTCAAAACATGTCTGTCAAGTAACAAGAATGCTCAACATCCTTGTTACCTTAGAAAACTAAAAGCACCTATAATCAGTTCCAGTAAGTTCCTACACGGTATTAAGTCAGGGAAAACTCTTTTCTGAGATGTTATAGAGGAATGCTAAAGCCCACTGACCATTGAGACGTGTGCTGTGAGACTGTCCGATGGAACAGAAACGGGTCCTAAGGTGACACCCATAAAAGAGAAGTTCGGTCACCAGAACATACTGCATATGTAGTGTGTTTTGGTCAAACCCTCATATGGAAAGTAATCAGCTTTGGTGCTTTTGGCCTTTTTTCATTCTCATCTTAATAAAAGTTTGTACATTCAGTATAAGGACTATTGTAGAGCAGCAGGAGTATGGACTACAATACAGATGTTCATTTGAGGAATTATGTAGTGTAGCTATATCACATACAAATCAGATTTCTTCAGTACAGTTTAATTGTTATTCTAGCTGGTGATAACATGTTGCTTTGGTTTTAACAGTCTTGGGGTTCATAGTAAATAAAACGGGAGATGATGTCACCTCTGCCTAAGTGAAGCATCACTTTTCATTAATTTTCCTTGTTCAAAATTCCTCTCATCTTTTGTCTGAGTGATCCTGACAACCCTGAACCTCCCGTATTTTCCCGTCCTCTTGCTTCTCTTTTCTCTCTCCTTCTTCATTCATCCCCCTCTCCACACATCTCTCATACACACACACTCACACATGGACATGCACGTTCATACCAGGATTGTGCAATAGCCAGGGGCGGAGCAAACAGGGTGGCACACCCCCCCTCTACAATCTGACTGGCCACCTTTAGTGCAAGTGTTATTCTTAAATGGGTTGCTGAATTATGGCATAATACGCATATAATGGTATTGCTTGGTTATTATCAGTATACGTCATATCACAATACATTGTCCAAATCAGTACCTCCTCTCTATCTTTCTCAAAACCTCTCATGTTTCGATTTAAGCTTTATTCACAAGGATGTGTAGAATAATATTCCAAAAACAATTCAGTATATAAAAATGTAACACATTGTAACATACTGCCGCCATGTCCACTAATGTCTTCCTCTCTCCCCTTGACTGAACATCAAGCTATTAGTCTAATTTTCTCAGCTCATCAAACCTACTGTAGTTTGGACACTTGGTATACAGAAGTTGATGATTGAATAGAAAACACAGTACATCTCGATCACCCGCTTAAAAGAAATGCACTCATGAAAGCAGTGCATTCACAAACTTCTGTCTTCTTACTTTCAGCATATCTTTTATTTTCAACTATTTGCTGTTTTTATATATAAAAGCACACACACACACATATTACACAGCTAAGTGTTGCAGCACAAATGTGAGAAACAGTGTGCTTGCTTGATTCATGCTTTCACCAGTGGTAGGATGTAAAGGCCATTTAAAGGGCCTCGTTTGTGATTTATTCATAAGGACATCTAAAATTAGTAGCTAAATGTGTTGGACTGGAGCAAGAGAGCAGGGACGGGGGAGACGTGTGTGTGTGTGGGGGGGGTCTCAATATAATTTTCCTATATTCCCTGACAGTGGCAGCTCCAGACTTATTGGACCCTAAATCCGCCACTCACAACACCAAGCCCCGCCTCTCCTTCTCCACAAAACCAATCACACTGACTTCCCGGGAGGAGAGTGAGGTAAGAGAAAGTAATTTTTTATTTTATGTTTCACAAGGTGCTTATTCCATAGTGTGGAAAAAGCCCCCCTTGTGTCCTTTCCTTATTATTATCATCAGTTATTTCAGGGGACCACATGTATGAATGTGAATTGATTGATCAGCTGAACTGTTATAGGTGGTTGCTACAGTGATGAAATGGCAGACGGTGACAGCCATCTTTCTTCTGGTGGTTCTATATCTGGTGATGGGAGCAGCAGTCTTCAGGTCCTTGGAGCAGCCTCATGAGAGGTGGGCAGGATATCTACGTGTGTGAGCGTGTGCATCTGTGTGTGTGTGTGTGCGTGTGTGCATGTGTGTGTGTGTGTATCTCTTGTCCTTCTGTGTACCTTACTACCAGAAGAGCCATCCATCGATCTCTCTACCCTTTATTCACCCATTCATCCATTTAGCCACCATTCTATTACTGCTTTCTGTCGATTAGCTGTAAATTGCTCATGCCTTTCAAGCATTTCTTCTTCCACTGAAAATTACAGGTATTAAGCTGCTAAAAAGTGCAGTGTGAATCTGTGAACACTAAGTGACCGCTATGACCATGACCTATTATCATGATACTTTGCAAATACTTTATAAGGTAAAATATTACTCCTGTGGTGCTGCTTATACAAGCCTTCAGTGCTGTTGATCAAAGAATACTTCATCTACATAGACTGAATGATTGTGTATGGTAGGGCTCTTATTGTGAAGATGTATCTAGAAGGCAGTGGCTATGATGCTGCGACTGGTAAGAATTAATCTGAATGTCTCACTGTGGAGTCCCACAGGGTTCTATAATTGGGCCTCTATAATTCAATCTCTGTATGATTTATGTCAGAAAAGATTTTTCTTCAAAGCTACACTGAAGACATCCAGGTTTGTTAAGTCTGTCATCAAATAGCTCAGAGTTTCCCCACGGTAAAATGAAGAAATGCTGGAGATCAAGGGATTGCACCATAGAGGAAAAATCTGAACTTCACTGGACAACCACAGCATGGAAAAATGTTTAAACTTATCTTTACACAGAACTTCTTAATTTAGGAGACTGTGCTGTACAGCCATTAGTCAGTAACACTGAGTGTTATCCCTCTGTCAAAGCCGGTCAAATAAGGGTTTTGAGAAGGGTGGAAATGTGAAGACACAATAACATTTTTTCTCATCCTTGTTCACTTTCTCTGCTTTCTCTGTCCTAGTGCCCAGCGTTTGGCCATTCTGTCCCAGAAGCTGGAGTTCTTGTCCAGACACCCCTGTGTTAACCAAAGCGAATTGGAGGAGCTGGTAAAGGTGTGAGACTCACCTTACACAAAGAGTGATCTGAGTCATTTGTACATGTAGCTGCAGTGCTTTCAGAACCATGGACAGCTCATACAGCTTCACAGGAGGAGTATGAAGAAACGTTGACATCTGGGGAGTTTATTTTAGTTTTCCCTAGTTGAGTCCTGCTCTCAGTTCTGAACTATTAAACCCTTCTTGGCCACTTACATTCATCTTAATGTATTCACTTTGAGAGTTTAAGATTTTTGAATCATATTTCCATCTTTAATTCATTGGACAGACAACCACACAACCACACGTTCCTGCTTGTACTGCTACAGGAAACACACGGCTCAAAAGCACCTGCTTAAAAGTTTACTAATGTTATTCATGACAGTGGCAAGGAAGCTACACAATATATGTTTTTCCAACCCTTTACTCTTTGTTGATGAAATGTTGATGTGAAACACAAATTTGAACACAAATCTCTTTCCCCCTTCCAGCAAGTTGTGTCTGCGATCCGGTCAGGAGTAAACCCTGCAGGGACACTGACCAACCCCAGCAGCCTGTGGGACCTGAGCTCTGCCTTCTTCTTTGCTGGAACTGTTATCACAACCATCGGTAGGACACAAACAGACACACACACACAGACAGCATGTCTAGGTTTGTTCAGACAGCCACTGGTTCAGACTGATTACTACCACACAAAGTAGTTTCACTTTATGGTGCGAATGTGTATTTGTCTGATACAGCTCTCACTTTAGTACGTATTAGCTTGTTGGATCAAATCTAATAGATTTCCTTTTAAGTGAATGTGTCATGTATCCATTTAGGTGCACACTGATCTGAATGAAACTGTTACGGTCCGTTATGCAACATAACTTCCTGCTGCGAGAAGTGGAGGGTGAAGGGTTCTGGATATAATCAAACTCATACTCAGTGCTGCTTGGCCATAGATCCACTGTGTGTACGTGTGTGTGTGTACATGTCTACACTACCCTGTTTAACTCCTGATCTTTCTTACACTCGTCTTATTATCTTATTACTTCCTTTTTTCTTTTTTGCTTCTTTTGTTTTGTAGACAGTCACTTAACCACACCTAAATGTAGGAGCACTGCTGTTGAAGCTGTTACTGCAGAGGTTCGATCTGAGGGTACAATAGAAAAAGAAGGAATAGAAATTTTACTTTAAAAATATCGTGTGACACAAGTAGACAAATAGTGTGTCATCTCTTTCATCTTTCATCTGATCTCATGAAAAGGTGATTTATTTGCAGTCTGTTTGCCCCTCTGTCCTCTCTGCAGGTTTTGGGAACATCTCGCCCCACACAGAAGGGGGAAGGATCTTCTGCATCGTATACGCCTTGCTTGGGATACCTCTATTCGGCTTCCTATTGGCTGGTGTGGGAGATCAGCTTGGCACCATATTCGGCAAAGGCATTGCCAGAGTTGAGAAAATGTTTGTGGTGAGTCTGAAGGTAACATATAGAAACACTTAAGGTGTCTCTGTATGTTACTGTTTTTCACAGGAGAATTTTTATAATGCTATTGCCTGCAGCCAACTGTATAGAATATGATGAGACTATTGATGCAAAAATACAATATTGTTGCAAGCTTTTGCTCATACATTTACTGTTTCTGTAGCACATGCTGCCCCAATGGGACTCAAATTCAACATTTTCAGGATCATGACAATGTCTTTTAAACAGAAATGATCTAAGATGGTTTAGAAACTCAAAAAAACTAGAAATTGATATTGTTAGTGCACGCTAAGGCCGACAGTAGGTGTGTGTGCTGTGTGTGTGTGTAAATGAGCCCTGTGCCTGCACACTTTAGATGCAGTGAGAACAAAGCCTTTGACCTGAATTTACATTTGGATGAATAATTCTGCAGCTGAGTGGCATACTGAGACAGTGTCTGTGCATAACGGCTCCACTTAAGACTTAAAACTTAAAACTGTTAATCATTTCTGGTTTTGATTTACAGTGGGTTGGTCGTCGGAGTTCAAACTAAGTACCTGGAGTCTCTTATTCTGAGGTCCAAACTCGTTAAAATGCTAAAACTATCTGAATGAAGAGCAAGTCTCATAATTGCTGCTGTTCAACAGTAAACTTTCAAGTTGTTGTACTCATTTTTCATCATGTTTGAATTTTTAATTCTATTTCTAAGATGAACTTGGCTGAAAATAAAGCTGCCCTAGTGACTTTGGCATTAACATGTTGTTACGAGCTTGTAGATTCCAAAAAGAGAAATAAAGCTCACACAGTTTGCGCTCAACTTTTTAAACTTGAGGTTGCTGTTATGAATAATTTGCTTTACAGTCTTGAATGAAATGAGCAGAAAATCTGAATGAGTTTCTCCTTCTGCTGCTCTTAGGGCACCCGAGGGACTCAGTAATGAATATTATGATTAAGGCTGAGTACAGAGGACAAAAGTTCATTGTGTAAGCGCGTGTTTGCCAAATCCATATTGCTCTGTGTCCACTGCTGCACTATCCCCAGTGTGAATGTCCTTTCTTTTCTATTGCACCCGAGGGACCAATTTATGGAATAATGCCATTGCTGCCTACAGCATCAAGCTGTTTTACCATATCTATTGTTGGTCTTTGGTGCCGAATGAAATGTTAGATGGATTGCCATGAAATGTGTTGCACACCTTAATGTCCAATATAGGATGAACTGTAATAACTTTGGTGATCTCTTGACTTTTCATCTGGTATCATAATTTTTTAAATTTTTTTTAATTTTATTTCTGTCCAGAGCCAGTTTGGGCCTTGTGAAACAGAAAATATTGACAGTTTTTCTTCTTTGGCTCCTTTGGCACCTCCACATGAAAGCTCTGGATGTGGTTTGCACATTGATAATATTGTCTCTGGGTGCATGGCATTAGTATTCTGATGTTAGCACAAAATGCTTGGTGAAATAAGACTTCTCAGTCTTCTCAGAGCCACTAGCATAATTATAGACTCAGTCTTCTTAAGCATCAAATCAGCAGCCTGTTTTTTTGTCTTCCCTTTATGCTGGCTTCCACACAACATTCAGTATCGTACTTTACTCTCTCAGTGTTACTCAGTATCTTGTACTACCTCTCCTCAACCGCTGGACAAATTTGTTGATTGTAGCATAAAAATATCAATATTAGATCTGGATTTACTCTTTCAAGCACCTGCTTGCCAGCAGCCCAGCAGTTAACGTGAAGAGACAAATAATTTGAGGCTTACAGTCCGGCGTCCTCAGTTTCTGTTCCATAGCTCAGATCTCCTTCCACAGTTTAATCCTCGGTGCAATTCAATAAATGAAACAACTATTTTTAGAGTTCAGTGTTCAGCATCCTCGGCTCAGAGGTGTCTGAGCCGAGGATGCTGAGGAAACTGCTCAACATCCTAAACAACAAGTCACACCCCCCACAGAACGCCACAGGAAGTCCTTCCTCCCTGTGGCTATCAAACTCTTCAATTCATCCCCTTTCTCCACATAGGACAATAACAATTTATCCTGCACTACAGTTAACACTTTAAGATTGTATCCGCACCTTATCCGGTGCCATTCTGCGCCTTATCTGCCGTTATCTATCTATATCTCATGTATATACAATATACTGTTATTTTTTTTATAGTACTCTGTTATTTTTTATATATTATTATATTTTGTGGGGAAATTACTTTCTACTTTTGTATGCTTCTTTGTATTGCAACCCTGGCACAACAATTTCCTGCGGGATCAATAAAGTTCTTATCTTATCTTATCTTAGATTAGGTTTTAAGCAAAAAAACAACAAATCCAAGATGGCGTCAGCAACTGATTAGATGTAAAAAGACTTTCATTTTTACATTAACTTACAGACATTATTTCTTTCCTTCTCTTAACAAAATCAGCTGTTCCAATCACTCCAGCCGTGTCTCCACATCACCACATTTTCTTGTGCCCAAAATAATTCAGTCATATTGTACAATTTCCTGAATACTGTCTTATCAGAGACATTCCAGAAAGGCTCACACTAACCTTGAACAGCCTCCTCAGTTACACAGTTATTGTCTCTTTCAGCCTTTTCTGCCTAAAAAAGTCAACTTGATCATTTACTGATATTATCATTTAGTCACTTTACGTGATTATAATTATTCACTTTACCTTACTTTGTGTGATTTTGATTATACATTTTGATTTCCCCCGCTAGAGAAATATTCACCACGCTGCATGCATGTTTATAGCGATCACAAACAGATCAGAGCTCTAGAACTTGTAAAGGTACCTGTTGCACAGTTGAAGTTCACTGTCAAATTACTTGTTTTCTGTCCCTCTGTCCTGTAGCACTGGGACATCAGTCAGACAAAGATCCGCGTCATCTCCACCCTGCTGTTTGTGTTGTTTGGCTGCCTGCTGTTTGTGGCGCTCCCAGCAGCCATCTTTAAACACATCGAGGGTTGGTCTGCGCTGGAGTCCCTTTACTTTGTGGTCATCACCCTGACTACCATAGGATTTGGAGACTTTGTGGCAGGTACAAACACAAAGCCAATGACTGAAGACCAATACAGACAGACAGACAGACACATTAAGCCTTTCAGTCTCTCTGCATCAGACCTGTATATCTCATCAGGTGGACTGTTTTGGATTCTGTCGGATGTATCACAGTCATTGCCTCTGTCTGCCTCTGTCCCTGTGTCTAGGTGGCTCAGAAATAGAGTACTTAGATTACTATAAACCAGTTGTATGGTTCTGGATTCTGGTGGGACTAGCCTACTTTGCTGCCATCCTCAGCATGATAGGTGACTGGCTCAGAGTCATCTCCAAGAGGACAAAAGAAGAGGTATGAGACTGTTGGTTTGATTCACACCTTCTTTTACTTCTATTGCAAGTCCTTTGTGTCACTTTTTCTTTTTTTCTGTCAACTTACCTGTTTGTCTGTCTGTGCTTTTACCTTGTACATGTCTTTGTCTCTTTCCTTGTGTTGCTCAGAGACACTCTAGCTTACAGTGCCAAGCCCCAGCCTCAACTTTTGCCCTCTGCTTAACTTCATTTCAATGATAAGACTCTTTTCTAATCCAATCGACAGTCTGCTATCTAAACACGGTTGTAGACCATTACTGTGAGCATCTTCAGGGAGAGAGAGAGAGAGAGAGAGAAAGAAAAGGTGATTTGCACAATGTCTGATGATGTCCTTATCAGAAAATATATCTACAGCTGTCTGTGCTCTAAATATAACAGAGGTTATGTAAATGAAATAGAACATCTGGGTGTTTTCACAGAGACACTTAACTGAAAAGCTTGGAGGTTCCCATCCAGAGTGATTAAGTCGACAAGTTTGTTGTAATTAGAGTTCACTGCACTTTGACTTTTGGTGATAGGTGAGTGTGAATAAAGATTTGGTCATACTTTTGAGCCAGTTCATAACTAAAAACCTTTTCAACAAAAAAGGCTTGTATCTTTGACTAGTTAAATGAGACTGGTTGGAATTGTTAAGTGATGATACATGATGTATTGTGTGTGTGTGTGTGTGTGTGTGCACTAATCCATGTTTTCTCATGCTGAAGTCCTGCTCTAATACGCCGTAATCAAACTGGCCTGTAAATGTATGTGTTATTGTCACAAGGCACTGGAATATAGTCATGACTAGAGGCGAGGCAGTGGTTAAAGTGTTTGTGGTTGGTAGACTGTCTCTAAGGCTGCTGCAGTTGTTTTTATGGGATATTAGGAGAAAACTGAAGCATGCTGGTGTACCTTTAAGGCACACAGTTATCCTGGTTAATATCCAGAAGGCTGTGCACACCTCGCTTCTTCCTTTTGTTCAAGAATTTCCCTTCAGGGATAAATAAAGGAATTCTGATTCTGATTCTGATTGTGTTTCAGTCTTATTTTTTGTCTGCCTGCCCTGAATGAAAACAGAAGCAACAGTGGAAAACTTGGCTGTATTCATTAGTAGTAATTAGCCTGTCCTGCTGTCGAATGTCATGGCACTGTGTGCAGTACAGAACATACAGTTTGCTCTCGCTGTGTTGACTTAAGTCCAATGTTACTTGTCCTTGGAGATGTTTTGTACTGTCAGATATTTGGCAGCATGTGGCAGCATGACCTCTGCAACACACTGAAGACCTCTGTTGTACTATCACGCTGTTCTCTCGAAGAAATATGCATATCGTTTTTTTCAAAGTGTATTCAGCTGCGTGTGCATCCCGTGTAGTAACAGATTTGTTCTTTTAATGTGATTGAGTTGACTTCCTGGTCAGTGACATTGTCTCTCTCTCTCTCTCTGCTTCACTCTGAAACAAAAAACATAAAAGTGCGCTAAGAAAACCGACAGCCTCTAAATGAAGTTGTCGTGGTCCTCTAGCTCAGTAGAGGACCATGGATTTATGATTTATTGTATTTGTCAGCTTGTGGAACAAAAATCAAGCTGAGTGGAAGAAAAAGCAGTTAAACTTGGACATCGTAACAGGAAAAAATGTGATATCTACTGGATGTTCATGAATGCACCAACAAGTACAGTTTTGAGAGCAGTAACAGTTTGAATCAAAATCCATTAAGATACGGAGAGAATATACAGTAAATTTGGCTAATACAGTAAAGGCTGTGATGGAAAACTGCAGCAAAGCCTTAACTCCTCTGCATGTTGACTTTTGCATTGCACTGAACTGAGTGGAAACTCACAGCTGCAGCAAAGCACATTACTGCAGACTCACAAAACTGCTGTCCTCACACAAAACAACCAAAAAGGTCCTTCAAAGATTACCCCTAAAAGCTGATTCAGTTGTTCGCTTGTACTCTTCTTTTCTTTCTTTTAGATCTCATACAACAGTTTCAGGCACGACCACCCACCATTTATGCATATCCCTCCATCAACTTATTTTACGCTGTCTCTTTCCTTGCAGGTAGGAGAGATCCGAGCTCATGCTGCAGAGTGGACCGCTAATGTCTCAGCAGAGTTCAAAGAAACTCGCCGACGTGTCAGCGTTGAGATCTACGATAAGTTCCAGCGTGCCGCCTCAATTAAACGCAAACTGTCCTCGGAGCTGGGGTTTAGCCCCGCTCCAGAACTCACACTGCCCAAGAGGACCGTGTCGGTCAATTTCAATGATGACAAGAACGAGAGGGACACGGGGCTGCAGGGCCTCATGACACCTCTTACAAGAAACGGCGGCGTGTTCATGAACGGTTTGGACCCAGAAAGAGGCGATATCTCCGTCATCGAACACCTTAAATAGAAAGAGGAAGGTCAACACCCTTTCAGCTCTTTCCAAAGTCTTCCCATTTGTCATAATTGGTGGCAGCAGTGCTGAGAGCAGAGCTGCTTGACCAAATGAACTGATTTTATTAGCAAATCGAGTAGAAATGACAATGAGAAGAAGAAGAAATGTAAAAACATTTCAGTGGATTGACAGTGGGACACTTCCCCACTCTCTTCTCTCTGGTGAAACAAAGAGCAAGAAGAAGAAGAACATACAGAGCTGATCTTATTGAAAATTGCATTCATGGGTGTCAACTAAGTCTCACCTTGGAAGAAGGCAAACTTGCTCATTGATGATTATTTGGGTTTATTTGGGATTATTTGGATAATATCAACAAGTTAACCCTTGCTAAAGGACAAAAAAGTTTTTAAAAACAGTATAAAAGACCTTATATCTGACAGTTAAAAGAATGTCCATGATGCCTGTCTGTGTTTGCAGCACCCGTATATTTTACATTTTAACAAGTTAGTATACACTTTTAGTAAGCAGCTTTAAAACATATGAACATTTTTTATTTTGTGGGTTTTATTTTGTAGTCTTTGACATTTTCTTTCTTTACTGGACAGTTGGTAGTATAGTGGGAGGCAGGAAAAAGAAAAATGATGTTATATATATGGTTGAATGTGATGGTATCAGAACTGATGATATCTGAGCCATAAATATGGTGGATTCTGATAGGGAGAGGCAGCTCTTGTGATAAATGACTGCAGAATGTAAAGATGTTGAGGTGGTCTGATATGGTGGTTCTTGAACTACACTTGAGATGTGGCAATGTGTTATATGAGCTCATTTTAGTTCACATTTATGTGTAATAACTCAGTAAAATGTATTTTTACTGCACCAAAAACTAAAACATGAACCTTAAAAGTATTTTAAACTCTTTCTGTATGTAATTTCCACCTCAGCTGAATCCACTTGACATATTTTAGAGTCTAAACCTTTCTTGCTGGTTTCACTAAGTTGAGGTTATAGAGTAGCTTATGTAAATGGGGTTACTAGGTGGGATAGTGAATTTGTTATCAATTGCCCTTCACGGTTTGGTTTCTAACAATCAAGACAAGCCACTATATTAAACAACAGTCCCATTAGACATACATTTATTTACTCCAGTCTTTTACAACATGTATGTTGTAGGTAGGTAAATGTTCTAATTTACACAGTCACTTGTAGTTCAAGTAGTTAACTCGTACTTAGGTTACAGTTAGGTTTTTTATGTTTCTTTTTCAAAACAGTAGTTTTTCAGTGCAGCTTCCTTCCTACCATTCAAACATGCTTTTGGGTAACTGTAGAGTTGTATCTCTGTCATCCCACTAAGCTGTGTAGCCAGTACTTAACAGCTTGCCCACTGTTGTTTCCAGGCATCCATTTTAGCCTACAGTCTTTAGATCTTCTTTTAGGTCTCTCTCTCTGATCTTTGTCACCATCTCTTCTCAGTTTTAGAGAAGAGGAAGCAGGTGCCAGAAGTGTGTCTCTCTGATTCTCTTCTCCATCGCTGTGCCTTAAACTCTACTTTGCCAAACCAAGGACAAACACATTACACTATGAAGTGGACAACTGAGTTTTCATGCATATGTTGGTATATCACTAAGGACTTTGTTTACTTCAACTGAGAAAAGGTTTGAGGTGTTTTATAAGCTCAGTGTTGTCGGTTTATGTCCAGTACAATAAAGCTAAATCAGCTGTTTGTGCTCATTAAGTTCTGCTGGCTCTGCAGCCACATGTGATCATAGTCATCCAATACTTTGTGTTTTCTATAGTAATATGATTGATATGACTCAGTGGACTGAGTATACTGTTTCAGGCTTGACTTTTTAAAAATTTGTTTTAATGTTTGGAAGCAGAAAATGTTTATGTTCTGATGCAGTGACGCATGAATGATGCAATGCCCCTTTGAAATGTTCATTTATGTGAGTAGGTTAAACATTTATCAGTATCATACGGAGCTCTGATATTACTTCTTCTGCAGCAAATGTTTCAGTTTACTCTCTGCTGATCAGCCCAATGCTGCTATAATTCACGGTGAACTGCATTTCTGAGTAGTACAAGATGCCACATGTCTTGCAAACAACTGTTGAACATAAATGCATCTGATCTGTCACTGTCAGTTGGAGTACCCCTGATGTCCTGGAGAACATCGTGTCTCTGGTTTAATCAACGTACTGTGGACATGCAAGACCTGAATGATAAGAGTGTGAGAAAACTTGTTTACATTGATGAGACGTGATGCTTTGGTAGGAGGTTCACACATGTGGATTTGCACATTGAAAGCTTATGAAAGCTTCAGATGTTACAGCACGAGTAAAATAGACTACAAATAGGAATAAGTGGTAGTAGACTACAGTAGGAATAAATTCAGTCTTAATGCCTAGCTTTCTCTCTCTCACACACACATACGTGCACAAATACACAATGAGGATTTTCTTCCACATGTGTGTGCCTGTCAGTGAAACTGCACTTTGATCCGAAAGCCTTTGAACATAACACCGTGCTCTGTCTTCAGCAGCTAACCAGTCCATCCAGTCACAAGGCTTCGATTTCGTTGTTATGCGACATTAACGACAACTGCACGGTTTGGCATTGAAACTTTTCTCTTTAACGATCCAAGCAAGAGAATTTAACACTTAGATCATTACCCACTTATACACAGGGCGAGTGAAACCAGTTCATATCTGACTGCTTGATTAGGTTGACCACAATCTAGTGTGTAATGATTTGTCAGGTACAGCTTGTGGTTTTATATGGTACAGATGATATGCTGTCAGCAGCAGGTAAGAATTTTCATGATGTTATAAGAATCAAGGACACTTCCAGTTATCTGATCTTTTTCAGTCCTCACCGATTTCCAGCTGTGAGAAATGAGGCTTTTAAGTCCAACAGATGAACTAACAGAAAGATGAGATACAGATGTTTTTAACTGTAGCAGTCTGGATGGTTCAGCACTAACACTGAATGACAATAGTAGTGCCATTACACTGTGTGGTGGCTGCTTCGCTCTGCCTTTGCCTTCTCTCATTGCTGTTCATTTTGTCTACAAACATGTGACATTACACAATCATTTTATTTAGCTATGCTAAAATGAAACTAACTCTGAGACTTTTTTCATTTTCTGCTAATGTGATAGATTTGTTCATGCTTTCTATGATGATGATCATGAAAACTATTTTTCTAAACTGTATTTATGTGTCTTTCTACACTAATGTGAGTCTGGGAGGACATGTTAAATAATACATAATACTATCTGTAGAGCTTACTCAAACACAATGTAACAATGATTTTTGTACAATATATGACTTGAAAATATACCAGATTTCAATTACTTCTCTGTTTGTTGTTTTATTCAAAGTGCTCAGTCATATGATCTGTCAGGTTTGTTTTTTTTTAATTAGCAAACAACAAAAGAAGTTCGATCCATAAGCTCTTCCATCTTCTCAGCAAAAAAGGTTTAAACTCGGTAATAATAATTAGTACAATACGTACAATAATTGTTTGAACTTCAGGGGCTTTCTCTTGCCTGAGAGTCACTTTCCTGGAATTTTTTTCAGTAACAAAAATGATAACTGTCTATACATGGGTATACTGCAAATAGGATCTGCTAATTTGGCATTTTTTTTAATGTTGCAAGTTTTCCCAAATGTCTTCATCTTCATAGTTAACTTTACATGTTCAATATATAGTCATGAATATTTACAATTCTAGACAAATATTCCATAAAATTTCGTCAAATTTTCAATAGTTTTAAAGTTTCTTGCCAACTTGTCAACTAATGACCTACTCATTCTCACCACCAGCAGACATAACTCTGCTTTATGAAATATTTGGAAGCACATTAATCAGTATCTTTTCTTCTTTCACACAGTTCACAGCCACAGTGAACCACAGAGTAATTATTAGTGTTTAAACTTCCTGAAGGATACAGTGGTCTGATGAGTGTGGCTGGCCACTGACAGCAGGTCTTATGATGCGTGAGGTAAAGTTATCAAAGCAGGAAGTGCAGACCAGAATCAACAGCACACAGTCAGACAGATACAGTACACTGGTTCATTTCACATGATATTTTCTCTATTGTAAGGGTCCATCTCGTCAGTCAAGGCTGCGAGAGCCAGGAGATGTACAGGAACCACAGGACTGGTTATGGTGTAATCAAAATCAGATCCATAAAAGAACAGAAAACTGGCTGCTGGTAATGGTCAATATGATCATTTAAAGCCCAGAAGCCACACAAAAATATGTTGTTCTTACTGTTACTTGTTGGAGCTTCAGTGTGCAGGAGGACAGACATGCAGAGCCCGAGAGCTGTAACGAAGACATGAATGATTATTCAAAGTAGAACATTTTGTCATATAGGAACAGTTCAACATTTCTGGAAATAGACTGATTTGCTATCTTGAGTAGAGTTAGATGAGAAGATTAACATCACTGGGGAGCACATTAGTCCAGTGGTTAGCACTCCAGGTCCTCGTGACCCTGCACAAATAAATAGTCAAGAAAATGGATGGATGGATGGATTAACATCACTCTTGTGTCTCTCCAGAAACATATGGCTACAGGCCCAGAGACAACAGATGGAGCGTAGCTAAACGTGATACAAAGCCTCTTTTCTGGTTCTTAGGAGTAGTGTATTTTGTGCACGGTCCCTGATATAAATAAATTAAATTAAAAATCCTGTAAGCAGCTGGATAGCTGACTTTTTTTGCGAGGGGATATGTTCCAGACTATATCTCGGCATGGTGCTGTAACATCAGTGTGAGGTCACTCTGCAAAACAGCAGAATGATCAGGAATTTAGTGATGAAAAATAGCCTGGCACATAATCTCAGGTAAAACTATTAATCCTAACTTTTTTATGCTTTTGGTGCTATTGATCTCATCATATGAATCTCTGCAAGAATGACTGAACTGTTGCTTTAAAACATGTCTAGAAAGGATACCTTGTTATAGTCAATTTAAAAACATGTGCAGGCTCTTACATACATATAGCACAGAATACATACAAAAACCTCTGCATTTTCTCTGCTCATACAAGTATTCGCTCTATAGATAGCTGAGTTGTTGAGCTGAGCTGAGCTGAGCTGAGCTGAGCTGAGCTGAGCTGAGCTGAGCTGAGCTGAGCTGAGCTGAGTACAGTGCCCATCCTCTGGCCTATGGGGTTCTGGGAGTTTGCACCACTGGACCACATCACATGCTCAGTATCCTATCCATTCCAGGACAGGACACACCCAGAAGTCACTTCACCCAGATCATAAAATAAGAAAGAAAGAAAATCACAAGGGCAGTGTTCAGTATTTCATTACAGCACTTTCTCTACAGTGGGGTCAGTGGACTATCCACGGTAATCAAGGCACTGTAATTAAAAAGACATGGTGAGCTGGTGAGTTCTCCAAATGTCATTTTACTTTGAGCGCCTCAAATAAATCAGTCTCAGTAGCAGAGGCTGTACAATCTCATCAGATAAAACCAATACAGTCTAAATGTCTCTGTACCTCCAAGTTTCATAGAAAGCTTATGATCAGCTCCACAGAGCAGAGCCCTGATGTATCAGCCATTCTGCATCCTTGTTCAACATGAGTCGTTTCTGAAAGTAATTTGCCTGAGGGAAGTTAATGTTTCAAAACACTGAAACTACAGGAGTCACATGAACTGAAGCATCCAGTGGCTTTTGTGTTGATTTCATTCTAATGGTTTCTATTTTTAGTTCTGTGATTCTTTGCCACAAAGGTGCTGTGTGCTGTAAAAAGCCTGGGGACGCTGGTTTTTAAAAATAGCTTGTTCTCTCTGGGTGTAATTGAACATTCTCCACCCAAGAGGAGGTGGTGAGTGCAGCAAGACAAACCCCTGAAAGTCAAATGTACAGTAGTTTCAGTGCAAACTCCTGGCAACAGGGTCAGGTGATTAGGCTGTTTTTTCTTTTAAGAATATGCATTTGAATGATTTATTCATTAAACTTATTCATGTATCAATTCTTTCTCATCCAAAGATCCTTTGTCATCCTTTTGTCTCTCCGGTGGTGCCCAGGCTTCCTGTCCCTTCTCACAGAGGACTCAGACACTCAGATATATTGGCAGGTTGCCCCTGACAGCAGACAGACACAACTTCAACAGGACACGTGCTTCATTTAACCTGCCCCAGATGCCAGGTGTTGGTGTGGCTTTGCAGCATAGCAACACGTCACATGCACGCAAACTCAAAACCAACAAGATTTTAAGACCTTCAGAGTCTGCTGTGTGCTGCCAGTTGCCTTGTTTCTTGTTAGTTCGCATGCGAGGAGAATTCACTAATCACAATGAGTACAACTCAGCCTGTGAAAGCAGCAGTATATGTTTTCTGTGCTTTGTAAGAGTAAATTTATAAATGATTCAAGTAGCTCCACATGAGTGTCTCTGTTTAAGGACTGGACATCTGTAAGAGGAAGCCTGTGGTACAAACTAGTTGCATGAAGTTTGAAAGAGTTTATCAGGTACGGAGGGTCTAATGAGAGACACTTTCAATTTGCATTTTAGGAAGTTTTGGAGCTTACCTCATAGCAGGGACAGGAAGTCAGGGTATCTGTGTCTTATAAGACATCCAACTTCAAGGGAATGCAAAAGTGCTTGAGTGCATCTTTTAACACACACCTGTGACAAATGACAGTGATGACACAAGAGTTAAGGCAGGACATCAGAAGCAGTGTTAAATACTGTGCACTCAACTTGTAGTTAATGCTATAAAAGAAAATCTATCAGTAGCGTCCTAAGATGATTATATGAGCCTAAAAATGAAAAGAAAAAAAAATCTTGTTTACTTGTTGCTTTAGTGTTTGCTCAATTATCAGCCCATACCAAACAGAACATGTTTTGGTATCACTTTCTAATAAGGCATGCCGTAAAGGTTTTATAGGTTTTAACTTATACATCCATTAATGGTCAGTAAATAATTTACTTGTGCTTTACAGATCAGTTAAAATCCATTCATAGAGAACTAAGGAGAAAACAATAGCTGAAGGGTGTTTTTTTCCAACTTAAGGGAGTGAATTTCTTCTGTTTATGGACAACAGTTGATTAGAAGGCATTATTAAATGTTTTAATAACTATTTTCAGCCTTTGGTTACAGCTTATAAGCCCTTTGAAAAGGATGATTTGAAAGTGGTACCCATGTGATGCATTGCTCCATCAATTGACTCCTGGGAACCTGAAGCTGCCTCTTGGTTATATTTTGACAGATTACATAATTTAAAAAGTAACTGAAACGCACCACCATTTGTGCGACTCTTCTTTTTGTCTCTTTGCCCTCCATCCTGTTCACACAAACTGGTTGACACTTCCTGTCAGTGACTCTCCTCTGGCCCTGAGAACTACTGCTTACATAGTGTTGTCGGGTGAAGAATGGGACAAATCATGCATACAGCAGGGGGATTGACAGTCGGTCAGTCTGTCCGTTTTAAAGACAGACACACACACAAGCGTACGCAAACACACACACTCTCCAGTCCGAGTGCCAGTGATAACATAGCTCAGTGGACCCGTCTCCTCATTTCCCGTGTCCTCTTCCAGAGTTGGTTCTGGCACTGCAGCTTCCGCTAACAGCTCCAGCCAGAGACATCAGAGCAGGACAGTATCCGCTCTGAGGTGTGACAGTGTCATCACATCACTGTTCCCATAACCCACAATGCCCTGCTGCCCCCTCACCCGCTGCCCAGCACGGAGAAGCATACATGAGATTGCGTGAACAAATGTCAAGTCCTCAGTGATACTCCAAGAAGGTACTGATGAACAATCTTTTCTGTTCTTCCTAAACGTGTCCTCAGCAGGCCTCAGAAGACCAAGAGGTCAAAAGGTCGGCACACATCAATACCTATAATGCTAACATCTATCCACCAGCAGAAAAGATCAATGTTATTGATCCAAAGTCGTGTTCCTCAGACATACTGTGATGGTTTGCCCACAGAAATCCCACTAATTAAGTGTGACATTTCACATAAGCCGCCGTTCTCCTGTGTTTGTACTGTCAGCATGAAGGACACCTCATGATATAAAACATATTTAATGTTTTCAGAGTTGAAGAGCAGACATCAGGTCACTGTGTCATTTTGGTGCTAGCAGGAAAATCAATTAATAATGGGTTAGAGATGTTACATTCACTCGTGGGTGGTCAATCTGAGCAGTGAACAACTACGAGTCTATTAGAAAAGGAACAATAATAATAAATAAATAAATATATATAAATAAATAATGAGATAATCTTTAGTGTTGATTACAGCTATCTTTGTGCCTATTTTTTATTGTACAGGTGTGTGTAAATGCTTTTTTTTCCAGTTTCATAGTGGCAGTGGCAACTAAATGTCAGTGGCTGAAATGTGTCTCTGAAGTTACAAAGTTGCACAGTAGTTACGTCTGATGTAGTAATTCTCAGAGGAGCCTGTCACTGATCACTTTGATAGTGCAGACAGCTTGATACAGCCAAACAAAAATCCCTCTACCATTGTTATACTCCATAATGAGAAAATGTTTCGCACTTGTATCCTCTCTAAAGTTACACAAAATGTTTTTTGTGTAACTTTATGAGCAAATGCTAAATAGGTGTGCCTTGATATCTGATGTCTTGATATCTCATCAACACCACCTTTTGGTGATACAGTGAACTCTAATTAGATGCAAGGTGGACCAGGACCAGAAGGCTCATTGTGGCCTGATGTCCTGCAGGCTGCGAAGTAAGTGAAGGTTGACTTGCAAATGATAAGTTTATTCTAAAATTCATAATCACATCATAATTAACAATATGTCTGTGACAGCAGCCATTAAGCTACAAATGAGAAGGTATTGTGTCCTTTTAAAAAGGTACATCACTTTGTCACTTCATCCTCAACTAATTGAAATATGTTTCTGTTAAAGAAGCCAAACTGTCCTCCTCTCTATTTATCTGTGGAATAAAAAGTTTTCTAGTTGGCATTCTGGAAAATAACCCAAAAATCTTCTCTCTCTCTCAGATGTTTTCTTTTCCTCCTGACAGATAAACGTCTTCAGTCTGAAGTGTATCCTGCCCTGACAGACCATCAGCCTCAGCCCTGCACACTCACATCCAACAGCCTTCCTGCATATGGCTCAGGCTCTCCACCCTGTGGTGACTGTGTTGTGTATAACAGCCACACACACACACACACACACACACACACACACACACACAGATACACATACTCCAACAGAACCTTTCTGAGGTTATAATCAAATAAAAATAATCATGTGCGTGATAAAGACTCTACACAACTTCTGAGGCAGTTAAAAAGGTTTAGTATAAAAAAAGCAATTTTGAACTATTTGGCATCAGAACTGTTTACAGTGGACAACAACACTGATCTACACCTAAATAAAAACCAGAAACAAACATACAGACATGCTTTCAGCATTAGTAGCAAACATCAGTATAAAAAAAATAAAAAAAAAAATAATCAAATGTGTTTTTTTGAATTCAACTATAAAATATTCAGAGAATAAGAAACAGTCAGAGGAAAAATCTCTAAAATCTTAGCTGCCATTAGCAATCAGGTGACATGTTACAGGCCTCACAGACAGAAGCATAGCTATCATTACTGTGTATCTTATCTACTATGTACAAAGTTCTCACACCGAGGACATCAGATCATTGCAAAAGAAAATGAAGTACAACGACAGAGCCAGTGACAAAGACATAAAGAAACTGTTAGAAAGTGAAAAGATGAAGACAGAGGAACAAAACAATGCTGCTTTCACTTGTTCTAAAACATGTAGGAAATGTACATATCTGACATCTCAAAGATGCAGAGTTTGATTAAAAGTTGAAAAAGTAGTGCTCCAAGGAAAATCAGCATGTGAATAGTACACACCTGAAAAAAAAGGAAAGGTGCATCTAAAGTGTTGGACCCTTTGAGGATGGATGTTACTCTAAAATAAAATGTGTCTCTAAAGGTAAACGTGGGATGATAACATTTTGTGTATCGATGAGTGTATCTGTGTGTGTACATCTACTGAAGGCGACAGTTGTCTTCTTGCTGTGCTTGTTCTCTCAAAAGCTGCTTCTCTTTGTGCTCTGGAGTCTTCGATAAACTCTGTGAACGACGCGTGGGTTTGTCCTCGCCACCCGGGGTGACACACTTACTGCTGGAGCTGTCTGTGGAGGGACTCTGGACAAGTATGGGCCCCAGAACCTGTGGAGGACAAGCAAAGTCACAAGATGAAAAGAACTGAAGAGAAAAGGGAAAAAACACATCAAAGTTAAAAATGTTTGTGAATAAAAGAATGAACGTTCATTTTGGTGGCAGCACTTGAGTCCAAATGAACGTGCGTAAAACTGACTGAGACATCTGACATTGTGAGACATTGTTTCCTCGTGACTGTTTTGATCTGAGTCTCTGTGTCCTCTAATTCACCACTGGTTCACTTCAGCTGACCTGACACGATTAGAAGCTGACGTGTAGCTGCTTACCTTGCCGTCAGGTGCAGATGTGTGGCCGGTCTGTCTGGCAGCCAGCCGGGGACTGCAGCGCTTCACTGTGGTTCTCCTCATGATGAATGGACTGGACTCCCCCAGAGGAATATCAGCAAACCCTGTGAGAGAACACATGATTGAAAAAACAAAAAAACTGGTGCCTTGTTTGGCCAACTGGTATTCCACATAGTGATTCATCAGGTCTGTGAAACTGCACCTGTCTCTATCCTGTGTTTGAAACACAAATCTGGAAGGTATTAGTGTCATTTCAAACAAACAGAAATCCAGATGTTGTTGATGCTCATTTTTGTGATTCTCTGTAATATTTAATGTTCTCCTTATAGTTTATATCTAACTACATCAGAGCAACATTAGACATCAGACTCTTTAAACTAGACCTCCCACATGAATATGGCACAGAAGAAAAACAAACCACAGATGCTTGTCCAAGTGTTGGTGAACTTGTGACAGAGGAGTAACATGTACCTTTCTGCACCAGCTCAGGAAGTCCTTCTGGTTTGAAATCCTCATCTTCCTGTTCACTTCTTGGTTTGGGTGTAGTCACTGTGTTGGCTTTGATCTTCTTTGTCAGGTTGTGCAGGGCCTCCTGGGCGCTGTCTTTATCACTGATGTCACGGTGACCCCGTTTCCCTGTAGATGACCCCTGAGGAGACCTCAGAGGTGTTGAAGGAGCCATGTTCTCGGTGTTGTCATCCACTTTATCTTGCTGATGTCTGGAGGAAGACTTCCTTGCCGAGCGCCGGGGGTGAGTACAATCACTGCTGCTGGAGAGGACGTTAGCTTCGTTAGCACGTTGGCTGTTAGCGAGCTGCTCCAGTCGGGTTGTCAGTGCATCGTTGGCCTCTTCCAGTTTGTGGACATTAACCATCAGGCTGCAGTATTTATCCATGCTCTCATCTGCCTCCTTGCTTTTCTCATCCAGAAGTTTGTTTAGTTCATCCAACTCACTCTTCATCTCCTCCAGCTCCCTGTTTCTCTCATCTAACTCCTTCTTCCTTACATCGAGGGCAGCCTGAAGTTTTTCCACACCCTTCGTGTTTTCCTCAGCCTCCGCCATCTTCTGATGCAGGGCAATCTTCAGGTCTTCCACTTCCTTCTGTCTCTCCTCTGCCTCCACCTTCATCTGGTTCACCTCAGTCTCTGCCTCCTCACTGCTCTTTCTCTCCCCTGTAACATAGATGTTAATAAAATTATTCAGCTGCACTATGGAGATTTAATGTTATTATATTATATTAGATGTAATGTTATCTGGTGTGACCAGTGTCAAAAATAAGTCAAGCATTCCCACCTGTGCTGTTTGACATTGCTTGTTTCTCCTGCTCCAGCTGTTTGCAGGTCTTCATCCAAAGACTCATCTTGCTCAGGGCAGAGTCCCTCTCCTTAGACAGACGAGTGACATGAGCGGTCAGCTCTGACACCTGAAAGGAAAGAGCATGAAGTGTTCAGATTTAGATTTACTTTGTCTCACATACAGGGTAATTGTTAAATTTTTTCTTTGGACACATGCCATGTTACTGAGCACTGTTTTCAATTGAGGAATGGGGGTTTAGGATTGAAGATGACACAAAGGAAAAGTAAGCTGCACGTGTGTGTACCTGCTCATTGAGCTTTGTGACAGACAGTTTGTTTGTGTCCAATTCTTTCTCCATAGAGACAATTGCAGACTGGAGTCTCTCTTGTTCTTCTGAGAGTTTCTGTTTCTCCTCCTCTGCTCTTTGCTTCTGTTGGTCCAGTGAAGAAAGAGCTGAAGACAAGTTACTTTTCTCCACTTCAATCAAAGACAGGGAAGACAGCAATTCTTCTTTTTCAATTGCTGCCTTCTGTTTTTCCTCCTCTATTCTTTCCTTCTCTTGCTTTAATGAAGAGAGAGTTTGTTGCATGTCATGTTTCTCCTTTTCTATCAAGGAGAGGCTAAACTGAAGCTTCTCTTTCTCGTCAACCAACACCTCCCTTTCTTGCTCTAGTCTTTCTTTCTCTCCTTCTACAGATGCAAGAGTGCAGTGTAGGTTGTCTCTCTCCTGTTCCACTGAGAACAGGATCGTGTGTAGTTTCTCCTTCTCCTCTGTCAGGTGTCTATTTGCTTCTGTCTGTTTTCTCTCTCTCTCTTCCTCTTTTGCTTCTATGTGTGTTTTAAGCTCTTTAAGTTCTTCTTCCAAAGCTTCAATATGGGTCCTCAGGTTGCTTCTCTCTTTCTCCCACTCCTCTGCCTGAGAGCAAAGCTTGTCTCCTTTTGTCTGCGACTCCTCTAGAGAAGACAGCAGACATGTTTTCTCTTTCTCCATCTCTACGAGCAGAGACTGCATCTTCTCTTTGTCTCCTTCAGTTTCTGCACTCTTTTGTTCAAGGGAAAGCACTCTCTGCCGAGAGGCTTCCAGCTGTGCCTGGAGTTCATCCACTTGTCTCGTTTGCCTCTCTGCTTCCTCTCTCATTCCTTTCTCCAGCTCTTCCACCCTGTTTCTCTGTCTTTCCTCTTCCTCTCTTCTATCCACCTCTGCCCTCTCCAACCCTCTCTCCAGCTTCTCCTTGGTGGCCTTCAGTTCTTCTATTTCTCCGTTTTTTGTTTCTAGCTCTCTCTCCATGCGTTGTTTCTCAGATCTCAGGTAGTCCAGCGTGGCAGAGAGCTCTGATAGTTTATCACCGAGTTCTCTCTTCTCCTCCTCCACCTAAAGGTCAGGAGATGGGTCGGAGACAGAGAGTTTGTGAGAGGAGGCAAACCGCGGGTGGAGTAGGAAAAATGACAGAAAGGAAAAGAGAGGAAAAGGAGGAAAAGAGGAATCTGAATAATATATTGCTTTACGTCATGTTTTAGAACATGAAGTACAAATACTGCAGATACACAGCAAAGACAACAAAACAAAACAAACACAGATCAATATGAAGGTACCTTTCTCCTTTCTTCCTCCAGCTCAGCTTTGGCTGTTTCAGCCTGTAGAAAAGTATAAAAAAGAGCAAAGGTCTTTATCAAACCACTTCACATGTGAATTTCATCCAGAAATAGAAATGGTAAATTTTTTTTTTTTTTTTTTTGACATAACAATACCTGTAGCACAGCGTCTTCTAGACTTTGCTCTACATCTTCCCGCTCTCGCTGCAGGGCATCAATGCGATCTTGTAGTGAGTCATACTTTCTCTGGGCAGCTAAAGAGGTAAAGAGTCTCTTTTAGGCCCAAACCGCCTCACAAAACTCAAGAGGTTATGTAGTATCAAACAATGTTTAAGAATCACCTTTGAGCAGCTCTCCCATCTTCTTTTTCTTCCTCTCGTCCGACTCGATGCGGACCTGGAGTTTTTCAATACCAGTCCTCATCTGCTGGACCTCGTCTTGTGTGGAGTTCAGGCGAGAGGCAATTTCTCCTTTTTCCAGCAGAGAGGCCTCGAGAGACTGAGAGAGACGGCACACTTCTCCCTCTAATGCCTTGCGGAAAAACAAGAAGGGCAGATTATATTGAAATATTTTATGTTCTCTGAAGAATCTTTAATAAGGGTTACACATTTATGTCCACAAGGAACTCCTACATGATTATCATCTTCAGTAGTATTTTTAATATACAGTATTTAACAGATGGACAGAAGGCATGCTAGGCTGATTGTGAATTTATTGTTGCTATACAACTATAGAAGCTAAATAGCATGTGAAGCATCTGAGGGTTTATTGGCCCCTGCATTCTATACTGAAAGCATGCAAACTATAAATATTTTCTAAAAAATAAAACTCATCTTGTTTTTAACTAAAACAATGAAGAACAAGCACTACGAAAACAAGTTCTCTGAAAAAAGCCCAACCTCTACAAGTTATATCTTTCTCACCTGTATCTTGCCAACCATGGTCTCAGTGTTCTGATTGGCTGAGGTATGGTGTTCTGTGATCTTGTCTAGCTGCACAATAAGCTCCTCTCTTTCTCCACTCTGTTGAGATATTGCCTGCTCCAGTGCCTTGATCTGCTCCAACAGCTTCAGTGGAAGAACAGGGAACAGGTGAGTATCAAAAATAACAAGGTGATAGACTAGATTTCTTTATGCTAATGATAACTAATAGCCTCTGTTGACCTTTATCGATTAGCTGTGCAGAGGCCCCACACTCTTGAATCCTCCATGTGCATACCTGTTGCCTCTCTGTCTTCAGCTTCTCCATGCTGTTTTGCAGAGCTTCATACTCTTTCCTTCCTGCTCTGATGTCATCCTCCAAGATGGAAAGTAGACTTCTGGTGTCACAGTTAGTTTTCTCCAGACTGTGAACTTTCTCTCTCCAATGGCCCAAAGACTGGTTCAGGTCTTCTCGCTCCTCAGTGCAGGACACAAGTTCAGATCTGAGCTGGGTCGTCTGCAGAAACAGTAAGAATAATTATGCCACACTGATAGATTAGAAAGTTTAATAATGGCTTGCTCTATGGTCAGTTTTTGCACAAGGAAAAAAAAAAAGAAATGTTCAAGTCTACGTGTTGCCCCCCCCCCTCCATGTTTTAGCTTACAGGCGTTTGACTGACAGCTCACCTCTGTTGCGAGTGCTTCTATCTGCTGCTCCATGCTGGAGCAAGTCTTCCTCTGAGCCTCCATCTCATCCTTCAATTCGGTCCTCTCCTCCTGCAAGGTCTCCAGCTCAGACTCCATGCCCAAAATGTGCTGCTCCAGGTTGGCTTTCTCGGAGCGAACCCTCTTCAGCTCACTCTCCTGCTGAAGGAATTTCTCGTCCCATCCACCTACAGAATGACAGAAAATATCAGTCAGAGTCAACATACAGCAACATGGTGCAAATCTTAAGGCCTGTGTATTCCCTCATAAGTCACACAGTGGATAGCTACTCACCTTTGGCCATCTCCAGTTCTTCTAGCATCTCCATAACATCAGCCAACTGGCATTTAGATGTTTGCAGCTGCAGTGTTAATGTCTCCCTCTCCTCTGACAGCTGAGCCAACTAAAAACAAGCACATTGTTTTGGTATCAGTTATATTTAAGTAATACTGTAAAAAAAAGAGCATATATTATGTCAGTAGCAATCCCCACCTGGTCTGCAAGGCCTTTGTTGTCCTCCAAGGCGATGTTCAGCTTATGCGCCGCACCCTGTGCCTCATCCTCTGCTGCATGAACTTTTTTCTCCAAGTTTTGAACTTGGATTTCCAGGTCTGAGGCCAACTCTACTCTCAGTGCAAGGTCAGACTTCAGTAGGTTGAACTCTGCACGGAGGGTCTGGAGTTCATTTTCCTGTTTCGTGATCATGTCCTTGTAGTTGTCAAGGTCATCTTGTTAAAAAAAAAAATAAATAAATAAATAAAGTAATAATAATGTGAGCCTAAAAAATTATCTAGGAGAAAATAAGTACAACACATTGAATTAAAAATTTAAAAACTGCTCTCCTGACATCAGGCATGATGTGTGAAAACTTTTAGTCCCAGAAGATATTTTTATTTAAATATCGCTGATCAGAATTAGAGTAATAAGTCTTAAAAAGTTTATAACAGTGTAGAGTGGTACATTAAAATTTTAGAAATTTGATTTAAAATAAAAAAAAAAAAGTAAATGTTTTTTTGGACAAAATGTAATCATGTGTGTGGAAAGCTCAGAGTGAAACAAAGGAAATAGAAAACACACACAATAAAAATTATTTTAAGATAATTGAAACTGCTGTCATAAGCACCATTTGATTACTCACCAGATAATTCGAACTGTCTGCTCTCAGCAAGAGAAGAAGATTGCTCACAAAATTCAGGATTACTTTCAATTTTTGTGGGACTACTGCTGTCTGCAGGAAGCTGCAAGGAGGGGAAAATGACAGGTCATATAGATGATCATTCTGGTAAAATATAAAACATCAGTTTTATATACTCGATAACACTGCTTGTAGGTATTCACAGAGAAATACTGTATTCTTAACAGTACACTTGGGAACAATTTGAGGTATAGACAGCACAAATTTAAACTGTCAAAATCAAGAAACTTTTTGAGAAAAGCTGCTGTATGCTAAACATGCATATGTTAAACCCATGCAAGCCTCATGACTGAAGGACAAATACACATTGTAATAACTGTTGTTCACCTTATGCTGCTGCTCGTCGTTGCTCCTCATTTCCTCAGTGTCAGCCACACATGCCTTCCCCTCTTCGTCCAGTTGTTTCTGGATCATCTCCTGCCCCAGGATGTCTGCCTCACTACCAGGGTGGAGGGGGATTCAATGTATTTGTCAAGTAATAAAACAAATATAATTTGGTATGTGCATAGAACAAAACTCACTGTACCTAAGAGCGTTAGACTGGTGGGAAAGTTCACCAAGCTCAGACCCCTGAAGGCTCAGCTCTCCCTGTGCTGGAAGGGTCTCAGCAACTGTATCGCATGTCGGTTCTGCATCAGTCTGTTCTGCTGAGGAAACTGACATGGATAATTCAATATACATGTATTCAAATTAAAGCAGTGTTTCATGAAAAACTAGTTTTTGCTCACCATCAGTTGCTGTCTCCTCAGACTCCATGTAGTTTTCTCCTGAGTTCTGGGCCCCCTGCTGTTCTGAGAGATGCTGTATGTTGCTGTGTTGGTGGCCCACCTGCTCCAGCAGAGAATCATAGTGCTGCTTCAACACGGCAAGCTCCTTCTGTAAGCCCGCCAACGTCTGATGCAGCACCGCCTGCTCCACCTCAAACTGTTGGCTCCTGTGATACAACATAAAAGTGATGTTAGTGTCAACAAAACATTCAGGTACCTTTGGAAGTGAACTATAACCACCCTGCAAAGTGGAAAGCAGATGAAGATGGACTGCACCTCTCTCTGTTCTCCTCTTCAGTCTTCTTGTTTCTCATCTCAAGCTGCTCCTTCAGCCTCTGGAGCTCCTGCTCTGAGGACAGGAGGGAGCGCTGGATGCATTCGTTTTCCACTTTAAGTGAAGCCACCTCATCCTCTAACAGCAGCTTCTCCTCAGTTGCTTGGCTCACACTAGATTGCAGTTTAATGTTTTCTTCTGCCACCTGATTATAGCGAACTTCCAGCTGGAGTTTTTCCTCAACGACTTGACTCAAGTTGGCGACTGAGTTATTTTTCTCAGAGGTTAGCTCGTTGACTTTCGCCTCAAGTTGGGTTTTGTCCTGGTTTATCAGATCAAGGGTAACTTCTAGCTGTGCTCTCTCCTCAGTGAGCTGTCTAAGGGTCGATTCAGCTTCGTGTTTCTCTGCAGCCATTTGATCAGTCTTCTGCTTTTCTTCAATTAACTGCTTAATATTGGTCTGCAGCTGTTTGTTCTCTTCAGCTAGCTCTCCTAGACTGGCTTCCAACTCTTTCCTGTGTGCATTTACTTGAACAATCTCACTTTCAACTTGCTCTTTGTCATCTGATAACTGCTTCAAAGCAGTCTCAAGGCTGTTTTTCTCTTCGAGCAGCTGGCTGAGATTAATGTCTTTGTCCTCAATTATCTGCCTGAGACTTGTCTCTAACTTGACATTTTCCTCTGTGATCTGACTGATTTTCAACTCTAACGTAGCAACAATCTCCTCCAGCTGGTTTCGTTTGCCAGCACCTTCTTCCAGGCGAGTTATTTCACAGCTCCTCTCCATCAGCTCCTCCCTAGCTGTGACATACTGCGTCTCCAGTACGGAGTTCTGACATTGGACCTCTTCTAACCGGGTTTCCAAGACAGAAACCTGAAAAGAAATTAGATTTCATAAAATTAGGGCTAAGTTTTCTTTCCTCCAGTGTAACAATATGCTGCCTAAATTATTGACAGTTAGGTAGACACCTTTAACATCATTTGTGGCACAACATTTTTATTTGCATAAGATATTGGCCTTACTTGGGCTTGACTTTCCTCTAGCCTGGCCTCCATGTCACACATCTGGGTTTGGGTCTGAGCTAGCTGAGCCTCCAGTAACTCTATGGTTCCCTTCTGCTCCTCCATTTGGCTGTCAAAAGAGTTCATAGCCGTCTCGTTGTCCTCCAGGTCCATTTGCAGCATCTCCAGCTGCACCTAAATGTGAAAAAATAAAATACAAGAAATGATTAAAACAAAGACTTGTTTAATTTGTGGATTATCTCTTCTAAGACAGCTTTTGTTACAATACCCTGACCTTGGCAAGGGTTAACATAATAAAGGACTGTTTCCACTGCCTGAAACAACCAAAAACACATTAGTAACCAACCTTGATTTTGTTCATGGCAACTGTCTTCTCCTTCAGGAGATCTGATGTTTTGGCCTGCTCTGCCTCAGCTTTATTCAGCTTCTCCTTCAGACTCTTTATCGTGTTGTCTCGGTCTTCTAAACCACGTGAAGCAGCAGACAGAGTCGTTTTCATGGTCTTGATCTCCTCCCTTCGAGAACTCGCTTCAGCTTTGGCTGCAGCTACTGATTGTTTAGCGGCTTCAAATTGTGCTCGAAGGTGCTTCTCTTTTTTAAGGATACTTTCAATCTCCAAAACGTGACTCTCTGATGCTTTGTTCATCTTCTCTGTGAGGTCTTTGACTTCGTCCTCCAAAGTATGGATCATATTGATTTTCTCGGTCAGGGTATTCTCCAAGTTGGACTTGATTTCAATAGCAGAGGAGTGACTCTTCTCAAGAGCTTCCATAGACTTCTTAAGGTGAGCATGGGATTGGTTGACCATGTCCAGTTCATTCTTCAAGACCAGAAACTTCTCCACTGTACCTTTGCTTGCAGTTAACTCTTCTTCTAAGGAGGATATCTCTTCCAGAAGGCTGCTGATCTTCTCAGTCTGAGCCTGCTGGAGGGTCTTAATAAGAAAGAGATCATTTGTAAGAAGCACATAAGTAAGTAAGTATGTTTATTGTAAGACTATATATATATATATATATATATATATATATCTATATATATGTGTGTGTGTGTATATAAACAGTACATTTCATTAAAAAGTGCAATATTTCACCTCAGCCTGTTTCTTCATCTCCTGAGCTGCATCTTCCAGCTCAGCCTTTTGCTTCTCCAGAGACAAAATCTGAGCTTCAGCATCTATGAGCTGCTTCTGTTTCTCTTCTGCATGTCTCTGTAGATCATTCAGTTCCTCCTCTAACTGTTTAATCTCTTCTGATTTTTTATCATTCACTTTTTTGTATTCCCCTTCATTGTCCAGCAGTGTTTTAATCTGTTTCTGCAGTTCAGCTCCCAGTTGTTCCTGGACCTTCAGGCACTGATCCACGGAACTGACCTAAAACATGAACAAAAGATTCAACTATGGACTCTATAGGTTCAGACAAAAGTAAGGAATAATAACAAGGATAATGAAAGTGCAGAGGACATTAACATCAGCAGGTCGGCAGAATAGATTTAGTCTAAAATGAAAAACTCACAGTATACTCATAACACTTTCCTTCTAGTACAGATATTTTGATCGTAATGTGCTCATTAGTTATGTTATTCTTTTGTGAATTGTAGTATATTGCAATCAATGGCAAAATCACTAAAGACAGACCTGGTTTTTAGTGAGCAGCAGCTCTTGGTGAGCCTCCTCCAACTGCAACTTGAGCTGCTCAGTTTCTTCAGCTTTCACTGAAACACTCTCCTCACACTGCTTCAGCAGGGCTGCCTTCTCCTCTGCTAATCTGATGGAGCAGAAACAATGCATATTAAGAGCTGTATTGATTGTTTCCCAAAGAAACGATGGCAGCATATCATTCTTGTATCATAAGACAGCCCTAAGTATTTTACTGTGGCCGTATCCATTACACCTCTTAAGCCCTGCAGACTCATATTCCACAGTGAAGCAGGGTAAAATCAACACCAGAAAGTCTCAACAAAAACTAAACTTTGAATATTTTATAATGGAATCTATTGTGGGGCTGTTCATACAAAAAAACCCCTCACACCTGGCACTTTGCACCTCCTGCTGTGCAGTGGTCTGGGCAAGGCTCTCTCTTAGCTGGCTGATCTCGGCTTGGCCCAACTCTACCAGCTGGTCTTTGGAGCGAGCCAGGTCGCAGGCTGCTTGGTGCTCGTCCTGCAGCTCCATGTTGGTCCTCTCAGCCTGCTCTGCTCGAGTTGACTCCTTTTGCAACCGCAACTCCAGATCTTTTACCTGTCCAAATAGAAGAGTGAAGAAGACAAACTCGGATTAAGTTTGATCAAGGTCTACTGAACATAGGTCCAGTCAGGTTTTAAAATGTTATTGTGCAGGGGACCGGGAGGGGGGTGTCATGTTGTCACATTCAACCTTTTAAAATGTAAAAGCAACACTGGAAAATAAAAAGTAGTACAACAAATCACCTGTGCTTCAAGTTGAGTCACTTGTAGAGCAACATTTTGCAGGTCTTTGGTGTGTTTCTGTTCAGCCTCTGAGAACTTGGATTGAAGCTCCTTGTACTGATGCTCCCTCTCCTCCAACTCTGTGCACTTGTTGAGGAGTTCTCCTTTCAAGGAATCGATCTGAGCAGACAGGCCAGCCTTTTCTCCCTCTAAACTCACAAGCTGCCCCTGGATTAGTGAGTGGAAATATATTTAAGGGTTGAACTCCTTTAAGGCAGACTGACAAAATGAGTAAGACTTTCCCAAACAACAACATGTACACTCATAAAATGTCAACCCCCTCAATCATCACTTAAGGCCCATGAGTGTGTGTATAAAGTGTATGTGAAACATCAAGAGTTAACATTATGTTTGTGCATCAGCCCACAGAATCTTAAAAGCAACAGGTAACAAATGGTAATAATTGCAATAATACAACAAATCCAAGAATGCACTGGGCAAATAGGTTGTTGATTTTCACATTAAATAGCCAATCATAGACATTTAAATGTTATAAGGGTCACTCAGACGTGACAGAATGTAACGGGTTTGGGGTGTATGGCTAAACAAGTACATGTGTTCGAATACAAGTATATGCAGGCTTATCAGTTTGGACAAACTGTGGGTTGTGAGTATATTGGGAACGAACACGCCTTACCTTAAGTTCATCAGTAGCCTCATTCAGCGAGGTGAGACTGTTTTCCAAGTTGCCAATTTTGTCAGTGAGGTCTTTTTGCACAGTCTCAGTTTCATTAATCAAGGTCTCCTTTTCTCTCTTCCAGTCCAGCAGAGCCTGATGTTCTTGTTTCACTTTGTTACACTCGTTCTGACTCACAGTGAGACTGGATTTCAGCTCTTGGCTTTCCTCCTCCAGGACTGTCAGCTTGTTTGTCAGCTTCTCTGCCTCTTGCTTCTGTTGTTTCAGTTCATTCTGAGCTCTACAGTGTTGCAAAAATATTTACAATGACTGAAGAGCAGGTTATAGACATCATATAACGCTTTCACAAAGTGTGACTGTGGTGTCTTCTTTTCCACAGTAAAATTATGTTTACCTGTCATTTTTGGTCTCTGCATCAGAAAGCGTCTTCTTCATGTTCTCCAGGTCTTGGGCTGAAGCCTGAGTATGCTGCTCCAGTTTAGACTGAAGTCTCTTTAGATCCTCTGTCTGCCCCTCAGATTTCGCTGAAGATAAAGCAGATAAACAAGTTAAAAACTCTGATAATTCACTAAATACCATCTGTCATTGTCATTCCCACTAATAATTTACCTTTCAGGTCATCTAGTAATCCCTGGGTGCGTTTGAGGCTCTGATCCATGCTCTTCTTCTCTTCCTCCAGCTGACTCAGGCGTCTGTTGCTCTGGTCCAACTGAACGGTCATACTGTTCTTCTCTTTCTGCAGCTCCTGGAGGGAGGAAGAAATGTGAGAGAGAACATGAGTGGCTAAAAAGATGACGACAGGGATATGAGAAGACAGGTAAATGATAAGAATAAAGCATGTCGCGCAAGTCGAGATAAATACATACTGAAGTCTTTACGTATTGGTAATTTAATCTAGTGTAATGATATTTGGTGCTACTTTTTTTACATTGTATAGATGTTCAGACATTAAGTAAAAACCAAGCTACACCAGCCGACTTGCCAGTGAATTGCCGATTCACATAACAATGAGTTGATAATGTAATAAGCTCCCCCACCTCCATTTTCTTGCGGAAGTCCTGTTCTTTGGTCTGGCTGGCCTGGAAGCTCTGCTCTGATCTCAGCAGTTTCTGTTTCTGCTCCTCCACCTCCTTTTCCATCTGACTCTTCTGGAAGCATGTCTGGAAACGAGCAAGAGGAGAGAAGAGAGAAAAGTTAAGAGTTGTAACACAAATGTCACATACAAATTCCATAAATGCTTCACTCAGAGTTGATGCAAACAGTTGGATTCATGAATGGATTTCAACATCTTTATCCATTTTCTATACCGCTTATCTGTCAGGGTCACGTGGGGCTGGAGCCTATCCCAGCTAACTACGGGCAAGAGGTGGTGTCCACCCGGAACTGGTCGCCAGTCAGTCGCAGGGCAGACACAAAAAGACAGACAACCACACACTCACACCTAGGGGTAGTGTAGAGTAGCCAATCAATCAAATCAATGTTTTTGGTATTGTGGGAGGAAGCCGGAGTACCCGGAGAAAACCCACACAGGCCCAGGGAGAACATGCAAACTCCACACAGAAGGGCCCAGACCGGGATTCGAACCTGGACCCCTCTTGCTATGAGGTGACTGTGCTAACCACTGCACCACCATGCAGAAGTGACTTGTTCGCAGACTGAAATAGTTGATGCTGCATCAGTCAGGCTCTGCAAAGTGAAGTACGGCTCAGAAGTACAGCAACAAAAAACATGGTAAAGCAGCCACATCTTGAACTGGATTCCAGTCCCCCTACAACAAGATTATTACTCTTCTCACAGATGTCATCAAAATAAATTTGGGTCTGACAGTAAAAGCACCACTAATGTAGTCAATAATATATCTACATAAAACACACAAAGAAATAATGAGAAGTTTATGTATCACCTCCACACGGGGTGCAGGGACTGTACAAATCAAATCAGAGTAGATGAAGGATGAGCAGAGATGTTAAGAAGATACCTTCTCCATGTCAGCCTGCAGGATGCTGTAGTCTTTCTTGGATTGTTGGATCTCTTGCGTTAGCTTAGTCCGGGTCTGGTTCAACTGTTGTTCCACAGCCTGGTGAGAACTCTGCAGCTGGCCGAGCTCCTACTCAAAACATAACAAGGACAAAACTTTTTGATATGAATCTTAAAAGGTTGCATTTTTATTTATAATGTTTGAAAGTTAAAAGGTCTCATGTCATCACAGTGGCAGGTTGTTGCACCTTTTGACTGGCTCTCTCTTGGTCCTTGAGTTTCTGCTCTAGGGCTCGTCTGCAGCTCTCAGCATTGTGCCTCTGACAACTCATCTCCTCTGTGACTTGTTTGAGCTTCTGCTCAACTGATGAACACTGAGAACAGTAAGCACAATCTCTGTCAGTTATTTACACATTTTCTTCCGTTTTTACCCATCTTTCCAACAATAAACTGAGTTCTTGTTCAGAAACAGAACAAAAACAAAATATCCTATGTTAATACAGTCTGATTACCCCTCATGGTAGCCTACCTTGGCTTCAACCTGCTGGTGTCTGTCTGTGGCCTGACTCAGCTCGTGTCTGGTCTTGGACAGGTCTCTGTCCCGTTCAGTCAGCTCTTTGCGGGCCTGGTTCAGTTGGGTTTGTAGTTCTTGCAGCTTGGAGGCCTGGCTACGAATTTCCTTCTCATGAGTGGACAGATTTCTCTCCAACTCTGACACTCGGCTTCGCAGCTCTGATGAAGAAATAGTAAAAACTAAAAACCTGTTGCTGGACATGATTGGAATATCTAACTCAAACTGAAATACATTTTTCTAAGGCAATTGATATACAAACTAAAAGACTGCCTAATATTTCAAAGAAAAGATATATCAGATATAAATTCCATAACAAATTATAAATGGTCCACCTTGGTTGATGGTCTTTAGCTGCTCCATCTGTTGGGAGGATCCACAGGGACTCTGCATTGCTCGTGAAGAGCTCATCCTCTGGCTGGGTTTAATGGGTGTCTCCTCGTGGGCGTCCCACAGGGATGTACCCCGCCTCTTCAGGGGCGTTTCCATTGCATCCTGTGACTGGCGGCTATGGGGCTGATCCTGCTGCTGCCATGGGAATATGGATGATCCAGCTTGGCGGGCAGCAATGTCCTTGTGGCTTACACTGACTGAAGACTGGTTCAGTAGCTAAAACATAAGAAATAAGTTAACAAAATCAACTATAAAGAAACAAATGCTCATAACAAATATAAGTAATATACCCACTTTGACCTGCAGGACTTTGAGTTCAGTCTCCAGGCGTTTTCTTTCTTCTACCTCCTGGCTGTATTTCTCCTGAAGCTCCTCCAGTCTGTTATCTGTGGAACACAGATATGAATACCATGTCAGTGCAAAGTGACATACTCATCAGAGTCACTCAGATACACATATTTGACTCCCTTATAAACTCCCAAGTAGATGGGACAGATAAGAATATAAAAGTTAAAATATAAAAGTCAGTTATACAAATAACTGAGGTGAAGAAAAAAAAGCAAAAAGGAAACTAGTAACATGAATTTATAAAATGCATACAGCAAGAACTTGAGGCACAGAGGATTAGAACAAACTGGAATACCCTGCTGTCTGTAGGCCTGGACAGGAGCTGGGGTAGAGAAAGTTTTCTGTGGAGTAGTGTAGGGCTGAAGATCCGAGGAGGAGGAGGATGAGGAAGAGCCAGTAGGCTGGGAACGTTCCAGTTCATTTTTGTACCTGAGCAGAAGGAAAGACAACAAACATCAACAGTCATTCAAGAGTCAGGATTTCAGCACCATCCATCAGGTCACAGGAGGTGCATTTGTAAATCACACCCCCCGTCCCACTTAAACAAAAACGCACAGAAAACAGATACTGAACCCACTTCTTCAGCTCTTGCTCCAGTCGTTCTATGGTCTTCCTGCAGGAGTTAAGCTGACCCTCCAGGTAGCTCACCTATGTTTAGGGCAGGGATTTAGACAACATCACAGCAAGTTAGCATATGACATTTAATTCCCGTAACCTGGGCTTATTTTTTTTTTTTTTTTTGGTCACACCGGTTGGTTATGGTTGGCTATGTTTTTGTTCACTGGACAGCAGTTACTGTATGATCCATTTCTCGTGTCAGCATCTGACCTGCTGCTCTTTGACTCCAAGGTCATGGCTGATCTTTTGACGAGCTTTCTCCAAAAGGTCACATGACTCGACTAAAGACTGCTTCTCTCTTTTCAAAGCAGAGGTCTCAGTACGTTCACTGTCCGCCTAAGAAGAGAAAAACACAAATAATTAATAGCCGTATTTCTATACTCAGTCTGTAGTCATTTAGCATTTCCATTCCTGTTAAGTCACTGCAATAGTAATTTTACAAAGGGTTTGAATAAAGTTTAATTTCTTTACACTTATTCAGGTTTCAGTCCATTCATCTATTCCTCTAAAATGCCAACCTTTTGTTTCTGCTTTTGGAGGGCAGCCTCTAAGGAGTCGAGCTGAAACTGTTTCTGAGTCCTTTCCTTCTTCAGTTTGTCCAGCTGGACTTCCATCTCCTGGATCTTCTGCAGGGCTTTCGCTGGAAGCCCATCCTTCCACTCCTCCACCGCCCAGCTCATTGTTTATGATCTGATGAACAAATATCATTATTTCCGGCGGAAAGACAATGCTAATCTGCAAATTCAATGACCAGTTAATAACGTAAGGGCAACGATCTCCATTCTGTATAATATATATATATATATATATATATATATATATATATATATATATATGTGTGTGTGTGTGTGTGTGTAGTAATGCATTGAAAACGAAGTGTTTTGGGGCTAATAAGAACGCAGCAATTCACTTGCTAAATTGTTATAATAACGAATGTTAATTAACCAATTTAATTTATTTAACGAAAGTTTACCTTTTTTCCCTCTTTACTTTTAGTTATAGTGCCACATGGGGCTACGTGTTATTTAAACAACAAGTTGGCGCTAGGCTGATTGTTTACGTAACAATAACACGACAAAAACACTAACGCCTGCCTGTGTGCCCTAACGTTAATGTGACATCCTGTTCAGCTTTATGTTTTACCAGCGTGGGGACATTGCGAACTTACATCATTAGCTAGCGACGTTACGGTTAACCGTAGCTATGGTTACGTTAGTTCACTAATGTTACCTCATTAATTTCAGTGTAGCTTAATTAAGCGAACGTATGCTAACTAAAGTCATCTGAGATATTAATGATTTTGATGTTGATTTGAAGTGGGACGTCAACATTACGGTTCCAGTTTCTAATGAAGTTGGCTTAACGTTCACCGAGCTGTGTTGAATATGGTTTTAGCAAAAGTTAATTTTTATTTGAACCAAAAACCAACCAATCAGCGGCTGGCAATTCAAAAATACGTTGAGAAGTGACCAGTGTGCTAACGTTAACTTAAGGCTAAAATTAACTGCTACAAGAATTAAATTTTGAGATTTTGAAACTCCACTTACTTTGGGCGCGATGCTCCTTTATCACGTACCCTGTTTGGGTTGTCTCGTTACAAAATTCAAACTCCACTACAGGAAACCGCAATTCACTCAGCTCCCTAACCATTGGCTAATTTATGTGACGTCTGTAATTCAACGCACACGATTGGTTCACGTCTATTCCTGCCTCAACAGTGCCAACATGTGGTGTGACTATAACTCTTTTCTTACTGACTCGGTGTTTTACTCTGGGACGTGATCAGTCAAACAACTAGAGAAGATTTGCACACACACACACACACACACACACACACACATATATATACATATATATCTATCTATCTATAAATATTGGCCCATGTGAGATATATATATCTCACATGGGCCAATATTTATGACAGTGGTACTAAATGCGATCAATGAAGCTTGAGACAGATCACTGAAAAACTGCTGACAAGAAACTGTGGCTGAGCAAAAGAGAATATAGCAGAAAATAACTTTTGAATAGTCAGGGTTATCTTTCTCATGTCTCTCAGGCCCTGTTCTGTTGTGCTGCAAGTGACTGTTGAAAATCAATAATGTTTGCTCTTTCTCTATAAACCCCAACTAAAAATCAATTACATTAAGTATATATAGCAAATCACGTGTCATACTATCATTTATTGAGTTCCACCGTCATGGTACAGAATGAATCAGAGGCTCAGATATTTGTTTTGCATTCCAAGGAAATAATATTCATGCCTGATAAATTAACATATCATTACAGAAACAAATCAAAACATCTGGGTGGCCTTTCATCTGTTTTTATACATGCAGCATAAGCATGGATTTTACAGTTTTAACCTTTGCGCCACAGGTTTTAACTTTCATGACATCACGGAATAAAGAAAACAAATCATATTGTTGTTCTTAAAAGTCTGACCAGAAATTAAACGAAGTGCTCAGATCTGGCAAACAAACTTTTCACTGTGCCTTTTGTTTGTGAAAACAACCACAAAAAATAAACATGGAACAGAGTTGCTGATTGCTGCTTTTTGATTTCCTATGAAAGGCTGCAAGGCAGGCATCTTCTGGATGCATTTTTGCAGATGACAAAAAGAGTCACTTATGCAGGAGTTGCTACAAATATGACCACATCCAAGTCATAACAATGAGATATTTCGTCCACTCAGTAACCCACATTCATGTGGTGCATAATATTGCATCCATGGTACAGAAGAGGGAGAAGCTACAGGCATTCAGAAGAATAAAAAATTACATCTGTCACTCGTGTCACTGTGAAGATTGCAGGCAGGCCATACATTACCTTAACCTTCAGCTTTCTAAAGACTTTTTATAAACACTGCATGGTTACTCTTAAAGTTGAAAACGGCAACAACAGACAGTAAGTCCAGTCGCCTTTAACATGGGCTTCCTACATAATGATTTAGTCAAATCAGCAGGAGAAATTAGTGTTTTACCACCACTCCTAATCCCACTCACAACGATGGGGTCCTTTGAAACGGTTACACACGAGCAACACTTAATCATTCACGACCAACAAGTTTTATGAGTTCTGAGCACTCATTTCTGTTCAGTGTAATACCTCCCTAAAAGTCGCCATGTTGTTTATATATTATGCTGCATCTTGGGTCTATTACGCTAAAGCAAAGAATACATGGAGGTACACTTTGCACTTACTTTGACAACAAAATCATAAGTGTATAAGTGTAAGTACAGGATGACATCCCTCTCGTTATCACTTGCATGTATAGACAAAAGGTATATTCTAACATGTTGTACTGCATGTTTGTATTCTGCCCACTGGTGCTAAGGAGATTTTATTCCCAGGATAATGATGACCTGGACTCATCATGTTTCTGAGAAAAACACCACAAAGGTAAAACTGACATATTACTTGACAAAAGGCAACAAAAGCTACGGTGTTGCACCTTTTTTCCTGAGAGCAAAGGGGCTCTGATCCAGGATCATTGGTTAGGTCCTCGTACCAATGTCTTTGCTCTGGCTTAAGAGGCAAACTGGTCTCAGATCAGCACCCCTGTTTAAGGATGCACTGTGGATAGAGAATTACAGCTGGTTCCTTGTAAGTTAAACCCGTGGCCCTTTTGGTCAACAAAAAAGAAAAGAAAAAACCCACACAACACAGACATTAAAACATGCAACACTTTTCTGGATCTTTAAAACAAGCAAAACAAATTGTAAGACAAGCCAATCAAAACACTGATTATTCATTCAGGAATAGTACTTTGCATTCTCTTCTCTGTTGCTACAGAGCACCAGATGCATGGTCACGCATATTTTTTTCACAGTATAAACAAGAATCAATCATGCCAGAAACTCTGTTGCCTAATATGCTATAGAATTAAAATGCATTGGCTGTGTATAAGTCGAAATGCCCTCCATCATACCTACTCACCAGTTTGTACAGAAGTCCAAATCATTGAACCACTGCTCTGGAGCAAAGCTGTGCAGCTAAACTGCTGCCAAAGACATAGATAGAGGTGGAATGGTGGTCTGTTGATGGGTCTACAGGACACTGAATGATTTCAGACATCAAAGTAGAAAGGAAAACTGATTTGTTTCTTTTGACATGCATGTTTATATTTTCCAATGCTGTGAGCTCATTGAGTGGGTGTAATGAGCTTCAGTACATAGAAAACATTTTCAAAGGAGGTTCAAGGTTAGAACTGTGAGTATTTCACTCTTTTTTCATTGCGAAAATTTTAAACCCAACTTGTCAGTTTCTAACTGAAATAGCTGCAAATATAAAACATGGTCATCCTCAGCCAGAATATGTTGATGTTGGTGGTAGTCATGAAAAAAGAAACCCTGCCTGTATGGAGGGATGAAAAAGAATGGAGTGGGTGATGGAAAACAGATGCATGGCATGCAGGCATGATATGAGTTTTTCTGCTTTAAGGGGGTTTCCTCAGTCCAGTGCCACTCTCTTTAATCATTTGGCTGCTCCTGCTGCACCTCGTTTACTTCTGCTCCTCGATTTCTCGTTTGACTTCTGCTACATAATGGTGATCTTTCCCATGAGCCACCTCCATGATGGCAAGTGCCTGAAAACAGGGGGAAAAAAAATAAATAAATATATATATATAAATATATATATATATATATATATATTTAAAATTATTTAAAAGACATAATGCAAATGTAGAGAATTGTTAGCTCCCAATATAGCAATTAACAGCTATCAATTTG
This sequence comes from Scatophagus argus, assembly GCF_020382885.2. NCBI lineage: Eukaryota > Metazoa > Chordata > Actinopteri > Scatophagidae > Scatophagus > Scatophagus argus. The sequence continues at coordinate 12,789,116 of NC_058493.1, forward strand.
TAATTTTAATTTAATAAGTTCTTCTGCCTGTACTCGTCTGTCACAGCTCACTGAACATCTACTGAGTAGAAGATCTACAAAATTTTCTGTCCTCACTCTTAGAGCCCATAGAATTTTCCACTTTAACTTTGTCACCTATTAACAATTGAAAAGATGTCTCGAAAGGTACCTTCTTCAGAGCTTTCACTCCCTGTGTCTTCTTCTCCAGCCCCAAATACAGACGTCCCAGTTTCAGGTACATAGAGGCCACATTCAGAGAGTAGGCCGGGTAGTGAACACTGCAGAGAGAATATAATTTAAACATCAAGCTAAGAAGCAAATATGAGATGAAACAAGACATAATCTGAAATTAATGTCACATTTGGTTTTGTTGTAGAGCTACAAAAGTGTAAAACATATCAAGCTTGAAGAGTACAATAGAGAAAGCTAAAAGATACAGTGAACATGGCTAACTGTTGTATACCACAAGATGAAAATATGTTTAGCATTGCCAAGTATAAACACTAATATTCTGAACCACAAAGTACTGTTAAAAAACAAGTCATGAAAGAGACTAAAACAGAAAACACATATTCTTACAAGAACTTTGCCTGACCAACTTATAGAGGTCTGAAGAAAATCTCATTAAAAACTGGGGTGAAGGAGGGAACCATTCATGAAAACACGTCCAGAAAATCCACCTCTGCTTAGCTTCCTGTTCAGGAGCATGCTAGCTCACCCAGCATGATTTTAATAGCTCAAAGTGTGAAGAAAGCTCGCTACGTCCAGTCTTAGATTTCTCCCAATGTCTTCTAGCGTGATGAGACAGGCGATACTAAATTCTTACTTTTCTACAGGTTTTTATAACGACTTACCTCACAAGGATTTATAGTAACCGCATCACTGCACTGCTGCAGGTCCCTTACAGATATATTTACCTGTACGGTTGAACGATCTTCTCTCCGTAGCTCATAGCTCCATCCCAGTCTTGCATGTACAGACAGACGCCCATGGCCTGATACATCATGTGTAGCATGTAGACGTTGGTGTCTGCAAATATAGCTCCCATCTTCTCCAGGCTAAGCTCGCACATCTCCAGCAGCTCGCTGGGGGGTGCCAGAGAGTCAAAGAATAATCACACAAACGTGGCTTTTGCTTTGGCATTTTTTTTTGGCTGCGTTAACGTCTGTTTTCATTTAAATCATGCAGAGTCTGTGTTACAAGACTCATTTCGTGTACAGGAGACCAGAGAGATGGATGTTTTTAAAAATCTGTGTGTTCAGCTCTCAGTACTTTTTTTTAGCTTCTATCTATGTAAAAATCTCTGTGGTCTGACGTTTAGTTTCTCTGCTGTGTCCCTGTGTGTATTTTCAGATATTTGCTTTATTTTACCGTTTCGTTGTTTGCTTTCAACTGTAAAAAAGTCATGTGAAGTTAGCCTAGTGTTGATGAAAACCCCAACATTTACACAACAACTTTTAATGTGTCCACTAGTCCCAGCATAGATCAGCCCAATGCTTTTAAAAGTCATTAACGCAAGACAAGTATGTCAGTCTGACAGACTAAGAGGGAACAGACTTTAGATCAGAGCAAAAGGCAACCAGTTATGGCCAGAGGAAGAGGATATTCTTGTAGTGTTTGGCTCTCCTGAACTCCTCGATTACATTTTTGGCATAACGGACCATGGATCGGATTTCCTCTGGCTCTGGTGAAGAACTCAGTTTCCTGATCTCCATTTTGTCTTTATCCTAGAAGAGATGGAAAGAGATTACATACTGGAGGAAACAGCTGCAAGGTAACACATACAGAAGATACTCTTGGGTTATGTAAAACGGACAGTGGTACAACAGAGACTTAACTGAATCATTTCCTGCTTCCCAGTTTCATACTACTGTAAACACTAATTACATGTGAGTGTTCACATTAGACTATGTCACTATGGCAGGCACACTAAATCTGATGTTTGAGTCTAACACTGATTTACTGTCCCACAATGCAACACACATCAGGATCTTCTCACAGCTGGAAATGATTAAACCTACTCACTGAGGAAGCTCTTAGAAGACCTCAGAGCACACAAAAAGGACCAAAATTTTGCCAAAACAAGAAAAGCTATAAAGAATGGTGAATGAATGCACATATTGATGGTAGGTACTTCACAGAAAAGTACAGCTGTGCCCAACATCTTGTATGTAAACACTTGCTGTACTCTGCATTCATCTGTCAAATCCAGCAGACTGGGATGTCTGGCAGTCATTTTTAGGAAATACAAACATGACAAAATGGATGGTTGAATACAAAGTGTGTTTAATCCACACAGGTGGAACTTGAAAGCATCCAATGTCAACAACTTTTGGCATACATAAAGCACATGTGAAGTACATTCATCAGTATATAGTATGGGACAGAGCAACTGGGTTGGTTTAACAGCATAAAGTAAATTTCAAAGTCAACACTACCTTGGACTTGGAGGTGCACTCAGTACACTGGCATGTGAAGAAGTAGGAATCTAACAACCTCTCTTTCCGGTCCTCTGTTGGATAGAGGAGGTCTATGTAGCTGTTAAAGATCTACAGAGTGAGAGAGGAGAGAGAAAGTTGATACAAAAATCAAATCAGGCCCTATGAATCAAAATAAAGACTTTAGTTAGCATCTGAATTTCTTTCTGTATTGTTGTCACTGAAAACTTTGTCGTCAGCGTTTACCTCATCTCCAGGGTTTATCTCTTGAACAGCTCTGACTTCAGCCACTGTGCCTTTATAAGTCACTATGACGTTAGGACTACAGCTGTGATTCATCAGCGCTACACTAGTGAGAAAAAAAGAAGGGAGGAGAAACACAAATGCTTGACAAAAAATTGCAACATCACAACACTGTGATAAAATCATTATATTTAGAGAAATACAGTGATGAATGGACTGTCGATGATGTGTCGACATGGACTACTTACTCTGGAAAAACAGCTGATCCCAGATGGGAGAGCTCTTCATCCTCTATGGTAAAACCATTACAGTTAACCTGGAGACACAAAACAAATAAACAAGAGAGAGACAAAGGGACAGAGAAGGAAAAAAAGAAGAGTTAGCAACGTGACAATACAACTTGCATCACCCTCTACCCACCCGTTGTCCACTGAGGAGGAAATCCAAGAGGAGGCAGAATGCAGCTGTGAGATAAGAAGCCAAAGAGGCTGTCGGTGTAGTGTGGAGACAGCACTGAGGGACAGATCAAATTAAAGAGCTGAACGCTGCAGAGGTTAACAGACAGGACCTGTGGGTGTGTGTGACACAGATCCCGATTTCACCTCAACGCGTGCTTCAGTGTGTATCTGTCAATAACTACAGGGTCAGCTGGGGATGAAGTGAATGGAGAAAGACTAAAAAGATGTGTGAACAAAAGCATTAAGCATTTATTTATCATACAAGTAAGTATGAATAGTGAAAACATACTATATTTGAACACTGTGTGTCTAAGGAGGGTTTGTTACAACTCAGCATGTCCTTCCACAGCTCAACACCTGCCTGTGGCTTTGTTCAGACTGCAGGCAATTCAGAGCCGTTTCTCAAATCAGACCTTTAAGATTTAAAGACATCAAGGAGCGCACCTTTATTTGCAAACGATCAGATTTGATTGGTGCATCCAGACATTACTGCATGGGATGCTGGGACCTTTAAGCTAAGTATGCACTTGTGCAAGGTCATACCAATGTTTTCATTTTTTCTTTAAACAAAGCAAGTGGCTTGCAGACATGAAGACAATCAATAGCTCAGACACAGCACAGCAGGCCTTCTCCTCAGTGGGCAGATAATCATGGCCAGATTTGAACATCAGGATGCAGGCCATTGGGCTGGTTGTCTGCACAAGGCCAGCAAATGTGCCAGCCAAACCCTCTGATGCTCTCCTGACCAATAACAAGACAGGAACAAAACACACCCAAGATCCTGGATACTTCTATGAACAGATGGTTTTTAATCAGCACATTTCTAGAAACAGAGTTTCAGGAACTAAAGAGATGATTTATAAGATCCAGGGACTGTACACAGTATCTCTAAAGACAGTACCACAGAAGTCTTGTTATGCAGTGTTTTACCTGTGCAAAGAGCTCAGTGAGAGCCTGTTTGTTGGGGAGGTCACTGATGTGTCTGGAGTAAAAGTGGTGGAGTGCTGCTATGTCTGCATGGTTCATCTCCTCCTTCTCACTGTCCATCTTATCTAAATCTACAAAGGCAATAAGACACAGACAAACCTTTAGTCAGTTTTCTCAAGAGTTTCTTCCATTTTAGAGAAGAGAGATTATCAAAAGAGAACAAACAAATAGCACTGCAAAGTATGTATTACCCTTGAGTAAATGAGAGGACCAACCAAGAAAAAAAATCTACAGTCCATGACTTCAGCACTGGCACATGGGGTTCTCTCAACATTAATGGACGCTGAATATTGCCATCACAAGAAAAAAGAGCAAAGTTATAAAGATATGGGATGAAATACTGACTGACTATGACTTAATATGATTTTGACTACTGACTAAGTCGACAGTGAATCCAAAGTTATATCTGTACATTTGTTACCAGTCTTACAATAACATATCAAATGGCTCCTCCCAGTACAACCAGCCAGTGTCAGTGAGCTGCAGGATATGCTGTTGCTTTGAGCCATGTGTTATTGTCAGTCACACAAACTCACACAGACACAGAGTCTGGTGGCAGCAGGCAGCAGCTGGCCACCGATCTGCTTTGTGTACATGAGAGACAGGTGTGAAGGTTAATCCTATGGCAATGCTCCAATGACACATCTGAGCCTGCAAACAGCTCACACCAAATGATAATACCAAATGGAGCAGAGAAAACAGTTTGTTGGCACTTAGGTGGAACACAGTGTTGTTTTTGTTTTATCAACTTACAGTCTATAATTAGGATTATGGGGAACAGTCCGAGTTTGTGTTTTCAGGGCTACCTAAATACCACAGTTGAATTAGTATTAGTTTAAAAAGGCACCACAGACAAAAAATAAACCAAAAATGGCATAATACCATCATAAATGTTTTTGTTGTAAACTGGATAGTTTGCTACAACTCTTCAGTGTGGTTATGTGTTGACATAAAGTATAAGGCATATATACAGTAAATTAAAACCTTCTTGTTGTAGTCTCTCAGAGACAAGGGTTGAATACCTTGCTCAAGGCAGGGTGGCAGCAGTTTTTAAAGAAGATAAAGAACATGAAATTACAGCACCCAGAAGCTTGGGATTTAAGTCCCAGTGCTATGCAGACTTGGAGTGAATGAAAGAGACAGAACCAGGACTGCAGGCTACAGCAGAGGATATTAATAGACACACTGCTTCAACAGCAGAGGCACAGAATGATCACACACACACACACTGCACCATGTAACTACAAGTGCACGCAAATGTAACTAAAGACACGTGCTCATGCATTCACACATGTCTACTTACGGGCTTCAAACTCTTTGAGCAGTAGCAGCCTTTCTGAAGGGGTTCGCTCTGTTGTGACTCTCTGCAGTGTGAAACACAGTCGAGACACATGACATCATTTACTTCAATAAAGCAATAAAATACATATCAAATGTTTTTGGTTTCTGGCCAACATCAATTATAAGACAACTATATTACAGCAGCTGCTCTGGATAACTAGGTGACAGAGGTAGCAGCTTCAGGAACTTTGGTGTTTAATGGGGTCAATAAATTTTAAACATTGAGGCTGCATGGCAACAAAGCTACGTTAGCACTGCAAGAGGATACAACCTGGATTCCAAAAAAATTGGGATGTTGCGTTAAACAGAACTGAACCATGGCTAAATTTGACATGCACTCAACCGAAAACAGTACAAAGATGATATATTTAATGTTTTACCTCATCAGTGCGATTGATTTTTGTAAATACATGCTTATTCTGACACATTTCAAACCAGTTGGGACAGGGACTACAAAAGACATGGAAGGTTGTGTACTGCTTAAAAAAACACCAGTTTTCAGTATCAGCAGATCCTATCGTGATTTGGCATGAAAGCAGCATCCTCGAAGGGACAACTCACCACTTTGTGAAACCCATGATAAAGTACTGTATATTACTACATGGGTTACAGTTAATTTGCAAATTACTACATTCTGTTTATATGTTACACAGCAACCCAACTTTTTCAGAACACAAGTTGTTATTTGCATCGTTTTGTTTTTGTTAGATTCCTCATAATGCCAATCTGAACAAGTGACCTTTTGGAACTGCCATCAGTGAACAGCACAGGCACGACAGCCACGCTACTCCTATGACACCAGGAAGACAAACGAACTTGAGGGGAGTTAAGTCACTGCATCACTGCTCCAGTGGCTCACAGCTGGTTTATTGCATAAAATATGGTCCAGCTCATGAAATTAACCATTATCAAGCAGCTATTTATTTCACTTGGCTCTTTGTCTTCTGTGTAACATTTCTAATAATATTAGCATGGGATTACATAATTTTCAATACACGTTTATAGATTTTTGCTTTAGTCTTTGGTCTAAATTTGTCATAAGCATTGGTAAGAAAGGTTAAAAATTCAAAATGTTCTAACATTTTTATGCATTTCAAGTCTTACTAACGTCTTTGCGTAATTCAGATATTCTTTAATATTATCTCATACTAGTGTAATCTCTTTTTACTCACTTTTCACTTTCTGTTTAAACTTTTCCTACTTACATATCTGTGTGAAATGAAATACACATCTCTGAACACTGAAACATTCCTACAATTCTTAACACTTTACCTGTTTCATGATAATTCTGGCGACCAGTCTGACCGTCTCTGACGGACACCAGTTTTCGCCATAAGCACACATAGCTACACACTCCAGCTTGTGCATGGGCCAATCACCTCTCTGCATAAATACACACACACACACAGGAAAAAAAAAAACAGCCCTCCAATATTACAACAAGTAAACACTATTCAACAGCACAGAACATGAAACAATAGCAGCAAAACACAAAGGCAGATAAAAAAAAAGGTGAGAGTGAATGACAGAGAGAAATAAACAAAAACAGTGGCTAACAGAAGGATTTATTATCAAAAGGCAAATCATACATGAATTATTAGTCAAAGCACTTGTACCCCAGTCTCTCTCTCTCTCTCTCTAACACACATGCAAAAAATTTCTCAGTTTTAGTGCAGAGCATAGAGTGTGTTTTGTGACATGAAAATAAAACCAGTAAAAGGCAAAGGGAGGACACACTGAATCATCATGGCAACGATAGTGTGAGTGTGTTCTCGCTCTCTCTCTTTCACTGGGTGCTGCCTGCATGGGGCTCTGCTGAAATAGCTCTCAATGTGTGGTCCCAGGTCCCAATGCGGCCCACAAGAAAAACAGAATAAACTCTGCTGTGGTACCAGTGAAGCAACATGCTCAGCTTTTAGTATCACTCCAGGATGCACAAAAAGAGCACAAACATCATCTGTCACTGACATTAACATTGAAATGACTTGATCTCAGCCTATTCTCATTCTCTTTGTCCTCATACTTAATAAAAAAAGACAACCAGAGTTAAGACCAAAACAAATGCAGACTAAAACAGGACAGCACATTATTTTTTATTAAAATAAAAATAAAACTGTTGTCGTTAAAATTCATCCACGGTCAGGTCCTTTATTTATACGGGGAACTTGGCACACACACTCACACACAGAAACTACAATGAAAAAACAAAAACTGAAGCAGAAAGCACTGTTACCTGACAGTCGACATTGCAGTAATAGGCTTGCTTGCATTTACCACATTTAAAAAGGTCTTCTCTCCTGTAATGATATGAAGACACAACACATTAATCCAAAACAGCTAAGACATGTGAACTGGACATTTCTGACAAAATCAGAAGGACTTAAACAGCTCGATTCTTGATTGTTGGTTTCTTGGAGGCTTGTTTTCGTGCTGCTACAAAAGGTGGGACACACAGATATACAACACACATGCTCAAACACCAACAGTAGTAAGATAGTTGCCAAACTCTGTTTGTATTTGTAGTGGTTTCATCTTGACAAGCATTTTCAGTGCACTTTCATACAGAAAAGGGTCATTTTGTAAACAACAACTGATTGAAGATCTCTATTGCTGAACGAGACCCAAGCACGTCCATGCCCCTCGATGTAGACGTGCACCCCATGGCCTTCTCATCTCTTGGCTCCTCCTCTAATGGGACACATGGCCAACTATATTTAGCACCCTAACCTTTTACTGCTCTACAAATCTTAATGGCAGCTTGGGCAGGACCCATGTGTGTATGCAAAAGTGAGTGGGCGAGTGTTTGCGGGGGAAGCAGAGTTAATTTAACTCCTAACCAAATGCCTCATAAAAAAAAGAGTGTCATTTCAGCAGGACAAGTTAGCAAGCTAGAGGGCTAAACCTAAACAATGAGCCAGTGCACTGCAGTTTGACCTCACTGTATGATTCTGACACAGCATGCCCACGCACGTCAGTGCTCTCTGCATGTGGTAAGCAAGCCTTTCTAAAACCACTTCACATCCCATGTTCTTACTGCTATAAGAATGTGCTGAAGCTAGCAACATGACTCAAAATCACGTTATAATCATCATCTAATCATAAATCAGTAAAGCTTAAACTGATATCATGAAGTCCAAAAGTTTTCTTTCCATCACTTGGCTTTAAGGTGCATAAAAGTGTAAGGAATAAACAGGTTGTCTTTTGGGGACAGAGAGAGTTCTCATGTGTAAGGATGTAAGAAGAATTGTCACATTAGGACATAAAGGGCTGAAAATGAGTGAAGCAACGAAGTACACTGCCTGTGGCCTATTGAGGAGTGTGTACTGGCACAATTAATAGGCTTAAGATTGTGGGAAAGCAGGCTTATTACATGTTGGCTTTAAAACCCACCAATAAGATTGTTGTACGTGAAAGTTGCCATCTATTTTAGACTCTCCTGACTCTGCAGTGCTACAAACAAATGCTGCAGTGTCAGTCAGGTGAGCTGCCTCACCGCACTGACCCATTTGCGTCCGCACCACATAGGAAGGTGTCCTGAGGTTCACAGGCTAACCTAGCTAGGTAAATTAATGAGGTTAGCCAGCGTTGAACTGGACACATCACTTGCTTTGTTGTTCTGTTTAAAGCTAGACTAAAAAAGACATCACCAGCGTGTAGCCAGCTGTCACAGAGGTCCTTTTCTCAGTTGTTTCACAGAGATAAGATGTTACCTGGTGAAGCAGTGCTCACAGTGCGCTCCTCTCTCATTCACTGTCAACACGTAGGAGTAGGCAGGGCAAGCGAACACCAGCTCCCCCACCGCGAAGTGCCTCACTGCCCGCAGGCCTCTGCCTTTGTCCGGGCTCAGGAACCTCTCCGTGCCCTCTATACCTTCGTTCTTCATGGTTTGTTCTGTTTACAGTTCTTCGATGAGATACTACCGACCACCACCTGTGTCTGCTGGGTGCTCTAATCAGCTTGTGGCGGAGTTGCTTCTTCTTCTTGTCCTGTGTGTCCGGTGCGGCTCTCATCGCCCCCTGCTGGACAGGCGACACGGACATGTGTCTAACAACGTCCAGTAATTTACATGTGCACCTGTGCACTGTAGCTGTCTGTCCCCACATGTGAGCCTATAAACGAGACGTGCCATCGCAACAAGTTTCTTTGTTCTTCAGACTGTCTTTAATCTGGTTATACTGATACTTCTATCGCTTCTACAGTGTAACGTGAATAGTATGTTGTCATGATTTATCTACCTGCGCTGATTATCTGCCTGACTTTTTAGCTGCCTGCATTGTGCGTGTCCTGCCTGTCATGATGCTGTTTTTTATTTTATTTTATTTATTTATTTATTTTTTAAATTCTGTGGAGCAAAGTACACAAGAACATTTACTCGATTACTGTACATATCGGAGATACAATTTTGAGGTAGTTGTACTTAACTTGGGTATTTCTGCTTCACTACGGTTACTCATTATTTTGTGGATCCAGATTATTTATACAAAATATAATCAACAAAAAAATCCATATTATAACATATATAATCTAAGTCCTATAATATTGTGATTATTCCAACATTGGCCAATCTGCATTTGGGTCCTTTATATTGAATTCGATGCCACTATACCAATTTACATACCACACTTTGGAGCTACAAATTTCACATAAATAAAATATCTGGGTACTTCTTCCTTCTCTGGTTTTATTATTTTGACAGCTAATTTAACATCTGTGTAGGACACAGCAGTTAGACTTTAACCTTTCAGCTAACACTAATAAAGATAAATGAATAATAGATAATAATAATAGAATCAAATCCGCTGTATGTTCGAAAGTAGATGGACTATAAAGTTGATTCTGATTCTGGTCAATAAAAGCTCTGCGAATTTAATTTTTATGTTAGTTTCAAAAAACAAATCTGTCTTTATTATTATGGGAATGTGTGTGTCAAGGTGCTTAAATTATTTGGCAAACAGACAGATATCCCATAACAGTTACGAGATGCTCAACGCTCACTTATGCTGGGTGGTGTCCACCATTAGCTTTTCACGCTGAGGAATCACAGAAGTACAAAATGATTCAGCACAGAGCTGTTCCTATCTTTTTCAGTTGGTAAAACATTCAATTTGGGACTAAACATCGAATTCCCTCACTCGTGTGTTCATAAATGCCTGTGGAAATATATTTATGCGTTATAAATGTATCACTACATTAACCCATCATTTACCCATCATCACTGTTCTCAGTGAAGTTAAGTAAGTGGTTAAGACTACAATATACTACAAATATACAATAACCAGAGCCAAAGAAACAAAAATGTCAGCATACTTTATGTCTGGATATGCTTATGTAGTCATGATGAGCTTGCACCCTCAGCCACTGAAGCAGACCAAAATACTCAACGCTGTTTGGTTTATATATATATAAATGCATTTATTTAAGTTAATCGTTTCTCCTCATTCAAAGTTGAAGTTCTGCAGTATCTATAAAACGGGAAACAGTTAGAAGCGCTGTACAGTCTGACAACAAAACTAGGACCTGCTGCTGAGTACACTGTGTATATATGTACATACTGTACACACACTGATGTAGGTATATACAAAAATATACACTTTTACACGAGTGACCCCTCGTGTCATATCGCCCACCAATAAAACCGCATTATGATTACCCCGTTAGCTCATGTCCCTTCCTGCTGATTCATGATGTACAGGTCATTACTGGTTGATGACACTTGTGCAGTATAGTGTCCTACAGTGCGCATGTTAAGTCCCTCTTGTGCCCTGACTCAAACACACTGTCACTGTCACTGATATCTAGATGGAGAAGCTTAAGCAGTCCTGAGCTGGATGTCTCAGTGGGGCTTTTCACATATCAGAGGGCTCGGTCTTCTAGTAATCCTATGAGAGGGTTTGAGGAGGTCTGAATAGTAAAGACATCTTCTCTCTGTTTAAGGGAAAAGCTGGGGGAATATAACGCTGGACCTTGTAAAACTCCGTCAAATAAACCCGTTAACAGTTTCCCTCCAAAAACACAGTGAATATGAGTGAAGTCCTGCCAGCTCAGCCGGGAAGACGCCCTCGTTCACTGGCTGCTCTTCAGTTATTCTTCCGCTTTTTGAAACACTGCTTTCAACCATATTCAAATTAAAACACGCAGAGCTGCTTCTCTTTCCACAGACAAATCTAAAGAGATCACATAAGTATATCTAAGCTCAGATCCATCCTTCCTCCTGGCATGACCTACAGGTCAAATTGAGCCTGGGAAGAAGAATGAGATACACAACATACTGTAGACACATGTACACTGAAGACGTTCTCTGCAACTCATGCTGTATTTCCAAAAACCTTTACCTCTCATCATTCTTCCTCATATAGAGAAAACACGAAGGAAACTTTGGCACATTGTGCTAAAGATGTAAACATTAAATCATCCTGGACTACTTAATTATTACAGTCATTTACTCTGTGTAGAACATAAAAAGAATACAAAATAAAACAGCAATTTTCTCACCTTCACAAGAATAAGACTGGTTTTTAAGAAGAAAAGGCTTCGAACAACGTGTGTGAACTGTTGTAGCAGACAGTGCTGCCATGGTCTCTCAGGTGTGTGCAGTTTGGTTCTCGTGTCTGTTCAGTTTCCACTGCCTGGTTGTTTTACTTGGGCTCAATCAGCAGTTAAATAACAACAGAAAGAACCAAAGACAAAGAAAATGCGATTAAGAAAATAGTCAGAAACCTTGCGGCGCTGCATTATGCATCAGATTTTTTGCTACCTCGAGTCTCCTTTTTCTTTCCTTTTCTGGCTCCTGACTTGTTACTCGCAAGGAGTGTGACAAGAGAGGGCGCTATACACCACTAAAAACATCATCAAGTTACCCTCACTGATGAGGACAAAGGGCCTGATACTCTGATGTCCTAGTTTCAGGTTCACACCAATTATTCATGTTGCACAGTTTGATGTCAGAATAATACCAAATCACCCTCTTTTACCATCAGATCAAGACCTGACTCACTCTCAATATGAAAGAGCTGGAAAGGAACAAATGCGTAAAATGATACCGCCCGCACCCACCTATTCAGAGAAAAATCACAAATTCCAGAACAAATCCAAAAACAACGTGTGTGTGAAGTCCAACAACACCCCTGACTTGATTACAGATTCTGCTTGGATGCACAAATGAGGAAAATTAAATTACACTCCTCTCTTCAGTATGATAATTATTAATTTATAACATTCTTAAGAAGTATTAAGACATAACTGAACATGTTTCCTTTTGCAGTTTCCAAACAAAAAACACCTTGTCCCTGTATTTCAGAGAAACCCTCGTTCCCACATTCCCACAGGTCCTGGTGCCTCGCAGCACAATGCAGCAGCCTATCAAGTCACAGGATTCACAGGATAGGCTTTTCAACCAGCTGCTCTTTCAGCTGACCTTTTTCCTCCCCACTCACTCTGCCTTTTCAGAAGGATGAATGTATGAAGACATGGCAAACATCGGGGGCGAGAGACAACGTGGCAGACACCAAACAAAAATGACAGAACAGGTGATGGACAGACAACACAGCAAACATGACCAGCTGTCTGTCAGTTTTGGTAACTCAGCACAACAAAACAAAGCAAAACAAAACGACCCAAGTAAAGATGTGTGCGCATGAGAAAGAGAAATACTGAGAAACTGAGAGGATATTTGACGCACTCGAAGCTGTAGCTTCTTTCTAGAATAAAGTAAGAACTAAGAAATATGATTTATATAGACCATTTCAGTATATCTCTTCAAAGACCTTTTGTGTTAATGCAGTTGCCTTGAAGCTGCCAAGTGATGAGTCGCTCCAAATCTCCCAAAGTGCACCATGGTTACTCATCAGTGACTAACAGCACGGAGGTTCGTAGCAGTCAAGATGAACCCAAGATGAAGCCCAGGAGAGACAAGTGCTGCAGAAGATACAAACCACACAGACACATGTGCTGTAAATGCTATCAGCAACACTGTCAGATCACAAAGAAGTGGCACAATGCTACTTGGTGATGCAGAATTACCGTTACAAGAATAAAGCAGAAGTGTGTGTTGTGAGCAGTCCTGCATGTGAAATCAGCTCACACAAACAGTAAAACCTTGTTTATGGCAGTTTCAAACTTCTGAGCAGATGGCTCATCTAACAGGCACAATGAAGAAAAAAACAGATGGATGGAAAACACCACTGACTGAGTGGACTGTTGGTGATCCATGCACAGCACATGTGCATGCACAAGTCATACAGTCTGACAACAGTCAGTCCTCTTGTTTGGCATGACATCTGGTCTCAGGCTGGAGTAAACAAGGTTTGACTTTTGTTGACTTTTGTTGCTGTGCAAGAGCAGGCAGGGGTGTGTTGAAAGTATAGAAACAAACATCTTAATCATGTCTATGTGAGCTGATCTGTGATCATTTTTGCAGCCTGTTCACTCTCTAGAAAAATCAGCCAAATTAAATCCAGTTTGGGTGTGATTATAAGACAGTAACCTTCCTACAGTAACGATATTGACACAGGCAGAGGAAATGATGTGTGCAGGAAAAGAAGATTTATAAACCGAACTGCACCATACAGAGCAGTCAGAGAGCAGCAAGGACATATTAAGAAAAACTTGTTAAACTGCTCCTCTGGTATTCCTGAAACACAAGACATCTATTTGCAATTTGATTCCGTTTTTTTTGGACACGAGTAAACAAAAAAGACCAAAGAGATATTTTTTTCTGTGTATTGTTTCTCAGGAGACAGAACGGTGTAGAAGACGCTGCAGCAGCCAGTGCCACAGCTTGAAGAAAAAAAGGAAATCCTAAGGGTGGGCTTGAAGACACTTGTTCCTGGTTTCAAGAAATGTACTTCCATCCAAAGTAGAGAATCTCCTGCCCAAACCCCCTTCCCCTCCCCCACGACACAATCTGCAGGAAAAACTGTATAGAAAACAAAGCAGAACACACGTCTTTCTTCTCGCCACCTCGCCTATCTTTTCTGTTGATCCTGTAAACCAATGAGAGTCAAACAAGAGGAAAAGCTCAAGGAACTGAGTCCATTTCCTCCCTTCACTTCACTGTACATCCAAACCCCACTGGAAACCACAACCTCAGTGTGGTAAAAACAAAGAAGGAGCACTGGAGGAACACTGACATTGGATTCTTTCGAGAACAAAAAGAAAGCTCCCGTGAACCTCCGTGGAGAATTAACAAGAAGAAATAAAAAATATATTAATAGGAAAATAAAATAATTACAAAGTAAAAACATCACAGAGTTCAATTTCACCAGCATTAAAGAATGTAAAAGAACAGGAAAAAAAAAAAACCACTCATCATTTGCATCTGGAACCATCAATGAAAAAACACTGAGGTATGTAGTTCGGATGGGAAGCCTCTTCATTGCTTTTATCCTCATCGTGATCATCAGTGTCACCACCAATCCACCACATGCAGCCAGTTTCCTGTTCACTCCATTACGGTCTACAAGCCCCTCCCCCACTTGGTGTGGCTCCCTGTTTGTTTTTCTAGAGGAGGGGTGAGGTGGGGGAGAGGCGTATAGACGTGACTGGCTGCACCTCTGAGGAGGAGCGAGAGGGATCCATTAAACCACCAGAATTGTGTCTTTCTCCTCGAGTCCATTTCCATCTCTATCCGCGCCTCAGAGTCTGTTGGTGTCTCTATCAAACATCCAACTCTTCCTGGGGTCTGTAGCGTCCCCTATGACTGTAAGTTGAGGGTGAACTTCCACTGCTGGTTGAGGCTCGGGCTGCAGACCTCCACAGTGAGTCCGCCCATCCTGGCACTGCGGCTGTCCAGGCAGAGGTTACTGCCCACGTGACGAAGTTTCGAGTTGGACTCAATCTGCTCCCATTTCTGGCGACACACAACAATTACATTTCATGCGAATGTGCTTTGATAGTTGTCAACAGAACAGCTGTGGTGAACTGAACTCCCAGGTCAACTTTACCTGTCTGCTGTCGTTCTCTCGACAGCCTTGTAGCTTGATGAGGGAACCAGCCGTTCTGTCCACCACAGTCAGACACAAGTCCATGTGCTTGACTGACTTGTCCTTGGTCAGGGCCCACTCCTTTACAAGAACAGATACATGTAAAGACTCAGCATAAAAGGCACCCACACCTCTCCAAGCCTGTGAGACATGCTGAGTCTGACGTTTAATTTTCTAACATAATGCAGCTACACAGTACATGCCTCTTACTATTTTTTGTTCTATATTTTGAACCAAATATACTGTATCCAAAAAAAGGTCCACTTACTTATTATTAGATTAACAGCTTATGCCAAATAAATTATTGGCATTAGACTGTGGCTAAAATATCCAATAAAGCTTGAATGACATTACATGAAATATAAGACCAGTTCTGTCTTCTTTACATGAACAGATAAAAAGGAACAGTCAGTCCATTAATGTGCTGCACTAATTCAACAAACAATAGCAGCAACAGATAACAATAGTGGGGTTAAGTGACTTTATTTCACTGTCTGTGTTGTATTACAGTGGTTTTAAACTCTAAGTGACCACCACACCTCACACATGATTTTTTAGAGATACACTATAAATATAAACTGCACACACACAGACACACACACAGTGTACTGTACATGCTCCACATTCAAAGTGCTCCAAAAAATTAGCACTTCCTCCGAGAACAATGTTAAAATACTTATATATGCATGTTAGGTTTGCAGTTGGCTTGACATATCACTACCTACTCTATAAGGATATATGTACAGCCCTTTAATAGTTGAATCCTTTAACACACCTCCTGTGCTCTCACCACACAGTGCCACCCGGGTGTCTTTAGAGTAAGGTTTGACAAGCTGACCTGTGTGTGTCGTCGCAGTAACGCTACCTGGTTTCCCCCTGCGTTGTGGCATTCATAGACGCCCACCACCCCGTCAGCAAAATGCCCCAGGGTGTCCAGACAGTTTCCTCCCTGCTGCAAGGCTCCAAACGCGATGTCCTGGTGATCTGGGACTCTGAGCAAACATATTAAATGTAACGTGCTTCATTCATTAAGTCTGTTCAAATAGTTGTTATTTTATTCACTAACAGGTAACAGTGTTAAGTAGCATGAAAGAGGACAGAGATAAACAGAAAGAGGCATGATTTTGTACCTGTTTATTCTGAAAAAAGGGACACAATAACCTTATGTTATTACATCTGAACTGATTCATATTTAGATCTATTACATTTACACATTGTTAATCGCATTTGGGTGCTTGAGTCATAATTGCTAGCACGGGCTAGTCTTTTTTGAGAGTCTTATTAAAGGACAAAACATGAGGCCTCTTACAACACGAGGATCCTCCAAATCCTCATAATACTGCAACTGCAGTTCAGGTGAGACATTTTCTTACATGTAATTTTAGTCTTATTACATGGTATTATATATTGTGTCATACTGTACACCCTATCATATCCATTAAAATGGCCTTGTTTTCTTACCGCAGTTCAGGGTAGACATTCTCCAGGTACCATTTGAACGGCTTGCAGCCTAATCTCTTCTTCATCTCCAAGCGACTCTGGATACTGAGAGAGACAGAAAGAAAGAGATGGTGACACACCAAGAGAATTAGAGGTTTGATCACTCGTGGTTTTCAGAACATTTCCCAACATTGACTGAATTACAGTCCTCTGCCTCTGTCAGGCTATCAGGGTGGATAGTGGAGGCCCAGGGCACGTCTGAAGCTGCATCCTTCAGGGGAAAATAACAGCTTGGGCTGGCACTGGAGCAAGATGCCAAGAGTGTTCCCAGAAGGTCACACAATAAGCATTTTCATCTCTGTCTAGCTCTGTGTCTCTGTTGTGTAGTCAGTGAGGAAAGTGGAAAAGTGTGAACAGACACAGAGCAACAGTCTGCTTGTACAAACACAGTGAAATAAAGACATGGATGTAATACAGTTGTGTTCCTGAACTGTCACCTGGGATATTTGCCTTTTCTTCACCTAAGTCATTAGGATTTATCCTCTGGGAACTATGAATGTTTCCACAGACTGTTGGGATGCCAACCCATCCGACATCCCTACATCCCTGAAGCCTCTCCAACTAACCTGTTAAATATCCATCTACCCCTCTTTCACAGAGCTTTGCCCGCTGAACCTTGCTCCTCTTCACCACTACCATTTATGTTCATCATGTACTTTTGCTTTGGCATATGCTGTCATAATCTTACACTAGTCCATTCGGCATGTCAAATAATATGGCAGCCTTTTTTGATGAGTGCAAATCAGACTCTGACTTCATGCCCTCTTTTAAGCCACATTAATTGCCTCGTGTCACATCAATAAAAGGGGGTAACCGAAATCTTGTACGGCTGACACACTGCTAAATGGCAATTCAATTAATAAGCCCATTCATACGGCGGCCTTTGCAATTTTATGATCCAGCTACATTATGCTGTCTAACTCCTCATAGGTCACGGTACTTACTTTCCGTAGGGGACATTTCTCGCTGAAGGGACGGCAGCATAGTAGAAGTTTTTATACTCATCCATCCACACCTCTGCAGCTCTCCTCGTGTTCCTGAGAGGGAAGGACAGTGGGGAAAATGAAGGACAGAGGACGGGTTGAAAGGAGGACCGTGAGCAGGTGAGGAACGTGCGTGCTGGCTGAGGCACATGGCACTAAACAGACAAACACTCTCTCTCTGGCTCTCTTGTCAGGTTTTCTTACATCTCTACAGTCATAAGAGTTACACTCATTAAACAGACGAACACGATTGTGAATTTATTTTTCCAGTTACTGCTTTCATTGTTCATACAGCAAAGTGTTGACAAGAGGCCCGATGACATTTTGTCAGATTTCCTTTTTGTTTTTTTTCTGAGGATGTAGCAGTACTGTCAGACCATGTGTCAGCTACAGTCAGAGAAACACTACTTGCTCATATATTCTTTCCAGAAGAGAGGTTTTCAAAGTCTGACAATGTGACTGGTCCTGCCTCCACATGTTCAGTATACCTAAAAAGGAGGTGCTGTCTGGCAGCTCCCCATGGATGGCTTCTGGGACTTTATTCAGACTGAAGGGCAAGACATGGCACTGACGCAGCCTCTGAGCACCAATGAAGCTCTTCTGCAATGTTGAGGCTGATACATGAGAACACTACGGCACCTATTAATTAATAAATGATATTGTGAACTCTTGTAAGGGACTATGCACCTACTTTTGAGAATGAGTTCAATTTTATGCGACCGAGATAACAACGTGGTGCGCAGGAGGCATCTGAGCTGAATCACATCCGCAGTCAACAGTTCATAATAAGCCCTGCAACTGTTTGATCTAACGTTGAAGTTCACACATAACCACTGGAGCATTTATCGTTTTGATTTCACTCATCTGAAGAATCCATTCTCATTAAGTTTCTATCAGTACTATTAAGATGTCAGTGTTTTTTTCCTTGCAAACCATCAGATTCATTTCTACATCCTGAGCATCTCATTGGTCACAACCATCAAGAAATATTTAGTCGTTTGTTGTTAATCTGCAGCTGGGACACTGGGTTTTACTACTGTTTCAGCACCGAGATGATTCCAAAGATATCGCACATGTTGGTTTGCTACACCCATCATTTAGTGTTTGTTTCCAGAGAAACCACAGTCACTTTGTATTTCCTGTAACTGGTTTGTTGAAGTTCTTAATCACAATGGCCACGAGGGTTAGTTGGACTTGTTTCCAGGGGTGGTGACTTGCGGTTGGAGACGGTTTCAAAGAAGAGAACCATATTTTTTCATGTATTGTGTTTCCCATTACTCATGTTCAGTGATTATGTTGTCACATGTATCAGAGCTCTAAGGGAAACACGCAAAAACAGATCTTCTATATTTAATAAGGACATTCTTTCCAAAGATGAAAACAATTTTCCCTGTGATTACTTTTAATTGTTTTTTAATTGCTGGTGCTTGGTTTAATTGCCAAAGCTGCAGTTAAACTCATTAATCTGAGTTCCAGTGTTTACAACAACACTTAACAAGAGTGAAATAAACCAGAAATAATTTCAGCATGAGGAGAAAAATATAAAAAAATATATAGAACTCCGGCTCCAGCCCTCTGCCCCCCACGACCCTGATGGATAAGCGGTATAGAAGATGGATGGATGATATTAGGTTAGTTGTCCAGTCATTGGTTATGGTTGTAACATTATTCTACAATTTAATTTATGGTGAGGAATTTTTACTTATTTGTGAAAGACCTGCTGCAGCCGACCAATAACACACACACAAGGTCTAACAATGGCTTAACGTCTCGTTAAAGGGAAGCACAGGATATACAGAGAAAATACTGACCAAAAAGCAGAAGTGCAACACGTGTGAACAGGAAACATGCATGGTAACAGATTTATCACAACAGTACAACTGCTGTACTGTGGACGAACGCCTGAAACAAAAGCATTGTGATGCGAGACAGCAAGACAGCACCGTCTGTCCTGTTTAGCTTTGGTCCACACCAAAGTATGATTCATCAGGACTATCAACACGAACAGCATGTTTGTGTTAAAGCAGTCCCTTTAAATTGATTTTCAAAATGCTTCTTCATCTTCCCCACGTTAAAAATAATTTCTACACTGCTGCTGTTGGCAACGTACTGTTACACCATGTTTCATCTCACGTTATTTTATTTTGACTGTATGAGTGATAAAATGGTTCAAAGTAACATTACAGACTGATGAAATAAATCCATGTCATAACCAATTTAAGCGAGGTGCTTAATTATTTTTAGGACTGAAAAAAATACTGAAATATTGACAAGACACACTTTTGATATATCTGGGTAAATTATTTGTTGTATTATTCAAGTAATAAAAAAAAAGATCTTTAGAATAATCGGTAAATAAGTCATCAAATTAATGGATAATGTGTGTGTGTGTGTGTGTGTGTGTGTGTGTGTTACCTTGCAAACACAGTCCCACTGCCCCCAGGGAAGGTGTATGGATGCTGCTTTCTGAAGACATGGCCAACTCTGCTGCAGGGAATGATTTCCAGACTTCCACCACACTGCCACACACGAAATGAGATCTCTGAAACACACACACACACACACACACACACAGGTCATAAGACTTGTTTTTTTCACACATTGTTCCGACAAGCTGTTCCCATGACAATGTCTCAGTTAATTATTCTAAGGAATGGGCAAGAAGTCCTGTGCTGAAGGTAACTCAGGACATTTGCACCTGGTAAATGTTATCAGCATGTTGATATTGTCAGACTCTCTCTCCAGCACTGTCTGCATTTGCACAAGCGTTGTCTAAATGAGCAGAGAAGTAAACAAGTATCAGAAGTGTCAATCCAGTTCTGAATTGCTGTCTTGAGAAAAGCATGAATCACTTTGTTTATTCTCAACGATTTCCCAACTGCATTCAGACAAAAGCAACAGCGAGACACAGATGTTATTATAGCATTGAGCTGTTTGCAAATGATATCCATTGTGTACACTATGGATATTTTCCTTCAGTACGGACTATAATCATTATCACATTAACACTGTAATTTTCTGAGATCAGCTGTGGTTTAACAGACTCTTTTACGCGGATATGAGCACCACATTACTGAAGGATTCTTGGCAGAGAAACCCCAGATGAGCTCTCGTGTGTTGGTCACAGTATAAGACAAATTATCTGTGCTACTTCAGTATCAAATCTAAAGAGAGAACACAGATTTTATAAGTGAAATCTGTACTTTTTTTGAGCCACAGCATTTATGATGGAAAGAAATTACAAATCTGACCCCGTTGAAGACTTAAAAGAATAATTTGATATCTTGGGAAATTACTTGCTGAGAGTTAGACGAGAAGATCAATACCACCCACATCTGTACTTTAAATGCAAATACTTGACACAGAGGGGAGCAGCTAGCCTGACTCTGTCAAGCATGTGCCAACCGCATAAACTGTTTTACTTTTTTGCTTTTTGCTTAAATTTGCCACATGTAACATGATAATTACTGAACATTTTAGAGGTTCTGGCAGGCAGATTTTCAGTCTTTTGTGCTAAGCTAACTGACTGCTGGCTGTAACTTCATATTAGCAAAGAGACATGAGATCTCTGGTAACAATCTAGTTCTCACAAAAAACAGAATAAATGCATTTCCCTAACTGTCAGTTTTTCTTGAACGCCTCTGGTAAAACTCCTGTCACGCCTGCCGCCTTGAGGGGCTGATCATCAGGGAATGAGACTGTCACAGCAGTAAAGCTTATTGAAACAAACTGTTGGCAGCAACTTGAGTTTATTTTCTTTAGCTGCTAATTTACTTTCCAATCTCACTCATACTCTTATTTTTAATTTTGTTTCTTTCACTCACCCAGTCTTTCTATTCCACTGACATCCATTACTGTGTCATCTCCTAACCACCATCATCCGTCTGCTGCGATTCTAATGACTTCATGCTCCACTGTGACTCTACTGAAAAGCCATTTGGACTGTGGCAGCACTCACCCAGGTTTTCTCCTCCCCATACATCCATCATCATGTCGTACTTTCCCAGCTGCTCAAAGTATTCCTTATCCATGACAAATAGACCTCCTGCTATCATCGGAGTCCTGCGGGGGCACAGAGAGAGGGAGGGAGGGCAGGATCAAGAGAGGAAAAGAGTGAGATTACTTGTTGGAAACTGACAAACAAAAGTGTGTCAGTCACGTATGATCACTTGAGTGTGTTGGGAGTGTCTGTCTTACTTTATGGGGGCGATCGGGTTGCCTTGTCTGGCTCGTCTCTGATCGGGAGTCATGTAATCCCATTTAAACACCAAATTCCAGTCAAAACCTACCGATACAAAACACACACAAAGGACAAAGGAATAACACCATCATGAGCATTAGTTGGGTTAGATTTGACAGGTTCAGATTAGATGGCTGTATGTATCAGCAGAGAGTCCAAGCCCTAGACCTGACAACGTATGTAGCTGTGGTCCAGTTGACTCATACTAGAAAGCATAAGCTGCAAAGATGTGAAATAATATTGTTCAGTAAATAATTCAGTACTAACAGGAAATGATTCTGGACATGTTTTCTCTGAAAACAGCTGCCTGCTGTGGATAAAAATGACACCATGGGAGGAGTGAGAGTGACACAAAACAGTAAAGCCGCATCCTTAAAAAGAGGCTAAAGAGGCAAGTTGCAGAGTCCAGTGACAGTTCTCCGTGACCCCTCTGCACCACATTGACCCACTGGTATTATAAAAATATTGGGTATGGCAGAAAGTAAAACAACATCAAATCAGTGACTAGGCGACATTATATTGTGCTGTGCATGTCCACAAGTAGTTTTAATTTCGTCCTCCTTTGAGTAGCCTCAATTTCATCTGCACATTTCATTGTGGGACAATAAAGTCAGTATTTGAGTGTATTTAATCGAGTCACTCTATTGGCATGAATGCACTGCATACTGAAAATCTGCCTACAATTGGTGTGCAGTGTGGGAGATGCAGTTTACGCCCAGCAAGCTTTTAGACTAAACATGCTGACATTGCACAAGTACTGGACTTGTGAGCGAGAAATAGTGACAGCAGCGGTCAGTGAAAACTGTTTATGAAATACAGAGCTGGATGGGAAAACAACGGCTGCTAGTAACAGAACAGCGTCATCATTAAAACAGTGAGGAAAAAGCCAGTTTTCTAAAAACGTATCAAACACAGAGCTGTGCTGTCGAGCTCTTCTCGCTAACCCACACAGGACATCATGTGTGTTCAAGCAGCTCTCTACTTGTGTGCTGTACCTCCTTTCAGATCAGCCGAGGCTCCTACGTACTGGAAATTGTCCATGTTGATGACATCGATGATGGGAGAAACCACCCTGGTCTTGTCCTGACATGGAAGAACGGATACAAAATTAATTAATTAGGATTTTCTCAGCACTGGACAGACAAAGTGTTGGAATAACAGGAAATCAGGCTCATTAAGGACCAAAAATAAGAAAAGCTACAGACGACTTTGAGTATTTAATATTGCCCTCAAACAGAAATGACTCATATATTTAATGGTTTATCTTCTCTACTTAGTTTATCACTGTGTTTCTAAAGCTCAGCCTCCTCTACACCACATCAAACCCTGAGTAGGAAGCCTGAAGGCCTGAATGACAATAACAAGCTTCCAGCTACTGAGTGAGTTTGTTTATTTTGAGACATTCTGATATGACACATGAGGTTTTCACACACACTGCAGTTTTCCATCTCTCTTTTTTTGCATCAAGTGACCTATTACTCAGAAGCGCAACCAAAGCAAAGAGAAGGCAATTTACTTTGACAGCAAAATGTTTAAGATCTGGCAACCAGGCAGTTATTAACTTGGGAATGGCAAAACACCACATTTTGGAGGATCAAATGCAGAATCAGACCATTTTCGCTCTTACCAGATGAACATTTCATATTTTACACACACGGCCCCACTTCACTTCAAGATTACGCTGATTCAAGACCAAGTGCACATGTCTAACATTCAGTTCAGTCATTTTACCACTCAGTGTGAATGAAGGAAACACACCTGTCAGAAGTCCATCTCTTTAAATCAAACAAATTGGTGTCTTGGATGGAAAGCGGTATCTCTATGAAACTGTTCAGACACTCAGAATACGAGTTCTCATCTACAGAATTACTTGTGCAGACTGACTGTTTTAATTCCACTATCTAGAAATCCTATTTTATATGTCAGAAAAAAAAAAAAAATAAAAAATTTGCAGCTGTAAAAATATGCTTTTAAGCTGACAGTCCAAACATTCACTGCAGCCACATCATGTGCTCCTTTTTTTCCCCTCACATGATTGTTAACAGGTTACAAGACTTTGACCGACTACCAGCTCCAGGGGTGCTGCTTTGTAGCTGACCTCTGACCTCTATGTAGAAGAGAGAAGGAAAAAACAAATCCCCTGCAGATATAAACAACATTATCACAATTGTGGAGCAATTCTGAGCACTAAAACACTGAGACAGATTCCCTCCCTGAAACATTTCTGATGCATTATAGGCTTGTGTCGGTCATTTTGTAATTGGGTTTAAATCCATTACTTGCACTAGAGTTAAGGTGTAAATTAGAAGAGAGTGTATGAGAAACAAAACTGTATTGGCTGCGGTGAATCAACAGAAATATATTGATGAGTTCACACCGTTTTTAGGAAAAGAAAGAAGTCAAACCTGCAGTATCACGCTTTGACATTTGAGCCAAACCCATAATTAAGTGTCTCTCTCTACAGCAGAACACAAACATGTCTGTTGTGCTTTCATTGTTTTTCTGGTTGGACGTGTACATCTTTTACTTTTGTTTCTTTGCCATGAGTGTGTGTACCTCAGCCACTCTCTCCAGTAGTGGCTCCAGCCAGTGGTCATTACATTCACAGTGAGAGTCCAGGAAGGTGAGGACTGGTGCCGTGGCGGCGTCTGCACCACGAACCCTTGAACGCATCAGTCCTGAGGGAAAGATCAGTAACAGAAAATAAAAAAAGAGAATCAACACATTTTAGCAGCCAAACAGAATAATTTCATTTCCAAACCACAAACACGGGATTAACAATTGCACTGGGACAGAAATGATATAAAACTTTCTTCTCCTCTTCTTCTAATTACCTTCTCTGCGGTCGTTTCTCAACACACGCACTTTTTCAATCTTCCCCAGCAGCGCCCCATCCTCCGCTGAAACACACACGAAGCAGATGCCACACAGATGACACACACATCACATTTACACACTGATCTTATTAGGCTTGTTTACAGCCATTACTCACGGTTATCACTGTAGTCATCAACCAGAATGATCTCTTTGACCAAGTGAGGAGGACTTTTCTTCAGGACACTGGAGAGAGAGAGAGAGAGAGAGAGACAGAGAGAGAGAGAGAGAGAGAGAGAGTTAAATCATATTTTATAAAAAAGATTTATTTTAAGTCTACAAATCAAAACAGATGACCCACCTGACGACGGTGCGCAGCAGAGCAGAACGAGCTTCATTGTGGAAGGTGATGACGACACTGGAGGCTGGCAGGTCTGACTTCCACTGCTTATGTCTGCAACTACACACACACACACACACACACACAACCCCATAATTTAGGAATAAAAAGAGGGAAAAGATACAAAACAACAAAAACAGAAATGCCTACAGGTGCCCAAGTGCACACAAGCACAAACACTCCCACGCACATAAGCACACAGCTGAACGTGTGAGCAAAGCTGCGAGCTGGAACTGCTCCCTGAACACATTCTGAATACATGAACACAATAAATAGGATTCAGCACACACCGACTGTGAAGTCTACACACACACACACACATACATACACTTATACACATGATGGTGCAGGGACACACACAAACACACACACACACACACAGAGGGTAATGCTCTGCTGAAGCTGGGATTGACAGTGGGTTTTACAGACTGCAGGGCAAAAATCCCATGAGATCGTGTATATGTGTGTGTGTCCAACAGAAGCAAATCCTCACCCTGACTTAAAAGCGAGGAACATGGGTGACAGGGATGCAGCATGAGACGAGGAGCCAAGGAGACGATGAAGAGGTGAAAATGGGGCATTTATCGATGTGGTACAGCCTCATTCCCACCTAAAACTACAGCCAACCTGCTAAATCCTGTTGTAACACCCTGTACACTCTGTGTGTGTGGCATGGAAAGAATCCAAAATCCTGTTTCAAGATATGAACCTCTAATTTAAAAGACTCTTAACGCCAACAAAACGGGGCAAAGCTTAAAGAATGTGTGTGGTCATTCGTACCTCGTCTGTCCGAGCAGCAGGTTTAAAGGAAACAGTCAAAATGCAGCTGCACACACTGCACACTGCAATTCTAGATTGGCCTGTACATGTTTTACGCTGCAACAAACTTAATTAGTGTGTGTGTGTGCGTGTGCACACCCGTGTTGAATAAACCTACAAGATCTTTTGACCTTGTGTTGAAAAAGTGAAGCAGTTATAATAACCTCAACTAGGCTCTTTTTTCTGGATAACCTTCACAATCAGTGCCGCTGCATGCTGTGCAAATGACACATAACCACCAGATCAATAGGAGACACATGCCTGCTCTTTTAGTGGGCTAATAGCTCTAGCTCTCTAAGTTATGTCGATATGTTAGTGGAGCCTGGCCACTGCCTTGATAAAAACAGTATCTGAACCACACAGTGTAACCGCTGACCAAATGTAAATGACATATCACAGTAAGATGACAGCTTTGGCGGGATCTGCATATCTTTGTGTCTCAATTTGATTTACAGATAAACTCATAAATTAGATTCACCAAACCCTCTTAACTGGAAAAACTTGTTGTAAATCCCTCTTTTTATGTACGTGCACATGAGATTTGATGATAATCACATAACCCATATCCCCAAAACTGGCAGTTAAAGCTGCCTGCTCTGTTTGTGGACAATTTAATTTCACAAAAATGTTAAAGAGTAAAAAAAAAAAAATATATATATATATATATATATATATACATATAAATAGATGTGTGATTAGACATTTCATTTTAACTAATTTTGGTGTCAAATATATTCTGATGAAGACCTATAGATCAAATATGTGCATATTGTTTTTCACATGTGAAGAAAGGCAGACTGTCTGTACTTTGGAACCCAAGAGAAAATAATAAGTAACAAAAAACTTGTTTAATTGTCTTAAAACACTTGTATGTGCCATAAAACAAATCTGTGTGTGTGAGCTGTTATGGCACGAGGCCCAGTGTGTTAAACAGACAAAGGAAGCTCAACATCAGTGTCAAAATTCACAGTTCTGTACTCTAGTACTGATCTGGTTTGGAATTCATCTGAAATCATTCATATTTACACACTGGTGGTGTATATTATTGTGTAACATAAAATAATTCTAGTAATTAATAAAAAAAAAAGTTTCATATAAACATTTAAATCTATTAAGTCCACATGAATCCTTTAAACACTACACGTTTAGCTGTAGATCGCATCGAGGATTAAAACTGGCAGACTGTCTTTTGTGTATGACTTACACAATGTTAATATCTTATTAGGGAGGCTACAAGGAAAATTTGGCAGTGAGTGTCTGTTCTACTGCTACTTCCTGGTTTCATCTGATACATCACAATTGAGGGGGTTTCCAAGAGATCTTATCCAGTCTTGTACCAATTAGTCAAATAGACAGACAGCAAAGGACAGCACGTAGACACACAATCCCTGCAATCATGCATTAAACCACAAAGGTTGAGAGAGGCAGAACTGAGGTCTGATCTTAACAGCTGTGTGTGTGTGTTAAACACAGAGATATTCTGTGCATTAGCGGAGATGCATACTGATCATGTCTCGTGTCAGGCACGGCTCTGTCCATACGGAGTTTGTCGCTCTCCACCTGGTTGAACTTGTTCCTGGCATACGGATCTTGACCTGGTCGGACAACTGTGGCTCCAACGTACAGATCCTGGTCAAAATCCTGCCAGCGCACCTTACCTAGACACACACACACACACACACACACACGTTATGCACAAAGCCAATAAACATCCATAGAAGTTGGGAGGATACACTATTTTGGTGTTGTCTTGTTTAGGCTACTCACCACATTTGTGGTTTAAGTGAGAAGATGGGTGGAAAGATGGAGGGAAAGGCTCAAAAATTAAAATTAAATTCAGCCTCAGTGAGCATTATGTGGTATTTTTGGGAAAAGAGTGTGTTGGGTGAACAAAAACACACCACTGAACCCTGCTACCAGGATTGATTTATATATCTTTCTAGCCCATAGGCTTGTTGTTAAAAAGGTCATTATTATGATGTGGATAAATCATAGGCATGGAAAAAAGTATGTTCTTATTTCTTCTAACAATTCAACTTTGAGATAAACACAAAACCATCAGAGAACATAGTTTATGTCCATGTTTTAATTAGAAACCTTCTCAGTGTGTCTCTCTGGTGAAATACTTCTCAAATAAAACAAAGTATATACAAAAATAAAGGCTGGCACCAAAAACAAAGTTTAAACCATCAAGAAATGTTGAAAATATGTCTCAGGAGTGAATGGGATTATACATCAGTGGGAATGGGAAATGCAGGCAGCAGCCTGTCTGATGCAAGAATCCGTCACGACTGACGGGAAGGAAACCTTGCCGCGTGAAGCTGCTGTGCGACGAGGCGGTAACACGGCAGTGAGGAAAGCTGACGTGAGATTTATGCTGCTCATATGCAAAACTATGCACAACAGAATTAAAGAAAGACAAGGCGGGACTACTTCAGCAAAGCTAAAAAACACACACACAAAAAAAAACATTTGTTATGTTCAGCACAGAGTAAAGAAACAAAAAAACAGTCCTGCTGTATTTAATGATTGCCACCTGAAATATAAGTTTGGAAGACATAATATTAAACATTATCAAACCACACACACACTCCCAGCACGCTGTGTCTAACCAGATTACCAAGATCATTGCTTGCTAAACAGAGAAAGTTGTCATGTTCAATTTAACCGTTTATCGCTGACTACTGAGACAGACACACATGAATAATAATGCACTAATTAGCCGGGTGCAGCTGCTATGCTAATGGCTTGTGTTCAGCATATGGCAGTGTGAGATTACACTGTCTCTCAATATGGATGAGCGTGTGCATGACACACAGACAGACAGACAGACAGGAACTGAGCCTGATAAAGAGGAAGAAGTCAGTGTGTGTGTGTGTGTGTGTGTGTCTACCCTGACAGCATGTGCAACTGTCTGGCATGCTAATTAGCTAAAGCGCTCAATGATCTGCCTGCGACTGCATAACAGCACCTCCAAGACACTTCTCTGTGTGTCAAAGTGTGCGATGTCCTTGCTGATATCTGCTTTAGTGGCAGCGAGTAATTAATGCTGTGAAATTCATGTTTCAGCATCTCACAATCTCGGTCTTAGACTTTGAAATTCTTTATCTCGCAGTCTCTCTTTCTTCCTTTCCTGTTTTCGTCTGTACGCCGAACTTGCTCACAGCTGATTTAACTGTCAGCTTTCTCAAAGGGATTTACTCATTCGCTTGACATTTTTCCAATACTCTTTCAGACCTCCTTAGCCGGTGCTCCCATCATGACCGAGCTGGTGCTGGGTCTGTATCGGTGCATATTGGTATGAACCGTTTTCAGTCTCCCTCGGCCTGTCATCACTGAGCTGTTTGTTTGTTGCAGTACTTCCTGGACGCTCTCGTGATTTTCAACTGATGATAACTGGCAGGCAGGACTTGCACTTAGAACTGTTCTCTAGAACTCAGGGAAAACCAATGCTCAACGCACACACACACACACACACGTCTTACTAAATTCACTCCCTGAAAATGATCCAAATAAAACCTGAAAGATGAACCTTACACCAGGCTGTAAAGCATCATTACGTGCCTTGTTGCACCTGGTGCTCTCTAAAGAGAATGTATTTAAATGTAACTACAATACAGACAAAACACCCAAGCCGAGCGCATGTGATTAGTCCATATGTTAATTAACATTAATCAGCAAGAATATTAATTATAGATGAAACGTTTAATCTTTCAGCCTCTGCTTCCAATTTCTTAAATGTGAGGATTTACTGCATTTTGTATATCAGGGCTGTTAGATGGACAAAACAAGCTTTTCAAAGACATCATCTTAAGCTTTAAGTGTCAGCCAAAATGTCTTACTAACAAGCTCTGATTGACCATAACCCCACCTGTGGGAAATGGTGTGGGACATTTTTTACCTTTTCTGTGACATTTATTGACCAAATCATTATTCATTCATGTGTGTGCGTGTGTGTGTGTAATGCTGTGATACACTGCTACCACTGTAATTGTGTAAAAAAAACAAAAAAAAACAAAACAAAACAATGACCCTGAAGTTGAAATGCACCCACTTCAACATTCAAATTGGATTCCATTTCCACTGCTGGATCTGATAAGACAGTATGTGTTCAGCTTTCACAGTTCACAGGCTTGTGAAGGAGGGGCAGCTGCTCTGAGTCAGTCTGAGGATGAGAGCTGCATGAAAAACCAATACTCAGTTACTCTTTTTTGCTGCGATTTTTCTGCTCGGCTCCACGCCGATGGGACTCTGTCACAATGTAGCCAGTCTGGGTGGAGACGCATAGCTGGGTTTGTGGCGAGATTAAAATGGATCCCTGAATTATTTTGGATAAATTTGCAGCTCTAGCATGTAAAGACTGCATCACACTGCAGGCTGTACTGAGCTGTCTGCTCCTTCTCCGTGGTTATTTAAACACAGTTAAAGGTTAAAGAGGCTGATGATGTTCATGTCCTGCTGGTAATAAAACTGTGCCACTGTTTACCACATTTCCAAACGGTTTTGGTTGTGAGAACATGATGTGGAATACTTTCTGGTGTACAGTCTCTGACACGCACATGCTTTACAGCTGGGATGTATTTGTCCTGCCTGTTTCCTTTAGTACAATCACAACCACTAACAATGAGATACTGTGCTCTCCCCAGATCCCAAGGAAGATTCTGGTCCTGTACCCTGGCCTTGAATGTGATAAAAAGACATACAATAGCTTCTTTTTTTTTCACAATAATGCAGTCATGTAATTTGATGAGTAGTGAAGTTTCCTACCTGGCGGCAGAGTCTCCAGGCTGTGAGACTTGTCGTCAGAGTGGTGAGCTTTGCTTCTGGACAAGTCACTGGAGCCCCAATCATCCTGAAACACACACACACACAGTCATGTTTCCACCACCTGTGAGGACATTACATAGACTTACATTCATTTACTGGAGGCTTAACCACCACCTAACCAAAACAATAAACATTACTTGCCTAATCCTGACCCTTACTTAACCAAACCCTAACCTCAACCTAACCTTAAAGCAACTCTTCACCCTAATATTTAATGATTTACATTTTGAAGATTTGGATTTTGTCCCCATAAGTAAGGTGGGTCCTCACAATGTGACACGAATCTGTTATTTTCTATGTATCGATTGGAGCATTTTGGCTGTAAATTTACACTTCTGTGAAGATCGACACAATGTTAAACATCGAACAGGAATTTAGTGGGATCAACTAATCATTTATCATCTAATATATTTAAGTTTCATGTGACCTCATGTTTTTAATAATTTGATGGCATGGTGGAAACTTACTGTTTGCTTCTAGATAAGGTCTGGCTGATACTTTAATTAAAACAGTGCTGACCACAATAAAGGTTAATATCAAATGAAGTCCACACCCTCTTATAATGTACTGTATATTAATATAAATGCAGAGAAATGTGAAAAGAAAGCATGTGAACCCACAGAGCTTTGTAGGGTTGAAACAAAACCCTACAAAGCTGCACCAAACTCATTCCAAACTTATTCCAAACTCAGAGAAAACACATTTTGGAGCACTTCATCCGTTCATCATTAAACGCTTAAAATAATAAGATCAACAGATCATGAGTTTACTGAAGTAACTTCATTCAGACAACTTGTCCAGCAAATGTGACTATATCGGGCCCGAGATCAAAGCTGTCCTCCAGCAAAGCACTCAATGAATAAATCATTTCATACACGTTAGATTCCATTAATAAACTTCATCAGTGCACTGAGGACCACAGTCATATCAGTGTCCTCACCATTTACACAAAAGGACAGATGTCCGAGCCGTGTGACCATTAAACCCACTGGATCAATATGCTGGTAGGCACAGCAATTAGTGCCTTTTATTCCCAGTCCAAACCTTTGCCCTTGATTTCAAAAACTATTGTCCAACTGTCTTATTTGCTCTGCAGTTTCCATTCACCTTCAGCCTCTCCAAAATGCTGTATTGATTTGTTTTCTTTACTGCCTCCAGGCAGCCAATGACAATGTGACATTAGAGACAACCACACTCTTCAATAGTTTATTTCTAGACCTGAGAGAAATGGCAAAGGCTAGAAAATGATCTTCACGCACTGGTTTCTACACATTTTATGCTTTATAGGCGTTTAGAGACATTTCTAGAAGAAGAATAACTCCTGCTATTTTATGCAACTCTCGCCCATCATTTCACTCTGTGCCAGCCTCTCCATTCATCAGCTGGGGACAGTAAGTCAGTCTGTTCTTAAACTATATTCATTTCTCAGCCAGTGGAAGAAGATTAGCCCATCGAGCCCACGCACAACTACTATAAAAAAATCCTACATAAAATCAATTCCTATAAGTGTTCACGACAGCTGTGTGTGTGCACAGTCAGATTGTAATGTTCAGAGTAGGATGAAAACCAAAGCTGGCAGTATACTCGCTGCAGAGATGCATTTTGACAGGTTCTGAGGGGAAAACGGGACACATTTTCAGGTAAAATAAAGCTCCAAATTGGCTTCAGACCTGCGCTTCATTGGACTGTTTTGTCTTACTGACATTTTACGGTCAACTCTTCAGGCTGAAATGTTTCTTAGCTCTGCATTTTGAGCTGGGTACAAAATCTTCCACCTTCATGGCTAATCAAGTAGAGATTGGGACGTCTGTCCCTCCTCAATCTTCATGTTTTTTCTCTGCTTGCCATTGTCAGCAAGTATATTCACATTTGCAGGTGTTGACATCTTTCACAGTAGTGTGACTTTGTCAAATTTTGTAGGCTGTAGAAAGTGTAACACCACTCTAACGTGATTACAAGAGCGTTTAGCAGTGACAGACAATTAATGTTGCCAGCTAAGTTATATATTTCTGTTTTTCAGATTGAGCTTAGCATGTCTGTCTTGTCCTATGTCTCTTCTGAGCTTCAAGCAAATGTTCAGCTGCCTCTTTATATGCCATAGTACACAGTTCAGGGCCTCTGTAGTAACATCTACAAAGAGTGTTGTGGAAAACTCTGCATCTCATGAGAAAAGACCTCCCAAAAGCATCTGTACTCAAGCACTGCATCATATGCAACAACAAATCTGCAATGTATACATGGGCAAGTGCACAAAACCCTGAGGATGGTCAGGGGATCTGCCTCACAAAGCTGCACGCACGCACCAACACACACACACACACACACACATATATATATATATATATACACATATATATACATATATATACATATATATATATATATATATATATATGTATATATACACACACACACATACTGTACTCCTTCCAAAAGCACTTTTAGATGAGTTTTGCAGCCCTAACAGAAGAACAGACAGTGTAACTGACAACATTAATGATGGCTCTGGCCCATGTAGGCGTGTGTCAGTAAGTCGTGCCAGTGAGCCAGCACGCACTCTGGGCCGTTTTCACAGGCTCTTTGCATGTCACATTAGGAAAAGCACAGGTGTTACTGATAACATTAGCGATGGCTCCGTCCTATTCAAAGTGTCCCAGGAAGTCATGGCCGTGAGCCAGCAAGAACAAAACCAGGACCCTGAAACTGAACCAGTTAAATGGAAGTCAGCCATAATTCAATTTGTAAATGTAATGAAGCCTTTGTTAATGTTATTCAGTATACCTGTCTTTGTCAGAATGTCCTCTGTATCAAAAGGCTGTCTGAAGCACATCAGGTAAATGTGAGCACCGCATGAATTGAATGCAATATTAAAGTCAAAGTCAACCTAAATTTACTTCCTTCATACCAGCTCTGCATGACTCCAACCTGATGACAGGCTACCAGCAGGCGTTTGATAGTTTGAGCAGCTGTTCTCAATTTACAATCAATTTATAAGAAGACAGACAGCTGGCAGAAAAACAGCTTTATAGAAAACAATCCACAGGGATGTTAACCGCCTGTTGAATATGTGCTAGTTTACTGCTAAGTGTTGAGAGCATCAGAATAAAGTGATGCCCTGTTTCGTGCTCATGTTCTCTTCTGCTTTTTCTTAACAGCACAGATTTTCAACTTCATTTTTAATATGTTAAAAATGTTCATATAGCATTTGGGAATTAAAACTCTCTCACAAGACTTAGCAGGTGCTGGGAGGCCAAATACTTATTTTAAGACTGTAATTCTAGGATCAGTAGGTCATTGCCTGCAGAAATTAATTTTACTGTTTTTAAAATGAAAAAAACATGTGAGGTGAACAAGGTGTCAGATGGGCAAATGAGTAGTAAAAGAGAGACAATCAAGATAGAAACAAGAAAATGGAAAAAAAAAGAGCTTAACATTAAGAAAAAATAAAACAACTGAACTGGATGAGAGTAATGGGAGAGAAAGTACAGCACTCCAGCTGCATCTGTGCAGCCTGGAAAACAGCGCCTGTGATTTATGGGAATTGCAGTCCATCACAGATAGCAGCAAGACAGAAAGCATTAAGAGACGATGAGAACAATGCAGCTTTATGGAGCAGTATGCATGATTTATAAACAAATGATTACTGCGAATATGACATATTACTGATCGAAACATGATTTGAAAGGGTAAGTAGAGAACAGATGTTTGGAGACCTATTTTTATAACACATCATATGTATGGCTTTGAAAACCTCGCAGTGAAAATGGTCCCAGCCTCTATCTGCCTCTCTAAACAAAAACATGATTGATTAAAACAGCACACACAGAAAAACAAACAACACACGCCTTAGTGTAGCAGCTACAGCCAGAGATGTTAGGGACAAAGGTAAAGCGCTGTTGACCCCCTCAGTTTTCCCTTCAAGTATTTAATGTTGAACAAACTCATCTTATTCCACTGGTACTGTCAGACAGTATCAGACATTCTTCATAACCTTCTTCAGAATCAGATCAGAAATCAGAATTCCTTTATTAATCCCTGGAGGGAAATTCTTGCTTCTCTAACTCTTCTTCTAACTCTTAATTAAGGTTACTGATGTTTAAATAGTGTCCACAAAATATGGGATCTCCACTGGATAATAGTATCTTCTGAGAGTTATACAGAATCACCCATCACCAGGTATGTAATGTTTAAAGCAATATTTTGGGAAAACACTAATTTGCTTTCTTACAGATGAACATTGCTCTCATATCTGTGCAGTGAATATGAAGCTTCAGTGAGCAGCCAATTAACTATTAACACACAGCGATAACAGTTTCTGCTAAATTCGACTTTAGTGCTGAAATGATTAGTTGCAGTTTTTCAAATGTGAGAATTTGCTGCTTTCGTCCCTTTTATGTAACTCAGTAGAAATTCAACACTTTGGCCTGTTGTTCAGACAAAAGAAGCAGCTGAGGAATCTTCTTTTGGGGCATTGGGGAATAGTCAGTAATATTTTCTCCTATATGTTTTACACTTTTGCACATGCTTTAAAGTCCCTCCCTGAATGTACCCTTCTCCTTCTTTTCATCTCTCCCTCCATCTTTCAGTCTTTCACATCTTTTTGTCTCTCACTTCATCTCATCTTCTGTGTCACTCTGGCAGTAGTTTTCTTGGTCTGCCATCTGACAGATGGTCATGACACACAGAGGGAAAAAGGCACACTTCATACACACACTGAATTTCAAACAACACACACACACACACACACAGCTGATTCAAAGAAGGACATTTGATTTGTGTCTGTCACTGTGATGTAAATCCAGTTTCTGTGCAGCTCTCTCTGGTCAGAGAGAGAAGAGTTGAAGAAAATCTAATAAATGCTCCACCAAGAGAATAACACTGAATTAAATTTAATGTGAGGTATAGCTCCCTTTGTGCAGTTTGGTTGTCTTTTAGTCTTGTGTAGTTTGCTTTTTATGGTTTCTTCTCTTGTGACGGCTTGTTTGTTTTCCTGTTTGAGCCAACACCACTTTCATGGGTGTCCGTGTCCCTGCAGTGTGTATTTATGTGGAACAGTATCAAGCATGTTACTGCACAAAGAGCGATAAAGACTTCTTTTACTCATTATAAAAAGAAGGACAATTTTAGAGCTTTTTGTGTCGCGCTGCTCCACACGGTGACAGGAAATTAAAAGGGCCAGTGAGGAAATGGGAGCGACAATCCCACAATATGACGAGAAAAGTACAGACTATATGAGAAATAAAAAGCAGAGTGATAAATTACCAAACAATTCTATTAATTTAAAGCCAATTGGATTAAAACAGTTGTAGTTTGATGAAAACAGATCCATATTTCACCATTTTCCCCGTTTCACATTCATCACCTGCAACACAAAGCTGCAGTTTATCGTTTCAGGAGAGTGACCTCGAGGGCGGGAGGTGTGGTGTCCAAGAGCTGAAGAACAAATGGAAGATGATTAATAATGGAAGTGATGAGATGTGTGTGAATTGAAAAATAGAGCGATGAATTGTCAAGTGACGCATTTTGAAAGAGTGCTGCTCTGATTCCTAACTGTGTTGTGTTACTGTCGACCATTCATCATTCACAGCTGGCCCAAATGACAGTTATGCTTTACAGCAAGCAATTTCTGTTACTCCTGGCCTTCAAGAAAACAGGACACACCCACAGTGAAACCGCAGTGAAACCCCTGACTCTTAACTTTCTCTTGGAGCAGATCCTCAGTGTCAGAATGACTATCCATTCAGTTTGAATTCTCTCACTTCCCTTTCTCGATGTGCAGCTGCCACGGTGAGAAACAAGTTCACCAAAAGGCCAGGTCGGCGAGTTGAGAGTGAAAAAGCCGATCAGTTAGTCAGTGAACTTGGTTTTTCAATTGACATGTTTGGGTACAAGTAACAAAAACTGCTGTAAACACTGAAATGATAAAACATGGCACATGTATCATGACTGTTATATTGTGTTTACTGTCATGTCTGCACAGTTATTGCACTGTTGTATTTCATATGTGTCTCGCACGTTAAATGTGTGCATTTCTGCTTTTTTTATTTGCTATTTTTTGCTATTTGCATTTTTTTATACTCAGCATGTGTACTCCTTTAAGTAGCACCATGTAAGACCCTGGAGGAACGTTGTACCATTGCTCTACGTACTACTACACATACATGGCTGTAATGTCAACAAACACTCCTTGCATCTTATATCCTTGTTTCAATCTAATTAAATTAAAATCCATCACTCCAATTCTTACTTAACATCCATTTTTCCCTGCCCTGTTTTTGAGTTCATATGTTTTCTCATCATCTTACTTTTTATCACTAATTTTTGTTAGTTCCACCCCTCGCAGACATCT
The DNA here is from genome assembly GCF_020382885.2 of Scatophagus argus. Classification (NCBI taxonomy): domain Eukaryota; kingdom Metazoa; phylum Chordata; class Actinopteri; family Scatophagidae; genus Scatophagus; species Scatophagus argus. Next base: position 12,826,495 of record NC_058493.1, read on the forward strand.
GCCAATCAAAGACCCATTTCTACCTGCTACGATACAACTGCCTGCTGAATGCATCTCTGGCTCTTCATGTCATGACTTCCTACGAGCTCTGAAGAGAACAGTGTGCTCCTCCTCTTTACCCCGCCTCCAACTCAAAGATATTTAACTTCTCTTTGGTTAAAGGAGAACAGACCTCACACACCTGCTTCTCTGATAATGGGATAAACTATAAGCCACCGGCAGATCAGACCAAGTGTGTGTGTGTGTGTGTGTGTGTGTGTGTGTGTGTGTGTGTGTGTGTTAACATGTGTCACCTCATATTTGTGTATTTGAGGGTTTTTGAGCTCACATGCATTAGTGTGCCAGTCTGTGTGTGCGTGTGTGTGTGTGTGTGTGTGTTCTAGCCTTGGTCAAGCCTCTAGTAGTCAGGGTATAATCCACAGTAATCTGATCACATCCACTCATAGATTACCTCAGACAAGAGCCAAAGTAAGGGTCCACGAACACACACATGCAGTGAGTAACAAGACATCCCCAGAGGGACTTTTCCCTCTGCAATAAATTCAAACTCAAGCCAAAACTGATTTTGATTTCACAGTGTAGATCCAGATTAAAGTATGTTTCTGATACAACCAGAAGCGCTGATGCTCCGCTTTGTTTAATCTCAAAATCCCCCCAAGAGGCAAAAGTACAGTACATCAAGCATCATGGGCACCATGGAGAGGCAGTAACGAAACACAGTGACGGACAGCAGCCCACAGTGATGATACAGTATGCTGCCGAAGGTCATCGTTAGTCTTCTGATAAGCCCGCTTATTTTACATTTGTTATTCTGTTTTGCATTATACTGTTATATCTTGTATTGGCTGTATGCCCAGGGATTCCCGAAATTATCTTGAAAACAAGCCTGTGCTTGGTCTCTGTTTTCAATTGGGAAAGGTGAACAAAATTAAATTAGCTGCTAGATTAAACAAATTTCTTACTAAACAAGACTAAGAGTCCACGGACACGCAAGCAGCTGTTTTTTGTGCTGGCGTGCATGCTAACATGCACACAATGACAATCGTATATCGTGTTTACAGCTTTAGATTGGCCTGTTACAATGATAATTAGCACCAAATGCAAAGTAGCACTTAGGCTGAGGTGATTGGGAATGTCAGTGGTTTTGCAGATTTTTGGTCATAACCAAAGAACTAGACAAATTAAATGATGATGGTGCTGAAGGGAAAAGTCAGAAGATTGCCAAAGTGATTATAATTAATCCAGATGAGGAAATGAATGTCTTCGTCATATTTCATTAAAATCCACCAAACATTTGTGAAAACGTTTCACTTAAAAAAGCAGAAATCCCTCCCTCATGGTGCTGCTACAGAAAAAGTCAGGGCTCACTAAACTCATTAGGCTTCGTTCTCATGAATGAATCTACAAAACATAATCACAATCCATCTCATGATTGCTGAGATAACAAAGTGGTGAAGCACGGTGAAGACATCCCTGGAGCCACACTGCTAGCATGGCTAAAAATACATCAGGAAAGAAATAAATGGATACATTATGCACCCCTGCCTCCCACTTCAGTCCACAGCTAATTTGTATTTAACATGTCTCATGTGTTAATGCCACAAAACCAAGAAAGCTGTGTACAGTTTTCACCTATAGGGCAGCATACAGCAGAGGATGCTGTCTGTGATTACACAAAATGTCCTTCAAGTGGACAGCTCCTGTTCAATCCCCTAAGACAATCAGCATCTGTCCTGCTGAAGTGTCCCTAGGCAAGATACTGAACCTAGATCAGTGCCAGGCAGGCTGCTGGGTAGCTCAGCCCAACCTTTGACCTCCTCCAGGAGTGAAAAGGAGAATCCACTACAGCTCTGGTGTCCCCAAAAGGAATCAGACCACAGTCTTCCTGGATACACAAGAGACGTTATGACCGTCACTCTGAATAAGAGAAGTCATGTGTAACCCACCTGCCTGGTCAGATAAACATAAAAAATGTCAATTACTTCGCCTAAAGCTTGTTGTGAGGCTGCTTTTAACTTCTTCAGAGTTGACCTGGAAATGAACTCACCCTTGTGATAAATCTTGGAAGCAAGAAGAGAAAGAAAGGAAAAGAAGAAAAGAAAGGAGGAAGACAAGCTTGATACAAATTGTGGGGACATAATTCAATCTTTGCAATATTTTCTCTGAAGGGGGATTTCATCATAACGCTGACTTTAGTTACTAAACATTTCTGTTATTGCTATGGCAAAGTCTACAGCCATGTTAGCATCTCTGTGAGGCTGCAGTGACATTAGCTAAATCCTAAAATCAGCACACTAACAAATGCCAAGTTGTCGAGATGACAGTGTTTAGCAGGTACCACATTTACCAACCCTTAGCCTGTTAGATAGTGCGTGCTAATAAGCACTAAACACAAAGTGCAGCTGAGGCTGACAGGAATGTCATTCATTCAGAGGTGCTAAAATATTGGATACATTGACATTTTGACTTGATGATGGCACTAGATGAATTGTACAGGCACCAAACTTCAGGGCAACTAAAATTGCTATTTTGAGCGCTATGCTGCTAGCGTGGTTAAAAACATGGATGTACAGCTTTCCGCAAGAAGCTAAGAGAGAGACTAAGTCATTTAAGAAAATGAAACAGCATTATTAAATCATTACAGAACATGAAAACACCCCTTTTCCAATCAACTTCTCACAATTCACTTAATCTTCACAGTTCATGAAAGGAAAAAAAAACTTGCTGAAGGGATTTTTGCATTTCCTTAACTTTGAAGTTCTTAGAGTATATGAAGCAGGCCTCTGTAGATGTGAATGAGTATGCATCACATGGCCAAACACTAGAAACAAAGAGTGCTGTGTTTGCTGGAAGACAACTAACAAGTTGGAAAACAAAAATTAGGTTGCAAGCCACCATCTCTGTCTCTTATACAAGCCCACTAATTCTGCCAGTATATCAGCAGGGAAACAAAAATGGGAACATGATATGTATTTTGTGCAAAAATGTGAGTCCTGTATGCATTCACACTGTGACCGTGTTAATATCCCTGATTCAGGACCCTGTGGTGATGCTGTCCTCTCAAACTCTCACTGCATGCTGTTTATTCAGGAGAAGAAAGAATCTAAAACAAGTTGCATTTTTTTTCCCCCCTCGTCTTTAATCACAGCACTGTGTCCTCGGGCCACACGCAGTATCTTCTGGCAACAGTTCAACATGAAAGGAGTAAAAGAAGAGCAGCTGAGAGCAACTCTCGAAAATGAGATGCCATTACACACAGGAAGAGAGCGAAGGTTAAATGAGGAAAGAGGATGCACATGGAGGGTTTTGGCATTTGTGGTCGTTTTGTTTTGCCTCCCAGCTGAACTTTCCAGCCATATGCTGTTGAAGTTTGACCTGCTGAAACTAACTGTGTTTGTGCTTCTGCAGCAGCAAACTTTGGGATAAAACTGTCAACTTATATATGACTGAACTTTTCACCTGTGCACACCCCCCTCCATCCAATTCCTCCTAACTTCATTTCATTTTAATACATCTCATCTCCCGTCTCCTCCTTTGTCATGCGGTGGCATCTCATCTCATCTCCTCTCTGCTTCTCCGTTCTTATTTCTCCTCTCCACTCATCAGCCCCCATCTCATATTTTTTACTCTGCCCTTCCTCCTCCCTTTTCTTCCTCTGTAACATGCTAAACATTTTGAACTTTATGCATTGTTTAGAGTTGGAGAGAAAAAATAATTAACAACCCAACATCACGTTCAAAAAAATATTCCTGAAAAAGTCAGGGCATGCTTAAGTGAATGCAGCACCAAATTATAACCTCATATGGCCCAATATCTCAAGGGAATTCAAATAAGATCACGATGCTTCAGGTCTAAAACTCTATTCAGGAACCCTGTTTAAAACGCTGCTTGAACTGAGTTTTTTTAATTTATTAAACTGCCTGACTGAATACTGCTGAAGAGAAATATTAATGTGGAACATTTTGCACACGGCTGACAACACTCTTGCCATAGCTGGTTGGCAGACCTGAGGATATCCTTCTTTGAGAGCAAGAGAAAAAGAGAGAAACAGGAAATTGGAAAAGGACTACCGAGACAAAAAGCAGAGGAAAACGATGTAATAGTCAGTCAATGGAAGGGTCATCCACATCAGTTACATCTATAACTATAGCTTTAACTCGACCATGTCCATGTCATCTTACATTATCAGTCTTCATTTAAATACAGCTTCCTTAGGGCTGGGCAGTTTGACAATTTTAAGTTGATCTTGAAAGCATCCACAGTTTACTTTCTACTTTTCAGGGGAATCGTGGCGATCGCGGTATTTAACATGCTCTTACTTTTGTCTACAAACTTCACACAGCCTCATTAGCCAGAACAACTATGTGGCCCGTGAAGAACCATTCTTAATGCAATATTGTGTTTAATTGGGGAAAATTGAGAAATTCAAGTACAATTTATGTCAGCTATGACAACAGTCTACAGGGCATTTAAAGGGTGAGGAAAAAGGTCACAATTTAGATCGTGGATTGTAGTCAGACAGGTTGTGATTATTATTTTTGTCCAGATCATCCATCCATTTTTAATTTCTAGTGCAGCACCTGTTCCCTGGAGGAACGCCGTCTCATTTCACTGTCACTGTTTCACTGTAACTGTAAACAGATGAAATGACAATAAAAACCTCCTGACTAAGCTGTCTGGTTTTCCCAGATGTCACTGTTTTAAGTGACATATGTGTGCCTTGTTCAGATTTTACAATTATCAAAGAGATAAAATGAAAAAAACTTTTCCTACATAAACTGCTTGTCTTTGTGGGATGAGCTGACACATCTGGCAACATATTTCTTCACATGCAAATGTTAACTACTCCAATAAAACCCCAAAGCAAAACAATGGATAGTACTGACACCAGCCATCCAGCAGTAATTAAGCTGTCTTGTAACTCAGCAGGACACCCATTTACTTCAGGATACCGAAATTTAGACGATTAATAATAAAAAAAGAAAAATTAATTCCAGAACATGAAGAAAAGGCACAGACACACAGAGCAAGGACACATCTACTATCACAATATCCAGTACAGTAACATACAGAGAGAAGCTCAACCACCCCTGAACAAGAAAAACAGTTCTTCTCTCTGCCTGTCTCTGTGACATTTAATAAGGCATGACAGAGTGGGAAAGTTATCCAAAACATCACAGAAGTATGTCAAACTCTCACTCTCTGTCTGTCTGTCTCTCTCTCTCACTCACACTCACACACTCACACACTCACACACACACACACACACACACACACACACACACACACACACACACACACACCCCTGCTGATGCATGGCTGTAGGAAATGCCTGCTCTGCTTCAAAGGAACTCATTAGGCTCAGTATAACCTTAAAATAATGTCACTCCATAATGACACCAATAAACAAGACAGAGAGAGAACAAACGGAGGGGAAGTTGTTCATAAAACCCACAAGATTTCAACCCTGAAGCCCTTCCAACTCAGTTGAAAATTCAGACTGCACTGAGCAAACTGTGATAAGTCTCACTATTGTGTGTGTGTGTGTGCGCGAGTGAGAGAGAGAGAGAGAGAGAGAGACTTGGGAGGTGTAAGGCAGCTCAATGGAGCAATTGTGTATGCTGGCCCTGTTCCCAAAACCCCATCTGCATTCTACACACACACACACACACACACACACACACACACACACACACACACACACACACAGTAAAGCACATGCAAAGAAAGACATGCACAGACGCATGCATGTGTGTGTGTGTGTGTGTGTCTGTGCACACGCAGACAGCCAGGCCACACACACAAAACCAAAAAGCTAATTATCTCCAGTTCCTCAGGTTTAGCTGAACACCTGCTGAGGTGAGTGATGTCCGAATCAGCCCAAATGAAGACGTTCAATTAGCAAGTTCACGCTTTCAAACAGGTGAACAGGCAAACTGTAACCTCTACCTCACAGCTAAGGCATTCAGAACTGATTAAAAGACTCATGTGTCATGTGTCTTCTCTACCTGTTGCTCTGACACAAAGATTGTTCTCCATCTTCCACTCCTGTGTCAAACTGAGGATGGTAAAACCGGACAAGGTTGCTCAAAAAACATCAAGCAAGTAGAACATATTTCCCACGGGCAAAATCAAGTTGTGAGCATTTCAGCTGTCTGCTGCAGTGATTCTTCACAGCTGCAGCTCAACAACTTTGTAAGAAAGTGGGTGGACTACTAGATACTGTTGCACGCAAGCAAGCTGTTTTTGCTGAAGCTGAAGTGAAGCAATGAATAACACATTAATTTGATGAAAAAAAAAACATTTGGGAAATGAAAAACAGCAATGTCTCTTTCCATAAATTATGATATCTCTATAGATAATATCTCCAAAACTCTGCAACTCACACCAAAACAATCTGGAAGGATGAACAGCACCACAGGTAAGAGGAAAAATATCTATTTTTCATTTTGGTGTGAACTGTCCCTTTAAAGAAACACAATAAACAAAGCTCCAGTTCACGGTGTCCATTTCTTCTTTTGCTGAAGCACTGCAGTAATGCTTGTGAAAATGCACTCAAACACACAAGTCTTTTCAGGCTGAATGAGAAGGGTCAGAGACAGGAACTTTCTGTCCATGACTGCAGAAGGACATGAATGAGCATCAAAAAGCAGGAGATAAAAAGTGAGAAAGAACGCAGAAAAGAAAGCCAGAGAGTACAGCTGATTCACAGTTGTTGACAGAGGCACTAAAGAGAGGGCAAGTAGGGAACAAATGAAAGGAAGAGGGATGGGACACGACACCCAGCTAGGTCGTCACTGTTATCATGCAAACTATGTGGTTTTCATCCCTCCGAATGAATATAAAGATGATCCCAGAAGCGCTCACCAAAATGCCCTCAAAGGAGACACAACACCTACATCTGTGGGCCTCTTATGGTCACAAACTGAAAATCATCAGAACCAAACTGTTAAATTTCAATGCGTGAAATAATTTTTTAAAATGCCAGATTTTCACATGGCGCTAATGATCATTCAGAATTGTAAAAGCTGCTTATTCCCCACTGTTAGTCGGCGGGAGTTTGAGAATTAATTTGAACAAATGACTTCTGATAATGGGCAAGTTCAGATTCAATTTTCAGAAAAGACGGAAGGCACTGCTGGAGACACAGAAAGAGGGAATGCAAAACAAGACGAAGCGAGAGGGGGAAGGAGAGAGGAGCAGGAGAGAAAGGTTTGGGGGGGGGGAGATAAAACACGGAGGCAGATGGAGTAAAGTGCTGAATCATTTGACTGTGTCAGCTGAGGGGTAAAAAGTAGGCCAGGGTGGTGGGATGCAGAGGGTGGGGATGTTAAAATTCAACCCAATTTAGTTGTACAAACTCTTTCATCAACCACTTGCTTCCTCTCTTTTCCTTCCTTACACCCGCTCGTCCTCCCTGTGTTCTTTGATGTCCTTCTTCCTCCTCCTCCTCCTCCTCCCTGCTGACAGCAAATGTCCCCTCTTTGACCACAGCGGTGGCCTATGAGCACTGACACCAAAAAAGCTCCTTTTTGCTTCAACACAATCTGGTTGTGCTTTCATTATGTTGTTCATGATTGTGATTATTGTGATTTGTGCAAATTGCAGCTTTTGGTGTTTTGCTCTTTAAAAAAAAGGGTCAGAAAGATTAGAGCTGCAAACAGCAAAATTTACCGTCGAATGGTGTTGAGGTTAACAATGTAACAGTACTGAAAACAACACAGCACACGTTACCTCATACCACTGAGGAGTGTGTGTGTGTGCGAGTGTGTGCGTTTAGCTGGAAGCTTTAAGTCTATAAATATTTTCTTTTCCATACAAGGAGAAAAGATTTCTGTAGGTGTGTTTTTTGTGAAAGAGTATCATGTATGGATGTAAGCAGCAGTGGCTGATAATGTGTGTATGTTTCACAGTGTGTGTGTGTGTGTGATAAGGCTGAACCAAAGCCAAGATTTCTGCAGCATCTGTCAGTTTCCTTTACAAGACTATGTTGTCATGTGTACGTGCTGCATGAACTTGTAGACTAAGACCAAATGCAGAAATAGGGATGTTACCTTTGCTCTAGACTGAAAAACACTCTCCTTACACTTTATTCCTTGTTGTACACACATCAGTTATCAAATGACTCACATGTGCAAGAGCTTGACACACACCCGCCCTGCTAAGTATTAGTGGATGTCAACACACTCCTGTTTGGACATTAACCAGACTCAATCTGTAGTTGGCCTGGCACCAGTCACATCTTCTAAAAGTACCAAAGCAGCTTTCCTGCTATCATATATATACGTTACACAGCGATACGGACTGAGTCCCTGATCATCAGCAGGACAAATCTAATGGTTGTCATTGCAAATTTAATGCACAATGACATAAACTTCCAAAAGTTATAACGAGTGCAACCTTCTGGATGATGTGCTGAAATCAAAATCCTGTCTGTAGTGATAATGAATACTGCAATACTACAATTCCAATAATGTAACTCAAACCAGGCTTTCATCAGATGCTTAAACTCTGGGAAATACCTTTGTCTTTCCAACTCTAAAACCTCAAATTTCTGCTTCCAGCTTTCTACTACAGATTTGTGGTGTCCAAATGACATCACTGTGACATCATCAGGGTAAGTTTCTTGACAAGACCTGCAGGGAAAAAAATCCACAGAGGTCCTTAAACAACACTCTCGTACATACCAGTTGTTGTGCATCATTAACACATCTGGTCCTGATGGCTCTGTGCTGACGTGTGTTTCCATGTGTGTGTGTGTGTGTGTGTTACAACACAGGGAGTGCACAGCCTTTCAGCTGCAAACATGACAGGATCACAACACCATCTCAACTCGTAGTACATTAAAGTTCACCAATATGTTCAACAGACTGAAGTTATAGAAGGGGAGCAGATGTAAGACTTTTAACAAAAGCTAATTACACACTCCAGCACTCATTCTGTAACTTTTCTGGCACACAAAGGAGATTTTTTTCTGTAATGGGATACAAGCCCTTTGAAACAAATTGCTACTCTCATCATGCGGCTCTCCCTGAGGAAAGGCGTGCGTCTCATTTTGAGTTATGGCCTATAGTTTCAGTAACCAGACAGTGACATATTACAGACCTTAATCAAGCCCGTTTTAAGACCTGGGGTGTGTACCTTTTTCAGGATGTGTTGTTCCTAGTCGTATCAGTATCACCACAGATATTTGGCTGTGGAACATTTTTACAAAATGTTGAATGATGCTGCTAAAAGACTCCTTATAACTGCATTACATTACATATGTGACATGCCAATGTGTAAAACTGATCAGTATTTCAAATTAAAAGTAAAGACTGCTGATGCTGCATCATGACAACATTACAATACACAGAACAACCACAACCATTCACAACTTCTACTCTATTCTGTTCAACACAACTGGTATACTAAGAAAGGTTGACCAGTGACACAAGGGTGTAAAGCCCAGCTCCACAACTGGAGAACATCGTGCATCTCCTGTTCATTTGTTAGATGATCAAAGGCTATATCTTGAAGTATTTCACTCAGTTTACAGATGCTTGCAGGGGGAGATACAGAGGTGATGAAATTTACTTCATGCAATGAGAAAAGTATAATTAAGGACCAACTCTGTTGCACCGCTGGTTCCAATTGTTACAAGATTCCTTTATAGTTTGCAGAGACATGTTTAAAAAAACTGCTTCACTTGACTTTCACTTTGACTTTATCTAGAGCGGTCAGACCAGCATAGTTTGTACATACCTTGCTTAATCTCATTACATGTCTCTCCCTGTCATGTACTTCATTGATAGTATCACTGAGAAATTTAAGATGAAAAATCCAATAATGCAGTTTAAGTAACTGAAATCATGCCACTGTGTGTCACAACAAATAAAAGCAGCAACGCACTAGAAACAAAACTGAAATCAGCATGTTAGCACAGGCTGACCTGGTTCATGGCCATAATCATGTTTTGTGCCTGGCTTGGATCACAACAGTGTACACTTTTTCAGTGGCTGAACTAATTACAAACTCAACACAGGTTTGCTCTCTACCTCTAATGCATCATCACATGCAGCCGGTCACCAGTGTATTTTAAGCATGTCCTTTAGGCTGCATGTTTGTTACTTAGTTCCCTTGCTGACATTGTGTTTTGTCTACTGATGCTCATTTATGAATTTATGAGAATAATTGATTTAGACTGACCGAAGCTGTGAGATGATACAGCACCATGACCATGTATGAAGCTTGCACAGTCCATTCCAAGTTCAGCAACGAATAGAGTTATGAAGTTAACAGTCCAAGTTGCTGTGAGTCTGCAGACATTTACTTTCAGCACCATTTTACAACTTCAGAGCCATAACTAAGTTTGATTTCATTTCTACTATGCTGCTTTTTTTAGGAACTGTGAGAACAGTGAGTAACAGAGAGAGACAGAGCTGAGCAATCTGCCAACAACAGAAACGGCAGAGACATCAGCCTGACCAGAATACAGATTCTCTTGTGCCACAATTTATCTCAACCCTGCGTTATAGTTTTGAAAGTGTCATTTCATTTAGCTGCATTCATACATTTTAATCTGTCACTTGACTTGAGTCATGCACACAGCCATCTCGGCTTGCTGTTTAGGGCTGCAGATCCTCGAGCTGTTGCACTTACACATTGTTGGATCAAATATTCACAAGCAGGGTGGGACAGTGATCTCTGACCTGTGAAAACATCACACATTTTGCGGTTGCCATTTGTCAATGGGAGGCAGCAGAAGGAAGACTGAGAGTAGAGAGGCTGTATCAGGAACAAACAAAGCTGACAGACAGGAGACTGTACTGTTAGTGGTAATGAAACAGCCTGTGTGCCAACAAAGAAAGAGGGTGATACAAACACACAGTCTAAAGGTCTAACAAAGAGTAAAACACAAGTAGTCCAACTGCCAAAGTCTGGCCTTTGCTAGCCATACCTGCATCTGTATGTTAGCATCACTGTTGGCTTTATCTTCAGTATGACGTTAGATCCAGAGCACAGTAACATGCAGTAGAGAGGGCGTGAAACAACCCATTTCAAACCAACCCAAGCTAAGGTGCTAGATGGTTTTGGCTATTCTTAGCCCCATCTTGACTGGGTCTGACACAGTCACAACTGCTCCACCCCCACTGAGCTGAAAGCACAGATACATCAAACCTACCTTTTAAGGCAGAAAGGCAGAGAGCACAAGGCACAAGGCCTGCCGTCCCAAAAGCTCAGGATATTCTGATACTCCCTCCACTTTTGGTGTTTTCTAAAGCTGTGCCTTACAGCCCAAAGTGGGCTTTCGTAATTGGTTCCCAAGGTGACAGATTGAATATCTGTCCTACTTAAAAAGAACAAGCTAAATTTAAAAAAAAAAATCTAAAGTATAAGAAAGAAAGCACGCAGGAGAACAGACAAAAACATTTCTGCAAGATAGGAATACAAAGAGGGCAAATAACCTGGGGACTTAGAGGGATGCAAGTGCATTACCATATGGCCTGTTGGAGAGACACTGCATAGTTTAACATCATCGCAAACTGATATATAGCCTGAGTCAGGGGAACAAGCATCACTAAACACACACACACAGAAATGGGAATTTAGACAGAAAGACAATCAACCCCATCTTAAAGATCATATCTGAACATCTGACCATTTGTTAAGCTCCATCCCACCTACTGTTACTGTGCTACATATGTCAGACGTGCCATTATCACTCTAACCATGGCATATTTACCTAACTTCTAACACTTAGAAAATTCCAAAACAATGAGTCTTTGATTCAGACAGAGGCAGAAGAAGACAAATGCAGGGCTCCAACAATTGATTGCTGCTGGCTGAAAGGTCTATTGGTGTAAGCAGATTTTGTCAGCTGCAACTAGCTAGCTGATTAAACTAACATTAGCTTTGACTTGCTTTTTAATGTTTCCAAGCAGTTTTAAGAAAAGAACCCCGTAAACAGGTCATTAGTATATACATGAATAAATACAGTATATGACGTGCTACAAGACCAGCTAATAAAGAAACAGCAATTAGTGTAGGGTTGGGGTAAATATAAGATCAGACTTTTGTTTTAAATTATTGGAAGGAACCATGTATTGATTACTACTGTAAATATCATAAACTAGTCAGCCAGACATGCTAATGTTGCTGCTAATGTAAAAACAGACAAAAAAACACACTAATCTAATCCTTTCCTTAGGGTTTTAGCCAACTATCATTTCTTAAATTTAGAGGGTACAAACAGTTCAGAAGGTTTTCTTGTCAAATGATGCTTAAAATATGTTATAACATTTGTTACAATGAAAGCTACAAAACAAAAAGAGCTGGTAGGCCCTTTCCTAGCTGGAACTGATGGGTACAGCCGCTTATTTGGAGTAACAAAGCATTTCCTACCATAAATCACAGTACACAAAGCCATACAATTACATCTGGCACAGGACGTATAGTCCTGAGGTAGCAGAACTACTCTGGCATTAAGGAGATGCATTGCACTTAAACCTCTGCTGATAGGAACCTTGGCCTGAGTTTACATTAAAATGGAGGGTTTATGTTAAAGCAGGGGCACACTTTACAGTCATGTCAAATGTATAAATGCATGCGTCTATTTTTACATAACCAGCTTTCCAGGCTTCAGTCACCAGAGGAATGAGCCATACAGCATCTGTCTGTTTTTAATACTAGACTAGCTTTGTGGTCTGGGGAGTCTTTTTTTGTAAATGATGTGATTTTCAGGCTTTTTCCTTCAGAATTTCAAACACATTGGACTCTTATTCATGTTGCATTCAAGCCGCCTTTTTACTTCTCTTTTTAAGCCATCCAGGTCAGACACAGCAGCAGCTGAACTTGAAGGGATGGTTGGAAAAAATGTTTCTGTCTCACCAAACTGTGTAACAAGTTAGTATGTAAAACACAGAGTAGTCCTAAACCTGCTGACGTGTTCCTGAGAGGAGCGAGAAGCCCACAGGAAAAGCCAGCATAGTGGGAGAACATGTGGTCAAAGACACATTCTCTACCACACACACACACACACTTTCATATGTGGGAATATGAGGCTCTAATAGGCTGTAAATACAGAAAGAAAGGATACACCAGTCTCTTGGGTTTCCAGTGACGAGTTTTGAGTTTAGACAGCCAAACAACCGGTCATTTCATCAGTCATTAACTCTGATTCTTCCTTGTTTTAAACAAGAAGCTGGAAGAGCCACGTCAGCACCTTCCTAAAGATCATTTCAACATACTGTAAAAAGACACTTTACAAGGTTCTTCTTCTCTAGGCCTGACCAATAAGATTACAACCTTTACTGTGGAATTTGGACCATTTTATGGGTGTATGGTAGTGTTCATGACAGCATGGTAGGTCACAAGAGTGGAGAGCAGTAAGAGTCAGTCATGGAGTAGGCCTGTGTCACATATGTATACACAAACATTAGTTTAGTCAATAAAAAATGTACATGTAAAATCATAATGAAATCTTTTTAGAAATTAGCACTTTGCCTTTGTTTGACCTATTTTCATCAACATGCTTTTCCACTTTCCTGCAGTTACATGTTTCCTATTATTTCCCAGAGATCCTGCAGACAACCTCCAGAGAGCCTGGAAATCCATGAGCAGCAGTGATAATGACAGCTGTTCTAGTTGAGGAAAACTGCCTGTTGCACTTACATAAAAACACATGTCTTGTGACTACCACATCTTTCCTTGGTCAGTTGTTGACAATCAGAGCCAAATGGTGACACGGCAAGAAAGAAAGTCTTGCTCGTTCGTTCCAATGGGCTTACACCAGGAGCTGAAGTCAGAGGTGCAGCAGGTGGTGAGCATTGTCAAAACAAGACTTAATACCAATAAGACCATAAAAACATTAAGAATACACAGATAAATCTATGAGAACTAACTGAAGGAACACCTGGAAGACAAAGTACATTGCTAGTAAATAGTTGCTAATGCACTCAGATGTGTGTTTTTGGCAAAATTTTCTTGCGGGATGACATTTTTACAGAGTAGCCGAAAACAAATGCCAGTTTGTTATTGAATGGCCATGATGTGATGAGGATGAAAAATTAACACCTCCCACCAGTGTTGAAGAAAGAAAAAATCTAGCACCCACCACTTTGATAGATGGCCAGACACTCCCATTTTAAAAATCAGTTACTTCAGGCTGCCGAGTTTCAACACAACGCTTCGCTGCTGTTGAGGCTGTTATACAACACATCAAATAAACTGGACCTCGTCCACCCTCTCTCTCTCTCTGTGTGATTCTCTCTGACTGATTCATTTGCTAATAATTGGGCAACATTTCAGTATTATTTTTGATGAATCGTGTGGTGACGAAGGAAAACTTCTGAATACTTCTACCTCTGAAACAAACTGAAAAACATTATTTCTTGGACTGAACTGGTGTCAGCAGTATCATTAAACACTTACATATAATTGCTTATTTGTGACTACTGGGATCTTCTAGATGTTGCCAAAAATGCCAAATAATTCTGCTCAGAAAACAAAAGAGTGAACAAAGATCTGCAACTCATTCAGGGTTGACTGTCATGCAAAATGTCAGCGTCAGGATTCTGTGACCCAAATGTGACAGATCCACACACATCGACTGTGAATGTTTCAGAGTGAGGATGAGGTGGGTGGCCAGGATGCCTGTTTGCATATACCTCAATCCACCCTGTGTTCTCTTTGTTCTGTAAGTCAGCAGCAACAAATAGCTGAGAGCAGGGCTGATGGAAGATCCAGACAGAGATTCTTTATCATGCATATTCAACAAATTCTTTCATTTGAATAGAGTTTAAACTCACTTCATCACGGGATCACAGAGTTGGCTGAATGTGTTTTAGTTGAATGAAACTGTAGTGTGAGGAATTGATAATTCAGTCTGATATCGGAGTCATTTGAGATATTGTATGTGCAGCACTATGTCCTTCAGTAAGCAGAATATCAAAAAAATACTCAAATTGTGCCTCCTGAAAAGGATGTTTCAGAGCTTGCACTTTGAGAGACATATAATTCCTTGTCAAATATTATACATATCCTTGCCATCTAAGCCCATCCAACTGCGTTCGCACAACACCACAGAGCCTCACTTCCATTTAAAGTCTTAAGGCCCAGTAGCAGTGGCTGGAAATTCAAAAACTCAATGGGTGTTGGGATTAGATGTGTACTGTAATGTGATACTTGTCATTTATTCAGTGATTTGAATGTCATTCCCACAAAAATGGCACAGGCAAATAATCTCAGGCACCTATATGCCCTATCAGGCCAATTTGAATAGTTTAGCCTGATAACAGGACACATATTACTGCTGACCTGCCTGACGTCAATGTTGTAACACAGCTAGAACAGTTTGTCACTTATAGTGACAAAATGAATAAAAGAGGGTTGCTCTGTTTGCTTTGCATGTTTGTATTAAAAAAAAAAAAAATCTTTGAACAGCTTTTGTCTCACTGCTGGGTGAACAATGGATCTCCTCACCTCTTTCAACTCCTACATGAATGCTTGTCATGTGCCACGGGACAAAATCACACTAAGAAGCAAATGATGTAGTGTTGAGCACACTCTCACATGCAGCATGCTGTCGTATTGAACCACGAGGAACCTACTAATGACTGAGAGGGAAGGACACAAAAAGGGAGACAGAATAAAAAAGAAAAGAAAAACCAAATCAGTAAAGTGCAAGCAAGCAGTGACCATTTTATATCAGCATGCATTAACCGCTCTTTTAAACAGCTAATTTTGTGGCACTGTTATCTAAAGTATTTGTCTTCCTGGCTTTGTCTCAGTCTTTATCTCCTGTTATCTACACAGCTGTCTATCTGTTCGCCACAGGCAGTCAGTCATGGGGTTTCTGGGCTGACAGGTCAGTACCAACTCCTTCTGACTGGTGGAAATACACACTGCCAAACCAAACACCAACTATTCACCCATTTTGGTTCTAGTCACTCTCTGGTTCTACCACCATTTATTCCCCTGTCTCATCATTCTGGCACCATATTTCCATCATCAAATCCTCTTCTTGTCATTTTTACAGAGCATACATTTTTGAGAACTTTAATTGAGCGTCTGCCATAATTGCACCCTATTAGTTAAGCCAATCAGGCTTTAATGCAGTCCACAGTGGCAACTGTGGCAGATTTGCAAGTCGAATGTAGTCATTTTTTAAACAATGGGTCATTAATTTCAGACAGAGGCACTTTGCGATTAAAGTGAAAAGTGTCCCTTGCAGATTTTATCAGCCGTAGCTAGCTAGCTAATTAAGCTAATGATAGCTCCATGACTTGGTTGAAACCACCCTCTCTAGCTGAGTTGCAGTAAACAGAAGCCCTGCAATATGCATTTGATAGCTAAATGTGCTTGCTCCAAAAGGTGCTCTCGTTGATCTTTCATTGTGGTTTTGAGGCCAAGTATTAGGAAAAAAGCAAGATCAAGTTGTTAACATGTAACCTGTTTGCCTTAGCTTAGCTTAGCTTACATACTCACACAAATCAGACAATGGTCAGACTTTTAAACAGTGTGTTTAAAAAAGAAAAAAGACCAGAGGATGACATGTTTGTTAGGAAAAAAGAGCAAGACAGAACAGAGCAAACTAAAGTTAGCCTACTCCTCACAGAAGGGAAAACACACCAACATTGAAAGCACTATTGTGAACTGGGCTTCCTTTAACCTAACCACAAAATGATGTAGTATTTAACACTCCTTGGCCTTGAAAGTAACATTAGGTTACTACTGTGGCTAAACATGGCAATAGCTGCATCGCGTACTGGAGCAGATAAACACTCAGTTTAATCCAGTCCTTCTGACACGTTTGATCTCATTTGTGGTTTTGCAAAGGATGAGAACATTGACACGGCCCCCAAGCTTTTTAAATGCACAGCTGTGCTCTTATCGTAGTCCCATGCACAAAGCTTCAACATGTGGAGAAACCCAAAGCTTGACAGTTATGATTGCTAAGCTATGACTGGATATCACTGGGTTTAGTGAACACCACATCAACTGAGAAAGCCTGGAAAGGCCAGATGAAGGAGTAAACAGCTTCGGAAGAACAGAGGCTGTCCACTGTCGCCCCCTAACCTCACCCCACCTCCCCTGACAGAACTGTCCTGAAAAGACAAGGTGACTTATTCTCTGGTATTTCTAAACTCTGACTGAGTAGCGCATCTGAAAGAAGAGAACTTTATTTAAAAGAAACACACTCACACAGTCAATACTTCAAACGAAAACAGTACATCTTAGAAGGATTCAGTGCTCAGGGATGCCCAGCTTAATTTAAGCCTTTCATCGATTCAGTGTTTGCTCTATGGAACAGCATTTAGTTAGTTAGCAATAATGAATCCGTTCCCCAGCTGAAATTACACTGTATTCTGGCATTATGAACATATTGAACTGCTGAGGCTTCAAGTGCTTTTGAAGCTGCACGTCTGTTGGCTAAGATTCTTGTGCTGCAGTCACACAACAGTTACACGTGTACTCAGTATTATGGGTAAAGCAGTATTCTGTGTACATGTGCATGAATAAAGATTAAAGATACCGTGTAGCACTGAACTCACTTCCAAATCATCTGCCACCAAATACACATATCAGCAGTGGACAATGTGTGCATGAGTCAAGCTGGCATGACTGTGTTTACCACATACATGAGTGATTCATGCTTCAAGCCTTTATCAAACCAAATACCGTTCACAGTAACTGAAGGATATCATTGCCTTTATTTAAATTTTTAAAATCCATTTACCATCTGTCTACAGCTCTTCACAAACAGCTGACGACCGAAGTCTGTGTTTGTTGGATTTTTCCGGCAGTTCAGTGCCACCCTCCTCTATCTGCCATTTAGCTCCCCCTCTCACACTGATTAGCAGGAGAGTAGACTCAACAGTGGGATGTTGGTTTCTCAAGAGCTGGCAGGAAAAACCCTCTGAGGTCTGTCCAACAAGGAAGACTTTAATGGGGCATCCTGGTGTGCCAGCAGGCTCGTGTTTGTAACATTGTCCTCCTGTGTTCAACAAAGCACTTACAGATAGAGCTTTGGACTGAGTCTAGCTGTTGGGTGTCTCACAAAGTTTCCTGTCTTTCTTCATACCATAGTTCATATACAGGTTAAGGAAGATGGTAGAAACTTCACTTTCAACCCATCACACACAGCAGGAATATATTTCTCACTGATATTATAAAACTGCAGTATATCAAGAAGCAGATGCAGGTTTTGTAAGACACCACGAGTCTTTGTTGTAAAGATTAAGCATGACAATATGTTTCTATATTCTCCAGGTTTTTCTATGATTTTCCATAAATAACAATATGAATGGGTTGCACAAGTTTGATGGGTAGATTAAATTCACGCAAACCTCATCTCCTCTCATTTTACAGTGTAGGTCGATGTAATTCGGGTCAATAAACCTGACAAATGCTCAGCAGTATTGCTGTGTACACTAATAAAAGAAAGACAAACTTTCAGTCATGCAACTCAAAATTTATGATCCAAGATATGCAGAACATTTTGCACAAAGGGTTGCTCTTGATCTCTGGAGACACATAGTGACATTTCAGTCCTTTTTTATTGCCAGATTAAAAAAAAAAACAGCAAGTAATTTGTCAAAAACCATTTTTGCACAATTTTTCAGAAATCATCTTTGCGCAAGGCACAGTGATAGCTTACAGGCACAGATACTATGTTCAAAAATGTCTTTAAATTGGCATACAGACTCTAACAAGAGGGATAGTCTTCCAAATGGGGTACTTTTGAACTAATAATATAATAAAATTGGTGTTTGGTGAGCGCTTTGATCTTAAGAGAAACAGCTTCATGGGTGAATGTCAAAGCTGGAGACTCAAGTTAAACGAATTCCTCTGGCAATGACACTACCCTTCAGATTATTCAGAAGTGGGCTTTTGACTTAGCTGCCATGATAGTGCGAGTCCTGCTCAGGCTGGCAGCCACAGGGAGTTCACCACGGTGCCTCCGAGCAGCGATGATGACACAACAAGCAGCTTTGTGAGGTGTAATGTTGAATACAGGCGATATCTGTGAATGGTTAGGAGTAGGTCTGGGCTGAAATGTGTACTGCATATAAATAACCTGTGGCTTTCTCTGCAGCGCTGAGCACTCTCCAGACATCTGCAAGTCACTAAGTCATTATCTCTCTGATTAATGAATGGATGATCACACAAATTTGTGAATCACACACTGAACACTCCCAAGGAGGAGCATTTGACCAAACCTGGACATCTTCCCTTACTGTTGCATAATTTAAGTAAACACCTTTCTCCAATTCACCTATCTGTTGCCAAAAGAAAAAAGATGAGAAGGTAAAGAAATAGTAATAAACCACTGAGGCGCTTTTAATGACATTATTAGGAGTTGATGGGAAGAGTACTAGCACTGAAACTATTAACTGATTAAGCAATTAGTCAATACACAGAAAATAGATTTTTTCTTATAATGGACTGATCATTTAAGTAATTTATTAAGAAACAGTCCAAACATTTTGCACTTTAATGTAAAACTTATAAAAGGTTATATAGTTTTTTATATATTGTGAATTTCCCCATTGTGGGACATTAAAGTAAATCTTAATCTTAACATAACGCTGTATTTTGAATATCTTTTGCCTTGGGCAGACGAATCAATCATGAAAGCAATTGTTTCAGCATCAGAGACTGACAGCGCAACTAGATGTATATCCTAAATTTTCAATTTCTTTTACATTTAAGTGATCCATCAATCACGAGAAATTGCTAAAAAAAGGTTTTTATTTAATTTCAAGGGCCCTCAGTCCAGAAATTTTAGTCCATTTATGTAAAGCCTAATCACAGATGCAAAGTTTGCTTCACGACAGCAGTGAGAAGTTATTACATGTCTCGACTCTTTAAAAGGAGACAAAGATGTGACGTGATAGAAAATATTTTACCTTTGCAGCAGCACATTTGTTTAAACAGATTAAATCTGTGTGCAAAGACAACAGCCAGATGCAGATGACCATCCAGGCTCCATACTAAAGCTGCTTTCAATCCAACTCCAGAGAAAGTTGCTTATCATGGCAGCACGGCAGTGTCACTCTGACCCCCTTAACAAACTCAAATATACATACATACACACACACACACACACACACACACACACTCAGAGGGACAGAGAGAGCGAGAGAGCTATCAGCCTAATGGAAAAGTAAAAGGACTTCTCTGGTTGACTGGAGCAAAGCAAACACAGAGAGACAGATAGGACAAGACAAGAGGCAGGTGGAATACGCACAGGATGTTCACACACATAAATGCACACTAATAGACACACGCACACACCGAATCAAGAGGGGTTATCGTGGCAGTGTACTGTGCACATCACACACACAAAGAGCACTTATACATACACACACACAGCAGGATACACGGGCCTATATAAACATGTGCGTGCACGCACACATACGCACACACACACTAAGCCCAAGCTGGATGTTCCCACAACATGCAAAAGTGACTGTGCTCAGTCTCCCGCCCTCACACACAAACAGACCATAGATGTGTGTACAGTGGTATCATGTCCTGCTCCACCTGGAGGATATTTAACTTAGATTTCACACCTGACTTACTACTGCATGTACAGGCCTGGTGCATGATGAATGGAATCCCTGCTTCCACGTACACACAGTCAGTCTTACCAGCTTCTACTACTAGTAGTAGACTACTAGTACTATTGGCCTGCAAGTTGCTGTAAACCAACTCCATGACATCCAGAAAGGGATCCTACAAATGGTAATTTTCTATACTGATGAATCTGCCAGGTCATTTCTTGATTTATCATTTGGTCAATAAAACATCAGAAAATTGTTTTTTAAAAATTATCATCACAAGTTTGTCCAGGTGGTGTCTTCACATGTGCTGTCTAGTGTAGCCAACAGCCAAAACTCAAAGATCTTCAGTTTATCATCATTTTATCAATTAGCACATTTGATGAATTGAAACCATTAAATGATCGGTATTTTGCTGGAGGAAAGACTTCAGTGATTATCACATTTTCTGTCAACTGACTAATTGATTGTGTCAGCTCTAGTTTCAAATATTTATTTACAGAAACATAAAGTTGAATATTTGCAACAGTTCCAACACAAACTAAACATTGCAAGATGAACTGCTGCAGGGGTGTTTTAAGCTGCATTAATTTGAGCTTGGCATACTTTAAAACTGATTTTACCAAGTAAGCCAGAGCATGAACATCACAGCAGCCATGCTAAGCTGAGTGCTGGTTGTTTCCACAGCAGATTTAAAAAATGAACCCATGTTTAAACCCGCCTTTTAAAAGCCTACATCCCAACAGTGTGCTGTATCGGTGCTTGTCTGCACACTTCCTGATCTCTGCTCATTACTCGGAGCAGCAGCAGTTTGTGCTGACGTGCTCTATAGGCTAACCCCCCTCCTAACCACCACCACCACCACCACCCCCGGCCCTGCGAGCCAGGCCAGCAGCCTTATGATAATAAAACCACTCTGCCTTCACCTTTCTTCCGCTGTCACATTAACCGGCGCAGCCACGTTTAAGTGGTTAACGTGCTGCCCGGTTTGGAAGTGCTTCTCTCCCACTGCCACGGGAAGGCAATCGCCGGCACAGCTGGAGGTCTGCGTGCACGCCGACCGGCCAGCCCCACTACCCCGCTGCCCTTGTCCACGCTCATCTCCACCAAATCAATGCCTGTCCACTGATACTAGTAGGCCCTTTATCACATTCCTCACAGCATCGGTACCGCCGCAAAACAGACCCCCAGAAAAGAGACACAGCAGCGTCAAATCACACCGCTCCATCTTCGCTTTGTCCTGGAAGAAAACATCCACACGGACACCGAGGCGAACCGTGTAGCCACAAAAAAGCAGCCGATGACGGAAACCCTACCTTTCGACTCAACGCTGTCCCCGAGTAGAAGTAGTAGGCTATCCCCAGCACCCACAGCACGGCAAAACATAACAATATCCTCGATTTCCTCCGCATGGCTGCCTAGTTTTCTTCCTCCGCCTGTCTGTCTGTTTCGTGTTTTTGCTGTGGTCTGCTCCGTTTGACGCGGCTGTGTCCGTGCTGGACGCTTCGCCGTGCGGCTTCGACAGGCTTCGTCAGTCGGTCAGGGGGAGCGGAGGGAGCAGGAAGCAGCCAGTCAACATCAGCGGGGTTAGAGGGCAAAGGCTAGCCGACTCTAATCCAATCAAACACCGGCTCAGGCAGCCCTGGAGGAGGGCCGAGGCTGGCACCGAGTCGAGCCGTGCCGTGCGGATCCGTGCTGAATCCGAGTGAAGGGGGTGGGGACAGTCCCTGTAGGGAACGATTGTTGTAAAATTTCAGTTGTGTGGCTCTGGGAGCTGTGGGAGAGGACCTGTGGTTACAGTGCTACATGATTTCTCGGTTTGCAGTGGAGCTGCATGTGCGCCGAGGAGACGCTGGGGGCGCCCGAGATACTTTAAACTGGTTTAAATAGGAAAAAAACTAAAGTACTGTTCTGGAGCTTTCAACTGCATCACACCATCTTTCTCAAAAATGGGATTATAGGTGTTTAGATTTACATGTTTCTGGGCCATTTGAGGACTTTTCATGCTTGGGGGCTTAAGGATTGATAATTAAAGTTTACTCTTGACGTTGGAGCCAGTTAGATGGTTAAAAAAAGGGTCTAATCTCAAGGTTCATTCATCTCTTAGATTTGGACAACAGGAAAAACAAGGAGATCGGTGAGATCAGCCTGGGTTTCAGGAGGTTGTGATGGGCTTTTTTTTTTTTTTACCATGTACAGAATAATCAAGAAAGTAATTCATCAGAGTAATCAATGGTATACATTTTTAGTTGAAGTCCTACCCAGAGTGTCCAACTGAACCAAACAACTACAACCATACAAGTAATCCTTACCTTCTCAATGAGGGCAGCACCACTTTCTGTACAGAAGTATTTGTTGGTGTGGTGGTAAAGCTGTTAAGACAGTTTTTATAGCAGTCTACATGTGACTTCCATGTGATTTCCAATAAAACCACTCAAAAGCAAAGCCGCTTTCTGCTTAAACACAACTGTGAATGACTAGGAGGTGTCAAGGTGAAAGCTTTAGTGAACACTTTGGTTTTATTCTAAATATCAGAAGAATCATCGACTCTCAGTTTATAGATAAGATTGATGGGTGATGTTCCCTGAGGTCATTATTATGGCAAAGTTTCTCATGATTATGAGAAACCATACAATACAGTTGGTGAAATTGTCTGTCCTAATTATGAGAAAAGCAACACATAATAATGAAAGTTATGATAGTCTAAATGCAGGCGTTATTTTATGGATTTTACCACTGACAGAAAATGTGTGTCCACGTACAGTAGTACTCCATTGATCATAGTTAGAACCTGAACAATAAAAGAGATTTAAAGCAGCAGAAATGGACTTCCATAATATCCATATAAAATCACATGAGGAAAATGAAGTGCCAGTCCAGTTTTTGAAAAACTTTAAATGCTCAGCCTGGCACTGCTGAGCCACTTGAAAGCACTGTTCAAATAGATGTTATGGTCTGTGACACTGGCCTGCAAGTTGCTGTAAACCAACTCCATGACACCCAGAAAGGGATCCTACAAATGGTAATTTTCTATACTGATGAATCTGCCAGGTCATTTCTTGATTTATCATTTGGTCAATAAAACATCAGAAAATTGTTTTTTAAAAATTATCATCACAAGTTTGTCCAGGTGGTGTCTTCACATGTCCTGTCTAGTGTAGCCAACAGCCAAAACTCAAAGATCTTCAGTTTATCATCATTTTATCAATTAGCACATTTGATGAATTGAAACCATTAAATGATTGGCATTTTGCTGAAGGAAAGACTTCAGTGATTATCACATTTTCTGTCAACTGACTAATTGATTGTGTCAGCTCTAGTTTCAAATATTTATTTACAGGTACAGTAGTACCCCATTGATCATAGTTAGAACCTGAACAATAAAAGAGATTTAAAGCAGCAGAAATGGACTTCCATAATATCCATATAAAATCACATGAGGAAAATGAAGTGCCAGTCCAGTTTTTGAAAAACTTTAAATGCTCAGCCTGGCACTGCTGAGCCACTTGAAAGCACTGTTCAAATAGATGTTATGGTCTGTGACACTCAGATCAACTCTCTCACTGAGACAGAGCTCAAGTGGAACACCTTTGGCGAAACTAAAAGGTCTGGTTCATGTTCAGCGTGGTTCAATCTGCCACTGACATTTTCCATTTTAATGGTGACAAAATGTAATTTCGCCTGGAGAGCAGAATGCCCCGCAGTTCAAGCAAAAAAGGCCATCAATACACACTTTGTGCTGAGCCTCAAAAGAGTGTCCCAGTAGTATTACACACACACATTTATTCATTGGTGCTCAAGCTACGGTGGTCTGAAGAGAGACTCAGAGTGTTTATATTACCTACAGTAGTGTTAGAGCATGGATGGATGGAAGTCAAACTGAAGTTAGAGAAGAGAAGTGGAGGAGTAAGAAGCAGAGAAACAGATGATGTGCAAATTTCAGCAGCACCAAGGTAAAAGAGCTTTTTATCTTTTATCTCCTTGGACATCCTGAATAACTGTTATGAGGATCTTAAATTAGCCCTGAAGAGGGTCGGTTTGGCCTTTACGACCTCTTCTGGAAATAGAGAGGAGAAGCGACAACACTGTTTCTCGGCTACAAGATTGTCAGCCATCTCAAATTATGCAGTAATGCTACCAACAGACTTGCGACTCTCAAATATCCTGCCAAATGATGTGTTTATATTCTATTTTATACCTCTTGCTGTCAGTTACGTCTCACGAGTGTGCGTCTGCTGTCGTAATATAAACATGAGGCACAAACACAAGTTAGTTCTTTAAAAGAGAGCAAAACTACAAAGAACACTCAGTTCAAAGTGAAAAGTGATCACATGGCCTGTGACTAAACGTATGATTATGTGTCAGTGAGATACAAGTCCTGCCACTTCATATACAGGTGTTACAGCATTCACTGGGTACGGAGGATTGTGTAAAGCTGGCCTAACTGGAAGAACTGCTGCCAAAAAACTAAAGGATTTTTTTTTTTTGTTCAGGTCTGGACTGGATCTGGACTGTTGAGTTCAAAACATTTCAGTGCATTTGCCAGATTCAGAGACCATGAATTGTACAAGGTGCCTGAAACAAACTTCACAGACTTCAAACAAGTCAATTACTTTTACAGTGTTTTACAAACAGTTGGCTCCATAGGCACATAGGCTGCAGTTATAACCAGCATCACTGGATTCACAATAGCCCATCTGTAACAGGTTTTTCCATATATAATTAGAGATGCAGCTTGATCGAGCTTCATAGTATTAAAGGAATATTTTACAGATTAGATTGTACTAAAGCCTTTTCTTTACCACCTCCGACCAGCCTCTGGCCCTTCAGTAATAATCTTTGTAATTATTGGACAATTTTGCTTGACAAAGACATTCTGACAATTAATGCAAGTGAGCACATATTTCATACAGGCATTAAACACAAAATGTCACAAACTGTGTGAGCACTACTGCTGTGTGAGCTACCCATGTACTACAAGAACATTTCCTTAATTATTGTCTTAGATTATCAGGTCAGTGATGAGTAAAACTGCTGTTTTCCTAAACTTGGTGATTAACAACCAAAACAGGCTTCAATTTTCCTCAAAAACAGGCAAAGGAGATTGAGACCAGCTAAAGGCCTCTCCTGTTTGGTCATCACGCCTCAAACTTGCAGGGTTTTTCAAGGAATCACAGGGGACAGAGGAGTCAGTCAGAACAAAACAAAAGTGTCCAGCATTTCAGTGTAATGCTGCAGAAGAGCTGGGAAGATTTGTTTGAGCCATTTCCTGTTCGAAGTGTTAGCTAAATGAATTGTTTGGGAAACTTACTGAGGTAGAAGCTCTCTCATGTGCCACAGTTTTCTAAACAATTTTCATTTTCTTGAGCTTTGCTTTGATACATTATCATCTGTAAAATGAGTGTTTTCACCCTTGCTGATCAAACCCCTTGTGACTAAAATATAGCAGGCCCAGATTGTATGTGCAGGCACAGTAGAGAATCCATTTCATTTTAATGTATTCTACTACACTGTATGTATCTGACAGTTACATCTACTAATTAGGCTGAACTAAGAGTTATCAATAAAGGTCTCCAGTCTTTTCAATATGTAAATCAATCAGCCTCTAACTACACTGAGGATTTAAACAAATCCAAACAATGAAATGTTAAATATGGAGTTATTTTGTTTGGTGCAATAGTAGTGGATTCTTAAAGAGCCTGTCTTAGCTCTGTTTTTTTTGTGCAAATGTTTAAAATTAATGTTTATAAACAATGTCAGTTTCAATGATCATTTTATAGCATGAGAACCCTGCGCTGTCACTTACTGACTGCCTTTGTATCAAGTGTTCAGTCAATCCATTGAAAGTGAAATAAAACAACTGTCAGCTCATTTTATCTAAACATAATGGAACCAGCTAGTGGGGGAGACAGCATTTCAACCGGGGGTTTCGTACATTGACACAGTCGGTTTTATACATTTGCATTAGTAAACAGAATTTTCCACTCATTAGACATTCCCTTTCACTAACAGCTTATCTTGAAATCAGAGTTATCTTATCAGAAACAATAGCAATTCTTGTTCCACCAATTTTCTTATGGACTTTCATAATGTAAAACCCTGCCCAAAAACATTAAGCATGCGAGATTCTACAAATTTCTACAGAAACACCACTCTGACTGCATTATTTCATTATTCATTTGTGTCTTGTTTGTTGTATAAAAACAGCACAGTCCATCCATCAATCAATACTCTGGGAAAATAAACAAGCTTGAGATTGGTTTGTATTTAAATTTATCTGTTACCTTTTGGTAAAAAGAACAATACAGAAATATAGAAAAGGTAATTGACACAAACATCCTTATTTTCTTCACCAGTTTGGTGAATTCATGACCATATCTCAGTGAAATCAGTTAGTTTAAAATAAAAATATACATTTTACACATCATTAGGATGCAGTGAGCGAGTGAAGCTGTATATTTACAGTACAAGGCGAAACCAAAGAGAGCCATGTAGCTTTGTATTTCTCAACTCTTTTGTAATTGCAAATGCCTGTTTGTCTGATCATAACACACCTCAGGCCATTTTGGAGCAATCCTTGTATGCCTCTTGCCTATTTCAAGCTTGATCCACATACTTAAATATTTAAAAAGGTAAGATGGCTTGCTGCAGTGCAGCTGTTTCCCTTAGAGAATCTGCATTTTGATTATTGCATTGTGTTTAGGTTCAGAATTCAAAGCAGTAAAACTCGTCCAGGTTCTTATTTTGAACAAAAACTGTGTCTGAGGAGAAAAAAATCCTCTGAGCTTCCTCAGTGACAACTGTGTTTACAATCAGCATACATTATATGATATCCAAAGCCAATGTCTGAAATCACATTCAAAGGCAGAAATGACATAAAAACAATCTTTAAAACTCAGTCAAACTGAATTAAACTGAAAACTAAAGCACAGGTTGACGTTGCCTCTTGAGACAGGTCAAACTGTGTACTTGTCTTCTCCTTGCCTCTGTGCTTTGTGGTAGTGGGTGTAGCTGCCGTACAGCTCATTGAACACCTCTCTGACTCCCGTCTGTAGCCCGCTCGTCAGAAACTTGATATCTTGCTCCATACACAGGTCCAGAATCAGATAGATCCCCTCTGTTAAGTGCAGCTTAATGTCTGGCCGCAGAGTAACCTGGGGGGGCAAATAAGAGGGCGAGCTATGAAAAAGGAGAAGCAAAAATAGCAGACGTGTAGGCAAAATACAGGAATTTAAGATATGGCAAAAAAGCGAGAAGGACAAATGTGATATCAAACCATGTTCTTATCTATTACATAAATCAAATCTTTGTTTCACAGGTTGAAAATACAACAATAGACTGAATAATACCAGGCAGTTACAGTCTTTCAAACTGTTAGTCATCTCTTTCCCCATTTTTCTCATGCATGTTAACAAGACCATGTTTTCCTCTTTCTTATGACACTGCGCATCCACATACAGCCTGAGGCAAGCATATGAAGCCACAAATTATGTGCCAGAATACATGAATATTCTTCACGTTGGAGATTGAGAGACCAGCTTTCTGCTTCATGCTCCGTGCTTCATAACCATAAGCTTCACTTCGAGGACAGACAGAATCAGCTATCCTGGCGAAATGGAAGTTAGTGCAAAATGCGAAGAGTAGGACCTAAAGTGGACAACAAGAATCATTTAATTATTCCTGTTTGAAACAGGAACAGCACATATTCTAAGAGACAAAGGGAGGGGAGGGTTGATTATAAAGGAATGGTTCGAAAAACTGGATTTAAACCCTCAGGGGGCATCAAAACAAAAAACATCTTAAAGGACAGTCTATTGTGCTGCATTTGTCATATGCTCTTGTTTCATTGCTCTGAACTGAACTGAAAACAAAACCATGTAGAGGTTCAGATCTGAAACTCAATACAGAATATTGTAAACTGACCCAGATCCATGCAATCTGATCTACCCTGCGTGTCCAAATACTTCACACCTACCAGTGTGACAGAAGCAGACGACCAACACTACACCAAGGTCCGCTTGCTTTCTCAGGCAGCACACAAATGTGTGGGTACACCCACACAAACACAACAGAAAAACAAGACCTTGTGTGTTCAGTGGACGCTGCACGACAAGCCAGGACAGAATTCAACAGTGTCTTACTCATCCCTGTTACATTACACCTACATAAGTACTACACACCACGACCTGGTGACCTGTACGGCTGACTGGACCACAGGTAAGATGGTGGCGGCTGAGTAAATGATTAGATAAAACCTGGTTCATCTAATTACAACCTTCATTATGGAGGGAGGAGCACATTATGGCTTGTGGAACAGTAGTGTGCCAAAGTTACAGTTGGTGGCACACACACTGACCTGGTGTTGACATTCCACCTATTTCATGTCTGTCAGTCCTGGAGGAGGGATTCCTCCTCTGTTGCTCTTCTGGAGGTTTCTCCAATTTTTGTCCTTATAAGAAGTATTTTTTGGATTTTTTCTTATCCTAACTGGGGGTCTATAGATAGGAGTGTATTATCATCAGGCTCTCATGTGACAAACCTGAGATTTGGGATTGTACTATCTACTGCATCGGCTAAATTACATCAACATTTGGTTAGATCAACATAACACTGTTTTCAACTCAAGGCTCTGTCTCCTGTACCTAAGGTCTCTGCTGTTGTGCTACATTAGCTACCACTAACATAACACACCAGCATCTCCATCCGAACTGTTGCACTCAAACAGCGTTCACCAGGTTTGACAAGGAGGAAGAATGCATAAAATAAAAAAAGTTAATACCACTGATCGCCTTTCTTTCGATTGTCCTTCATGAGTCCAACAATGTGATAGGAGTGCAAATCGGTAGAGTGCTCTTTTAAATTGGGGTTTTTATAGAACATCGTGCCCAACTTCAATATCAAGGCAAGGGTCTTAATTAAACTCCACCAGCATAGAAACTGTACTTTTCTAACTGCAGCTCTGCTCTGGTCTAATAGCACCTAGCTACACCATGGAAAGTTTAGTTCAGGTGAAGAGCCAATAGACACAGTTCTGACACAGAGACGGCTAAATTACGTCTGAATTATGAAAAAGTGCTCCGTCTCTTTGAAAAGCCCCACTGAAAGCGCAGTATAAATCCAATTTTAGGATTATTAGGTGACTCACAAAGAGCTCAAAGAATCTGAAAAAACGCCTCATTCTCACCATTTCTGTCTGCCTGTCTGTGTGTCCAACTGTCTCTCTGCCTGTCTGGGTGGGTACTTTCATGACTCCTGCTGGAAACTGCTGAGTCAGGTTGGCGTCACGTTAAGTACAGTCTGGTAGCAGAGAGAAGTTGCGTTCACAAACCAGACGTGACTCACTGCTCAGAGGGAACATCCAGCCTAAAGCTTCATTCCAGCACATGGAGTTACAGTAATCCTGGGCCTGTTCACTCAGATTTGTGAACATTTGCAATCTGGCCGATGGAAATACTTCCCATCTCTGCTTCTGAGCGTCAGCATCTCCGTCACTCTGCTCGGCCCAATCTCTCCAGCTCAACACGCACCACCAGACAAACTAGGTTGGATCAAAGGATCAGCTGAGATCCTGCTGCCTCATTCATACATGTGTGCGCCGGTGTGTGTGTGTGTACCTTCTGCAACTCTGTAACATACTGAGCCACCATGAATGCCGAGAGGGTGGTGAAGCTCTCAGCTGTAGCAGCAATGTGCGAGTACATCCTCTCTATCAGTCTGGAGCACTGGAGATAAACATCACTGCCTGGACCTTTAAAAAACAGAGACTGATGTTAGCTCATTAACCTGTTTACATGTGACAAATCAAGTT
This sequence comes from Scatophagus argus, assembly GCF_020382885.2. Classification (NCBI taxonomy): domain Eukaryota; kingdom Metazoa; phylum Chordata; class Actinopteri; family Scatophagidae; genus Scatophagus; species Scatophagus argus. Next base: position 12,856,849 of record NC_058493.1, read on the forward strand.
TGTTTAGATATCATTCCCAGGCACATATAGAGGGGATTAAAGCTGTCACTTGTTGTACTTAAATTGCACTATTAAAGATTTACTGTTTGTCTACAGGCCAAGATGATGAATCAACTTGGAAGTCAGGAAGGAAGTGGGTTATTAAAAGAGGAGAGCATATGGATGCAGAAAAGGAGATCACACTGAAAACAAACAGATACTACTACCACTTCCTAAAAAGCCTGCTGGTTTATAAATGTTGACTAAGAAGAGATTTATGCATGCTTATAGTGGATTTAGACTGAAAAGATTGTTAACTTTTCCTGTCAAAACATTTCTCTATTTCTGGAAAGCTACTACTGTTAAGTAATTACTGGAAACTGCCAACAGTGTGTGCCTGGGTATGACATAGAGTGCTTTCCAGTTCCAGTAACATTCAGTAACAGGAAAAAGGTAGAAAGACTCATTTTATTTGCAGTACAGCATCAAACTGCCTTTTAAGATAATTTAGCTGGATCTTCACACATTTCACATCAATTTGGTGCTGATCTGCTTTCTCTTTGTTACATTTCAAGAAGAGAAAGGCACCACACTATCTGCCATTTACTGACACCTGTCATAAAAACATGTCTGGAACATCAGATGAATTGAATTCTTTCTTTCTAGCTCTTCATTAAGCACAAAAAAAAAAACAGAACATTTCTCCCCAAACCAATGTTTCCCTGTCTCCTCGTCCTCGTCCGATGTGTTACCTGTGTCGCCATCTCCCTTCTGCCGACCTTCCTGCATGATGGATGCCACCAGACGATGGAAGACGTTTAAGAATGAGGGGGCTGCTTTCAACATCACCTATACACACAAGTTAAGTATAAGGTTTATACAATCAAACATTTGCCAGATTAGGATACTCAATAATACAAAGGGTTATAAAATTTACCCAAGCCACTTCAACAGTAAATAACTGCCAGTTCGCAGTTCTCATACTTTAATGTAAATCCTGCTCTTCCAGACCTTTTTGATGGTTCACTTCACTATGCCTTAGCTCAGCAGCAGGGTATAAGGCACTTCACTTTAAGATCTATTGTAGATTTGATTCTACCATATATGAAGGTTACTGTAGTAATTGCAGGGATATGCAAAACACTGTGCACAGTGCACAGAGTGTGGTAAGATGTTCTTTTCCAAGTTTAGAGAGAAACATATGGGAAAACTAAAGGGGAATTAAAAGTGGGGCAGAAAAAATCTTTTTAAAAAGTGGACAAAAACAGGCCTGCATTATTCATCTACTACATCATTTTCACTGTTTGAGTAGTAACAGAGCAGACATAAAGTAAGAGTCCAAAAAAATGACTTGAGGTAAACAGTTGGATTCCCACAAGAGCTACATTTGCATTTTTGCCCGTACCCTCCTCCCTCTCTCTCTCTCTCTCTCTCTGTTCAAGGCCTCCAGAGGGCTGAGGGAAGGATGAAGAGAGGAGTAGGAACGAGGAGTGGGTGATGTCACCAGCTCTGGTTGGAGCTCAGTAATGGTTTCCATCGACTTTAATCTGCTCCATGCCAACCTACACTGCGTGCCAGCTCCCCTACCTCTCGTCTCCTCCTCCCTCCTCTGTTCTATCACACCTCTTTTCTGCAGCTCACTGCCCTCTTTTGATTTCTCCTAAAACTTCCCTCGTGCAAAGCATTCAAACCACACCTTAGCCTTTTGCTCTTCACCTACTATTTCTCCTCTTAGCCCCTCATCACTTCTAAGTTTTATTCCTCCTCTCTCCCTCTCCCCCTTGGTGTTTTGGCCCCACAAACATCTGATATCAGTTAGCTGCTTCTTGCCCCGTTTAATTCAATGCAGCTGCCCGTTTAGGTCACACTCTGTCACTGTTGTATCACACAAAAAAAAAACTGTCAACATTTCAAAAAAATTATCACATTAACACCATGATAATGCATGTACAACTGGTGGACCAAACAAAAGGCTCTGTGTGGGCGAGAATGTGGATTCTCTTTTAAAAGTTTTACATTCTAGTAAAGTGTCTTTCTGTAGGGAAGAATGTTGCTCTCTGACACTTTGGGTGCAATGCAAACACATCCAGTAAAAGCTGAGAACATGGACATTTTGAGGTTTGTGTGCAGCTGCAGCATGACTGTTGAGCTGCAATATCCTTTTGTTTAAAGCAGCAATCCTCTGGGGCATCCTGAGAGCTCAGCAGCAGGGTATAAGGCATACACCGCTTTATTCATTCATTTATTTATTTATTTTAAATCACAACTTCAAACCTACAGTCTTGGCCTTCATTAATTTAAAGCATAGGTTTGGTTTCATAAGTGGGAGGGGGGTATATCAACAAAAAGTCACATTATTTGCTTCACTATAATGCACAAACCCAACAATCACATACAATTTCTTCATACCTGGGGATGACACTGGACGATGGCAAACAACGCCTCATGAACAGCCAGGAATGCTGATTGGTAGACGGGTGGGGTCAAGTGGTCGAGCGGCACAGACTGGAGCGCTCCAAGGACCAAGTTCACATGGTGAGGGTTTGTGATGAGCCCCTCCCCCTGGCGCAGCAGTGATGTCACTGACATCACCGTGGGAATGATAAAGGGGAGGGTGAGGGAGACGTCCTGGCTGGATGATCGTACCAAGAACTGTAACAAAGAGCGTTAAAGAGGCAACTGACAGACCTGACCACACAACAGGCCCATTTCACAGCAAACATTAAAACTTGTCATGGTACGTCACTAACAACATTAACGATGGATCTGTTCTTTTCAAGTGTCCTATTAAGACTCCTATTATTCAGGACAGGGGACAGGCAGTCAGCATGCACCAGGACCCTGAAACTGATACAGCTAACTGGAATTCAGCCATCATTAATTTGATCAAACAGATGACAGACATATGGGCATAATGTGTGTGGGTATAAGGGAGAAAACAGCATGGTTAGGATAAGTGCTCTGTGTGTGTGTGTGTTTGTGTGTGTGTGTGTGCGTGTGTAGTATGGTTAAGCAGATTGCTGTGTTGTCTGTCTGCTCCACCCAACGGGCCAGATGGAAAACACATTGACCAAAACAGCTTCGGTGGAAATTACAATGAACAGGCATTCCAACAAAAATCAGCAGACAGTGATTATCATTTGCCTGCTGAGTCACTCAAGACGTCTGTCACACGCACTTCCAGCACGCTGTCACTGAAATTATTGCTGATAAAGTACCACAAAACATATTGTAATAGGCTCTCATCATGGCACTGTCACCTGCTTGTCTTGATATTTCTGCGTAAGACATACAGAGCTCCTGCTTTAAAATTTTCCTTTTATCTTAAAAAAAATATATAATCATGATTATCCAAATCTAACAACAGCAATGTCAATGGCACTAATGAGGCTTAAATCCAGCAGGTCCACTGTTAAGTCAATGCATTTCCTCTGACTAATGCCTCAAACAAACAGCTGGCTTCAGAATAATATCCACCAGTATATGTGCACTTATACAGTACTGTGTTAGAGGGCAGCTCCTCCTGTCAGATGGCAGAGAAACAGCAGTCATAAAATATAATTTCCTTCTCAACCTCAAATATTGTCACCACCTGTGAAGTTTGGATTTGGGGATTTTTAACACCATTTCCAAACATTTTAAAGATTCTGCACGGGAAAGATCTGATATGACTAATATTTATTACAAAGTTACTGGACTGACCCAAGCAACTCTCAATCCTGACAACAAAATTCACAATCATTTGTTTTTATGTATGTGCATTTCTATGTCTACATCAATCTCTGAATAACATGCAAAACTAATTCTTTGTGTGTGTGTGTGTGTGTGTGTGTATGTTTCTCACCACCATAGCAGATATAATCTGTGGCGCAAAGAGCCACAGAGCTTTAGAGCAGGGCTCAGGTAACTGACAACAGGACAGCAGCTTAACGATGATTACTGCAGATAGCGCTTCCTGGAAAACATTAATGGAGAAACTAGAGTGAGAAGACATTTCATTTGTTAGATATTTTATGTTTTATGCAAATATGATTCATTTGATTAAACATATGACATTTTCAACACAGCAGCAAACAACTATTTGCTAGGTAAAGACAGAGTGGAGTAGTGGAATTGTGAAGGTAGAAAGATGTCACCCTCCCTCTGTGTGTGTTGTAATCTGAGCTTTTCTGCTCTTTGTGACGTAGCTGATCCGTCCACGCATGCATGTTAACAAGACTCCCTCTCTGCGGCACACTGGTAATAAACTTTTCATATTACAGATAAACATTACACTAAAATGTGTTTCTGAAAACATCTGACATGAGATAAGGGGTATGCAGTAAAAGAATCTTGATTTATGTTTGATTAGCACTGCCTAATTTTACTGCCTGATCTGAGTTTTGTGAGCAGTGTGTTCAGATACCACTTTTTTTGGCCCAAGTTAATGAAGTGAAGGACACACATATTTGTGTGAGCCTGTGATATCCAGTGACAGTAAATGCTGTATACTTTATCTATAAACATGAAGCAACAAAGAGTCAGTTATTAGGGTTGGTCTGGGTCTCACCCTGTGGTTTCCTGCCCTCAGCTGGCTAGTATCCAGTCCCTCTCTGATCATCATCAGCAGCAGGTTGAATTGACCTGAAGAACTGTTCTCCACCAGGTGGCGCAACAGCTCCTGCACAACTGGCTCGAGCTCACCGACATCATTTGAAGACAGCCAAGATGCTGAAAGCAAAGTCAAACTTTGTTCAAGTTTTGATTGACAATGTCACAGAGCTAATAATTTAACTGTATGTTTATTAATGAGGTTGCAGTTTGTACTCATGTTGTAGCTGACATCATTACATTGAGAGGCAGAAAATTAGAAGCACATTTCAGTACACGGTATAAAACTAAAATAAATGATTTCAAAATTTTTAGGTCCCAAATACAATCAGTTGTTAATTCATGTCAACATGCGCCATATGCAGGCATAATGAAAAAACAACAAACTGATTGCTCAGGTGAATGGTATGTTTGTTCTTAATATGCATCCCTGTACCTGTCAGCAGTCTGTGCACATTCTGCAGTATCTGCATGTACAACTCATCCAACGCCTTTTCCTTCATCTCCTCTGACTGCTCCTCCTCCGTCTCCCCTCCCATCTTCTTCACTGCTTTGTAGAAAGCAGACAGGAAATGGAGAGAGGAAACCAGGAAGTCCATGGGCCTTTGGGCAGAAGTTACTTCTTTGAGGATCTGCTGGCAGAAGCCCTGATAGAGGGTCATATGATACAGTTTGATGTCATTCTGCTTGTTCTCTTCTTCCACTGACAGTGAGGCAAGTTCACAGCGCAACATGTTTGTGACAACTTCTACTACAAAGGCTTGGCCGAGGATGCTGGCTGGATGGGCGCCTGACTGACTGACAGCCTTTGGCTTCAGTAGGGACTCAACAGCTGGCCCCAGTGAAGCAGTCGTTCTTGTGAGCATTTGGGTCAGAGTTTGATCCATTGGTTTACTCCTTCCCAGGTTAGAGGACATTGCCTGGGAGAAAGAGGTCAGCGATGCCAGCAGTAGATGAACAGACAAAATGGAGGCTCCTGGATCTCCTTTTCCTGACACGGCTGCTGAACTGGTTGCTGCAGTTTGTCTGCTCGCTATTTCCTTATTGGTAAGATAAGAGGCAAACTGGTCCAGGTTGAGTCGAACGCTGCTGTTTCTGATTATAACCAACTGGACCAAGCATCCAATGAAGACCTGTACTGCTTTGATTAAATCCAGCCAATCAGGGCCGCATGTGTCTTGAAATCTTCCTTTGTCACTATGCCAGAGGAGAGAAGACACGGCAGCCTGCAGCAGAGTTCCGCCATGGATGAACTTCAAAACACTTTGAAAGTTTCTACCCTCTAGCAGAAAAGTGAGAATCCTGAGCAGCTCTACCAAAAATATGGCATCCTGTCCAGATTCAGGAGGGTCCCCAGCCATCTGGTCCAACTGACTCGATGTGGAAGTGAGCATGAAGAGGAGGAGGAGGAAAACAGAGGAGAGATCCTCTGAGTTCATCGCATCTGGGTTTAACTGTGTTACGATTTGGAGTAAGTTTAGCAGTTCCTTTCTCTGTGCGTCAGTCATCAGTACAACCATCTCTCCAGTCTTTGAGGATGCCAAAATATCCTCAGCTATGGTCTCTTTTTCCACAAGGGTGTACAAAGGCCGGCTGGCATCTCTCTTTAAAGAGTTTCCTCCAATTCCTTTCTCCTGAAACTTCGCAAGTGTATGACAAACTCTGTGTACACGTGCTGCCTTGAGGACACCAATGATCCGTTGTGTGAGGGACTGAACTGTGGCAGAAAACAGTGAAGGCAACTCAGCAAGTACGGGGCTTTGGAGCAGCTGTGAAGATATGAGAGAGGCAGTCAGACAGCCTGGTGGCCAGTCCTTTTCTCCTTCTGTTTGCCTGTTCAGGAGCGAACTGACAAGTGCATCTGCTATGGAGCCCACATCTTCTCCGTTGAGGTAGGGAGCAATCAAAGGCAAATTGGACGTGACGAGGTACCAGTGTGCAACCAAGTAGGAGCTGGCGTTTACACTCCCTATCTGTCCATCCCACACCTGCTCCGCATCCAGACTCAGCTCAAACTCTGATTTAGCGAAAATAAACTGAGCTGCCCTGTTTAGTAGTGTCACAGTGGTGGGTTCAGAAAACAAAAGGGTATCTAACAACACTTTCTTCATCTGTTGCAAAGTGAGCAGTTTGAGCAGCAAACAGCTCAGTGGGGTGCAGGATGGTTGTAGACATGCTGGAAAAATCTTACCAGATACAAGACTTTCTATACTGGTTAGGACTGGAGCATTGCCTTCAGTGTCACTTGCAGCTACTGAGTGGGTTGAGTCAAGAGGTGTGTATTTGCTACAGTGGATACAGAAGAGCGTGTCAACTTCCACCCAGGTGTATTGGAGGAGGAGAGTTGCCTCCTGGGTCTTCTCTTTCCACAGTGCTCCAATTTTAGACTCAGAGGCCTTCTCTGGCTCTTTGTGGTCAAAATTCTTTTTGCCTTTTCTTGGGGTCCTTGGAACGGAACTTATTGTTTTTAAAGTCATCTTTTCGGTTGACAACACATGTAGTAACTCCTTGACTACATGTTGCGTTTCCTCCATCACACCCTGACTCTGCCTGACAACTGGAAGAGGAGAGGCGTTGTCTAGAGTCTTGAGACTAAACAAAACAACATGAAGGAGCTGGCTGAGGGAAAATAGCTTCAGAGATGCATCATCTCTCTCTTGATCCACATTTATTACTTTATTTGTCCCCTTATCACCCCCTCCACCATCAATCTCCATCTTCTCTGCCCCACTATCCTCTTTCACCAGATCAGGTAGTATATGCTTCCTGATACTATCCAACACCAGTGAGCAGATCTCTAGGACCTGTGAAGGAGGAGTGTCCAGGAGACAAGTCCTGAGTGAGGTGGAGATGCCCTCAGACAGCAGAGGAGGTCGGATGTGATCCAGGGCTGGCTGACAGATCACAGACAGGAGCTCTGAGAAGAGGCGAGGCAGCTGACGGAGCTTAGTGTAGGTCTGGAGGAGACTGCACACCATAAGCTGTTGGAAAACAAACATTTTCGCTCAGTCAAAACTAAACTCTTACACATTTCACCATTCCTAGGTAGTATCTAATTGTTGGGGAGGATTTCTGAAGATGTTTGTTTGTGAAATACACAGTATGAATTAATACTAAATCACCTGTCTGGCCCGTTGCACACGTGCTTCCATGCATTCAGAATTAACCCAGGCTGAAGATGATATCTGGTCCAGGTCTGGTTCAAGAATCAGATGGTTGAGGCTCAACAGAACCTTTAAACAACGGTACCATGCTGGGATACTGAAAGAAAAGACAGGAAAAAGTTTTCCCACCTGCACTAGAAGTAAATACTGCACATTTTCACATTATTCATTTTATTATTTTTATAAGGTTTCTATTTTATAATATTTAATTTTACTCTTTACGTATTTTTTGGAAGCAGGGACAAAAAGAGTTTCACTGCACATTGTACCGTGTATGATTGTGTGTGTGTGACAAATAAACCTATCTTGTATCTTGTAAATGACCAAGAATGAAGTTACATGAAAAATGAAAGACCCAAAAACAGAGGAATGTTATTTTTTTTTTTTTACCTTGGCTGGGCCTGGTTGAAGAACATTTGTCCAAGGGACCTGTAAAAGTTAAGTTGGACCTCTCCATGTCTGATCCTGTCTGCTGCCACATTGTAAATACCAGCGGAAAGAGCCTGGTTTAGCAGGGACTCCACAGCCAGCAGAGCCAGGCTCCAGCTCTCTGGGGAACACTTCTGCCCCGGGAACGCAGAGACTGGCTGGTCTTCTTTGGCAGGTGGGGGTGAGTGCCCATCAAGACCTACATCCAAGGCCAGGACCAATCTGGTGAGGAAATAGAAACACAACATCTTGTGTGCTTCCTCACTTTCTCCTCTCCCTTTTCCGTAGCTTTCCAGGAAGAACTTAAACAGCAGAGACAATGTGGTCGACTTAACAGTGTAGTGAAGGGTCGGCTCACAGTAGCCCTGAGCACTCAGTTTGGAAAGTATGGCAGTGACTGGCTTCAAGGGGCCTTTTGCCCCTCCAGGACCACGTTTTCCAGAGTCCTCTTTTGATGGAAGGAGCTCCTCCTTGTAGGAGCTCAGGTGCTCAGAGGGAAAGAGAGACAACTGAAGGATGGAGTCTATCTTGATGCGGATGTCTCTGCACAGCTGCTGACGGAGACACAGATGTGTGTGAGAAGGTCCAAATACCCCAGAGGTCAGCAGGTGTCTGAGCAGTACTAACGGCTGGACCAGCTGGTTGGTTACCATAGTAAAGACTCTGTTAGGGTTGGCTTGCTGTCGCTGAACTGACAAATAACATGACAGCACCTGAAGCAATACATCAAATAAATTAGCTGACCAGAGGTTTTCCTTTGGCTTGGAAGGGGACTTATTAGTATCCAATTCTGGCTGATCTGGAAGACTTTCAGTTGGGGAACTGTCCAAATTGCTTTTAGGCTGAACCTGAAGACACTCAGTCATCACCTCATCTTGACATGTGCCAGATTCAGCCATTATGGGTTCTTTAAGCAAAGGCTGTTGTAGCACATGGCAGGCTAGAGAGCAGAGCTTAGCCAGGAGATCAACCATGAGTTCATACTTGGTGGTGAAGACAGATGAGAGTGCAGGTGAAGATAGGAGGCCCTGACACACACTCAGTATGGTGGTCACACACACTGGTGTCTTGGGGCCAACACATGCAAACTCCTGGAGACGCTCAAGCAGCAGCTAGAGGCAAAAGACAAAAGTTGTCAGTAAACTTTCAAATACAGATGTCAATGCACCCTCGTGAATGCACTACTACCAAAAAACTAGTCTACCATGTGATTATGTGGCATAAAATCACAGAAAGCAAAAAAATGAATGTGCTGCATTATAAACACTCCAGATTTGTGATGATGTTTTTATTGTCAGCACACCTGTGCCATGTTGAGCCTCAGGCTGATGGTTTTGCCCTGTTTGAGAAGAGAGCGGAGCTTCCTGCTGTGAAGCAAATCGTCCAGGTAACCCCACAGTCCTTCCAAAACATTTTGAGAAAACTCCACCTTCTGATTGTACCATCCTGTCAGAGCGTGGGTGCACCAGTCCAGCAGCACCTACAGAGAAAAGAGTCAGATAAATGTGTATGAAAGAGGCAGACATTAAAATGAGAGATTTACTTGTAAGACTGTCTAAAGAATGATAAACTGAATGAACAGCAATGAACATGTGAAATAGTACAGCACTTTACAAATCCCTGAGGGTGAAGCTGGTCACTGCATCAACAGATATGTAAAAATACAAGTAGGCACTACCTTAAGAAGATCTTCATATACAATACATTCTTGATTTGGGTTATTTAATACAGTTTACTCATCTTAGGAGGACAACTACAGGACTTTATACACTGAATACAGAATACCCACAACTACTTTCCAACATTAGACCAATGCCACAACTTTAAAACAGGAAAAAACGTATGACAAATATGACCATCACTCAACAAAGGCGCAAGCAACTTGTCGCACACTTCAGCTGATACCTGTTCTTTGTTGGGCAGCAGGCACTGAGTGGAGATCCAGGCAAAACGTGCCAGTTTTAGCTTGTCCTCCCATGCAGTCTGGGGACTCTTCAGTTTCAGATGGATGCCTGAGTAGATGGCAGCCATTCCTGTAGTTTGTGCTACTGCAGCACAGGCCTGAGGAAGAAGAAGAATAGCGTAGTGAAGATCTGGGCCAGAGGAAGAGAGCACAACACAGAAAGAAACCTAACATTATCTAAATAGAGCAGCGATAAGTCTTAATTCAAATGTGATAAATGTGATAAACTACATTGTTGAGTGGGTGACTAGAGAACAGGATAAGGAAATTTATGTTTGTGTGACCATTGAAACAGATGGATTACATTAAATTGCATGTGTAAACACCCAGTTATGACAGATGGCAGGTCATCAGACAGTTTGTTCCACAGAGAAGCACCAAAGCAAACGAAAGCACCCACAGCAGATCTGAACAATATTTTGGGTGTAGATATTATCTTGTTCTCACTGTAGTAACTTGCAGCTGATCCGTGATCCCCACTTACACGGCTTTAACGAACTGACACGCTATAAAGCTAACCACAACTGGCTACATGATATCCTCGGGCTAAAAGCAAGCTAAGCTAATAATGAGGGTTGCTTCTAGTCTACACACAAGCAAGCTATCGTTGATTTTCAGAGCTATTTGTTTAAGTATAGTAACATGCACTCCTGTCAACTTAGCTTATTAGACTTACAAGTTTTCAAGCTACACGTGCCTCCTGTTTTCAGAAACGGACGAACTTTCAACTTTCACCTCGCCGGCCAGGCAGAAGCAATTGATAGTCAATTCAAATTACAGACCAACGGCCGCCCCCCCTCCGTTGGCTCCGCTATCAACCGCATTTTCCCTTTCCGCCTTAAGACAACTCAGACCCTGGTGTAAATATTGTTTTATTAAGGGTTTGGGGTAAAAATATCTAATTTCAAATTAAAATACACGAAAACTTGGTTCGTCGTAAAATAATTTATCTGGTGTTCCATGTCACTTTAACGATCTGGGTTTGCTTGGTTATGCCTGGGAAAGTTTGCTGAGCGTTATATCGTCAGCCATTGAATTCCCCCGTAGAGTAGGTGGAATCTTGTGTACGGGCGACCCAACATGGGGTCACCTTTCCTGTTTGAAGCCTTTGTAGACTCTTTTCAGGGAGATTAGGTTCTTTTGTCAAAGTGGATTTTGGTGTAGTCGGTCTTTGGCAGCTTGTGTTTCCACTTCGCCCGCCTGCCAACCAAATATTTAGCGACAGATGACAGTGACAGGCAGGGTGTTGGTTGCCATTCATTGATAAGAGATAAAGTCGGTGAAGGCGGCTGTCAAACGCAGATAAAACTAACAATAACGGTCTAAACTTGACAATGTAGCGGGAAGAAGCTCTGCAGCTGTTCGGTTATGGATACGGTGCGTTGATCTCACGGCTGGGGGACTGAAGTGTTTCTCCGAGTGGACTTAATCAACAAGAAATACCTTATCAATTACTGAATCTGACTAAAGGAAATACCTGTATTTATTTTAGCTTTCGACAATTTTAGCCAGTATCCTGTCAACCAGGACGATGCGGCTTTTAATTCGCATGTCAAGGTGCACACATGGAGTGCAGTTGTCTAAACTGAAGCTAACACAGCCGAGGATGTTATGGCTGGAGCACCGGCTCACCCTCCCAGCTGCCTTCCGCAGGAAGAGACAGTCGACCGGTGTCAAGTCATCGGTTCACCCGCCTCCTGCCTTCCCTCTCTCCTCACCCAGAGCCATCACATCTGTCCGGCCTAGCAGTCCACTCAGAGGTCTCTCTGTGCTCTGCTCACACTCTGACACAGGCCGAGCACGGACACTCTCACACGCACCTGTTGCCTTTGCCAGCTCTTCAGCCGCCTCCGCACCGACACCAGCCGAATCCGTGAAGACCCAGACGGACACGGAGAGAGGCCAAACACCGACCACGGTCCCTCTGGAGGACGTTAAAAGGATTTTGCAACTTGCTCATCCGGAGCGATGGAGTCTTGCAGGTAAACTAAGTGTATACTATATATAACCAATTTGTGGACGAGCCTTTAGATGCTCCTCTAAAAAGGCAATAAAAGGCGTTTCAAATAGTTTATTATTGTTTTTTTTCCATTGTTGGAAGCAGTGAAGAGTATCTGCACACTGTCATGAAGCTCTCAAAACTTTATTGGACTGAGGAAACGCAGGCCCAGTGGTTTATATACTGTATGCACTCAGTCCAGTAAAGAGTTTTGAGCCTTTCGGTGTGAGGATAGTCTCCATTTTTCATCTCGCTTAAATGTAGAAGTAGATGTGATACACACAGATACCTTTCTGCAGCATTGTTTTCCATTACCACACAGTAAGATCATTTTGATTCAGTCCATACAGGAGAAAGAACCCATGAGTGTTAATTCTGTTTGTTTCAGTTGATCTTGTGTATTGCAAGGCATTGTTTGATTCTTTTTAAGTAAATTAAAAACCACTGAATGTAAATGTTCTACTTTTGACGCTAGGATGTGCAGCCTGTTTTCCTACTCAGTCCCAACAGGCCATCTCACTGTATTGTCCTATAGGTGGTACAATTCAGTACATCATAACCTGCTGTGACATTGTTTGAAGATGCGTTCCTCCAGATTAGAAACATATATGTATAGTCAGATTATATTCTTCACCTCTGGCAAGGGCTGGTCTGCTCATTGTACTTCATGTGCTTTTGGAAAGTTCCATTAAGGCACCTTTCAGGTCTGGAAAACATCCTCAAGTAAACTTAAATCAGGTTTTGCTTGATAAGCCTTTCAGAATTTGAAGTTAAGAGGTCCTTTCATAAATGGCATTCCCAGGTTTTCCTTTTTTCAGTCATTTGTGTGTAAGTGTACATTTCACTTTGCTTGTCAACTTTCTCTGTTTTTCTGTCATTTCTTTTCTCCACCCCAGCTGCTGTGGGCTTCCTAACTGTCTCCAGTGCAGTGACTATGTCAGCTCCATTCCTCCTGGGTAAAGTGATTGACACCATTTACACTGGTGGAACAGATGCAGAGACAATGATCGCCTCCCTGACCTCATTATGTTTAACGCTAACGGGAGTGTTCCTGTGTGGTGGGGCAGCCAATGCTGCCAGAGTCTACCTCATGCAGACCTCAGGTGAGACCCGGGGAACATTAATACTCTGCAGGTACATGTGCATAAAACACAGGCACTAAGACACAAAATGAGCAGAAGAATCTGCTTCTATCTCTTCTCTGGAGATCTCTATACCAGTACATGTACAGATTAAATACATAAGATACTATGTATTAATTAGTGAGCTTTGGAGTTGCAGGAAGGTGTGTTGTTGAGCTTTTTTCCAAGCTGTCAGGAATAATGACAGCAATCACAGTTTAACAGAGCCCAAAGTAATATTTTCAGAAATATCATGCAATGTGTGCAGCTGTTCACATCTGTTAATGTCTTTTCTCATTTCTCTTCAGGCCAAAAGATTGTTCGGAATCTCCGTGCCTCCGTCTTCACCTCCATCCTCAGACAGGAAGTGGCTTTTTTTGACAGGACTAGGACCGGCGAGCTTATCAACCGCCTCTCTGCTGACACGGCGGTGGTGGGCCGCTCCATCACTGACAACCTGTCAGATGGGCTGAGAGCTGTTGCCCAGGCAGCTGCTGGTGTCAGTATGATGGTGAGTACAACCCTCAGAATGGTCCTCAGGATTGTTTTGAATGAGGAATCAGCAGACCTTCTTTGTGATGCATTTATGGTGTGAAATCCTGGAAATTCCCTTTTCTCCATAGCATGTCCATTGTTTTGTGCTTAACCAATTAGTCTGACTTTTAAAAATGCTACAGTAATTTAACAGCAGAGTAAGGTTTGTGCATTTATTGTGTTGTGTTTTTCAGTAGAAGGAAGTAGTTGTGACTTACTTGATGTCTTCTGGGGAACAGGTTTACAGAAAGGAGGAAATGCGAAGATTGTGTTGAATGTCACGCTGTGGTTAAACTGCATTTGCTACCAGCATTACAGAGCATTGTGTTTGCTCACCTATTTATAGTTTTGACTGACAAATGATAGAACTGATACTTGTTTGCTGAACTATTAATGTAAATGATACTCATCTGATTGTATTCTGTCACCATTCTTCCTGTTTTTAAGTTTCAGCATTCATGGGTTAGAGATATGTCGACTAACAAGTCTGTTATCTGATGCTGATTACTGATTCATTTACAAAACTGGATTTTTTTCTGGTTCCATCTTCAACGACTTCCTTATGGGGAAGCAAAATGATTTCCAGGTGTAATGAAATGTCAGTGAAATAAATGGAAACATTTGCTTAAACAACTGATGAGAGCCACTTCTGTTTTTTTTTTTTATGTCTTCCTACTCTACTCCCCTTCTCCTTCTACTGTCTTTTCTGTTTTTTCTTCCTTTGTACTTCTTTTAACTGTTTTTTTTCTTCTCTCTCTCTCTCTCTCCTCTTTTAGTTTTATGTGTCCCCCAGTCTTGCAAGCTTTGTGTTGCTGATTGTTCCTCCCGTGGCCTGTCTTGCTGTGGCCTATGGCAGATACCTTCGCTCCATCTCTAAACGCACCCAGGATGCACTCGCACAAGCCACACAGGTACAGAAACACCCTGAACTGGCTGTGAAGTGTTCACTAGCTTTTATAATCACATCTTTGTTATAAAAGTTGCCACATGTTCAGCCACAAAGTTTACTAAGATATTATTTGAGGATGTGGTTATTAAAAACAAGGAAGTTGTGCCAAAATATGATTGTGGAGTGTTGTGTTAATAAACCCAGTGTTTTTGGGCATTTTATGTGATTTAGTGAAGCTTTATACTGATGACAACAGTTCATAGTGGTGGTTAGTAAATCCACACAGTTGATAAGTTGTGTGTATATGTAAATGGTGCACTGCTTGTGGTAACTTAATTAAGTTTGCAGAGCAAATTTAATATGTTGATGACGTGATTTTCAGTTTAGATAAAGTTCTAATTAAACTGTGTGTGCGTGTGTGCAGTTGGCAGAGGAGCGTATCAGCAACATGCGGACAGTGAGGGCTTTTGGTAAAGAGCTGTCAGAGGTCAACACGTACACAAAGAAGACAGACCAGGTCTTCAGTCTGGCCAGGAAGGAGGCCGTACTAAGAGCTGGTTTCTTTGGAGTGGTGAGTGTGTGCCAAGTCAGTTTTATTTATAAAGCACAATATCACAAAATTGCCTCAATGGGCTCTCTCTCAGGATGGACAGACGTACAGTAGATGTTGTGTGTGCAGTATAGACACATTAAAATTACAGTATGGACAATCAGGATGACAAAATTGTAAAAAGACCGGCAAGTAATTATTTAAAGACTCTTGTAGTTTTTTTAACTAGACATTTAAACAGCAGTCTTAAAGCTAGTGGGGGCAGTGCCAGATGTATGTGACACATGGAAAAAAATTTTGCTTTGTAGGTCCCAGAAATGACCATCTTGAAAAAGTTTATCTTGTAGGGGACCAAGTGATCTGAAATGCATGTGCACGTCCTGTCAGTGATGCAAACCACACAATTAGGAAATGAAGTGTTGCACAGAGCCTTCTGCTTTTTAGATTTGTCTCAATACCACAGCACCTGGCGTATCGGTATATGAAGGATGTTTCACCATAAAAGGTATTATACCATCCTGCAGGCCAGAGAGTACATAAATCCATCTATCCACCTAAAAAGTTTAAGACAACAATGACAAACTCTATTACACAACTTGCCAACTCTTAAACAGATTTTTCTCTTCCTGTCTTTAACACTTGGACATTGCATTTTCCACATGTTAACAATGTAATCTATAAGACTGATTTTGTAACACCTGTAGTTGCAGGTTTTACCTCACTGATGATCGATAATTAATTAAGGACATTCATTTGAATAAAAATCTTTGAGAGAGCTACTTTTAATTGTTCCTAAGATAAGATAAAATGAAGCTTTAAGTGTCCACACCTGTTTATGTCACTGACGGAACACAAAGTACCCAGAAACACTTTTCAGTTGATGCAGTGCAATTCATCAGCACCAGAAACAACAGCCATTAAACCATAAAATGTAATCAATTTAAAACAAATATTGTGTGATAAGCTATAATTTACTGTAGGGATATTGTATTGGACTACAGTATATTGAGCTGGAGGCATCTAATAAACTGGCAGCTCAGTCTGTAGACGAAAAATAAGCTTTAGTCTCAGCTGATGTTGTCCTCTCTGTCCTCCTTCTCTGTTGTATTCCTGGGTATCATTTCTCCCTGCATCTCCTGCTCACAGGCTGTTTATCTAATTCAAATGCTATCAGGTAAATAAAATGTAGTTTGTAATGTGAAAAGATATCAAGAGAGAGAGACTGATGGAGAGGCTCTCCTGTTAGTTTATAAACACGCTGTGATCAGTATAATCAGTGCTGTGTCAGGGAGTCGCAGTGATGCCAGGTTTCGTAGTAATTAAATAACCAGGTGTATGTGCGTGCGTGTGTGTGTTTCAGACTGGTCTCAGTGGTAACATCATGATCCTGTCAGTGCTGTACAAAGGAGGCCTTCTGATGGCCAGCCACCACATGAGTGTGGGAGAGCTCTCATCGTTCCTCATGTACACCTTCTGGGTCGGCATCAGTATTGCAGGTAACACAAACATGCACACACACACATACGCTTTCTATTATATGAATCTTTTTCGTTATCTGTAGTTTTTTCTTACGTGGCTCATGGCTTGGTGTTTTTGTGTATGATGTGTAGGTCTGAGTTCATTTTACTCTGAGCTGATGAAGGGTTTTGGAGCAGGAGCGAGACTGTGGGAACTCATGGACAGAAAACCTGAGTTTCCTCTGAATGGTTAGCACACACACACACACACACACACACACTGAATGGAATTGTTTCAGATTTGTAAATAAGTATTTTTTGCTGCTTCCAGAAAAGTGTTTGACATCTATAGTCTCTCAACCTTTTCTGTCTAACTACATGTATGTTCGCTTTCATCTGCTATCTCTAACTGTACATAAACAACTTTCCAAGATTCACCGCTCACTTGAAAAATGTGAACATTTTATTTGGCATTGCAGTGTCAGTTCTAAATAATCATTCAATCTGTGCATCCCTCTGCTCCTCCACAGAAGGCCTAGTGCTGCCTCCAGACCAGCTGAAGGGTCAGCTGGAGTTCTGTGATGTCTCCTTTGCTTACCCGACCCGAAAGGAGGCTCCTATTTTCCAGAACCTTAATCTGCTGGTCCCTGCCGGAACCATTATGGCAGTGGTGGGGCCCAGTGGTTCTGGAAAATCAACCCTGGTATCACTGCTGCTCAGGCTGTATGATGCTGATGCTGGTGAGAGCAAACTTGTTATCTTTCATCCTTAACCTGAAACAACAACCAACACTTAAAAATGTGATGACGGCAAACTTAAAAGTACAAGACTCTGTCAGATGGCTGTTTTACCCGTGACCATCACCTCTTTTCTCCAGGGATCATCTCCATAGATGGTCATGACATCAGAGATCTGAATCCCTATTGGCTCAGGAGTAACATTGGAACTGTCAGTCAGGTACTAAGTTTGTCTTGTTTGTGTTCATATACACCACATCTCACAGCACATGCATAAACAAACATCGTCTCTGTTTGTCTCGCATTCTCGCTCTCTCCTCTCCTCACCTCTCTCCCAGGAGCCTGTGCTGTTTTCTTGCTCTATCAGAGATAATATAGCATATGGCGCAGTGGACCCAGACGCTGTGACCACAGAGGACATCTACAGTGCAGCCAGAGTGGCCAACGCTTATAATTTCATCCAGGATTTTCCCAAGGGCTTTGACACCATCGTGGGGGAGAAAGGAGTGCTGTTGTCAGGTGAGACACCGAGGCAGTGACTCGGTAGAAGTGCGATTACATTGACTAATTGACGCAGGAACGCTTTTTTATCTGACCTTGCACCTGTATTTGATCACACATGGTTGTGAATACATGTTCAGCATTGGGGCTCATTTATTCAAATTATTGATTAGCATTTTATTCAAAATGCTAATCAGTAATATCCTTAGGAATATAGTATATTAATTATTTTAACCTAATAATGTGTGAATATTTTAAGAACTAATTTGCTGTGTTTTAATTTTATATATGCAAAAAAGTAAGTACATCCAAGACTTTGACTTTTAAGTGTGCCTTAATGATCCTGTGCACATATTAGGACCTATTAAGATAAGGTCTTTGTGTATGCACATGTTTAAGTTGTGTTTGTTTGTCAGGTGGTCAGAAGCAGAGGATAGCCATCGCTCGAGCTCTGCTCAAGGTGAGTACAGCAAGATGCTCCTTTTGCTCTTTCAGAAGAAAGCACAGTTCCGGCCGCCATGAACATTTCTAAAGCCAGGACAGGAACGTGATGTTCTTGTCTCGCCAGTATGTAAATGTTCTGTTCCAAAGAAATACCTAAAAATGTTCAGTGGAACGAGCACCTACAGTCTCAGTTTTCCTTTGTTGTGTGAAACTTGAATTGGTTTTTTAACACTATTTGTGTTCTCTCTCCACAGAATCCGAAGATCCTGCTTTTAGACGAGGCCACCAGGTGAGAAATACTCAGATATACTGAAAATACGTTCACTATCTTTATCCTTTTTGACTTTTATCTGTTTGCCCCTCTGCATAGCCCCACAGCCTGCAGATTTGTTTGTAAATTATGACGATAGCACTGCCTGTAGGAACAGTTATTTTATTGTTATTATTGTGTGAGACACCTCTTAGTTATTTTGTTGAAGAAAATTCTAAACCACCATCTTTCCTCAGTGCATTGGATGCTGAAAATGAGTTGCTTGTCCAGGAAGCCTTGGAGCGTCTGATGGAAGGTAAATCTGAAGACTTGTTTTTATTTGCTCCTGAGAGTATTAGTTTCTCCTGTTTTCATTGTTTCCCGTCCTTTCTCACCCAATCAACAGGCAGAACAGTTGTGGTCATTGCTCACCGTCTGTCCACCATCCAGAATGCAAATGCCATCGCCGTACTGGACCAGCAGCGTGTAGCCGAGTGTGGCAGGCACACAGAGCTGCTGGGCAACAGGCAAGGACTGTTCAGAAAGCTGATGGAGAAGCAGGCGTTTCTGCAAGAAGAACAGAAACAAGCACTACGCTGAAAGGACAAGGAGTACAGATGAGTAGAAGAGGAAGAGGGAAAAATTAGAAGGCGAAATCAGTGGCTGGACAAAACTGGCTTTGCTCCAGATATGGGTTGGGAGGGGGGGCAGGGAAGAAATAAAAAAAGATATTGCCTGGAATGGGTGGAAATGGTTGAAATCTGAAGGAAAGCTGAACTTTTCACAGAACTTCAGATAAACAGTTGAGAGAGAGAGAGGAGATTTGAAAGCCACAAAAAAGATAAAGGGAGTGCCTTTTTGCTGCTGAAAGGAAACAATCAGGGTAATCCACAGTGAAGACCCAAGACCTGAAACATAGATCGCGGGATTCTAGAGATGCTTTATTTTGAAAATATCTCAATCTATCCTGAGAGAAGAGGACAAAATGAGAGGCTGACAGTGAAAAGGAAACATGATAAAAACAGACACTCCTCACACAGGAAGCTCTTAGACAACATGTCATTTTTAAATCATTTAGGTGTACAGCAGAAATGTGACTTTATGAATCTGCTGCAAACCTCTTTCATACTCTGCTATGGGACTCTGTAGTCAGTTATCACTTTATGATTTTTATAACCAACCCAGAAACAGTTCAGTATGATGTAAGAACTTGTGTCTATTTATTACTGACTTTTTAAACTTGAAGTTTAACATGCAGGATCTTTTTACAGTCATTTAAGAGTTTAATTTAACCAAGCCAAATGAAGCAGCTATTTGTGTTGTCTACACTGTGTTGTAAAAACAGGACTAAACACTGTTCTGACATATCTACAGAAGGACACAGATTAATATATATCATGGAGCATATTAGTGATATTCCTGTGAGACATGGCCGAGGTGCTGCGCATGTAAAAAACTTTATTTCAGTTCACTCTTCAGTTTTTCTTGTTTTGATTTAATTGACAGCCCCGAAACTGCTAAACTTCACCATCTTTCATACAGTATGTCAAATAAAACAAAAAGTGCACCGTTACTGGTAAAATTTGATTGAGGCCTGACAAACAGCCTCTTTGCTGGCTGATGTTCAGCTGCTCTTGGGTTGGAAAGGACATGTCATCACAGTCAGAGGTGGTCTGTGTGTGTATGTGTGTGTGTGTGTTGTTGCATCCTCGCCCCTAACAATTGCTTCAGTGTCTAAAAACCCTAATTCCAACTTAAACATGTGAGTGTGCAGCATTTCTGACTGTATAGATTTCACTGTTGTGTCTGTCAGTCCGTGACACTTGTAGGTGTTTACAGGACTTGCACTTGGCTGGCATTAAATTCTGTATAAACAGCTCTAAAACCACATACATGTTAGCCACAGTGCTGTTGAGCCAGCTAAATGTTCTAGCTGGCTGGGAGAGCCTGAGGTAATGGGGTAAGAAGTAATGATTCTCCTCTGTAAATATTTGGAGAGTAAATACTTACTTCACTGCTTAGAGGGAGTCTAGACCAGGGTGCAACGGCAGACATGCACGCATTTTCACGCAGCCCTAAAGGGACTGTGGATTCAATTGTTTGTAGGACTGCTCGTGACAAGTGTCTAAAGTCATAGTCAAACATTTGTACGTACATTCCCAAGTTTGTAATTGGAAAATTAAGACAAAAATCATTTGTTAATTGAGCTCATTAAGCTCATATCTGTGTGGTTTGGCTGGGAACAGTTTTGACTGCTTGCTAGTTTAAGTTCATTTAACAGGTAATTTTACAAGGAATCATTTTATTGATGGCAGAGCAAGGTTGATGAACACCAGATAAAACTGTGGCTATCTGATGTTTGTCACGGCGGATGTCTGATTAGGATTTCTACACAACAAATAACACTGATATAAAGGATACATACGCATGATCGTGTATTATTCAAATCAGTCAGAGGTCAGTATGATGGAGGAGCTTTCAGTCACATGAGTTCAACCTAATAATTGATGTCTGGCTGAAAAGACAAGACTGCAAACTTGCGTCCATTTCTCTTAAGATTTATGATAGATTTGTATGTTCTCAGTTTGACACGGATTAGAAACTTGAATCATTGTGAATGTAACTTTTTATTTATGATTTGAAGGCAAAGATGCATAGAGACTCCTGAAACAAACTAACTAAGATTAATCAGATCACATTTAAAAGAGGGAAACTGACACAGCTTTGCTCATCGGACTGTTTGAATAGCAAATTAATGTTGTCACCTATATGACAGTAATCATTTCCTGGTTATATGGATATGAAGGTTTTATATATTTCTTAGTGTAGAGACTGTATGGGGTCAGAATATGAGCGGTGTTATTTTTGTTAAAATATTTGTTAAAAGATGATTTTGGACTGTTTTCATGTTCTTTTCTTTTGCCACAATCATTTCATGACTTACAGATTAAATTTCTTCTCAGCATCACAAGTTTTTGTTTTAAAGTTACACTTCACTTCAAAATGATGCCTTGAACATCATCTCTGAACATCATGTGTCCAGACTGGTGTTGTGGTTGCTGTGGAAGTCAGTTGGTATTATTACAATCAGAATCAGATCAGAATTCCTTTATTTATCCCTGAAGGGAAATTCTTATTCTTACAGACAAACCAATTATTGAAATGTAAAGAGATTGTGTTTGGTTAAAAATCGCCTCACCACTCTCAACCTCTCACCACAAATTAAAGTAAACCACTGAAGGTGCTTGAAAATTTGTCAGATGATGATTACACGTCTTGTAATAAATCACAGAAGACTACTGTTTTTTTATTTGTATGTTATGAGTTATAAATAATGTCACATAAATTGTGTATCGCTTAGTCTTCTAAGTATTTTTGTGGTTATTAAATTATTATGTTTCTATGTAAAGGTAAATAAAGTGAAAAATCAATAAGTTTGCTGATTTTGTTGTTTAGCTGTTTTTTTTAAGGCAGATCCAGATACACACTGTACACCAGTATCAAGTATGAACATATATAAGTGTTGGATAGACCCTGACCATAAGCCAAACTATAAGGAAGTTTGAAGAATATTTAGAAAATTTTATTGTTTCTTAAAATGAGAGTTTATCCTCCACCTATAAATCATTCCTCCCACAAAACATCTAAAACGATGGAACGTCAACACAACCTCACACCCCATCTGTTGCTCTTTTACTATAGATTATATTTCACACTGTGTACTGGGTCACTTCTTGCTCATTCAACTTAAAATCGTGACATTTCCTATCACTCACAGCAGACTTTTTTGTTTTGTTTTTTTCAGAACAAACTGTCATAACCTATGTTTCCATGCAGTGCCCCGGGCTGTCAGTAGGTGGTGCTGTTGCTTCAAACTTTGAGCTATGGGCCGGCTCAGAAGCGTTTACTGCTCACTGCAGGTCGCTGGGATCAGTGTTCACCCAGTCCATCATACCTAAACAAACCTTCATGGTAATGATCGAAGTAGTGTGTGTTCAGTTGTTGGTACGTTGTGTTGACAGTGTGTTCATGCAAATAGACAGCACACTGTCCCGTGCACATTCACAGATTCCTGGCAAAGCAGCAAATGAATGTGATCAGTTGATTTACCCTCTCTTGTAAGAGTGCGTTGCACTTGTGGGGCAGGTCAAAGAGTCTATCAATCAGATATTTAAAATCATGTTCAGTTGTGGATTTGGTTTGAGGGACAAATGATTTCTAAGCAGTACGGGCTGTGAAATACCACTGAAATAAAACTGAAAATCAATTACACATGTTCAGTATTGCTTCTTGGCAGCCACATATGATGAAGAGAAGTTTGAAGACTTGAATACTAAGTTCCAAACTGTTGAGCTGTTGTTTTCCTTCAGCAGATGCAGCCGTTGTGTTTCTGTTGTGCAGAAGGCAGCTTTGCTGGCTCATGCAGCTGACCTGGTGAACAGCTCCATGTTCTCCATGTTCTCCATGTTCTCCGTGTGCTCCATGTTCTCCATGTGCTCCATGTTCTCCATGTGCTCCATGTTCTCCATGTGCTGCAGCTCCCCACACTTTTCAGGGCTATTTGATTAACTAGTGGAAGTCAGACTCATAAGTTTGCATTTTGTTTGAGCTGATTGGATATCATGTAAAGGTTTCATAGTGGAGAGAGTCTTACATACAGATCATCATAATGAGCTCGCATTAATGTAAATAAAACTGACTGTCAATATGAGATGTGTCACCACTTCATGCTTTCTGTGAAAAACTGAATTTTCCCCCAACAATCTCACTGATCAAGCCATTGATCCAGTTCTGCTTCTCTGTAGTGAGCCTCTGCCCTCCTCTTGTTTTTTCTTGTCAGCCATGAAGATGAAACCTAACATCTTCTTTTGCGATAAATTCAATTAAAATGTCTTTTTACTTGAGAGAATGTTTGAATTGTCTTTGGACACGAGCGGCCAAGAGGCCCTCTGTCTAACTACAATAGTGTTGCCTGTTTATCCTCATTAAGGCCATTGGGAGGCAGCACGAGAGAGCAGTGCACACTCAGACTGATATGTGCAGCACATTAAAGATACGCTCATATGTACAAATCCACCTTTAAACAAAACAAAAAAGACTGTTTGTTCACCCCACTAGTGTTTTAAGACAAAATATGAACACAAGCACTTTTACCTGTCCCTTTACAATATCCTCAGTCTCAGCAGTGTCAGCATCCTCAGACTCTCTTCACTGTAACACCTGAGGAACTAATTAAAGTCTACATCAAGACTCTTATCTTTTCTAACTAACTAAAAACAAATCTACAGTACACTCAGTCGTTGAGCACTCTGCCTGACTTCTTAGAGCGAGCGTATTGGTTCCAGTGATTGAATCCGAAGCTTGTGCTATTCTTACTTTCTCTGACACTCGCACCCTCTGCGCCCTCATGAGAGTGAGAGAGTTGACTGAAATAAAACTCTAACTGAATAGGTAGCAAGGTAAATGGATATTAGTACCATGATGAAAAAAAATCAGTTTGTCTCTGTCTGTCTGTTCACTTTTCTAAACAAAATGCTAAATCACTATAACACAGTTAAAAAAAAATACTCTCCTCTGTTCAATGTCTCTCCTTCAGCCGACTGGGTTGTATATCTTCTGACAAACTAAACTCATGTTTTCTGTTTTCTGCCACCTGCTGCATACGCCCTTTCACCTCCCTGTTCCTCCTCCCCTTCCCCTAGGGGGCTAACAAGGAGACTCCCTTGGCTCTCCTCCCCCTCTGACCTCCTCCCCTCTACTTCTCGCTAACCAACAACTGCCAGCCCCTTTACATTTTAGGCGTTTCACAGGCCCTCTGATTCCAAAATGGCTCACAAGTGCATAAAAGTAGCTCTACCTTGCACTGCAGCCCCTCCACT
This sequence comes from Scatophagus argus, assembly GCF_020382885.2. Lineage (NCBI taxonomy): Eukaryota > Metazoa > Chordata > Actinopteri > Scatophagidae > Scatophagus > Scatophagus argus. Next base: position 12,881,335 of record NC_058493.1, read on the forward strand.
CCTTGACCCCCTGACACAACACACATGCACACACTCTCCCTCCTTTCAGTCTGCACCCATGCTACCCTCATCCTTTTCTCTCAGTCTCCCTCTGGACTTGATAAGTTCTTCCTCCCTCTTCTCAACAGCTTGTAGGGTCATTCTGTTTCATTTGTATCTTTAAGTGCGGAAACAATATCCTGTAAAAACTCAATGCAGCTTTATATTTCTGCTCGAGCAGCAAAATTCTATTCAAATAAGAACAGGAGGCATGAAAATATGCCTTTCTTTGCTTTTTTTGTTGACTTTTCTCTTCCACTTTCCATAAAATGGTGTGATATGTCATATCCAACCACTTGCAATCTATTCTGAAGCTTTCTGTTGCTGCTATAATGAGAATCCAGGTCATGAAAGGTTATATGTCAACATTTCTCTGCTCCCACATGAATCCACCTTTAGGTTACGATATGAGAGCACAATGTAAGTTATGTGTGTGTATAATGCAACACTTTTTAATCCGCTTTTTCTTTAACTGATTTAAACATCTGTGTCTCATCAAGTGACAGATAGTAACCTGCATTGATTTAGTCCCATGTTTTATTTTGCATCCTTGCAACATTATTTCAGCAAGGAATCCTCAGTTGTCCTCCAGGTGTCTTTGGAGTTGGCAGATTTTGTCTGTCACCTCTGAGCGTTGCCTATCTTAAATAACCAGATCAAGCGTATTTTATTGCTCTACCTCTTTGTATGTATCTCTGTCTGTTTCCTGACAGTTCTCCCTGTTCTTCTGTCATTCCTAACTTCCTTTGAGTTTATTATAAGCTCCTGCCCACCTTCTCTCCCCTCCCTTCGGTTTCTCATACCGCAACACATACAAACATCCATGTGCATGCATACACACACACACACACACACACACACACACACAGTTTTCTCTGTTTCTCACTCCTGCACACATGCACATGTAGACTAGCTCCCCTCCTCCAGTAGAGTTATAATTAATCCAACTGCTCCGGTGACAGGGCAGAGTAGCCCCTACAGATAAGGTTTCAGCTGTTGGCTGTTTCGCTGGTTCTCTCCTTATTTATTCAAAGAGACTCAGACAGACTTGTGTGAATATCCAGGCCATGTGGTCTGCAGAAGAGCAGATTTTGAAATGAAACTAATCTTTAATGTGTACATGAAAAAAGTCTTCTGTTGTGTCTGCAAGTGTAGCATAATTAAGAAAATTGGCATCTAGTTTGCAAACAACATCTTCAATGCACAATCATCAATAATCGACTGATTACCAGATTTTATCCTAACCCATTATACATTCAGATGGGGACAAATTATATATTCAAAAATCCCTGCACTTGTCTACGCATGACTCCATATTAGGTCCATTTTTATGCAAGCTCAGGTCAATCAGACTTAAGAATTTCATGCAATCAATCACAAATAGTCTATGAAAAATTAAATGGCTGAATTGTTATGACTGGAATGATGAAGCATATTGAAATGTTATACATACACAGCATCCCGCCTCAGATTTTAATTAAATTATTTAATTATTATTTTGCTATCTTGTATTGATCACCATAATGTGTATTGACATGTTAATTGGAACTCCCAGGCTGCAGCACTGTTCCCGCTTGACCTGTCAGTCAGGGGTTTGGACCCTGGCTCTCTCAGTGGGCTAAATCTGTTCAGATGAGGGCAGCATTTTCCCATTTTAAGGCTGGATGAGGCCTACTAGCAGCAAATCTATAACCCTGGTTGGTAGCAACTGGCGTCTCTCCTCGAAACCCCGCAGTGGCCAGCGCGCTCCTTATACGGCCGTCGAGGTGGGACCGCGAGGCTCGATGGGAGGTCAAAGCGACAGTTCCATATATGGCGCGCGCTCTCTCCTCGTCGGGGACGCGCAGCGTCACTCCTGATCCTCTCCTGGATCCTAATGGATGGAGGGCCCTCCTTCCCTCCGCGAGGCGCGTCTCCCTGCTGTACCCCCCACCTCACCCATCCCACTCCTCATCCTCGGCCTGTCAGCGTCCTAATATGGCAGAGGGTCGGGATGGGGGCCAGTGCTGAGGTTTGTGAATGGTGGAGGTTGGGTATATAAGGGGGACAGGCAGCACAGAGGACCGTAGCTGGTTCAGCAGCAGCACTGGTTGGGTCGTACTCTCCGAGCCGCAGACACACTCCTAAGGTAAGACCCTGCTAGGATCGGCCACTCCTGAAGCTACGCATCCGGGTTGGGACATCAGATTAGGCCGTAACCAGCACAACACTGGAGCATCTACTGGAGCAGATGTTAGACAGGACAACCAGGGACAGGACGCCTTGGACTAGACACTGCTGAGGGAAACACGGCCAACTCCACTAGAGGATAGACTAGATTCTGGGAGAGGCCTGCTACTGAAGGAGAGGGCAAAGATTTGTAAATAGGCTGAGGTATCATAGAAATACAGTGCTGGACAGGAGAGGCTCTGACCTGAACTGTCGGCTCTACAATTTTTGATAGATAAAGCAGATGCAGACTGATTTCAGCATCTTGTTAAGTTAGACAATTCTGAAAAAGTGCTGATGCAGCCAGACGCCACGACTAATTAAGAAGCCAGGATAGTTTACCTGAGTTTACCTGAATGATAAAGCAACTGCAACTGCGCATACACACTCGCCAGATTAGAATAATTTAAAGAGCAGAGCATTAAGCGAGACTAACTAAATTCAGATAGATGGATAAAAGAAAATAGTATGTTAGTTTTATCCACTTTAATGTGATTTTATGGCTTTATACGGGTTTACAGGCCATGTGTTTAATGGCGCAGTGTCAGTGTGCCATGGATACGTTTAGCGCAAGGAATGGCCCTGATCATGCTCCAGTAAATAAACTATTGAAATTATTTTTAGTGCAGTTAAAAACACCTCGTGTGAGCTTACGAGGAACAAATGGGGAGTTTAACATACAGCGTGTGCCACCGTGAGGATTTAGTGAACTGAGCTCTTTTCTCGTTCCCTCCTCTCCTACAGAAGCCACCATGTGTGACGACGATGAGACTACCGCCCTTGTGTGCGACAACGGCTCCGGTCTGGTGAAGGCTGGCTTCGCCGGAGACGATGCCCCTAGGGCCGTGTTCCCCTCTATCGTCGGCCGCCCCCGTCACCAGGTAAGCAGCCGAGAAAATCCTCACACAACAGGAGAGATCATTTGGAATAACTGATTAAATGTAGGTTATCAAAAAGAGAAAAAAAAATCACAATTAGTACAGTAATAAGTACATCTGATTATTATCCGGTATGGAGAAATACAATTCGGCTTACACGTAATTTACAAAAAAGACAGAGTGAACATATTTAGACTCAAATTTTAATGTTTTGTTGTTAGAACAGTTGTTTGAGGAATTAGAAGCTATAAATGATAACAGCGTGGTTTTTCGTGTTTTGAGCCATGTAATTCTGGCTCTTTTTACCAGCAGCAATGTGGCCTTTAACTCTCTGAGACCAAATTAGTTACAGATGAATTTACAGTCACACAATTGCTCTCTGTCAGTCTCTGTGAGCCACGCTGTTATTTGGCACATTTACGCAATGGTCAACGTGCCTTTTGCACCACACAGTAAAGACTTTAATCTGGTCAGAAGGTCATACTTCTGTTTGGATTATTTGACATAGCTTTTCCTTTATCTTTTCCCCTCCTCCCCCTTCAGGGTGTCATGGTCGGTATGGGTCAGAAGGACTCCTACGTCGGCGACGAGGCCCAGAGCAAGAGGGGTATCCTGACTCTGAAGTACCCCATTGAGCACGGCATCATCACCAACTGGGACGACATGGAGAAGATCTGGCACCACACCTTCTACAACGAGCTGAGAGTGGCCCCCGAGGAGCACCCCACCCTGCTCACTGAGGCCCCCCTGAACCCCAAGGCCAACAGGGAGAAGATGACCCAGATCATGTTTGAGACCTTCAACGTCCCCGCCATGTATGTGGCCATCCAGGCTGTGCTGTCCCTGTACGCTTCCGGCCGTACCACCGGTAAGACTGACAACATCAAACAGCTGCAACTCCTAACACAGACGCAGCTTTCGAATCACACATGGCACCAAGAGACGGACGCCTTAACTTTAAAGTATAACGTAATTTAAAATGGGACCGATAATACTACGTAACATGTAACAATCACAACATTAGTAACATTATTGTTTTAACTGGGATATTAATGTACCAATTCCCCAGTGTAGCCATTTTGCGCACAACTTTTACGCACAGTCGATAAGACTTTCTGGGACCGTTTATGCCATCTTATGGCCCTTATGATATACATTATGTATTTTTAAATCCTCCTTCCTATTTTAGTCACCGATTTACGCACAAAACTCTTTGATGACTTTGTTGTCGCCTGGAGTAAACTTTCGCTTTGCCTACGTTAAGGTATTGTGCTGGATGCTGGTGATGGTGTGACCCACAACGTCCCAGTCTATGAGGGTTACGCCCTGCCCCACGCCATCATGCGTCTGGACCTGGCTGGTCGCGATCTGACCGACTACCTGATGAAGATCCTGACTGAGCGTGGCTACTCCTTCGTGACCACCGGTGAGGAACTTGACTTGCTCTTATAACAAAGTAGCTGAAAAATAATCCCCTTAGACCACTTTTTAGACAGACACTCTATGATAAAGTAGATCCTAAATTATTATCAGAACTTCATATTTTCTTTTTACCAGCAATTTTGGAACAGGTTGCAAAACATAACGATTAAATCTTACAACAACCTTGCCAACATCATCAACGAACTTGATATAATTTAATAATATGGACACAGGTTGTGTATTAGTGCCTGTGCGCCTAGAAAAACAATACATTTAATATGATTAAAACGCATCAACACGTTTAAAATAGGATGTAGCTGCTATATGTTTCAGAAAGCAGACAACTTATTTTTCAGCTTCAGACATTTCTGTAGCATTGAGTAAGTTCAGCCTCACTTAATTAGTGTCACCATTTCGTGCAGTGTCTGAGGTCTCGCCTCTATGTCACCCGTAATAATACCTTATTAACTTGTCCCCCCACAGCCGAGCGTGAGATCGTGCGCGACATCAAGGAGAAGCTGTGCTATGTGGCTCTGGACTTCGAGAACGAGATGGCCACCGCTGCCTCCTCCTCCTCCCTGGAGAAGAGCTACGAGCTTCCCGACGGTCAGGTCATCACCATCGGTAACGAGAGGTTCCGTTGCCCCGAGACCCTCTTCCAGCCTTCCTTCATTGGTGAGTCAGATAATCCTTCATTTTCTCTCCTTAACGAACAAACACTGAAAATATTTTGCCAAACTGGATACCACTCGTTCGTTTGACACCTGCCCCTCTCACCTGCCCAGGTATGGAGTCTGCTGGTATCCATGAGACCGCCTACAACAGCATCATGAAGTGCGACATTGACATCCGTAAGGATCTGTACGCCAACAATGTCCTCTCCGGTGGTACCACCATGTACCCTGGTATTGCTGACCGTATGCAGAAGGAGATCACTGCTCTGGCCCCCAGCACCATGAAGATCAAGGTACATATGACAAAAAATATTACAATACGTGCCCAAATTGAAACGCATAAACTGATCATTACGCACGGGGATCTACTGAACAAATTATAGGAGTATGAAGCACTGGCACTTTACTGATCGATTCTCCTCCCCTCTCTTTCCTTCAGATCATTGCCCCTCCCGAGAGGAAGTACTCCGTCTGGATCGGTGGCTCTATCCTGGCTTCCCTGTCCACCTTCCAGCAGATGTGGATCTCCAAGCAGGAGTACGACGAGGCCGGCCCCAGCATTGTCCACAGGAAGTGCTTCTAAATCCTCCATCTTCTTCTCCAGCTTCTCCATCATTTACAACCACCAGCTACTTGGAGATCAAGCAAGGAGGATCAACCTCTGCGCCACAGCAACACTCTGCTGTCAATGGACTTTCTGTCTGCGCTGTTGACATTCATATGCATTTTTTTTATCTTTTTAAAATGTGCATATTTTATAGCTGTTTGTTGTCTGTGTTGCACGGAGAGAGGCTGTGAAAAAACCACCACTGAACCATGCATCCATCCAAAAAATTTAATAAAAAAAATAACAACAACATGTTGCCCAACACATGTGAATGTAAGTGTATATACATATTGATAATTTATTAAAGTCCATTATTTGGTATTTCTGACCCTGGCCTTGTTTTTCTATCAAAGGGAGGGCAGTAGTCTAACAGAGCAAAAGCATTGGTCAAAATTGTAATGAGAATACTGGGATATTGATAATTTTTAAAGTATTTAAAGGTTGCAAATACATATACAAATACAAATACAAATACACAAATACAATTTCATCTTAAATCTCAATATGTTGGAATCCTAACAAGAACTGGGGGGAAACTGGAAACATTACCTGAAATCACCATAACGCTTAAACCCGGGAGTAGGTGGATTAATAGACTCAGCAATTAAACATACTCATCGGGTCCATCTCATAAACCGGCCGCTGAGGCTCGAGGGGGACGGTCATAGAAGTCGATTGGTGGGTGTTGGCACGGCTCCCCGGGTCATAGTTGGATGAGTGAGTTGGGGGGTGCTCTGCTGGTTTGGGGGATGCAGGGTGACAGAGGTAATGAAAGGCACGCCTTCCAGCACTGACAGTCGGAGTTTGACTTGCCAGGAATGTGCCCGGGCAGCAGCAGCTCCCTTTAGACCGAGCGGATCAGTAGCATGGGACACCCGACACCCGGCTCTGTATCCTGTTGAGCTGCCTGCCCCGAACGACCATAACGCAACCCCAGACCATCTTTAGACAAAACCAGACCCATGGGGCATCTCCACAGCCCAACCTTATATGCATAGAGGCTCAACAGGTTATCGGCGTATGGGGTTTGGTTCTGGGCTTAAAAAGACAAAGGGGCGTGCTGGCGCGCACCACTCCGTGCCCATATCATTTAAATCACCCCGTTGACCTGTTACGTAGCCTGTAATAAGACAGCCTTGACGGTTTTACTTCGACCCCCATATTTTAATTTTGACAACAGGCACAGGTTTGCGTACAAACGGAAAACTTAATTGCATATATGAATATTCGGTTGATGTATGGCAGTCTACTTTTTGGACCAATTATGGACCAAGTAAAGCATCATGGTCTAATTTAACAAGCAAACAGTTGCTCAGTTAAGAGCTGTGTCTAGTGTGTCTACATAAAACAAGCTGTGGTTTTATTCCCTTTTAGTATTTGACAAAGATCAATATTAGTCAAGTGGCTTACACGCACCCTGACCGCATTCCTGACATCCCGACCCGGGGCCACCTGTTGCGGGTGTGTTTGGCTTTTTAAAAACGTCTCCGCGCGGGCGGAGCTAAGAGACGCAGCTTGTGATTACAGCAGTACCGTGAACGCCATCTGTTCCGCTCTGCTTCCGTGAAATCCGACTCCAGTGTAAGTATATTTACTGTACTCAAAATTAGACTCGTACAGCCCTGAATTTCTGCTGTCGGGCCTTGCACTGTTGTAGACGAGGGTCGACGGATTGTCAGTGAGATTTTACGGTTGGGCTTTATAACAGCGAGCGATGACAGGAGATTATCGGTACCCCATAATACCATGTGATTAACAGACTTCTATAAATAACACAGGCGCATTTGTCACGATGCTACGACGTGGAGCAACTGGATATTGATTAAGAAATACACTGACAGTTAATATAATCTAGTATTTTATATTATACAGTCTGAAATAAGAATTAATATAAGCTTATCTAAAAACACTGGGCTACAAAAACGGCGTATTTCAGCAATCACAAAGTAATGTTGTAATTACTTGTAGCACAACAGGTCAATCCTGGAGTGGTTTCATGCAGTCTGTGATTGTAGCTGACCTTTAATTTGGAGTATTCAACAGTCGTTTACATCGCTGGAGCCAATCAGAGGAGGACTTGACGCTTACGTCAACGTGTTCAAGAATTTTCTTTTGTTAGCGTCGTATCCGTCGCCCAAATTTCCCCCTGAGGCCATTTTTTTTTATAATAAAATGCAGAATGAATTTGCGGTACAAGTGTCGCAGTTTGTGTTTTACTAAAAACTAGACATTTCTCTTCATCTTCAGTGCAGGGAGGTGAACAAACCGGGTAGAGGAGGGCAGGAAGTAGGCGGGTTCTTTAGCTGCTCTGCTATTGGCTTTAGCTGCCTGCGCATTATGGTTTAAATGTCTGGCGGTGATACCCAAGCTGAAAGAAATACGTTTGAGAAAACGTTGTAGCTTGTATATTTTAGGGCTTTGTTTAGAGCTTATAACGCACTGTTTCTGCAGTGTAGTAAATATCAGTCCACATAGCTCACAGACCCGCTATGCGTGTGTAACAACGCTAGCTTTTGATAGGGTTTTTCAGCTTTGTGGTCTGCTGTTGGACTCCCTTTCAGAGATTATCAAAGCAACAAGATGGTGACCAGGAGGATCCGCTCGGAGTACATGAAGAAATTCAAAGACCCCAAATGGGAGACGTACACTAAGTGTTATGAGGAGATGCTGAAATACAGGCTGACACGCAGGCTGCTGGAACACACACACAACCCCTTTTTCTGGGGTGGCTCCGACTCTGATTCAGACTCTGGAGGAAGGAGTCCCCTTCCTCCCGGTAAGAACCAGGTCCGGGCCGAAACCGGCCCAAACGGGTCAGTGGCTGAGCTGGAGGAGTGCGAGGGGGCGAGGATGGACAGAAACACTTGGACTGTACCCAGACTTCCCCTTCAAGAGGAGGAGGAGGAGGAGGACGTCAAAGTGTCTGCTAGACAGTCAGCAGTCAGTGGTAAAAAAAGAGCTATAGATATGATTTAAAGACTGGACAGCACATTGGGGTGTATGCATGTTACCTTACTGTACCTTAATCATGTGCTTCATTTTCGGGCTCGCAACTCGAAGGTGTCGGAGAGACAAGAGTACCAGAGGAGGAGAGAGAGGAGCAGAGAGCCAACAACAGTAAACGCCCTGACAGGGAACAGGACAGAGGTAACTCAAATCTGCACAGGTGCATGCGTGAACCTGTCATCAGAATCGTGGACAAAATGAAACAAGTCTGAATCTGCCATGACAGAGACAGCCTCCCTCCAGGCTCCTCCACGTGGAGAGGAAAGGCATACATATGGCAAAGAGTAGCAGAATTACTGTGTTCACAAGCAGCTGATTTTAAGCTACTGCACAGCTCTCAAATGGTTTTCTGGCTTTCTAGCAATGAGGATGCTTAAGGTATCATATTTCACCAAACAGAAGGATACCGAATAGTTTGGTAGCTTCTTGTAGATAAAACTGTTCTCTCTGCAAACCTCAAAAATACAAGTCAAACATGAATTGACATGTAGAAATGAAAGTGTGGTTAAGTTAAAGGGAAGAGGGCTCAATAATAAGCCTCGATTCTTTTCATTATCTGCTGAAACCCATTTACTGAAATCCTCCATTAAATGCTGGCCAGATCCCACTCTTGTCCACTCTGTCTTTAGTCAGATATTTACTGATGACTGATGCCATTTTTATCCTGTATCATAGACTACTTGTGTTTAGACAACATTTTAAATTTTGTTAAATGGAAAACAGATTTTCGTAAAAAACAAAACAAAAACTGAAATTCAAATAATCCTTAACCCTGGCAGAGAGCATATCAGGTTAGGAGTCCTGCATGTTAACAAATAAAATCAACATCAAGGCAAAATGACTTTCATGAGATGCATCACAAACACATGAAAGGCTGTGAAAGTTTTATTACATAGAGGTGTCACATAATGTCATAAAAGAAGCTTTGTTTGCATTGTTGGCTCGTAAATTTTGACAGCATCGTCATCGCTGGATTGCTCAGTTTCTTGCAGGTGATTTTTCTGTCAGGAAACTTACTGTACTTACATTTGAATCAATCAGAATTATTAATCATAATTCATTCTTCAAGAGCTACAACCATAGATTTTTGACACCCCATTCAAACTTTCCTGATCTTGGTATTTTTGTTTAGCTACTTTGTCTTTTGTGTGTGTAGAGAAAGACGCTGGTGGACCACAGCAGAGCAAACCCCGTAAATCCTCAAAACAAACTTGGCGCTCCCAGCGGGTAAGGCCTGCACCAGCACAGCAGCCCAGGGAGGACAGTAAGGACAGAAGGCATCCTTTCGCTCTGTACGGCTCAGGGGAGAAGGACGCAGACATCGCAAGCAGGAAGACACACAATGTTGGCCCTGCAGCTTCGACTAATGAGGTAATCTCTCTGTCGCTCCCTAGATCTGCATGTGACTCGCCGCAAGTGTCAACAGGAACTGATAGTCGTGTTTGTTTTCCTGGTAGATCCACGAATCGGCTCTGCGTGCTAAGACTCGGCGGGAGGTGGAACGGCAGATTCAGACTCAGAGGACGGAGCGCCGGAGAGCCAAGTCTGCCGATCTGGACAAAGCCAGAAAGGTGGTTCAACCAGAATTCAACCCCTGGCTCACTGAGTACATGCGCTGCTTCTCTGCTCGCTCCCGATAGGACACACACACACACACACACACACACACACACACACACAGTCAGCAGAATACAAATACAAAAATAAAGCCATTATTGCCTCTCATCCCTGAAGTTTAAATACCTGTAGATGTAGAAAATAGAGCACGGTGCTCTAAAAGTGTATCACTCTTGTATTCAGGATGTAAACTGACCTCGAACCTCGAACTTTGAAATTCACAGTGTGGCTTACTATTTTACTTTTTTATATAGAAATCAATTTTAATATATATAAGAGGAAACATTTTGCAGGGTAGAAGTGACTCTGGGAAGAAATGATTTGAAATAATTAGATATTTGGACGAGAATGCAGAGCCTGAAATGCAGCCGTACTTTGATGCAGTCCCTTTAAATGCAGGTTATGTAAAATGTGCCCATATTCTTAATACAGGGATCACAGCGGACTCTCACAGGGGTAATGAACACACATGGCAACATATCTTCTCAGATTCCGACGCCTTCTTAAAGACGCTTTTGGTGTAAAATGTCTGACCACAAACATGAAGAAATGTACATACACTTATTAGAAACATATATATACAAATTCAAATACACAATTTGTTGATTTGTTTATGTTTTAAAAAAAAGTCATCCTAATTACAGCAGGCTCACGGTTAATTGAAGTTTCTCAGTATTTATTGATTAGGTATTGACTGACATATAGAAGCAGTTATGTTATTAAGAGTTTTACAGCTTTTCAGATCACTTAGTGCTTTCAGCTGGTTCTTGTGGATTTAATGACTTCTGTAACCATTAATGGATTCATCTCAACTGACTTGGTTTAGAATAAGTAGTGCATCACACTCTGTGTAAAGTCACAGTAATGTGAGGTGGTCGTTGGATTTTATCATGAGCTTATGAGTGCTTTTACATGTTATTGACCTCAAACAGTTTCTTAGAAACATTTGTGTTGTTGTTTAGTTTTGTTAATGTCTGTGTACCCTAATCAGTCGACCTGGTGCTACCGCAGTGTGAAAGTAGACATATGTGACTTTTAAAGCCATCGGATGACAGTAAATTATTGTTATACATTCACTGGTCTGTAGACTCTTTCCATCAGAAAAATGTCATGTTAAAAATTACCCTGAGGTTGCTTTTAAAGCCTAAAAATCATTATTGTCTCTATTGGCTTATGCTTTAGTACTGAGAGAGGAAAGATAATGACAATGGACGTGAGGCTGATGCCTAACTTACCTGCAGTGAGAAGTACATGAGTACATACTGCTGAGTTACTGCCCTCTGAAGCAGTAGACCAAATCAAACAGCACTTTGAGCTATTTGTACAGAAATCCTTGCTAACCATTTAGGTTTTCATGTTGTTCCCTCATCAGTTGTTTCTGTATATTTTTTTATATGTTTATGTGCGAGTGTATTGAACAATGTTATTTGTGCTCACACAAGAAGACAAAAATGGACTTTGAATCCTTTGTGTGTTGGATCTGTTTTCTTCACGACATGAAAAATCAGATCCTTCTTGGCTTTTTTGTGTCGGCAATCATGATGAAATCAGCTCTGTGCCATAAAGACTTTGGATGTTTTTCTCTTTACAACTTGGATTACTGATGTGAATGTTGTGGGACGATAGGAGGGCCTGTGCTTTGCATTTGGACATTTAACATTTTCTAAATCTTTGTTTTGTTGCTGCAACTTCGAGTTCAGTATTGAATTACTTGCTTTTGTAATGATTTTGTTTTTCTGTGCTTTAAGTTATACTACAATATAGGTCCAGGAACAAATGTGAATCTTTGTGCAATATTATAATACTTTTAAATATTTTAAAGTTGTTTTAGATGTGGTGAACAAGATAGCTAATTCACAGTTCTTCATTAGTTAGTTAATGAGATACAACTTTGTGGTTAAGAGACCTTTTATTTTCGGTGAGGATTTCCCATGCGTGGATTTTCTGGGTTTAATTGGTAATGTGTAACAGAAATCCACCAAGCCCAAACATTCCCTCGATCATCCCACTGAAGAATTTGATCAAATGTAAAGAAGGACACACTAGAATTGTGATCAGTGAGGCACCACACATACTTGTGTTGAAACGGTTGATAAACTCAGCAGTGTGAAGTCTGGCCTTGGAGTAAAAGGAACGAGAGAGTCAGACGAGGAGTTTCTGATGCTCCAGTCAAACTGATTTGATTTACTGACGGCATAAGAGGTGTAAGTTACAAAATACTGTAAAATTACATTTGGCTTTTGAGCTTGCGTGTACATCATCTTCATATTTTTAGAGAAGAAGACTGTTCAGGTCATATGGTGTGGTGCAAAGCTTTTATTAAATCACTTTACCACCTGTCTGCTTAGTATTATCTGTTCATCTGTACAAAATGACACAAATCATCATCTCTATTCAGAGAGGAGATTCAAAATTTCTTTAAAGAAAGGCATCAATAATGCAACAGACCATCTCAAAGCATGTGGATCAAACACTGGTATATCTGTATTAGTTTTTAATTTAAAAACATATGCTTTTATCATACACGATAAATTAAAAATCCATGTTATTCATAATGACTGAGAGAAGAACTGATATACATAAATATAAACAAAGGACTTAATGACAAACACAAGACAGCAAACTGATGTGGAGCAGCCAAAGTCTGTGAAATATCTGAACAGCTTGAAGTGTGATTGATTTAAAAGTTTAATAAATCACTTTTAAGGAGGCAAAACTTAAAAACCATAAATGACATGTTGTTGCAATGCTTAAATACACTAATGCAAAATGCACCTCTAAACATTCAAACAATTCCCAAGTGTTTTTTTGTCAAGGGATTTACGTGGCTGAACTTAAACGGGAGACAGTGATTATCTGAGGAAACAAAAATCAAACACACATGAGATATTTTCATACACTGCTAAAACTTGAAATGCATTCAGTTAGCATTAACCACAGCTGGCAGCAGTTAGTGAGGTATGCGTGTAAACAGGCGACATTTAGAGGCATGAGTCATGACCGGGATCCTTTGGATAAAGATGCGTGTCACACAGTCAGAAAAGTCTTTTAACTGAGTGTGCCAATGTAAATACAAAGATGAAACATTTTCCTCCAAATGGTTTAAGTAGCAGAAAGCCAAATGTATGCTCAGGATAATTCAGGCTGTTTTTTTTTTCAATCTATGAGCTTAACCAATGATAAAACAGGATTTTCCACACAAACATGTTAGTCACTAATGTAATCCACATCAGCTTCTCCCATTCACAAATAAACACAAACAGTACTGCCCATCCACACTGCTTCCAAGTTGCCACTGTACTGTAGCTTAACATGAAACGGATGCTGGATATGGTTTCTTCTTTAATATACATATAATATCTCTTCATAATGAAATACTCTGATATTCTGTTGGAGAAAACATGCGCCAGTCTCTATATACAGAAACACTGTACAGTGTGTGAGATGCTGTAGGAGGGGAGAGATTTAGAAAGGCAGAGAAACAGGCAGGTGGACACAACAGAGAGGAAGGTAGGATGTAAACAGCGCAAGAAAAGCAGGGATGGAAGAAGGAATGAAATATAATCCAGCAGCTGCACTGCCTGGGGTGTGTGAGAAGAGAGAGAAATAAGCATACAGGGAGTGCAAAATGCATGGGTGGTCAGTAGACAGTGAGGGGTGTGTTTAATGCAGGCAAACAGAGCAGGTGGGTGGAGAAAGATGTACTATAGAAAAGGAAGGTTTTACATATGCATGCGGTTAAAGGAATAGTTTAGTAAATTTATTTTCTTGTCAAGAGTTAGATGAGAAAATTAACTGCTCATGTGTCTGCACTAACAATCAACCTGGGGTCAGGAGGCAGCTGAGCTGGGCGTGACAACTGGAGGAAGGGGAGAGAAAAGAAACATAAAGCCGCCTACCAACACCTTCAAAGCTAATTAATTCAAACATTTAATCTTATCTGTTTTAAACACTGAAGATGGGAAGGGAAGGCAATGGGAATAGTGTTTAGTGAATGAACAAAATTGTGCTAAGCTAAGCAAGTGTGATGGCAGACAAGTAGGGGAGAGAAAGAGAAGGTACACATATCAGCAAATCACATCCTGATTGGAGGGCTGGGGAGGATTTGGTCCAATAGTGGAGCAGAATGTTGGAGGGTGTGTGGTCTCTGGTTACCATGAAGATGCTTAGAGTTCTGTGAGGGAGGGAGCGTGACTGGGAGGTCTTTTCGGCTCTCTGCAGGTGCAGCCATGACGGCGAAGACTCAAATGGTTCTGAATGTTCCGTGCGAAGGTCGAAGGTCAGAGAGGAGCCATCAGCATAGCAACCTGAACCGCCCCCCCCCACCATGGCTGTTCTTCTCCTGGTCTTAACAAACCTGTCTGAAACACACTAATGCCATGCACACACATGCAAGGAGAGAAACCAAACATAATAACATATCAGTAAGCAGCAACCTACACTGGATGACACATTTCTTTGTTATGATGGAGAGGAACTGTAGTTTACTTTGAGTCAATCCCACACACAACATCCCGCTGCCAGAAATACACACAACAACCAAAATCCATCCCTCCAAAAAATTCCCTCTGTACTTTTTAGTTCATGTATTATGTGCTGAAAACCAGTGTCCAGCTGTTTAAAGAAGTCAATGATCCCTTTTCTTGATGAAACAAAGAACTCCTTTTAACTTAAAAGAAATGGTCATGGGGCAGAGAGCCACAAAACAGCTGGGGAAGTGGGAAAGTACAGGGAGACTGACTAGAACATTGTTAGTTTTGGTCTTTGGTCAATGGTTGACAACAATGAAGATATAGAATATCAGCAGGCCTGTGCTTCATGTCAGTGGTACATGATTACCAACATGAACATCTTCTTGAATAACAGTTATGAAGGTTATTGTGCTTCCTTGAAACAAGCAGCAAAAAAATATGTTTTTGATAAAACTGAAAATGCTCTCTAAAAACTCCTTCACTCTGAATCTGTATTCAGACGGAGGTTCATAAATCACCAGATGAGTGACAGGAGGAGCACAAGGAGCGGCTGAGTGCAGCAGTGCTGAGAGAGCAGATGAGCAGAACGTCAAGTCGCTCCAGCTTGTAAGTCCTGACACTTAATGTGAAACAGAGCAGCAGGGAGATCTTATCCTGCGGCATAAAACAGCAAAAGTATCATGGTCTCGTGGTGTACACACACACACACACACACACACACACACACACACACACACACACACAGCTACTCCCTTTCACCTCGTCTGTGGAAGTTACTGGGCGTGCCCACTAGCAGCCACACTCCTGGGTGCCCTGTGGCTGAGCACGACGAGGAGAGCGAAGCTGTCGTAGAGCAGCGTCACCATACTGGATACCTGAACCCATCCTCTCTGGATCCAGCTCCCCTGAGAATGAGAGGAGATGTGAGTAGAGAAACAGACACATGAGAGGGTGGGGTTCATGTCGGGGTCTCCACTAACTCTGAAAAGATTGTAGTTTTTGCAAATATTTTTGTTTTTTGTTTTTTTTTGGTAATACTTGGGTTTAGTTCTTGTGAATCATGGAGATACCTTCCGTTTCTGAATTAAGCTCTGAAAATTCTCTGTGACAGCTGCTACAGCGCAGGGTCTGCAGTCATACCTAAGCCTACCTTGTTGATCCTGTCGGGATAAGAAGGGAATTAGAGTCGGGGGTCAGGGTTACAGGCGAGGATCGCAGCTCCTACCTGACTCTATCTTGTTGAGGATTTTCCGAGCGCACTGGACAAAGGCCTCTTCAACGTTCTCCCCTGTCAGAGCGCTGGTTTCCAGGAACATCAGCTCTGACACACACACACACACACAATTTCAGTTGTATATGCTCATAGGCAAATTGCATTTCAGTCCTTGTGGTTTTAAATCATGACAGAGCAGCGTAACTGTTTGCAGAAGAGAAGTAAATTTCAACAATTTCAGAAAAATTGAGGCACTAATGACACACCAATTATAAACTTATAATCTAGACTTCCTCCCTTCAACTGAGAAAAAATAAGTTCCTATGCTATTACTGTAGGTTTCAAGAGAAATTGTGAAAGGATCTGACTTGACCAGACTGTTCTCATCCTACCGTTCTCCTGAGCGAAGCGTGAAGCCTCCAGGAACGTGACCTCTCTGTCAGCGTCCAGGTCCTTCTTGTTTCCACACAGGATGATGACGATGTTCTGACTGGCCAGCATCCTGGCATCACTCAACCACGTGGTCAGCGCGTTGTATGTCTCTCGACTGCACAGTAAAAAAAAAGACGGAGGGAAGAAACGAAGGTTACATTTTGAAAGGAGAGGGAAGCTGGGTAAAAATAAAATAACATTAAATAACATATCAAGGGACAACAAGGCGACGTGAAATCATCATCTGAGACTGGCTGATTTACCTGGTGATATCATAGACCAGTAGGGCTCCTGCTGCTCCTCTGTAGTAACTCCTGGTCACAGACCTGATGCACACACAGACAAACTCAAAATGAGCAGGCGATCAGATATTGTACGGTAACTTGGATTCATCAGAGAAGAAACTTTTTCCTGAGCATTTCCCTCATTTAGAAATATGAAAAACTTAATGTCGCCCCATTTTTCTTGAGCAGACATTTTGACTTGCCGTGGCAGAAAATGCGCGGTCCAATACCCAATCCACAATTTTTACGAAACATGAACAATACTCAACAAAATTTCATGTGCCAGATTAAACTAACTTTTAACTTTACATATGCTTAGGGGAGGCGGATTAAGTTTGCTGTGTGGTAAGTGACTTTAGAGTTTTGTTGGGATTTGTGCGCACCTGAACCTTTCCTGTCCTGCAGTGTCCCAGATTTGCAGTTTGACCATTTTGTTGACCACATTGATGATCTTAGAGCCAAACTCCACCCCGATTGTATGGTTGGATTCATCCTTAACTGGGAAACAAAATAAAACAAAAGTTATAAAAAAACAAAGAAAAACAAATAGTGATGGCCTGCAGCAAATCTTTTCAGTAAAGAAAATTCACCGTACAGGACAGTGAATATCATTAACAGCATACATAACACAGCTCTAAAGGCACATTGTTGTCTCTGAACTCCATTAAAAAAACACTACTAAGCCTTACTACACATCATTTTTAGATCCATTTATTATTTTATTTTATTATCTCATTCATTAACTTATTGTATATGCTATTGTTGTTTTATCTATAACCACACTACTATAGTACACAGTTTGACTTATTCTGGGACCTTCACACAAAACTGTAACGCCACGCTTACATTAGAGGTCAGAGCAAGTGTCTGTAAACAGGAAAGAATGAACGGTGTGTTATATGACTTACATCTCTTCTCTATGAACTGGTGCAGCAGGCAGGATTTGCCTGTTCCAGCATTCCCAATGACCAGGAATTTGAACAGGAAATCTGCAATGAGAATACATCCAACACAATTTTTGTCTGCTGTTACAGCAAACATGATTGTCAAAACAAGAGTCGTTCTGCTCAAGAAATACATTGGTCGTAACTACTGAGAAAGCCATATCTAATTTTGTGTATTTAATTAAAAATAGCATGTCATACATGTCATATTAATGGATGTTATGAATCGCCAATATTGATATCAGTATGGCTCTCAAAAACAGAATCAGAACCAGATGTGGTAATAACAACATACATCTGTGTGTGGGGGAATGTGAGGTTATCCATAAATAAACACATTACAGTTATGAACAGTGCCCACCACTGTTCACTGGTATCCCAGCTACTCCTCAAAATCATGATCCTAACGTAAAATGGTCAAGTTGTGACATCAGTCCCTCACAAGGAAAGGTTACCATTTGAACAGGTATCCCCTACAGTGTTTGTATTTTGTCTAGTTTACGGGATACAGAGCTCAGCCAGATTTTCATAGCCGCTCCATCCACCCCAGCCCTGCCACCAGCTGTCAGCTTCCTGTCCACTTCGCTAGCCTATGTGAGAATTTGTAACCTTACAAACCCGACACAATTTGTCTTCAGTCACAGTAAACTCTACAGTGTAACCTCTGTATCATTACTTAAGGCTGACACAGCATTTCTAAGGTCATCAGCCTCCACCAACGGCTCGGTTAGCCTGTCAGCTATATGTTAACGATGAGAAAAACATCTTTCGACACACCTGCCTCATCCCATCTCTGGCTCTGCACGGATACGTTATTGGTGGCCGCTTGTCAAAACAGCCTTCTTACCGTATGACTCTGACATCGCCAGTGTGGCGTTTTGACAGCGAGAAGCACCGAAGGGAGAGACAGAAGTTGACAGATGGATAGCTAGCTAAGTGAAGGAAAATAGTCTTGTTGACTTCGCCGGATTCCAGCTGATTTTTCCCCTCCGACTTCCCGTACGTGGTTTGTGTTTTCAAAGTAAAAGCCACCACAACGGCCGAGCATTGTAGGGTCTTAAGACTGCCACCAGATGTCGCTGTTTAACCAGTTAACGGTCTTTTAAACTTGTGACACATACCTCCCGTAATATCATTAAAATTCCTCTAAAGTTTGTGATAAGCATTATTTAAATCAATATTTAAATTGTCAACGAATATATGTCTTGTGTATTGAATTTAAGTGCCAATCACAATTAATATGTAGCTTATTCCCACCATACACTTCAGTCCAGAAGGTGGTGTTTACGTTTCACAACCACCTGAAAATTTTACCAGAAGAAGAAAAGGAAGAAGCGGCTACTGAGCTAGCCTAGCTGCTGGTTTCATTTAGCGAACTATGGCTGCTGTGCTTCCCGTGAGACCGCCCTGCGACAGTAACCCCGCTACTCCTGGAGCACAATCCATAAAGGTGACATTTATATTCAACTAAAAATACAAATAATAACCAGCTCTGTTTACAGAGTCCTGCACGGTTGCTTGCTCAGCTAACGGCTAGATAGCTTTCCAACGGCTAATATGCCTCCGTCAATGAATGACAACGGTTAGAGACTTTAGCATCACCCTTTTGTTTTCACGCGTATGCTGAGTGTTAAGAGACGGCTTGCATTTCGTTTCGTTTACGAACATTTATGACATTTGGTATGGTTCTTATACGAAACATAACGTCAAAATGGAAAAACATGAACACCTGTCACCACTTTTCCAACTCTACATGTGAGCTCATGCTTTTGTTATTGTTTGACAACGACGTAATTTTGCAGTCCTTTTTCACACGTTACATAGTGTTCGTACTGAAGAAATAGTTCTGTGTGAGCCAAATATCCCGTTAATGTGTCCTAAAAGGGCACTATTGTAACAGACAGGACCTAAGAATCCAAAAGTGCACATTTTAATGTAGACCACATAACTGATATGTTTTTCTATATTTTTTCCCCTGCCTCCTCAGAGACGAAGTGTAACATCACTACACTGTGATAGTTGTTTTACTTGATGCCTACACGGTTCAGGAAAAACTGAGAAAGTGCACTCTTTGGATTAAGGAATGATGGTTTCTGAGGATGTCTAGAAGTGAGTTGTTCATGTGTTACCTGCAGCCCAAGTAGTAAAGTCTTTTGTAAATTCCTATTGTGATTTTTGCGTCATGCAAGACTGCTGCGTAAGGATGGACGAATGTGGCTGATTTTTAATTCCCGATCACTCCATTGCTCTTCACTGCGACTCAGGCTATGTGTAAATATAGTATATGGACAAAAGTATGGGGACACACCTCTTTATTATTGGATTCAGGTGTGGTATGGGGGTCGTTTTTCAGGGGTTGGGCTAGACCTCTTACTTCCAGTGAACAGAAATCTTCATAGTTTAGCATACCAAGACATTTTGGACAATACTATGCTTTCAACTTTGTGTCAGCAGTTTGGGGAAGACCTTTTTCTGTTCCAGCATGACTGTGCCCCAGTGCACAAAGCAAAGTCCATAAAGACATGAGTTTGGTGTGGATGAAGTTGACTGGCCCGTGCAGAGTGCTGACATCATCCCCATCAAACACCTTAGGGATGAAAATCCCACAGAAAGCCTTCCCAGAAGAGCGGAAACTGCCACAGCCACAAAGGGGGGCATCAACTCCACACTAATGTCCATGTACTTAGAATGCAATGCCACCAAATTCCCTGCTGGTGTAGTGATCTTGTGTGCCAATACTTTTGTCTATATGTTGTATATGCATGTTAACAGACACAACTTCCTGCCGCGTGAGTTATTTAATGAGGGATCAAAGGTTGTGCTTCAGTGGGTTGCAGGTCCTAAGGATGAAGATGCTTAAGAAACACTAAGTCATATTTTAAAGAAGAAATACTGCCGTGTGTCTGCTTAAGTTAGTTGGAGGTAGAGTGACTGACATTATATATGTATTAATAGTGTCTTCTTTTTTTTTGCTTTTCCTATGTAGGAGGATGTTATAGAAGAAGAGTCGAATGATGGCAGCCAGCCCCCCAAGAGAAGAAGAATGGGTTCAGGGGACAGCTCTCGAAGCTGCGACACCTCCAGTCAAGACCTTGGGTCAGTTCACCTGATATTTGACATGGAGCAGGATTTGTTTACATTGGTCTTGATAACCTAAGAACTCACAAGTCTTTGTCGTTCTCCTATAATATATTTTCCCTTTTGCTGTATCCCCATGTGTGTTTCTGTTTACATGTATGTGTGAATCTAAAGATATAACTGCTCTTGGTAGCAGGATTTGCTACTTAATTCTCATTTGTTGCCCTTGTGCATACCTAAATTACAATTTCCACATTGCATCTTTTAAGTAGCTTTGATGTCCTTCTTCCAGCCTGACATATTTTCCAGCAGAGAACCTAACAGAGTATAAGTGGCCTCCCGATGACACAGGGGAGTACTACATGCTGCAGGAACAGGTCAGCGAGTATTTAGGAGTCACATCCTTCAAGAGGAAGTACCCTGGTAAGACTGAAGTAAAAATCTGACTCAGGCCTGTGCATGTCTTTTTCTGAAAATAAATAAATGAATAATTCTATAGTATAATGCCATTGCTGATCCAGAATGATCAGTTAATTAATTATTGTGGATTATGATGTTGGTGTGATATTATGACATTGTACTATATTGTAATTATAGCAATATGTAAATCTTTCATTGTACTTTGTAGATTTATATAGAAGACCAATTCCAGTACTAACACCTGTTCGTTTACAAATATTATTAAAGGAGTAGTTCAGTTATAATACAGGTATAGCATCGAGAAAGTTGTTGGTCTGCCGCCATGCAGCTTTAATGACACGTCTTTGTGTCTCGTCTTCTGAAGTGAAGAAGAATGAAGCTGTTCCCTGATGTACAGTGTTGTGTCTTTGTCACTCTGTAGATATGGAGAGAAGAGACTTGTCCCACAAAGAGAAGCTTTACCTGCGTGAGCAGAATGTCATTACTGAAACACAGTGTACTCTGGGTAGGAAACGCACCTCAGACACTCTCAGACCAGTTCAGATTGTTTCATTACATTGAACAAAATCCCAGTGTTCTCCCAGCTCATTCATAGCCTGCCACCATATTTATCACATATACTCTGTAAATTCCATTTGATTATCTAAGTGCCCAGTGGACTTGATGCAGTCACAGTGTCTTATGTGCGTTTGCAGGTCTGACAGCTCTGCGGAGTGACGAGGTAATTGATCTGATGATAAAAGAGTATCCCACCAAACACTCTGAGTATTCAGTTATACTGCAGGAGAGAGAGCGACAGAGAATAGCTAAAGAGTACTCGGTGAGTATACAAACTACAGAATGTCCTCAGGTTGATGAGTACTGTGGCTTTACATGTGTGTACATATCTCTTACTGACTGTGTTTGTTGTCTTTTGCAGCAAATGCAACAGCAGAACCCTCAGAAAGTGGAGGCAAGCAAGGTTCCTGAATACATTAAGAAAGCAGCTAAAAAAGCTGCTGAGTTCAATAGTAACTTCAACAGGGAGCGTATGGAGGAGAGGAGAGCTTACTTTGACCTGCAGACACATGTAAGTCAGCTGAGACTCTGCAGGGTATTCTGTGTGTCACAGGCTGTATTTACGATAGAAGGACAGGATTTTTAACATGCTTTGTGTTTTCTCAGATTATCCAGGTGCCCCAGGGCAGGTTCAAGGTGCTGGCTCCAGAGCTGACAAGGACGGGGCCCTACCCTGTGGCTCTCATACCAGGACAGTTCCAGGAATACTACAAAAGGTGCATTACAAACTTACTCTTGTATTCTAAACAGTAAACGCCAAATTATGTTACCTTCTTGTAAGTGAAATCTGTATAGAGTCTGATGTGCTGAATGTTTAAGCCCTGATGCATCATTATGTTGTGCATGACAGATACTCTCCCAACGAGCTGCGGTACTTACCACTGAACACAGCTCTGTTTGAGCCTCCACTGGATCCAGAGCTCCCTGCGCTGGACTCAGAACCTGACTCAGATGACGCTGAGGATGGCAAGGATGACAAAAAGAACAAGAACTCGTCTGTAAGACACTAGGCTGTTCTGCTCTGGTAGCCTGCACCTGTGTCAGATCCAGCCTAGATTAGTGATGCTGAGGCCGAATGCAAGAATTAATTCCATATCAAATCATTTATCTATACTTACTGGTATCTACATGGAAATACACTATTGTGCTTCACTTTTTCTCCCTCCTCTTCTGTTCCCCTTCAGGACAGTTCTTCAGGCAACCCATCAGATGTGGAGAGCCAGGAGGGAGGAGGTGGACATGGCCACAAGTCCAAGGGCAAAGACAAAACATCCACGCCAGGCAAAGACAGCAGCCATCGCCATTCTGCCTCCCACAAAGCCACCCCAGGGTACAAGGTAGAGGACAAAAGCACCTGAACTCTTCTCCAACAACAGCAGCAGCACTTTCTACCCCTCCTCCTCTTTCTACTACTACCACTCCCTTACTCCACCCATCCCGCCTACCCCTTCCTAGCTTTCTTCACTTAGTTCTCCAGCTTCTACAGTTTGTCAGCCTTTCAGCTGGGACAGCCTGGTTCTCTCTCTCTCTCTCTCTCTCTCTTTCTCTCTCTCTCTCTCTCTCTCTCACACACACTCACACACACACACACACACACACTTTGTCTTCTGTTTTTGTTTTTATGATCGCCACATGGCTTTTTTGCCCTCTTTGTACCAGACTGTGAGCAATAAGAACATTTTAAAGGAACAGTTCACTTGTTTCTTTTTCACTGCACTTTTCAATGATTTTGGGTTTTCAGCAAAGACAAATTTGAACTTTAAAAGTTTTTTTTTTCCTTTGGAATGTCCTCAATAATACCTCTTGTCTGTCCTCACTTGTCAAAAAATACTTCCCAGACAAGTAAGTGGATGTTTTGGCTGCTAGTTTTCCTTTTTCATTTTTGAAAAAAAAAAAAAAAGTCTTTTTGTCATACTGATATAGAAGATATAAACCACATCCGATTTGTGGTTGCTTTTAAAAAGTGGTTGATGTTAACACTAGAGAATTTTAACATTTATATCTGAAGTGTAGAATGCACTTAACCCAAATGTTTTAAGTGTGTATCGGTATAATAATATGCTTTGTTTATACACCATGTGATGTATTGTTAAAATGTTAGTGTCAGACAGCTGTTTGACATGGGGTTTACCTGTCCCCTGTAATATCATCTTGGTGAGATGAGGACTTGCTGACCTTGTTCACACTGTTGCTGAGCTGAGCTAGAAGTTTGTCTGCTGTCTGTTCAGGTTTGGTCTTTCTTTAAGACCCAGTTATGGCACATCGCTTATAGCCATTTTAAATAAACACCTTGAATTTCATCTAATTCCTCAAGGGACTGTAGGTGGGAAAACAGTCTTATTTAAGTAAACCGCGTGTTCCCTACAGCCCACTTTGCCAATCACATTGATTTTTCTGTTTCATTTTTCCAATCTTCAGCCTTGCAGAAAAGAAATCCTGGTGTATTACTGTTAAAGAGAGTATAATGGATGTGGGTAAATCCAGTTGAGTTCAGCTCAGCTTTGTGGTGTGGACAGGGTCCTTTTCTAGTGTCTGTTGAAAACAGTTACCAGTTTCAGTGTGTTTAAGGTTGATTTAACTTTGACTTGACCCTTATTCGTCAGATCATTTTGCATATGCTCTTCAGCATACAGACGTGACATGGCATGTTCGTAGCCAGAATCCACTAGAATTAGTCAGTAACATAATATCCCTGTACTGTACAATTTCTTCAAGTATGATCCTTAGTTTTGTAACTCTGGTAAATCAGCTGAAGCTAAATGCCCGTATGGTTGATGATATTAGATATAGATATTTTTTGTCTGTTTTTCCTCTTTTCAGAAAATCCCAGTAGATGAATGCTTTACTGATTTCTAATGACTTTTCTGTCTCCACAAAAGATGACACATGTGACAGCAAAACTTTGAGACAATAATGCAGGCTGCTAGGTGATTAACGTTACTTCGCTCTGGTCTGGCTACCATCTACAATGTGTGCAGTGGTTAATGATGACCTTATAACTAGTAGTGTTGTGTTTCACAAACAGCTCATGAATAAAAACTAATTATGAACAACAAGGTTGGAATTAGAATGCCTAATTGTCTATACGTAGACGGGACATCGTGAAGATAAAAATACTGGATTCACTGAGTGATACAGTTGCACGCATGACATTAATTGCTTTGACATCAGCTGCAGCAGATGGTATTCACTATCATTTTGTCATGGCATTGATATTGCCCTCTGTCTACCCGAGGGTGTGCAGTGCTGGTTTCATTTTCAGAAGGAGAAGGTTCAGTTTTGGCTCAGGAAGATGGGAGGTTGCATTCACGTTTGCATTACTTTAGTATCTTATGATAGCAATCCACTGATCTCAAATCTGTACAGTCCTTTAGCTGTGCACGAGTGCGTGGTCAGCCAGTATAAATTTCCCCCTGTGTCTCTGCACATATGCCCCCGTGTCTGAATTTTACGTAATGTTTAGAGCTGTATGACACCACACAGAACCTATGAGATTATATTCAGAAGTAAATGTGCCTGAAACTTGAGCACTCTGAGAATTTTTTTCTTTTCTGTACATAAAATACATTATTTCTTGTGTTGACTGAATTCAAACAGTTTAGAATGAAACTCCTCAAAACTAGTTGGATTCCACCCCATGAATTGCTCATTTTGGATTTTTCTGTGTGGATGTTTCTGCTGAAGATGTGTTTCAATTTAATGGACTTGAAAACATGCTGGTCGCTGCTTGTAATCTGAGCATTTCATGTGGCCACAAATGCAGTTTACAGTAGCAATGGGGCAGTCCTTTTACTAATGATGTTAGTAATGCATTGAGGTTAAAGGAATGACTTGTTTCATTTTAAAGTAGAAATAATTGTTGAGTATTTATTTGCATATGTATGGGGGTGATGTATGAAAAGTTACCTAAGGGCAGTGTCCAGCTTCTCCTTTGTCTTAATTCCCTCTCTGCTATTAGTTTAGTTCACTGCTTTGATTCCAGTCTTGGATTTCTATCGTTACCACAACATGTCCTTTATTGACCCATAGTTTTGTACCTTTTGTGGCTGTTTAGTTAACCTATTCACTTCCTGTCAGGGGACATTTGAATGAAGGATGTCGCTATGTTGAGGTGTTGCGAGTGTAACCGGACATGAAATAGACTAAACAAAAACTTGCTTAAGTTCAGATGCTTAAAAATACTTTGGACTTTTCCAATCCAAATATAAAGTTGTGCTCAGTCTTTGCTGTTTCCACAGAGAGCCTCAATGTTTAACTGCGTGACATCCTGATTTAAATGTCCTCCAGTCTCCTTTTCTTTCTGTTCTGGTTCTTTCCCCTGTTACCCACGTTGAACTGTAATGTTTGTTGCTTAGTCAGCAGTCCATATCCATGTCAAATAGCACTTAACATTCTTACTTGATAAAAAAAATAAGTCATGTAGAGGTTTGTTTTTTTATTTTTATTTTAAATAAAAACAGCACTCCAGGTTCCTTAATCTGCTATCAAATAAGCCACCACTTGATCACAGAGAATAAATCTGCTGTAGATTACAGATGCTGCATGTTACACCTTTCATACACCTTTCTTGTATTTGCACTCTGATATATTTTAATAACATTTAAAACCATCAAATGTAGTTGGGTGTCAGCTTTGATGCCAGGTGATGCAGTTTATATTTAAAATGTATGAGCCAGTCGAAAATAAGTTCATGTGTTGTGCCTCCAAAAGTTGGTGAGATAAAGTGATCTTTTTGTTTTTCTTCCTGGCATTAAACATTTGTTGAACTACTGTATTGTCGGTGACTGCAGGATACGTGTGGTTTTTATAGCATTATTCTGCCCTTGCAGCCTAAGGTCATTCCCAATGCTATATGTGGCATTTGCCAGAAGGGTAAAGAGGCCAACAAGAAGGGCAGGCCAGAGGCTCTCATTCACTGCTCCCAATGTGATAACAGCGGTAAGTACACGTTGTTGATTTCAAAGGATGGTTCCCTGTTTTTATTTTGTGTCTTTTTATTCACATTTAACAGTTTAACCACATTTAATACCAGGTTTATTAATGTTTGTGTAAATGATCCTCCACAGTGTAAAAGTAGTCCGTAATAATCAAAGTAGACAGCAGTCATCCATTTAACATCAGTGGTAAATGAAATGATTAGCATTGACTGGTGTACCATCTCCAGCGCCAGTGAAAGTACTTCGTTTTATTGTGTAAAAGCAATTTTCTTTTAGGCAAGTATTAATACTGGCTTATTTAAATGCTGTGTTTACATTTGGACAACAAGGCTCGTGTAGTTTAACGTAATGTTTTTATATGACCCTTATTATTACCTATAGCTGTAGACCAACTTTATCTTTGTTTTCAAGTGTTCCCAAAGATGCATTGAAGCTAATGTTTGGGATAGATGTGAGTCGATTCTAAATGTTTCTGTTTAATGGTGATTTGTTAGTGAATAAATGTCCATCTCTCAGTAGAATGAGCTTAGTGAGAGCTTTATGTGTTTAAGTCCTCTGAAAAAACAGGATGGTGAATTCACATGTGTGTGCATAGGATACCCGGTTCACATTATGTCTGTATGTTATGTATGTCTGTTCATCTTTTGTATTTTGTCTGACTTGCTTCCTGTGTGTGTGTCTGTGTGCATACATCATGTACTTTACTATTTCTCTACGTTTGTGTGTGTGTGTATGTGTGTGTGGCTGGCTACATGTCTCTGGGTCTGTGTATACATGTTTTTCTTCTGTGCACATGTCTTTGTGTCCATAAATTTCAGGCCACCCATCCTGCTTGGACATGAGTGAGGAGCTTGTGTGTGTAATCCAGACGTACCACTGGCAGTGTATGGAGTGTAAGACCTGCACCGTGTGCCAGCAGCCCCACCATGAGGACGAGATGATGTTCTGTGATAAATGTGACCGAGGGTACCACACGTTCTGCGTGGGCATGGACTCCATACCTACTGGTGAGTGGATGGACATGTATACAAGCAAGATGTAGAGTAGGCAGACAGACAATCATTCGGTTATCAGAGATAGGACAACTAGAGATGAGCGAGCACACCTTTTATGTATCTGTATCGCTCTCTGAAATTGATTGATGAGAAATTGTTATGTTTATTATTTTATAACTTTTTACAGTTTCTGATAACAAAAATTTTACAGAAGAAGTCCTTTTCTTTTTTCTTTTTTTTTTAAACAAATTTGAATGAATAACCCACCGTTAGCTACCCAGTGAGGATTTCCCTCTTCACTAATACAGATATTGACACATTTCAATCAGATAATGCTTGTACTCATAAAAATACAATGTCTGTGTACCCTATGAGCAACAGACATTACAAAGACAGACTAACGCAAAAATTTTCTATTACATTCATTTACTTCATTTGCCTGCTTTTCAAAATGTGGTTTTCTATTTTTGTTTGCTTTACAATTAACTTATTTTTTATGCGTCATCAGGCCTTTGGATATGTGAGGTTTGCGACAAAGATTTCACCACGCCCAAGAAGAAGGGTGGAGCCAAAACACCTAAGAAGTCCAAGTCAGCTAAAAAATAACCATTATCCACAGAAGCTTGGCCAAATTGTACAGACGTGCACAAATGTAATTTGTTCAATCATTTGCAGAAGCTGTAAAACTGTTTAAGTTTTAGATTTTTGTGATCCAAAAATAGACAAAAGTGTTGCCCTTCTACCAAATATCAATAAGCCAAACTATCTTAGCCTGCTATTACTTCTTATTGATTGACAGGCCTTTAGATACACACAGACTAACACTAGGAAACAAGCTGATTGATCTTTGATCAGTAAGGCAGGCTTTTAATTTGACTCGCAATAAGAAGACAAAATCTGTGTGGTTATACCTCAAATATACTTTGTCAAAAAAAAACCTACATCAGGCAGAAACTTCACCATAGCATCTCAAACCTGTGATCTGCAAACCACTAACAGTATCAGTGTTTTGCCTGTTCATTAAACTGGTGAATGTTGTAGTTTCTGCCTTATAACATATCTGCAGTGATTAGCTGTTTCCTGGGAAACTGTTTCAGTTGAACAAATGGTGCTTTTGATCCTGTACTTCTGGAACAATCAATTTTGACAAGAGTTCACTGATGTGATTCAGTTTCAATTTTTTTTGTATGTTTTTGTATTGTGGAACCTACAGTCGGTATTTTTAGCTAACATTTATTTAACAAGGCAGCACAGTAAAGAGCAATCTTATCCAAACAAAGTTTTGTCTTAAATAATGGTGCTTGTGATCCTGTGTATTGAAATGTTACAGACACTGGCTGTGGTAGATGTCATGGCTGCAGCAGTCTACTGGTATTTATGTATAAGTCTTTATTACTGAAACAAAGTATCTGTCTTAACATGTATTGATTTTGTTGTCCACCCTCAATATTAATTATTATACCACTCACTGTAATTACATTGAAATGAAACCTCCATCAGCAATGATGACTCTTGATATTTTTGTAGTCTGCTTGAAAGATGTTTTTGATATTTGTTTTCTTTATTTTTTTTTTTTGTATTTTGTGTTGTACTTCAGTAAGCAAGTTGTCTAAAGAATATTTGTTGCTAATAATGTCACAGTCACTGAATAAGGATTTTTTTTTCAATAAAAGCTTCTCTAGAAAGAGTCATTCATCCCTTAGCTGCTGTGTACCATGCATGTTGAATCCCAGTTTTAATACTAAAGGGAAAAGCAATCGTTAGTGCACTGAAGTAGAATCAGACTCTCTTTATTTCAAATAAATTTTTCTTCTTACATTTTATTATTATTATGAATGTGAATTTAATTGTTAGTATGCCAAAGTAGTTTGCATTTATTTAAAATTATTTTTTCTTCCCACATTTTATTAACATTAATGTTTCAAAGACAGCCACCACTGCAACAGCTGCTGTGCTTGAGCCTTAAATAGTTCTTGAATGTATGAGTGAACTGTTTTCAGAAGTAGAGTGATAAAGTTATTTATTATTTGATGATTATGCAGATAACTGAATTCATATCAGAGGCAAATTGTTAATTGTCATCACAGGTTCAATAGATCTTTTTGGTGAAAAACGTGCTGCAGTGCAGCCAACCACAAATTCTGGGTTATGCAGTTATTTGGTATTTGATTTTGATTTTGTTATCTTATAATCTCAGGGGAAAAAATAGAATCTACGGATTGTGAGAAAATCTATTAGTTTACCGATGACTGGCATAAAATCTGTAAGGTAGAAGTCCTTGTCTTTCGCTCAGATGGATTCTGCTCTACGTCAAACAGCCTATGGGGGCGCTCTCGTACAGAGTGCAGCTCAGCGTGACAGTAAAAGAAGAGGCTGCCATATTGCAGTGATACAGCGAGTTTAACAGACTGAATCTTGAGCGCACTTGGCTGTCTGTGGAAAAAAATGCTTTCTGCTCATAATTTTGGAGACTCGGGGAAGATGAAAGACTACCATTATACTGGTCCAGTAGAGCACCGGTTTTCACCTTACGCTTTTAATGGAGGGTGAGTGAGATTTCTCAACTGCTGTCTAGTTAGCCTGCTAGCTATCGTTTACATCCTAAGACAGTGCTTGCTTGCTAACCAGCTTAGCAAACGACATGCTATCTGAAACTAAACAAAGGAGAAGTTATTGAAAAGTATGTGAACAGAGCGGAGGTTTGTGTCCAGGACATTCTGCTTACCATCTTAACTTTAATACGCAAATAAAATTGCACCAGGTTTCAAATTTAAATAGGAGAGGCGAGTTAATATCACAGTTTCAGTTTCGAAATAGTAGCTTAGCTTCCGTCAGCAAGTGTCCGGATCAGCAGTACAGTTTCCTCTTTGGTGAAATGGTTTATAAGATGAATGATCTAGACTTTGTTGTGTTTTTCTTTTTCAGAACTGTGCTAGCTGTTGCTGGGGAAGACTTTGCCATCGTAGCCTCAGACACCAGGCTGAGTGAAGGCTACTCAATCCACAGCCGAGATTCACCAAAATGCTACAAGCTGTAAGTGTGCACAGTCACCGTCAAAGGAGGAATGAACGGCACCAAGCCGACTCTTTTGAAATGTGTTACTGGTCCCTTTGCCTACTCGTTTCATGATTATGTGTAAATTCATTAAAGGCTATAATTTGGAGTTAAACCACTAAAGTCACTGCAGCTCTGATACTGTTTAGAAGAGGGTTGTAGTTTGTTCCTTTTGGACCAGCTGCAGTGCCCCATCTCAGACTGAAATCACTTGTCATTACCACAAGAATCTAGACCAAATAAAGAATATACTGTTCTGACTGATTTCTGTGGTTCTTCTTCCCCTTACAGGACAGATACAACCGTTATTGGCTGCAGTGGTTTCCATGGTGACTGTCTGACTCTAACGAAAATCATCGATGCCAGACTAAAGGTGAGCTGGTGCTGCAGTGTTTTTCGTTTTCACTTTGAGTCTCATTCATAATGATCTAGCTCTGCTGACTCTGCTGTCTGTCCTGCCTCTGCTTACACACCAGCATAGTCTCTTTATCGTTGTGGTGTCCAAGACAGAGTTGTCACCAGGCTGCTCTAGTGTGTCTGAATTCCACTCTGTACTCCTACAAGGCTGACAGAGGGTGTCATAGTTTACTTATGCTTATCAGAATCTGATCTAATGTTCTTTCCTTTCTCTCAGATGTACAAACACTCAAACAATAAGACGATGACCAGTGGAGCCATCGCAGCCATGTTGTCTACCATCCTGTATGGCAGGAGGTTCTTTCCCTACTATGTTTACAACATCATTGGAGGACTGGATGAAGAGGGTACGTACTGCCAATATTAAGATGGGTGTCGCTGTTGTATGCTTATGCTCAGGTTTCTATAAGTAAACAAAAATTATTCACATTTAGACTGTACCTGTGTTTCTTGTGTGCGGTGATTTCAGTGGGTGTGGAATGTTGCTTATATTGTGCTTCATTTTATCACACATGAAGTTTGTGGCATTTTTATTTTGTTTTGCAATATTTCCATGTTTGTGATGTAGGCAAGGGTGCTGTGTACAGTTTTGACCCAGTGGGCTCCTACCAGAGAGACACCTACAAGGCCGGAGGATCAGCAAGTGCCATGCTACAGCCGCTACTAGACAACCAGGTCAATACCACACACACACACACACACACACTGCATACTGGTCTGTTTCTGCCATCATCCAACTGTCTTTTTGTCATACGGACAACCAAGGTACACTCGCATCTTTCTCTCTTTCCACAGATTGGTTTCAAGAACATGGAGGGTGTTCAGCACGTTCCTCTGACTTTGGATAAGGCAGTTCAGCTGGTCAAAGATGTCTTCATCTCGGCTGCGGAGAGAGACGTCTACACTGGAGATGCCCTTCGGGTCTGCATCATCACTAAGGAGGGCATCAACGAACAGACCATACCACTGAGGAAGGACTGAGGAGGGAAATGTTCCTCTGTCTCAGCTTTCCTCTTTTTGCCCTGTTCTTTCCATATTCACACTGTTGATTTGGCCCCTTAACATCAATTTTTTTAAAAGCAGGAATGTTGATGCTGAAGTTGCTTCCAGTGGCCTCTTAAATCGGGCTCTCTGATATTAGTTCGCTGTCTACATTCATTTCAAATTGATGCTCTTTCCCTGTTTTCTATAATTATTCCCTTCAATTTTTGCTGTTATTACATCATTTGTGGATATGCGACCGAATTCTAGATCAGCATTCCTATTCTGAGAAGCAAATTCTTCACTCACACTTGCCTAGACTCTACCTGTTTTATGGGGATGCATACTCTGGTGTTATTTTTACATTCTTAATAAATGTAAAGAACTGAAAATCTGCTGCTCTTTTTCATTGCATGTAGTCACATGTAGACACCTCAGATGCTGTTTACAGTGTTACAGATAATTTTTCCGTAATTAACAAAAAGATCACAGGAAGTGAAAATGGTTCACTAGCAATGAAAGTGCAAGTGAGTGTTAATGGATTCCTTTGAGATTTACTCACTAGTCCTAATTCTATGAATTAAAATGCAGAAGATAAGTTTAGAGTTAAATACTGTTGTCTGTTAATTGCAGCATTGCTACTTGGATTCACAGTATAGTACTCTACATTGTATGGTCTTGTATTATGAAGTTTAGATTTACACATTTTCCATATTGGTAGTTTAAACAGCAGCTATAAAGACACTTGACAGTAAAATACACTGTTCTTAGTGTATTAATTAATATATTAGAAGATAGTGATGTGAAAAATGATAGCTAATAATAAAGCTAGGCAGTAAGTTAAGCTTGACTTCATTTTTTAAGCTTTCACTTTTAAAAATGAAATCTTTGTCCAGGTTAGTGTTGCCAGAAGCACTTTAGCCAAAACTGACCAACCCTGCCAACATCAGCCTGAAAGCTGAGGAAACAAAAGTCCATTTTAATCTAATGCACTCTAACTAAAAGTTGCTGCATTCATCAGGTGAACAATTTTCATTACATGATGTTGATGGAGCCCTGCGATTGACTGGTGACCAGTCCAGGGTGTACACCGCCTCTCGCCCGTAGTCAGCTGGGATAGGCTCCAGCTTCCCCGCGACCCTGACGGATAAGCGGTATAGAAAATGGATGGATGGATGGATGTTGATGGACTCACCTTTCCCATCTTCTTCCATGCTTAGATGCTTTCCAAAGACCTCAGTAATCACTAGTGTAAAGATTCAAGACTTCACTCTACAAAACTTCAAATGAAAATGAAAGCACAGACACACATGTACAGTCACACTGGTTTTCACATACCTTATTGCCTTTGTTGTACTCATACTGAAGAAGGGGGGAAATAAGCCAACTGTGTTGTTTCTGTGCCACATTATACTTTGTGAAGCTGAATCTTCTTGACTGGTCTTTTATGTTAAAGTATTAATCAATGTTGAGATTGGCTCTATTTGGTAGTGACTGTAACTTTGGAAGTTATTCACTTTGTCTTCCTCAGGCTGCTCAATTCATGTTAACTTCATCTGAAGTTTAGAATCAAAGAACAAAACCCATGGATTTGTCCCTCATTTTTTAAATTCATATTTGAAGGGAAAGTTTTCACAGCCAATATGGGGAAAGGAAGCAGTTGCAACCACTTTTAACTGGAATATGAGTATAATTTTAAGGCCCACGAGAAAAAATGTCAACGTATTCTTTCATGTAATGGTTTAAGCATCTCACAAACAGCCCAGTGACACTAGCAAGCAATTTAGTTGACTGATAAGTGATGCTAACAGTGTTGCACACTGGAATATAAATGTGCATTAACTACACACTGTACATCAGAGAATCCAGGGGTCGCAGTAAAATGAACCATGTTGCACTGCTGAAATTTCACTGGTACTATCAACAGCTCTGTTTGATTTATGACTACAAATGTGTTTTCCACCTGGGATAACAAGTTTGAATTTTAAAATGAAAAAATCCTGAGCAAATGTGGTATTATTCTGAAACATCTAAAAGCAGGAAAATATTTTTTTTCATGTAGACTTCACCCTCCGTGTCTAGTTGTAAGAACCACAACAACACTTATGCCATTTTATTGATTTATTTATTTTTATTAACCCAAGTGTATCAGCATCTATAACAAGTGTTTAGCCAACAGCTGTTTTAATAACCAAAGACTCTCTCTCACATACAAACAAAGACATAGGCAGAGTCCTCAGGCGTAGTACTGAAGGTTAGCCTTCTTCTTGGCTTGGACCTCAAGGATTCCCTCCATGTAATCTTCATGGTTCAACTCTGTGGCCCCACGGCGCAGCGCAATCATACCTGCCTCGACGCACACA
This sequence comes from Scatophagus argus, assembly GCF_020382885.2. Classification (NCBI taxonomy): domain Eukaryota; kingdom Metazoa; phylum Chordata; class Actinopteri; family Scatophagidae; genus Scatophagus; species Scatophagus argus. Next base: position 12,915,934 of record NC_058493.1, read on the forward strand.
GCTTTGCACTGGGCTCCATTGAAGTCATCGGTGCAGCGAGCCAGCTCCTCGTAATTGACGTCAGGACTTACGTTCATCTTGCGGGAGTGAATCTGCATGATGCGAGCTCTGGCCTCTTCGTTCGGCATGGGGAACTCGATCTTTCTGTCCAAACGGCCCGAACGGAGCAGCGCAGGATCCAGGATGTCCACTCTGTTGGTGGCCGCAATCACCTAAAAAATAAAAATGTAGCATATGTAGTTACACTGTAGTCATCATACTGTAAAGTAATGCCACTGTGGTAATTAAAAAGATAGGAAAGTTGGTGCTCAATTTTTAGAACATGGTGATTTTAGGTTTGTAAGTATATCATGTGATATAGTTATATCACATGATATACACACAAAATACACACGATAATACTTGTGTACTTTGTGCTGTGTGTGCATGTCATCTTTAAATTTTTTGTCTGCTGACTTGGTGTGCTATTCCCTGAATAAAGAACAACGTAATCTAAATATGAAGAAAAGTAGTCACACTACGGTTCTCACACCTTGACAGATGTTTTTACATAGTTCTTTTTAGCATTTATTCATTTTATGTTTAATACATTTTGAGTATTAAGTTTTGTAGTTATCAACAAGGCCTGCTGTACGAGGCTCACCAGTGCCAAACAGTGTCTAAAAAGTGCCTTGCCATTTTCTATTGTAGTGACTTTGGATATTACAGTTACCTACTGGAAATACTGCATTACAATAGATTGATACAATTTTCTGATCTCACATGCTCATTTTTTTTTACATTTCTACACCTTCTTGTTACTGTTAATATGACAGAGTCATATTTTGATAATGTGATTATTATTTCTCAAATACTTGTGAGTGTCAGTTGATGGTTACTGTTTGACTTGATTCCCGTCCGATGAACATCAACCAGACAGCCAGGCGATACACGCTGCATACAAACACACAAAGTGCTTAAACTGATTTTTGTGGCAGCATCTTTACCTTGACCTGCATGTTGGGCTGAAATCCGTCCAGCTGGTTGAGCAGCTCCAGCATGGTCCTCTGCACCTCTCTGTCTCCTGCCTTCTCACTGTCAAACCTCTTGGTTCCTATGGCGTCCAACTCATCGATGAAGATTATGGATGGGGCTTTCTCTTTGGCCAGGGCAAAGGCGTCTCTCACCAGTTTGGCTCCATCTCCGATGAACATCTGGACCAGCTGTGGACCTGCCAGCTTCAGGAAAGTGGCCTTGGTCTGAGCAGCGCAGGCTCTGGCCAGGAGGGTCTTCCCAGTTCCGGGTGGTCCATACATCAGGACCCCTTTGGGTGGCTGGATTCCCAGGTTCTCAAACTTCTCCTTGTGGTTCATGGGCAAGACAATGGCTTCCACCAGCTCCTGGATCTGCTTGTCCAGCCCTCCAATGTCGCTGTACTGCTCTGTGGGGCGCTCATCTACCTCCATGGCCTTGACTCTGGAATCGTACTCAGTTGGTAAGGTCTCCAGGATCAAGTAGGAGTCTTTGTTGACTCCCACCAGGTCTCCGGGCTTCAGCTTCTCGGCGTCCACCAGCCCGATCACGGGCAGGAAATAGGTCTGTCGAGTGGAGGTCTTGATGACGGCGCACTTTCCTTTTCTTTGAGAGTCCAGATCCACATTAGCCCCGTCCTCCTCCTGGTCGTTAGGGTCCACATCCAGCAGCTCGATCACATTGGACACAAGGTACGGCAGAGTTTTGTTCACCTTTATCTTCTCCGTATTTTCTTTGATTTTATCTTTCATAGCTTGCAGCTCGTGGGTCACCCTCAGCACTTCGCTCTTCATGATCTTTATCTCGCTGTCGAGGAGACGTGTCCGCTGAACTATCTCCTCTGTGGACATTTTTAACACTTCTTCACCGATCCCATCCTCCACTTCGTCCCAAACTGATTTGTCACTCAGCGACGCCATCTTTGCTCTGTCTGCGGTGCACTGTGACACAGGAGAAAAAACGTTCTACTTCCGGAAGTAGTCGATGACGCTGATGAGCGCCGAAGCACAAGACCGGGGATAACAGGGAGCTCAAGCCAAATTAATTTCGTTCGTGTACCATTTTGAACTGCGTGAGTGTGAGTGTAAGTTCACAGGAAATGTCATTTGGTGCACTGGCAAATGTGGAAGTTATTTGCAACTCTTTCTAATCCACAAAGTCGCTGCTTTCGCCGTGGTCACAACGCGTGTGACTTATGGCTTCATGTTGGCTATCATAGTGTCGCTAATATTAGCTCTGCAGCTAAGTTCAGTTAGCCAGTCTGTTGATATGTCTCATTTTAGAGGCTGTCAAGACATTCTTCTGGGAGACTACTTGGTTGTAGATTACATTCTTCATTCGTATACAAAATCTTTAAAAGGACACATAATGCATAGTGGCCTAATTACTGGACGAGCTAAAGTGGCGTTAACGTTTATTAACGTTAAAGCTAAATGTGGTTAGCAAGTGAATATGTTCGCGCCACAGCTGCACGAATTTGGCTTAATGTCATTTGCATGTCTCTCACTCAAGTTTGATGATGCGCGGTGATGAACACTTACGAGTTTGTTATATGTTGAATAACCTTGTTTCTGCTTATCTTTGCAGGCAGGACATAACTGCCGGATAGAAGAAACAAGAAGAGCGTGAGTCTGTAGAGCCCCATTCACTGTGGTTTTTGAGTATTTCTCGGCTGTAATATAGACTCAAGAGGCACAGCTTTGAGGCACTTGCTGTCTAAGCTTGTCAAGACTGTTATTTCCTGCTCTTGGGTGGCAGTGAACTAACGTGAAGCTGAAGAGATGGACCAAAATAACAGTATACCAACCTTCCGGGGACTGGCCTCCCCTCAGGTAACAATGGTTTCAGTTCTTTTATTGTTAAGACATGTTAAACTGAAATTACCTTGTCAACAGCATGCACTCCCTGCTTACCTTCAACATTGTCAGATTTACCACGTCACACTCTAAACTCAGTGTTTTTACCCAGCATTCCCAGAGCTTGATGGCACTGCAGGAGACCAGCTTGATCCTGCTTCACTCGAGCTCCCAAATGCTGATCGATCCTAACTTTATATTTTTTGATGGTGTGTCCTTGTGCAGGGTGACATGACCCCAACCATGCCAATGTTCAGTCCCATGATGCCATACGGCTCTGGCCTGACACCCCAGCCTGTCCAGAACACCAACAGTTTGTCTATATTAGAGGAACAGCAGCGGCAACAACAACAGCAGCAGCAACAACAACAACAACAGGCACAGCAGGCAAACACAGGTACAACACACTTCTGTCAGCCTCCTCTCCAGCCTTTCCCAGCATTATGAGGTGAGATCGTAGTCTCATCTCCTCAGTTGGTGTCTTCCCCGTTTATTCACAGAAAATAAACTTGATTTTTAACCATAGGGAAGTTTATCATAGGAAAAAAACTTTGTGTTCTCCAGGTCTTCCTGGAATGTCAGGGCAGACCCCTCAGCTTTTCCATTCCCAGACAGTAGCAGGCTCGACGACCACAGCACTGCCGGGCAACACTCCACTGACCCCCATGACCCCTGTCACACCGGCCACACCAGCTTCAGAGAGCTCTGGAATAGTACCACAGCTACAGTATGTCTGAAATGGAAAGATACTTATACCATATACTCATATTGATCAAGGGAAATTGTTTAGCTGGTACATGCTCTTAGTAAGTTGTAACTTTTTAAGTTTAGCTTACTATTCGATATCCCCATAGAAAACTTGAATGTGAGTCACTGACTGACTTTTCTTATGTTTCTCACTCAGTTCTTTATTTTCTCTTCTTCTCTTACTATTAGAAACATTGTGTCTACTGTGAATTTGGGCTGTAAACTGGACTTGAAGACTATCGCTTTGAGAGCCAGGAATGCAGAGTACAATCCAAAGGTAAGACTGCCAGACATTACTATGATCAACTTTTTGTTGCTTCACATTGTGACTTTTTTCAACTGTTATTAGTGGGCCTTAAAGGAAAATTTTCTTTTATTTCTACCGGGCATATTTCCCATAAATGTGACTGTTGAGGCTCTATGGGCACTCACCATCTACGTTGTAGAGATTTGGTGAAGTGTAGATTCACACAAGAGAACAAATATGGCGAGCTGCACAACTCTCCTACAGCCTCCCAGATACACTTAATTTTTACATGAATCATTTCATATCCTCTTCTCTGAATCTGACCTAAAATAAACTCAGAAAGTAGCCATCTTGAAGAGCCAGAGACGCTAACGGCTTGTTAACGTAAGGGACTGTGGGTTGCTGGGGCCAATTACTACAACAGAATTGTAACACTCTCTCTCAGCTGGCACACAAGGCTGAAACAAACCAGAATTTTTCCCTTACAGTTACAAGAAATGACTTTGATGATTCCCTGACGTTTCCTCTTTTGCCGTCATCACTGTAACAGTTACTCTCATATATGAGAATTAGCAAAACTGAATGGGGGGAAGAATGTTACCAGCGCTGCTGACTGTAATACCGTTACTACCCTCTCCTCTTCTTGTAGCGTTTTGCTGCGGTCATCATGAGAATACGAGAACCCAGGACCACTGCTCTGATCTTCAGTTCTGGGAAGATGGTCTGCACTGGAGCCAAGAGGTCAGAATGCAGATTATTTGCTGATCTTTCATGTGCTGAAGTTCAAAATAAATGCCAGATTTTCAGTGTGGTGTTGTCTGATGTAGGGATGCTAGCCTTTCCTTTCCTTTCAATGAAATGTTTTCAATTTTGTTTTCTTGTATCTCATGTCCTCGCTTCTGTTTTCTTTTTTTGTAATCTGCCTCACATCAACTCATCCTCTGTCTAGTGAAGAGCAGTCGAGGTTAGCTGCGAGAAAATATGCACGTGTGGTGCAGAAGCTTGGTTTTCCTGCAAAGTTCCTGGACTTCAAGATTCAGAACATGGTGGGAAGCTGCGATGTGAAGTTCCCCATTCGGCTGGAGGGTTTAGTCCTCACACATCAACAGTTTAGCAGGTAATTTTAGCAATTTCTTTTGTGGCTAAAGTCCTTTGTCACTCGTCTCTGCTGTTTATGAGCCACCAGCATATGGTGGCTGCATTATGAAGTCTTTTCCTTCTTACTTGAAATTGTTCTATTTTAATGACTGAGCAAATACTGCGACTGAAACAAAGTGATTTGTCTGTTGCAGCTATGAACCAGAGTTGTTTCCAGGACTGATTTACCGAATGATCAAACCCAGAATCGTCCTGCTCATCTTTGTTTCTGGGAAAGTTGTGCTCACAGGTAAACCTCCTTCTTCTCTGCTAATGTCTTCACTTTACTGATTATTAGGTAATGAGCAGAAGTTACACTGTGTCATAATTACAACCATGCAGAACAAGTTGATGTTGATTAGTTTGGAGCTTTTCTTGATTGTAACCAGTGTAGATGTCTTTCTGGGATCACAGAATACAGTGATAGTTTCTTGTTAGTTATCAACCATGCTGATGTATCGGTAAAATCCTTCACACAACCAACCTGAGACTGACTGGAAATTGATCTGTAGTTAATGGGTTGTTTGTTTTGAAGGTGCCAAGGTGAGAGCAGAGATTTATGAGGCGTTTGAAAACATCTACCCCATCCTGAAGGGCTTCCGCAAGACAACGTAGAACTGCACTCCCTGCTTTCACCGTCTCTCCAACACCATCTCTTTTTATTCAGATTATTTTTTTAATTCACGTGAAGCATCCTCTATTTGTTGACCTCTACAAGTGGACTGCTGTAAGGGCTGTTGTACAGACATGTGAGTCGTCCTTTTTTTCCCCTCCAGTTTTTCAGATTTTTTAGAAAATAGAATTTTTCCTCTTTTTTTGTGTGTGTGTTTTGATCACAACTGATGGTATATTTTACACACTGATATCACCATTCATTTGGAACTTTTTTTGTGTTTTTGATGAATGTTCTGCTTCTTCAGTTGTGGTGATCACATCGCTGATTGTACATAAGACTGTAAAGAAATGTAAAGAATCGCTGACTAGAAGAGAAGCAGTCTGACTGGGACTGTTTTTTGTCTTTATTTTAAACAGTTTTAAATAGTTTTGTACATTTGCATTTTTATTAATCATACGCTCAGTCCCCAATTTTTACCAAGACGTGTTCGATTATGTCAGCCACACATTCCTGTTAACAGTAGTTGCTAAGATTTTAGTTTGAGTGACCATTCATGCTTCACCAAATCAGTCTGCTTTCTCAGTTTCATCTTCAACGTTCAAATTAATTGCATCAAAGTTGATTTTGATATGAGATGTTTTATAGTTCAGTCTGTTAAGCAGTAACTGATGTTGGATGCGCTTAAATTTTGAATTGATAGTTAAACTAAATTGATCCAACTCTTTCTGCTAAAGCTCTCATCAGGTTGTTGATTAGCTCTTCAAGGGATGTGTCACTTTATGTTCCTGATGCATTTGTACTTAAGAATCAACCAGAAGTAAAACGTGATGAAAAGACTTTGTTGGTCTTAAAGCAGACAGCATTATTTTTAAACTCAGATTCTGCATAATAAATTCACTAGCACTGAAAGATGACTTGATGGTAGTAAACTGTGCATCATGTTGCCATGTTTATGTATTTTTTTAAAGTTTTCCTATCTATTGTGTTTTTGTTTTTTTGCCATTTAAAACTGTATTTAAAAGTTATCTTCCTAAGTATTATGTTTGAGCGTGGGGATGTGAATCTGGCTTGGTTGTCAGTGCTGTTAGCTCAGCCACGCTGAAAACGAGTTTACATTTTGAACACGTCTTGGTGTACTTATGGGTCACTGGCAACAATGACCTTTGGTTTCACCACCTGACGTTTGTAATTAATACTTCTCTTTGTGATTATGAGCTCAGCACTGACCGCTGGCCCTGTAACATCTAAATGCAATTCTCTTGAGATTGTTAATGTGCTGCACTGTGCATTAATAAATGTGTACATACTTAATCTAGTTTTAAGCTGCTTCTTTTACTGCAGAAAACTTTTTTTTAAATTTAATTATTTTCTTTTTGTCCAGCAAAGACCTAAGAAATGTGTCTCCTCAATATTTATCTATCTGACACAGCAAGAGTTCTTGTAAAAAGTAAGAGGAGTAGTAAAGAAGAAGCCCCACCACTGTGTAAACTGATATATTGGTGGCTTAGCACGGGTGTCATAGTGGGCTTACCACTCGTTCACAGCAAAATTCCCCACTTGATGTACATCAAAGCAGATTGCACAGATGAGCTCAGTCACGTCCGTGAGGCTCAGACCCAGTGTCTTCACTCAAATCAGATTTGATGTTCATCTGCAAACCCAGTATTTAACTGTGCTTTTTTGTCATCATCTGTCACTGAAAAATGCAGAATATCAGATTAACTTTCAGACAGCTTTATTAAAAACTTCTGTGTGATGATAAGGCACAGGGTCATATTTTCTGTTTATAAACAATCAGGTCAGAAGTATCACTGATGTTCTTATAACCAGATGGACGTTACAGGAAGCCATGAGCGCTGGGCTGCACCCAGAACCCCTCTTTAATGATCTGAACCTTTAGCTAAATTAGATGCAGAGTGAAATCACTCCAAAGTGTGATTAAATCCAGTGAGGGTAAAAACAGTTTCCTCAGTGTCTGAGTTTTCACATGCATCAGTGTGTCCTTTTCTCTGACCAGCAGCACACGTACATCATGTACGTTTAATCTGTGTGTGTTGTTCTGAGCTGAAGTCCTGTTTCCAAATGAACTCGGGACAGTACTGGTCATCACTGTGACAGCTGGCAGAGCATGTGTAGACAGCCAGCGTCCCCCAGTCAATACTGGCTCCTGTCGAGTCCACATTCAGACTGTTCAACAGCTGGGGCATCACCTAAAAGACACACACTCATGATTATTACATGTTTTTGTCTCTAGCAGATACACACACTGTGCAACAACAAAGAGTCAAGTATATAATCCAGAGCTCTGGATTGTTCAAACAAGAGTGACAAACGTTTTCAACTTTTTTGCATGTTTTCATGTTAATATCTGATTTTTAGGGTTTAATTTGTTTCATCTTCATGGGCAATTTTTATTAAATCACACAATTACACCTACAGTATATGTATTGCATGGTGGATGTACTGGACACTGAGATGGAAGAATAAAAACCTAAGCATGCCTCTTAACAGTTCAGATAGCTGAATGTTTGAGAGTAAGTGACTACCTGAAACTCAAAGGTCCTCTTGGCACCACAGCTGCATGGTGGGATATCCTGATCTGAAGGGATGTGCTGAGAAGAGACCCACAAGGGAGAGCCCTCTCGACTGTAACGCACCACCTGAACATAACAACACACCATGAGGTGGACACAGATCTGCACTGTGTTCATGTAAGTCTTGCACATAATGTTTAATTTTATTTACCTGGTGTGGTTCTGGTGCAGTCTTCTTTTTAAACCGTTGGAACACTTTGATGTCTTCAGTCTCATGCATAGCCATCTCCTCCAGATCTGTCTCTGCCAGGGCTGGACAGAGAATACAAAAGGAGGGAAAAGGCTTTAGAAAGCTGTGTCAATTTAACAGTTTTAATGAGAAAGAAATGATATTTCACAATTTTTCCCTTTAGTACATGTGACCAGTTGTCAAACATAACTGAAAGCTTACTGTCTGCTAAGGAGGGACAATCTGCACCCTCCTCCTCTCCTTCTCCTGCCTCCTTTGTGTCTTTCTCTTCCTCCTTCTCGTCTTGCTCCTCCTCCTCAGGCTCAGTGACCAGCTCAGACTCAGGGAAGAGGAAGGGGGAGGCGGTGACAATGGGAGCATCTACACAGACAGGCAAAGGACACAACACAGACATTAAGCCTTCCTTGTGGCAGGAATCCGACAGAAACTCTGTTGCTCTAAACTCATGATAAAATAAGTGGTGTATGGAGGGGAAAACACACATGTCCATTTTAAAGTCAGTGCAGAACACACACCTTGGCTGCAGCACTCCCTCTTGTGCGTGTGTTTCCAGTGGAGGGTCTGGTGGTGCTTTCCACAGTAGGTCACCGTGTGACAGCGGGAGCAGGCTTTGCTTCCAGGGCAGCCGCACACCCAGCAAAGCTTAACTCCAGACATGGGCAACACACACTGATGTGGCTCAGGGTCGCTGGGGGGTTCATCCTCTGAGAACGAAAGAGTAACAACAATCAGTGCACGTGTCCTGCCAGAATCATTCAGCTGCAAATTTTCAGTAGCTGACATTTCATGTCAAAAATAATGACCAAAGCTACTAAATTAAATACATAAAAAACATTAAAACTGACAAACGCTTTCGCTGGCAAAATACACAAACCTGGAGGAGGGTCATAAGGGTAGAACTCATTCCTCCTAGGTAGCTGACTTCTAAAAACTGAAGAGGAAGAACGAAAGAAAAAAGAAGCTGATGATGATGAAAGCAGAGAAAAGAGGTTCTCCTTTCCTGTGGCAATAAACATGGCAAATGACACAAACTGTACAGCAACAATACTGGCTACCTTTCATACAGCGGCTGTCGTTACATGTGTAGCACTCATAGGTCTTGCAGCAGAACAGAAAGAGTGTTCGGTGGAAACTTCTGTCCTGACCAGAAATTGGTGCATATACCTGAAAGGGAGATGGACAAGATAACTTAACAGAAAAGTTCCAAGTTATAATTAGGAGCAACACAAATGACACTGAAGCTGAATTTAATCCGATCTTGTCTGGTTTTATAATGAAGAGAGATGAGACAGAACTTCAGTACTTGGCTGATACAAAACTCAGCAGACTCTACTCTTACATTCATTGTCTAAAAGTCTAAAGTCCCTAAGACATGTTAATACAGGGAAAATTAAATTGATTATTGATCTATTCTAGTACCTACTATTTTGGTACTTGTACCAAAAATATTGATATATTCCACCAAAGCTGTTCTCTTGCATCTTTTTCCATTAGCCATCTTCTATGAAGCAGCTGCAGTGTTTCTCCATCACTGTCTGTCCCTCAGCGGTTCAGCTTCGTGACAGCCTTGTTCCAGTCTACAGGTTAAAACTGAGCTCTCCAGAAGCGCACTGGGGTATTATTTACGGTGTAAGGTACCCGCGGTTTCCCTCCCATGTCTGGGTCACTAACCTGCAGCAAGAAGGCCATTGGCAGATGGCATATCTCACACTCCAGTTCGGGCAGTGAGGGCAGGCCTCTCTCGCTGAGCCACGCCGGTTTCCCTCCGACTTTACTGGGAAACTGCGGGGACAGAAGCCGCCAAGGCTCAGCTTCCTCCAGGAAACCCAGAACTACCTCCGCCGAGGACATGTTTGTGTTGCTGGACGTAATAGAGAGGAGGTTATCTGTGTCAACAACTACTGTCCAGATGAAGCTAGTCTTTACAGACTGTCACAACACAACACATGAAGCCTCGGTGCAACTCAGAAAAGTGTCCGTGAGGAAACACCAAGCAGCCGCTGTTTCTTTCCGTTTTCCTCGTGCTCTCACTCTCTGGTTACACAATTAAGAGTCGTCTGGATTTATAAGATAACGTGAGGAAAAGCATGATATTTAGTCGCTCGCCGGAAATTCCAACCATAAAAAATTTCTTTTGGAAATACGATTTTATGACTATGTGCGATGTGTCTTTTTCACTATGTCCACTAGATGGCGCAAATATCCTACCAGTGAGGCCTACTTGAGTAGAACATTGAATATTTCCATTTCTCTATATTTTACATTGCACACCAGAATAATATATTGTTATTAACTACTACGGCTGTATTTAGCTGTTGCATTGCAGATTAAAATTTTTTATTCAATTTGACATTTGTTTTTTATGAACTATAATGCATTGTAACAGAGTTATGAGATAAAGTAGCTAACATTAGTACCACTCACTTACCACCACACTGAAATGAGATCATTATGTTTCTCAAACGTCAATAAATATAATATAATATAATATAATATAATATAATATAATATAATATAATATAATATGTAATAAACAGTAACAGTAAATAGTAACAAACTACAGTGGCTAAGAATTTTTTTGAAATTCCAGATGTCCAAAAAACAGGATTAATATTTAATTATCCTGCTGATTTAAATTACAAAAAGCAATTATTATTATTGTCTCGATGACTCTGACTCTCTCTCTCTGACTCTCTCTCTCTCTCTCTCTCTCTCTCTCTCACACACACACACACACACACACACACACACACGCGCGTCGTGATGTCATCTGAAGGGGAGTTTGGGACGGGTCTGTCTGTCTATTGGACGACTGGCCGGACACAGACTGTAACAAACGGCAAACGTTAATTGAATCCCCGCTCTTTCAGTCGGACATTGATTCACGTTTAAATGAACCATGGCGTTTGAAATGGACACAGCCTCACTTGTCGGTGTGGGTGAGCAGAAGTTTGAACTTTTTGTAATTGGACCATGAAAACCAAAAGGAAGCGACAACTAACAACTAAAAAAAGTCAGTGGACAACCCGCTCTGTAACCCGGCAGATAACGGAAGAATGGACGATGTGAAAACTGGCCCAAACCGGGACTGAGCCTCCTGCCCGGGTCTCCCCCAGCTTTATGTCACCCTCCTCTCCGTGCCAGATGCCTCTGCGGGGCGATGGAGGCTACAAGCCGGCACCGGTGTCCCCTGCTCCGCCCGTCCCACCGAGGAGGGTCCGGAGCCGGGACACGGGCTCCGGTAGGACGCGGCGGTCCGGGGCAGGGGCAGGATCAGCGGAGAGTCGGGTGAAGTGTGTGTTGGTGGGAGACGGCGCTGTGGGGAAAACCAGCCTGGTGGTCAGCTACACCACCAATGGATATCCCACCGAGTACGTCCCGACTGCGTTTGACAACTTCTCAGGTAAAGGATGGAGTATCAAAATGATATGATATGTGATCAGATCAGCACAGCTAGATTAATGAGCACACTTCAGGAGGGACTGAAACAAACACTACAGGCCTACTCAGGAGCTTCCTGAGATATTTAATTAAGATGCTCTACAGAAGCTTCAGACATTTTATCAGTTTATGGACCAGCCATCACCAAGTTTTTGAGCAGGCTAAATTGGCTCATCTTTACATTACAGTTTGCTTGAGTTTAGTTTATCTCGACCATCAATCCATGAAGTTGTGGCAAACATGTTTGACCTTTTGAATGACTTAAACAACCGCTCAGTTATCAAAGAATTAATATATATAATGTATACTGTTCTGTGGACTGACCAAGACTGTGTGGTTGTTGAAAGAAAAAGAATTAACTATATGTCTTTTTCAGTGAACAGTACTGTATCTCATGGTGTGTGTGTGCGTGTGTGTGTGTGTGTGTGTGTGTGAATGTGTGAGTAGCAGTGGTATCTGTGGACGGGCAGCCAGTCAAACTACAACTCTGTGACACAGCCGGGCAGGTCAGTGATCTCAATACGCAAACACACAAATAACAACACACACACACACACACACACACTTCATTTCCTGTTGTGCCTTCACCAGGAGGAAGTGATGAAGAGAGAACAATCTTCTTTCTTTCTTTGTTTCTTCCTTACATTCTTTTCCTCATAGTTTAAGTAGTGTACTGAAACACAAAGTGTTGTTTGATGTGGCATTTTTGGCTTCACTCAGTCACTGAAAGTGTAAAGCTACACAGAAAAAGTAGTTTAAGTTGGTAGCTTTTTCAGTTGGAAACTTCCAAAACTTGACATCTGGTGTTTGGTCACAACAACTCAAAAATGGGATGTGAATGCGGTTAGAGTTTTCATATCAAGTTTTGCAGTTTATGTCTTTGTGCTGGTCACCATTTCATATGATAGAAGAGAGACTACTTGGTTTGAAACATGGTGGGGCAGGTGTCATAAGTAACTGGTAAGTCCCAAACTGAAAACGTATTGTAACAATAGATGTTTGTCTCAGTTAATATTAGCTCTCTGTCCAGGAAACTGTCTGGTAGGTCTTTCCCTGGAGCAATTCTCTGGCACACAGGAAGTGATGCATTTTGAGTCTTCTACTTGCGGCATGTCTCAAATGAATAGAAGACAAAATGTCTGACTTAGAATGAGGTAAATCAAGTAAAACACAAACAGAATTTAACTGTACTTTAACTGTACTCGCACATTTTGTGTGGAGAAACAGTGCTGTATCAGTGTGCTTTCAGATATGATGACAGAGTGAAAGGGCGGATCACAGGCAGAGGAAGGAAGGATGGAGTGGGAGATCCAGGGGAGAGACGGGAAGTCAGGGAGGAGAAAGGAGACATATCCTCATAGCTAAAAACAGATCACTCACTAGCACCAGTTGTGTTAGGCTAAACTGGATCGACGGGATGTAATGCTGTCTTGATCTCTCCCCACCTCCCCAGGATGAGTTTGACAAGCTGCGACCCCTGTGTTACACCAGTGCAGATGTGTTCCTGCTGTGCTTCAGTGTTGTCAGTCCCGCCTCCTTCCAGAACGTCCCAGAGAAGTGGGTTCCAGAGATCCGGAGACACGCCCCTTTTGCTCCGCTCGTCCTCGTTGGGACGCAGTGTGACCTTCGAGAAGATGTCAAGGTGGAGGAAATGTATTCTGTGTCCGATTCTGATGTTTCTTTCCATTTCTCCCAGTGGTTAGTGTTTGTGAGAATTAAAGGCATAATTAAAAAAAGCTCTTTAAGTGATGAGAAACAGATAAAAACTTCATACATTCAGCAGCTCTCAATGGGTGGGAGGAACAAGCATCAGCATTCTGGAAATACTTGCTCAGGCTGACGATTGGTTTTTCTTTGCGTAGAGGGAAATTTCAGCTGTCAGTAGCAAATTTAAAGATACAGCACTTTTGCATGATGCTTACCGAATACTCATATTTTCAAATATTGTTTGGAATTGATGGTAAAAATGACTGCAGGTGTTTCCTATCTCCTTGACCATTAAATCAGAAATTTCAGAAAGAAGATCTACAAAGCGTATTAACATAAGTGTTGCCTTGTGTCTTTAGGTTCTCATCGACCTGGCTAAGTACCGTGAGCGACCTGTGGATCCAGCAGATGCCCAGGACTGTGCAATGGAGATTGGAGCTGTGGCCTACGTGGAGTGCTCTTCATTGACCCAAAAGAACTTGAAAGAAGTTTTTGACACGGCCATACTGGCCAGTCTGCAGAACTGCAGCTCTCATAAGCACCCAAGAGGGAAACAGAAACGACGGAAGAAGCAAAGACAGACGCCGGACAAGGTGAAGAGTCTGTCCAAGTCATGGTGGAAAAGGTACTGTTGTGTAGCCTAGTGCAGATCTGCAATCAATTTGGATCTTGATGTCCAAGACGCCGATTCCCTAATGACTTTAGCCTGGTCTGGATTCACCTGGGTTTGGGTTTTGCCTGGACTCACTTTCACTTTGGGTTTCTGTCTAAGGTAGCTTGATGTTGAGCAGGACCTTGACTGGACTGTGGTTTTGAACCAAAGTAAGACACTCACAGATCTAAAAAAAAAAAATGTAACTTTGTTTTTGTTCAAAGAGGAGATTTAGTCTTATTGTGGATGAGATTTACTACTGAGCCCAGCCTGGTTCTGCCAGCACCTGCTCTGAAAATACAGCAGTCCTGCCGTGCCCTTTCTCTGACCTGATTTGAACCTCATCCTGCCTCCAGTATAAGCCCTCAGCAGGAGTACCTGCCTTTCCTGGAGTTAAAACTGGTATGAACCAGAACCTTTGTCGGTCTAGCAGAAGACCCCCTCCATGTCACTGTGGATGTGACAGTGTTGTTTAGACCGATCCAAATTTGAACAAGAGCATAAACTTTGTTTTCTCATCTGTGCTAAACACAACGCAGTGGACAAGTGTTTAGTCTGCTGTTCTGATAAAAACCTTTCCAACTGAGTATTAATGTGATGTGGATTGGAGGGGACTTCAATGAAACTGTATCTAAACTTAGCCTTTTATCTAACTTGTTTCTAGCATCTAACTGGTTTCCATCGCTCACGATTAGGAACCAAACTTTGTCCTTTTTTACATAGGAAGCAAAAAAGCTTTTTGGATTTTCTGACCCTGACATGGTCACTGGACATCATTTAAGTCAAAACTTGTGGTTTTGAGGTCTGGTCTGGCTTTTATTGTGATTTTCTTCATGTCCTGCCACTGTTTGGTCCAGGATGCAGCCGGACAGTGAATACATTTGCTGAGGATCAGGCTTTAGGATCATATCATATCTTACTTAGGAAAAAAACAAAAAAACTGAATCAAGTGATTGATGATGATTTAGCCATTCTTGCCTTAAACATTTTTTCACTTCAGTGAGATTTCCAAAAATAGATGAAAAATTGTACCTGCTGCATACCTCAGTGCTAGCAAAAGGTTCAGTCCACCTGATGAAAACACATAAAGCGTTGTTGTATATTTACCAGTCAGGTTTCCTTTGATAGCTGGTGAATCATGGACTTTTCCACATTATACTTTAGGACTATACAGTCTGCACTGTATTAATGTAGTTTAGCTGAACAAAAATGTTTGTGCTGTGGTGGTGCACTGCAGACTGGCACTTGACCATAATCAGGCAGAAGACATTTTAGTGTTTTTCTCCCCTGCATCATGATCAAATTGTTCCACAAGCCACAACTTTGCTCAGTATGGTCACCAGGTGACTTCTATAAACAGTTCAGTCTAAACCTGAAAATACCAGGATGTGAAACTTTCATCCTGTCAACCAGTAACTTCTAACATCTGCAGGCACACATTGGAAGGCAGGCAAATACCATACTGGTTTCAGATATTTGTACTGCTTGATGTGTGTTTGATTATCTCTCCAGAGACTTCAGCAGCCTTAAGTGTGAGCGCTTAACAGGATTACATCAACCAAGTACTCTTTACGTGTGTTCAAAACTACCACATGGATTTAGTTATGTGTTTGTGTAGTTACAGTTAGGAAATAACTCAGAACAAAATGAAAAAAACCTGCAAAGTTGGGTTTTTCTCTTTGCTCTTCAATGCAACTGTGTATCTAAGACTGTGAAGTTTGAAGTATGTACATATCCAGTGAAACCTTTTCTTAGCAGTGATTGAGTTTGTTGCTGCATTTGTGTCCTTTTACTCCAAATTTCATCTTCTTCTCAACCACAGTGGTAGCCACTGAGCATTTCTATCATTCAGCCTCTGAAGCCTGCTCTCTCTCTCTCTCTAAGTAGATTTAGTTTCCTACGTTGGAAAGCAGAAATAAAAAGTCAAACTAAAACGCAAACTGTGTGGCTATCAAACTCTCAGCTGCCACACCTTCCTTTGTACATTGTAGTTACTACAACAAGAACAAAACCCAATGATTTATTATTTCTCAGCAGTGCATCTGAATGACTCTTTGTTTTAGAGTCACTGCAACAGAAAGGAAAAAGGGGGCAACTAGTGTGCAGTCTGTAATTAATTTAATGCAGATCTGCCATAATTTAGTTTGTATGCAGCACAATGGTATATATGTATATTGATCAGGCATAAACATAAAAAGGATTCCCACTCTAAACTCTTTTCTATCTAAACTATGACCTAAGCCCCACAGGGCCAAGTCAAACCTTTGTCTGAGTAGTAAACTGAAGGCCACAGTTACTCTGTTTTGGAGGTGGTTTTAGTAAATCCTGGGTTGAGGTGTGGGGTAAAAGCCCTGTTAATGTTCTGATCTGTTGTCTTCCTTACAAGTCAGCTAGCATTACATTTTTTTGTGTGGTTACAAGTCATTTCTCTACTGGTGTCAAATGGAATTGTGCCTTGAAATTTAATGAATAATAACTGCTTTTACATTTAAATGTACTGTGAAGAAAAGATGTCTATTAGGCATACAGGATATGTTTATGATAACATGTTCATTCCCACAAACTGACATTAAAGTCAATTAAAATGTTCACAGTCTGACATTCATGCTGTGCTTTCTGTCAGCCTGAACTATGAAGACTTTTCTGCAGAAATGTCTTAGTGCAACCCAAGCTGACCAGCTGGTTTTCCTACAGTCTAGCTACTGCTTGTGTACTAATACATGTGTGTACAGTGTTGTTCTCTCAAAGCAATCTGTGACCTTCATCTGAAATATTGAGTTTAGGCCTGAGTGTATAACTGTGACTCCTGATTCGAAGACCGTGTCTCACTGGAGCTGTTTGGTAGTTGATATTACAACTGCGACTGAATGGGTTCACTGTGCCGACATTTAACTCAACAAATGCATTGTTTCTTGCTGGGGAAAAGGCATAATAACTTGCTTGTCTAGCTGTTTGTGTGCAGTCTTGGCTGATGGTGGATATAAGTAGGGTAAAGGTCACGCAGACCTTTATGATAGCTGCCATTTCCTCTGTCAGGTCACTGACATTTATGGACAGCATAGGAAGTTTCTCACCACAGTAGTTTTGTTTGCATGCAGCATGTGATTCAGACCTGCATTGATACTGAGATAAACTTAACTTAACTTTAAATACACTAAAACATGAGTGATATCCATCAGTTATATAAGATAACAGTATCTTGCATGTCTCTGATCAGGATTTGAAAATGACTCATCTCTTTAGCCTTTAGCAACACCTTTAATAACTGCCTGAACACCAGTACTAATGTTATGTGCAAAAACATGCACAAGTAGACCAAGTAGTCATAAAGCTGGCTGACTCAGCGATGTTAGCTGCATAGCAAGTTAGCAAACACGGGCCAACAAAAGCTACTGGTCATACAGATCCAGTAAGGCTGCAGCAGTAAGACCCCTGTCTGTACCGAGCTGAACGATGGTGCATCTTGGTGCTTCATCTTTTCATGTGTAATACTCATACTGTGTTATTTCTACTTTCCAGTTACACTGGTCTTACTTTAATGGGTTAACTGCTTTTCAGGAGTCGGTATTGGCTGGTTGACTCACAGCTGTGTGTGTGTCCTGTATGACAGGTGAACGACTTTGAAATGTGGAACAGATGGATCTCTGAAAGTGAACTATTGTGTATAAAGGCAGTCAGAGAAGAGACATGATGCTGACTGTCCAATAGGTAGACACAGCATCATGCTGTCAAGTCAGTGTTGACAGACTTCAGTTATTGTGATTAATATGGTGCTGGAATTGGTTTTCAAGTTGAGAAAAGTGGATTTGATAAAAGACAGTTTTACTGCTAATTAATCTGTACAGATGATGCAGCTAAATGAGTGACTCATTGAGTCAAATACAAAACATGAGTAAGCAGTGACTGAAGGGATAAAACAGCCTTTCAAACTGGGCAGAGTCTGGGGACAAAATGAAGTGTGTCTGCACGTGAATGGCTTAGGATAAGAAGCAAATCAGTTTTCAGTTGTTTTACACTTAACTTCAATAGCCACACATGCCTTACTGTTGACTGCACAAGAATATCCCATAAAGGTCGCAGAGTTTAAACAAAAGCAGACAGGCCGGGGACACAGACAGAATGGTTCATTCTTGAGATTTAGTTGTTTTATTGAGGCTGATACCCTTAAAGCACACCTGATCTCACTCACATGAGACATCAGCTGAGAACTTTTTCTTAGGAAAACCAAACCACTCAGTGTGCATGAAACATCTCTGTGTTTTCATTTTTCCTGTATGTAAAAACATTGTAGGAGAGAGCACACCGTTACAATCTGCTCACACTGAATTCTCTGTTTGACTGAGGACATCCATCACTGAAAGATGTGTTTGTACAGAAGTTTTATACCCTGAGAAATAAAGAGTATTTAGTATAATACATGCAGTGTTCTGTTGATTTTGAGGCTTGGAGCTCAGTGGTGGGACTGGGAATGTGTGTGTGTGTGTGTGTTTGGTTAAATATATAGCTCCTGGACATACGTGAGCTCTGACCACTGCTATACTGGGAGAGCCCACAGGCTGTAACAGAGGTCTTTCTTTTTTTTAGGTTCATACATGAAGACAGAGATTGTCTGTATCATATTACTACACATCTGTGTCTGCTCACCAGCACTATTTCATGAATTTGACCAGAACAAGATTTTGTTAACGCTGCACTACAAGGACCACTGTCATAGTATAATTCACCAACAGTTGCTGTGTAAGTCATCTGAAGTTGCAGCGTAATTTTGTTGTTTGAATCAGTACATATAAAATACTCATGTGTTCCTACTAGGTACATTAATGTAGGTACAGCAGAACAAATAAGTAACAATTTGGTAAGCGTTTTTTTATTTACTGGGTACCTAAAGTGCATTTTAGAAGAAAGGAGAAACAAATGATGCTTTAGGTATTTTGTACTGGGTATCTATACTGTACAGTACCATGGTATAATGAATTTCTCAGCTGTTAGGTAAAAAACAAACTGACCTTTCGTTGTGGTGGCAACCACATGATGAACTAACCTTTCTCAAGTGCAAAGGCTTGTTATATATATATATATATGTATATATAAAAACAACACATGAATGATGAATGTAAGTTGTTATAACCACTTAACGCGGTAAAGTTTAAAACTGATCCCACAAACAAACTTGTAAAAATAATAAAAATAATATAAGTTACATTTGGCTCAGTAATTACTCTCAAGGAGAAAATGTTTTTTTTACCAGTTACAATTATTAGCTTAATATTATGTCATTTTACCTAAATTATCCTAGCAGCTGGCTGACTTTTTCTTACTGCTGGTTTGTGTCATTGTATCTCCATACTGAACTTCATGCTTGAATTTCAGCTTGTGTGCATGTTTTTTCCACCGAATGATGTTGAGACAGAAAAGCTAATGCTATGATAGCAGGAGTAATGGAACAACACAACACTAGATGACTGACTCCCTCAGAGACGGCTCCTCTTTGCCCTCAGTCAGCTGGGAATGTCTGCTGATGGATTCTCTACACCGAGTCACCTGATTGGCTCACGTCTGCATCGAGCAGAGGAAGTTCATGTTCAATAATGACTCTTTATTAATTAGTGAGAACATTTCAGTGTTTTTAATCCTGACAATAATGACAATGAAAGCCTTCCATAGCTGTGCACTTGCACACCCATTATGAGCTGCTGCAGTGATGGGTGAACATGCCTGTTAGGAGCAGAATGCAGTCCCAGGGTATAAACCCATTTATAACTTGTTGTGATTCCAAGTAAAATACATGTGCATAGTAAATCCCTGGATTGTGTGTGAGAAAAGGGAAAAATAATGAAACACTTCATCCATCCACATTTTATCACTATTCACTGCAACCTTTCAGATCTGTTTACCAGTACTGTATTCTACACCCAGTACTTAGAAAATACTCTACAGTTTTACACAATATAGTATCATTTGTTAATATAGTGTAGTATTATTTGTTTTAAAACTGGACAGTGCGCTTTGTGATAACAAAGTACAACAACGATGCTGTGCTCAGCTGATGCACATGAGGGGAGAAGGGATATGCGATGTGAGCGATGTTTCAGGGCATGACACACACGCACATGCACACACACGCACACACACACAGATGTCCACACACACACAGATGCCCACAGAAAGTCATCCAACTTCAGACTGGATCATTGTAAACAGACTCTCCGCTTCCAGGCCCTCATGGTTATGCAAGAGCTTTATTTTGAAGGCTGTCATGTGACATTTGCTTAGTGGCATGTCCCTGTTCCTGGAGGCAGTGAGTGGGTGTGTGTGTGTGTGTGTGTGTGTGTGTGTGTTGGCGGGGGGGGGTGACTTATATGTCTGGCAAACAAACTTCTTTGCTTTACCTGCCAACACAGAGTTCATAAGTACATAATGAGAAGACTAACTTTGTTGTGGTTACATCAGCTGCTCTGCGACTTAAGCAGTGCCAGGTCCCATTTACTGATAATATTCAACTGCTATTCTGCTCTATGGATGAACTGGACTCTGAGTGATACAAATTCTAGCTTGTTTTCTAGTAGTAATCATAATGACTAAATCTGCTGGGATAATAAGACAGGAAAAACTATAAATGATGTACAACAACCTCACAAACCTGGTAATAAATGATCACAAGAAAACAGAAAAGAATTAAATTAGTGAAACATAATAAACTTAGTTCACTGATGGACTGAACTCCACAACTGCTGAAAATCAGCACTAAGCACTAAGTATACGCAGCAGAGATGTGAAAGTTGATATGAAAGTTGAAATGTACTGTAGACCCAAAAATCTTTGCTGCATTTGTTCAAAATTGTTTCCACAGCTCTTTTATTACATTTTACCCCATCATTATGTCATGCTGCTCATGTTTTGTGCTTGTTTAGAACCACATATGTAACCACAACAGTTTGGCTGTCTATCCGAACTGTTTTCAGTCATTCACAGATTCATACCTGTCAAAATAAACAGTGTAAAAACACTGGTTAATCTGATAATGTGTAAAATGTTACATTATTTCACAATTTTATGATGTTGCAGTTTCATTAAAAACCTTTACAATATAGACACGTGTTTTATTATTATTATGGTGGTGCTCACACATGGAGAAGCAAGGTAACAATAAACAAATAACATTAGCTTCTTATAATGAAACATTACCACCACATGTGGACAAATACACACTAAAGAAACGCTGCCAGTACCCAAAGCAATAATCTGGGGCTCAGTTCCAGCCCATTTTAAAGTGTTACAGCCTCTCTCTGTCTCAGTGTGTGTGTGTGTGTGTGTGTGAGTGTTACATAACATAAAGGGGGGCCAGAGTGACATCAGTGCTGACTCTTAACAAGCAGAGCTGAAATACAATCTTCACTTTCCTAATAAGCTGTAAACCTAATTGATGTGTGTGTAGACAGCTGCTGCTGTGTGTGTGTATATGAGTGTGTGTGGGCGTGACACAGAAGAGAAGGTTAGAAGGGGGTGACAGATTGGAAGGAACACTGACAGATAAAGAAATTGACAGAAAGAGAAAGAAAACTGACAGAGAGCTGAAGCATCTCCTGCTAGATTAATATCTGACTACATTACATATATCATCATTACATCTCTATGTGCAGCAAATGTTCTGCAGCTTTAGAAGCACAGATCTTCACCTTACAACATCAGTGAGATCCTCAAGACTTAACCTTCATCACTACACCTGACCCTGACCCTTAACTGTAGCAACGAGAAACTAATTAGTATGATGTATCAACTTACTGTAGAGGGCACACATAGTTATGGAAGACTACTAGTATTAGTACTAGTTACTGGGTAATGAGAGAGGACTTAGTTACTACAGAGGATAATCATTTGTGGAAGATTTGCATTATTTTCCTCTTAAAAGAAGTATAAGAGGACACAAGCTTGATAGACTTAAAGTACAAGTATGCCTCAATGTTGTACTTAAGTACTGGCTGTGAGTACTTAGTAATACTTAGTTACTTTCCACCCCTTGGTATAATATACTAATGTAATGTACTCCTTTATTTGGGATTGCACAAACAGTGACACTTATGAACGGATCATTACCCATGGATTCATTACTATGTGCCAGTCGGTCCTCGCGTAACTCATCGTTATTTAATACTTCATCCAGGAAGCAAAGTATACAGGAATTGTTCCTGATTTGTATTGTATGGGTCCTGGTATCATGCTGGCTCACTGTCACAATTAGACAGAGCAGAGGTTGATTTTGAAAATATTAGCAGTATTACCTGTGATTTTCTTCAAACCAATGGGATGGTGTTTGGTGTTAACCTTAACGTTTTGCATTAAAAGATAGTCTTAAGGTGAGTCATGAGAATAAACAGATTTTCTTTACTCCACAGTGTGGTTAATACAGATTCAAACAGACTGACACACACTCCTGGTGACCGAGTGAAACTGCTGCCTGGACGTGCTTTATCTCTTTCCATTCAACTCTTGCGCTCAGACAAACAGACTTCTTCCTTCCTTTCCTTATCACTCTTTGTTTCTTTTTCTGTATTCTCCTGTCAAACACACTCCATCCCTCCCTCTCTTGGTCTCTCTCTCTTTCTCCCTCTCTCTGCCCCATTTTCTCATCACAACACCTCTTCCTCTCTGATTCTTGCTCCCCATCTCTGCAGGTTATCTTTTTTAATGACCCACTGAAGACTTGCTTGTGTTGTATTTGCGATGCATGTTGCTTGTGTGTTAGTTCAGAGTGTGTGCATTTACCGCACCCCTCAACACCTCCAACACATACGACACACATGAAAACATCTGTCCTGCTAACAACAGCTCGCTGCTATGTTTACAAAAGCACATTACTGTAAATAACACCACATACATCGCAGTCAAGATCAAAATGCACTACGTTTCCATATCCTCACCACTTCCCATACATATGAATAAACATGATAAGTGAAATGTCTGTGAAATGAGTGTGTTACAGTGTTTACAACATGTCTCAGCTTACAGCTTGAAACAAAGTAACTAGTAACAATAAATATATATTTGCTAAATATATACGATATTAAATACATATATTTTTGCAATAATTTGTAGTGTTAGACAAGACAAGGAAACAGATGATGGTATCACTGATGTTTTTGCTTAGTTATGTTCTTGCTTAATTAGTGTGTTGACCTGTAGACCCACAGAGGTGTTTTCACTTATTCTGGCTAATTACTTATTTTAACCATAAAGAGTTAGTCCCACCACCCCCAGTCTAACTCTGAACTAGGAGTCATGTTTCCACAATGGCACCCAAAGAGAGCAGTGACTCAAAGACATTGTTGGACATTCTTTGTTCTTCCAAGGTCTGAGCCTGACTGACACTGCACCACATGAGGATACAAGGAGTTTTTATTTGTCATTGCAGTCATGTACCTGTATATAAAGCAATAAAACAATGTTCCTCAGGGATGCTACATGGTGCTACATGAGGGACAACACATACTGAGTATAAAAAATAAAAATAAAAAAGGAAAAAGCAAAAATAAACCCATTTAAAATGAGACAGTGCAAATGTAAAATACAACAGTGGAATAGCAGTATAGAACACAGAATGGTACAATAAAATACGATACGGAACCATATGATGTTAAAGTGACAGAATGGGAGTTAAAGTAAGTGGTGTGCTATTAAGTTATGATTGTGTGCATGTGTGTGCATGTCATGCTAAAAAAATTATTTGCTCTCTTTGCTGAATTTTCCTACTAAAATGTCCCTGTAACCGTTGGATTTTTCCAGGAGGCAAACGTTTTCTGCTGGAGTAACCAGAGCTGATCGATTTGATGTGGTTGCTCATTCAGCCATGTCTTTTCAGTTTGGAAAACATCGAAATTTTGCCATAATTCACGGCAAATTAGTCCTGCTTAAGAGACCTGGGCAGATTTGTGCAAGAGATGACTTTACACGTCTCTCTCTGAAGTCTGACAATTAGCTTAATCTCAGCCATAGACAAAGTCTGTCTTTGTGAAACTGACCCCAGCTTACACTTACAGACCTTTTTTATGGCTGACATAGCACTAAAAACACAGGTGTAATAATAACGATTGCTCCGGTCAATTAAGTGTTCCAGTGAGCCATGACAGTGAGGCTGTGTGTGCAGTGGCAGAAACGTGGAAATTGGCTCACCTGCATGAAATACAGCCATCGTTAAACTTATTCATTACACCTGTGCTTTTCCTACCATGACATGTCACATGTCGCCAGTGAAAAAGGTCTGTTGTCCAATCAGTTTTAATGACCAAGGTGAGTAATGAGAAATGAAGTATGGGAACTTTATTCCACACAGATGGATTTACTTTAGGGGTTGTAGTCAGCTGCCATGTGTGATTGAGTTTCCTCTGGAAGTGATGACTCAAGTCCATGTTATATTTGATTTCATGTCCCATATGATATTTTACTGTATTATGTTACACTGTTGTATTATCAGTACTTAATCATATATGTTTCTGGTGCTCAAAGTTGTAGTGGATGGTGTATTCTCTGAATTTGCTGTCACTAATTGCACCACTATGTCAATTTACTTGAGACAGTACTTTGCTATTCACTGGTTTAACTGCTACACCCATTATAGGCACTGTCTGTATTTATACTTCCTGTCTTTTAATTTTGAGTTTAATTGGTATACTTTTTCTTTTTATTTCTAATTACTTATTCTTTTAGGGTTCTTTAATTTTTTGGGCAGCTGCTGATTTTTCTCCTCTTAGAATTAATAAAGACTTACAGAGCCTGATTGTACAGAATTAAACTTTTATTTAATTAAACTTAAACAGATCACAGATACTGGATTCTGGAGAGTAAACACCAGACCACTCAGGGAATATAGATGATCTGATGCATGGCATAGACTGTGGACAATATAAACTGAGGCTGACTGTGAATAAGGAGCAGCTTGGTGGTTTAGGTAATGAACTGAAGTGGGAAACTGAGTTGCTGGCAGTTTTGGAATAAGGAGGAGAAGTTTGTATGTATCAGAAAGATTAATCAGATAAAGCATGAGCGGAAAGAGGAGGATGGAGCAGCTGGTACAGCACATTTCTCAGCATTTTCATCATCTTAGAAATATTAAATTTAGCATTTCAAGTTTATGTTTGTAGTCTGTTGCAATGATTTCATTTTTGCAAGCTCCAGCATTCTCACTGGTTTAAATGCTCATACACACACTGACACTCACTCACTCACTCACTCTTTCTATCACACACACACACACACACACACAGTTGCCTTTCCGTCACTTTTGGGAACATTACATAGACTTACATTCATTTCCTGGAGGCTTAACCATAACAATAAACATGACTTGCCTAATCCTGACCCTTACTTAACCAAACTAACCTCAACCTAACCTTAAAGCAACTCTTCAACCTAATATTTAATGATCTACATTGAAGGTGCATTTTGTCCTCATGAGTAAGGTGGGTCATCACAATGTGATTGTGTCCCCACAACTTCTGGATTATGAGTCCACACACACACACACACACACACACACACACACACACACACACTCACTTCTGGGCTTCTGGGAAACAGGGATTAGTAACTGATACTGCGAGGTGGGAGAAAGCAGCCTCCCTCTGTGGCCTCTTAAACCAGATGTAACCAGCTGGCAAACACACACACACACACACACTCAGCTCCCAGTGACCAGGCTTGTGGCCAGAACTTTTGTCCTTTTCTCAACTGTGTGAGCTGACACATAATGTAGAGAGAGGGAGTGAGAGACCCATTTTCAGCTGTGCAGGGTTCAAAGACGCTGCCTCAATGCATCCCTGTAGCCAATGAATCTCCCTGGTAGGGGACAACAGCTCCTTGAAGGTCTTTAACAGTTAGACTTTTATTGCGTCTCTAGACTGATGGTGTAATCAAGCATTTCACTCTTTCGTTTGAATCTGGTCTTATTTTGGTTTTATTATTAACAGTTGCTCATAAACTGCGTGGTCGGAAATAAAAATCTCAGATTTAGGGAAAGACTTTATGAGTATGTCTGTGTGTTACTTGTAGGGTGTGCGTGTCTGTTTGTTTAAGCCAAAACAGACAGTGGGGGAGAGCGTGTGTGTGATGTGATTTTGAAGTAGTATCTTCAGGGAGTCAAGTTCATCAGAAACGCTCTATGAGTCATGGGAAGTTGGTCCTGAGAGCAAAGGGAGGATGGTTCTTCACAGTTTCTTGTTTCTACAGAAGATATCCACTTCTCACACATCGACTGCAAGACATGCATTGTCCATGGACTGTGCAATAAATAGTGAACAGAGAAACAAAGGTTTCTGAAGAGCAGTAATCTGAACAAACAAGGTCTTCTCCTTGTTGACAAGGAGAAGCTAAACTGATTTGCTAGCTTTTATTGTGTATTGCCAGACTGTTGTAGTAGACTATAAAGTTAATGTGTACCAAATAAACTGGGAACAGGAAAGTGTAGATATATATGCAGTGGTTCTTTTATACCCACAATATTTTGAATATTATTTTTGTATCAATATCCCTCGAGGTTTTGATGCGCTTGAACTTATGCAGTCAAGAGACGCCATTAAACAATCTCATAAAATGACGTAAGTTAACAAAATGATTATCACTGAGTTCAGTCGTGAGCTTTTAGATGATCTGTGCCACATGTAGACCACAGATCTTCTGCTGCTGCCACTGTGGTTTTGAACCAGGCCACACGATGATTCAGCTGTGGGGAGAAGCAAGATTTATTCAATCACAAGATCTTTCAAGATGTGCAAAAATATCGATTTCTATATTTTAAAGTTGGTCTTAATTTCTTCGGTTTTTGTTGAAATTCTTTTTCTTCTTTCAGTGCCTTATCAGTTTCGAGAATGTGGAACACTGGTTTAACATATGACCCTTGATTATAGCCTGAAGAACAGTCTCTGTCTGTGTTAATGCATGTGACAGCTGAACAACAGCTCTTTCACTGGCAGAAAGCAAACATGTAGGCAACAGGAAGCATTCACAGCAGCTTTATCTCTGAAAACACTACAGTGAAACCTCACATGTCCCCAGTGTGGAAGCTCACGCAGTGACTCCACAGTATAATGTTCAAATTAGGTCGTATTACACTTACGGCTTTAACAAGCGCACTCACGTGCACGACCAGTGTGTTGTATTAAGTAAACTAGATGGTACAAAGTTGTGGTGTAAATACTTGTGTATGTACATTCATGACAGCATTACATTACTGTTCTGTTCCAGTGATCCCTACACTATAGTTTAACATCCATCCATCCATCCATTTTCTATACCGCTTATCCGTCAGGGTCGCGGGGGAGCTGGAGCCTATCCCAGCTGACTACGGGCGAGAGGCGGAGTACACCATGGACTGGTCGCCAGTCAATCGCAGGGCTATAGTTTAACATGTAATGTGTTTTCAGCGCGGGAACTGCTCTAAGAGGCCGCAGCCTAAGAGGTCTTTTCACCAGGGTCTCATGGCCTGCTCCACGCTGGACTAAATAACAAAGATAAAACATCATGAAAAGGAAAGAGAAACAAGCTGTGGCAGGACCTTGGTCCAAAATGACTGATGAGTCAGAGGGAAAGAAAATGCTATGAAGAGTTACAAAGAGAAGAAAAAGAAATTTCCTTGTTTCCTTTTCTCTCCTTTGAAACAACCAAACGTCTGTGCTTGTGTCTGTGTTTATGCAACAGATGGATCCTCTGGAACCACCACAAACCCAGGTGTACCACAGCCTCTGGTTTCTGTGAAAGTTCACAAACATCTCATGGTGTTTCATATTCAAAAAAATGATTATAGGCGAAGCATCACTTCAGGCATCAAGTTGTGCAACAAAACTTCATATTCATATAAAAGACTATTACTGTAGAAGAAGGTGCTGTGTACAGTTACAGTGATCTCTTGGTAAAGGAGAAGCAGAGAAACAGAAGTAGAAAGATATAATCCACCACTTTGTGAGTACAGGGAAGATACGGTGAATAAACACAGACATGCTGTGAGGGAGAGTCAGAAAGGAGGTGAATTTGAGGCTGAGAAAGAATGAAAGAATGAGCGAGTGAAGAAATGTTGAGTGAGGTAAGAGCAGCAGTACATCTGCTGATCACAGAGCTGCTTGTTTCAACTTCTCTCTTATCTCTGACCGCACCCTGACTCTGTGTGTGTGTGTGTGTGTGTGTGTCTGTGTGTGTGTGTTTACCTACTGTACATGCTGATGTGTGAATCAGACCCAGCATGTACACTTTTGTGTGTGTGTGTGTGTATGTGTGTGTACAGGTGTGTTCGTGAATGATCAACCTTGTCTGAGTTTGAGGTCTTGGAATGTGCTTCCCTGATGAACCCTGATGTCGATGACTTAATGTTTACGTGTAGCACATATTTGCACCTACCATACAGTGCACAAGTATGTCTGTATGTGTACTTGGGTGTGTGTGTGTGTGTGTGTGTGTGTTGTCTATGGCCCACAGATCTGTCTGACCTGCCTCTACCTGCCCAATACTTCAGCTTTACTTTCTGATTAAAAAAAGTCATCTTGTTTTCATTGTCCAGCTCACTGTTTTTATTCATTATTTCATTTTGTTTTCATTTCTGTTTTGCTTTTCTATTTTCATGTGTATTTACTGGATCTTGACATGATATTATTTATTTAATCTTAAGGCTCTTTTTGCATTTATTGTATTTTTTTTGTGTGTGTGTGTGTTGTGAATTTGAGGCCTAACCAAAGCCTGTGAGTTAAAAATTGTATTATGAGTAAACTGTGAGACAAAATCTGAAAGGATGGTTATACCTAACACGCGCTAATAATCAAGGAGTGGACATTTTCCTGTGGACCGTCTCTGGTTCAGACACCAGGATGGTGGGAGAATGAGCAAGATGAGACAAAGTAATCAGGAAGTAAGGAAACAGAAAGGAAAGTAAGAAAATTGCCAAAGATAAAGAGGAGAGATTTGATGAAAAAAAAGTGAGGGAAGAAGAGAGGAACTGAAGACATGACAGGAAGTGGTGAAGTGGCGTGGGGGGACAAGAGACATGGAAAGAGGGGCACCAGAGAGCTGAAAGGAAAGAGAGGAAAACAAAAAGGATGTGGGAGTTTTCCTGTTTTTCTACAGCTATCTGCTTGATGATGGTGAATTACATATCAAGACACACACACACACACACACACAGACACACACACACACACACACAGAGGCTGTGTCTGGAACTGACATGCTGCAATATTCTGTCAGCAACAGAACAGCTGACTGTGACATCTTCCTACCAACTCTGTGTGTGTGTGTGTGTGTGTGTGCCGGCAATACAGGGTCAGAGGTTCAGATGTTCATGCTGATGCTAGGAGCATCTTGCCGTGAGTGTGTATATGTCTGTGAGGACCAAGCTGAATTTTATACCTTCAAAATGAGGACTTGCATTAGGTTAACGTTATGATGGGGGGGCCTGAGGTCATTAGTTAATACATTGACATAAACTTAATGTGGCTAACAAGGCAGCAATAGTTGCTTATTTACGCATCCACCTAACGTGGAGCAACACTAGCATTCATTTGTAGTTATGTTTGTGTTATACCAATATGTACCAATATTCATTCTAATTTTAGCTCCTTTATGGACTTTGCCCCACTGAAAACAACTCTCTGCTGCAGCTGAAAAATGGTGCTACAAGAGCAGAGAAAGTGGACCAAAACAGGAAAGTTGTGGCCTGAAAAACAAAATGAAAAATAATGAGCTGAAATACAGTTAAACACTCTGTGGGGCTGATGGGAACAGAGTTGGCTGATGACTGCCTGCAGGTTCAACCACTTCATAACACTCACAGTCATTTTGTTTCTAGAAAAATGCATTATGCAGCTTTAAGGTTAGTATTTGGGAATTGTGAATTTGAGGATGATGAAGAATGAAAATATAAATCATTTAACATTTTGTCTTATTTAATATCGATTTCATGATTAAATTCTTACAACAGCTAACTAAACCTCAAATAAGGCTGTTTTTTTTAACTTAATAATCCCGTACCATACCTACGAATACCACTGAGGATGATAACATTACTAACAGGAATGAATGCAGATTAGAGGTGTGTGAAAAAGACCTTGTAGTTAACTATTTTTGGTTGCAGCAAGTATTTAAACTGCACTACAGTGACCACTGGAATGTGTGTGTGTGTGTGTTGGGTCACTGCTGAACTCTGCAGTGTGAGGGCAACAAGGCCGATGCAGTTTTAGGGGCGAGACCAGGAGATCGAAAAAGATCTTGATGAATACTTACAATGTCTACAACCCGCTATTGTGGTCCAGCCTTCTATATAAGACCTGTTGGTTGGAAGGCGCACACTCAGATGACAGAAGACACACACACACACACTCAGTCCTATATGTACAATTGTGGTCTAGGTCTAGTTGGTCTCCTGTGGTTCTCCTTCACAGCCATCACTCAAGTTTAGGAGTCTGGACACAGAAGCAGCTCCCCCAACACACGCAGCTGGACAAGGCTGCCATTGAGCCCCATAGTAGTCGCCTTTTAGAAACATTTTTATAGTTACTGCAGGGAAAAATCAGCCTGGAACAACTTTCTACCGTGGCCTCACCGTATGAGAAACGCTCTAACGTATTTATAGGTTACAGCTGATTTTCAGTAGCTGAAAAGGGTTTTGCAGCTGTGATTTGTTTGCTCAGAAGAAGCAGCCATGCTTGTTATTTTTGGGACAGCAGTCTAACAAAGAACAGAGCGGAGCAGTTCACTTCATATTCATTTTACATCCAAGGACAAAAAGTCACATTCACACTGATATACACACAAACCCAACTGTGTTTTGCCTTGTATTTCTGCCGCTGGTAGCATAAGAATGAACTGCCAGACTAACAAACTTTGCATGCACTCACTGTATCGGTATCTCACTGAAGCCGCTAATCAACAGACACGAAAAAAAAAAAAAGACATCCTTCCTGTTAAAGACAGGGAGAAAATGTGTGTGTGTGATGACATTTTTAGATTCCAAGGACAGGGTGTGTTTCCTCTCTTTGCTTTCTATTGTTCCTGCAGCAACAGTGATCCTCAGGGAGCACAGCAATCACCAGGACTGCAGAGCAGCAGCCAATGGCAGGGCAGGACAGAGAGACCCCGAGGCCGATGGAAGCTCAAGTCTGTCCTCTCCTGCTTTTTCTGGCTTCTATTGAGATGTAAAGCATAATATACCCATTGTGTCTTCATGAGAAGGACTGTGATCATGCATCATGGAGGGCAAAAGCCCTTTTTGATTCAGGTTACTGATCAGGACATCCTTGTTGACTCTCTGGTTGGGATGAGACCCTACAGACTCTACCTTTCATGGTACGTGGTTAGCTTTTTCTGCTTTATTAAGGAATCCAGCCATCAGTTGAAGTGGACCAAAAGTCTTTGCTGCCATCTGCAGGAATATCTTGTTGTGCATAAGCTACAAGAAAATCAACAGTTTGACTGTGATGCTCTGCAGGCAGCACACTGTTCATTTCAAACAAAACCAACACCAACTGTACCTTTGAGTGAAATGTTTTGAGAACTGTGCGGGTTGTCATGAAATTTGTAACCTCTGAGGTGACATACTACCTCTTATCTAATGCTATCGTCAGGTCGCAATGTGTAATCTGTCCTATACTTCAGTATAGCCTGAGCTACACTGTTCAGCTCAGCGATAATTAACACGTTAGCATGCTAACACTCTGCTCTAGCTGATGCAGCATGTTAACACTGTGACAGGGAGCATGTTAGCATGGTGTTAGTTTTTACAGCCACAAAGCTACTCATGTCCGTAGACACTTAGTGCCAACTTTACTGCATCCTATAATTGAACTAAGTGAAAGATGCTAATTGTTAAACCTGCTTTTAACCTTATTTTAACCTTATTTTGGTGCTAACATTAACATTTTAGCTTCTTTTAATAAAAAAAAAATACTCTTACAACAGGTGATTAATATTATGAGAACAGCATTAAACAAAAACCTCTTCATTTAAAAAACAAACAAATAAAGAAGTTCATCCTCTGTGAAACATGAATGAACCCAGCACCTTTTCTATCACTCTGGCTGGTAGAGGAGGTACTACGAGCAGGTCAGTAGTTAGGGAAATGTCTTGTGCTGAACCAAAGTCCTGAATGAACATCATCATCCAGTCGCTATAATGCAAGCGGAGCAGAAATCGAACACTAGCTTTGTGCTGAAATTTAATTAATACTACTACAATATTTTGGCTTTGATTAATGAGATTACATTTTTAAAAAAAAGTCAGTAAGATGATGTGACAGCTTAGTCATGTCACATTAACTGTGGAAAAATATTTTCAGCTTTGTGGTGTGCACACCCAATCATTCCACTCATCATTCAAACTACGTTATGTGTTGTGAGCCTGGTGTTCAGTAACTTCTGGATATCATGATGATCAAACCACCTTCTGATAAACCCAAATACTGTCTGAAGAGCAGAAGCAGGAAATTGTGTGATAAAAATCCTGTGCTCAAGTTAACCTCAGGGGCAGATATCAAATCAATGAACGACTTTTCACAATAAAAGACTTCTCTGAAACCACTGATTAACAAGCAGATGCAGCACTGGCTGTTTAAAACAGCTAACTAAATAAACAAAGCAAAACAAAAAAAGGAACACTCAGTTGTCTCATTATTTAAAAAATGTATTTGTATGTACTTACATACTGGTGTCAAAAGATTATGCACCAAAAATGTCACATTGTCTCACAATTACAAAGAAAAAGCATTTTCTTTTTCTTCAATTACAAGTATTGAAAAAAACTATGTACAGAAAAAAGGGCATGGTGACGAGATAGTACACTAGAAACAGACTTACAGTCACAATATGGTTTAAATGAGACTTCTGATAAGGAAAAATAAGGAAAAAAAAGATATTCTTAACAGTTATACCATCTTGGCTCTCCCAACTTCAAACTGTATTTGCACTCAAAAAAACAAAACAAAACAAAACCAACTTTGTGCATCCTTTCTGCAGTCCAGCGTCTGGGTGTTTCCATAGTGTGGTCAGAAAAGGTATATTAAAGAAAAAAAAGAATCATCAGGAATGAAAGAAAAATAATCTTTTGATTGGAAATACGTTTTACTTAAAACACGCACTAGAGATGATCTTAAGGTGGTGTTACAGGGAGAGTAAATGGGATGCAGGGTGGTAGAGTCCTGGAGATGATGTGTGTGGCAGGCCAGTCCAGGGTGCAATTTCTTTTTTCCTAGGATGGATAAGTCAAGTCGTGAATAGTTAATGAGCATAAAAAAAATGTTAATCCAATCATGGAGATCAAATATTCTTGATGTCAAACCCCAAGAAGGTTAAGATTTGAGTAAGAGGTCTGATGTGGGTGTTCAAGGGTCTAACATCAAGAACGCTGATTTTATGAAAAACATGACTTGAATCCATGTTCCTGGGAGAAAAAAAAATATATATTATTACACCGACCCACCACCTCTCTTGTGTATGTACTGAAATTTACAGATTTTGATCAAGACAGAAAATAAAACAGGAATGAATACAAAGACGTGACATATTGTTAATAATTGGGCTGTTATGTGACCAACAAAACTGAAAAAATCCTCCCTTATGAAAGGGTGCTAATGAGGAAAAAAAATGGCAAACAAGAGCAGCTGGACTAATACCCCAAATCCTTCAGTTCTGCTGGCTGTCAACACAAACTGCCTCCGAGGACACTCGGGGTGCAATATCAATATGGGAGAGGAACCTGAAATAGGGTACCAACACATTCAGCTCGACATGAGATCAACAGGTGCTTTCTCACTGCATTGTCAATCTTCAATCTAGGATAAAAAGAAAACAAATATTGTCTCATCTGATCAGCTGTTTTTAACCATCACCTTTATGCAAATACAATTCAAATCTGCAGCCTTTTTGGGTCCCTTATCTGGTTTTAGTTAAGCTGAGGATGTGAAATCTATGAAAGGAATTCATGGTTTTTATGGCACTTCGATGCAATGCAATAGCTATCTTAATTTGTCCACAACACAGAGAGCATCTCGCAGTTTCAAATTGGAAAAATAATGTGTACGTTTCATGCATCGAAACCGCAGTGAAAACGCATGTGTCGCACTGTAAGATGTGAACAACAATCAGACACTGGTCACTACAAGAGCTATCCTCAAACTTCCACTAAAACAAACTGCGCGTGCTGTGCGGAAAGTTTCCTACAGTAACAGAGTGCAGAGATGGTGAAGCATCTCAAGCTGTTCAGAGATGCGCACTAGTCTCTGTACACCGGTTTGTTCAGCATCTTCCTTCTAGTTACAAATATATGAAAAATTATGTGCTATTCAGCATGCCAGTGAGTGGTGAGTCTGCCTCTTCTGAATTTAAGAAGTAAAACTGTGTCCAGCTTCTTTCCAACGAGAGCAAATAAAAAGAAACAACTGGAAGGGGTTTTAAAGTGACCTAAAACTAACGACAAAAAACTATACTGATGATCTTAGTTCAGCTGATCTTTGAGCATCCGTATAGTATTTGTAGGTTCTGTTTTAGGGTGAACTGATGTTTGTGAGGTCAGAATTTAATTTTGAATATATTGTGTCTCTGGTGTATCTGGTGTAGCCTGGGACCAGCTGCTCCCTCTGGGACAGTTTCTCTTTGCCTTTAGTCACTTTTAGCCTTTTTGCTGTCATTTCCATTCTCCTCCAGCTCAGTCCCTTCTGCCTCCTCCTGATGCTTCCTCTTCTTTGTGTCATCTGAATGAGCAGAGGACGAGTGTGGCCGGAGGGTGATCAGGACACAGGTCATGTTGTCACACCCTGTCCCATCTCCAGATGTGTCAGGGGCCAAACAATGGTCCAACAGCTGTCAAGAGTGACACGTGATTTGAAATTATTCACAAGAGTATTTATTTCTGATTTATTCACAATGTCTGTGAGTCAACTAAGGCCACTACAAACTTCTGATCAAACTTTAACCATCAGGAAAACATTAGAATTTGTTTTGGCTGTGTGGAAATCACTGCAAATGTTTCAATATCATCATTAGTTAAACAGTAATCCCTTTATTGGTCCTACAGTTATAAAGTTTACAACCCTGGAGCACAGGGTCCTGACACATCATCCCTTTTACTACTATAGTGGATTCAATGCCAGGCTGACATCTCAGAATGGCTACAAGAATTCGCCATATTTCCAGAATCGTGGCTAATTAGTCGACACAAAGTCGGCTTTCGTATTAGCTTGTTCAGCGGTGGATGGGAGACTGCGAAAATAACAGCTGAAAATGCCACCTTTCTGAAGGTTGGTGAACACATGGTACAAACTTTTAACATTCACCACAGTTAGATCTAATTCTATAAAGATACAGTTTTTATACATGGAAGAAAACTGCAGACAGTAAAGTCAATCAGTTTTACAGTCTGACTGTGACTCCTCAACACTTGAGCTCTCTCTCTCTCTCTCACCTCTTCCACTATGGACGACAGAGCTTTGACATTGCCACTCTGGTCAGGTTTGATCCTCTCACTGATGAAGTCCACCACTTCCTGACTGCTCAACACATTCCTGCACACAACACATAAGGAATCGGGGCTTATCAACAGGTCGATACACTGCACATGCTGTACAAGTGTGTTTGTCCACTCAGTTTGAAGTCAAACTGAATTGCGTAACTTGATTTCTGGAAAGCCATGTGTGTAGGTTTATATCATTTTCCTTGGGGCTGTTAAAGAGCTCTAAAGAAAAAAGTGGAACCCAAGGAATAAGCAGTAACTGCGACAAACTGTCACTAACCACTCGAACTCACCAGATGCCGTCACAGGCGATGACCATGAAGTCGTGGTCCTCGTTAAGTGTCAGAACTTTGACATCTGGCATTGCAGAAATCATCTGCTCCTCCGGAGGCAGAACCTTGTTCCTCTTATAGAAGTGGTCACCTGGGAATCAGAGTCCATGTTTGCAGCTTGTTAAGAGACACTTGTTCTGCTCACAGATGTTGTCATCCCAGAGGAGGAGAGCGTGCAACAAAGAATTATTACGGTCTAAGAGCTACTGTTAAGTTTAATTCTGATGCGACAAATTCAAGACTAGTCTAAAGTCACACAACAGGTCTGTCATACCAATAGCTCTGGAGAGGTTCAGTCCACCATTGACCCTTCCATCCATGGTCACTTTCCCTCCAGCGTTTTTGATGCGAGCCAGTTCCACCTCGTCCTCTGGCTTGTGGTCGTACGACATGTCGATAGCTTTACCTACAGCAACATGGGAACAGAGCTCTTACATTTCACACAAGATTACTGCAAAGCTTTTTATTAAAACATTTGATATGGATTTCAGTGGCAACTATGAGAGAGCCAAACATTTTGAGTGGCTGTCAGCCAGTAACATGACTATATCAACTGACTGTGGAAAGACAATAGGGTATTTTTGTAAGCCAAGATAAAAGCTATATCCCTGCAGGTGTTTGAGATATCAAATTTACAAGACTGACACATACATAAATACAGACGAACAGACAACTTGAAAACAGAGTGGAGAGGGTGGGTGTCAGAGACAGGCTGAAGTGGTATGAGACTGCACACTTTGATTTTAGTTATTTTACAAAACACTTCTACAAAGATTCAAAAGCATCCAATGGTCTGGACCTACCTCGCTCAGACACCACACAGCGAGAGTCTCCAGCATTGGCCACGATCAGCTGTTTTCCTCGGATCAGAGCCACGACAGCTGTGGTGCCGCTGTCTGAGCCAGGCTGTGAATACACGAAAATGGTAAACGTGACATACTATTAAAACGTCCCTTATACTTTACACCAACATTAAAAGACCAATGCCTCTTTCCATATAAGACAAAAAAATCTGATCTGAATCTTTTGTCAGATACCCCTAATTTATTGTACCCCATGATGTAAGCAAAAGCTCTCTGCAGAGAAAAGAATTCAAGGCTTTGCCAACGCTTATTCCATGTATACAAAGTAATGACAAATCATTATATTTGGCTTCAACTGCTATGTGGCCATCCAACAAACTACAGGCTGTTGGCTGGCTGGAAAGTGTTGCATACAATGCTTCCAATGACAAATTCCACAAATGAACATTAACATATGAGAAGACTTCATAACAATTTGACAAGAAGTCCTACTAATTTAGTACCTCAATGCGATCAACGTCACCTTCTTAAATCAGCCAAGACCATAGCAACAAATCAACAACTCCGCTATTCCCACGCTTTAGCTGACTAAATCACACGCAATATCCTTCTACTTTATTGTTGTCATGGATAACATTTAATACAAGAAATATTTTCTGATAGTTAGATGCTTTATTGATCCCAAGGGAAATTCAAGTTTTGAGACTGATTGAGAGTGTTTTTATTTTATGTAGTTTAAGTATTCTCTACCTGCAACCAGCCATGGGCTTGGGAAGCACAGAGCCTGTCATCATTTTATTGTGCTCAAAACCAACATCTCATCAGTATGATGCACCAGAGCAGACGGCGTCTCCAAAAAATGTCAATATCTCACTCAATCAGCTCCGAACCCCAAGACATCAACTTGACTTCTAAAAAGGTTATAAAGAAGTCAAGGCATCTTATATTAGACACACTATGTTGTCTGTGCTGCATTTCAGGTGCATTCGATGAGCTTCATCAGACACTCCCTTATGTACAAACCTCTTCCTTGCCGTCCATTCCAGGTAGACACATTTCCTCTTCTTCTTCATCTTCAGAGTCTTCCTCTCCTTCCTCTGTATCCTCCTCCTCTTCCAACTCACTGCTGTCACCCTCTTCCTCTTCGCTACCATCCTAATTAAAATGAAAAAGTTACAATGCTTTGCAGAATCATCAGAGTGAGTGAGCTTTCTACAAACAACTTGGATGTTTTATTCTGCTCTCTTGATCTCACCTCCTCATCACTGCCCTCCTCCTCTTCTTCTCCCTCCTCAGACTCCTCGCTGTCATCAAAGAACCTGGACTTGGAATCTCCTGCAGCCTTGGAGGACAAAGAGGAGCAGGAGGGACCTGCATCTCCTTCTGCCTTACAAGACTTTTCTTCCCCGTTGGAGCTTCCTGATCCTCCACAGTCTGCTGCTGCAGAGTGGAACCCAAAGAAGTTTAGAACTTGAGATGTTTTTTTTCACATCATATCATCTTTTTACAGACAAAATGTAGTTGTTAAAGCCTCCCAATTCTGTACCTGCACCACTGCCTTCACCTCCTCCTGTTCTCCGGCAAGCTCTCAGCTTGGACCCGCATGGCGCTCCTTCGCCTTCCTTCACCTTCCCATTGCTCTCCTCCTCCACCTCCCCATTTACCCCCTCCTTCTTCTGTCCTTCTTCACCTTCCTCTTTGTCTCCTGAGGCCTCAGGGAGTGAGCAGGCTGCCTTCTTAGCAGCCGCACTAAGAACAAAACACAAAGAGGAAATAATGAGGAATCAACCACACAAGTCTTATGAACTAAAGTGCTGTAAAACTTAAAAACAGGTGCAATTTGATGCTATCATTATTTGATTAATGTGATATGATTCCTGATGAAATATAATACAGAAAAAGTATATAGTTTTCCATAAAGTTACATTCCCAGGAAATTCAGGTCCCCTATTTTGCAGACTCTTCAAGGCTCAAAATACTTTGACCTTGTATGAAAAATCCAAATAACAAGTCCATTAGATTACCTGATAGCAGCAGCATGTTTGACAGCATTGCGGTTCTGGCCGTAGCGTACCAGCAGCTCCTCTATGGTCATTGTGGCCTCCTCATGGAGCAAAGCTGCCTCTTCTGTCTCCACTGAAATGATTCATAATTAATCATTAGGATTTGACAACACTGTTTTTTTATCTACCAACAACGAACAAGCACAGACTTCAGAGAGACTTGTATCTGTTGCACTCTTATACTTTTCTGTGTTTCATTTTCATTTCCCTGATTGTGCTTATAGTGTTTTCTTTACTTGTTATGGTCATTATCACTTTTCTCCTAGTTTATGCTAAACACGCCTCACAATTCTCCTCTATATCAAACATTACTACATACATGTTGTTGTAAGGGAGGTGTACTCACAATCGTCCTCCTCTGCTAACTTTTCAGAGGGGGGTTCTTCAGTGGGCCGTCCAGCAATCTGGACCAACTCCTTGATGACTTCATCTGTTGTTATTCTGCTGTCGATGGCCAAGAACGCATCCTCCAGAGCCTTAAAACAACATGCAAAAACGTGTGTCAGTAAACACCAAGAAAAAGAGTGTAATATCGTGTTCACTTTTGTTGGGATTCAAGTTGTGGTCTATGCAGAGTGTTCTGAATGTGTCAGTACAGTTGAACAGAGGAAGTGTGGTCACCACACGTTCATAACACACTGCCTCTCGTCTCTCTGAATTTGTAACTATGCCTCAGTTGAGCAGCACATATCCAGTTTGCTCTGCGAAAATTGTTTAAGGCGGGTCTTGTTGTGGTTTCTATGGCTTCTCACCTTTTGCAGTTTGCCCTCTTTGTAGGTTTTCTGCTCCTTGATGATGTCAGGAAGGTACTTTGAACAGTACAGAGCAACCTCTTCACCTGAATGAGGACAGCAGGTTAGAAATTTTCATGCTAGGTGTGTACACATAATAGACGTCTTGTGATCTAAAAACATTGGTCTTTTTGGCTGCTGTCTGTGACAGATAAAACCTGTGGGCAGTATTTGTTGTGTACTGTCTGTATTAGCATTAGTTAAAGGCATAAAATATTTGTTAAACCAGCATGAAAGTGCTGTGAATGGCACAATGTATCCTGCAAACTGAAGACAGTAGAAAGTAATGTAATTCAAGTGTATGTTACCTCCATGTCCATCATACACAGCAAACATGGCTGTCTCCTCATCAAACTCTAGAATACAATTGTGAGCATCCT
Source organism: Scatophagus argus (assembly GCF_020382885.2). Classification (NCBI taxonomy): domain Eukaryota; kingdom Metazoa; phylum Chordata; class Actinopteri; family Scatophagidae; genus Scatophagus; species Scatophagus argus. The sequence continues at coordinate 12,955,972 of NC_058493.1, forward strand.
GCAACACAGTAAACAAAAAATGCACATTATAATATAGATGACATAACAGTTTACAGATTGGTAAAAATCATAACAATAAAAATTCATCTTCTGGTGAAAAATAAATAACTAGTAGATTTAGAATAGGTGAATCAGAGTAAGTAAAAAATTAATAATGAAGACCTCGACAATTTATTTTCACACACTGCCATAGAGTTTAAATACAGATTGTTCAAAAGACTTTCAGCTGGTGACGAAGTTTCTGTTCACTAACAGAGATTTGTGTTATTACAACAGCACACGTTTCAAGCACGTTTTTTAACTGAATTATTCACGTGCATAAAATTAGTAATTAAGTTTACCCTTTATTCTGCTGAGAGCTGGTGTATTACCACTAGTTGGTTGAAACATGATTAGACAATGTGTCTGATTCTCTCGGCACAAGTGACTTAAATGATTGAGACACAGACATCAATCTCAAAGCTGTCAGCTGCAGTGATGAACTTTCTTTACATGCGAGCTGGCGCGATTTAAACTGCGGAGATTTATTAAAATTCAACTCAGTGCACTAAAAAAACGACCCTGGGATGAATTATTGGTTTCATCCATCTTTGCAGCTGATGCTGAGAGAAAAGCCGGTTTGGGAGTGTAAGGAACTTTCAGTGTACTCCGGAAAGACACGAATCATCTCCATACAAACAAACCCAGGGAGAAAAGCCGCACATCCCTTTACCCCGCCATTTACAATGACACACTTTCTGCTCGCTGCATTCGAAGCAGAACAGCAGCAAGGTTGTCTCTCACTCGTTCATTCATTTTCCGCCTCACCTCCATGGAGACACGCCAGCCTTGCATGGCAGAGAAACCGTAGCTCATGTTGCTGTTGCCGCCATCAGAAGAGGTCTTAGTTGTGTTAGGTTGCGACAGATAAGCCCCCATGGTTGTCGGTTCCTATGGCTTTACACCTGAAGAGAAGACAACACAGAGGAAACATCAGAATTTAGCTTCAGATAATGAGATACCCGTGTAACCCGCTGTATTTGTCGCACTTCAACTGCGTTAACAGCGGTTGCTAGCTAGCTAGCGTTAGCAACAACACAACAAAAAAGTAGACGCATCAGCTAGCTAACATCCCTATGCTAACAGGGGCAAACCCGGCTAAACTTCCAGTCGTAACCTCTGCCCTCGCCATGCAAGCGACTGCGCAGTTTTATAAAGAACAAACACTCAACACCGACGGTTAATTTACCTATTCTGACAGAGCAGGATGAGCTTATAAACTGGTCCCACAGAGAAAGATTCACATAGGAAAGATTGCACGTGCAGAAACGAAAGCCGCTATCAACACAGACGGACCGAAAAGAAGCTGGAGCCGTGGAGGAAGTAAGGACGCGCGCATGCCCCTTTCGTTCGAACAAGGGGGCGTGTCCGAGACGTACGTCACACGTCACAATGACAATTTTGTCTTTTCTTTTAAATTAACAGTTCATTAAGAACATACATTCACTGCATACAACATACAGGAAACAACAGAAGAAACTGAAATACAAGCCAAGCAAAAAACAATTCAAGAAAAATAGACAAAATACTGAGCAAGATTTACAGAAAGAAATGAGGTGTGGATCTGGTAATATTTCGTCCATTGGGTTGTAAACACATCCTGTGATAAATACAAAAGCCTAATATCGGAAACAGTATCATCGGGGAAAAAATCAGGTTATATACTGATAACAGTTTTCTTCAGTGACATTTTTGTTGACTGCAATTTTTGTAACTGTCACCCATAAACTCGTTTCTGTGCTACTCTATTTGTATGTGTGTGTCTGTGTGCCTGACCTTATGCTTAATATGTGAAGATTGCTTATATTTAGCATCTACAAGTTTAATAAAAAAAACTAATTTAATTAGTTTAATAATAATATGAGCAACATATTATATCCACACATATGACAATTAAAACTAAAACCCATTTATATTACTTTTATTACTATTTTGTTTCATTTAACTATAGTAGAAGAACGAATCTAATAACAAACTAATAAACTGAACGTATGATATTATTAGCATTATATTTTATCTCGAATTTCCCATTTGGGGATCCATAAAAGATTATCTTATCTTATTTATTAGGCTTTGCAGCCACACTCCGTACCACTGAGTGGCGGTAATGCGCCATCTCGTTCTTTATCAACAGCGAAAGGTGTCACAAGAAGAAGGAAACCGCTGAACGTCAGCAGTTCAACATGGCGCGGGAAACCCGGGAAGAAACCGAGATGGATACCCACGGAGAAGTCGATGATGAGACGAGCAGTCTCTCTCCGTCGACATTAAAACTGTACGAGACACAGTTTTTCGGCTTCACGCCGCAGACCTGTATGTTACGGGTCTATAGCGCCTTCCAGGATTGCCTGTACGACATTTTGCCCGTTGTGGAAAAGGTTTGTGTGAGGCAGCTAAGTAAAGGCCAGTCGGACGGGGGCGACGAGCTGCTCCAGTCTCGGGCCAGGGAGTGTAGCCGAAAGCTTCAACAGTTCCTCGAAGACCGGTTCAAGCAGCTTGCGGAGCGAATGGAAGCGCTGCTTGTCACCCGCTGCTTTTCAGTGCCGCCAAATGTCCTGCTGCCCGAGGACAAATCACATAACAGCTACCCCCAAGACCTACAGGTAGGTGAAGGCGTTTTTAAACAAAATTCCTGCACAGTGACAGACCTACACTTCCCACGCTGTTCGCTCAATATGTACTTTATTCAAATATTTTCAAAATAAAGCTCTGCCTCTGTAGTGTTGCGATACCTAATACGCCCATGTTATTACATACCTGCACCTACTTCTGATACAAACAACATACATACAGGTATATTCCATACTTCTGTCATGGAGCCTGATTGGTAAATTGTCTGGGCTGTTATATTTTAGGTTTACTTTTCATCTGTGAAATGCTGTCTCGGTATATCCTGGTCTTGTCAGTAAGTTCTATCTTTTTATGAGATCTACTATACCAGTATTTTATACCAGTACTACAAAAATCCACGATCTGCCAAGCCTATGCTGACAAGTTGAGCCATTGATACACTGACCAGGCTGATATTATCATCTGATCTTAGTTTATTACAGATAAATTACTAGCCAAAGAGATATGTTTGATGTGATTAGTTTTATTATATTAAAAATTCACCAAAAATTTGACAAAGTATTCTAAACTCAAGGTCCACTAGTGTTTTCAGTTTTCCACTGCATCAGCAGATTGGGTTTGCTTGGTTTTCATGGAGATGGCTCGCTTTTCATCGTGTGACCTAAGAATGAAACTTAAGTCATGTGATAACAGGTTTTTGTATATCTCCATCTACTGATGAAGGCTCTGACATGTGGTTGAAAGCAAAAGGAAATGGTAATCTTGAGTTGAGATTATTTAGTCAGATACTGATATTGGCGTTGGCCTGAAAAATCCAGTAACAGTCTTACTATACTGATAAAAATAACTTATATATATAACTTATATTAGCCATGTGTCGCCATTTATGTCTATTGCTCCGTATTTGTGAGGGTTTGATTGGTGTTGATGATTATGTGTTTAATTTTACAACACAGTCATTATCAGATATCGTTTAATTGTGAATAAGTACAAGAAATGCTGTGATCTGACTGTGGTCTCGCTTCTTCCAGGAGGTGCTTAAGCTGGAGACGTCTCTTGTTGACCTCCGGAGAGCCTATGAAGCAGAAGTGTGTGCCAGACAGGCCCTGCTAGCTGAGCTGGAGGAGCAGAAGGAGGTGCAGGAGCAGCTGGACGGCATCCTGACGTGGGTCAGAGAGCTTCAGGCAGCCTGGGTGAACGAAGGCAACGGCAGCTTCCACGAAAGTTTTCGGCTGGTGATGGAGTCGGTTAAGAAACTGCAGGAGGCTGTCAGTGAGGTCTGCATCAAGGCGCCTCGTTGAACTGAACTGAACTTTTCATAATTTTGTGAACAGACATTACACAGACACGACACATTTAGAAGCGGTCTGTAGCAGGAAGGTGGATGTGAGGCGGTTTCACCCATTCATGTTCAGATATTTAGTAGTTTGTTGGTCCAGTTTTCATCTTGTTTGTAAATAATAAATCACGAATTAATTAATGTAAATATTGTAAAACACCATACATGACTGTTCCTCAAGCACAGGGCTTTTATTTGTGATGTTTGATCTTTTGACTAAAAATCCAGACATTATATTCCTTGAAGGTTTTATGAATATCTATCATAAGATAATCCCAATAAAACTTTTCTTTTCTGCCATTGTATGCTTCTACTCTGCTACATTTTGGAGGCAAATGTTGTTTTGCCACACTACATTTACTTGATAACTATAGTCACTTGTGACGTGTGACCAATCAAAAAGTGTTGTGGGTGGGATATTGAGTGAGACCACAGAGTGATGACTACGGAAAGAGGATGCTGTATCGGAGCCAAAGTAGCAGGTTTTTAGGTTTAATCAGTAATCTCACAAAACAAAACATAGATACTAATAATTGGTTAATTCTAAATATGGAACCTGATAAACAGTCGATCTGTAGTTGATTGTATTATGATGATGATGCCCAGCAGAGGGCGCTCTCTGCATGTTAACATGCAGTATCTCGCCCAGTCTAAGCCATGCAAACCTGAAATTTGGACCTGTTTGAAATGACTCACTTTTTGAGGTGAAACATGAAGTCAGTTGCCAGTTTATGCAGTTTAATACAACAATCCTACAGTTAATCTTTCCGTGAACGTTATGTAACATTCAGGCTTTACTAAAAGTGTTTCAGAGAGCTGTTGATTCAACTGTAGGCTGTGGTTTGTGGTCCCGGTGAACTGTTGTGTTATACAGAGAGGTGTGTGTACAATACAGGTGGGGTGGACAAAATCATAGAAGCTCCCCTCTACACAACTGATTACACTTTAACAGTGGCACAAACTTTCATGAAGTTCTTGTTGTATGAGGCTGCATTAGTTTTAGCCGCCGTGTAACTAATACACAGGCTAAAAATGTGCAAATACAGGTAATACTGAACCTGCTGATTCTGACTGCACAATTAGACATCCGAATCAGCAGCAAACTAAATTGGACACAACTTCTGATACATTTGATATGCATCAGCTGATCTCTAGCATATGCATATTATTATCAATGTAAAACTGTGGTACTTGTAGTTTCTATTTGACTGCAGTGATGTCCTATTATTTTTGTATTCATTTCTTTAATTGAATTTTATTCACTTATTGAAATAATATCTCTGGGATTTTCACAGCTACATGGATTAATCCATTGGGGGGCGCTAGTGCTTTTTTGAAAAAGTAATTTGTGTGGTATGATGACTTTCAAGGATTCAAGGATTCCAGTTTACTGCAACACTTTCAGTATTTTTTTTAAATCTATTTACTAACTTTTCTATGAAAAATCAGCTACTAAGAGGAAAAAGCAAAGACTTGCAAGGTTGGTCAGTAGTCACAGAGCAACTCCAAAGTGAATAATAATGATGTGTGAGAAACTATCTTGATGCTGAGATAGTTCTCTTATCATCTGGGGTTTGGCAGCTCAAAATAAGAGAAAACATTTACTTTGTGGATGTGGACTTGAATGATGCTGTGCTGTTACAGACCCTGAACTCCAGAGAGAAGAGAAATCTTTTCATATCAATAAAAACAATTATTACTGTCATTTACAAATAATCGAAAACTGACAGCATGATATTCATATTCCCTGTAATCATGGAAACATATTGCATAAACTGTGATGACTGATGCTGATTTACAGTCCCAACGATAACAATTGCAAGTGAAAGTACATAAACAATAAGAACAACAAGATGTCCAAAGTAAACAGTAAACATTTGTTTTAGCATTCTTGTAATGGCGTGTGTGTGTGTGTGTGCATGTGTGTGTGTCCCTATTGCTTGTTGTGATAGAAACGATCAGTCCAGATGGAGAGGTGTGAGAACTGGTCTTTGTTTATGTTGGTGTGTGTCTCTTCTGCAGCGAGAGTAATGATCTTACAGGCTGTAACTGCACTTTGGTTGGAGCAAATGTTTTGTTTGTATTGCAATAAAAATGAGCCCACATTAAGAAATCAGGCGTCACGTTTCAAACCATTTGTTTAAAAATCTTATCCATTCACTGTCCAGTTTAGTTTAACAGAGAATATTTTTTTCTGCTGTTTGAAACTAACCAAAGAGAAAAAAAACACAGTATTCAGAGCTGTGAGGACAATGAGGCACAGCTATCATATTTCATATTTTCCTTTTGGTCATATTATTTAAAAATCCAATCCAGAAGCACTGGTCAGTGGTTTCTGTGATAGAGGTGTTTACACTGGAAGTTTCCTAACTGTCTGTGGTGAATATGTTGTATCATTCCTTCTGTCAGAAGAAGAGGCATGAGGAAGACTTTTTAAAAACTTGTGAAGTCTCAGCACTATATAATTTGCTACCATAAAGACCATGGTGTCATAAATATGAATCATTGACTTTGTGAAAGAACACTCCTTATATTTATTACTGATGACTTTAAACACTGACGTGTATTCAGTTGAACCAGTGGAGCTGTTGTGTGGTGGTGGGGTGGTTATTTTGTCCCCAGAAAGCCTGTTAAATGTTGCTTTGACCAGTGTGAGACATTTTGTAGGTTTCTTTCAAGCTGTGCTGATGAGGACAAAAGGGAAGAGACTGCAGAGAAGCAACAGTTTCTCATGGAGATTATAACCTGAGATTTTAAAGGGATTATTTCTGCTCTGCACCTCCTCTTATGTTTGTACATTAACAAGGTGTGTGTGTGAGAGAAAGAGAACACAGCTGTCCACAGCTGTTTTTTTTTTACCTCTGTGTGTGATGGTAAATACAAATTCTTCCTCCATAGTGCGTGTGAGAGTAATACCTCTAAAGTTTGTAAAAGATGTCAGATGCTGTGAGGACACATCTGTATGGAGCTGTCTGCCGGCTGCACACATCTGGTGTATTTCTCTGGATCCTGCCGGCAGAGAGAAAATAAAGAAATCTCATAGAAAAAGCAGCGAGAGCCAAACAAGTGTCAGTGAGTGTGTTTAAATAGTGAAAGTGTTTGTATTTGAGGGGAGGGGAGACAAAATAGAGACAGAAGGTTGTGGGTGAAAGTGTCTTCATGTTACGGTCCTAAAGTTTCACACTGCTGTCCTAAACTGCTTTGGCACTTAGACCGCATGTGTCCACGCTAGTATTTTCAGTTTGATCTTCATCCTCTTTCAGTCTATAAACAACAATTATGCAATAAGAGTGCAGCAGACACGCTTGCTTTGTTCAGGCTCAGCTGGTGGAATCTCAGGACTGTCCGTCCACCCCCCGCCCTCCTTCTCCATTATCACCTGTGCTGTGTTTGAATATATCCAACCACATCCCAACAAATGAACTGTGCTCTGTGATCTGCTACAATGACATTTAAAACAAGTGATCACACAGCCTGGATGAGACAGAAGATCTCAGCATGTTAAGAAGTCAGGGTCCACTTACTCACACCGAGTCTTCTAATAGTTCTGTTTTGAAATCCAAGGGCCAGCGTTTTCAGATTCACTTGTGTTTTCACGTAAACACGTAAATTATGCTTAACTGTTTTTTTCAAAAATGTGTGGTGTGTATCCTCGAGGGTCTAACAAATGTGTCAGATTCTTCCTTGTTTAAAAATATTTTAATTCCACTCTGTTTATATTTATGTAGCAAGCTGTCCTGCTACTCCTGTTTTTCACATTGGCACGTTGGTTCTGGCTACCACAACCAACTGGCACCAACTCAAGTCCTGCACTTGTGTCTTTAAATAAGTAAAGTACCGCAGCAAAAGCATCAAAATATCGTGAAATTACCAAAAGTAAAAATACTCCTTCTGCAGAATGGCGTATTTCATAATAACATGCATTCATGTGTTCACCTCATTAACGCTGAAGCTGGTGGTTTAATTACTTTGTATAATTCATCTGCTGGGTAACTTGTGAATTTCTCCTCAGGGATAAATAAAGCTTTATCTTAATCTATAATATTACATCATAATATAATTATTTATTACACTTTGCATGATTAAACTAACTGCAAACTAACGGAAGTTGTCTAGACAATGGAATGGAGTAAAAAGTACAACATATGCCTGAATTGTAGTCCAGTAGAAGTATAAAGTAGCAGAAAACAAAAATACTCAAGTAAAATTTAAGTACTTCAAAATTGCACTTAAATACAATACTTCAATCAATCAATCAACATTTATTTAAAGAGCCCTTTACAACACAAAGGTGACCAAAGTGCTTTCCAATAAAATCAAATAAAACACTAAAGCAGTTAACAGACAATAAAATTTCATAAGACACAATAAAACACAATAAAACGCACATCAATACGTATTGCTGATAGATGTTTAAAGCCAGTCTGAATAAGTAAGTTTTAAGCCTGGATTTAAAAAGATTGAGGTCCGTGATGGTGCGCATGTCGGTGTACCACAGTCTGGGGCCAGCGACAGAGAAGGCCTGATCACCCCAGTGCTTGTATCGGGTTCTCGGGACTTTGAGCAGGAGTTGATTCAATGATCTCGGAGTAAAAGTACTTAGTTACTTCTCCACATTGTACCTTTAATGATCAGCTTTCAGTGTGAAAAACACTGATTTACTCAGCACAGTGTTGACATTTATGAGAGCTTGTGGGTACCTGTCGGACTTTGTAACTGTACGGATCTGTATTGTGTTTGAGCGTGTGAACCTGTGTGTGTGTGTGTGTGTGTGTGTGTGTGTGTGTGTGTGTGTGTGTGTGTGCGGGAGAGTGAGTGAAGACAGCATATGGACAGTGCCCTCCCTTCCTGTTGGGAGGGGAACAACGTGGATCTCTGTGAATCACAGCTTGACCTGTGACCTCTTAGGATCACACACACACACACACACACACACACACACACACACACACACACACAAACTCAGATACCTACATATATGCAGTTACACATCTGCACTCAGCCAGCTGTCCTTGCTGACTGTCCTACACAGGGACAGAGAGCAGAGAGGAGGTGAGAGTGACAGCCAGGCAGGCGGATTGGGTTGTTTTCTCAGGCTGCGAGAGTGAGTCTGGAATTCACTCTGACTTTTTTAAACCCATGTGGTCCCAGCAGGCAAAACAACACAAAGCAACAGACCCTCTTTTCCCTTTTCAAACATGTCTTCCAGCTGTAGATCACAGTGACGTCATGAATTTGAAGGAAAGAAAGCCTCCTCTGCCTTCCACAGCTGTGAGCGATCACATGTGGCTACTGGCTGTCGTCGAAACAGACGATAACTAACAGACGTAAAGCTTATTCCTTTCCTGCTGAAATCCCACAGTACCTCCATCATGCCTTTTTGTGTGGTGTTAAAAGTCATTAGATATGTTTCTGTCTCAATGCAACACACATTTTTAAACAAATCCTCCCTTAAATGAATCTGTTGGGCGTGTGATGTTATCAGTTTCAAATTTTATTTATGACAAATTTGTCATTAAGGGGCATTACAAACTGTGCAGCATACAACACCCTCCATCCTTAGACTCTTGATTCAGAAAGGAATAAGGTTTAATCCCACTAGAAAATGGAAGAAGTCTAAGGAGGATTATAGAGGGCACTAAGCAACTTCATTTGTTGCCAAACAGATAGGACTATTATACAATCAAAGAACTTCTTGTAACTTTAAAATGTTGTCTGTGTTTCTTTATCAAATGAATTTGTGTCTTTTGTCTGCGGATACTGTGTGATGTTACTGTCTTACTGTTTTCGGTGGGATTTCTTTCTGGTTTGGCTGCTATCCCACATCTACACACGGTAAATAAGACAAGAAAAAGCAGTGGTAAATACTTCAAATCACATTTCTGCACATCTTTACCACCTCAGCTGAGCATAAGCCCTTGCTAAAATGTACTTTTGCTGTCTTAAGATGTGTTTTGTTTAATTTCCAGTGCTTCTTTTAGCATACACTGTGTCTTTTACCAGGCATGCGCACAAGCCAACAGCTTTGTGCAATGCCAGTCAAACAGCTCTCTGCAGTTTTGGTGGCATTGTTTGTTGTTTACAGAACAAACATAAAGAAAATGACTGTGCCAGTGAGTCAACATCTTTAAAAAACAGGTCAAATGCCTGTGATCACATGACCGTCAAACCTCAGCATTTTTGTGAAACCCCTTTTACCTCGCCACAGTGCAGCAACAGACCACCGTTTCCAAGTTCATCCACTTTGAAGAGAAAGAAACATCTATTTTTGGTGGCCGAAAACACCAGCTTAATGAGGACATAAAAACTGTTTTTAACATTTCAGATTTAGCCACGTTAGTGAGGATACAGCCTTTCTTGGATTGGCTGAGTGCTTTTTGCAACCTGCATCAAAGTGTGGTACTCACATTCGATGCTGGACAACGACTCTGCTTTTGGTTTCCTAGGGCTTAAATGATGCTCAAAAGCACCTGGATGGTGGATGTTGAGAGACGACTGTTGATGAATCTGAACCTTAAACCTTTTAATTGAAATTTCTTTTATTGCGCCATTATGCAACAGCTAAATACATCACATTTATATTTAGTATAACAATCAGTTGAACTTTGTTATTTGTTTCAAGTGTATCCAAAATACGTGGAAAGTTATGTTTAGCTGTCATATAATTCAGTGTTAAAGAGCAATGTCAGTCCAACAAATTGCTTAATGAACTTGTACTAGGATTTGTGCAAATATGACTGTTCTGTAACACCTGAATTCATCTTATCCTTACAGATCATCAGATGTCCCAAATACAGGGCCACTCCTTCCTCCTAGTTCAACCACTTGATCATCGAAGTGTCTGATGTGTCTGTTGTGAATAATAACGAAAAGTGGAGGACAAAAAGTAAAAAGGCAAGATAAATAGAGCAGAGAAGGAAAAGAAGAGGAAAGAGAAGAGTTGATGAGGTGAGAGGAGTCGGGGAAAAAAAGGTGAAAAGGAGCAAAGCAGCAGCTGGCAGGTGTCAGGAGTCACAAAGGACCATCTGTTCATCAAGTGCCATCTCCACACACACACACACACACACACACACACACACACACACACATGCATGCTACATTAATCTTTCTTCCTCGCAACAACACGCCTCATTCCCCTCATTCCGGTTTTTGTCTGAGTTAAAAACCAAAGTTTAATTTCAGATTTTATTTCTCTTGTCTTTAACTCTGCAGATCTCCACCCTGAGCAGCAGAGCCAGACAGTCGTGTCTTTAGAGACGGAGTGACAGTCAGGAACAAGTCCAGGGAAGACACGATGGTGACAAAACAGAGGCAATGTGTCAAGGATGGACTCTCTCTCTCTCTGTGTGTGTGTGTGTGTGTGTGTGTGTGTGTGGTATGTTGCTCCTGCTGTGACCTCTGCAAACTCCAAGTCAGGCATGCAGACAAACACTCACTCACACACACACTGCTGACCTTTCACCTGACACTATCTCTCTCTCGGGAGTTTTTGAGAGTGTGAGAGCGAGGAGGTGACCTGGACATAGCTGACAGTGGTGACAGTGTTGAAACTCAGAAACAGTAAAATGACTACACTACATGCCCAGAAATATGCAGTCACCTGAACAGAGTGTTGAGCATTAATCTGGGCATTAATCTGCTGCTACCACAGTTTCTACTCCTCTGGTTTGAAGACTTTTCAGAAGACTTTTTTTTCCTGTCAGACACTCACACAGGAGATTTTTCATGAATTAAGGTTCTGTAAGGATAGAGGGTGTCACGTGCTGCACAGATTGTCCGTTAAATCCTATATGAAACAAGGTTGTGACATTGGGCCTGGGAAAAGAAGATGATGTGTCGACTGCAACGGTCTTTGTCTCCTCTGTAGGTTTTGATGTTTTGTTAAGCTTTAGAGCAGTTGTTCTTAGCACCCACAATACACCCATAAAGAATTTGCAATGTATGAGTCCTTAGCTGGTGAAGCATTTCCAGGCGGGAATCCTGAGTCCAGTAAGTGATGTGGAGCAGAGGGTTGGAGTTCTGGAGGGTGAGCCAACTTGGGCAGAAGTCCTGGGGCGCGGAATCAGAAGAGCACTCTTGAAACTGGATGTGGAGAACGGGAGGCAACGAGGAACTGAACCTGAAGCACATGGAAACAAAGAGTTACTCAAGAGCAACTCACACCAGAGGAGACTTCATCTGAGTCGTAACACTGCAGTTTGCAACTGGATGAATGAACTGGTCCTTTTATACAGCAGCAAGGAGGTGTAGTTGTTCAGAGTTGATCAGATTCAGCTATACAGGTGAGTTGGCAGGAAGAGACCAGGTAGCCACACCCACCTCCAAACACGCAAACACAAACACACATGGACAGGTGGAGAAAACAGACAACACAAAGAACAACAGGGAATACCAACAGCACCCTGACATATTTAGGATACGTATTATGTCAAAAGGTGTCTGGACAGGTAACCCAACTGAGCACTAATCCACATGATGTCACCAAGGATAGCGTCATTTTGTAAATGTATTCTGTACATTATGTTTTTCTAATGCAGAAAAACTTCTGCGGCTCTTCAGACAACGTTTAAAACTTGTTTTAATAGAGCAGGTCTGGCATCATCTGCTGCTCCCTCACACCTACTACTGCTCTCTCTCTTGTCTTCCTTAAACAACTCTCTATTTCATTCCATCTCCCCCATCCACCCTCCCTCCTCCACCCTCATCTTCCTTCCCCATCCAGCAGACAGAGGGCGGATGCTGGCAAACACTTCCTCTCTCCACGAAGTTACTTCCTGTCTCTGGGAATCCATTTCCTGTTCGCAGCTAATACAACAGCACTAAGAGCATTCCTTAGGAGTCCCTCTGTTACACACACACACACACGCACCCACCCACCCACACACACACACACACAATACATGTCTATGCATTTGATGACTGGTTTGACCTACCGCTTACATTGTGTGTGTGTGTGTGTGTGATTATTTTCCTTTGGCTGTTTCACGTGTGTTCATTCATTTCATCACACTTGTGGCACAGCCTGACGCTGCACAGGCAAGTGGGCTGAAGAGATGGAGAGTTTATGGGTCACAGGTCTGGTCTGAAGGAAAAGAGAATGAATGAGGATGGGGAAAGAAAGACTGAAAAATAATAAAGGTTCTTGCCAGGAAACAGGCATGGTTTCCTGTGGTGTTAACACACACACACACACACACACACACACACACACTGGTTTCTAATCAGTGGCAGTATTATCTGGCCTTATGGGGGGAAGTGTTTATATTTGTCTAGTAGGTTGGACTGCTTCACAGTGCTGGAAGTGACACACACACTCAGAGGCATACTGATGCAAACACATCTAAACTGGACTCTAGCACACACACACACACAGTTTTTTTCCATCTCATTCAGGAACATTGTTGAAGATAATGTTGTTCAGGCTAATGTATCTGTGTGTACTTAGTTGTACAAATACAGAGACAAGAAAAGATTTATCCTGTGTTTACCCTTAAAAAATCATCTCACCACAAATAAAGAAAAAATAAACATAAATGTTGCTCATAGCTTCTGTTGATTGTCATCCCTGTTGTCTTTTCATTAAAGATCCACTCCAGACATGTTTTAATATGTAGTTTTTACAAGACACTCTTACAGTTTGCATACTGGTTAGCCTCCAAAACATGTTGTAAGTAGTAACGAAATTGTATGCATGTTTTAAACTCACATTTAAGGACAACACAGAGGATCTTCTCCCTTCAGCAGATGAATGTGAAAAAAGCCTTCCATAATCAAACTGCACAATCATCACTTTTCCCAGAGAGACTCAAGCAACTGAGTAACAGTGAGGGATGCACATTTTGAGTGGAAAATGACTTTAAATCTAAATAGATGTACAATTTAAAGGCTGATTGAAAAGTAGAATTTAGATTCACTGAAGGCCATAGCCTTGTGTTTAACATTTTCATTTGACCAGAACGCATCGAAAGAAAACTAATCACATTCTCATGACAGTTTTTGGTGAATTTTGGTTTAAGTAAAGAATCTTAACAGTAGAACAGCTTATATTTGCTCTCTGTCAGCCACAGATGAGCAAAATTGTGCATATTTGGTGTCAGTGGGCTTCAATTCTCACACATGTACAAATGACTAAATAGCAACTAAACATATGCATATTTAGTGGGTATCAGAAAAGTTTTAATCAAAATATTACTCCCAAAAATCTGTGATACTTTTATGATAAGAGTTTTGTTCTGTAATATTCTCAAGAGAGAATGATGTATTCAGTCAATAGATCAGTTTTAATCTATTGGGAAATGAATATTCAGTCACCAAGAATGATTGAGAAACACTGGGTGAACATAGGGACAAGTCAAACTGTTGGTTTTAAAAGTTGTGCAAGACAAAACAAAGCAAATTGTAAATGGGGTAATGAGTCCGTTTCATCAAGTGGAACAGACTGTAGCTGAACTGTACAGGACATTGATTTAATGTCAAAAGACTATAACTGTTGTGACAGACAGCAGGCATTGACCCATCTGTGGGTCACTCCACTACCTATAAAAAACTGATTCGTAAAGTGCATCAGTCATCTAATGTCTCTATATTCCAGCATGTTGTAATCACATCCAGGACAGAGTTGACTATATTCAGTGTTGACGTGCTGAAACCAACAAGAAGAACAGTCATAATATCTTTATTGGTGTGTGAGGAAACACACCCTCCAGGAGGGTCTCTTTGGTCTTTTTAAATTGTACGGCTGCTGGTGTGTTTGTTCATTGTTGGTCCAGCCTCCTCTCTCCCATCTGCCGCTACTCATTAGCATGGAAACAGGACCGGGAGTGTTTTCACACATACACACACTGGCCATTAATCAACAAGTCAGACCAGGGTCCATTCCCACACATACACACTGCAAAGATGAAAACAAAGGCCATACACACACAGACATGGCACCTAATCACAGAAACATCCCAGAGCACACTTTAGTAGAACTCGACCACACCTCTCGTCTCAGTGGATCAGACCTGGCAAACCAAATTTTTGTCTATCAAATCTGGCAACCTATAGTGATGTCTCAATTGCTGTTTTACTCTAAGTGATGACTGTTCCCTTGTGACACCGTCAGTGAACACAAGGAGAGTTGTTCCCATCAGCTGTTCTCTTTTATTTTATTCATGGGATGAATTGGCAAGTACTATTGTGTGAATTTGTTATCTAATTTGTCTAGCCACCATGAATGGCCACATTGAAGCAGAGTGCATTCCCATGACCACCGTGTGTAAATTTGAGCGTAAAGGCAACGCCACAAACAGCGATGCAGATAGTGAAGAAACTAAATTGTCTTCATATGTGGAAGTAAAAAACTGGTTTGACTCCAAATTTAATACAACAGAACAGGTAACAGAATGCAGATGTGGTGCTTCACAGGAAGTTGTTGATAAAATAATAGTGAAATCCATTACGAAAGTATAAAAACAGAGCACTTGCCAAAGGAACTTAATGAGCCAAAAAAAAACAAAACGGCAGCAGAAAGCCAAGACACAAAATCGAAAAAACAAATAAACAAAACAAATTTAAATTTTAGTGACACAGTGATGTAATTTAAAAGCCTTTCATCTCACCATCTTAAGTTACTGTGCACGAGTTCAAGAAAAGAAACTGAGTTTTGACTGAAACAGGAAGAAACAAAGCTGCTGCGGCATATTAAAGAACAACATACACAAACAGTTTGGACAAAACCATCTCTCGTAACAACGAGTTTCCTCACTTGTTGTGTAAATGGTGAAGGTCAAATCACTTTCAGCTCTTCCAGTTTCAGTCCGATTCATGACTTTTATGTCTGACCGATCACAATATCTTAATGTAATCTTTCCAAAGCTTCTCCACTATAAAGTAAGTCCTTCCAACCAGATGACACTTCCACTGTCCAGCAGAAAGACAGTGTGTGGCTTCCTTTTGAGACATTACATGCAGGCTACAGTGAGCCAAAGATGTCAACACTGATTACAAAAAAGGAAAGTTGTAGTTGAAATATTTAAAAACCGTTGCAGGACAGAAAAAGGAATGGGACAATCAAGACTGCGTGTCAATTCACTTTCCTCATCTGAAGGCTCACTGGCTTTCTTTAACGTGAAGGTGGTGGTTGATGTGCCATCCAATTGCTCTGCAAACACTTACTGCCTTACTTAGTGTTTTGACTTGAGACTTGCTGTCAAGAAAATTCCCCCTTTTACTAAAAAATCTACAGACATTGAAGCAGACAGTCTTTGCTTTGCCAAGTCAAAAACTGAGTTATTATTTGATCTTGAGCCCCATACCCATATATTGTACTGTAACTCTGGTGTGAGTTTCATGGTTGCACAGTGTGAAAAGTTCAGCAAACTTGAAGCTCCCTAAGCCCCAAAGCTCTGCAGGACTTTTTCTTACCATCTCAGATTTTGTGATACAACTCACGGAACCTGATGGTGAAGATAAAAAATGTAAAGATTTCAGTCTAAAACTGCAGGCAATTGTGGAAAGAAAAATGAAAGTGAGTATGTTGACACAACACATCTCCAGATGAGTGATAAATAAGGTGAACACCCCAAATAAATGTTTTAATAAGGCACTGAGCCACCATGAGCTGCCAGTCCTTAGCATATCAACATCTACTTTTCCTGGAAGAAATACTCACTCAATTGGTGTTTTAATGATAGCATGTCACTTCAAAATCTCTTACAGATTTTAATCAGATATCTAGTCACTGTAAAGGCTAAAGGCTACTGTTCAGTGAGCGGCTGTACCCTGCATGGGAGCACCATCATCATCATCATCATCATCATCATCATCATCATCATCATCATCATCATCATTCACTGTTATGTTTCTAAATTCATTTGATCAACCTTTAATTTGTCACCAGTCTGTATGTGATATTGTCATTACTGTGTTGCATGAAAGGGCATGTAAACGGGAAGTCACACATTTAGAGGGTTAAGAAGGACTTTTGAGGACAGGTTAGGAATCTTGCGGTTACCCCACACCACTGCCCACACACAAACGTCTGACCATCCTGCTGTGCTCGGTGGTATGAAAAAGTAGGTGAAGCTGTTGTCTCCTCTTACCTGCTTCAAAGAAAAGTTGCATGCAAATCCAGCTCATCAGAGAGAGAGAGAGAGAGAGAGAGAGAGAGAGAGAGAGAGAGAGAGAGACATCTGCTCTCTCTCTCCCTCTCTCTCTCTCTCTCCCATCCTCTGTGTCCTCTGTGGCAACATCTGCTTCCTCCGCTGCTCTTTCTCATCATGCGGTGGGCGTGTCCTTTGTGTTACCCCCCATCTTCATTGTTCTAGCCAATCATTGTCCTCGCCAAGCTGTTCCCACGATGCACCAGTAATGACCAGAAGGCGCTGATGGAGCTGGTGTCTCTGAAGGAATGACTGTGTCTTTACAACCGATTTAACCCCCAGGGAGAGACAACAATAAACAAAATAAAAACAAAAACATTGCTCTAACATCTGCTCAGAGAAAACAGAGAAATGTACTCTGTTTTAATTGTTTTTGGCTTCCCAACTTCACCCCCCAAAATTTGATTTCCGTGAAGAATATATAGGATTAAAAAATTCAGTAGTCATGTGGTGGAGATATTGATAGAGTCAGAGGAGAGAGACAATCAGAGAAAGAGGAAGAAAGAGGAGGAGAAAGAGTAAGTGAAAGAGAGAGATGGAGCTCTGGGAAAAGATCAGAGTCTGGTCCCTGGGGAGCTGCGACAGATGAAGTAGCTGAATAAGCTGTCTGTCATTGTGTGACTCTGGCTGCTGTGGTCACTTCGTTTGTTCAAACTCAACAATGGAGGATGGCTGAGAGAGAAATCTCTGTTTTCCCACAAGATTTAGCTCCAAAAAATCACTAGTCAGTGATGTGAGGGGATTTGTCCTGGTGACAAATTGAAATGCTAATAAAAGACAGAGTGGACAGAGGTGGAAAGTCAGTGAGTCGCTGTTGTCATGCTTTTTCATTTATTTATTTTGTTACAGAAACTACAAATCGACAAATAGGCTGGTGCAAGCAAATCAATGATTGATCAAACATTACTCCAAAAAATCTGTGATATTTTTCCTACAAGGTTTGCTTGGAGAGAGAGCATTACAGAACATTAATTCTGACAGATTTGTTTCGGTCTTCATTATAGACGCAAACATAGAAAAAGACTTATTTTCTGACTTCTGTACTCATAAAGGACTATTGTATTAAGTTAGTTATTTAAATTGCAGTCATGCTTACAGAGCTATCTAGTTGTGTTCAAGGCCGATGCCTAATACAAATCTCAGTTGCTTGCTATATGTTTTATGAACTCACATTCCTCTGACATCCTCAGCAACATGAGATGATGCAAATCAGTTTGCATATCAAAATTAATATTTAATTCCAGGCCTTGCGGAGACCCTCCCCATGTTGTGTTCTTGCAAAGTCATTTGCACTATTCTCTTCTTACTACTACATCGTTTTATGACTAACCGAAGATATATAACCACCTAGACCACGAGGGTGCCCCAGTGTCTCAAGTACTGTTGTCTGTGTGTGTGTGTGTGTGTGTGTGTGTGTGTGTGTGTGTGACAGGTGACCAGTGTGTAGACAAAAGAAGGGTCAGTGGCCAAGTGTGAGCTCTTTTCTTCCCCCCTTGTTGCCCTCTTCCCAGCAATTTCTCTCTCTCTCTCTCTCTCTCTCACACACACACACACACACAAACCAACGGACATCAACATGCATACTTATACACACAAACACACTGACACATGCACACATATACGTTCAAGCAGATCTGTGAGAGGAGAAGAGCGAATGAAAGGACAGATTAATCAGATTATAGCAGAGACACACTTAAACAGCCTGTTCTCTGGATTAGCTACGGTCCTGCCTACTCCCTGTCAGAATAAAAAGTGTGTGTGTGAGGAGAGAAAGAGGGGGAGACTTGAAGAGACGATATATTATCCAATGCGCATGAACTTTTGAGTATTTTCAAATTGTGTTCGCAACATGTTGATGTCACCAAATAACAGATTTTCTAAATTCTTCAGTATAAATTCCACTAAAACCTGAATATCCCCGAGAGTTCACATGAAAATGGAAACTGGCTTAAATGTTAAGTACTGAATGAAAATGAAAAACAGGTCCATATGTATATGTGACGGATTTAATAAACACTTCTCCATATATTTTTATCATGAAGAAGTTTCGATTTCCCTCTCAGAAGTTCAAAGAGTGCTGTTTTTTATGTGCAGCAGAGCAGCATATGGCAGCCAGTGACCAGGGCTTTGTCTGACTATTGACACCAGAGATGCAGAGAGGGAGGATGTGAGTGTGTGTGACTGTTCAGGGCCGGAGGACAGCCTAACAACAACAAAGGACCAGCTTTAAGCCTGTCTCCTGTGATTTTCCAACTCAGCGAAAAGCTATTGTGGCACTAAAAAAAGTTAAGTTAAAAAGCTTAGCATGGTATGTGCTAACAACTGCCTGCCGCATGTGTAATACAAGCAAATACTTTTTGAGCAGTGACTGTTGCAGTCTTTGGAAGGGCAACTGTCCCTGTGTCTCCAACCACTGGGCAGGTCACTGCTCTGGTGTGTTGGTCTGTTGAGTCAGTTGTGAGGTGGAGGGACATTTACATATTATATATACCTTTATATATAATGTGACTCTGCATCAGTATATGAAAGATTAAAGGCTCTTGAGTTGACCCTCTTTTCCTTTTCCCTCATTACATGACTGCAGTGTTAGTCAGCAATGCTTTGACTTGTGTTTATGTGTGTCTGTGTGCCCTAATGTGCGTCATGTTGACACTTAATACAGTTTGTCCTCTGTAATTGTACTAAATGTCTGATCATTTGTCATCCAGTTTCAGCATCTTGTGTGTGTGTTTGTGTGCTTCTCCAAGATTGTGAACCAGATGAGTTTCTTTGATGACTACTTCTGCACTCCCAGTGGTCGCTAAATGACATACACGGACACACACTGTGAACACACAGACCCACACACACAGATACACATTGAGTAGTCAGGCAGGGGCAACCGGGACTAAATCCAGACTGGTGGTTTCTCTCTCTGGCTATAAATACCCCTCTGCGTAAAACAAGATCACACACACAAATGCTGATACTCATGTAGAGAGGCTCGTAGAAAGAAAAGCATTCATTCACAAACACACCAGGAAGCAAATATAAACACACCTACACAGACATACAAAGTAAACACACACACACACATAAGAACTCTCACATACAAGTAGTCACACAAAGAGATGGCTCTGGCCTCTGAGGAGGCTAGCTAAGCGGTCTATGATTATGGGGTGTGTCTTTGTCTCATTTAGTGGTTCCACAAGGAGACAGTCTTCTGCTGCGTCAGACGAACACACACACACACACACACACACACACACACAGTTAATGACAACATATCCTTTAAGGGAAGTGCAAATGTAAAAATGGCTGCACGAGAGCACTATTTGTGTTAATATTTTTCTTTTCCATATAAATATATCTCTAAATCATTAATAAATACAACATGACACCTATTAGTGTAAGGTGAAGCCACTGCCAGTATAACAGCACACAGCAGTGAAGTTGATTATTTGTCAAAATTAGTTATATTCGTACCCCGAGTGCATGTAAAACACATGGAAACATAAAATCACTGAACAGCAGTTGTCCTATATTTCATTGCTCTTTTATTTTGGAAAAATATTGCGCTGTTTTCCAGTAATAAAAATGAGAGGCTCTGTACATACGACTCTTCTCTTAAATACAACACAGTCACAGGGGTCTCAAGTGCCTAACACATACATGCATACATACATACTTACATACATACATTATCTGCCAAATAAAAACAATCCAACTTAAATTATAACAGGTATAACAAAAAGAATCACAACATAATGGAGCACAAATAATTACATAATTAAATTAAAAGAATACATCTTTCTTTAGATAACAAATAAAATAAAAACAAATGATCCTAACCAATGGCAGGCAGGGTGATGGTGTCCTTCAATTGGCTAATATGTGGAAGACTTGGAGTAAAGGGAGCAGGAGTGGACAGTGCATACATTTGACACCACACACAGGCATCACCTCTTCTGTACACACACACACTCGTACACACGCACATACAAACACGCCTCCATAGTGCAATGAGGTCTTGGTAGTTAAGACTAGTCATTTATAGCTCGGCTTACTTGAAAACACAACAGTATCATCACAGGTGGTGATAATTTTGTACTTTGTTTTGGGTAATTTTGCCAATAAATTCCAATTTTAGTGGCTACTGCAGGAAGGAGCAGTTTCAAACAAGCAATCAAGAAATAATAAGTAACTGGGTAACTACACTGATTTGTTTCACTGTCTTTTGTCCTTTCTCTCATGTTGATTGTTGTGTTCCCTAATTTGCCCTTGTGTATCACAACCTTCAGGGGTCAGGGGGCCACTATGGCCCAACAGGATCCATCTTGGATCGATCTGCAGTCACTACTGGAGTCTTCAGTTCTCTATTTTCTGCTGAGAACCAGCTCAGCCAACACCGTCTCTGTCAGTGCTGCAGAGTTAAAGACGCAGAGCTGCTGTTAATTTTGTTTTGTTTTGTGAGGAAAGTTGTAACTGAATTTTTAAATGAATTCTTAACAATAAAACGGACCTACTTCAAGTACAGTTGCCAGTACTTCATCTTTTACTCTGCAGCACTGCACAGAACATGAACTGTTCCAAATATCCACAACAGCTTTTACACTGCATTGTAAAACCACAGCACATAATAGTACTACAACAGTACTTCAAAGGTTCTCAGTACTCCAAAGGTACTACACTGTTCATTCAATCAGTACTCCATAGTACTACAATATCATTGCTCAGCATCCAAGTCAATACTTCAGAGTTTATCAGGAGAGAAGAGTTCATCCTGGTGTGACGTGTAAATCTTCCACTTCTGCGACAAACACCAAACAAGCTCTTCATCAGTTCTCTGGCAGTCACCGTCTGACTGCACGTCTACTCGTTCAGCATTGTTTCTGTTCAAATTTGTGCTGGGGCTGTCTTCTGCCAGCACATCTGTGGTCAGCATTAGACCTACATCCATCGAAGGTCAAAAATGTCCAGTATTCACCCAATGGTACGACTGTAGTACTAAGTCCTAGCCAAGTCCTCACTGACTCCTGTCTGGCTCAGCAGCACCTTGGCTCAAAGTCGTCTGGTAAATCCCAGGGAACAGCAGCAAACAGCAGGAGTAAAACCTCCTGAAGACAAGCTGAGCTCTACCGCTCAGGGCTGGTGCGTGTGGACCACCATCCACCAGAGGAAACTGGTCTGATCTGGTCTGGACTGGTATCATACCTGTAATGGAGAAAGAAAAAAAAAAGCCAGGGTTAAGTGAGTTTTTATATGAGTACTGCAGGATGTTACAGTTATTCTGTATATATTTGCCCGCAAATAATCCTGTTCAAGTGGACTCACCTCTGTTGCAATGATACATTCATCTTTTTGGTCCGACATGACGTAGACAGACTGGTATTTGGTGTCGTTGGTACATTGGTACCTGCTGTCACTGAGACTGTGGTATTCAACATCACTGGTTGACTGGTATTTGACATCACTGGTTGACTGGTATTTAAGATCACTTGCTGCGTGACAGTTCAGATCGCAGGATGACTGATAATTCGCTTCGCTGCAGCTTGCTGACCCTTCTACTTGTTTCCTTTCTGATGCATCACTGCGGGATCAAGAAGAACACAGATTCAGAAATGCTGTCCCTCGTGTATCAAACGTTTTCACTGTATTTAGGCTGACATATGCATTTTTACTATGTAATTTTCAGTAGACAAATTTAAGGCATGCATGATCAAACAGCTACATACCTGTTCAGTCTCTTCCTGTATCCTTCCTCTGAGTCAGACTCATCCGGCATTTCATATTTCACCTGGGGCTCATCACACTCCTCCTCTTTACACAGAGACAGCTCCTCAGGCCGGAGTTCATGGACCAGATTGTACTCCACACTGGGGTAGCGAGGCTTAAAGCCGTTCTTCTCCGATCCGTTGAGCCCACTGATTCCACTCAGACCACCCAGTGACCCAGTGAGGTCTGAATGGTAATCCGCCTTCTTGTTGGTGTTTTTAATTGACGTTGTCATCATTGTGCCCAGTTCCTTGTCGCTGCGCAGACAATTGTTGGTGGTCGTCAGGTTGTTCATGGTCTCATGGCTGTCACTGTGGACACTGTCACCATGGTGACTGTGCCGCTCCTGCAGCTTGACCCGAATGTAGACCACCAGTACGGAGCAACCGATCAGGATCACAAGTACGAGGAAGACACCAGCACACACGGCCGTCCAGGGAAATCCGTGGTCGTCATCCTCCTCGTCTTCAACATTTCCACTTTCTGGAGAAGAATAATGCCGATCTGGTCCATCCACCACTGGCTGACCCCTGGGCACCTCTGGTAAGAGGAACTGGCAGTTGTGACCACCATATCCAGGTACACAGGCACAAATGTAGCGACCGCCACGCTCATGGCAGGTGGCTCCATTGTGGCAGGGGTTGTGATGGCAGCGTGAGATAGGAACACTGCAGTTTTCACCCGTATATCCTGCGTAAGATGCAGAGTTTAAGTGTTTAGAACAAAACTACTGTAAAACTGCTGAAAGAATATAACATACGAGAATAACATAACACACATGTGTTGAGCGGTGTCATACCTGGTGGGCAGTTACAGGTGTAGCCGTTCACTCCCTCCTGACACGTCCCACCGTTCTGACAAGGGAAGGACAGACAGTATCCAGAGATACTGCTGCTGTCCTCACAGTTAGGGCCTGAAAATCCCTCAGGGCATTGACAGAGGTAGGAGTTCACCAGATCGACACATTCTGCACCTGCACAAGGAAGAGAGGTTAAGATAGAGACCAATAATTAGTCTCTGGATATTTCAATTCTAGGTTTAGCTTTAATTCTAGGTGTAGGTGAGGACAACATACCATTTAAACAGGGGTTGGAGGAGCAATGGTCAATTTTCTTCTCACAGTTGAAGCCAGCATAACCCATTGGGCATTGACAGAAGTAGCCACCCTCAGGGTTGTCGACGCAACGTCCCCCATTGAAGCAAGGCCCATCTGCACAGGTATTGGCACTAAACTCACAGTTATTGCCATAGAAACCAGGCGGGCAGGTGCACTTATAGCCATTGTCGTTGTCCTATAATGGAAATAATGTAAACACTGGTCACGGGCTTGTTACCATGAATATACTTTTTACTATCTCTGTCATTTGTCTTGATTGATACTCACAGCGCAGCTTCCTCCGTTGCGACAGGGATTTCCAGAGCATTCGTTGACCTGGATCTCACAACTGGCACCTGTGTATCCAGGCAGACAGGAGCAAGTGTAGCTGCCCTGGCCAGTGTTGGTACAGGTGGCTCCATTTAGACAGGGCTTATGGTGTGTACAGTAGTTCAGGTCTGAAAGCATAAAAAAGAAGCAACATTTAGAAACAATACAGTTTAACTGTGAAACAAAGAGGGCTGACTGACAGAGCAAAGTAGTAAATCTGAGTAAACTCACCCTGGTTGCAGAAGAGCCCACCCCATCCCTCCTGGCAGTTACATTGCCAGGGCTGTTGGCAGGTGCCATGAAGGCAGCCTGGGTAACGGATACAGTCATCACAGTAACGACCACTGAAGCCCACACGACACCTGGAAATACGACATTCATTAAATACCGTTCATTGAAGAATGAGCAAAACAATGATGAGATTTTTTTTTCTTTATTAAGACGTTTCATTGCTATTATCCATCTCAGCAACTCCCTGATGTGAAAAAAATAATTTTTCATTGTTTTTCCAACTTACTTGCACTCTCCAGGTTTATCACAGAAGCCGTGTTCTTCATCACAGCCAGGAAGACAAATTGCTGCAAGGAGGACACAAATAGTGACAGGTCAATCAGGGGAAAACTAGAGCTGGAAACACATTTACCCTCCATCAGTCTCCCATTCACAGAGGTCCTTTTCAAACCCCTGCCTGTCTGTTTGGCGCCCAGACCTTCTTATCTGTCTGCCTGTTTCTTAGTCTGTCTGCTGGCAGGGTCTTTCCAATTTGTTTATCTGTCCACCTGCCTGACAGTCTGTCTGTCTGCAGTGTCTTCAGTTCTCCCTCTCTGTCACGGAGGCCTAATAAAGAAAAAGGCCTATGACTCATGTTTGATGGTCCCTGACACTCTGGGCCAAACTTAGCCCACAAAAACAGAAAATGATCAAATCTTGAGGGCACTCGGGGGTCATCAGGTTGTCCCTGAGCACCGGTTGAACTGTATCAGTACTGCAAAAAGTTACTTTTCAGACTTGAATAGCCCACAGGGAGCTATGGCAGCTTTGGTCACCAAACAGGAGAACCAGCCAACAAGCCCTCTCCTTTAACATGGTTGCTCTCCAACACAAAAGCATCCTACACAAAGACTCCTTTCTCCCCTTGACTGTGGGTCAGAAGTCCCTTTTCTCACCCTTGGCCATTCTCCTCCTATCCTCCCTCTCCCCTCCTACTTCTGATCCTCCTCTCCTCCCTTCCTCTTTCATCAACCTATCCCCTTCTCTTCTCCTCCTCTCTTCTTCCTCTCCTCTTCAACAATCTCCTTTTCCCTCCTCCGCTCCTCCTGTCTCTCCTCACTCCCCTCCTCCTCCCCCTAGGGCCAGCTGGTCTGTGTGGAGCTAACCACCAGACAGCTGCTCCATTGTCTCCTCTCACCGAGCAGCTGCCCCCTCCACAACAATACACAACCCCATTCGTCCAATCACCAGCCCTAGCCGCAACAATACAGGACCCCCACTTGGCCAATCGGGGAGGAGGTTTGGGGCGAGGAGGCCCCAGTGGTCTAATGGAAGGCACGCGGCGTGTGAATTACTGAGGAGCCACTGCGGCTCATTAGAATGGAGGCCTCTGGTGCTATGGGATAACTAACTGACGCCTGTTGCACACGGGCCCCACTTTAGGAGGAAACAGTCCCTAAACAATAAAGACAGGCCAGTGATTAACTTTGAAAAGGAATTCATAAACTTTTCAGAAACTCTTTGCCTCATCAGTGTTAGTTTATATCTCCTCTGTTTTGACAGTTAAATGAGCTGTGATTCCTTTCTAAGCCATTGCATGTGTATTATTATTTCTCATGTAGTCCTGGAGTATTTTGGGATCAGAGGAACCATGTAAATATCAGCATCTACCTCTAATGGCTGTGCTGCTCCTTCATAGTATCTATCCGACAAGCAGCTGTCAGTGAATTTAAATATTAACTAGTGCAATACTAAAAAAAGGAACCTGCGTTTTCTTTGACCTTTTTATGCCCCGTTTATGACTTGCCCTCACGTTGCTCCAGCCTGAAGGATAAGTAACGGATTAATAAGCAAACCCACTTACGTTCAGTGCAGTATTGTCCCTTCCAGCCAGAATTGCAGATGATCTCCCCACGTTCGCCACAGGTGAAGTGCCCGAAAGCATCATCTCGGGGCCGGCAGAAGACAGAGCAGCCATCGCCGTAGTAATGCTCATCACACAGGAAGCGGTAGGCGTAACGCAGCTCAGTTCTGCCAGAGCTCTGCATGTCTTTGGACCACTCTTCTCCGACAGTGAGGTGACGCTGAGTGGTTATTCTGCTTATCAGACGCTCCGGGTTGTCTGCAAAAGTCAATGAATGTTATTATTGTAAATATCATGATGGAACGTTAAACACAACAGTTGCACATATATAAGGATTTCTGACTAAATATTTTGTTTTGGGGAAGTGGTTTAGTGGTATTAATAAAACACTTTTTATGTTTTCTAGACTGAGTGCTGTCTGAATAAAAACAACTCTTAAGAGATGAATTGTGTCCTCTCCTTTCAGAAAAATAGCACAGGTTACACCTGCTGTGGGCCAGCCTTTTCATTATCTTCACCACCACTAACGGACACACACTCGCACACATGCGGTGAAGCCAGTTAGTCATCATTAGTACAGTGATAAGAGCAGGACATAAAGATAAGGACAGCAAATATCTCATCTGCAGGGGTAAATCCCAACAGTCACCCACAAAAACTGTGGGTGGCCTTTCCTCTAGGTGATGATAATAACCCTCCACCTGTGGGGAGGTTTGCTTTTGTGTCACGCTGTCTTTTCACCAAGTTAGTTATCATCAAATCTACATGTTTCGGTCATATTTCAGTTGAATCAGATAAAATGTCATCTATTTTGTAAGGCGGTTCCTTGGTGTAGGCTATATAATTTGGTCTTGGTAAGAGTGTCAGCATACTGCTCTAGAGGGTAACAATCTTAGACACTCATCAAACTTTGCCTTGTCCTGTTTAGCACCCCTGGCTGAGCACGGAGTGAAAAACATGCCACTGAGAGAAAACAAAAGCGCTATTAGCCCCTGGTCCGTCTTTGAGTTACACTGCTGAACTCTGTGTCTGCCACCCACCTGTTGTCAGGTCGTCCAGGGAGTCAGTGTGCAGAGCTTCCATGATCAGTGAAAACGTCCCCTGAGGAAAGACACAGAGAGAGAGAGAGAGAGAGTCAACAGCTGCTCGGCCTGGACGCCCCCCTCCCTCCGCAGACCAGCAGAGGGCCATTCGGAGGCCTCCCAATAAACTTCACAGCCTAATTCCCGTGTTGATTAGGGGCCTAATAAGGGCTACTACCTGCTCCCTTTTCACACCCCTGCTACTATCACACTCTGACACCGCCGTAAAACCAAACGAGGCGGAATTTCACGCTGCGCTGCCAATGATGTGCCAACTCAGAGGATGTTAAATTTCCCACCACGCCTGGCCGGGGGGAAAGAAGCGTTTGGTGAAAACAGCCCCCCCTACACACACACACACACACATCCCCTCCCCGTTTTATCCTACCAAAGGGCACAGAAATACTACAATAGCCCCTCTCACACACTGCTGACAAAGACCCTCACAAGTGTTGAGTTTGTGAGCATCTGTTGCGTTTTGCGCTCTTCAAAGCTAATATGTCCCGGTGGAATAAGACTATAATTACTTCACAGTCTGCTCTCCTTAAAATATTACATTAATCATGACATGACACAAATATCACACCAAAAAAAAAATACAAATTAAGTGTATATTCTAGTGTCCTACGCTAATTTCAGAGGACATGTTGCAAGGGTGTCCTTGGGGGGGGTCTATACAGTAGTACAAATATTTCTCATACAGATGCGTGAAAGCACTCACCGGCCATGTGAAGCCAAAGGGGAAGCGGATTGGGTTGGTGAAGCTGTCCGCGTTGGTCTCTGGCACCTGGAAGGAGTTTGAGCCGAGTACGGGAGTCACAGTACCGCCGTACGTGCAGGGGGGCTCTGGGGAGACGTTGGCCTGGTAGTGCTTCAGACAAACACGAAAGAAAGTTTTGCACTCGCACTGCTGGTTTTGCTCCTGCGGATGAGCAGAACCTCGGGGGCAGCAGTTCGCGTTCCCCTTTATTCCTTTCTTGTTGAGGAACTCCTGCAGCTTCAGCTCAAACACTCCAGAGCATAAAACCTGTAAAAATCCCCACATATAATCAGTACAGTGTATTTGAGACAAGTAACTTCATGATGTGTTTGGAAACAAACACATTTTTTCTAAGCACTGTGAAACTTTTTACAGCAACTAAAAGTACGCGAGCACGCGCAAGGATTGCGTTTTCCTCCAATATTATTATGTTACTGAACCTACCTGGCAGGTGAGTAGAGAGAGAGTGACAACCAGGAGCAGACACAGGCGTCCCATTGTGTTGACAGCCCTTCAACAAGCAGTGAAAGCCCCACAGGTCCGTGTAGCCCGGCTCAAACAATCATGGAGAAAGTTTTAAAAAGCTTTCCGTTATGCCACAGTCAAGGTGAACTCTTGACGCGCAGGAGGGAAGGTGAAGTGAAAGTTTTCCTTTGGTACGACTGTCTTCTTCTCCTCTACTTTCCCATACCAGACACGGCTTTTTTGACAGAAAGAAGAAGGTTTTACAAAGTAAAGTAATCCTCAGCAAAAGGATCCCCTTGGAGAAGCGTCAGTGAAATCCCCGATGAAAATATAAATGAGTTAATTCCAATCAATCGTTGTAGGAGACAGAAGCAGCTCTCAGTGGCCTTGTTTATTTTCCCACTTGATTTATAATGATATGCTGATCCTAAGTCTCGGAGCCTCACTGTCTCTCTCAGTACAACAGTGCGTATGTCTGATGGGTCCTCTGCCCTGCACAGGGTTTTATACCGGGCCAGCAGGCGAAGGGTAATAAGATGCAAATGAGCCCCTCTGCTCCTCTTCTTCCCCTCCCTCCACCACCACCACAAGTCCGCCCCGCAGCCATCACAAAGAAAGAGGAGGGTGAAGGAGGGGGGCGCACACAACTTTTGTAACCCCCCCCCCCTCTCTCTCTTTCTCTCAAAGGGACAGACCAAATGGCCAGTGAGCTGTTAAATGTGCAACAACTCTCTGCTTCCCCTGATGCCTCCCTCCTCCACAACACAACACACGGGGTCCCTTTTACATTTCTTTTAACTTCTGCATGAAATGCTCCACATCGCCACATCAGTTGATTCATATACACGACAGTCAGTACTATGGTGGCTTCACATATTTGGGTTTAGTCTAAAGTCTTGGCTAGCCTGCTCTCTGTACGGCCAGCCGGCAGCCAGCCGTCCCAACTGCGTTACAACGACCATCTGCTCCGCCACATTCCTATGGTGTTACCCCTGCAGAGGTTTTCACGTGTTCACACCCCCAAAACAAGTCGATCTGTTCCTATTACCTTATCTTTAATTATTGCTTATGCACAAGGCCTTGCCGGTTTAAGTCCAGCTCTACATGCGCACTCATCATAAGGAGATATTATGTCGTCTTACATAACGCGCAATTACTATAAATGCTGGTACTCTGATCCGGTACTTTAAGGGTAAATAAAAGCAATGTGATCCATCAGTTCGTGCTGTATACCTTAAGCATAGCCTACTAATATAACTCTCATCACACCCGCAAAGAATAAGGTTATGCGCAGACAACTTTCTGAATTCGAATTGACTGTCTGAATGTACTGCGTTTTGTAACACTTCAATTTAAAGACCAGCTTTGTGTTCTTAAGAGGAGGCTAAAGTGGGCTGTTCCCTTAAAGAAAAATCTAAATCAAGTGCGCAAAATGCACCAAAATACGCACACGCTGGCTGCAGGCCAACACCTTTTTCCACTGCGTGCCTCTGTATTTCCCTTACTTGCTCATAGGCAGAGGCAGTAAAAAAGACTTGGTGGTGTGTCACTCGCGTGGCTGTCATTAAGGGACTTTGTGAGGAGAGGGAGGGGGAGGAGGAAGAGGAGGAGGGGAGGCATAGAGGGAGTAAAGTTTTTTGTGCTTTCAGCTGTATGGTAATTGGGCCGGCAGCACCTGCTCTCTCACAATAATACAGCACCAGAGAGAGAGAGAGAGAGAGAGAGAGCATGCCTGAACAGTAATCTTACAATATGTATATTACAATGAAATAGCCTTTTCCCTGCATACAGTTACAAGATAAAAACATTATGGAGTACAACTACAGCTGCCGTAGACACACTGTAAGTCCCAGTATTCTCTGTGCAGGACAGTATAAGAAATCACTGCACACGGTGGACTCACTGTCTAATTTGCATATGTGTGTGTGTATCCACAGTCGAATGTGGGGAAAGAATTCACACTTGTTGGCAGGATGTTATTAGGGGCTTATCTCTGGCTGTGAAGTAACTGAAGATGTTGGTACAGTATTGTCACCCTTTCATTCAGCTTAAAAAGAAACCACCATGCTCTGCTGTTTTGAAATTCTGCTGCTGAGTCATTAACACCTGATGAGATTATGATTTTGTTTTAAAACCCATCTACCTAGGCTATCTGTTCACAGCAAAAAAATAAAACAGATGAGAGGGACTTGCTGATTGAGGCCTCCTCTATGAATAATTTCTTTATTAATCTGTTGGCGCAGGTAATGGAGTCCACTGCAGAATACAGTAAGTACTACACCACTTCTAATGTTTACACATATGAGCACACACACAAGCACTGAGGGGAGGAGGAGGGTTGGGGGTCATAATTAACAACTCTAATTGAAGCTGCTCTCTCTGTGAAGAATGTTTTGGGTCCGCTGCTGTCCCCAAACAAGGCCTGCATTCATATGCCACAACTAACTTATCCCCATTGACAGCTCTCGGTCTATAAGGCCAATAAACAGTGCTGGTGCATTGCTGTGTGTAGAGGCTGCGTTGTCCTCTCATTGCATAGGTTTGATGGCACCACTTGGCCGTAATTCCCTGTGGGCCGGTGCATAGATAAATGAAAAGCCTATGTTTAATATGATGGCGTGTCCATGATGTGCTCTTTACACCCCTCGAGGCTGATTGAGGGGCCTTTAACCTTAAACTTTAACACTATTATCCTTGCCTGCCACAGTCTTTCCAGATATCCGTGTGTGTGTTTAGCTATAGGACGCTGCTCCGAGCTGCTCATTTCATTTAACCAGTTGATTTCGGCCCCCTTCTCAATAGTATACAATGCTCCTATGTGGCGTGGCGTAAAATCCCCCCTCTTGAAGCCTTTTATTTACACTTATCCCGACTTTCAGAGGTCCCCAGTGCTTTCTCTCCCTCTCTGTATTAGGCCAATATACTATCAGTCATTCATCACCATGACGTGGCACACATTTCCCGATTACGCCAGCAAAGCGTGACTGAAAGGCATGATGAGATGGAAAGTGCCCTCCTCCCTCCTTCACCAGCACCAAGACGACATTTTCACCTAAAACATAATTTATGCCAGGAGATTATCTAATTGTGTCTTAAGGAAGCAACAGAAAGTAGAAACTCCTCCCAACTGATTCTTGTGTGTGTGTGCATGAGAGTGTGTGCGCATGTGCGCGCGCGCGAGGTTAAAAAATTGTTTAACTGGAGGTCGATTGTTTAACTGAAGTGCTTCCCTATTGTCTATGTGTGTATGTGTAACTGCATGCGCGCGCGCATGGGCCTTTGTGCGTGTGTTTGTGTGTGTGTGTGTGTGTGTGTGTGAGAGAGAGAGACCAGGAGCTCTGTGACACGCAGTGGGACAACAAAGGAAGAGGTCTCGCGCCCCGCCGCCCATTCATCCCTTTCTCTCGCGAAGTAATTCCCATTGATTCTTATTGAACGGCGAGTCGCGAGCCCCTCAGGGGAGAAACTGTGTGATTTGTGAAGGGTCGCGAGGACAAGACACGCCTCTCCTCGAGCCCAGCCATCTGCTCACCAAACGCCACAACACTAACCAACTACCAAATGGCTACCCTACTCGGTCTCTCTGTGAAACCTCTTAATTTCTCCTTTTACGTCCTCCTCTTCTTCTTCCACTCACTGTATCAGTCTGTTCCTCACATCTACCAGTCCTTCCTCTACCTCTTATTTCTCTACTTCTCTCTCCATCCTCTGATTTACAACTCAAATGCCTTTGTAGGTGAGACTACTAGCTGCTTGATGGGTCTCTGGGCCAAATCACTGTGGAGGCATGCAAGGGGTATGAGAGGGCCATATGGCTTGTGCGTGTGAGTGTGTGTGTGTGCCTACCAAGAAATGGATGGTTGGCCATCGTGGGAACCTCAACAATATTGCCATTACACCAACTACCCACACACACATCGCTGCACATAGCATGGCAGTCTTTGGTCTGGTCAGTTATAGAAATCAAAGTTCACAGGGACTCTGGAACTCATTCAGTTTGAACCAGAACCAGAACAAATGTACTCCTTCTATGCTGGGTTCCCACATGCAAGATAAGAACAGTGGTTTTAATTAGCTGGAGAGCTGACTGAGATATTTAATTTGGGCCGAGACTGAAAGGGTTTAAGGATGGCTCAGTGGAGACCAACATTCAATTAGACAAATTTGTGCTCTGCTATGTTATTTGATTAGTCTGATACATTGCATTCATTATTAATTATATAGACAGATAGACAGGCAGACAGACAGACAGACAGACAGGTGCTGATGGTGTGAGGATCTCTCCAATGCTGATTGTAATGACAAAGGGAGAGTCGTGTGGCAGGGCTGCTGGCTTGATGGATAAGACTCCCCCAGCAACAACAACAACACTGTGATGTCAGAAACTGGAGACTCACGTGTCCCCTCCCCATCTGAGACACAAAGACCTGAGGCTGCCTACCTACCAGGAATGTAGCAACTTAGACCACCTGTTAGCCTCAGTGTGACACAAACCTGCTGTGTTATTATACATGATATTGTGACCGCTTGGCATGAATTCATGTATGGTCCATTTAGTGGCAATGAAGTCTGTATTAATATTTTGAATTTAAAGATTTTTGACCTCCCAGACTTAACCACAGTAGCTTCAACACTTTATAAAGACATTTTCACACTTTGACACTGCATACTCTGTATGTTTCAAACACCTTGCAGCAGTGTTAAATGTGTTATAGCAAGTGAAGTTTAAAGGATTAACTAATCAGTTAACAGCTATTTCAATAACTGACTAACCATTTAAGACATTTTGTATGTGAAATAGCCAAGTATTATGTAGTTCTGGCATCTGGTGAGAGGATTTGCAGTTTTTCTTTGTCTTTTGTGATATTAAATTAAGTATTTTGCATTGCACTCTCACTGTGTACTGCTACTGCTGCACAACAATTTCTGTCAGAATGAAAACAGTTATATCACACCTTATCTTACTTTCGACTGGTAGTTGCACAAAGCAGCCATTTTCTGGCATTTTAAATATGAAACATGGATTCATTGAGAAAACAGTGAAAATATTAACTGAAAATATTTTTTAGTTGCAGACTCGACATGGAGTGAAATACCAATATTCAGATATTTAGTTTTCTGACTACAACATTACACTTTCTAGATCTTTTGTTCTGATTGATTACATATTTCTCTGTAATATCTCATAAAATATTTGGTGTTTTTTATCAGACTTTAAGCAATGAGTGTGTAACGATGAATCTCCCTTTGATGAAGGATCATTTGTGTTGATGATGATGACGACGCAGCTTTAAAATATCCACATGACAGTTAAAGTTTGGCCTCACTTTGAAATCAAATGTTTAATGGATTAAAAACAACCAAAACCCTCTGCATTTTAGACAAATTGCACACTCCCTGCTCCCTGAGATCCCTGCCCTGTTGCCCCCCAAGGGTCCTTGGCCTTTAGTTTGAGAACCTGTGGCCTCCAGCAGCAGGATTAGCCTGGCCAGCTGCCCAGAGAGACCCTCTGCCCTGGACGCTGACACCAGAGCTGACCCCGGGGTGGCTACTATCAGGGACACTGAGGGGATTTGGACAGCACTTGGTGTGTGTGTGCATGTGTGTGTATGTATGTTGTTCATTCAGTTGGACAACTGTTGAGCTAGTACAGATTTGTGCAGTGGTGTTCTTTGTATGTGTGTGTGCATGCTTGTATGGTCAATTCTTTCCGGGGGTTAACTGCTGATCCAGTACAAATGGGAGGTGTTGGGGGTAGGGCTGAGGGCAGTCGTGTGCTCCTGGAACATCTGCCTCTGTTTCTCCCGAGTCAAGCTTTGGTCAGGAGAGGGTAGGGTGGGTGGTGGGGTGTGGTGGGGATTCACAATTTACAATTCCAAAACCAGGTCAATACGATACAAATTCCATTAAAGAGCTAATAGGACAATTCACAAACTCATCTTGTTCTCACTATTCACATACAATTTAAGGATATTATCTTTGCTTTTGGCTCTGCACACCAGTTGTTCTCAGCACCGTCTTTGTACAGATATTTCAATGCTGAGTGATTTCCTCACTTCATAACAGACTAAACTATGCCATATAATAGCATCAAGAGTGGATAAGAAGATTATGTTGCCCAACTGGAGAGATAAAACTGAATTATCCACTTAACCTGATGACAGATCACTCCACTTAAGAAAAAAATCACAGTAACTTTACAAGTCAACTTCAAACCTGTTCTCCATTTCTTCACTGCCGTTAGAGCTGACTCCCCATCAGTCCTGATCGACAGCTTGTGCTTGAATATGTTGCAAATTTTTCCTCATCTGTTCTTGTGCCTCCTTGTGCCTTGTATCGTTTTGTGCGATTTTTTTTGTGTAATGCTGATGTTGTGGTTTGTACTGCATTGCATCTTGTTTTCATAACAAATAAAAATAAGTTAATCCTTTGTTGAACCCCCGAGGGAAAATTCAAGATAATAGGGACTTGGCTTGATTAACAGGCTATGGACCAAATCCTAAACATAAATATGTAAATTTATTGAGATACTTATTACGATTTAATATCGATTTTCCCCTCAATTTCCAGAAAGCACACTCAAGACCATGGTGATCCCTGCCTATATATTTAAAATGAAACCAGGGTCATTACAGCCACAGGTTATTTTGAGTTCTGTCTAAAACCAAAATGCTTATATGGTCTTCACAAGTCCAGTGGTCATAAGTCTCTAGTGCAATCCTGGGGAGTCAGGGTGGGGGGGGGTTGCAGATTTACAACATTGCTCCTCCCTACTTGAAGATAAGTTGACTGGGAAGGGTGGATTGTCCTCAGCGTCTACAGAGCATCTGGCCGAGGAACGACAGATGCTGACAGCTGGACTGACATCCAACATATGTCCCTTTCTTTATTCCTGCTCCGCTCAGACAATAGAATGGAAGGGATGGGGGTGCTTTTTGTTGAAAAGGTGGATCTAATAGCTTGTGACTCCAGAAAAGAGCCCCCATTCTCCAGGAGAGCCTGGAGAGCAATTAGCCCATCTCTGATCCCAGCCTGGGGAGCTATGATGAGAGGCCTGAACACACAAAAACCTCTCAACTGTGCCACACTAATGTGCTTATTATTTCATTACATCATCAGTGAAATAATCTAAATTAGCAGTTCAATTAGTCTTGTAGGGATATATTTTGTTTTTGGGTGTAAATTGTGTTTTATATTTCGATTAATCACGCTGATAGCTTCCTATGGCTGCTACTGCATTTATGTCTTGGGGGACCCCGAGCGCCGAGCACGTGCGCTTTGTTTTGCAACGTGATGACGCCACGCGTAGATCATAGGAAGTAATTTGAATTTATTTGTACAAAGTAATCACAACACGGATTTAAGCTGTTCAGACACGTCAAGATTTTAAAGTAAGTGTTTGCTTCGCGATACAATACTACAGCGTAAAAGCATTTACAGACACAACTTAGTATGAGACGATTTAGTTTGTAAGGACGGGAAACGATCCACCTTCGGAATAAATGAGTTTAGTTGCTGGAAGCTAAGCTAACTGTTAGCATTCATGTTTATTTCGAGCACTGCAATGAATAACCTGGCAAGATGCAACCTTGTGTGTGTTGACTTGCAGCGACGTAAACAACAGAAACAGCCTCACTTAACAATTACATAAAATATAAGATGCTGCGAACATGTGAAACTAAACTGTCAGTACAATAAACTGGCATAACTTCACTGCGGTCAAGCCAGCCCGCAGGATAACTTCGCATCTTGCTAAGCTACCATTAAAGTTTCTGAATTCACCCGCAGTGAATTCACCCGCACATGTGTTTCTCCTCTGTAGGAATGGGTGTGAAAGGTCTTCAGTACTTTATGGACCGCTGCTGTCCAGAAGCCCGCGTCACTGTGAATCTAAGAGAAATGGCCAGACGACATACTGCCAAAATCCAGCAAGACTGCACAACCTCAGGCAGTACTACTAGTTGAGTTTATTTCAGTGTTTAATACAATCTTGGGAGTAGGAGTGGTTGACACCATAAATGAATGTACTTCTCTACCAAATGCAAGCTTATACTGTAAACACCTGTGCACAGTGCTTGTTTCATGTCATGTCATGATAATAGCAATATGAGTGGGAGCAGGCATAAATTCACTTATACTGTATTATCACTCATGTACTGTTGCACATGTTATTAGTGATAGATCTACAGCTGGGAAACCTAATTCTAATTCCAAAAGGAGATTCAAAAAACCAGTGTGACCTCAGAGCTGGGATAGGCTCCAGTCCCCTCGCGACCCTGACAGATAAACAAATAGAAAATGAATGAATGAATTTGGGCTCAGATCATTTTACTTTGGGAACTTGCCTACTTTGGGACATTTCTTCAGGAATAGATAGTGAGCCCTTTTGGATAGGGAATATGTAGATAATAATTGAGAATACTGCATTTGATAATTGACTGTGTATATGTTTCTTGTTTTAAATGTAATTTACAATACATAGTTAACACTACCAGCACTGCTGTTCACAATAGCCTACACAGCCTTAGCATCACCGATGATGGCACTTTGAAAGGTAATAGAAGTGCTAACAAGGATACAAACAAAGTGAGATCAGTGACAGGCATTATGGCATTGCAAGATTACAGGACTGAAGAAGAAAAAGTTTTTTATGATCCAATGGCTGTTTGTGAACCATAACACTTAAAAACAGGACCCTGGACATTTCTTAGGCATGTGTGTTTTCTCTGAGTAGGTTAACACAGAGATTTGGTCTCTATTACATTTACATTTTTATTCTCATTCAGGTCCCACACTTGTTGTGGATGGTATGGCCTGTCTGTGCCACTGGTACTCATGTAAGGACTGGGTGTGTGGTGGGCAGTGGAAGGAGTACATGGATGTGCTAAAGAACTGGGTGGAGGCCTTCACCTCAGCAGGCATTAGACTGGTCTTCTTCTTTGATGGGGTGGTGAAGGAGCAGAAGAGACAGGAGTGGGTGAGGAATGGACTGCAAACCAGTGGTGTTTCACATTTTCTTTGAGTAATCACACTTTAAAACTGCACCTGGGCTTCCATTCTACTACTTTAGTTACAGAGTTTACTGACAGAGTTTCCTGTAGTCCTATATTCATCTAGATGTCACAGTATTTAGAACACCTACGCATGATGTATTAAATGTCTCTCATATTGAACTTGCTGAGCCTGGAGTTTACTCAGCTAATCTAGTAATATTATACAGTCTTCACCTCTTGTATACAACATCCTCTCCTGTCAACAGGTGAAGAGGAGACGCAGAGTGAATGGACAGGTTACTAAAATATTTCGTCACATGAAGGCTCATGGAGAGCAGCCTGGTAGAGAGCTCTTTTGTCTTCCTTCTGGTCTGGCAACGTTCACATGCTTTGCTCTCAGGTACAGATTACGATGCAGTGGCCTTCTTACACATAATAGTTAGTTAGTTGGTTAATGATGCATTTAAAAGTAGGCATAAGCTGAGATGTTTTTTTTTTTTGAGGCTTCATTAAATGGGTTTTGATCCGATACGTGATGATTGTCCTCGTTGTTGCTGTTTATATTGAAATATCATCTCTGTTGTTGATATTATTTTCTTATTGTAGATTTTATTGTTTCATTCAGATCATTGGGTCAGGAAGTGTTTTGCTCAGTGCAGGAGGCTGACTATGAGATTGCCAACTATGCTTGTCAGCATAGCAGTATGGGCATTCTGGGTCAGGACTCAGACTTCATCATATTCAACAGGTTCGTTGAAATTATGTCGTACTTTTAGAGTTTGTTGTATTTAAAAAAAATCTTGCTGCTGAATGTGATAATAGATGAACAGATTAATTAATGTTATTGCTAAATGTGTATGAACTGTCTGATGTTAGCATGTAGTTTTATCTTTTCAAGTGCCCCCTACTTATCTGTGGCAAAGCTGCAGCTCGACAGCCTCACCACTGTCCTGTACGACCGACAGAGGCTCTGCCAAACCATCAGCCTATCTGTTACCCAGCTACCACTGCTGGCCTGTCTCCTGGGTAATGATGTGGTGTCAGAAGAGCAGATGCAGCACATCCGGAACGATGCTATGGCAACATACAGGTGCTGGGAACTTTACTTTGTGGTTTGCTCTATATTAATATTTGTCAAACTGAATGTTACCTTTGCGATTAATAGTAAGAAGAAAACGGATACAATATAATACCGAGAACGTTATTGTTTCCCAGAATAAACAACCCGGCACCACACTCTGGTGCTCCTCAGGGGCAGGTGGTCCTGGCTGTATCCCAGTATGTGAGCTCTGTGTGGGGCAGAGAGGGGGAAGAGACTGGGCTTATCCCTCAATCTCTGAATCTGTCAGGTCCTCTCAGAGAGTTGCTGAAAAGGGGGATTTGCTCCTACCTGCTGCCTGGACAGGAAGCTCTTCAACAAGGTGACATCTCTGCACGTCCCTCAGCTCCTGCCTTTGAGAAGTATGTTAGTCCAGAAATATTAAAGGTATGTTCTGTGCCTCATTCTGTCTCTTCCACCTTGAAAGAAGCAAATATCACATTAGCTTATTATGTACAATTTTGTGATTTTCCTCAGGCCTGTAGAGAGAAACATGTAGCAGTAGAGGGTTTCATGGTTTACAGTGTTGTATGCGAGGGAGTCACTGAATGTAGCAACACCCTGGAGGATGAGGAGGACACTGAATTGCTGCCTCAGGCCCTTGTCTACAAACCCTGCAGACAACTCATCTATGGGCTGCTGCTGCTGCACAGGGATGAAGGTAGGACAGAAAACATTGGCTGAGTCACATCTATACCCACACAAAGACATATTCATTATCATAAATGCACATGTACAGATCCATATGTGCTCTGGCGTCACTATGGACAGAGTCAGAAAACCACAAATCTAAGACAAATGCACATGTAAACATGTAGAGGAGAAACCAGAGTATACCAGTCATGCACTCTGTCATATACATGTAGATATATTCAAACTATGCACACACTGCAGGAGAAATACATGCCTGGAAGTGAAGATGATGCTTTTTTACGTTTTACTTTCACATGTAGAAATTAATAATAAAGACAAGAATATGTCTTTTCCAGTCAGCGGTGTGAAGTCAATCAAAGCTAACCTTGACTTCTTTGTGTATCTTCAGACAGCAGTGTTGACCTTCCAGCTGTCAGAGAGTGGTTTGTCTACCCTGGAAACCCTCTGCAGGAACCTGACATGGTCCACCCTGTCCCAGTCAGGCTCCCATGTAATGTACCTGCTAGTTTCTTTACTGGTCTCTGTATTCACAAAGTCTGATTTCAGTCTTATTATACAAGCTATTGTAAGTTTGATTGATGAGGAGACAAGAGTTTTTTTGTTAGTTCTTTTGAGTCTTTATTGCTATGATGATTGCACACTGTGCCAATCTTGGGTGATGCACTTTAAGTTAACAATGCTCAAGATAATCACAGTGATCAAGATATTCTGGCTATGCTTAATACACTGAAGACATATGTCATCTTTCATGATGTGTTTTTGCCTCCAAAATCCCTCAGCAGTTTGTGTCTGTCTGAATGTGTAGATGATAAGCCCAGTCTGGACTTGTTATGGTTTGGCACTGGTCCTGAAGTGTCTGCTCTTCGCCTGACATCCTTCCTTTCAATTTTTGACTGCCTTGAGTTCTCCGAACTGTATGGGGATATTGAAGACTCACTGCTGGCTGCTCTCTGCCTGGTCACATACATAGTCCTCCAGGTAGTGTCAACATTTACTTGATTCTTTAATAGTTTTCAGTGGGCAATGACAACTCACCAGAAAGAACATTAGCCAGATTAAGGAGAGTATCGGTTGAACAAAAGAAAGGACAATTGAAAACCACAATCAAAGATTTGTACATGAAGCCCAAGGATTTCATTATGGGAATTATGTACTCTCTTATCTCATGAGTCATGTAAATCAGCCAATATTTTTATGCACGGAAACAATCACAGATGAAAATTTTTGTGTACTTTTGTTTTAATTGAAAATGCATGAAAATGATTTTCTCTGATGTTACACTAGCGTTTTGTCCACTACAGTCTTCTCAAGTTGTATTGGGTATTCATTTGCTCAAAGCATTGTCTGCACTATTTTAATTTTCACTGGTCTGGCTTAGCCTTCAGTGAATAGGGTTGAGCTGTTAAATGAAACAGACAAACACAAGGAAAGGAGTCAGTTCTATAGGCATTCTGGTCAAGATAATTCCAGTGTTTGGATAGCAGAGCTACACCTGGTGACTTATGTAAACAGAAAATAAAAGACCAAATGTATTTGGTGACAATTAAACACACAAGTCAGCTTTTGATTTGAGATTTACATCTATAGCATACACAGCAATTATTCTTTTCTTTTGTCAACTTGTGATTTGAAGTTAAACATTGCTTGCTGACGGTCTGTTTTGTGTTGTTTTGTTGTGGCTTAATGATGGCCACTGTCACCCACTGAGTGCTCCGATTAGCCGTAGTCACTGGTCTTTGCAGCTCCAGCTCCTACGTCAACAAATGCTCAGATAGCCATTCAGGGGCTTTGAATATCTTAAGAGCTGTTTCTTAATTCACCTTACAACAATTATGTTATTTTGGTTGTAAATTTTACATTGTAAACATTCATGCTGTTTGTTATCCTGTTGAAATACCTTGTTTTCTGAAACAGAGCACAGAGGTTTGTGTTTCTGGTTTGTGCATTTTGCATTGGCGTCATCTGATTGAGCTTTGACACAACAGAGATCACAAGAAAACGTCACCAGGATAAAGGTTTATTTGTCATTTTGCAGAAGCTAAACAAAAATTATACTGTACATGCTGTTTTAAATCACTCTTTATTGCTTCCCTAACAAAGATATGTCTTCAAAGAAACTTACCTCAAATGTTGTCTCAAATTTTCAAAATGTTGATGAAATGCACAGATTATATTTCTATAACGCTGTCGACGCAACGCTACTTGGCTGTTGGCGAATCGGTCTGAGATGCTGTTGCGTTATGCTAGTAGTGGCTAATGTAGCACGAGTGACATTAAGTGACACAACTTAAGGTAGTTTATCATACTTTGTGCAGCTCCCTCTGCAGACACAACAGGCTTTGTATTACTTTTTTCACATATGCAGTGATACTTTAATGGCCCCTCAACAGACTTTGTTGTTTAAAATTTCCCCTTTAATAACAAAAGCAGCCTCTTATTCTCAAATTCTCGATTCTTTAAAGAGTCGTTGCAGTTGTGCTCTACAATTCTTGCAGCCAATGAAAACATCTCAGTTTGCTGTGAAGGAATTGTGTCATTTTTACGAAAGCAACAAGGGTGGCCAGAGTCAGTGAAGTTTTAACAAACCAGATAAATTTGGGCATGCCTTTACTACTTAATTTGATCTCTGTTCATACAGACAAAACTGAACTCTGAAAGAAACAAAGATCAACAGGCAACATTCCAAAGTGACGTAGATTTTTGGGCAAACAGACGGATGCTCTCACTTGGAGGCCATCGTTTAATTGAATGCACAACCAACAAACAGACAGACAGAAGAGGTTGTCTGATGGACCGTTAGATGAGTGGACAATCAGAGTTGAGCAGAGCGGCTGACAGACAACAGTAGCTGTTGTTGTCTGATCACTGCTGCATTCACATTCCCTCGTCACTCTTCTGTTTAAATAGCTTCAGGGTTTGTTTGTTTTGTACACACAACTGGGCAGCCTTGTTTCTGCATTCAGCATTGTTTCTTTCTCTGTTGAATTGTTGCACAGAGAGCAGACAAAACAAACTGACCCACACAGAAGACGCGATGATGTGTGATTGAATTGGCTAACCGTATAAAATCCTGTGTATGGGTGTGTGTGTGTTTGTGTTCATGTTTTCAGGTACAGACTTTGTCTCAAGAGGACTCTGATGCTTACCTGAGTCAGGCTGTGTGTCTGAGACTAAAATCCCCGCAGGAGCTTCAACAGATCAAGGTCAGTTACAAGTGCAAACACAAGCTCGCATGATTTTTAATGATTTTCAACTAAAAATAGAACAGGTCTGTTCTCTGACTTTCACTCAATTGTTTTGCCCCACTGCACCCTAAAGTTGTTGAGTTTCCTGCTGCCAGAAGACAATGTCTCCTGTAGTTTACAGTAAACAAGGTCTTCTTGTGGCAAACACAGCTCAGAAAAAGTTTCCCGTAATAGAAAGCGAAAACACAAACGGACAGAAAAAACAAATAAGCTGCTGATTGAGTCTCCTGAAAAACAAACAAATACAAGAAATCCCACAACAACAATGTTTAAACTGTGTGATTGTATTGCAAATGATGATTTTCATTTTGCAGATTGTTTAAAAATTTAATTAAAATTTGTGCAATTGCGCATCCATTTAGGTTTTGTGAAGAATAAAATCCCAAAATAATGAACATATTTCTGCAGACATAAAACTGAAAGCTGATGGCTTACTATGAAACCTCTGTCACAGCTGAAGCAGTTCAAGTTCATGTCTGTTTTGCACTTGTTATAACTCAGGATCAAATATTGGGAAAAGTTCAACTCTTCTTTATTGCAGAAATTGGAGCCAAAGCTTCACTGTGATCACTGACTTTGTTACATCACAGTATTTTAAACGATTATTGATGCTGAAATACAAATAAAGAAAAACTGCTTGCATGTTGGAAGAACATGGAACTCAAAAATGGCAGTCAGTCAGCTGAGTTGTCACTGATAGTGATGGTACTCAGTAGTTGCCGTCCAGCTGTACACGGGGGTGTTGAGGATGTCCACTGAAGGAAGCAAGGCAGTGTGATAGGTCTGTCTTCTCAGTGAGCTTGCTTGATCTGACTCAGAATCAGAGTCAGCTTTTACATTCTCTGGGAAAATGGCTGCACTGCTTGCTGCCTTGTTGTAGCCCCATTTATTTTTACTGTTTAATTACCATACTTGTGTCTAGTAATTTGTATTTTTGCTGCTCGTCTGTTTTCTACACAATAATTAGGGCTGGGCGTTGATTTGAATATACTGTCTGGGAGAGGTTCAGAGCTCGAGGGGGAGTTGAGATAACTGAGTGTTCAGATTAACTGCACACGCACAACCTAAATGTGTGAATGTACTCACACATTTCACACCAGGATGTGGGTTAACACACAGCTTTTGATAT
The DNA here is from genome assembly GCF_020382885.2 of Scatophagus argus. Taxonomy (NCBI): domain Eukaryota; kingdom Metazoa; phylum Chordata; class Actinopteri; family Scatophagidae; genus Scatophagus; species Scatophagus argus. The sequence goes on from NC_058493.1 coordinate 12,999,747, forward strand.
TTGATTGTGTGTGTGTATAACCTAAAATTGAAAGCCTGCCTTGTTATTTCTCCACCTCCTCCAACAAAAGACAAAGATTATTTTAGAAAAATTAAAATTAGAATAGTATACTGAATGAAAATGAGTCACAACATTTATGTGTGTGTTTAGGGGAAAGGGGTTGTGGGTAGGTATTTGTTGGTTTTGTTGCAACATTCTTCCCCATGGGACTTTGATTGTGGTGTGTGTGTGTGACAGAGAGAGTGTACTGGCGACAGCCGCCTGTCTGTCCTGGCTGACGCTCACCACATGGAGCTATTTACACCAAGCACACTGTGACCCACTGGACACACACACACGTTTCTGTCTGTGTCCCTCGCTCTGTGTGTTCTCATGTTTCTCTTTTTACACTCGACCACTTCTTTCTCTTCGTGTTGCTCTTTATCTTTTTTTCCTCTCTCTTTGTTCGTGTGCGCCTTCAGGCTTTTGTGTCTCTGTCCAGTGGTTCATTGTGTTCAGAAGGTGAAGCTGTGTTTGACTGGAAGCAGGTGGCAGGCAGGGCTGTATGTGGTGTGTGTATGTGTGTGTGTGTGTGTTCACACACTGTTATCAGAGCTATCTGTCGGAGGACAGGTGAGACTCACACAGAGAACATCTGCCTGCTGTTGTTACAGTTAGCTTGCTCTCTGCTTCTTCATCATCCTTTCCTTTATTGTCCTTCTCCAGTTTCTTCTTTCTCCTTGCTCTCTCCCTCTCTGCTGCTGACTTTTATGGTCAGTGGTATTGAGATTAGATGTTATCTTTATATTTTTTGGTGCAGTTGTACATTTTATGCCTTGCTGACTCACTCACTTATCATTAACTGTGGACACTTTTGGTTTTCCCTACAACACAGGAACTCATGTCCCTTTGCCTTAGGATAAATATTTCACCAAAAAATGTTTTTTTCGCTCTCACATTTTTCCTTTTCATCTCAGTGGCTCATCTGTCAAACTTTGTTGCAACAGTTTGTTGTGTATCATTTCATTAACGTCTAAGGCTTCGTTCAGTTATATGTCTGTATATTGTATTATTTGTTGCAGTGAGTAGAGTAAACACCACAGCCCATCAGTTTGTCACCCATCGATACCTGTCTGGATAGATACATGACAGTGAAATGGGTGGTCTGGTTACTTTAGCAGCTGTGAGTTTTAAAGTTGAACAATGTGATTCAGGTGATACACTGAGCATATTAAAAAAAAAGATAGCCCTTCACAGCAGGACTGTTGACATGATGCTGTGATAATGTGCAGATTGAAACTGAAGTCGTTCTGATTGCTTCAGTCTCTACTTAACAGGCTTTATTAATGTGAACATCCTCATGGATCCATCAGTGTGTCTAAGGTGAATGAACTAAATGATACATTTTATTGAACGATGCTAAGGACATACTGCATACATTTTATGATTTATATTCCTAAATGAGACAGCTATGTCTCTCTTCATGTGTGGTGCAGTCATCAGCTGTGTGGTCAGCCGCTGTGGGGGGGCCTGACGATCTTTCTTCGAGAGGAATTTACTGTCACATGTGGTGAAGTCAAGTATGACCTGCGGGCAGCTCAAAACAGAGTCATGGGAAAATTTATGCAGAAGACACACCAAATATCAAGCCTCATGATGCAGATGTGCTGCCAACCAAATGTAAAAGCAAACTTTTCCTTCCTCTGCTCTCAGCTGCCTTTCCTCTCCAGTCGTGCGGTGCAGCTGGGATCCCTCTACGTCCGAGGCCTGAGCCACCTGCTGGGTGCTAACTGTGCCAGCGGCTGTCCGCTGCCCAGCGCTGCCCTGATGCCTTGGCACAGCTTTGATGGACGGCTGTTCCACTCAAAGTACCTGCTGGCACACAGCGGTGTGGAGAAAACTGTGTTGCTGGAGAGTGATGTGAGTGGAGACAAACAAAAAGGGGTATTTGTGTATGCGTGTGTGTGGTGAGAAGTCTTGAGGGAAAAGAAAAGGTGACAAAATTGCCTCCTGTTTAAACTATCGTACTGGTTTGATTTTCTGTATTATTTTTTCCCCTTTTTTTTACCTGTATGAACATTCTTTTGAGTCTTGTGTATTGTGCACGTGTGATCCAAATTGTGTTTGCTTCTCCAGCCATCCTGTTTGTCTCTGTTTCTCTGCCTGAGAGAGAAACTAATGGAAGCCTGCAGGAAGAGAGGCAGAGTCCTGCAGTCCAGACCTGCTGCAGCAGGACCGAGTTATGAAACCACACCAGGACCCAGTTACAGAGGAAGAGACACAGGTGAGACTGACTGACAAGATTTTATAGACACACTACCCACCAACAACTTCTGCCACCTGCCTTTCTCCTAGTTTTTCAGCACAAATGCACAGTTCACTTATGCTCATAACCAGTTGTTTGTCTGTAAGGATTTTGCTGTGTATATATCTACAAGATTTAAAAATGACACAGTTATCTACAGAGTTGATCAAAAACGTAAGATGAGCCACAGGGCGTGATAAAAGTGTGACAAATGTTTCCTGATGTTTGCCAGGTTTTCCAGTTTCAAATCGACACTAAATTATGGATACTTTAAGTACCAGTTCAGCTGTTTTGAGTAATAGCTTTCTATTTGTTGAGATGTCTGTGTTTTAAAAGTGATTTAATGGCTTTCATGTTTTCTTCTTCCTTAGTCTTACTCAACAATCACTGTCTGTGTCTGTGAATGTTGGTTCTTTGTTGTTTTATTTAACATAATTATGCTGCCATTTTGGCCAGGACTCTTTGGAAAACGAGTGTTTGATCTTGAGACCATCCTGGTTAAACAAAGGTCAGAGAGAGAAAAACGTTTTGACCTGAATTAAGAAATGTTATGGTGTCTCTACCAGGGAGCCCTGGTGGCCTAGTGGTAAAGAAGCATACCATGTAACCACAGTGACTTTGGCACAAATCTGCCCGGGGAGCTTTGTCGCATGTCATATCCCTCTTTCTCTTCCCATGTTTCCTGTCTGCATCTATACTGTAAACTTTCCAAGAGACACACAAAAATGCCCAAAACAAACATTATAAAAGAGAAGTTAGGCTGTCTGTATTATTTTTATGGCTCCAGTAATTCAGTTTTTATGTTTTGGGGTCTTCGTTTCTAATCACTGTCCAAAGAACAGAGAACCAAACGTTGCTTCCAGTGATCTGAGCATAAACCCATTGTGGTTCATATTTAAAAACTGATGAAAATTCTCTCGGAGGCAAACAGAGAAGCAGGATTTTAATCTGACAGTTCATCTGTGGTTGTAGTTCTCTGGTGCCCCGTACAGCACCACATTACCCAGAGGGCCGTGCTGTAACGAGCTCCATGTGTGCTGTGGCCTTAACGCTATACCACCATCTGCGTGCACGCACACACACGCACACGTACACGCTTGGATCCAAGACTTGCTTTGTCAGTGCGCTGGTAATAGTAGGTTTCTGTTTATAGGCTCAGAGAGCTCTATTTTAAGACACACAACAAGACTAACTGATTACAGACTTCTCTCTTCTGTCTCTCCCCTCATTTTAGCCCCCTCCCCACAGTCGTCCCCCTCTGTCTAACTCTTGATCCTTTCATTTTTCTCTCTATTTTTTTTTTCCAAACTCTCTCTCTGTTTCTTCTCATTTCTCACTGTTGTTCTCTTTCTGGTGCCACATGCAGAGCTCTCACACTCTCCAGACGCCTTTTCATCCCATTATACAAACATATTCGACCTCTTACATGCTTAAGTGTGGCCTGTCTGTATGGCACTTGTCCCTGGTGTGTGCCCTTTTGGTAGAAGAATCACAGTTGGTCATGGACTCCGTCCTGCTCAGCACTCAGTCTCAGAAGACGACTCAGCAGTAGCTGAAATGAAATGTGAACCCGTAGTTTCTGTTCAACCCTGTGACTTATAAACCCTTTGGGAACGGTTCTCTGCGTGCCATGTTGGCGTAGAGACTCAGAATTGCGCCGAACTGTCTGCCTTTTCCCCAAGTCAACCCTTGTGGGTCTCATGAGGATGTTTCTGGTTTTATAGATGGAGGGCTATACAGTCTTTGTACCTCAGTGTTTCATTTCTGCCAGACGCAGACACCAATCATTACTACAGAACTGTGGGGATAAGGGGAGTGTGTGTGTGTGTGTGTGTGAGAGAGAGAGAGAGAGAGAAAGAGAGAGACAGAGACAGAGAGGATGTGTATGCGTGAGAGTAGTGGTGGCGCTATGTGGTATCGTTGAGGGCCCAGTTTGGTTTTTGTTTGGAATCAGGCCTGATGTTTAGTCTCCTCAGCAAATATCTCCTCTGCCCGCCTGCCCTTGGAATTACACTCCGACAGTAAATCCAGTATAACTTCTCTCCCATGTCTCCTCAGTTTATTTTTGCCCAAGAAGGCCAAAAGTAAATGAAAACAATGTAATTTTTACATTTGTTATGGAGCACATTTTTTGGCTCAGAGTAGTGAAGTACCCCTACTCCTTCCTCCAGTCTGTCCTCTGACAATGTTAATTTTCATGAACACACTTTGACTCCTGATTGACAGAGGAATAACATATTTTCTCTAATCTCTCTCTAATCCTATTTGTCTCCCTCTCTTGGTTTTAGTCTGAATATCTGTCTGAAATTTTTCCAATAACACTCTGACCACAAAGATAAACCTTTAGACAGTTTAGCTGCTTGTGGCCTGACTGACACATCCACACATGCATGGCATGCTGTCGTGTGCTTCTTTCCTGCACTCTCACACTCAGTGAGTGGATTGATGGCAGGATGGCAGTCTGGCCCAGCAGCCTACAGCTTCTCTTTGGCAAAGTCTGAAGTTCTGCTTGGTGCTTCATTTAAAGCACTTTGCAACTCACTTTAAGTTAGCGGTATCTGTCAGAGATCTTTATGTATGTCACAGGGGAAGTGTTTATCGTATTTTACCACCAATAGTAGAGCAAAAGTCACAAACTCCATTGAATACAGCATGTTTAACATCTAATTTGAGGTTTTGATAGTATTCAGCTTCATTAAACTGGGTAACTGAGCTGGAACTGGCGGCGCTTGTCAGACTTGCCTGCTGTGATATGGCGATTGGTTCTTTTTGACTGTTATAGGGGCAGCCTTGAAATAACTGCAGACAGACTTAAATGCAAGTTGAGTGTGTGTGTGTAATAAAGACCTTTGTTGGTTCATAAAAAATATTGAAATCTAATGGCTGACTGTTTAGCACTTTATCTGCAGTATAAGAAACAAAAACATGGAGGTGAAAGTTATCCTTAAAGTATGTGAACATTTGGTTGAAATCTGGAATGTTTTGCTATAACCCAGAAATATTTCTGAATAAATGAGCAACAATCAAAGTTAAAGCTGTGCCAGTCATCATGTGTTTAATAACACACTCAGTTCATCCAACTCCCGTCCTTCAGATCCCAACCTGCCCCCCGTCACTTCTGGTGTGCTCCATAGCTATGTCCTGGGGCCCCTTCTCTTCATCACCTACCTCCTTCCCCTTGGCAAGATCTTTTGCAAATTAAACATCCATTTCCACTGCTTCACAGATGACACCCACCTCTACCGTTCCAGCAAAAAAAAGTCCACACTCCTACCCTCCTTCCTCACCAACTGCTTATCTAAATCCTGGCTCACCTCAAACTTCTTATAATTAAACAGCGATAAAATAGAAATTCTCCTCATTGGTACTAAATCTACATTATCCAAAGTTGAGAGTTTTTCCCTCACAATCGACAGCTCCTCAGTTTCCCCCTCCCCCCTGGTTAAGAGTCTGGGTGTCATCCTAGATAGCTCATTATCATTTCAATCTCACATCAGTAACATTACCCAGTCTGTATTTTTCCATCTAGGCAACATAAATCATCTCCACCCCTCCCTCACCAAACACACCACTTCTATCCTTGTCCACAGTCCACAGTCCCGTATTGATTATTGTAATCCGGTCTCCTCCACATTGCCACCTCATCCTGCTCCTTCAGATCCTCTTCCTCCATCCGCCTCACTGTGCCCTCCGCCCGTCTCAGCACCATGAGGAGCAGAGCTTTCAGCTGTTCTGCTCCCCAACTCTGAAACTCACTCCTTTCGGACATCCGTAACACTGACTCTCTCCCTCAGTTCAAATCCAGACTCAAAACTCACCTTTGTGTTGCTTTTGTCCTTCAGTTTTGAGAAAGGCGCTTATAATAAATTACATTATTGTTATTATTATAATAACAGGGGTCAGATGACACAGATGTGAAGGGGGTGGATTGAAGTGATGAACCTACAAAGAATTTGTTGTTTTAGATCACAGTCTTGTCAGCTCGAGTTTTGGCTGCAGCAACTAGCAGCTTTTAGCGAGCAATTTTGATGAACCCACTATTCAATTCCTGCACCAGCACCGACGCAACTAGTTGGTAAACATAGAGGAACATTTAGCAGTTTAAGAGTCAGATATTTCATTTTGGCTTTATTGTCCTTTAAATATTACATTTTTCACTTTCAGGTTGGCCTCCAGGTGATGGTGAGAGTTGGCGCAACAGAGGAGAGATGATAGGAAGCCATCAACATGGAGGAGGATGGAGGGGGAGAGGGGAGGTGTGGCCAGAACGACGTGAAAACAGAGAGCAACCATGGGAGAGAGGACACAGGGGAGGAGGAGGAGGAGCAGGAGGAGGGGGAGGAGGAAGAGGAGGAGGAGGAGGAGGGGGAATGAGAGGAGGCCAACATTTTCACCCTCATTCTCAATTTTATCATAACTGCCATGGTGGAGGATCTCCGAACGTGAGCCATCCTCGAAAACGGCCCAGAGGTCGATCGCAGCATGTCAGAGGGAGATATCAGCTGGCTCCAAGGTGACTCCATTATGGAAGTAAAATATCTTGTGCAGTGTTTATTCTGTTTTGGTCGGTTCTGTAATGCCTTGTGTCCTCCTCTCATCCCCTCCCAGATGGTCGCACCCTCCTGCACCAGCAATATAACTCGACCTGGAATTAAGAGGAGAGAAGGGGAGGATTAGAGGAGAGGATTTGAGGGGTTAAGAGGGTGGAAAAGACATGATGAAAGGAGTGAAAGAATCAAATTTCTCTGGACAAACAGATTAGTAAATTGGCCGTCAGGAATGTTTGTCTAATGGATGCAGTAGGTAGAGAAGTGGGGATCAAGAGGAGGCAGAATTAAGAGATTAAGATTTAATTTGACAGTTTGAAATGAAATTGTCTTTTTGTGCATCTCAAATTATTCTTTTTTTTTCAGTCAGTTGTTTTAAAGACTTTTCTTTATCTCAGGGCAATTTACCTTCTGCACTGTGACAGAAAATGAACCTGAGCACCCGCCAAACAAACAGAGAAATGAGCCACTTCAGACATACACTAAAAAGTGGATTAATGGTTAATCCCCAGGCCTGTTTTTACCTCTTATCTGTGACAATAAAAGGGAAAAGATCTTAAAAGCTAAGTGTATCCAGTGGCATAATCCCTTTAAAGGACTGGTAAGACAGTAATGCTGGTATCCAGTATCTGAAAAAAGGGCTGAAATAGGGCCTCGGTACTGGAGATTTATACACCTCTGTAAACTGCTACCATTTGTGAAAAACAACGTGAGGCACCTTGAGTTTGTGGACAGTGAAAGTTGTCATGTAAAGGATGCTAATAGAGAAACGTTTATATTTTAACCTGTTCTGTTTCGATACAGAGCTGTCCTTAAATCAATGCACAACACTCACCAAACTCATAGAGGCCTTGAGTTGCAAGCATTTTAATTTAAATTACTGATTTGATTATTTGGTAACAATGCTAATAGTATTTGGCCATTTGATTTTAACCATTTTGCTGATGCATCTAAAATCTGCAACATGTTTAATTGACCCCTTGTGTTGGCACAGGAAAGCATTAATAAGTACATTTCAAAACATGCAAAAAAGTAAAAAAAACACACAAACAAAGTGAAAGACTCTTCTCTTGATGTTGGCACATCTGTTCTTATTTGAACAACCGCTCTTACTGTATACTGTATGTAGCTTAGTGAACAATGTATGGCCTGTGCAGTCATGCTGACTGTCTTCCTGCGTCAGCGTGAACATCGTAAAGTCCACAAGAGAGGAAAAGGATGCAGAGAAAGTTCCACAGTGCTCTCAGTTCTCTCTCTCTCTGTCTGTCTGTGTGTGTGTATGTTTGCCTATAAGAAGGACAAAAAAATGTGAGAGCTTATTTTTCAGCATCAAAGCAGAAACATACCCACCAGTTTTATCGTTTTATCCTAAAACAAAGGAACACCAACAATACTAAAGAAGTGAAGATTCAGGAGACCAACCCACAAAATATGTCAGATACATCATTTAAAAACCACTCAGCGATAGTGTTTTACAATCTAACATGTTACTGTGTGGTGTCACTTTTTTGGGGGGAAGTAATGTTAGCTTTTTATTAGTTTTTTGTAGTTGTTAGGGACAAAAATTATCTTTGATCTTTAAGTAGCTTTGCTTAACATGTTAAGATTCGATAGTCAAAAGCATTCACATGTGGCAAATGAACAAACAAACAAACATATTAATACATTAGATTAAAATTGTCAGCCAAAACTATTGCTCTCTTGTGGAAGGGAAAAAACAAATCCACCTTTCAGCAGCAGCAGTTTTATTTATCATATCATAATCTTATGGTTACTACATCTGCTAAAGGAATCGGTAAATCATTGTTGTCGGGTTGTCGTCCTTATGTCTGTCCAAGGATATGGATAGATATGATTGATCTGCGCTGCTGGGTTGACAACGTATGTGAAGCATCCATGTTTTAGAACTTCTCTGCAGCGACATCTACATTTGAAGTGATAACTTTAAAATTACTTACAAATTAATGGAATTGTCAGTATAGTGATATATTGCATTTCACATAAAAGAAAATGTTAATGTCACTGTAACTTCACTGTTTGGTGGAGGCATACAACTGTGAGGTGGTAATTCTAGTCGGGGGTTAGTTACTGTGGTGAGTGTAGTGGGTGTGGGTGTGGATGTGAGGAGGGGCGATATGGGTGGGGCACGCAACACACATACATGACTTGGACCCGGCTGCCCCCTCTACATAATAACAATAACAGGAGGAGGGATGTTTTCTGTGGTGAAGAGGAAGCAAGGGATGGAAGGTTAAAAAGAGAGGAAGGGGGAAAAAAACAAAATGGAGTATAAAGTAGAGAGGATAAGTAAACACTGAGTGGAGGGAAACACTCCAGAGGAGTGATTGAGGGAGAGGTGGAAGACTAAGAATAGAGAAAACAACAGAAAACAGGATGTGAGGAAAAGAAAGGAGGTGAATTTAGAAGGGAGGAAAAGGGTAAGACAGAAGAGTTAAGAGCAATTTGAGTCAATAGTCTTGCCTCGACCGCAGGAAACCCTTTTGGCTGCCCAACAGATCAGCTTCCTGCATGTGTGTGTGTGGTGGTGGAAGTCTGGGTGTGGACCCTCCAGCAGCAAGGAGACAAACAGTCAAACCCCCTTTTGAGGCCTCCTCCCTGGGATTGGCTCAGGCCTCTTTCCTCTCCGGTGGCGGTCATTCAACAGACTGTCTTGTCTATCTTGCCTTACACTCTCCGTCTTATCTAAACTTTTTGAGGCTTTCATCCAGATGATGTCATCAAACTGGACAACCGTTTGTGTAGCCCAGCTAGACTGAGGGGATTTGATTTAAACCCTTGAGGTGTCTAGTAAGATAGCATCTTAATGGTTTCAGTCGTGACCGCATTCATGTCGCCTGCCGTATTAATTGCAATAACTTTGGTGCTCCTTTAACTTTTAAGCTAAAGGCCAATTCATGGTTTCCACATCCATGTTTCAGTGGTGGTCTTTGACAATTTCACCATCTGCTCAAGTCCGTGTTAACCCTTGTGCAGTGCTGTGTGGATGCCCACGCTCAGCCCAAAACTTGGGACTTGGTGAAGTGCACTGAATGTGCATGTATTAGAGTCCCGGTCTCCACACTTGTTTTGTGTATGGTAGGTATGCACTGTGTTCCCTATCTGTATCCTCCTTTAGCTATAACACATATTGTTTCATTTTTGTTCACTTCTTCAGATTGTTCAGCCACAAACCACAAACAAAAAACCTCTTTTTGTTGCTGTAGAAGATGAATAATTACTTAATTAAACCCCAAGGGAGAAATTAAATTTTTTCATTCCATTCCACACAGACTTAGGCCTTAAATACAGACACACCAAACCCATAAAAATGCAGCTGACATTGCCACAAAATGGTGCACCCCGAGCAGTATCGCAGTTCAGTGCTTTGCTGAACCTCTTCAGCTACCAGGCCACACTCCATACTGGGATAGATTGTAGACTTCAACCTCCCACCCTCTGGTCCCCAAGTGAAGTCTTCACAGACATCAGGCCAAAAAGTTTTATGCTTAAAAAGTATACTTTTTACTTTATGACAAAATACTTGCAAAACTGACATCCTGACTGCCTCAGCTGAGCCATCCATGCTGGCACAGATGGTGAACGTGGTAAACATTATTCCTGCTTAGCGTCAGCACCTTAGCATTGTCAGTGGTAGTGTGCTGATATTTAACATTTAGCTGAAAGCACCTCTCTGCCTAAGTACAGCCTCACAGAGAAGTTAAGCCGACTGCCGACGCTTGTTAAAAGGAGGGTTGTCAGTAAGTGATGTATGAGGTGGATGATGCTCCCTTATTTGTTCAGATTCACAGCATGCAATTACAGCATTTTAGAAGAAAATGTGAGAGGAGACGTGAATTTACCTCTACCACAACACCGCTTGTTAACACATGAGTAAACTGCTATCAAACCAGCTGTCATACAGGATAATTGTTATTATTATATGGTGAATAACATAGCTTCTAGTAAGTTAACAAGTACCTTCAGATTAAAGTGTTGTTATGTAAAAACCTCCCAATTGGTGTTTTCATTTACTTACATACAGCGTGAGCATCAGGATTGCAGGGGAAAACCTACTTAGAAATACAGTTTATTGGAAATCATTCTTTTTATCTACATTAACAGTGGTATTTATGCAATAATGCCTCTTTATTTATCCAAACCACACTCGCATAGGCATGCAAAGAAAAAGGCCTGTTTGGTTTTTTTGGCTGACTCTGTGTGTGTGTCTGTATACACAAAGAAAGAATCTCGGTGACAGAAATGGCTCTGTTATTTTGCTGTTGTTTTAGTCAATTTTACAGAGGCACGCACCAAAGTGACACAGGCGTCCAAAAATACACTGAGCCATAGTGACCAAATATAACCCTTCTGTATTTACAGCAGGATCTATAAATACAAACTCCTTTCTTTAGCTGAGGCCCAAACACAGAGGGAACAACTCCCAGCGTGCTATGTGTGTGTGTATGTGTGTGTGTATGAGAGAGAGAGAGAGAGAGAGTAACCAGTCTCAGTGCACTCTAGACTCCTGCCCATTGCATTAGTTAGTCAAAGTGGACAGACAGAGAGAGAGAAAGGAGGTGTTTTAATCAAGACAAGATCTGGTCACTGTATGGTCAATATGCAAAAATGTGACCATTTTGTTACAGGGCTAGTTGATGATGTCTGTCAGTTCCTGGGAATGTTGTTTAGAGAGCTTGTGCACATCTTCCTGCTCAAAGTTATAGTGTGAATATCAGACTGCCGTGTCCACAGGTATACAGCGATATTATGACACAGGATGAGCCAGGGCTATCTGATTAGTGTGCTGGCTTCAGTCGATTTATCTGCAGCACAATACATAGATGTCACTGATGTCCCTTCACATTCTGTTATTTCATTTTTTTTGTAATGCTCTAAACTAAAATTATGGCCATATCTTACAAATTGCACCTTTAACTGTGTGCTCTCCTTCACGTCTCTCGGCACATGAAGAGCTCTTTTCTGACTTCACTGGACTGTTAGCCAGATTTTGAATTTGAAAGATAACTGACAACTAATAGTCACTAATTGGAAATGATAGAGTTTATTAATTATTCACTATTGTCATTTATATAGTGTTATATTATATATATTGTTATTTATATAGTGCCAAATCCCAGAAGTTAATTCAAGGTATTTAATGTAGAACATGTAGAGCATTTATAGATTGTAGGTGACTGTTAAATTTAGACCCAACATTCCTCTTCCTCTCTTAGTGACATCAAGGTAAATCAAGGAACCTCGAGCCAACTGTATCCACCAAGCGCCAGTTGTCTGCAGTGGAAGCACAGTGTATTTACACTCTCCTACAAATGGTATCTATGTAATGTATTTTTTTAATTTTCTAACATCTGAAATCACAGATGTTTTGTCACAGGAAAAAAAGTAGGAAATTCCTCCATCTGTCAGAACTGAAAGATTCATTTTGAAAATACTGCAGCTTTGGAGGAAACTGACTCAGTTTGAATAACAGCAAGTTAAAAAGGAATAATTACAGTGACCCGTAACTTTCAGTGTATATATCAGTATGCAAAATGAGTACTGTTTCAAACAAATAGTTTGAAAATAGTAGTTTTAGTTTTGGAAAATATGCTCATATAATTTGCTTACTACATACACAAACAGATGAGTCAAAACAACAATTTGTGGTTTTAGATGGAGTTTTGTGCTGTCACTGCTTCTTGATTGGCGACAGCCAGGCGCAGCCACTTCCTGGAATCAGGTGTTCACAGTGAGGTTGCTAAGCAACCAGCAGAGACTTTCAGTGATACTACCAGGTACATGGAATAACTATTCTTTAAAATAAACTTTTAAAATCTGCACATATCCTTTAATACTAATAGAAGTGATCAGTCCGTTGTTTAATAAGGGCAAGTGTTTTCATTGCTGCTCATTATTTGACAAAGTTTGATTGTGGTGGAACGTGGAGGAGACTTTTCCCCATTTATTTAGTGAGCACTCACATAAATGCTTTGTGTGTTTGATCAGTCAGGTTAGAGTCATACAGAAAGGACAGCTTGGGCTCTTGAAACTGTAGCTGCTATGGAGTGATAGTTATCAAGTGATGACTGAGTTTGACAGAAAATAATGATCTGTAATCATGAAAATAAATCTGTAGAGTAGTGCTTTTTATAGATTTGTAAATTCACCTTTTATTCATTATTAGGAACTTTTTTCTCCATATGTTGTCTTGTGTGCTTGCTTGTATTTCCCAACCAGTTACACTTCATAAGTCATACCCAGCCATGCACTGGTTTTTAAGGTGTGGCCTTTCTCTTCGCCACCATGTCAACATCAGCACACAAAGCAAGTGTGTTTGTTTCCAGTGGTGGCTCGGAGTTCTCTGTCACTCCCTTCCTTCTTCTGCTCCAATCAGCTCCCTCCCTCCCTCCCTTCTCTCATCCTCCTTTATCTCTCTCCACATCCACCCATCCCTCCCTCACTCTTTTGCCTTTTGCCTATCTCCATCTAACCCCCCGCACAGAATGAATGAATGAATGCTCTCTGACTAGTGGAACATATGCTGCTGGTTGTTCAATACCCTCCCTCTGAGTGGGGGCGCATCCATGCATGTGTGTGCTTTGTGTGTGAGTGTGTGTGTGTGTGTGTGTGTGTGTGTGAATGCAACAGAGAGTGTTGTAGGTTTGTGTTTGTGTGTCTCTCCTTGTGTGAATACGAGTGTGTGTGTGTGTGTGTTCATTGAAACATATGCCTCCTGTTGCACATCGGCCATCTGTTCCTTGAATGGACTGATGGAGTGCTGCTGTAACCATGGTGATAGGCCATTCAGTCAAATAGCCTGTCAAACAACCTCTCTCTCTCTCTCTCTGTGTGTGTGTGTGTGTGTGTGTGTGTGTGTGTGTGTTTTATGTGTTTATGTTTCGGAATTGACTGGCAGAGTGGAGGAATTCCCACATGTTGATGAAATGAGGTTGACCCTCTGAGGCGACCTGCTCCTACGTTGTCCCATTTCTCCTCTGATCTCCACATTCACCCAGATTTTTTTTTTTTTTTTAATACCTTAGCTGTCTGAGGACATTGTTTCCAGGAGACCTACTAATCCAGCCAGAGCATTTACATACCAGGAGAAAAACACTGTACAGTTGATTCACTCAACAAACATGGACACATATAAGCAGTTTTTAAGGGCTGAAGGGAGAGTGGTAAGAGGAGGAAAAATGAGAAATTGGGGAAATTCTGTTTTACTATATTCAAATTAGATGTCATTTAAACTTTGTTGCAATAAGAAATAATAAAGTGTTGTTTTCAAGTTTTGTTTGTACTTAGGTCTGGTGCTTTATTTTCATACCCTCAGTTCTCAGAGGCAGTTTTTGGGTTTTTTTTTTTTGGTCACATGGAGAAACGCTTTCTGATAATTAGCTTAGCAATTAGTTAATTTTCCTTTGCATTAATCACGTCACAAATTACAAAATAATTTACAATATGTATCAATATGTATTCAATTAGTGTCATTCATTATTCATTATTATTTATCATTTATTAAAAACAGACATATTTACTGTATTCCGTGCTTACAACACACACACGCAGCAGCAGAGCAACAGTGAAACTGAATATTGAGTTTCAGCCGTCTCTAACCACTAGTCTATTCATTTGCACCCTAAGTAAGACCATTCAGCAGCTCCACCTACCCACTACACACACACACACACACACACACACACACACACCCTGCTCCACCCAGTGCAGTGGTCTGCTGGCCATATGTCATCCCATCTCCTCTGAGACACCTCTCCTGAGACCCTCACTCCTTTTGTGTATGTACATATGTGTGTTTATGTATGTGTGTGTCTGTATTGTGTTTGCCATCTTCTCTGACTATCTCTCCCATTTCAAGGAATGTGACAAAGAGGAGCAGGCAATACAAACAGGTGAACTTTCAAGTTATTTGTCACATGGCAAACGTGGTTCATTGGTGCATGACAATTTTTGTGCTCTTATGATTGATATCCAAATGTGTGCAAACCCACCTCAAACCACTAATTTGCTTTTGTATTAACACAGAAAAGTAAGGAATATAGAGAAGTGAGTAGTGCCGTTAGGCAACGAGGTTCAGTCTCGGGTCAAAGTACACAAAATGTTGAGCCCAAAACAAGCACCAAAGCTCATCACAAGTGTCCAACAATCAGGCCTGCAGCTAGACAAAGCAACAAATTCACAGTGCTGTACCTACACAAAATCCCTGGGGGTGGAGCGGTAGACATATTCTGAGAAAAAAACATTGTTAGTGATGAAGCTGCTTGCTTTGTATTATGCCTGCAATAGATAATGACTTCATGATAAGATTAGGATGCCAACTTAAATGTGCCCACCACACTTGAGAAGGAGAGACAGAGAGCATATGGATGCCTGGGACACAGTGCAGACACAAAACAAAATCTGGTCATTTGATCCTTAAGCCTGATGTAACTGTATAACTCCCAGGTTTATCAGTGAAGTGTATGATCTACAACCGGAGTGACCGCTGTCTCATATGAACACATCCTCCAAGGGCTGCTGCTCAGCTGCTGTATCAAAAGACTGCGTTCTCTTGCATTATTGTAGAGTATGATAATCTGGTTATGGGCACATAAGTTCCCTCACTTGGTCCTCCTCTTCTCACAGGTCTCATGCATTAGTTGTTTTTTTTTTTTTTTTGCCTGTGTAGCTGCTGTGGTTACTTTGACATACAGTGTTTTGGTGTTAAAGTTTGTTGTGTGTGATTGTGGAATTAGTGTCAAATGTTGTTAATAACTATTAAGGAAGTGTATGCACAATATAAAAACATGAAAAGAAGCTTTAATCAGCTGTCACTTAGCGTTAATCCCAAATAAAGAAGCTGGCACACCAATCATCAAAACAAATGCCACAAAAGTAGCAAGGCAAGACAACTGATTCAATATTTTTCTTTATTTTGTCTTTCTGATGAATACATTGTTGTTTTGTAATGTGAACCTACTGAAAACAGTGGGCTCCTGTGGCTTGTTTGCCTGCAGGACATCACTGACATTGATTATCTGAGACGTGACAGTAAACTGAGAATTTGGGTTTCAGTGAGTTGTCATAGTGGCGTCTGTGTTTCTGTGTGTGTCTGTCCATCTGTGTGACAGCAGACACGTTAAAGTGAAAATACAGAAACAACACAGGCTAGAAAAAAATCTTCTCACCAATAGTTTTTTAAGAGCGCTGTGGTCTGGACTTTCTGAATGTCCAACATTTTAAAATGTATCTGTAGGTGCTATGGCTCTGAATATTGTATGGAAACACAGGCTTGGCTCTTTGATACACCACAACCTGGTGGATGGTCCATCCCTCTGATTTTGGGGAAGTAGTTGTTCTCTGTATGTAGTCAATTCATGAAAATGCCAGCTCGCATCATAAAAAGAGTGTCTGTTAATGCTACTACAGAGACTGTGGTTTGTATTTAAAGTAATGTTTACCTCATCAATGTTGGCAAAACTGCCTTTCTAAAAGAATATAGCAGAATGGTCATTCAGAATGAAGCTGACTGAATTGTTGAATGAGGGAGCTAAATCTCAAAACTTTGAAGTTTAAAGGTTTCACCTACTCTGAATATGAACTCAAATGTGTTTCCAATCGCACAGCCACACTTGAAGGCAGGGTGAGAAGCTGGATTTCTGGACATTGTGGATGTAGATGTAATCAGTAGAACTGCAGTTTTTTTCATGCCAGAGGGACTTAGTTGGGGTCGTTCAGGCATCTGTGGAGGATGCCTCCATGTGAAGGCATTCAGTGCATGTGGAAGGAAAGGCTGACCCAGAACATATCCCATCTGGCCTGGGAACTCCTCTGCATCCTGCATAAAGAGCTGTAGAATGTGACTAAAGAGGCGACCATCTGGGCTACCTTCCTTGGCCTGCTGCCACTGTGGCCCAGATCTGCATAGTAAGACCACACAAAGGATAGATGTATGGATGATACATGCATCAGCGCATTAGATAAACATAATTCATGTTTAATATGTCGAGATGATCATGGTGGAAGAGAATGAAGCTCAGATGGGTCTCATTATGAGTCAGGGGCAAACTTCAAACATGGCTCAATGTCATATGCCGTAAGGAGATGTTTTACAGCCATATAAAAACATAAAAACTGCTTGTAAAGACATCAGAAGATAATTTAATGTAATCATATTCTGGGTTCTACAGCACTGAAAAAGACACAGGGATCCCCTCTATTACAACAATCTGGGTCCAACTGGAGCATCCTGGTTGTTTGGCAGCTGAGACTCATTCCATATTGTGGTGTTTTGTGTTTGAACCCAAATTATGATCTTGGTTTCATGTCAACCACCTAAAATGTTTCCCATTTTGTTGGTCTCTCACCACTGTCTCCACTATCAGACATGTCTTAAATATACAATTAGATTTTCCATAAGCAAAACTGTTGTTATTAGTATCAGTGCTGATTAGCTGTCATTGATAATAGCCATGCCATGTATTGCTCTTCCCACAAAACAAGACACAATTGTTTCCTGATTTATGAGACCTGCAGTCTTGCTCCACCCTTCAACAACATAGAAAAACCATTAAATGTTTAAAATTTAAAAGCCATGTTCAATGTCAGTGTGTTTCAGACATTTGGTTTGACAGTTGTGTGCCTGTTTTGTGGCTATGTGACTGTGTGTAAGTGTGTGTTGGTGGATGAAGGAGACTTTGAGAAGGCAACAGTATGTAAAATCAGTTTTCTTCACTGTTTATGTTTGGATGTGAGTGCGTGTACATGTGGGGTGTAGATTTAACTTGCATTAATGTTCGTTGCAATCAAAGATCAGCTGGGAGGATAATTCACAGAAGACAAGGCTGAGTTTGGAGTTAAACATTAAAGGGTCATAAAAGATTAAATCCCGCTTTAATCAAACTGTTCTATTTATTTATGATAAGCACATAATACTCAAACAAAAAAAGGAATAAAAGGTTTTTAACTGAATGAAACAATAGTGATGTGTTCTCTCTCGATGTTATGACATTATTGATAAAAGACACTACAGCCTTGTCCACTTACACAAACCCACACGTTACCAGAGGAGCTGTATGTCCGAACACAAAGACTGGTTGGACCAGACATGCGAGACCTGCAAAGTTTGTGTAATGACCAGTAAAGGATGTTGTTGTCTGCAGAATCCATAGCGAGTGAGTTGGTGTGTTGCTGACGTGTTGAGGATGCATGAATTGTAGCTGCTTTGCACTCTTTCCTGCTTACCTGTATATTGCTTTCCACTCATTGGTTGATATTGAGGATACTTCCAAATAAAATGGAGTATTGATATCAATGCAGAAACAGCCATCGTTATGGATGATTCGGTCGCCTCATCCTGTCCTTTCCCCTGCACACTCTGCTCTACTCTGCTATCTGCCAGCAAGAAAGAACAGCCCTACAGGAGGCAGGTGAAATCAGAAGAACAGGTGCCTGTGATAGGGACAGAGCCACAGGAGCGAGCGAGAAAAGCAACACACCAATGCGAGTCTGTGACAAGCACATGTCCATATCCTATCCACATCCATATACACCGTGCATCCTTTGGAAGGCCACCTCTCAGAGCACAGATTCATTTTTGATTCAGTTTTTTTTTCCATATTTCCAGTTCCTTGGGTGTGTCTTGAGCAGTTACAAATGTATTTTGGTTTACAGACAATGACAGTGAACGCAATATATTTCTCTGAATGTAGGGAGCGTAATATTGTGTTACAACAATTGAATCACAGAAAATATTCCGAAAACACAGCATTACTGACCGCAGTATCGTCAACTAGTTATGGTTAACCAAGATGTCTCTCTGCGTTCTGTATGTGAGCATGCAAACTATAGTTGTGTTGCACATCTGGTTGTGTGTGTTCGTGATCATTTTTTCAGCAAACTCTTGTAGCCTCAGACCGCTTTCTGACTTAGTTGTTTATTTCTTTCTTTTTGTCTTGAGGTCTTTGTTTTGTTTGCTCTTCCCTGAAATCAGTCTCACCACTTTCTCTGGTTTTTCGAATCTCCTCATCTTTCTTCTCTTGTGTCTTTATTAGGCCGATCTGTGAGGGGTTTGGTGGAATTTAGCGCATTTGAACAGTCCTAACAACTGTGGAGAGACATCTGTCCTTCCTTCAAGTCTTTTCGTTCTGCTTAGATAATTTATTCTTCACTGGGTCAAGAAAGGAATGCTTGCCTATGTGTACCTGTCGGTCTGTTGGTATTTCATTGGTTAGACATCCACAAAACCCAATGAGGTCTTAAACTCACATGTTATAACATTCAAGTCCATCATGTCTGATTCTTTACACAGGCACTTTTAGGTCAGCAGTTCTACCTGATTACTTTGTTTTTGTGAGTGAGTCACAGCGTGCGTGCAGTGTACGTTGACATATTGACTGCTTCCATGTGCAGCTATTTTGTGTTCATCCTAATGATGAAAACACACATTGTTTTGTTTCGTATTGTGAAATAGTCATCTCGTGGGTTTTTGCTCCCACTCCTTATACATTCATAAATAATCCTCATTATATATGAGTGTAATGATACTGTCTGTTGACAGTGCTGGAAATATTACTCTGAGATCCATAACTCAATATCTACTCTATCTAATATCAGGTCCTGATGTTAACATTTTGATTGAAGTAACAATAGAACACAGAGTACTAGCAGTGCTTAAACTAGCAATAGACAACTATTTCTTTGTAGTATCATTATGAAGTAAATGCACAACAAAATGGCTGTGGAATAATGGCACCGTCTGCTTTTGGATTGATTCCCCATATAAAGCAATGCGGTTGTGTCTGTGACAGTAGTCCCACTTGGAAACACTGGGGTTGCTCATTGGCCCACTGAGCGCTTGGAGTCCAAATTGGCCAAATTCATCAGATATCCCCACAGTGAAAATCATCACTTGTCAAGGACTACAGCATCACATAACATGAACTTTTGTTCCCACAAGTGAACTAGGCCTAGGATCCAATTTGCTATCAGCCAATACCTTTACTGCCCTTTGACGGTGCCAATAAACTGAGACTGTACAAAAATCCACAGGCCCCTAAATGTATTAGTATTAGTATTGTTGCTGTGCCTGCAATATGATTTTCATTCTTCTGACCCTGACAAGATCAGAGGAACAACAACACAAACGGATTTCGTCTTGCTGCAGATTCTCCCTTTGACTAGATCATCAATTGCACACTCACGCTGTCCCTCCCTGCTGTTGGAATCTACCGTGCCTGTTCCACTTCTCAATGGCATTCCTGTGTTAATGCATGACTCATGACGCTTTGACTCTGTGCTTCTCTTTCTTCGTTTACTTCGCTGTTATTCACATCCTCCTCACTCACTCTCCTTCCCTCTGTAACGGTTTAACCCTCCACAGATGACTTTGTATAAGGACTTCCTCTGAAGTGCTGATGGGTCACACGCATGACGACCAGGTTAACAAGCAGGCAGGTTTGGGAGGTGGGGATAGGGGGTCATGGTCAAAGGTCAGGATAACAGGGAAATCCCAGAGCTCACTGCAGAGCCACTGATCCTCCTGTTGGACAGAAATCTGCTTTGATCTGCAGCTCGTGATGACTCCTTTTTGACTGAGACTTACAATTTGTACAACTATGATAATTATGAGGGTGGCACGTGGTGCAGTAGTTTTCACTGCCTTACAGCAAGAGGGTTCCAGGTTCGAATCCCTGTGTCTGTGTGGGTTTTCTCTGGCTTCCTCCCACAATCTCGCACTGTTGGCACTTGACAGCTTCCTCCCACAATCCCCAAAACATGCACATTAGGTTAATTGGCTACTCTGCATTACCTCTCGGTGTGCGTGTGTAGTTGTCTGTCTTTGTGTGTCAGCCCCGTGATTGACTGCCGACCAGTCCAGGGTGTAGCTTTAGTTGTTTGTTTGCTTTCCTCAAGAGGCGTCTCGCCCGTAGTCAGCTGGGATAGACTCCAGCCCCCCCTGCGACCCTGGCGAATAAGTGGTGTGGAATATGGATGGATGATAATGATTAATCATCAAACATCATTATTAATCATCCATTCTGATTGTGTTATACTGTAAGAAAAGGCCGAATTCTACTCATCAGAAAAAGACCAGGAAAAGACATACACTGTTTTTAATACACAAGTGAGTATATTAAGGATACACAGAATTGAGTATAGAGAATGAGCTGAGATGTGACTCTGACTCTTGCTTTAGCTGCTTTTTAAGAAAGTTCAAAATGTTTCTGCTAATTATTTCAGAGGAATTTCATTACCTGATACCTTTCAAACAACATGAAGTAAAAAATGAAGATGTGTCTTGCACTGTTGGCAAAAGCTGGCCCTTGTCGGCAGCTTGTTGACCGAGCATGTTGAACACGGTGGTGAGAGAATTCACTCTGATTGGCTGTTCAAGCTGAGCAAATCAGTACACAAGAAGAGAAATGGAAAAGAGGAAAGCAAACAAACAACTGAAGCTACCAGCTGTCACTGTTTAAGTGGTGAGCGTGAGTGATGTATAAATGGTAAGCAAACAATGCTTTATCTACGTTTTACAGTATGTTCGCTGCTCAGTAATATACATTTGGAAGGGCGAGCCCCACTGATACCCCTGGCATCTGTAAGACACACACACACACACACACACACACACACACTCAGACACGCATACACATACACACACACACACTGCCTTTGTGAAGTTGGGGAAACAGCACAGTAAAAAGCTGATAGCCCTTCAGCAGGTACATGGCATCTCATCCTGCTCTTTGTTAAGCACAGACACTTCCCTTTGACATGAGACTGACAAACACACACACACACTCAGATTTGACCACCACCCGTCTCTTAGCCCTGTCACACAGTTGTCCTCTGACTCTGCCTCCAAATCAAGCTGGCAAATAAGAAAACATGATTGTGCACGATCAGTCCACATTTAGCTGCCTTTTTTCACAGACAAGAAGTGGAGCATTTCACGACATGTGCTCCAGCCTTTTAATGTCTCAGCTTCTTAAGATGGACAAGCACAGCCTAAAAATGCTAATGTGATTGCAGGTCATTTTCACACTTGAAGAACATTTTCAGATGTATCTGCATAGCCTGTCTCTAGTTCACGTGATCATGCATGAGTGTGACAGAATGTGGGGGGTGGTGGCACCCTATCCCCAGACGATGAGTAAGATGCAAAGCGAGGCACAAGAAAGAAGAAAGAACTCTCACAGAAGCCTTAAATAGTACAAATGAGTCCCAGTGGCTCTTTAGCATGTATCCGTCAAATGGAACAGGATGTGTGTGTGTATGCGTGTGTGTGTGCATGTGTGTGTGTGTGTAAAGGAGAGAGAGAGAGATTACAGGGCACATTGGTATGAAGCCTTGTCATGTGTTGACTGGGAGAGCATCCCAAGCTTCTGACCTCTTCCAAGATGTCAGTGTTTCTGGCCAATTGTAAGACTAAAGTTATGTCTTGGTAGAATGATGTGTTCCATAATTAAACAACCTCCTGTGTGCATTTAGCTTCAGAAACATAAGAGCACACACTCCACGGAGAGCTTCCTCATTGGACTGGAAATATTTCTCAAATAGAGGTGAAATAATATGTAACAATAAACCTCTTCAATGAAAAAAATGTATTCCTTTTTTGTTACATTTCTGTAAAATAACACCTGGGCATGTTTGTGAGACAAAATCGCATTTCCACAGCAGGAATCCATTTTGACAAAATAATAACTGTCATGATGGTGAACTCATCATTCCTGTGGTTTTTAATGTTTTAGCCCATTAGCTATGAATCTCGTGTAATTTGCATGAGTACCAAACATTTTCCAAAGCATAGAATAAGTTTCAGACTGAGTTTGTTCCCTCCAGAAAGCCATTAGTTTCCATTCAGTTCACTCAGTGAAAAAACAAAAAAGAACAAAAACTTGAAGACATGTGATACCTACTTGACGTCACAGAAAATATTTTGTTCTGTTATTAAGTTTATTTATTTGTAAAATGTACAACACCATGGCAATATCACAGCACGCAACCAGGACTGTTTTCACTGCATATAAGGACATCCAAGTTAGGTTAAGAGCGTTCTGTTAAATGCCAACCACTTTATTAAGACAAGAAAGAATCAGATTTACCTTCCTCTGCATCATGATCATTGTTTTGTTTGTCCTGCAGGCTTGACTTGATGATAACAGAGCTTGTGCCACACTCTTTGACACGCAAATTCGTGAAGCGTTCCTCATTTTTGGGGCAGTCGTGGATCAGCGGTTAGGGTGTCGGACCCGTAACCGGAGGATCGCTGGTTCGATTCCCCGTCCCGTTGTCCGTGGCTGAGGTACCCTTGAGCAAGGTACCTAACCCCCACTGCTCCCCGGGCGCTGCACGCGGTCGCCCACTGCTCCGGGTTTGCTGTGTGTGTGTGTGCACGTCACTTGGGTGGGTTAAATGCAGAGAACAAATTTCGTTGGAGTGAGTTCCCTCCAATGACAAAATATGTCACTTTAATCTTTAATCTTTAATCTCTTTTGGTAGTCGTCAGATTTCAGATGTTGAAGCTTCTGTGAATGTTTTTTAAAAACAGTCCCGGCTCACAGCTACATTTCTATGTAAATACACTGAAGGTTGAATGCGTGCATGCATGTGTGTGTGTGTGTGTGTGTGGATTAGGAGGTTAGTTACAGGATCATCTCCTACCGTCAATGAGGCGTGAACCCCAGATTTACTTCTCACGTCCCTCCACCCCCCACCTTTATACCAGGCCAGGTGTCAAAGCCCCCACTGAGGTGACACTTACCACTGGTCTGGGAAAGAGTTGCTCAGCAGCACCATACGCACACACACACATACACACACACACACACAGATACCAGAGAGCAACTTGGGTTGGAAAATGTCTCTCCTTCTCACCAGATCTTAAAGTCTATAGATTATCAGGTCTAGACTAGAACAATTAAATGACTGCCTTTCCCCGATGATGCACAATCTTGGCAACTGTGAACGCAGCACTGGTTCTGGGATCGTCTTTTGGGTCTAGGACTGTCTCCAGTGTGTCTATTACACTGCCCATTGAAAGATTCTGACCCTACCCCACTAATCTAAATTATCTGGCTCACTAGCTGGCTCATCTGGCTTGAATACAAACACTGACGCACACACACACACACACACACACACACAGTGATACACTGATTTATCATGGACTACCTGCTTGGTGTCTGTTTTTAGGCTGCTTATCTTGCTCTGTTCTCCCTCCTCCTTTCCTCTGAAGATAAATATGTCACTCACACTGTAGAGGATGTATGTGTGTGTGTGTGTGTGCGTTCCTGTAGTTTTGGGGACAAAACTCTGTTTACACAGTCACATTGTGAGGATCCGTCTTACTTATGGGGACAAAATGCAAGTCCCCACAATGTAAATCATTAAAAATTAGGGTGAAAAGTTGCTTTAAGGTTAGGCTGAGGTTAGGGTTTGGTTAAGTAAGGGTTAGGATTAGGCAAGTCATGTTTATTGTTATTGTTAGGTGGTGGTTAAGCCTCCAGGAAAGGCATGGAAGTAATGTCCCTAAAAGTGATGGAAACAAGATTGTGTGTGTCTGTAGATGATCTGGGATGTTGAGTCACCCACTGAGGGTAGATAACACAACAGACACACGAACACATCAGCATCAAGAACTCAAACCAACTCAAACCCATTCATTTTTTTCTAATTTATGGCACACTTGTTATAATCTCAGCAGCACTTTTTTGTTTGAATTGTGCAAGTGTACCATGCAACAAAATACTTCAACAGGAC
Organism: Scatophagus argus; assembly: GCF_020382885.2. Taxonomy (NCBI): domain Eukaryota; kingdom Metazoa; phylum Chordata; class Actinopteri; family Scatophagidae; genus Scatophagus; species Scatophagus argus. The sequence goes on from NC_058493.1 coordinate 13,024,338, forward strand.
AGAGACTACAAACATGAGTGCAGAACAGAAACATTTGTGGAGGACAGTAGCCAAATGGTTGCAGAATTGACCTCGGGACTGGAGAGTCAGGGGTTCAAATTCCTGGACTTCCAGGGAAAGTAGCTTAGACAAAACAACTGCCATCAAGACTGCTGTAGAGCAAGGTACCCAAAACACGCTGTACTGTATTTGTTCTGTAGCATCAACTGAAGACTGTGGTTTACGTGTTGGTTGAACTTGGCAGCTAGCAGCCAGAGGCTAAAATTCTACGGATAAATGAGATTGTCTCTCTACCACAGCACTCACGTCATCTGTCTGTCAGTAGAAAAATCTTCTACATAAAGTTCATGACTTGATTGTCAGATCACCACTGTGAGAAATCTGTTTACATGTTTACATACAAAAAGTTGCAAAATGGACATTATTCTAATAAACAATATCCTTGCCACTATAATGTGAAAGTGCTGTGCTATGGTCGACGCCAGTGTGCTGCTTACAGGTGATTTCTGCTCAATGTTTTGCAGTGCCAGACTGTCTGCCTGATTCTCCATGGCTCCCTCTTTTTACATGTTAGAGAATCAGCAAAATGTGCATAAAAAGTTCAAGAAGAAGGTTCAAATATTCATACCAGTATTTTCCCAAATGACCCGTTGCCGTCCCGAACGGCAATGGCTGTGACTCTCTCGAGTCTCGAGACTGTCTCGGGTTCTTTCGCTGTCAGCAACAAGAAAGACACCTCTGCATTTTTTATCAGTCACAATGGAATGAAACTGCTAACTACAAATTGTGCTGTCTGTATAATTTGTGTTTCCCCATCAAATGAAGGTGTCTTGACTTTCTGGATTCCAGTAATAACAGGTTGCCACCTCTTGTAGACCCTGTGTAAGTAGTCTAGTCAGTTGTACTGTAATTGTGACTGTGACTGGGTGTGCCATCACTTCTGACATCCCCAAGAAAATAGCAGATGTCCTCATAATTGGTGTTATCCTTTGTTCTGTCCCTGTAATCTGTACCGTACCACAGGAGGAACCCTCCAGGTGACACTTAGACTGCCACCAGCAGAGACGACGTTTGATCTGTCACAACCCAGCATCTTGGCCTTCACATGTAAATGAAATCTGATGCAGTTATGCAAGTATTCATCACACCTGCCTGGAGTCTCCATGTGGTTACCATTTAAAAACTATTCAAATTAGCCTTCATTTAAATTATGGCCTTTGATAATCACACATTAACTTAATCAGTGCAAGAGATCCAAACCTCAGTGTAATGCACAGCAAAAATATTTAAACAGAAATAACACTAGGGATTAGTACAGAACGTGTTAGCATAATTTCTTTCATAACTGTAGTTATTTTAAAACAAATATGCATACACATGTAGATCTTAAAAAGCAAGTAGATCAAAACAAGTCTGTTCATATCATTCATAAGAGAGACACTCTTGAGAGCAGCTTACACACAGAATAGACCTTAAAACTGCATACCACACTCTTAGGATTTTTTACAGTTTGCCCAAACATCACAATAAATCATGATGTTTGGGCAAACTGCATTTATCCAGCATATTTTCTTTATCTATCCAAAACATGCACTTAAAAAGCCATTCACCACCTGACACCAATTATGATAATTATGAAGTTTGCATCACAACCATCACTTCTGGTGTGTTTACCACCACAATGTTTCAGTAGCACAGATAAAAATATTTTTTAAACCCAAGCACTATGCATAAGGAGTAAAAGAAAGAATAAAATACTATAATCCCAAAACATTATGACAATAATAACATAGCACACTCAGCCACTAACATCATCTCTAGTCCCTTTACTGTCTTCAGAGCAGATGCACTTTAAAGTTACGAACAGCATTGTGTGTCCTTAAAGGTACCCCAGAACCAAGCCATGTTTTATTGAACCATCTGAACTGTTCACGGTCCACACAGTGAAAATTAAAGAGTAAGCAGAGGTGAAAAGAGCAAATACGCCATCTAGTGTAAACAGGCAAGAAGCACAGTACACTGCATGATTAAATCATCTAGTCTAGTGTAACAAGAAAGAACCTGACCGACAATGGTCAAATTAATTGTTAATTAAATTAACAATTTATGTTAATTTAATGTTAATTAAACCAGTTTCACCAGTACCTTTGAGTACTGTATTATTTTCACGATTTTCTTTTCTGTTTTTCTGTTAGGTGCTATCTGCTGATTCTTTAATTATATATCTTTTCTAATTTAATATAAGGAAACGTGATATATGATAAAACAACCCTCACACTTCCTGACAAAAGGATAGCGACAGCTCACTGTAAAAAGGCGTCAATTATAAAACTTTTATTTTGAATTAATGGAGCTTCACACTTCCTTCTGCCAACTGAAGACGAACCTCGATCGTTGTCTGTCGACGAAAAGACTTCGCACTGAAATAAATAAACAGACAACAAAATGAACGCTGTCGAAAAGAAGCTCGCTGACTTGATACGTGAGCACCCGAATCTTTACGACCAATCTCGACAAGACTACAAAGACACTATGAAAGGGCATTTGTCGTGGAAAGAAATCGCAGAGCACATGGGAAAGTCAGAGGAGGAGGTGAAGTTGAAATGGAAAAATCTACGCGACAAGTTCTGCAAAGCGAAGAAGCGAATGGCCAAGAGAAACTTCCCTCGGCTAACAGACGACGAGAACCCGGTCGAGAGGCCCGTCCCCGTGCTGTACAACCAGCTGGCCTGGCTCAGCGCCTATGTCAAACCCAAACCAGGAACTGGCATGGGAGAAGCCGACGAGGTGTGTGTCCGCCTGTCATTCATTACCTTAAAACGTAGTCATTTTATTTATATTAAAAACTAGGTAAAGTAACTCAGATTTTTCGCTAACCGTATTTAATTTGACCAATGGAGACGTAGCCACTGCGAACACAGGCTAACTGTAATCATATTCACCGTGTTTAATCTACATGTATCATAATATACAGTGTGACTGTGTCCATAGATACAACTTTATATCCCTGATGTTAACTACATTAATTTTTCCCCCAAGACTAGTGCTAAACGTATGAAAACATCACTGCACCACCTCATCATCAAGCCTCTCAGAATATCCAGATGTAGCTTTCAAAATAAAAGCACTTGTGGCCCGTCGCATATAACTTTCATGAGAATCAGAGAATGAGAGAGGAAGTGAGCGAATGGGACTAAACGGATCATGAAGTTTTTAAAAATTATCTTGTCACTGAATATTTTTGCTTGAGTGGCATCACATACATTTTCACCAGCCACTGTGGTTATTTAACTATGAAGACAACATCACCCATGATTCCTCCCTAAATATATTTTTTTGTTTTGTTTTTTAGAAACTCCTACCAGCAGAATGTACATAATGCGCATTTATAATAGTTGTTTTAATATGTACACTTGCAACACAGTATATATACAGTCAAACCTGTCAACATTTTTGTTGCCAGTAGGAGGTAAAGATAGTCCTATATTTTTGGCTGTGATCCTCAGATAAATTGAAGCTTGTTACAAGTGTTGTGCTGTTAACCAGTGGAGTTATATCCTGCTTTAATGCCACACAGGGAGCTGGAAGTGGTGATGACATGGAGAAAGAACGAGATAAAGATGAGAAGCATGGTCCCCTACCCGTTGTTAGTACTAGCTTTTCAATTGTGGAGTCCTGTCCGAGCAGCCATCAGGAGTTTGGAGTCCCTCTTAAACGTAAAAGACAAACCACAGAAACTGAGATAAGTTCTGCAGATGCCCTCACCAACCTCAGAGATGAAGATGAACTGTTTCTGCTCAGCCTTCTGCCCTCACTGAAGAGGCTTACCATTAAAAAAAGAATGGAGGTGAGGATGAAATTCCAGCAAGTGCTTTATGCTGCAGAGTTCGAGGACTGAAGGGCTCATTGAAAGGCAAGAAAAATGTAAAATATGTATGATTATCCATGATATGTATGCTAGGCTATTGTATAATTCTTACAATGTTCAACCTTTAAATATGTATATATTTTTTTATCCATTATAGCTCATTAATATTTATTTTTGGATAACCACTTCTATTAAAAATTTCAGTATGTAGATCTCTATAATTTAGTGTTATCAGATTTGTCCATGTATCAAGAGCTTTGTCTCCTGGTTTGAAAAGTGTCTTTCATTTATAATGTGGGCGATGAAGCCACCCTTTTGCTACTAGTTATAACAACAGAGTGAACATGGAGTTGTTAGTTAATTAGTAGACGTGCAGTAGAATGTAATCCAGTCAAATACAAGAGCCACACAGCGTCTTTGAATCTCATAATGTTCATTTAAAATGTTTAAGTTATTTTTTAGGATGTGTGTTGTGGCTGTATGATACTGCATTACATTAAAATGGGCATTTTTTTTACACCAATTAATGCAAATGGGGCTTGGTTTATGCAGGACACAATGTATGGGTGTGTAGCTAAGTCAGAGTATTGAACATTCATAAAAATGTGTTTGAGCCATTGGTTGACTGACTTCTGTTTAAACATTCTCCTCATTTACTGACAGAGCTCGGAAATGCCATAATTAGACAACGTTATGACTACTTAACATTTATACTTTTTTGCTATTAAACCATTTGTCTACTACTCATGTTGTTTTTGAAATAACAGCAAATATCAATATACTTGTTTTCTTTAACTTTGTAGCAAAAAATTGGCCAGGCCATTATGGGGAAGAATAATTCTGCTTGTCAACACTGCTTGCTTCATTTCAAGCAATTTTTATAGATAAGACAGAGCTTGCTGATTGTACATAAGAGTCATTTCTGGCATATATATTTTTTTACAAATAAATATTTTTTGCTCCTGATGGTCGCCTTGTGTCCAGCGTTCTTATCACAGATCACAATGGGCTAATATTTCAGCTTAGAGACTCGCATCTTCACTTTTTAACCTTTGATGATGATAACTCTTATGGAGTAAATGATTCAACAAACTTGATGGTAGAAATTGCTGATCTAGCCATAAAGTATTTTTGATTTATCATTAACTGAAGTGCCTTTCACTGCTCTGTAATTTCCCAGTTATGGGACTAATAAAGGATTATCTTATCTTATTTCATCGTCTTGGTTTATGGGAAAGTATTAGCAGCGTTATCTTATATTTCATCGTGAGTACCTTCTAGCCGCAGTGATACTATTTCATTGTCTTAGCTGCAAAGTCATTCACACACACACACACACACACACACACACCAATCTCTGGTCCGTTTCAACAGGGACCTCCCTCTCTGTTCAATCTGCAGTCAGGGATTGGTTCGTAGTGACGGGCTTGACCCTCCTCTGTTGCGGAAAGCACTGTTCACCATCATGTGTATGTTTTCATTCACATCTTCATGTATTTCATTCATATGAACAGTGTATTATACTGAGGTGTGGCTGTGGTGAGTACCAGTCAGTGCCCGTCTTGCATTACTGTCTTCCTGCTGATGTGTTTGTATTATGCCAACACTCTGCTCCCCACACCCACTCTCTCTCTCTCTCTCTCTCTCCTCTCCTCCTCTCTGTATTTATTCCCCCACAAGCCTCCTCCCTCTCCATGTCCTCTCTTTGCTGTTACCCCCAAACCCCTCCCCCTCTCTCAGGCTTCCTGCTCTCTTGTAATTGGGTGCTGTGTGGGGTGATGGTTGTGGTTTCTGTCGGTGATGTCTCCAGAGCGTGTACCGGCTTACAGCTTCAGAACTACAGAAGCTTCCACCGAGTCATTTCCTCAGACCCTGCATACTGGACCAGAGCATAGACTTATCCTTTTCTGGACCAGACTACTGAGTGTTTACAAGCTGCAGAAATAAGGATCAACTCTCTTCTTTCTACTGCCTGAGGTGAGATACAATATTCACATGATAACATGGTGGGAGGATAATGTTAAACAAACCTTTGGCACAGCCCCTTCAGAAATACCAATTACTGCGCAGGTTCTGATGATACTTTAATTATTGTGTTCTACTTTGTAGAATGTACTTCTCACCTCTCCTTGCATGTTGTTTCCTGATAATGAAAATGGCATAGGACCACTTCCAGCACTGCTGCAGAATGAAATACTGACTACTACGATGAAACAGCATCACACTGATATTGGTGGGAAGAGGTTTAACTGATGACTATTGACTGGTTGCTCTTCCTGTCTGTCACATGGAAGGGCGTGCTCCTACATGGCCATATGGCAACAAGCCAAGTGATGTATAGTAGTGATTTGTTAAGGTGTGGTTCAGAGACAACTGAGAAAGAGCCCTGTGTCATGCAGGGCTGTGCAGAGACCTCTGGAGAGGCAGTTGCTCCATGTTAAAAAGGAGCACATGGAACAAGATTTGAAAAAAACAAACAACAAAACATATACACCAATCTACTTTACAGCAATCTACCAATCAAATTTGAATGATAGTAAACCATATTCAAGCAGAGTGTAACGTGAAATCTTACAACAGAAATCATACGGTATCATCGTCCACCAATCAAGGAAATGCTAAAGGCTGTCCTCCAAACTAGCAAAACAACCAGAGAACTATTTCCTACAAAATATTTACCTGAAGTGTTGCTCACGGGACCATGGCTAAACTTGTGTTGCACATCTGATGCACTCTATGAAGGGATGAAGGGGACGCAGGTATTTGATCAGAAAAGGACATAAACAGAGCATAAGGCATGGTGGGCCACTCTCTCTCTCTCTCTCTCTCACACACACACACACACACACAAACACACACACGCACAAAGAGATGATCTCTCAACCACTGACTCACACAGATTGATAACTGATCTCCAGATGCTATGGGGAAGTCATCGCACACAATTCAAAGGCACTCCCAGAAACACAATTATTTATTTACAGTACCATAATTACATAAATGAGGCAGAAAACAGATTATATATTTAAATTGCAATTAAAGTACGGCTATAAGTTAGTTAAGGAAAGGTGAAACTACATGAAACCAAATTAGCTGCCAGCTAACATTAAAAAGTAACATCATACACTCCTTGAAACGGTGGCCAGTAATACAGTTCACCCATAACAAAAGAGAGAAACTAAGATATACATAAATACAAATACTTATGCATATTGTAGTTGCTATTGTAGCATGGCATTACAGATAGACAAGTAGGCATAACATGCATGAACAGGCAAAAGCACAGACAAACAAACCTGCAGGAAATCAGAATGAAGAGGCTTACACATTTTTTGCCAGTCTGTCTTGTAACACCATTAGGTCAACATGTCAGAAAATCAGGGGATATAAAGGCATACAAACAGAGAAATCACACGCAGTCATGTCAACAGAGGAAGAGACAGAGGAAAGAAATGGAGACCAACATAAATGCAGGAGCGGCCTGAATTCTGTTTTGAGTGGACTGGGAAACAGCCATTCAGAGAATAAACACAGTATACAATCTGCTAAGGATTGTGCGGATCTGCAGGAAACCAGTCATATGATCCCTGGTCAGCCACGAGCTATTAGAGAGAGCGAGAGAGAGGAGTATGGCAAACAGAGGAAGAGAAGCAGAACAAGAGAAGTGTCCTTGTGATGCAGTTCACTGTAGCCTTGTCCTCCGCCTCCTGCACCTACAGTTCCTCTCATGTGTGTTATTCTTCAGTTGTGGTCGGGGGCTTTTGCATCCGTGCTACATTGAGGTGGAGGCCCACTGGATGCATTCCTCATAAACTGCACCTCAAGAAGGAGGTAAGAACCTATTCGGTAAAATTAAATGTAGATTTTGGTGCAGACTGTACTATTTTCACATTAAATTGATATGTTTTAGGGTTTAGTAGAATGTCTGAGGAAAGAACCTGTTGGTGTGTATTATTTATGTCAGTGCAAGGACTCATCCTGCATCGTGAATCAGTCACAAGGAATGGTGTAATGGTCTGTTACAGTGGCTATAGACAGGTATTATGTTTAAGCCTATTAAACAAGTTCATCCTTTAAGATGTTATGTTTTGTGTGCAAAAGACAAGAGCAAATTTGCTTTTACAGCCATGCCTAATCTCCCTGATTCTAAGATCTTATTAGGTCTGTCCCACCTGTTTGTTTTGTCCCAGGCTGTCCTGTTCAGCCCAACAGAAGCCCAGCACACCCTGAGACAGTGACCAAACCTGACCAAGCTGGAACACACCATATGAGAAAAGGCCAAACCAGTACACGCCACCTCAGGAGGAAGAGCCAGCTGGTTCCAGTGAATCAGAAAATCTGAGGAACCAGAGACCAAGACTAAGGGATCTGTTTGATTTTTCCTCTTTGCAACAAAGCAGTGGGCAGAGGAGGGTCCTGCTTACCATGTACTCACCTCAGAGCCTCCACCGCTGGGGTATCACTCATAGTGAGAGTATGGAGCGGTTAGCCTACAGCCAAGGTAGGTTGGCAAGTCCATCCGTCCATTTTCTTCTTCTTTTCTGTCACATATTCATCAATGTAAATATTTGATGGTTTTCTTAGTCCTCTATAATATTAAATATCTTTGGATATGTCAGACAAAACAAGCATTTAAAGACGTCTCCTCGGCTTCTGGAAAATGATATCGGACATTTTTCACAATTTTATGACAATTTATACTAAAATAATAGGGCTAATGATGAAGAAAATAATCAGAAGATTACTTACTCTCCAAATCTATGTCTGTTTCTTCCTCCTACTTTACCGGAGCCTGTGTGGGTGTTTATTGTTTCCACTGTTATGCTTCTAAATTCTACCAAATTCTCTTTTGCATTGCTATTAAAGGAATTTCCTCTGTGGGTACAACATATTACATTCAAAATAACGGCTAGAACAGTGGAAATTTTAGGAGTTTATGAGTCAAAAATTCACCAACAGAACCCCACCCACCTATTTATTCACTAAACTGCATGTATCTGTAAATGTTATTGCCAAGAAAGCTCCTGCCCAAAAAAATGTAAAGATATTCAAAGATAGTTAAAAAAGTCTAAGTGTCTAAGTGTGTAAGTGCTTATCACACAATTTAAACCCTCAAAACTACCAAAGACCTTTTACTTAAATAAAAGAAACAATACCGCACAGTTTATCAAAAAGGCTACTTCAGTAAAATTACACAAATATTATTAGGGGAGTTTAGGCTTGGCTAATTAAAGTATCACAACTAAAAGCACTCAGAGCAGAAAATGCACCTTCTTACTGTTACACAATTATGTTATTGTATTATTATTTCTGATGTATTAATGCTAATGTTAACGTTTTCACATAGTGTTGGTTAGTTTGACAACAATACGATAGCCTACATGTAAGCCTTTTCTATGTTTTGTATGTGAAGTCCTAATTTTGTCACTGGTAACTGTCAAAACACTGTAGTGGAGTAGTACAATATTTCCCTCTAAATTGAGAGAAAAGGCATTAAATGGAAGCAATCGAGTAAATTACCACTACCTCAAATTTGTACATTATTTGAGTATATAGTTACCCTCCGGCCGAGACTATTTAGCAGTAAAGAGTAAGTTTTTTAGTCACATGGCTGTCTACATTCACAAACAGTAGTCGTGCAGTTCTCATTTCCAGCAGCAGGGGGCGGTACATTCCCAACGAAGCAGCCACCAAAATATTACGTATGCTGCCTTTTGTGTGTCTTGTGAGGCTTTTGACACCGCCCCTCCTGAGGGTGCAGTGGGACTGTCAGGAGCCAGCTATCGGTTTGGTCTGCGGGGTGTAAACAAATGTGTACAACCCCGCTATGTACGGAAAAGATTTCTGTAGGAGCAGCCGTCCGCGCCACCGTTGCTAACGTCCACCATGTAGAGCGATGATTGCGTTTAACAGTACGGAAACGATACGACGATTGATTCCTGATTCTAGTTAGACCCGTCAGCGCTTTGGCCGGTGGCATCACGGGTATTTTTCATGCTGTGATTATGATAATGGTCGCCGGGTGAATTGTACATCAAGCTAACGCTCGCTAACGGTTAGCAGTCCGTATGACTGGTATCGCACAGACCAGCACGAGTTAGCTAAAACGCTACCCATTTCGGAGATACACGAACATGGCATCGCCCGCAGAGCACGACCTGGCTCTGTCTGAAGCGGACACCAGCAAGGAGAAAGCTCAGGTGTTTGGAATTTTGAGACTGCAGGAGGAGAAATCTGGTGCTGGGGATAAAGCTAACAACAGCAGCACAGTGAGAGGAGGTAGTAGTGGTGGTGGTGGTGGAGGAGACGGGCGATGGCAGGCTCCTATCTTCGCTTTGGCCAGGAAAGCATCCGAGACCATTTCAGGGAGCATTCATGTCCTGCCCAAAGTGTCGGACCACAGGGCGTCTTTGCCCGGGGACTGGGCTGTCCAAGGTAGAGTATTATCAAGAGGATTGAGGTTTTTGATCAAAGTCGAGGTTTGTGAATAACATCATCAACTGATTGTTTCAGTGACTCGTGGGGAAACGTGACCTAACCCCGTGCTTATCAGTGTCTTTACACAAATGTTCAGGAAGAATCGATCATTAAGTCTGTAGCTAATTGAAGCACTGTTGATGACTTCAGCTGGTGTGTGTAGATGTGCATCACCTCCCCTCTCTTCCACATCTAGCATTACCTCACCACCGACTGTGTGTGGCCAAATGATTTTTCATACATCCATGTTGCTCTCATGTTTTGGTGGTACATCCTGTTCTGTAAGTGCTAGCAGTAATGTTGTAGCTGTGCTGCTGTTGTTTTGTACCATCACACATTTTAACTGACTGAAGCATCACATGCTGCACAGATGGATTTTTATCGATATTCGATATGCCAGTGTTTTCTAACTCAGTTTGACTGACAACAGATGCCGAAACTGATATGCCCACAAATCCTTTTCCTGTTAATTGCAAAAAACATCAAATCTCTCTTGTAGTGGAGTTAACATATTATAATGCCTACTCTTATCGTGATGGCCCACTGTCAGATGATGACATACGATGCTTTTCAAAATGTGCATGTTCAATGTGCAAGATAAGTAAACTACTTAGCTGATTAAAGCAGCATTTTATCAGCAGAAACTTTGCGCTGATGCCCTCACTGTAATTTTAAAGATTTTATCGTCCCAACATCAGTGGTGTGCTGATATCTTTGTGCATCCCTAATGCAAATGGAAATAGTTCTCCGTCTGTGCTCTTCCTTGGGGCTCAACGCTGTGTGTTGTACCTTGTGTTTTGGTATAGTCTGTATATGTGTGCTCTCTTGGTAATATTACAGTCCTTAACTTATTTTTTTTCATGGTTCATAAATCTTTTGACTATTTTCTTGATTAATCAGTAATCTTGTTGTGTATAAAATGTTGGAGAATTTTAAGTTTTAAGTGTCTTTGTTCACATTTAAGAATGTGGAATGAGTGCCTTTTTGGTATTTTTGCTTGAAAAGTGAATTTCATTCTTCAGTCATCACAACAGTGGCTGGTTAACTTTCAACATCTTCTATTGTTTTTCTCTGTCGGTGTGCCCATCAGCCAGCATCCATCACAAGCTTGAAATTATGTAAAATCAGAATAATAAATGGCTGATAGTTGTTTCAGGCATCCAGTATGATGGGGTCTCCTAAGAGTTGACAGTCTGTGTTGTTTCATTCTTATAGCAAGAACACAAGAAATTAATTTAGAAAAACAACCTTTCAGGAAAATTTTAAAAAATCCCTGAAACTATACTGTAGAAGAAGTCACACGGAGACACAGGCAGTCAAAGGGTTACTGTTTTTTCCTTAGGATCCTCAGGGCTCGCTGCCCAAGGGCATCTGACATGCATGCTGCTCCTAAGAAATCATCTGTTGACTTGTCAGTGTCTCCATAACAGCTGGGGACAATTAAAGCTCTTTCATATTGTCCTTGCCAAACAATTTCACACAAAGCTGATTAAACTTATCACCATCAGAACAATCTCTGTTTTTAAATCTGGATTCTCTGACTTCTTTCCTGCGCTGTTGTACTGGGTAGTGATGTGTTTCACGTCAGTCAGTAGAGACTGGTTTACCAGAGTTGAAGTGTGGAGCAACCATTTCAGCGGAATAGGCTACAGCAACTAGGACTGTGGTGGGGTCTGTGGCACCATAAGCACGCTGACAGTGTTTGTGTTGTTACTGTCATTGTTAGATAGGATGGGAGAGTTCGATGTTCTACAGGCATGTTTAAGATAACAATTAGACATTATGAAGTCAAGTGTTTCTATGCGACTTTTGTCCTGCAGCCCTGCGAGACCCCATGGCCATGGAGCGAGCCAACTTGCTGAACATGGCCAAGCTGAGTATCAAAGGGCTGATCGAGTCAGCTCTGAGCTTTGGGCGAACATTGGACTCAGACTACCCACCCCTCCAGCAGTTCTTTGTTGTCATGGAGCACTGCCTCAAACATGGCCTCAGAGGTAAAAGGGAAAGAAATGCTTTAACTTGTCTTGTGTGGGTGATGCACGAGTGTGGCGGTGTCCCATCTTGCTAAAATTAGATGTCTAAGCTCTCTCTTCTCTCTCCAGTGAAGAAGTCCTTTCTAGGCTTTAACAAGTCCCTATGGGGTCCTCTGGAGCTGGTGGAGAAGCTGTGTCCTGAAGCAGCAGAGATCTCAGCCTCTGTACGAGACCTGCCTGGTCTTAAGTAAGGAATACATTTGTGTACGCATACACCCACGCATGCTCACACACACTACCTAATCTGTCGTCATGCTGGAGGAACATGAGCCAGAACACAATCGCGCACCCTTACGTGCACCAGTAACATGAGACTGTGACCTGAGCCAGCGCAGGGAAATACTTGAGTGTGATTTACTTTCACTTCATCTTTTCTCTCACTGCTTCTCTCCTTCCTGTTTGTAACTGTTAGAGCCTATATGGACACTTTTCCCAAAGATGTGTCAAACAGGAAGAGGTAACAAAATGAGTAGTGATCGTACCAAATGGGGGTGGTAGAATCTCAACTTCAAAACCTACATAAATATTCATGTAGTCCTCTAGTGGCTGTAGTAAACAGGCATTTGCTCACTCTCATTTATGCACATAATTTCCATGTCATGCTTTACTTATTGCTATTCAGTTATCAGTCACTACATAGCAGAGCTTCTAGGCAGGGAATCAAGTGAGTCACATTCGTGTCTTTGCTGATGCAGCAAAATGGGGAACAGTTATGTTGTTTTACATGGAAAACCGTTTTCTTTGGTGGTGCTGAATCAGAGCAGCTGACATGTAGAAGAACAGCTTTTTTGCAACATCAAGTACGGACCCAAAGGTTAGATGCAGGACAGTAAAATGTGTTTTCTCTACAACCAGAGGCAAAATGGAACCTGGTTTGGTTCGTCAGAATTAAGTGTTGAAAAGAAGAAAACAGATAATTAGATGAGCTCATGTAACTGCAATGTACATTCAGGAACACCAAGTAGTACCTATTTAGACATAAACAATAAAGCAAAACAAAGGCCGGTGCAAAGATGGTCTTAGACTTTTAAAACCTCCTAAATATATAATCTCAGCTTCTGTGTCGTGTGTTTTCCAGAACTCCATTAGGCAGGGCCAGAGCTTGGTTGCGCCTGGCTCTCATGCAGAAACGGCTGGCCGACTACCTACGACTCCTCATCACCAGAAAAGACCTGCTCAGGTATGCACGCATATGTAAACACAAAGGACATGTATGGTAATATTGTAATGTATAACATTTGACTTGTTTGGAAAAACATACCTTTGATATTTACCTTTAGTTGAATATATGAAAAGTGAATCTTGGCCCTAAAGGTTGAGGCTGGTGATGTATATGGCATATTTGTCATATTGTCAACAGATCCTATGAAGGTGGTTATATTTCCAACAACAAAACATGTTGTAACCCTATTTATAATATTAGTCAATAAATAATTACGTAAAGTTCCTAGCCTTCTACTGAGGGTTGTGTATTCTGATCCAGCAGTTAATAGTGCTCTAAGAACCCTGAGAATAACTTGGTGTAAAAAAATGAGTAGTCTGCAGTTTAATAAAAAAAACAAAAAAGGAAATAAATAAGTTAAGACTGGAGCTTCCTTCAGTGTTTGACAATCTGTTGAATCTTCCTCCACAGTGATTTCTATGAGAATTCAGCACTGATGCTGGAGGAGGAGGGGGCAGTGATCGTGGGTTTGCTGGTGGGCCTGAATGTCATCGATGCTAACCTGTGTGTCAAAGGCGAGGACCTGGACTCTCAGGTAACCGCTGCTCTGCGACAGTGTTTAGACTGACTGTCTAAGGAAACGCCACAATTACACACGACATAAAACTGTAGTGTTAATGTGGGTGTGTTTCTATCTCCACTTCCAGTGCCTACTAGTTTGTTGACATGAACCAGTTTTTCCACAGTGACTCTGTCTAGTTTGGGGAAGCAGTCATGAATTCTGTTTCCTTATCTTTGCGTCAGGCCAATGGTGAGCAGACACTGCGATGTAGTGTTTATGCTCCGTGGGTGGAGACTTTACAAACACGTTTTCTCACTAGTGCAAATATCCTGTAGAGACTGTGTTCGCACCTGACTGTGACTAGGATCATTTAAGTGTAATGGTCATTTTAATGTAATTAAGCTCATGCTTAAAGGTCTCTTTAGATTCCATGGTGGACTGTAGTAGTTTGTATGCATGTGTGTGGTTAACAAACACATACATTTATTAGTAAATGCACATGCACACAGCATTGGATGTCATTTGTTTACATTCACTTTTACGATAAGCATTTTTTTTGTTTTGTGTGAGTTTAACCTTGCAGGTGTAACCGAGCAACTACATGATTATTATACACTAATTATTGCAGATGTTCTGGTGGTTTTTTCGACTACTGAAAGCATGACTCATTTCATCCAATTAATGGTTGTACAATCATTGCCTTTCAGGAGTAATGATTATACAACCACGACCGATTTCCCCTTGAGTGATTTAAGCCTAGCTTTGTCTTTTTCTTTTGAGGTCGGAGTGATTGACTTCTCCATGTACTTGAAGAATGACATTGATGATTACAGGAGTGAAGAGAGGTATGGTCCTTTTATTGTCTCTTCACTTTCTCTGATACACTTAGACATGCTAAATCTAATGCAGAGCTTTGTTTTATGTCCATTAACACGGCAACAGGAATACCCAGATAGCATCCATCTTGGACCAGAAAAACTACGTTGAGGAACTGAACCGGCAACTCAAGTAAGACATTTGGTTTTTATTAGCAGACCTGACTGTAGGGATTTCCCTGATAGAGTCAGGCTGTCATTCTGCTTTATTTCTACTTGACATTTTGCTTTTCATCTGTCGACTCTCTCTGATGCTTGAGTGGTATCTTCATGCCTCGAGTCAAAGGCAAAAGACTGAAACACTGGTCGCACGTTAAAATATGTCAAGTGTTTGTCGGTTTGGACTTGAACTAGTGTGGTTGTTCAGCTGTGTCCCCATCTGTCCCCACAGACAGTCTCATTAAAGCACACACTGTCACTGTCACATTCCCTCTTTTGACTTTTGTTTTTCTTCACAAACCTGATACCTCATGTAAATGAATCTGCACTGATCAACTGCCTTGAATGGGATTATACGTTTAGTGAATTTTTTTTCAGTTTTGTATCTGTTATACAGCTAAAAATCCAAACATGTCGGATGTGTGTCATGACATTAAATTACTTTGTCACTTGTTATCCTCGATAAGCTATATGAGCTGTCATCTGAACATAAGCTAAGCCAACCGTGGCACCACTGCATAGGTGCTGTGGCTATTAACAGTGAGATTCCAGTCTGTCAGCTCAGCCCCTCTAAACCTGTGAGTGTTGTTAAACATGTTAACAGATCTTGGTCACAGTTGTTCTCCGTCGAGCACCTTGTAACCAGAAGAAGAAAAACTGTTTGTCAAAGTACACATTTTATCGCCACAGCTGTTAAGGAAGTTGATTATAATTTCTGTGTTTGTGCGTCTAGCTCCACAGTTCATGGTCTTCAGGGCAGAGTGGACTCTCTAGAGAAATCCAACTCTAAACTCATAGAGGAGGTGAGACCCACACTCAAAATATCTGTATCTTCATATGAAAGTCTTGCCAAATATGTTTACATAAAGTCATTGTGTCAGTGTAAGCATTACTGTCAAATTGTTCGTAGTGATCGACTAAATTATATGTGGTTGTATGTGCAGTTAGCCATTGCCAAGAACAACATCATAAAACTCCAGGAAGAAAACCAGCAGCTGAGAAATGAAAACAGCCTTATTCTGCTGAAGGCACAACAACATTTAGAGGTACACAGTCCACACACCAAAAACACAAAGAATCATTGATTGGTAAAAAATTTCCCTGCAGCGAAAACAGAACCCAGAACTACAGATCTATCCATTAATATTCCAACAAATTCACCAGCTCAGACTACAGACTGGTGAAAACTGAAGCACGGTATGGCTGACATGTCCTTCCTGTTTATGTCATTCATCTAGGTCACCCAAGGGGATGTGTCAGTGGAGAGAGATACATACAAACAGTCGCGTCAGGGTTTGGATGAAATGTACAATGAGGCTCGGAGGCAACTGAAGGAGGAGTGTCAGCTCAGACAGGTCAGATTACGACTGCTCGTGTGTGTGTAATATCTGTGTTGACCTATGTTGAACATACTTGTATGTGGTTTTATTTTTAGGATGTGGAGAATGAGTTGGTAGTCCAGGTGTCGATGAAACAGGAAATGGAGCTGGCCATGAAACTTCTTGAGAAAGACATTCATGAAAAGCAGGTCAGCTTACTTTTCCCCTCTGTCTTCCTTTTTGATTACTCAGCTGTTTATAAAGCAGAAATCAAATATATGATGATTCAGCAATGCACAGATAAATGCTGCATAAGCACTTATTTTACATTATTTATTTTTAATTAATTCACGTTACTTTGTAGGAATCTGTTTTCACCTTGATATTAGAGTTTGTAAATTCTTGTCAAAAAAGCCAAATTATATTAACTATGATTCTATTTATAAAATCAATAAAGGAGAAAACATCCAAGGCAGTGAATACTTTTTATAAGCCCTGTACATAGCAAGTAATGAATGCAAACACTGTATAAACTGATGAAAAAAGCCCAGTCAGTAATTTTACTGCGATATATCGAAATACAACCAGTTAAAATAAAGATGCTGAGAATGATGTGGTTGCTCTTTGGGCGTAATGTCATCACTCTGAGTGTGCACCCTCTGCAGGGCACAAACTAAAAATATAACACCACCCATCTCTTTGGAAGCCCTGCCAAAGTGTCAGGCCTTTTACCACCAACATGTGACTTCTGCTACATAAACACCACCAACTGACATTTGTAGCCAAGCTGTGAGATACAGCAGCTGCTATGGCAGCAACATCATCGCAGCTTTGAAAGGAGGCTGCTGTGATCATCACCAACAAGGTCAGGTGAATCAGCTGTCAGACTGGAGAGTAATGGGACCGTTGTTGCTGCCCAGGACTACATGGCCTGTGGCATGGCAATATTGGCAACATACATTTTGTCCTAAATATATTTCAACTTGCTTCAGCTCTTAGTCATATTCATGTGTATACAGTAAAGCACATTTCAAGCTAAGCTCCAAAACTGACCACCCCTGAAGTACCGGTAGTCCTGAATTAAATGTTGTAGAGACCTCCAGTGAATAAATGACTGGATGAATGGATACACAAAGTTTAACAAAGACCTTAAGTTAGTGAAACAGTGCAGTGAAACTACTCTGCGAAACTAGAAGCAGTCACATGTCAATATTGGTCTGTGTTTCTATCTCAACAGGACACACTAATCGGATTGAGACATCAGCTGGATGAAGTCAAAGCCATCAATGTAGAAATGTACCAGAAGATGCAGGTACAGACACACACATCCTGACCTGTGTCCTCTCTCATACGGTACATAAACTGTGGCTAGAACCGCCACTCATGACGGTCTGTAATTCTCATTGTCAGTCATCTGATGATGAGATGAAGAAGAAGAACAATATGATCAGTCGTCTGGAGGAGAAGACCAATCAGATCACTGCCACCATGAAGCAGCTGGAGCAAAGGTGAGGAGCAGTTCACACTAATCACAGCAGGAAAATCACTTTGCCCCATGTGTCTCCTCAGTACTTCCTCCAGTCTAAGCCAGGTTCACTGCAGTCAGTGAACTGCTTTCATTCTTTCGCTGAAAAAACTTAGGTGCTCTTTAGCAATGTGCGTTTGATGTGTGCATTGTACGTAAATTATTCCCAAAAAATGACTCGGTTTTATAAAAAAAAAAGAAAAAAAAAAGACCTCTTTCTTAAAAGTGCATATTAATTAAGAGTTGTGCGTGATTCAGTTTGAAGCTATACAGAGGAGAATTGGAGAAAGCATTGGGAAAAATGATTTGAGTCTTCGTCCCCATCACTATTTCAGGGTTTCTCCTGGGGAATGGTTAGGAAACGGCAATCCTTGTCTCCTCCCATGGCTAATTTCTCCTTTGTGTGTCCCATAAACACAAAATGTTGCACAATATAAAGGCTAAAGCCGAATTTGTCTCCTTTGTTACATGAACAACATTCTCATGAAATGGCAAATATATACACTAAAAAGTCTTTCTTTTTCTCTTTTACAAAAATTGCCAACATTTGAGATATAAAGCCATCAAATCCCAGACTGTATATGGAGTGCAATTATTTAAGCCACCGCATAATAATTTAATTAATTTCAAGCTGATATACGTCAGGATTTGCTGATGATTTCCTTGGGGAAACCCTGCATTCCTTAATGCGTCATGTCTGATAAGCTGTAGTGCTGACATTTTCATGCATGCTAATTTGTCTTGGTTAATACTGTGCCACTATCAGTGTATACTGCTCCATATCTGTATCAGTCATAATGAGACCTGCTGGTTCATTGATGCCTAACAATCCCTCGTCACCCCATAGTTTACCACTCAACACGGTCCATCCCTCCCCTCCCCTGTTCTGTTGGTTTAAATCTGTTCTGTCCTCTTTGTGATTGGTTGTGAATGTTTTTCTCTGTTCTAAAGGTTTTCATAGGCTGGCAGGACACAGACCCCGGTTACACTTGGTATTGTCAGTGGAGTATTGTGTTATTGTGCTGAACATTTAACAACTAATTAAGGCATAAAGCTTCCCCCTCACAATGTTGTCAGCGTGTTGTCTACTGCAGAGAGATCAAAACGGGGATAAACTATTGTAGGTGTATGCAGGTAAATGCAGGCTTTGCTGTCCAGGCGTGAGTCTCTCATGTTGCACACTTGACATAAAATTCTGTTCTTTTTTTTCTGCTCCAGTTGTATTCGTCTGACTGTCCACATTACCTTTCCCTGCCAGCCCCCCACATCTCCTCTCATTACTCATACACTTACTATGGAGGGACGTATATCCAGAGTCAAGAAATCTGATGACAGTGTGAACCTGGAAGCCTGAAATCAGATTTCTGTGTTTTAATGCGTTTTATTTACACTTACTGTTATGCTTGTGAAGTTAAAAGCCACTTAAAGTGTTCGGTGTAACCGGGGTTGCTTAAAATACTGATGTATTGACATCCTTTCTTCCTTCCTTCCCTCCTTCGTTCCTTCTTTCTTTCCTTCCTTCCTTCCTTCCTTCCTTCCTTCCTTCCCTCCCCTCTGTTTGTCTCTTTCATACCATCCAATCATCCGTCCATCCATCCACTTTGCTCCCTTGAAACTTTCATGTGTCATTTCCCCCCCCCGGTTTTATCCCTGCTCCTCTGTGCAGTGATAAGGATCTGCTCAGTCAGACCAGAACGCTTGCTATGTCATTTGTTAAGTGTGCCAGCACAGACACAGAGCACCAGTACAAGCTAGTCAAGGACATCTCGTTCTGAGGACAGATATGTGCATATGCAGACACATGCAGACACACAATTACTTATGACTGAAGTAGTAAATGGACTTACCTTAAAGGAACATTCCTGTTTTTGGGGGTGGGGGGGTTTACGGCCTGAGAGCAGCCACAGAATGGTGTGAAACTGGACTGCATGGTTTGGTGCTTTAGTTCCTGAAACACGATTATTATCATCAGCAGAGTGCTGGGATTCATGGAGAGCACTGCAAAATGTTTTGTGATCTTTAGTTCAGTCCTCAGACAACTGTGATGAGTTTGTGCTAAACAAAGATACATTTCCTCTGAATGTCCAGGTTTAGCTGGTCAGGGAACTGTCTGAATACTACATGCGTTATTCTTTCATAGGTACTAAAGAAACATTGTGAATTTATCGTACACTACTTTATCTATTCATTCACATGGTCAGCCATGTAGTCACACACAAAAACATACGTATGCTACTACTACTATTCCTCCTTTAGTAGTCAATTTATATGCAGTAACTGACATTAAGATAGTTGTCTGGGCTCTCAGATGTAATCTTAGGGTCTCTGGGTTAATGTTCACATTGAGTTAGACTGAATATAGTGAGCTTTACCATTCATATCGCAACTGCTGACTTGTTTATGTGGCAACGCTCAGAGCCACGGTAACAGAGTTTAATCACTGTCGCATTTAGGGACTGTATGAAAATTATTGCCATGGGGAGGGGAGACTAAAAATTCTGTCTCTTTTTTTTAAGCACTTCCTAATGTTATTAATATTGTCTTTGAACCTTTTTCTTGATGGAGAGACAAATTGACACACACTCTCCCCATAATATCTAGTAATATTTGGATTGTCCAAATTACTTGTACTTAATAAACATAAGTGTAAAAGAATGTAAGGTGTGTATTATGTGAACCATAATATGCTAATGGAACAATGAATTTCACATGAAAACCACATTGAAGAATAGAATTGGAAGTGGCTAAAGTAACAAAATGATGCATCTGACAGCCGTCGCTTTACATGACACTTTTTTTTGGACACATTTTAGTTCACAGTTTATTGCTTTCTGTGAAGTGAAAGGCGGACCTGCTTTGGGATAATCACAAATGTCGCTTTCTCTGGGGACGTAAAGTTCAATCAGTAATTTTCGTACGGTCCTTTGGTGGCATACATTTTGGCTCTGCAGAGATTGTCGATTACCTTGTGATTCCTTGCTTTCTTTTTACCTCATTGCAGCTGACCCTGTTCAGGTCTAAAGCCAGTGCACGAACATAAAATCTATCGTCTAACCTATACATAATGTTTCTGCAGCTGCTTGCATTTCATCTCAGTCAGTCAACAATGTCCACTACAGATGCTTAGTCAGATGGGAGTTTGCTTCTGCAGCCTCCTGCTTGTAATTGGTTGCCAGTTTGCTCTGCATGTGCTGCACCTCCTGAGCTGCTTCTGACTGCCTGTGATGACCTTCTTTGTGTCTGAAATTAGTCCCTTGTTCACCAGTGATTCACCACGTAGTTTACTCTGTAGTGAGCAGTCAATTGAGATTTTGCACACTTATGGATTGTGGTGACGTTACAAAATTCCATGATGAAAATGGTGGAGGGTAAACATAGTGCACTTAACAGTAAGTGGAATGATTTCTGACACAGCCCACCTTCTTCTTGCTCTTCATCCTCCTAAAGATTCACCTAAACTGAAAACAGTTGAGTCTTAGTAGATGTAAACAGCACTGTGGGACCAGCAGCTTTAGTTTAATTTGTGTGATTTGCTTCTGCGTAACAGACAGACCTGAGCCAAGTGTAAAGAATTGTAGTGACAGAGCTGTAAGCCTCTGGAGCTTCTGCAAAGGGAACGTGAATGTGTTGTGTCTCATCTTGGCATATTTATTGATTTTTTATTTATTTATTTTTTTTGTGATAGATAAGGAACTATTCGTTCTACCTATTCTAACTCTTTGTTCATAGTACTGTAACTCCTCTCAATTTGTAGAAGAATAATCACTCAGTATAGCTGTGAAAAACTCACAACTACTGTCTTTTACCACCGTGTTCAATAAAGTTAGATGTTTTAAAAGCATGTGGTTTGAGTTTTTGATTATGTTTGGATGCAGGCTGGGAAACGAGAGCATTTATGATGTGTTGTTAAGGATAAATTTAAGCTCCTAAGGTCAACAGTACCTATGAGTCAGGGTATTGTGGGATTATTCTCCTCTTTGTCCAAGTACCGGGGATCTAAAACTAAATTAACATCCTCATATCCTGAAAACAAGCTATGAAAGTTTCCTCCCTACAATACAGTACAATAATATTTATGAAAAACAATGAAATTAGCATGTTTTTCAATATCTAAAATCTAAATTAGCTCAGCAATCATCTTATTTCCTGCCCATTTGGTTGTTTTAAGGTGGTTTTCCCTCATCACCTCTTTTTGTTTCTTACCGTTCTGTTTTGGACCCCTTAAGTCAACTCTCACTCCACTCTTTTCAGTTTTACTCTTTGCTGGTGGATCAGTGTAGATCACATTGCCATCCTCAGCCTGACCTTCACCCCTGACCTTCTTTATTTATTCTCAGCCATCCCTCCTTCATGTTCCCACTCAGAAAACCTCAGTCCCCAACCTCCCTTCTTACCCATCATTCCTTCCTGTCTTCCCGTTCTTTTGTCCCTGCCCCTCCAACCCCCTGCCCAATTTTTTCTCTCCATGGTCCTGAGTTTGTCCCTGGTTATAATGGTGCAGATTACAGGAGGCAGAGAGGAACCGGACCTTCGCCGAGGAGGGAACCAGACGTTTCAAGCTGGACTTTGCCAACAAGGCTGACAGCCTGCAGCGTCAGATCGAGCACAAAGAAAGGCAACTGTAAGTGAAACCCTTCCAAACAAAACACGATATTCTTGTTATCGGTGTTGTTTGGACATGTTTGTGGTGCTCCCACAGCCAGCAGTTGGAGACGGACCTGAAGATAGAGAGGGAGTGGCGACAGACATTACAAAGTGATCTAGACAGAGAGAGAGACACAGTGGCTCAGCTCAGCACAGAGGCCCTGCAGATTAATGGACTAAAAAAGGTAAAAAGACAGAGAGCAAGAAATGTACCACATGTATGATTTTGCACAGAATGATTTATTACATGTATGTGTATGTAGCTTTGATTGTGGAACCCAGCATTTGCAGAATATGGTTTTGATTTTGAATTTGTGCCGATCTAATGCATGTCTTCCGTTTTGTGGGTTTTTCCAGGAGTTCCATCGTCTCCAGGATGAAAACATTCAGCTGAAGAACATCTGTGAAGACCAAGAACAAGCTCTGGAAGAACTAGGTTCCAAACTAAGCGAGTATGTATGCTATTGAAGAAACACCTTAAAATGCTTATTTTAATTTTACAAGGATTTATAGTTATAGGATGATAGGTTTTTTTGTATGTGTATTTTTTTAGGACGAAAAATAGTCCTTTAAAAAACATACAGAGTCAGCCAAAATAATGTACACACATCAGGAAAAAAGGATAATGCCATCTGTTGGGAAAACATCGTACAACAGTACACAGTGTTGTCGTAATTTGATCAAACTTCGAAATAGGTATCTATAGGTATAGGTATAATATTTATGTATGTTTTTCTTTTCCTGATGTGTGTACAAATTATTTTGGCTGACTCTGTATATTCTAGTAGGTTATTATATTAATTTCAGGCCAAACGATCTTAATTGCTCAGCTCATACCAGTGCTTCTGCACATTTCAGCTCATTTACGACAAACCATAACATATTTACATTATTGCAAAAAAGGAGAGTTTACAGCTTGGTGAGGAATGCAGACGAGCCTTTGAAAACAAGAAGAGAGCCTCTTTAAAACTGTTTTTTAGTAATTCGCTCAGAAAGAAAGATGGCTGAAAAAGGTTGACTTTTGCTTGACTTTATTATTGTTTGTGTCATCAGATCCAAAATGAAGATTGAAGACATCAAAGAAGCCAATAAAGCTCTTCAGGTACATTAATAATGAGTTGCAGAGATAAAAACTGCAACTAAAACATCTCTATAACTAAGATGGTAAGTTAGGTAAGATATTAGTGAAAGAGCCATAGTAGTCTGGCTCTGTATGAGCCCTGCATCTTTTCCAGGTCTCATCAACAACGATGATCTTATATTAGTGAAATGTATCGTGTTATTCTATAATGTCTATTATGTGAAGTTATGGTGAGACAGATTTATTGTGCTTCAGGGCGGTCAGGTTTGGCTGAAGGACAAGGAAGCCAGCCACTGCAAGCTGTGTGAGAAAGAGTTCTCAATTTCAAGACGAAAGGTCAGTCTTGACATGCTGAGAAATAAAAAGAGGACTGCGCAACTGCTAAACTGCACCCATAAACCCAACTCGGCAATATTTAGATAATAAAAATATTTAGATAAGGTCGTTCTAACTCTCTTTCTGCCTCTCTCTCCAGCATCACTGTAGGAACTGTGGGGAAATCTTCTGTAACAGCTGCTCTGACAATGAGCTCCCTCTGCCCGCCTCACCAAAACCGGTCAGGGTCTGTGACACCTGCCATGCCCTCCTCCTCCAGCGATGCTCCTCCAATCCGACGTGAAGGAACCCCACACTGCTGTCATGACTGCTTCAAACAATCTGAGCTCAGACTCGTTGATGCCCACCCTCCTGTCCTCCGTAAGACCCATCTCTCAACTCATCTCAACACACCGTTTGCTGCTAGAAGTGGACCACATGCATGAACATATAGTGCATTTGATATATCTTAATTTACTTAATTTAAAAATTCCCTAACAGATAAAATGAGGAATATCCACATCATTGTGACATGTTTTTGTTTTACATCACTACTTGCTGCCCTGCAGTATAAAACACCTAAAAAAAAAAATTCTCCTGTGATCGGACACAGAAGAGAAAGCAATCAGTCCACTATAATGTGGCCAAAATTTCTCACTTAGTGGAGTGAGAATCTTTGGTCTGCTTTAATATTTTGTGGGCAGTCAAATTATCTGTCTTAAACATACATCAGTTGTATGAATGAAGCCATTCATTTACAGTCAGTTTACAGTTATGCAAAGTGGGACTCTCTTTCGAGTTCCCTTGTGGTGAGTCCAAGTGTTGGGCTGACAAGGCTTAGACAGCCCTGCTGCTGTGTTGCCTGCTCACACTGACGCTGATCATTAGGGTCAGATTTTGTTTTTTTTTGAAGTTTAGAGGAAGTTAGGAGAGAGATGTTATGAAAAGAGGAAAAACTTCTGAAACTGAAAGTGAAACTGACGAGCACTGCTGCAGTTAAATGCAGATATTTTCATGAACCTCCATCTCATCTAGTATTGCATCATTATAATGTATTTATCAAGCCTCAAACTGTATACAGTGAGTGTTTAGCCAAACATATATAATTTATACATGCAGTATAGTGGCCTTGTTACTATTGTTTGTCACTCCATTTGAGGTGGAGTGAAATGCACACAAAGTCTAAAGCAGCATTTACACAGGCACTAAAGATCAGGTCAACCTGACAGGTTCAACTCAATTTTACGAGGTACTAAACTAAAAATATATAAACTGTATATTTCTGTTGGGTTGGCTGTGAGCACAATGTGCCCCGAAGTAAATCTGGTCTCACTTTTTATGTTGCTGTTTTAACTACTGTAATTTCACAGGAGCAACATGAAAATATTTTGCACCTGCCATCATTTGTTCCGACAGAGGAATTGGTACAGAATGAAAAAGGCCTGCTGGTCAGCTCTGTCCTCACAATATTTGATGTGCAATGAGACAAAGACTTTACTCCAAACTATTTCCAGGAACGTTCACTGACATTGCTGTGCTGTGACTAGACTAGTTCCTCGTGGGGCTGGGGCTTTCAAAGGAACCGAAAGTCTGTTGGTCACCATTTGTGCCTGTGTAAATGCAATGGATATTACCTACTTGTGCTTCTCTTGTTGCCAAAATGAGCCCTTTATTTCTACAGAGAGGATTTCTGTATAGAGAATCTGAATTGAAGTATTTCAACGTAGCAACACTAGCTGATACTAGCCAAGACAACAACCCCTGGGGTGATGGCACATTTCACTGTTGGAAACAATAATGCAGTGGATGCTGCTGAAAGCACCAAGGAGGGCAACAGATTCTGTCACCTGACTGATTTCACTCAGGGTCGGTCGGCCTAACTGCCTCTTTTGTTGATGAACCACTGATGGTTAGCTGGCAGCATGACCACGTCATGGACTGGTTAGAAGTTAAGATCAGACAGGTGTTACACACTTGCCAATTCCATATTGCCTAGTCACATTGAGAGTATTTATATCTGATTTTGTGCTACGTGCACAGTAGTTTTTACATTTAGAAGTCTGTGGAAGCTGTTGGAAGTTTCCCCTGCAGTTAACTGTAATCTGTGCAGATGGATAAATCATTGAAAGTCCACATTTCTTGCTGCTCCATTCCTGAGAGAGAAACTTAGAAACTTTTAACCATTTTTTTTGAAAATCAAGATTGAAATGTGTTTGTGTGGCAAACTAATGCTGATGACTGTAACAGACGCTGTCTTCAGTGATGGCTTATGATACGAGTTCCACTGCACATTCTGGTTTTGTACTTGTATACAAAGTTTACAACCTGTGACTTTTCAAGAACTGAAGTATTCATTCCCATGAAGAGACAAGAAAGGTCTGGGTGCAGTACAAGAAGTGTTTCTCTTTTGTCTCAGCTATTGAAAAACTTTTCAATTCATCATATCATTGTTAAGCACTATCAGCAAATGTGTCTGAACTGCACACAGGCCTGAAACATTTTTGTACAGTGTTGCTCTTGTAAATCTCCCAGCTTTCAATGGGACTTGTACAGTGTTGATACCACCGGATCTTGTACATACATAATGTTGATGATCACTGTGGCCCTTTAGCTTACCAAGTCCTGCCAGTTTAATATTAACTCTTTTGCCAACAATATGTTGCCTTTACTGTGTAGCAGTTTCTGATTAAAAGTTAAGACAGAATCCTTAATGTTCACTGTCTTTTTCTTTTTTTAAGATAGGTATTCAGTTAATATTTACTATTGGGTCAATTTCCCGTGTCCCCTTGAAATCAATCCAACACAACGTGTTAGCAGAGTATATCAGTGTTTTTTAAATTCAGCTGTACTTGCAACCACCGACTCTTTGAAAGTGATGTCACAGTCAGAGACAAAGAGAATTAAATATAAAATTTATTAGGCAAAATGTACAACATAAGCTATATTACAGCTCAAATATAGAGGCTTTATTGTACTTCCACTCTTTGAGAGTGGAATATAATATTCAACTTAATTTTAAATTCTGTAATGAACTGTGAAAACATTCATAAAAAACACACTGGCTCACATTTATCAAACTTTTCAAGCAGGAAAGCTAATGTGAAATGCAGTTTAAATCAGTGTATTACAGGATGTCCAAATGTTCTGCTGAAAATACATGTAAAGCGAAATGAACAAAGATTTTAGAAAAGTCTGATCTGAATTTCTTACAAAGAGCTGCTTTGTAATGCTCTGTTGTTGCATCACTGCTCCACCTCCTAAAGAACATTTTTCACTTCAACACGTCATCCAAGTCAAAGCACAGTGACCATGCTCGGTCCAAACAGAGCGGTGCCATTCAAATTATTCTTTTTCTTACGTATCATATCCCACAGCTGTTAATCTGTGGCCTATGAAGCTCTGTCATCACGCTGCATCTCCACTGACTTGCTTCTCCTGCCAACAGTGAGATGTGAAGCAAGACAAATTAAAGTGCATCCAAACAAAGTCACTAGAAATTGTACCATAGTTATGGCTCTTTAAATGTAATTTAAATCTCTGAAAAAATGGATTGGTGTAAAACAGATCACCAGAGAATATGTACTGTTCATATGAACCATGAAAAACTATATTACATTATCCAACTGTTTTTGAGCATGTAAGAAACAAGAAATCTCCAAAATGACTGATCAAACGTGTTCAGCACCTGCAAGAGCTCCAACATTTTGATGTTAAGTTGTTTTGTTCTTCATATGCCTTTAGGAATGGTGTAGTAAGAGTGCTTGTTAAGGTCACATCCGGTCTACTCTACTATCTGACATGAAGTTTTAATACAAGCCCACAAAAAGTACAACTCTTACACAACAACTGAGAGACTTTCAGATCAGCTCTCCAGCTTAGAAACAGCACTCGAGTAAATGTGGCCTATGAAGACGGCAGACAAACGTCAGGATGGATTGGAAGTGGGATGACATCATCAGTATGCACTTCGTAGCCCGCTGCTCCGTGAGCTTCCGCCCCCTCCTGAGTTACCATAGTAACCACCGCCACCACGACCTGGAAGAGTTTTGAAAAGATAGGCCAATGTAAAAAAAACATTAAATAATTTCTCTTGAACGTAATGACAGTGTCAGTTAAATTATTAGCTTAAGCCCTATCATCCAACTTCTAACATTGTGAACTGCTCTCAGGTCTATGTCGCAGTCATCTCTGCAAGCTTCAGCACTTTTCTATGTACAAATACCTTCGCCGAAAAGAGGAATTTTCAGTCTTTTTTTAATTTAAAAAAAAAAAAAAAAAGGTAAAGGAAAACTCACTCATTTCAGCTGCTCCACTGGCTGTTGAGTTGAGGAACAGCTCAATATAGCGGTGCTCTGTGGTGAAAACATCAACACATCAATCATACTGAAGAACCTGTATTTCTTCTATTGTTTAATGAAAATGAAATCAACCTGGTTACTTCACTGCCTAGTATAATCTGAAATATCTCAAATACTGCCATGAAAATACTTTGCTTGTTTAGTTCAGTGTTCTGATTTGCCTTATTTGCCTAGGTTGTTTCCAGAGCAATGGGCTTCTTAAAAGGTTTAAGGTTTAATTTGTTTTAGTCTTTACACCAGGATTATGTAGTCTTAATGGTCTTTAGAGATGAATCCCAACATTAAAACCTGCCCCACTCAGAGTCATAAAACCAAAAGCCTGGCAGCTTATCTGTTGAGCTTGTGCTATTGTTCTGCTTCAGTACATAGAACTGGTGCTCTCCTCTGCTGTTAGTCAACATTTAAGATTTGTGTCATGGATGAAGTGTAATGAAGTGTAATGTAGTGTGAAAAAGTGAAAGAATCAACACAAGGGCAGATAAGCTGAAACGAGAAAAGAGAAAACATACGCATGTGGTTCTTGTCTTTGGACATGGCTGCCACAGCGTCTTCATGGGAGCGAAACTCCACATCTGCTTCTCCAGTCGACTTGCCGTTAAGAGCCACGTCAATGTGGACCCTCAGTGGATTCAAAGGAGCGAAGAACTAAACATACACACACACACAGATGATGTATACATAGAGTTATATAAAGTACTTGCAGATGCAGTATCTTATTGGGTTTCCTGACCAGCACTATTATCTAGCACGATATCCAGCTACGAGCACAGCATCAAAAGAAAACAGACGTCATAGATCTATATTTAAAGTTGTATCTTTAATCTGGCTCTGGCAGTAATTTGGTAGTAGTCGTCATCTTATCTGTGCATACTGGACAACATTTATGTGTGTTTGTGTCAGGCCAGTATCTAAGAAAGTAAAACTGGCAAAGGTTCTAGTATCATTAATTAAATTAAGTGTGAACCCAAATGAAAAGCAGACAATTGACTAGATACCCTACATAAAGCTACATTATTTGAAGAAAAACATTAAACATTACTGTTCAGTGTGTGTGTTTGTGTGTATGAGTCTCACTTTGGCAACGTCTCCCTCTGTGGCACGGAAAGGTAAACCCCTCATATGGACAAAATGGCCACTGTGGAAGCCTGAACAACTATCATTCTGACTGCTGTAACCGTGGCCTCCCATCCCTGAGCCAAAAAACACAAACACATCCACAGATTATCACATACAACCTTTCGTGATGTCAAAGAGACAGGTAATCCACTACATATCAACTTTTCATTTATCCAATGAGAGTGAAACACAGGATAAGATTAAAAAATATGCTGTAGGTGGTATTTAAGCTTTTAATGTTCCTTGTTAAATGCATCAATCTTCATACAGCCTACTGTGAGAGGTTGTGGCTTCATTTTGGAGACTACAAGCACGATGGTCAGAGTAGACTGCTTTACAAAACCCAATAATATCCATTTATTCTTGTCAACAATGTAAAAAGTATAAAATGTTCGGGTGTAGAAATTCTTATATTCAAAAGGCCAAAGGCCAAGGCCAATTATAATCATTGGCAATATTTTTAAAGGAAAAGGTGTCAACTGAACACCAGAGCTGCAACAATCAGTCAACTGACCCATCAAACGAAAATTAGTTGCCAGCTATTATTTCTATAATCAATTAATCATTTCAGACATTTTTCAAGCAAAAATGTCAGATTTCTGAAGGTTCCACCTTCTTAAGTGTAAGGATTTGCTTCTTTTGTCATTTACGATGGCAAATGACGAGTCTTTGGACTACTGACTGAACAAAAGAAGCAACCTGAAGACGTCACTTTGGTCTCTGAGAAACTGTGATGTTCATGGATTAAACAGTTGCATGGATCAAACTACTGAACACCAAATCGTCAGTGTAACCTGAGATTTTCAAACATTAACACAACATGTGCAACTGCCAGAGGGTAAATAAAGTTTGGACTTTACCTCTTCCTCCCCTCTCTCCTCTCACTCGTTCATCAAACATGCCGTTGCCAAAGCAGTAGTTGTTGAAACCATTGTAGCTGTCAAAGCCACTGTAACCTGGACACATGCACACCAACACAGAGCAAGAAGGAAAACTCAAACTGTAATTTAACACACAGACAACATAATACAATAGAATCAGGACTCCTCCTTCCACCTCACCAGCACAACACAGATGACAGGACTGAACAATAGGCTCACTATAAAAGAAGGGTAATGAAAAATTTTAAAATGTCAGATATCTTTATAAATCTGACCGCAAATTACTAATATGTTTGTTTTTTATTAATGATAAGTATTTAAATTTTTCAATTCAATTTTTTTATTCTTCTATTTTGTGAAAATAATGAAACTTGGACAGCACAAATTAACAAGTTAGAACATCCTATGATACTTCCATCAGTCTGAAGTTACTTTGTCCACTTTCCCAGCCACATTTTTTCTGTATGCAGAAATACAAATCTCCTCCTACCTCCTCCATAGCCCCCTCCACTCCTCATGGTGTCCATCAGAGCCCCACCACGGCCAGGCCCAGGCCCAAAAAAACCTCCTCTGGGGCCCCCCATAACAGGTCTATCGTAGGGCCCTGGTCTCTGGCCTCCCATCCCCCGCCGAGGCAGCTCATAGTAGGCTCTGATCTCATTACGACTGCTCTTAAAAATCTCTATATACCTGCGATACGAGAGGCCCAAGTGGTGGAGGGGAGTAGAGGAGAAGGTTAGATGTAGAAATGGCTTAGTTTGGGTTACATAAACAATATGGTTTACAGAGAGAGAAGATAAACACACAAAAGACAAATGTTCTAAATAGTGGTCTATTCCATTGCTAAATAGTGGTTTTAATTTGAAGCTGAGTGTCTACATGACTGAACCTCACAAACTCATCATTAGCTGGGCTTAGGGCTGTAGTAAAGGACTTCTACACCAACCTTTCCTGTTGTTACTTACAGCAACAAAAAATCCTTTCAGGTGTTGCATTGATCAATTTAATGATTTAGAATTGCAGAAGGAAGTTTGATGCTTTAATGTTAGAGGTGGCCTTGGCAGTCTTCTGCTAAACATCTACGTTAAATCCCCTCTTCCACACTTAATTATCTGTTAGATACATAAAAATGTAAATGAAGTGCCAAATGTTCTAAAACAATTAAACTGAGCTCCCAGGTCTTAGATGACCAAAAGCAAAAGTGTCTATAGACAGGTGAAGTCCCCTCCCTTTCAGTGGACAACCGTCAGACCTTTTGAATTGTGCTATGAATTGCACATTAACTGTGACTATGACAACTGTAACTTTACTGACTTGCAAAATTATTTTTAAACTGACGCCATGAGTGTAATTCATAACACAATTCAAAAGTGATAAAAAAAATGATTTGCCTTTCACCATTAACCACCATACACATTTTTTTCCCCAAAATAAAGGGATACCGGAAGGGGAGGGACTTCAACTAAATTAGCATAAAATACTCACACCAACTTTAAGTTACAGATTATATACATGTCCTTTCAATCCATTGATCAACATGTCACCATAGTTACAATACATAAACCCATAAAACCTCCCCCATATGCATTTTAATGAATATTACATGACCCACCCAATTAATTTACCCAGTTAATCATTGTTTTACCATAATTATTCAAGTACACCACCCCATGCTTATATTGAACCATAACAGAAGTCATCCCGTTAATACCACAATTACTCTAATATGTCCACCCATTAAATACTACAATAGAAGCCCAACCCAGTCCAGCCCGTCCCTTTCCCATCTGTCCCACCTGTGCCCTATTCTTTCCTTGTGTTTCCCCAGAGCCTTTTCTGCTATCTCCTTTGAAGCAAACTGCACGAAGGCTTCCCCTGTGCTCCTCCCCTGGTAGTCCACTGGCAGAGTAATCCCATTTGGCACGATTCTCAACCCTTCAACCCAAGCACACATAAATACATAGGTCGGTAGGTAGACTGATAAATATATAGAATAGAACAACACCCACTGTATCACTGGAGCTTTCAGGATTAATAAATGACAGCAAATAAATATCAGCTGTTGTATCTGATAATGCTGCATTTTAAAAGGGGGCCTCCTCAGAGGATGGAATTAGCCCAGAAGCAGAAAAAAACGAATACTGGTCTGGAGTCAGCAACTATAAAATTAAAGTGAACATAGCTCTTTTTTCCTGACGCACAACCGAATTTAGGTAACTGGCAATATTATTGGCAAATACTAATTCTTAAGTGTTTATTATCCTAAATACAGGCCAGTAAGGAGAATCGCAGTACTGACCCCAGATCAGTGTCACGGGACTGTCTCCCCTCAGCCAAACTAGCCCTGCCCATCCTATATTTCAACTCCCTTTAGGAGGCATGATATTAAGGTCATAAAGGATGTTCAATAATATATTAACATATCAGTAACAGGGAAACAAGCCAAGCAACAATTCATAACAAGGACAAATTAGTCAACACAGCGGGACTATGCTACAAGAACAAACATACATTAGACCTTTGGGCCATGACACACAGACATGTTGTTGATAGTCAAATTAATACCACTTTGTAATATGACAGGAACCCTAAATGTGAAAAGACAGCTGGCACACGTCAGTTTATGCTTATGTTCTTGGGTTGCATATCAAAGTGGAAAGCAATGTTCAAAGTGCAGTTGGCAGTACTTTGGATTTACCATGACACAATCAAAGTCACATTTCCAGTATCATTCTATTACCTAATACAGTCTGTAAATGTTAAGTTCACCGTCGTTACACTTTTGTAGAAACCTAAACTTGATATCAGAATAACACGCTGTAAGTCACATAGGCATTCTACATATTGTGACTTTAAATTCTACCTGCATCTGTAGAGCTGAAGCAATTTCAATGAACTGATAATTGACCTTGGACTTATTTGATTGGAACATCATTTACACAATGAAACCTATTGAGACATTTCATGTGCACCGTTTATACAGGGTTATGCATAAGTACTGACCAACGGATGAACGAAATGTATTTAGAGAGAAATTAACACAGACATCTCTTTAAATGGCTTTGTCTCATTTGATTGACTTGAACTGCAAGCAACGATATTCATATAAATGCTAGCTGCAGTTCAGTCTGCACCCCTGCACATGATGTTGTGGGGGAAAAACAAAACAAAACAAAACTATGAGCTTTGCAAGCAGCACCTCTGTAAAAACTATACTTCAGATTAACATAAATGCTGAAATATCAACGCAATTCAATAGAGTAATTGCACAAAGTTTTAAATGTTCATGTACCTGAGAAGAACTGAACAATCTCCTCTTTGCTGCAACCAAAAGGAAGGCCTCTAAGTCTCAGCATGCAGCCACTGCAGCTGTCATAGTCAGCAGGGCCACTACGTTTCAGCACCCAGTCCATCTCACTGCGGTTTGACTTGAACACTGACAGACACACAGAAAGATGGCACATGTCAAGGTTTGCAACTTGACGGACAATTACACTTACAAAACCACACATTCTTCATTAGAGTTTAGTTTGAAGCTTATCAAACACACACAAACTGGGATATATCTATTTGTACAGGAAAATCAATAAAGGCGAGTTGAGAACTTTTAAATGCATGGCAAAAAGACAGGGAGCATCACTAAAGGAAACTGATGAAATGGGACCAAAGCTGTACTTTGATTGTTTGTATCAGTAATGTCATTTAATGCAGCAATTACTTAACAAGGAAGCTGACACAAAGTAAACACTCGCTGTTCAGTCTAGTGTGATCATGTTGCTTACCCTCTATGTATCGGTGTCCCATGTATTTACGGTCTTTGGCAAGGGCATTCTTAAAATCCTCTGCCGTTTTCAGTTCAATAAACGCCTCTCCACTGGGACGGCCTTCTTTAGAGTAGGTGAAACACACTCCATTTACTTTCCCAACAATGTCACAGTCTGTAAATAAGTGAGATTGAAAGAGATTTCCTTAAAAGGATTCCTACTCATAGACAGAGAGACAACAACTGTGAATCATCATCACAATTTCAACATTAAGCACAATAGTTGAATTTCAGCTCTAATTTCAGTCTTACATTTACTAACATTGTTCATGCCTCAAGCTGTAAAGATATGTGTGGGAATTCTCACCAGAGAAGAAACTGGCAACCTCTTCCTGCGTGCAGGACCAGGGCAGTCCTCGGATCCGAACCACATAACCCTCTTCATTCAGAGACATTCTCACTGTCTCAAAGAGCAAAATACAGCAAAAACACATTCAATTACTGAGTCAACAATGCAGAAACTAAGGCAGCCACAGTGTTCAGGAACTATTAGGGTGCTTCCAGTATTTCCTGACTTCCTAACACTCCTCACTGTCTGAAGTCTCTGGCCTTATGGTCTACATTACAGAAAAAGTAACTCTTGGCATTAGCTGTGGATGCCTTTTACATGCACTGAACAACGTGCTTTCAAACGATCTTAATAGTTTTAGCTCCAGTACCCTTCCTATTTGACGTACGTGGGCACTGACCAAGACAACATTTACTTTGTGTGACTTCAATTTGTACGTTTATTGTTATAGGCAGAATAGGAGCACTCCTCTAATAAACACGTAACTGCTATAACGTTAACTGATATCCAGAGTTATATTGCATTCTACCCGCAATTTTAACCACCATACAATAACAAAATGCCTTTTGGAAATAGCTAATTTAGCACTGTGATGCAACTTGTCATAGCAGTTAAATAAGCTAACGTTTGTTACTTCCTCCTTTCAAATGTTTATCAAAGTAACGGTAGATCCAAAAGGTTTGCTCGCTAACGTAACGACAGATTGTCAACTCAGTAAGACCTTTCCAAACTAATCCAAAATGCCATTTATTCTTTAGTAAATGTGCTTCATTATATATCGTCACCGGATCATATTTCTTAGCATAGATACGGGGTTAGCTATTGTTGCTAACGTTCAACTACGATCAGACTGAAGTGCAAATGTTAGCTTCATAACATTAGCAGTTAGCAGGCTAACAGCTAAGGCTAACTGTAGGACACTGACAGCGGTCAAACATACAAGGAGTGTTGTTGAATGCTAACGGTTAGGCGGTGACACTGGTTATCAAAATGTGTCTCCAGACAATATTATGACAGACGATGGTGACAAATGTCTGAAAATGATGAAATTATCTTACAGTCGCCTCTTGACCCCGGTCTCCTGCTCCAGTCCTGAGCCTCAGGTGTCACTGCCAGCAAACCCGCTCAGGTATGTTGTCGCGAGACTTGGAAAAAAGATGACGTTTGTGGCATAATAATAATAATAACTCTAGGATTTCTTACAAGATAAGAAGAAAAGCATGTTGTTTCATTTTTCATAAAAAAAAATTGTACGGAACTGTAATCTATTATACAGTTGCTATGAAAATTTTTGCGTTCAGGCAGGAACTTTGAATGCAACACAGGCGTTATTGTACTGTGAAGACCAAAAGACCAGAATCCTGTTGATTCTTTATTATCTATAGAAGCATGAGTCATATATTAAAATACACGATTTATTACCCATCTATATGATAAATAAACAAACACGAGGGGCAAAAATCCTAGCTATATATGCCTTCTTTTCTTCTTTAAAATGTAGATTTGACAACATACATAGAAAGTGTGGCAACTCCAGTGGTGTGAAGGTGACGCTGGCGTGCGCCTGCTGAAACCAAATCGACAGGTGCGAAGTCCACCGACAGCAGCAGTCGAGCCTCACCACCGTCCTCACTGGAGACTCTTTTTGCAAGCAAGTTTCATATTTAGCCTAACCATAAATGGAGATTCCAGTATTCACGCTAGATGCATTCACTAATCTATCTTTCAAGGGAAACCCGGCAGCAGTTTGTCCACTTGAGCATGTGAGTAAGAATATTAGGTTAAAGTATAGTAATGCCATAATGTAGACTAACCCGTGACAGTCTGCAGTGTTTAAACCCTTTGCTTCTTAATTATGTATTTGGTTGTTCACATGATCACAACTGCTCCTGGAAACATTTTATCCATCCATCTGTGTGCACGTACCGCAGCGTATAAAGATTAGGACTACGCAAGGTTTATGTTTGTGTATTTCTGACAGGAGCTGAGTGGTGACTTGTATCAGAAGATAGCAGCAGAGATGAACCTGTCAGAAACAGCTTTCATCACCAGGATAAATCCATCTGACGATTTCACTACAGGTCAGATAATATCTGCTTTATATATTATCATTACACCATTATTGATTATAACTATCAGATTAAGACTTGTCAGATGGAAGGAGCAGAAATGCGGTTTTTTTTTCGGAGCAGGTTAATATACAAGAATTAACCCCAACTGTCACTGTCTGTGTAATGTAACTGAGGGTGTTTGATCGGAGATAAAAGTGTTGTGAGCTATTTATTGGCCCCTAGTAGCTATAAATACATAAGAATAAAGATAAAATAAACACAGAGTGAAAGTTTTGTCAATGACCTTAAATAGTGCTGGCTGGAACAAAAAACAGAGATTTTACTACGGTTAGAGCATTAACAATAAGTGGGATAAAAAATGTAAATACGAGATACAAGATAGGTTTATTTGTCACACATACAATCATACACGGTACAGTGTGCAGTGAAATTCTTTTTGTCCCTGCTACCAAAAACTAGGTAAGTAAAAGAATATATATCTTTAGAACAGCACTGTAGAGCATATCATATCATGATGTCCGATGGATTTATTAAGTTGAGATTTCAAGTTTGTTTTATTGTAATTTGCAAACATTTGTTGTGTTCCCAAGTCTGGACATACCTCACTTGCCTTTTATGCCTCCACTCTTTTATGAGAGAAACAAACAGATTAACTGATCAGATTACCAGTAATATCACAGATTTAAGCACTTGTTCTGAAATACAGCACATGTACAACCCCACTTCCAAACAAGTTGGGATGCTGTGTAAAAACAGAGTGTGATAAGTCCTTTCTGACATATACCCAATTGAAAATAGTATATCATACAATATATTTAAACTTGTACCTCGTCCACTTCATTGATTTTTGTGAATTTATTCTGAATTTCAACACATTAAAAAAAAAATTGGGACAGGAGCAACAACACTGGGGAGGTTGTGGAATAATCAGAGCAAACAGGTTCATTGGTAACAGGGGATGGTATCATGATTGGTTATGAAAGGAGCATCCTCCAAAATCTAAGTTGTTCACAGGCAAGGATGGGGTGAGGTTCGCCATTTTCAAAAAGACATGTTTATATAAAGGCTATACTTCATGCGGTCAGGAACACTGAGTAAAGCAGTTTGTCTACCAATGATTGCATTCTGTTTTTAATTAAATTTTACCCTGTTAAATTATGGCAGCTAATGAAGTGGTTATAAAGAGCAGGAGCAATGTCTCAAGTCAGACATTGTAAAAACCATACTGGTGGCAGAACAGATGAAAAGACACAGCTGTGAACCTCTGTGCAGTTAAGGTTTTTCATTTTGACCCTGCGTGATCTTGTGTGTGCACCAAGCTGGAAAAAAAAAACAAAACAAAAAAAAAAAACACCTGTCCTCAGCAGTCTGACAGGTAACAATGTCAAACACACAGCTAAGACTTGCATTGTTGGGACATTGTTGGGACTAGGAAGAACAATGCGATGAGCTGTCACAGTTAAAAATGCAGCATGCAGTCACTCAGTGTTTCACAAATGGTACAACTGCCCATAGAGGAATGTCAGTGTCATGTTAATATTTCAACCAAAGTTACAATATTTAACACAGAAATTAAACAGTTCCCAGGCTTCACATTGTTTGATGAAGAAATTATTGTCATAATGTAAATGCATCTCAAGCAGAGTGCAGTCACAGGCTATTTAACTGTTAATATGCAGTAATCCTGCTCAAGGCAAATGAACTATAATGACAATCAAATTTACAAACATTACATTTGTTATAAAAGTAATGTACCAGGATTAACTATGGAGCTTAATAAAGAGGATTACACTCCATGCAATAAATCTTTGTGGCAAAAAGGCAGTCATCCTAGAATTAGCTTTATATGCCCTTAAGTAAATATAAGGTTAAATAATTGTTGTTTGTTTGTTGGGGCCGACTGTATTGAAGGCTGAGCTGTAATCGATGAAGAGTACCCTGATGCAAGCATCTTTGTTTACAATGGAGGAGGGCTTTGTGCAGGGCTGCAGAGACAGTGTCCTCAGTGGATCTCTTGGAGCAGTAGGCATACTGTAGGAAGTCCAGTGAATCAGGTGTTTTCCTCTGGATATGGTCCAGGCGCACTCTCTCAAAGAACTTCATTATGATTGGAGTGACTATAGCTATCCTGTCATTCAGACCAGTGACTGGGATGATGGTGGCAGTTTTAAATTTGCATGCAGATTACGTGTTGAAATTGTGCATTAAAGCATCTGTTTGAGTCTGATGATCTGATGTGATTTACAGGATCGAGGTTCCACCTTCGGTGGTTTACACCAACCACTGAAGTGAATCTGTGTGGTCATGCCACTTTGGCCTCTGCAGCAGTGCTGTTCGAGCAGAAGAGTAAGATACAATTGTAATGTACATACACACACACATTTTTAAATACCCTGTTGTTACAGTGCAGCTAAAGGCATGTACACACTGTAACCTATTTTAATCAGCTAGCATCTGAGAATAATATTCTATCTGTATATGTCACGTCTTTTAGAGAATGTGAATCCCATGCTTGTGTTTGAGACCAGAAGTGGAGATCTGGCAGTCACCAAGCAGGGGGAAGGGTACGTCATGGACTTTCCTCTCAACCCACCCACCAAGGAGGTACAGTATGTGGTCACATAAACACATCAGAATAATGTCACAGGACCAGGCAACTCTGGCCAACCTTTACTATCACGGTTTAAATTATTTACCTCTAGATGTATAATCATGTCAAGAAATGAAGGATACAATGTGTGGAGCTGAAGGATTATAAAGCATGAAAACATGACCAACACCCTGCAAGTATTGATTAAACAATACAGCGATGACCACTGAGTAAAACACAGTCAGTTCTGCTATTCACTTTTCACTGCCCATAACACAGTCAAGTAAATCAACACCACTAACAGCTTCTGTGAAACCCCAAAACTCTCCAACCATCTTAAAATAATGTAAGATACAGCTGGAAATGGAAGTTTTGCCATAACTTTGTGAAGTTTTTCAAAAGATGTAAAAATGCTAAAATTCTAACAGTTCTTTTTTTCTATTTACAAAATCCTTTTTTTAGGATCCCAATGCATTCAGAGACATCATCAAGGTCAGTAAGACAGGTTTTACAGCAGGCTCGTGCTTCACAGCCTACATCAACCCCTCCATTCTTGTGTCTTTGTATGTACATGCTGAAGCATCTGCTGCTCTGTGTGTGGTACAGGCTGCAGCGGGAAACCACCCAGTCCAGGATGTCTATCTGAGCTCCAGCACCAAGAAACTGCTGGTTCGTCTGGCTGACAGCTGTGACAGGTTACAGTCAAAGCAAGCACACACACAAAGATGTATAATGTATAACAGTTGTTGAGAATCCACTGACCTCCCAAACAAAAGCCTGTCTGTGTCGAGCTCATGCTTGGTTTGCCAAATCTCTCGCTTGTGTTTTGCCAGGTTTGTTTGTGACTCTGCTTTAGTGGTGTGTGTGTGTGTTCATTTTCCAGGTCAGTGCTAACCAGTCTCAAAGTTGATCCTGCTGTTCTTCAGAGCAGTGAGACGAGTGGAAGAGTCAAAGGACTCATCCTCACCATGAAAGGTAACCAGAGGC
Source organism: Scatophagus argus (assembly GCF_020382885.2). NCBI lineage: Eukaryota > Metazoa > Chordata > Actinopteri > Scatophagidae > Scatophagus > Scatophagus argus. The sequence continues at coordinate 13,064,474 of NC_058493.1, forward strand.
AAAAATAATATCCTTTAGTTAGACCAGTGTTATGTTGTTGGACAGCTTTAAGATTTATTGCATTAATTTCAAGTTTACAGTGGCACCAAAGTTAAGACATGCAGTCTTTTTAAGAAATGTGCAGTAGTTAAAATTCTCATACTTTACCCTTTATACTGTCTGTTAGCCAACACGTATGACATATGATGACAGAACACTGTTGAGACCAGATTTCTATGAAACTAAACAACACGTCCAACCAATAGGCTCTCCTGAATGCCAGCCAGGATATGACTTCTACTCCAGATACTTTGCTCCGTGGAATGGCATCCCTGAGGATCCTGTCACCGGTAATACTACTACTACACAGACACAGTATTTGTCAGGTTGGAAGCAACATCTAATGGGAAAAATATACAAAAATATTTACATCTAGCACCCATGCAGTTTAAGTTGGTGAATGTTCAACATGCATCTTGTGAAATATACCTTTTATATCGTGTCTGTCCTCACAGGCTCCGCCCATACTGTTCTGGGTAGCTACTGGTCTAAGAAACTAGGAAAGAAGAAAATGCTGGGTAAATTATTTAACTACTTCCACAGTTTACATTTGGTTTGATCAGCAACTTGTCACACTTTGAACCAACTAACCCGAAGACTTTTATTAACCATTAAACACCATAATTTATTTGACAGATGTTGTTTCCCCCAAAATTAACAGTCCAACTTACATGAACCTTACCAACACTCATATTATTCCCTGTTTGTGCTTGTGTAGCTTACCAGTGCTCCAGTCGAGGTGGAGAGCTGGAGCTAGAAGTGAGGGATGATGGAAGAATCAACATAAGTGGACAGACCGTCACTCTCCTGCAGGGAACAATCACTCTGTAGCCATACACATGCAAACACAGGTGGGATTCGGGGGTCATTATGTACCTGACCAGCACACACAGACTTTCTGTCACTTGACAAAAAATTTAGATGATTTAAATAAAAAAAAAAAAAAAAAAAAGAGAAAACAGACCATTGTCCAGTGGTGAAATCACGAGAAGATGCTCCAGGATGGAAAGAACATCTCACACTGTTAGGGTTTGTATTATTTATTCACATCACACATGTGCACAAAAATTACAATATTAAATTAAAAACATGTTGGAAGTATAACAGCTTAACTGTAGCATCACAAGGCCTGAGTGTTATCCAGCATGCTGTGATCAGCATAAATCAAACATCAGTTAAATCATCACAGTTTATTAGAATTAGGTTACATTGGAAGAAATGGTCTGAGTGGTACACAGAACTCTTCCTGTTTGGTGTCTGTATTCACATTGCTAACGATCAGGGCTGCACATAACTGGTACGCAGGTACGCATGCGCGACAGGAAAAAAAAAAAAAAAAAATTGGGAATGCGACACTTGTGCCATTACTTAAGACAAGTGACATTACACACTCCCGATTTTTGTCGCGCATGTATACCAGTTATGTGCAGCCCTACTTACGATTTTCCATTGTGTGCGTAAAGGCTTAGTGAAAGTACCAAAAATCAAGTCTAAAATGTCATCAGTGTATCAAGGTATTTGATCAAAACTGTCTGTGTTGATCAATAGTGATCAGCCCTATTTGAGGTCTGATACTCAGTACCGCAGTCCACACATTTTAACTTCAAGACCGTCTTACCGATGCAGCACATTGTTGTATGCAACTACAGTCGACACCTTGTTTCACAGTATAGATACTACCTGTTGATCTATTCAAGTGAGTTGCATTTAAACGGAGAAAAGGTCTCTGCGTAACAGTATGGAAGTTAGCTATATGAGGTTTTGTCCCTCCACTTGTGTCAGTATGAATTCTTCAAGCATGAACAACAAAATAATTCCACTGAAACCTTACAGTGTTTATCCCGTGTGGAACAGATAAGAGGCCTACAGGTGTCTCAGGCGATGAGTAATGTAGTCTGTATCTCAAGTTATATTCAACCAAATGCCTGTTAGGACAGATACAAAATAATAACAGGACAGCAGTGAGCCTTCTGACAGATCATTCAGTGCTCAGCTGACTGACAGGACATCCGTTTCCTGTTGAGATGATCCACAGCCAATGGCAGGCAACCTAAAACACCACCATGTCTCCCATAGTCTTCTATTATAGGGACATGTGTGATAAGGCCTTGTGGGCAGCTGGTGGGAGCTGGATAATGTGATGTAAAAGCTCAGGAAAAATATTTTGCAGATACTGAATACATTTTTAAAAAAAGTAAAGTATTTCAGAAACTGCGCTGAAGCCGTTTTGTAGCCTCAACCATCATTTGATGGGAAGACTGGTGACTTGCTATACAGAATTATCGATGTTAGATCAAGATTAATATTAAAAGATGACCACAATCTATTTAAGTCTATTTTCTAAGTCATAGAGATTGTGATATTTAATCATCTCACATGTCAGCATAGCCCAGGACTCGGTAGTGGTTAGTTATTGGGCTATGCTGATAGGATCAGTTCATTTACATGGCCTTCGAATTTAAACTGTGGAGCGTGATTGCAGTTAAATCGATGGCATTATTTTTTGGCCAGATCACACACACCTACTTCATATTTTCATTAGATGTTAATCTCACTGCTTGTCTACAGAGTAGAAGAAAGTTGCGCGATAACCAGTTCAGTGACAACAAATGACCGAAATATTAACAGTGCTCACATTAAAGAGTACCAGGTTTCATACTGCAGTGAAAAAATGTGTGGTGATGCCAGCAAGTTATAAAGTGTATTTAAAGGATATCATGTTCTCCTGTTGGAGATGGTTGAGCAGTTTCTCCACAGGGGCGTAGCGTCGTAGTGTTGTGGCAGAACCCACCATCAGCAGCTTGTGTTTAGCCCGAGTAATGGCTACATTCAGGCGACGCCAGTCCTTCAACAGCTCTCCCAGCTATGAATGGAGAAGCAGGAGAAAATCAGGTCATGTTCCCACTCAGCCTGTTCATTTGTTTTGTTGTCCATGCAGAAATGAAGGCGCAGAGAAAAGAAATAAGGAGAAAGACGGGTTAAATGGGGAGCTGGGGATGAGAAATGCTTACGGTTGCTTCCTCTGCAGTGCTCCTGACGAAAGAAAGAAAGATAAGACTTTTGTCTCGCCCTTGATATCGGTCCACAGTGTTCACCTCGACACCTGTGAACGCAGGGGACTGCAGCAGAGCAGAGATACTCTTTAACTGCTGTCTGTAGGGGGCGATAACACCTATATCACTGGGCTTGCACCCTGCCTGAAAAGGACAGTAAGTAGAGTTAGCACAATAGCTATAAGCTTTGTGGTCCTGAAAATTAAGCCAAGAGCCACTGTGTTATGCCATGAATACTTGAGGCCTACTGTTGTACCTTAATCAGCAGTGAAAGCAGCTTGTGTATGAGTGCAGCCTCAGTGGGGTTGCTTATTCCTCTCTGCTCCACAGACTCCAGTGCTGGCACCTAAAGGAAGCAGTGGAAAGAAACAAGATGTAGACCAGCACACCTCCATTGTCTAACTCACAGCTACAGCCCTGTGAGTGTCAAACACAAGGTCCTTTTAGAAAAAGAATCTTCTAAAAAGAAAACAGATTGAAACATTTTAGTTTAACTCAAAATGATGGCATTCAACTGCTGTTAGATTAACAGAACCAATTTGTATGTCGCCAGAAATGCACTAGTACTGAGTATTGCTTGATTACAGAGCTCAGAAGTGTTGGATGGTGGAAGCTAGCCTGCTTCATTCAGAATTTATATTTTCATTCAGATATCAATATGTTTTCTCTTGACTCACTCCCACTTCAACACTTTACATCCATGTCTGTCCAGCCTCGTTTCACGTGTAGTGACTGACAGAGAGCTCGTTACATGGTGCAAAAACAATCACCTGAAGCTCAGTATCATCAGATCCAGTGAGCTTGTGGTGTCCTACAATGCTTTAAAAATGGATGCTGCTGCAAAGAAGCTATAAAATTCTAAGATGTGGATACCTTACACACATCTTTAACTCAGCAGCACAGAAGATCTTTACAATCACAGTTTCAAGGTGTACACCCAAGAGTAGTGTCACCAATTCAGTGACTGACCACAAATATGACCACAATCTCTTTTCCTGAGTTATGGTGTTGAATAATGGACACAAAACATTCTCATGTTACAGTGGAGTTGACCTTTTGGATATAAAATGTAATCAGACATATAGACATTTGTGGGAAATTTTGACAATTACTCTATGAATTCTTGAGTCATGGCTAAAATGTGTCTTGGTGACCTGAACTCTGACCCTCAAAATCTAATCAGGTCATTCTTGAATTCAAGCGGACACTTATATTGTACCAACCATTGAGCAATCTAAGAAGCAAACAGGGTTGCTGGGCAACAGTGTGGTCTGTATCCAACTCAGGTCCTGTTGGGGATCAGTCCTAGAGTAGGAACTAAGCTCGGACTGGACAGAAAGCAGGAAGGGCAGGGTGAGCAGGGCCGTGGCCGTCCTCTCTGATCCACACTCCAGCCGGCCCTCGTACATCAAGGAGTTACTGAGAGACATTATCTGTCTGAACACACAGAGCACACACGGGAAAACTTGTGATTGTACAAATGACTCTTGCCATGCTGTTTTGTAGCTGTCCTGTAAATAGAATTATGCTTCCTTAATCTTCAAAACCAGTTTTAAGTTCCACTAAGAATTTACTTTAGGAATTCAAGTGCCATTTGAACTACCAAAAGGATAAACTCATAATAAGCATACAAGATTACTGAATAGCATACAGTGTCGTCTGTGTCCAGGTTTACCTATTCATCCTGTACTGTACGGTGAGCTGAACCACTGCTTCGCTGTGGAGCTCCAGGCGCTTAAACAGACTCTCATCCATTCCAAGTGACCTGGAGAAAAAAGAAAGAAAGAAAGTGCTAACTGTTATTTCCATGGATGTCTTTTTAACTGAACATGTTTTGCATTGATGAAGACGAGTAACTACTGTAAGTGTGTACTTTCCTCAAGATTTCCTCAGCATACACCTCATCCACACACACACACACACACACCACACCACACTTTACCTAGCTTCCCGATTTTGTACTATTGGTGGCAGTTGTTGGTGATCTCCAACCAGGACAAATCTCTTTGCGTAGAACAGGGGCCCCATACAGATTGGCTGGCTGATCTGTGAAGCTTCGTCCACAATGCAGAAATCAAACCTGCGACGTGTGAAAATGGGATGCTTGATGCCCATACAGGTGGTTCCCACTACCAGCTAGACAGAGACAGGGGACCGAAACTGAATGGCGATACGTGCATTTTATTGTAATGTTGTAAGTTACAACAACAACCACAAGTGAAATGCCTTGAAGCTGAAAAACATTAAGATGTCAAATATTTTTCTTTCAAAAAGCAATGCTTGTTTTAGTGTAGGAAGTTAAAAGTTGTTTCAATTATAACATGACACACTCTCACCTCCTTGTTGTAAAGCTGTTCCAACTCTGACAGGGTGTGAACTCCCTTCTTCCTCGTACTTTCCTCCGTGTAAGGCAGGATGTCTGGGTGAACCTGGAGACAGAAAACAAGAGCGGAATCAGAACAAGTCCGTGTGGGAATACTGGGAAGATTTAAGAGAAGAAATCTAGACTTTTGCATTTTTTTTTTAAATATTAATTTTTTGGGGAGCTGTTCCTTTAATATTTCAACAACTGCATCTCCTAAATGTTTCAACACGTCTTTTTCCAGTTTTAGTAAGTTTCAAAATTAGGAAGAGAAAACTTATTTACTGTACTTTACACACTGAATAACAGGCTACAGCATACCTTCTGCCCCTGACCAAGACGCAGAAACCCAACCCGGAAACGCTTTAGCTTCAGCAGGATGTTGTCAACAGCAGAGTGAGTGTAGCTGGTCAACAACACACTGAAGCCACACGCATGAAGGATGCGAACCTGAAAGAAAGAGGGAGGAAGAAACAAAGATGAAAAAGGAAAATGAGAATAGTGGAGGGGGGTACAGGAGAGACGTAAGAGAGAAACATGGTCTCACTAGAGATGAGTTTGACTTGTGGTTGAGGTAAAGCAAACTGATTATTATTGATCATGGTAAGCAGTTTACCAGGGTGCAGATGGTTGTTGTTTTGCCTGTGCCTGGCATACCAACAATCAGTGTGTAGTCTTTGGATAACAACACCTTCTTCATGGCCTGCTTCTGCGGTTTGTTGAGACCTAAGTGCGAGCGCACGCACACACACACACACACACACACACACACAGAACAAAAAGCATGAACTGACTGAATGGGCATTCTGCTATTAGATCTATATATTGATCTCTGTGTAGGAAAATAACTGAGGATAGTTTTACATCGTTTATTTAACTATGAACCTGTTGCTCTTAAACAGTATTGTTCCCACAGTAAAGGAAAGAAGAACAAACCTGAATGTAGAAAACGACAAAAGACAGACAGTAAATGTGACAGGCCAAGTAGAGGAACAGAGCTGAGCAGCTTTGTCACCTTTGAGGATGCTGGCCACTGTGTCCTTGGCCTCTCTCGGCAGAACAGAGCTGAGGTTGGAAATAAACTCTGGAGGACGAAGGTCAACAACCAGCTCCCTCAGATGATCACTGCACAGACACACATTTTCATTAAATAACCCCCTTTTAACACCCCATATTTTCAGAAAAAAGTGAGAGGTGTTCTTCCACACAATAAAGACATAAAAACCTAAAATGAGCAAGGCTTTTGTTTAAACTGTCCTACAGGTAATTTCCCCAGGGATAAATTGGTTTTACCATCACAGTACAATGCATTTTCCTTTACCTACCTGTCTGGGCAGTTCTCCATCAGTCTAGAAAGGTTGGTGAGGTGAGTGCTGAGGCCTACCACACCTTCATCACCGTCCAGTCGAAACAACACGCCACTAAACTTAGACAAATCTCTGGAAAACACATTCAGCAACAACACATGTGTAAATGAGGTTAGCAGTTGTAACTGAGCAAAAGTTCACTCTCCCACTTTAGATTGAAGGTGTACATGGACTTGTTCTCACCGGTCAAGCGTGCAGCTGACAAACTTCCTGCTGACCTCACACAGGTATCCTGTTGCCAAACCAACCAGACGACCTTCCTGGTCACCAACTACGACGCGATCCCCTCTGGCCAAACTGCTGTTGTCCAAACCCGTTTGTGGCACCGTACTGCTTCGCTGAAAACGATGGAGGAAAACCCCCTCAGACTGCATAGTCACTGGGCCACTGAGCTGCAAATTCCCCACACAGCTTCCATTCTTCTCACTAGAAACACAAGTCAGAGCATCTTGAGCTTTTGAACAAATACTCCAAAGTGTTTGGACAGTTTTTCTTTACACAGTACTGCTAGGAGTGTTTCATAATGGCTCACAACAAAAGTTGGAACATTCAGTGAAAGAAGCCAAAGAATCTAAGTGTTCACATGTTTAAAGTTGAGAGATGAGCTTCTTACCTCTCCTCTGCCGTCTGAAGCCAAACACGCTTTCTGCCATTCTTGGCCTCCATGGTGGCAGCCTCAAGGCAACAGAGCAGCAGCCAATGGGAAAAATAGCTCAGGTGTGGGGGGGTCAAGTGACCCGTCTCATGCTGCAGGAAGTCACGCACAACATCCTCAGAAACTTCTGCAGAGCTGCCACCCACTGCCCTGGAGGTAAGAGTGATGATTAGTGAGAAAGCAGTAAGAAAAGAGGATAATATATAATAATATATACATAATAACGTATTGAATAAACTGGCATATGCTGGCAAGTATGTTTCTGAAAAATGCTAATGCTTGAGACTTCCATGGCTGCAAAAATGAGTTTTAAAAGCTTACCTCTCATATAAAGCACAGTTTCTGCTCTGAGGACAATACTGGCAGGTTTGTCTGTTTGTCAAGATATCAGGAAGTCTGGACAAACGGCTCTGCCCTGCCTCTTTCTTCACGCAGTTGTGAAGGTGATGAACCAAGGTGTTCCTCAGCTTTAGCAGCTCTGAGACAAACAAAGTTTAACAATAAAGGTGATGGATCTGAGGCTGCTGTGAAAGAGGGTGAGAAGACAAGGCTCTTCTTCTTTGGTTTAACTGCACCGTGCGACAACAAGGGATCATCAAGTGCTTTATATGTACATTTTGATCTTATTTTGCTGCACTACAAAATATTTCAAGATTCTACAATTATTAACAATAAAAAAAAAAAAATAATTAAATAACATTTTAATATGACTACTCACAACTATTGTAAGGCAGACTGGTTATGTACATGCGTGCATACTGTACCTCTGTGGTCCATGTGGCTGGCCACTACAGGATGAAGGTTGCCAGTCTTGAGGTAAAGCAGGAAGCCAACTTCAGGATTGTATCTCTCCAAGCTCATCAGAGTGTAAAGAATCACCTACAAACACATATGCACACCTTGAAACCATAGTTGTGCCTATATTAATGTGAACCTGCCTCTTTCACCAGTCTACATGTGCGTCTACTGCACGCTGTGGTCCACCAACCTGACTGCGATGCTCTATTGAGTTTGACTCCCTTCCAGTCTTCAGCTCCAGGGGGACGGTCTTCTCCTCCAGGGTTCTGTGATTTCCATTTCGTGGTCTTTGGATTCGAACCTGAGCTGTCACATCGATTTTCCCTTTCAGACCAAACCTTGGTGACCACACATTCTCTTCTATATCCGCCAACTCCGTAAGCGTGACCAGAGTTCCCGAGTCTTGACCCCTGCCTGGACCTCTGCTGTTGCCGGGGCTGAGGTCATCCAAACACATGTACAATCAAGTCCTTAAGTTAGTTTTTTAATTCTGGATTAAACTTACAAACATTCTCAGTATTACAGTTTTCACTTTTCACACTGATTAATACCAGATACATGCCCAAAGCAAACAGCTAGAGTTCTAAACAACTAATAAAGTTTTGTTAACAAATCTGTAGCACTGTCTGTGAGTGTGTGTGTGTGCATACATTTTTAGGCTGATGGCTTTTGGTGTTGGCGAGCTGAGGTATTCCTTTGCCCAGTGTTCCAGTGAGGGCAGATAATCAAGCAGTTCTTGTTTCATCTCTTCCTGGCTTACACCCAAACTGTACCTGGAGACAAATGGACAAAGCACAAACATATTTCAACAACACAAACAACAGGCAGACAAACATAAAAAAAAACAACAGGAAAACTGTGATGCAACACGTTATTAAATCATAGTTCACAATTAAGTGTTCTGCACTCCTCTGCTGTTTCTTCATTTTTTTAATCAATCGCTCTGTTCTGAACAACTGTGAACTGCATCACTGCATAAAGAAAAATGTCTGCAGGACCTTGTAGAGTATGATCTAACCACTTACATGTCTCCCAGGTACTGAGGACTGTGCAGGGCCTGGTCTGCCAGCTTAGACAGTGTCTCCAAAGAAAAATCTTTAGCTGTGGCTGCTCTCTGGAAGACTTCATGGACCATGGTGCCGTTCAGCATTTGCTTAGAGCCACCGTCAAAACTCTGCATCACAGCAAGCAAAAAGGACAAGGTCAAGAGTATAGCATTATACTGAGCAACATTGAAATTGAGGCCTAAAAATGTATTCAAACCAAACTTCCCTGACTAAACATATAACAATATATGGGTGCTAATACAAACCAGCTGTCAGAGAATTTTTTAAATTTTCACCTCTCAGATACAGAACAGGTTCTGTATTTTTAAAATTTGTGCTGATATACACAAAAAAATTATACAGATTTTACAGAATCATAAAATCATGATTAAACAGAATTTATACAGAACACGTTTTACCTTGAACATGTCTCCCAGTACCGCACGCCTCATGCAGCGTATGGAGCTTGAGATACTGGTACCTGATATGAGGCTATCAGGTAGCAAAACCAGGAAGCCCTGCTCCCTGTCCACTAACCAGCATCCACCATCAGAGCGGCCCTCCAGATGCACCACATCACCACTGCAAACAGGCGTCATCTCCCTGGCAACACCCAGTGAAGGAAAAAAGAAGGAGAGAAAGCAAACAGACACATGCTGACATAAACATACAGTGCCCAATTTCTTTGCGTCTTACTTGTGATGATACGTGCTTAATTTGAAATATCGGACTATTTGTGATTAATTAACACACAAGTCATCAAGTGAAATTTCTAATGACCACAAAAATGAAAAGATGAAACACTGTGAGCGACCGACATGTAGCATTACCATCCATCTCTCAGCAGACACGTCTCAGTTGGATGTAGTGATTTGAAGCACGAGATAATCAGTGTTTTGCAGCCAGGCCTCTCCTCGACATCTAAAACCAAGTAGCGGTTGTTCGTGCCTTGAGAAAGGATCACATGGTCTGGCACCTTACTGTTGGGAGGAGAGAGAGGACTTAAAGTATATCATATAGCTTATGTTTTTTCAATCATCTGTCATGTATCATTTTTAAAAACCTAAATGAATTTGTCCACATGAAAAAATAAACATATTAGCAGCTTTCCAGGCACTGAGAGGCTACTATCAGCCCAGAGATGGACAGCCTGACACAGTGAGATATGAGCTTCTCAGCAGCGTTGGAGCCCACATATACCCACCTCCGTGTGCCACATACTCTCACTTGTGCTTCACTTTTCTCCTGTTGTTGCTGACATCAGCAAATTGTTCACCACCTAAACCTGATTAAACTCTTCACCAGCATTCTGCAAGTCAGTATGGTGACATTTCTCACCAGGGTTTTTTAGATTTATCCTCTGTGGCAAGACTTTCATTTTCCATGTGCTCCGCAAACCAGCTCTCGTCCAGCCTGTCTTCTGTAGGACCTGCTGTTCCTGTACCTTTTATGTGTGGAAAAATGTAACAAAAAGACAGACTTAAATTAGAGTCGTGTGTATACTGTATTAATATATTATTGATACCACAATATGACACTCAAGAGTCAAGTGGGATTTTATATTATTATTAAAAAGTTTAAATCTTGTCTTTTTATAGTCTTAAATGTTGTATCCCCTGTAGGTGAACTTAATGCTTTTCAATAAAAGAGAGTTCTGTTTTTCTGTTGCAGTCTAAAAATAGTGTAAAATCTGATCAATATCTGATATCAACAACATGAAGATTTTGCTAAAGTAATTACAATTCTATGCAACACTTGCAGTGGATGGTCATCAAAATGTCTCAGAGTACCTCCAGTTTGTTCTTGTTCTGACGATGCCACATTGTCTTCATCACCATTTGATGATGTCACTGCGGTTTTTGTAGCTCCTTTCTTTTCAAGGTCAGTCTCTCCCTCCTTTGAGCTTATCTGCACTGCAGGTGTGGTAGTTTGTTCTCTTGATTTGTGCGTATCAGCTGTTGGAATGTGAGTATCCTTATCAGGAGGAATGTATGAGTTTCCACTGGCGCTCGCCTCAGTTGCCTTCTGTGCAGTTATCACTGTAAACTCAGAGATTTTCTCATTTTTATCTTTTTCCTCCATGTCTCTCTCCCAAATGGACTTCAGTAACATCGTTTTGTTTTTATTGTCTTTAAAGGCCACCTCAGTATCTTTGCTGTGACCGTCTGACCGGTCACTGGAGAAATGAGTTGTCTTCAAAGGGCCAATCACAGGCCTTGATACTTTCAGGCTGCTACCCATGGGACTGAGTACAGCTCTTTGTACTGTTGAAATGGCAGTTCTTGGTCTTTTGGCATTGCAGGACTCTTGAGGAGGGCTGATGAGTCTTTTAAGGGAGCCTGCCCACCCCCTTTCCCTCCTGGTTTTTCCTCCATCTTCGGTAATAACTCTCCGTAAACTGTGTCCTTGGGATCGGGGACTACGACAGATGGGGGACAGCTGGCCGAGCTTCTGCAGGCTTGCCACCTTTCCACTGGACTGTGGGCTCGATCGACCTGCATCTCTGGAGGGAGAAGACAAACCACGCCTGATCTGACTATTGGGGGTCTCGGGCACGGAGAGCAGTAGTTCTGGCGAGGAGGGCAGCAGGTTTTCAAGGTCCCCGAGGATATTCCTCTTTAAAGGGGAATGGGATCTGAACGGAGAGGTCTCATCATCTCTGATCCAAGGTTCAGTCTTTGCAAGTGCAGGGCCAGTGAAAGATACTTTTGACAAGTCCTAAAGCCAACACACTCAAATGAGTATTTTAATACATTACTTTAAACCATTAGTGATGACTTGTTTATGCAAATCAGAGGAAAATGCAGTATTGTTTCATGGCAGAATATGAACACATTAAAGACACAGAAGCAAAACTAAAGGTATGGAAAAGGAGGCAAGTGAGGATATAACAGAAAATACAACAACATGAATAAGACACAAACATCCCTGGTAAAAACAACTTCAGGAGCTGTGTAAAAAATAACAAAGAGGGCTTTGATGTGGTAGATACTGCACTGATGTAATATTAAGCATCATATGGGTTGGTCTGTTTCATCTTAAAGGCTGTAATGGAGCTAATTACATTAAATGCTATAATTATCTGAGCTTATGTGATTATTTTTATCGGATGTAATGCACAATATATGCCACTAACTGCTTGGTTGTTACACCCATTAATTATTTATCTTTCAATTTTGATCAGTAATGGCATCAGTAATATTATCAAAATGAAATTTTCTCTCGATACTTGGAATAAATACAGGAAAAAGAAAAAAAATGCAGGAAATGAGGAAATGCAGCAAAGAGAGACTTAAAAAAAAATACAACTCACCTTATTGTAATTTTGAGTGGAAAAGAAGGATGAGATGCTCTTCTGCTCTCCTGGTGGCTGAAAAAAACCCCAGAAATCAGACATTTATGGGCACTTCACGGGTTAAATTTGTTTGTTGTCCAACGAGAGAGCTTCTAGTCTCAAAGAAGAACACATCTGACATTTCAGACTGTGGAAAGGATTTTCAGCTTCACATCAAGTCATCAGCCAAACATTTGTCAATGATAACCTCCTGGTAACAACAATCAATCATTGTTTACGTTCATTTAGTCGACATGTGCATCATGTGGGTTACAAAAATATCCGATAAGCCATTTAAATCGTCTATTGTGTAAAACGTAGTGTTCAATACACGTTTCGTAGATACGGGATTTTACGTGTTTTTCTGTTTATGTCATCCTACGCTGTTGGTCAGAAAAATAAAATATGGCTGCACCGGAGTCATCGAGAGAAATCAATCAATCAAGCCAGACACACACACAGCTGTGTGAAGAAGAGACTGCGCTCATCATAAACGATGACAGGTGGCACATTTAGCCGTTAACGTTACACTGGTTCGTTACTTTTAGATCCTTGTCACGCAAGAACATCAGCTAGCTACACCTTCTGAACTCACCTTGGTCTTCTTCAGTTTGGTCCTGTTCATGGTGACTCTGATTAAACCAGGTGTACGTGTTTATAATCGTTTACTCTTTCTTCCCCACCGCCACTTTGTCTATCTGAGGTAGATGGGCTGTTTATTAGCTATGCCTTGTTAGCTGAAGGACGGACGATGTTGTCAACAGAAGGCTAACCTCACCGGCATCAGCTAACCACGCAGCTATCAGAGGACAGATTATTTTGCCAAAGTTTGAACGATTCTGCATCTCCACAACCAGGAGATTATTGCCTGCCCTAAGATCGTTAGCTGGCATTACTTCGCCGTGAAAAACTACCGGACTGATTCAATGTTTGGAGACATCTTCCTCACGGTCCCTTCGCTGTCTAGGGCGCCAAAATTTCAGACTCGCGCAACGGAAATGACATCAAGAGTGCGCTTCCGCCCGAACTGCGACTATAACATTAGTAAGAGTTATTTAGATAACTCAAACACAAGTAAACATCGTTTAGCGTATTTTTTCTCTAAATTGTGACAATGTTAGTTCGAATATCTTATGTAAAGCAACAATCATTTAACTTTGAAGGACGAAAGAAAGAACAGCAACAACAAAAAAATAAAATACATCTGCTGGTGGAGGAAAGTAAGAGTGTATGAGAAGAGTCTGACACCTGCAAAAAAAAAAACAACACATAAGTCAACCCATTTGAGAAATAATTTAAAAAGATTTTTGTGTTTATATTCCTTTCGTTGTTGATTGTTGGAGAAAAGCCAATCAGTATTTTTGTTAAATAATATTTGGGGGAAATTTTGGTTGCGTGCATATGTAAGTTAAAGAAAAGCTGTCATAAAATATTTCATCAAAGCTACTAAACATGTTTTTTATTTTCAATATAGTGATGTCTTCCTGGAGGACCGAACCACTAATAGACTACAGGTGGCTTCATGCTTGCAGGAATTGTGCATTGACATTGACATGTGACATTGTGAGACAGTAGAAAAATAAACAGTATTTCATGCTGAATTCATACAACATCTCATCTTTGACATTCACTGTCAAAGATGAGATGTGCAGTTGTGCAGTTGAGATATCTGAGAGCTCATTTACCTCAGTGAATTATAGTGAGTTAATAAACACAATTGCTCTGTTCTCAAATACGTTTTCCACCAGCAACCTGGACAGTGACTCTACAGCATATAAAACTAATATGTATGATGGTATTGGTATCCCTTAAATATCAGTAAAAAGAGATATATTATAGTGAAAACTTTAGTACTCAGTGTGATCTGTCTTAAACTGTGATAATTTTAATTTTTCTTTTTTCTTGAGAAAAACAAATTGCAGACATTTCAGTAGCAGTGTTTAACTTTACTTTAAAAAGTGAAATAAACTTCCAATAAACATATTTGACACAAGTACAACAAATAAAAGATATGATTAAAAAAATATAAATGTACACAAATGTTAACACCAAATAGACACGAGTATTTATACCAAGAGCCTGATGGATGTCAGCGTTGTTTGGAAATCATTGACAAGGGTTGCGGCTGTGATCCCTGATTATCTACAGTAGGGTCTGTATCAATAAGCCATCTCTACAAAAAAAACAAAAAAACAAAAAAAAAAACCCCAATATATATATATTTATATAATAAGTACTTCTGTGTAGTACTTCTATTATTCTGTGCTGTGCAGTTCCGACGTTGTTCAAAAACCACTAAAAGCACATCAGTGAGCCACACACTCGCACTGGGTGACATGCTCCTTTATAGCCATGAACAAGACCACAGTAGTTTACTTTGAGTCAATCCCACCTACAATGTCCTGATTCTGGGAAAAACACACTAGAGCACCAGATCAGTGCCTGAGAAATGTTCCACAGAAATTCGTGAGCCTTTTAAAAGATGAGACAACATGTTTGTGACTGGATCTTAAGGACTGAGACATGGCAGATGGAAGCAAACTGGAGTTAGAAAGTACAGAGAAACTAACATTCTTTGTTTTGCTCTTTTGTTGATTTGTTGACAATAAGTAAAATATATCACCCACGATTACTGGAAATGGCATCACTGACAAACTGATGATTTCATTGGAGACAAAAATGTCTTCCTGCTTTATTTCTAGTTCAACAGAAATTACATCTGACAGTATTTTACATATTATTTAGTCATTCTTTTTTCTACAAGACAAGATTACAACAAAATTATAGCAACAACATAGAGAGAAAAAATCTGAAAATATCAATTTCAAGTCTAGAGATTTTCTCCCGTGTGAGTCTTCATATGAATGATTAAATGTGAGCGCCGAATGAATCTTTTCCCACAAGCGGTGCAACCATATGGCCTCTCCCCTGAATGAGTCTTCATGTGGCGTGTTAGATTAGACTGAGCACTGAATTTCATATTACACACGGAGCAAACGTAGGGTTTCTCACCGGTGTGGATTATGGTGTGCTTGATGAGATCTGCTTTCTCTCTAAAGCTTTTACCACAACCAGTGCATCTGTGAGGTTTCTCCCCTGTGTGAATTCGTATGTGCGCATTCATGTTTCCAACTTGCGTGAACCCTCTGCCACAGAAGCTACATGTGTACGGTTTCTGTCCAGAGTGGGAGTTCATGTGAGTCTGCAGATAAGACCGCTGGATGAAGCTTTTCCCACAAACACTGCAACTGTAAGGTTTCTCTCCCGTGTGCGTCTTCATGTGGCGAGTCAGAATGGACTTGATCCTGAAATTCTTGTTGCAAACGCTGCAGGTGTGTGGTCTGTCTGCTGTCTCACCAGCTTGCTGTGGATTCTCCTTGTTTATAGCTGAGTGAAATCCTCCACTGTCTCTCCATTCATCATCACTGGCGTCACTCATCTGACAGTCACTGGTTGGCTCTGATGCACCACATCCCTCTTTATCAGGCTCTGACTTCAGTTGCTCAGATGAGCTGCTGGGCAAATGGTCTCTTTCATTGTCAGCTTTTTCTTCACTTCTTTGCACATAAATTATATTAAACATGGAGTCTTTGGTATCACTCTCCTCCTGCTTTTCACCTGTCTGAGAGGTCCACAGTTCCTCCTCCTGTTCTTCTTTAATCTGTGGGCGCCCCTGGTCATCCTCACACAGGTCAGTCTTCTTCTCACAGTGATTCTGCTCAGAGGGGGCATCCTCTTCCTGGACAGAGAGCTGCAAGTGATCTGGACCGTGTGACACACATGAAAACTGATTTAGGCTTTAGTTTGATCAAAAGTTTTCAAACTGAACAGAGAGTTAGACAAGACACCTAGTACATGAAAAAGCATTCAAATTTATAAAAATCTTCAAGAAATGTCATGTTATGATGTGTAGCCTGATAATAAATAGAAGGAAACACACAGACAGCGTGTGTAACTACAGACAGCTGGTGCAATGACAAAAAAGTGTACTGAAACAAAAATAAACAATCTCTTAAACCCAAGTGCCTATCGTTCATGTTTGTCCTGCTGACGAAAATACAAAAAACTGAAACATTTGATCAACGTTTCCCTCAAGCTGCAAACTCTCTCCCTCTCTACTTGCTCCTTCTCCATGTTGCCTCTGCCTGAAGCTCACCAGGCATCACAGGCACATGCAATCAAACAGATTACAGCCATGTGTTTGTGTTAAAGCAAAGATTATAATATCCATCACAAATTCCTTCTGCTCTGGAGGTTACATCTGCTTATTTGCTGCAGCTACATTAATTATGACAAGTCCAACACAAACCAGGAAAAAGCTTTCAAAAACAATTTACAACTTAAAGCTTGGGTGAGAATTTTAATTTTGTGTTACGCAGAGAGATTGTTTTATTTTTTTAAATGAGCATGTGATTTAAGAAGCTGCAACATTTGTCTCTGTAAAGCCAAATAGAAAAGTACTCCTTATTAATAAAGTTTCTACTACTACTACTACTGAAGATATGTATTATTAATGAACTGACTAGTAGCACAAGGACTTGGGGCAGGACTTCATACCGACAGATTTTGTTTTAAAAGAGTAAACAGGTAAACAGTTCTATATAGGACTTTTCCTTTCCTCTTTGATCCCATTCATTGCTTCATTCATTCCCAAACCTTTCAGACAGAAGAGGGAATGAGACAGAGGAAAACTGATGGTGAAAAGACTTTGGGATTCATCCTGTGGCCGACAGCCTTCTTCTGCGGTTTCTAAAAGGTACCACATTGAAAAACATTGTGTGCTGGTGACAGCCATTTTGCGTCCCCCTCCTCCACCACCACCACCACCTTTCGGGGACGCAAAATGGCGCTAAGTGCTATCTCATGTGCAATGAACTGAATATTTAGGGAGTGGCCCAGACGACCAGGATTCGGTGCATCTTAGCAAACAATATTCTGAATAAATTAGAGACAAGACCCACAGCTGCAGTGCTGTCTCAAGGCTAAAGTTAAGCTGAGTGTTGTTACCTTTCCATCCGGCCAGCCTCCGCTGTTGGTCGAGCTCCTGCTTTGAACGAAAAACTATCTCCTCATATTCTTTCACAGTCTGCTCAAAGATGCTGAGTATTTCTTCGGCAGCTGCCGTCAATCGCTCACTGACCAAAGCTTTCAGTTTGTCAGTTTTGAACATTTCCGCGTGTAACACTTCAGTCTGTATCCCAACGGACTGAGGCTGAGACGGCTTTTCTCTGGGTTGCCAGATATCGCGAGATAAACAATCTCAACCGTCAAATGATCCTCTAAACATTCGGTTAATTAAACCATATTAATTAAGGTATTATTATCATTATTGTTAAAATCAATCATGTTATGACAAATGATTCAAGGCTAAATAGTGATTCTTGTGACGGACATTGAGCAATCAGTTTATAGGGTAGGCATCATTTGATATTTATTTAATTTTTATATTCCACATTAATGGAGTGCATATCTATTTATTGATGTTAATTTACCACTTCACTGGAAGATATCTTCGTACACAGGTTGACAATAATTAAAACACTCTGATTTGTGGGCTTAACTCATAGTATGGGACAGTTTCTGTGCTTTATTTAATAGGAAAGCATTCAGTTAAGTGGACATTGTCTATTTGATATGTTATTATCTGTTATTAAATGCTACTGGTCAAATAAGCACACAAATAGAAGCAGGAATTATGCAAAAAATTAAAAGACTAAAATGTGCTAACCAAGGCACACAAATCTCTTACAGGAACAACACGGTAAGTCTACACAAGAGCAAAGTCCCTTAAAATGAACGGATATGGCAACACAGGCTGCAAAGACAAACTGAGAGCACAATGGTTCTCTGCGTGATGGAGTTTTGCTGCTACCTACTGGCTATAAAGCAAAACACTGAAACTAGTCCAGAGAACAATATCCCTGGGCTATTTCAGTTTTTGTTTTCTTTTCTAGCTTACATTAGGTTACGTGTATATTCAGGCTTAATGTGAGTTTAAAAGGCTGAACAAAGTCAGTACTGTTTTATTTTGTAATGGTACCTAAATACACCTACCTGCCTTTCTTGGTTAGAACAACACAGATTTACAGTTAGCATTTGCAGTTGCTGACCAGGAGATGGTAGCAGGTAGCCAGTAGCCAGAGTCAGCTTTTGAGGCACTTGAATGCATTTATCAATGACTGCAGCACTTTGGTTTGACACTTTAAAATGCCACTGCAGTTATCAGTAAGAAAAATACTTGCTTCAGCCAGACCTGCAGCCATAAAGTGATGACATTCTGTCAGATTTATCAAGGTAGATGAGGCAAGACGAGTGTCAATAGGTTAACTGACTAAAATGTGTTTTTCTTAGATTTCATTATGCTTTTGAGAGGCTGTTTTTTTGTTTTCATTTTCCTATCAAATCTCAGTTGAATGGATCAATATTTGTCAACTTATGTGAATTTCCCCATTGTGGGACAATAAAGGTAATCTTGTCTTATCTCTTACCTTATCTTATCTTATCATATCATATTTTTTTCCATTTCTGTCTACTTTAATTTGACATTTTTTGTTTATTTGTTCCTTTGTCTCCTTCACCAGGCTATTGAAAAATACCAGAAGTACCATTCATGGTATTGTTAGCTTAGACGTGAGGATTTAAGTCCACAGTGTTAGTATGGTCAGACAATAACATACCACTGAGGGGCCCTCTCTCTCTCTCTCTCTCTCTCTCTCTCTCTCTCACACACACACACACACACACACACACACGTAGCAAAGCAGAGATCAAGTATCAAGTCAGCCATCACGTAAACTTTACATGCCAACGTGACAGATGCTTACCCATCGGCCCATTCAGCACAGACTCAACATTTATTTGTGAAGTCCATCTATTTTTATTTTTTAGTTTTTTTTTTTTTAAATTTCACAGTAATCCAGAGTTTTCTTATCTTGACTGTGTCCTCAGCTGTTAGTCAAATGGAAAATGGGAGAAAAAGAGGAGAAACTTTGCTTTTAAAGAGGCTATATTACAGGTGGCCTCTTGTGAATAGTTCTGGTATATGTCCACATGTGACACCGTGTCCTGCATGCTTACTCTCTGCTGTGAACTGGTATAGCATAAACATTTGCAAAAGAGTTCTCAGAAAGTAATACCAAAACTAAAGAAAATACTTAAGTGTTGCATCCTGTTTTGGCTAGTATCTAACTTTTTAGCACAGAGATGTTAATAATTTAAAATATTGTTGACTGCATGGTTTCGGGACAGAGACCCTGAGTTGTTTGTTTCTGTTTTAAATAATACTGTTACATTTTTGAAATAAATTAAATTTACTGGAAAATTGTCCTACTCTTAATAAAATGAAGGGGTTTTTTTTGTAAATTTTCATGCATTTTTATTGCTCGTTATGCAAAGTACCTCTGGTCAGTTACATTATTTTCAGTTCAGTTTAACTTGTTAGTCAAGTTCTGATTTCCTTCAGCTATCACAGTGGCTGATATATTCCTGAAATGTGATTCAGCACCTGCTGATGGCTTTAAAATAAAACTGAAAGCTAAAACATGCCTCTGTCCTTCGAATTTCTACAGTTTTGTTGTTAATTTCTTAGATACTAACTGTCATAAACAGTATACAAAGAACATTAGTTTATAGTACATACTGTATAATATACTTGACATATACATAAAATGACTTAGCTGGTGTCATTGAGAGTGACTTGGCAATAACATTGGGATAACCTGAAAGTGTCATAGAAACATTAATGGTTAGATGTGTTTTTCTCAGATTATTACCCATTAGTGAACCCAAAAAGAAATGCTAATTTCTTATCATTTCTCTGGATTCATTTCTACTCCCAGCATGCACCACAGATAACCTTATCTCTTTGCTTTCTGGTATAATACAAAGAATTTAAAATTAAAAATAAAGATACAACATCATGGTTTGACACAGTCCTGGATCTTTATGACTGAGGATAACCACAATGGGATCAATTACACTTTGATTCTAACTTGCAGCTGGCAGAAGTGACAGATTGAATGCAGACTTTTAGATGACACCTGTTGTGCATTTGACATGTTTTGATACGTATTTTCTGCAGAGCTGTCAGCTCACTGCTGGTAAAACTGTTATCTTCCAGGAGCTCAGAGGTATCACAGGATGAGTCCACAAGCTGGCTGTGACTGTCCATGATTCATTTATCACGGAGTGACAGTCCAGTGAGGGGTGAGGATCACAGTCAGTAAACACTGACTGTATAGCACATTCTGATCCAGCCACTCCGTGGTGACTCATTCACTCACTCGTTTCCCTTCTTTCTACTGTTTCATTTTGTCTTTGTCGCAGGCTTTAGGTGTTTTCCTGCATCACCACCACTTCTTACAAAGGTCACAGCCAAATTTAGAGAAAGGCTGGAAGGAGAGACGCTCAAGGAAGACAGAAAAGCACAGAGGTAATTGGTCTTTTGTAGACTCATTAGCAGCATACATTTAACAAAGCACCTGCATAGCTGACTAAATTGACCTTTCGATCTCTTTCTACATATTAATCATCAAGCTGTTTAATAGGCACAGTCGTGCACAGTTTATCAAATATGGGATTTTCACAGACGCACCTCTAACTTGTCAAGGAAATTGATATAATAGATAATATAAGTTGAGTTCTCTTTCTTTTATTTTCCTTTCTCTTCTTAAATGAATTTACCTGAAAACCTGAAAACAAAAATTGCAAATGGAGACTTTACTCAAGCACAAGTCAAATGAACTGAGACCAACCCCTTAAAAAAACATGTGAGTGAAAGGTCATTTTTTAGCTTGAAAATAGCAGTCTGATAAACAAGGACAGCAACAAAAAAGCAAAACAGAAAAACATAGCGAGTGGACCTTGGGTTGTTATTTTTCTGTGGTCAAACCTTGAAAATCTGTTTAAACATAACAATTGTGCAGAAAAGAGCTCTCCTCCATTTGCTACAGGAAATTCACGACTCCGTTTTCCTGACTAACTCTGATTCAATTTTCATGTGAATTATAGCGTTTAAGCTCAGTAAGGCAACTCAAGTTTGACTTCTTGGCTCTAACCTAATTGCTCTCTGCAGATTTGTTTTACACATCTGTGAGTGATGGGAAAATATCTTAAATCCCACAACTGGGGGCTGCAGGTGGATGCTGAGGTGGTGCTGGGACTGAACAAACTGGCACCAATACTAACGCAGGGCACCGGTGGTATTGACAGCCTCAAGGGTGAGATGGGAAATTTTTCATCTTAAATACATTGTCAGATTGGAAGGTTGTATTTCATACACTCACTGGTGTTTGGCAGATGATTTTGGGGGCAGTTATGTGTGCATATAGCAGTGCATCTTTAGTTGAAATAACTAAACTGGTTTCAGTCCTGATTTATGAAGCATGAAATATACACAAAAATAATAAAAAGTTCCTGGCATTTTATGTGTGTGTGTCTGTCTGTAGAAGCAGATTTTTCTGTGTATGTCTCTCTGGCTATGTGTGTGAAAGCATTTCAGTTATTCACATTGTAAACTGAGGGAATCTGACCAATCACAACCCTACTCTGAAATTAGGATCATAGGACTACAAGCTCACTACATTAATGTGAGCCAGGAAGTGGTAACATATAATGTAGAGAAAAAGGTCAGACCAGATTTGTGGATAATCTGTGCTTTGACACATTATGAAACAAGCACCTCTCCTTTTTCTCTCTTCTTCTTGTGTCTTTGGTGAGTCCAGCAAGATCGTCATATAGCTTATACAGTGGTAGGCATGATTATTATCTATTAACACTGTCCTCACATTAGAGAAAGCAACAAACTGGAAAAAAGTAACTTAATGCAATTGCAATGTAAAATAATAACACTCTAACCTCTTACTCTTAGTTTTTTAAAGGAGGCATTTAATTTCATTCCTTTCACACCTTGCATGGGGCAATACATTACAGAATAATGAAAACAAACAGTCAGTCTATCTATCATGGATTAGCATGGATTGTGCTATGTGAACTAAACTAACCAACTAACTATTGTACAGTGAATTAAAGCAGTTCCACTAATTCAACTCAAAACAACATATGTTCACTATACACACACAACATCTATCCATCCATTTTCTATACCGCTCAGGGTCGCGGGGGGAGCTGGAGCCTATCAGCTGCCTACAGGCAAGAGCCAGGGTACTGCCTGCCCCAGTCCAGGGTTGACACACAAAGACAGACAACCACACACTCTCACAGTCACACCTAGGGGCAAAGTAGAGTAGCCAATTAACCTAATGTGCATGTTTTTGGTATTGTGGGAGGAAGCCGGAGTACCCGGAGAAAACCCACGCAGGCACAGGGAGAACATGCAAACTCCACATAGAAGGGCCCAAACCGGGATTCGAACCTGTAACCCTCTTGCTATGAGGCGACAGTGCTAACCACTGCACCACCGTGCTACTCAGTTCTTTCTTCAGGATTTGGTTGCAAGTTCCCATCGACAACACATCACGTTTGTCTTTTTACATGCCTGATCAATCCTTGGCAATCTACAGCAGATAAACTAAGCATTCAATGTGTTGAAGAGGGACATCTGTTCATGAATCTCAACCAGCTACATGGAGTTTAGAAATCACCTACATCTGTTCCTTTCATAATGAGACATATCAAAATGTCTTCTGTGAAAAAAGCCTATGGTGCACTTGGTATATGTAAAATGTCCAAATATAATGTCTAAGTATATGAGGAGCTAGCAGACGACCTTCAAATCATAAGAACAAATTTAATTAACCTTATACTTAAACACAGGTGAACACACTTAATATATGCAAATCTAAGTTTAATCAGCCATAAAGGCAGTGAAGGAATGAAAACAGAGCAGCGTCAGGGGGCCCTCCTGTGCAGTGACACCTGCACAGCTAGGTGACGGGTGACAGTGTGTGCTTGCTGGGGTGTGGGGCAGGGGGCCAGGAATTAACTATAATTAATGAGTTGATTTGAATGTCATCACATAGATTACAATAAGATGCACATGCATGAAATACAAAGCATGGGGACAAACTGAACACACACACAGCATATTAGCACACCCATGCACGAGAACTCGGAGACCACAGCACACAGTTCCACCTTTACACGACATAAAGGCATCCGTTCCTTTAAGAAATTCTTACCACTTCAGTGCACAAGTTGTGTGAATCTTGAACAAACACTCACTTCCATTATGTGTCCCAGTAACAGTGACAGTGAACCAGTATGCACAATAACTAGATCTCTCTAAAGTCAAATATAGCAATCAGAACAAACACCTGTGAGTAATGTAAAAATGTTATGCTGTGCAACCAGTCCACTGGTTTCCCACTTGCTCTCACTGAACTCCCTCTGCTGTCGGGAGAACTTGAAAAATTCAAATCTTAAGGGTCAAAGGTCAATCACCTTATTTTCACATTGACCTTCATCCTAATTTCACGTCATAAAAAACATAACATATCAAAGTTAGAGCTACAGTGTTCACAGCAAGACACAACGACAGCAAAGCTGAACCTGTGTATGCATACAGAGTGAGACATCGCAGGCCACCCTCAAGGTGGATAATGTTACTCAAGGGTGAGATGGGAAATTTTTCATCTTAAATACGCTGTCAGATTGGAAGGTTGTGTTTCATACACTCACTGGTGTTTGGCAGATGATTTTTGGGCCAGTTATGTGTGCATATAGCAGTGCATCTTTATGTTAATTGTTAATTTTTTTTAACTTTTTTTCATGAGTCTTCATGAGCCCTCAGTCACAGAGCATGTGTCACAGGCTGATGGGCAGCGTGCACTCCGTTTGTAGCTGGTAGTTTGTTTTTGCAGATTTGCAGATTTTTAAGCTTAAAGGTGGAAAAGATTATGTGAAGATTTTGTTGATTCAATCAAGCCAATGAAACAAATGAGTTTCTCTGGTATTCCAAAGCTGCTGCCCATCCAAGATGATGTTTGTATTATTTTAACTCTGACTCTTCTGTCCCTGCTGCCCTGTGTGGTACTTTTGTTGACTACCCTTTGTAGTCTTTTTTGTGAAGCTTTCTGGTGTATGTGGGTTGACCTCTGTTACATGTCATCACCCCCATCTTTTCTGGCACTTTCCACTGCTAACCTTCTATTGCAAACAAAATGCCAAAAGAAGAATTACACAGCTAATTATTCTATATTTTTAGGGGCTTCAGTCATTTAGCCTTTACTTTGAAGTCAACATGTTTTCTGTCTTTGGAAACACAATGCATTAAAGAGCATAAAAGTGCACCTATTTACATTCATTCAGTACAGCCACAGCTGTGGACTACTGACCACAGAGCAGCTCCACCAGAGGAGATGGAAAACAGTGTTTTTCAAGGCCATCTGGACAGAGGTTACTAAAGGAGGAGATGGTGTTCATTTTTCAAAGTCTTCCCAAACTTGAAACTGAACTGGAAATTCTGAGGTCACAAGCCTGCTTTTTCACTCTGGTGTCATTATCTCCAAACAGCTTTGCTGTTTCAGTATTTATAAACTGTTGTTGTGCAACATGATCTTCATGATCCTTGCCATCCATCTAACCCAGTAATCACTGTACTGTTTTACAGCCACCGAATCGAGCAACGTGAAGCTGAAAATGGGATGCAATTTGTTGTGAGATAACAACTCAGTGATAAAATTTTGAATGATATTATTCTCATGCAGTCTGTGCACCCTGGACGGCCAACACTCCTTCTTCCACTTCTGAGCAAAAATACACTCACCTATTAAATTAGTTTCAACAGTCAGAGAATCAAAAAAAAAAACTCAGCACACCATTCTATCAATCTGTCATAATGCCATACAGCCTATACACTCAGTTGCTTGTGGAGTACAGAGAGGGACCCACTGATCTGGAAAATTTCAAACATATTGCAAGAAATGTCTGCAATGACCTCACAGTCAACAATTTTGCCTTTGCAGACACAGCAAAACAATGTTTCCCCATAAGTACATTACACCAGAGAGAATATGTTGGAGAGTTTCAGATCCATTTGTAAGAGCAGAAGTCACAGAGGCCATTGGAATACACTCTAATACAGAAGCACGCATTTACTATAATGGTCCAGTAACATACTAAATGAACAAAACCAAATCACAATACAGTATTGTCTACACTAAAAATTTGATTGACTTTCCGCATTTCACTGTGCTTTTACCTTCTCATGTTTACAGAATTACAGAATCGTTGTCTTTGGCAATATGTACAGAAGCAGAATCTTGCACTTTCAGTTTCATGTATCTTTTATTCAAAAAAAACCTTATATATATATATATGTGGTTAAAAACCACAAACAAGTCACAAATAAGTCACAAATAAGTTGAAGGATGCTAAAAAGTGGGTTTATCTAATTGAATTATTCATAAATAATCTTTCTGTTCAGAGTGATATCACTGTGTTTTTTGTCAGCTTGTGCTGATCAGTCACCCAATTGCTACCGTGTAGACTCTCGCTCCGAATGTGTAAGGCATATTTTTGTACCACAGGAGGAATTGGAGACACCAATCATCTTCACAAGATAAGATAAGATGAACTTTATTGATCCCACAGCGGGGAAATTCACTTGTCATGGCAGCTCACAAGAACAGAACAGAGTGCAATAAGCTAAAG
This sequence comes from Scatophagus argus, assembly GCF_020382885.2. Taxonomy (NCBI): domain Eukaryota; kingdom Metazoa; phylum Chordata; class Actinopteri; family Scatophagidae; genus Scatophagus; species Scatophagus argus. The sequence goes on from NC_058493.1 coordinate 13,090,739, forward strand.
GGGTTAAGCTGAGCTGGTCACTAGCACAGCTGTAGACAAATAGTTTATTCATTTGGTGAAATTTTCTGTGATGTACATCAGAGTCACTGTTGTCTATTCATAACAGCTGTTTTATCAAAGGTATAGGGGCTAAAAATAAGCCTACTTGGACTCCACACGACACAGAAAGGTAACTCAATTTTCTCTTCAATCTGGGTCACATGTAATCAATGTCTGTTTGTTCTTCTAGATTCTGTCCATCATTTAGTTTCCCTTGCTGACAAATTTCAAGCTCATTGGCTCATGATCGTTACAACTTGGAACACAAACTGAGTAAATATAGTTTGTCACCTAGGGCCCAGTTTCAGCCAAAACTAAATAAATAAATAAATAAATTCATTTGCAGGCTCACCAGAGAACCGCCTGAATCCAGAACTGAAAACAACTCATTTCCAGTTCCCCTTACTGCATGACCATTGAATTACTGTGCACACATTAAAAAAACAAACAAACAAAAACAGAGATGGTGCACTGACATTTTAGATTGACTTGACAATATTGATAATATTCACCTTCATAAGTGAAAGCGGGTATTACTGTGGCAAAATATCCAAAACATAATTTGCTTCACGTTATCTGGTTGGATTCATATTTGATTAGATCTTTGTTGTGCTGTTGTTGCATTTCAGTCTCAGTCTATTCCTGTTCTTAGTTTATTGATTCTTTTCATCAGTGTTAAATGCCAGCATCAGATCAGACCAGACTGATTGCCAGAGCAATAAATGAGTCTCACATAATACTGGTTGTCATTGTCTGATCGTTAGCGTTGATGCATTCAAAACAGTGTGTCTGAGAATAAACATTTGATTTCTACACAGTCACGGTGAGAGGAGTGTGTACACGAAGAGTGTACATTCATGTTCACTGTCCACACATTCATCGGTGTTTCTGCTGTTGAACACATACAGGCATCTGTTCGGATGCTAAGAGGCATGAAGAGAAACAAGCAGCATCATGAGCCAGTTACAGCTCAACTGTGAAAGTCTGTGAAAGGCCATGTGACACTAAAGATACATCTGCGTTCCTGCTGCTTTTCACGCTAACAGGGTAAATGTCGGCATCAGACCAGACACCAGGCTTTTCTCCAGACAAATAAATGACCAACCCCCTCCCACACACATTATTGGACACAGTGACACAATCAGTGTGTGTATGTGTGTGTGAGAGAGAAAACTTTGATATGTCAGAGCAGATAATAGATTTGTGTAGGCAAAATGATACTGACTTACTGATAAGCAGAACACTCCGGGATTTCTAATTTCCTTAAAAGAAAAATATTACTGAGTGTTTGAACATGGATCCACTGGTCGAAAGCAGACTTTTTCTTACTAGTTAAAATGCACTTCGTGTTGAACCTAGAAAGAAATCTTTTCCTGTCAAGTAAACTAATTAGAAAAGGTCTATTGCTCCTTTATGTCCACATTAGCTCTCTGATTGAACTTATCAAACACAAACTAATAACAAACAACCCATTATCTATGTAACATAGATTCCACTCAACTGTCAAGCACTTCAGTGGAATTTGAATGCACTTGCTCAGCTTTATGAAGGGGTTTCGCTTTTGTCTGTGAGCAGGCAGCCAAATGCATGAATGTCAATTTTAATTGGCCTGTTTTCATGTTGTCATGGATAAATATTACTGCTGCGACTCAGTGGACAAACTACTGCATTATGTAAAAACAACAAAAAAGATGTGTTACATTATTTTGTATGTTGTCTCAGGTTTGTTTCACTTCACATTGATGAATATGGCCGAATTAACTCTCTACATTTTTTATATTATAGGATCAAATGACGATTTGTTTTGCAGATTATCTGCTTCTTTATTTGAACCTTAAACATTTAACCAAAGCCTTTTCAGTCTTCTGCTGCACATCATATTACATTCATCCTGTGTAATTATGCTGATTTAAATTAGGTTTGTTGGTAAACCAGAACGTGTTTTTAATATAACAATTTAGTAGTTGTATGAGGACCATTAACTTAATTTAAGTAGTCCATTAGTTAAGGCTGAGTACTTGGGAGGAGAGAGCACACTGTGTGTGTGTGTGTACTCACAGTGTCCTTACATTGTCTGTCTCTCCCTTCGCCAACCGTCTGTCTTTGTGAGTGTGTGTGTGATACCTACCTGGGAGGTCCGGTCTTGTCCTTCAATCATCTACTCACCTGTGCACGTGTTTGGCATTTGCATCATAGTTTGTTGCACTTTCTGATTTGGTTCTCTGCAAGAAATCATCCTGGTATTTGCTTAGTAACGACTAAACAATTTCCTGTGGTCGAGTGCTCTGCTTTTTGGGGGTCTATTTAAACATAACCGTTACGTTGTGTGACAGTTCTGGTTTCTGTATGTTGAGTTTAAGCTTGACAGTGATGATAAATAACACTGTAGGAGCTACGCCAGTGAGCCACTGTAAGACCAGCACACACACACTCTCTCTCTACATAAATGTGTGTGTCACCTATTTTCTTTTAACAGAATAAGGGTTTACATTTTTCTGTAAGAATTTGAAATCTTTTCTACCATGTTATTAGTCTGTTCAAATGTTCTATTTTCTGCAGACGTACTTCAGCTATCAAACTCTCAATTAGAGTTTCTGCAAGGCCTGACTGAAACAGGGACAATTTAAAGTAAAAAAAGAAAAAAAAGAAAAAAGAAAATGCTTTCAGCGCACAAGAAAAAAACAAAAGACTAAAGATAAGAACTAAATATATAACCATAAGCAGGTGGAATGAAATCTTGTAAACTGGCCCTGACAAGCCAATATACAAGGTGAATTTGCAGGTCTGTGTTAAGGTAGCAAACTGACTGAGTGCAAACTGATTACTGTTTAACCTCGGTAATAGCTAAACCATCATTGAAATCCTTTTAGTCACAAATATATGTAGTATTATTTAATGGGGAGAGCCTTTCATGCAGGAGCCTGTGTTATCTTCACTATCAAAAATCTCTGCTGGCACTGGAAACCCACAAGAGAAAATATTTGGTAGGTCAGTCTGACTGAAAGACTGTTGTCCGCCTTAAGACTATACATAATAACTCAAAACAAACAAAATAAATAGATACAATCTGTGAATAAAGGTAGTGCTAGCCTGTCTACTTCTGTCTGACACAGCACAGCGCTCGTTCTCCTCTGCTCTCTGTACATGTCTGCTCATGTGGGTCAGTGTAAGCAGCTGAAGGAGAGAAGTGAAAGTCAACGGACAGAAAGACAGACTGACAGTCACACAGATCAACTCAAAGTTTCTCACAGCAGAGGCACAAAAGGAAACAAACACGATCAGCAAAGTCACCGATGGTCGGTGCTGTAGATGCAGAAGCAATCTGTTCTATCAGATCTTAAGTCTGCACACAGTAAAACACACACTCAAAAAACCTGAAGCATACTCAAGCTGCCCTTCACAGCTAATGCAAGAATTTAAAAAAAAAAATGTTGGCAGCGGACCTCATTTGTCATCACTGAATGTAATCTGGAGTTTTGCTGAACTGTGCATTATTGATGTCCTTGTCAACTGCTGTAGGCTTGTCAGAGGAAAGATACAGTGCGCCTATGTGATCACGCTGTTTACTGGGGAATCTTGTGACTTTTGTAACAACACTTCCTTTACGTGACACTCCGTATGTATCATAAGACAACTTTTAACATTTTGCAAAGCAGCTACCATTCAAGTGAAGTTACTGTCAGGGAGATAAATAACTGAGTTTGCAGGAAATGAGAGCTGGAAGGAAGAAACCAAACAGGTTATTTTAAACTGTGTGTCGGTGGCGCAGAGCACCATGACGTCTCCTCCTTCCTCATTGGTGGTGTAGGAAAATAGTTTTCACATCCATGTTGGTGGTAGCAGTAAAATATTAATAGTTTCCGAACAGCGGGTGGGCCTCAAAGCCAGGGAGAAACAGCAGTATGAGAAAGAAGTAGAATACAGCCAACGAACCAAACCAGTTCTCTTTGCAATGCTTTCTACACAAGGCCCTTTGATGTGTGAAGGAGTTGAAGAGAGTGGTTGAAGGAGGACCAAGTAATGTTGAGATGACACACAGATGATGTCTGTTTGCCTGTTTTTTTGTCTGTTTTTTCTAAAGGAATCTTACCTCACTGACATACTGGATTGATTACTGGACATGCTGATTAAACATCTATTCATATGCAGTATGTTTCAATATGAAGAAACAATGAAATCTCAAACTCATGTTTTTAATCTTGATCACCACTTTGTCTAGACAAATAGGTTAATTCGGTTTAATTTAGGATTTTTTTTTTTGTTTCCAAACCTGTTTGTCTTTTAATAATTCGACTTCATTTCATTGTTTTGTTTTCAAGAGCAAGAGCAGATTTCTTACTTGCTTACTTACTACTAAATTACTATGAACAAATGAATTTCCTTTCTCTGATATTTGTCAATAAATATAATGGCTTAATTAACAAAATATTATTTTAACAAATACTATTTTATAGAAATATGAAGTTTTCTCTCTTACAAAAACAATATGTTTGCACTGCAGGGGCTTCTTTTATAAAAATGTTGTCAGATTTATACTTGTACTTAGTAAGCAGGTTCCATGACTCCCATTTTTAACTCACAAATCTGTGATCTATAAATTTCAAATCAGGTTAAATTAATGGCACCTGCCTTGTGATTTCACCTCACATAATGCCAGCAGAAATGAGGATTTTTTCAGGAGTAGCGTTGGACCAAAACAGAAAATCAAAGTTTTTGGAAGGCCGTGATGGTAAATGAGATTAATGCATATGTGTCGCAAACTGCAAGTTGATTGTAGGTCTCGTTTATAAACAAGGACCCTAGACTGCATTGGCTAAATGGAACATTTGCAAACTGTACTGAGAAAGTCTTCAACTACAGCTACAGTAACACAGTCCTCCTAAGGTGATATCAGCTTTTTCTGAATTGTTTAATTCTGTATCGGCTGAATTAAATAATAATGATGATAACTGCTTATGCATGAACCACATTCTCGGGCATTTTTCACATTCAAACATTAGTGGACCTTTGTGACACTGGAGTTTGACTGTCGCTACTTTTTGGTTCAACTATTTATTTATTTTTTTTGTTCTTCTTCCTTTTACCATTGACATTGTATTCGTACTTGGACGTGTCACGAACAAATTTGCATACTTTTATATGAAATATTTAGACCCTGTTACTGGCTCAGGGTGAAGCCTGCCCTAGAAAATACACAGTGTGATGCTGTGTCAGTCATCATTTATTCAACAGGTCCCCAACCCCCAAATACCCACTGACAGGAAGATCAACACAAAGGTTAACAAGACTCAACAAACAGCAAGAAATCATTTTATTTCTCAACCTCAACCCTAAAAAACAACCTGACAAAAACTTCCTTCAACGAGTGTGGTTTCGTTCAATTAAATTAACCGATGATGATACAAAACTTTACGAACAATTGATGCAATTCACATCGATATCACAAGGGCAAGAGAGGTGAGCCGAATGTCCAAGCAACTATGAAAAACGATGACAAAACATTCATCTGTGTATCATCTTTGGCTTTGTTCAGACTGCATGTGAAACGGACTCGTTTCTCAGATCAGGTCTTTAAGACAGAGTGTCTGCACTGTTTTGATCAGTAATCAGAACAGATCTGTGCATCCAGACATCACCAGCCTGTCCACACGAGTCGCTGTGGTAACGAGTTAAGCTGGTGGCTTGGGTTTTCAATGCAGAAGAAGAAATGAAAATCCATCATGTCTCTCTCCAAACGATTGTGCTGTCAAGCCATGAAGCAGAAAATTTATTAGCTCATGGACTGTTGATCTCTGTGCTGTCCTGCAGACTGCTCTGCTATTAGCAGCATGGATTTTGCTCACCCTCACTGCACTTCTGTCACTCTGTTGTTGTGTGTCGTACTGCAAGTGACACTAGAGACACTTTGTAAAGTCCAGTTTGAGTGTTCAGTGCGTCCAGACTCAGATGATTTGAATCACATTTCTGAGCACGTTCAAATGTGGTTTGGATCCGCTTAGCTAAAATTGAATCTCATATGTTTTTATTTTTCAGACTTTAGAAAATCAATCTGTACAGAATCTGGATATGACAAAAGAACTGACTTGGGTTAGCAGTCTGAACGAGGCCTTAAACAACATACTACTACTACTTTAATATGCAGGTGATAGTTGACAATGATAGTTGCATCATTAATACAGTCAATGAAATATTCTTTGTAGCATCTTTAGAAAATATCTGTCAATGCTGTACACATTAAAAGGTAGCACATCTTTGGTTTTAAGTATTACACAATTTGCTTAGACTTCTCAAAAAATACAAAACAAACTATACAATGTGAAAATAACTAGTTACATTACACTTTCTGTCAGAGATGGGTCAATGCTTTTTTAATTGAAGCAAAAATAATTAAAATCTACACAAGTTTTATACTGCTAATTTCCCTGACAACCTGAACTGACCAGTGAGTCTGCAAAATGCATGACGACTCGTTAATTAGCTATCACGCTCCTTTTAACTCACCAGCATTAGATCATGTCCAGTTTAATGAGGCAGACAAATGAAGTGACCCGAGTGCAGTCTTGACTTTCAAATGAATAGCATCATAAAACCTCTTTCTTCTCACTGCTGTCTAACCAATGAGAAGATGTCCCATGTTACTGTCCGCTGATTCTGATGTTTCTTGTTTATTGACAGGAAGGTAGGTAATAACTGTAGCACACATTAAACAAACCCTCACCCAATTGGTTATATACACATTACTTTTACCTTCCACCCAGCAGCCAAAACTTCAAGTCAAGAGTCAAATAAACAGTGAGCTAAAACATGAAAATCAATTTTTTTGAAGGTCAACAGAATGAATTTAGGTGACCAACATGTTAAAATCAAATTTACTGCTTTTCTCCAGCCAGCTGAATGGGAGTTTTAATTGTATAATAATCATAATAATTAATTTAACCTGAATTATTACATATTTAGGCCTGAGATGTGATCATGCTATTGACGACAACTTCTGTTTGGCCCTGTAACCTATTGAACAGAGGCAACGACTGAAAAGAACCAGCTGAAATGTATGCAAACAATACAGTACAGAATATATTGACAGACATATCAAGAGATCTGGGATCAGGGAGATGAGAATTTCAAAATGAACCAAGTCAACAAAAAATAAGGGTATCTGAACCGAGTTTTCAACTTCACATTAAAACTAAACGCAGTCCAGCAACACTTCAAACTCATACTATTCACTTAAATAATGACGACCGCATGTTGTTCAAAGGTCATTTAGCTATAGTGCATCTTGGTTAACCTGTTCTAATATGTGAGTCTAATATAATATGTAAAATGTCCCTATCTCCTAAAAATAACGATTCATTTTGTCTTGACCCAAACATAACTGCCACATGGATTATGTTCAGCGGCAACATTTTTTTTCCACGTCCAGTAAGAAAAGTTGTGAGGAGGTGGTCTAAGTGGACATGTGACGTACAAAGCATGTTGACGGAGGCCTGTGTGTGATTATGCTCAGGCAACTAAAACACTTTGGTTAAGGTCAGAGAAAATAAAATGTGGCTTCAGATAAATATAACTAAGGTATGTATATCATTATTTGTGCTTCAAGAACTGAACATTTTGGAACCAAGAAGACTCGTTCATTAAAAACATTTCGACACGTTGATTAAAAATCTAATACAGGGGAAGTGGCTGTCTAACAGATGGATTTGCTGTAATTAGTGGTGGATAAGTGTAATTTCTAGCGGTACTACGCTTAACAATAACCATGAGATTTTTTCATTATTGCATTAGCATTCAACTTTTAAATCAGTGTATAAAAGTGATCCTCGTGAAGCCGACTCTCTGACTCGACACCGCAGAGCCCAATAAGATGGCTGAAGTATTTGACTTAAAAGAACAGCAGAGCTCAAATAAGGAATCAAAGTTAAGGGTTTGGTGTAGAAATGTCTGTAATAGATGTGTGAATTGAAAACAACACTTCTTGTTCTGATTCACTGAGATTCAGTGAGCACTTGTGGTCATAATAGGATGCACAGGGTGCAGCACTCTGTAAATACTTATTCTATACAGGATATTCCAAAATAAATCATGTTATGTCTCAAACCTCTATGAGTTCCATACAAATAAGGCAAACTATTTCCTTATGACAGAAATGCGTCTTCGCCCACATTATTTTGCATTTGGGTTCACCTGTTGTTGGAGAATGTGGTGACTGGATAATAAGACCTGCTTCATCTGTGGTTGTAGGTAGTAAGGGGTAGTGCGGGACACACAATGAACACATATAAAGTGAGGAAAAAAACGTGTTGTAGATTGTGTGATATGATTAATTTCAAGTCAAATTATAAAAGAGAAACAAAAGTGGCTGAACTGGTATATGCTTTTATCCCTGAGACTGTCTGAGGCCCAATACACCTGAAAACACACAAATGAGCTCTTAATTCCCTTTAACGGATTAGTACACTGCATGATAACACTTAAATATCAAATGTTCAGTAGTTTGGCTGCTGAACAACTGCTTCTTCCTGAAACCAAAAAAACAAAACATTTTTTCTCCACGGTGGAGTTAGTACATAGTAAACGTGCAGCTCTGAGGCAGGCTCCCACAGAGGCTGCAGCAGTATCTGAATCGACTGGAGTGGTTTAACCAACCGAGTGGTGGTGCAGAGCTGCTTTTTGGCTTTTGGTTTCATCAGTCGATCTCTGGCATACACTTGAACCATTTGGCCACGCGGCCCTGCCTCTTGGCTCCTCGTTCAAGCGTGTTCGAGTTCAGTAGTCCGTCCATGTAGTTACCATACTCACTGATGGCGTCTTCGACACGAGTGATGTACAGCCAGCTGATTATCACACCAAAGAACTGGAGAGAGAAAGAGTGAGAGAAGCTGAGTATAGGAAAGAAAGAAAGGGAGACGGGGTGCTTCTCATTTGTCTTAAATGTTTCCTTGCTTCCCTCACTTGCACTCTACCCTCGTGTCTTAGTCCCTCCTATGATAGATGCAAACAAGAGATACAAAGAGATGATGTAAGCAGAGAGGAGACACATTTTTAGAAGATTGATATGTTTTTCCTCTGAAAGGTCATCTGAAATGATGTCAGTTCCTGATGGCGACGACGCACCAGTCTGCAGGTCAGCTCTGCATTTCATGGACTTTGTATTTGCATAGATAATGTGACGTACTGTCCAAATAATAATGAAGCGAAATCTGAAATATCTCTTTTGGAGTACAGATATCATCTCCAAGTAAAAACTCAGCCTTCTCACTCCTTGAAGCAAGGAGACACGACATAAGGAAAATGAGGAGCAGCCCACAAATGGACTGGATGACTGACAGCTTCTGCTGTCCTTTCCTAAACCCAAATCTCAGTATAGTCCAACATGCTTATTAAAGTCCAGCACATTCTACATTCATACATTCATGGCTGTAAGCGTGTGTCTGTGTGTGTCTGAATTTTAATGTATCATAAGAGTTAAAATGACATCTAAAAGGGCAAAATGACAGAGTGGTGAAAAACAGCTCCCACATCCATCAGCCCACATCCTCTAATGGATCTGGCAAAAAAGCTGGACATGAAAGGAAACACAAACACGCTGTGTGTTTACGTCTGATGTAATGTACAGCAAATCTATATGAAAAGAATAAGCAATGACACTGCTTATTTTATCACTGCTGATGCAGTGGAGTCGGCAGGTGCATTTGGAGGGAAGCAGTTTATATATATTCCCACTTAATCATCAGAGTTGCTTGCCTACATGCTTTCAGTCTGATTCTGATATTCACAGAAAGACGGCTGCACTTGTTAAACTCCTGCCAGCTGGGAGAGAAAGAGGAAGCTTCTATAAAGATTACAGGTACAAAGGACACCTCTACCATATATCTAACACAAAAACGTCAGCTGAAAATGATGATAAAAATCAGAATCACATATCACATGTTGTGTAATGAGGTCAGTTCAATTTGTAGGACAAGGGGGACATCTCAGTCTTATCTCAGCCTTACAGTTGACAATGTTGTGGGGATATAAATCTGCTTTGACTGTTACTTTGAGGACGGAATCAAAGTCCCCTCAACATAAATCACTAAATGTTGGCGTTAAGCTTTGGTTTAAGGTAAAGTTTAAAAGAGACGCAGTGTAGGGTAAAGGTTGGAACGAAGCATATAGTGGTAGCGGTTAAATTTAGGCTTATGGAAATTAACGTCAGCAAACGTCCTTGTAGTTGGGTAAGTTATTTACTATATCATGAACATGCGGTTTCCCAGCACACATGGACAGTCAAGTCAACACACATATACATGCACGCACACACACACACACACAAAATTAACTTTTTTCTCAATCTCAACAGAAATTACATGCAGTCTTTCCTCTTAAGGGAGACTGGTTAACCTGCTCATTTCTTCAGCTAATGACAGTGTGCATTAATGTGGCTGTGCGCACAGATGTGCTCCACATAAAGCTCTATACTGTAATTGTTTTTCATCACAATATATGTTTGTAATTTAGGTTTGAAACAAGTATAAACAAATAATTTTTCCTTATACATATGGAACAGTTTGCATTGAGCATCATGGATATTAGCCTGCTTAAGTGATATTTGTGACAAATTTAGGTTTGTGTTTTTATATAACATATATGTATATGTATGTCTGTGTGTGTGTGTGTCAGTGTACCTGAGGCAGTAAGATCCCTAACAGCAGTCCTGCCATAATCTTATAATTGTCCATCAGCCAGATGAAGAAAGCATCAGTGCAGCCTCTGATGTGGATGATTTCGATCAAATCCAAGCGCTGCAAGAAAACAGTCACAACCAAATTATTGGTCACAACCAAGGAGCTGCTTATGAAGTTTGTTAGTTAGAGAAGTATGTAAGACCAGCAGCACATCAGATTTGGAGGACACGCATTGGTGGTTATGAATCAAGTTATTTGAGATGGTTTTTCATATCAAGTTATAACACCACAAAATTTCACGACACAAAACATTCTGTCACATCCAACTTTCAGAAATATTTTGATGGATTGATTGATTGTGTTTTGCTGAAGTTAGTGACTGTAGCGTCATTTTTTTGTGTGAGTCACTGTTCAATGCAAAGAACAACTGTGTAAAAATGCCACTTTAAATGAGCATTCTGTGGCAAAGCAGGCAAAAAAAGAATAAAAAAAACCTGTACTAAGCTGATTTTAAATGACCTTTCTTATTCCAGTCATCTTACCTCCTTTTCCAGTACCTTGTACCCACACATAGTGTTGGCCACTTCATTAGGCTGGAGGGGAGAGAAGCAGAGAGAAAGAGATCAAGAGGTATGAATATTAAGTGGGCGATGCCTGCGAACGGCTTTCAGCGTCAAGATGAGATGACAGCAGAAAGAGGAAGTCAAACTTTAGACTAAATTTAGACACATTTTAGGTGGGGGGACACTGTACCTAGACCAGAGACAGACTTTCAGGGGAATACTGCTGACTGTTGAAAGCTCAATACTGGCCCCAAATAAAATCTGAATAAATATGGGCATCTTTACAGCATCAAAAACACACAATACACCCACATAATATTTGCAGGATTTCACACTTTTTAAAATGTGCACTGTATTGCACAAAGAGATGGGGGATCATAAGTTTACCTTATAAGTTTACCTCACCTTACAGTCACCATACTATGGCCACAATTCTGCGTAAGCATTTACTTCAATACAACCGCATATGACATATCATGGTGTCATGGATGTGAATAAGAAAATCACTACTAAATCACCACTAAAATAGCAAAAAGCAGGAATCAGTGCAATGTTATGAGCGTGACTGCAGGTGTTGTCGACTCTGCTCCATTCATTTCAATAGAACAGGAGGGAAAACAAACTTCTCTTTCCTGAGAGGACATGTGATGCTCAATCAAGGGAATTTAATGGATGCTGAACATACTGGCATGCATTTACAAAGATGATTACAAATTACATATTACTAATAATTAATTATTCATTACAAAGATTTATATACATATAAATTTGATGTCTTTCTTGTTCATTACTGAGATGAAAGATTCATGTATGTCTATCTATCTGTCTATGAATCTTTAATCTAAATGACTACACAAGTAATGGACAAGAAAGACATCACTTTCTATACTATATTTACACCAATGAACAACATTTGAAAGAATGGACAGCAAATGTGTTTTACTGTCCATCTACTGTCAGAATACCTTGAAATTCCATTATTTTGATGTGAATAATGGAGCTTGTTTTGTATTATAAAGTATATCTAAAGATTTAAATGATGCACCTGCTACTTAATTCCAGTGTCAATATGATTATATGGGGAGGTAATAAATTATAGATGCAGTGCCTCCAAGCACAGCAGAACAATTTCTTTAAACATTTTAACAGTTTTAGACAAATACATGGATCTGCACATGGAAAATAACTCCATCCAAACTAAAAATCAATTAATTATTTGTTATTCTACCATAACAGACTCACTGAAAGGACTGCAGTAAACATATTATATGCTTATGTATCCTTAACAGTGAAACTGCTGCATTTAAAAAAAACCCAAAAAAACCCAAACAAACAAACAAAACACCAACATTAACAAAGAAAATGGTATCACAAACAGAAAACAAATTAGCTAAACCACCAGCGAGACAGGAACTGGAAAACATTGGGTGATTTTACGTGTCATCAATTAATAAGATTTTTTTTTTCAATCAATTCATCAATTCACTCAATTAACCTTGTCATTACAAGTGACACTGTAAAATAAAATATTATTAAACTACTAATAGCAACAATGTGGTAATTGGATTTTGTTTGTCTTCTCTTTCCTTGTAAACTCTGCAGAGTGTAGGTGTACAAATTAAAGAGTACATGTGTTGTTCTGTGTGGGAGGAAACTGCCCGTGTTTGGTGTGGCAAGAACATAATCACCATCATAAGGATGCTGAGATGCATTTTAAACATAACTACACGCTATTACAGCTATTACTGTAATGACATACAAACTGAACCAAGTGGCTTCACAGGCCCTTTATGAATACATAGAGACTGAAATGCTGAAACGTTTACTTTGTTCAACTACTTTAGGTAATGCTGCAGACACTAGCACCTAACACTGATTTTAAAAACCAGTTAACGCACATTTATAAGCATGAGGTGTCAGCTCTGGCAGCTAGTAGAGATTGAAACAGCACCTGTTCGGTCGGCAGGTGGCTTCCTAACCAAAGGAAATTATGATGATTCGTGCATTCAACTTATATGAAAACCGCACACTGCACTTTTTGCTTTTCGTTTACTAAATACTTCATCGACTTAGCTTGGCATGTCTATAACACTGTCAGACTGGTGATAGTTAACAAAAAGAGCAAAAATAATGCAGTAAAAATCAAATACTCTCTCTTCTATTCACACGTAATACAAACTATACTAGCAAGCACTGCAATAAAATCAAGGCACTTGGCATGGATAACATGGTGCTGGAAGTACTGATGAAAACGGTTTAGTTACAATACTGGAATCTAAGCGGATAACAATAATACAGGAGGAGTATTTTAGCAGCAGTAGTTCCTAGAGGGCCAAATATGGTGATAATATTAGTAGATACAACAGCTAACCCATAATAGACAGCAGGTAGAGGAGCAGTTAATAATAGAATCAATACCAACAGCAATGTTAACAGGTACCTACCTTAGTAGTAATGCAGCAGGTATAAGGGACACCACAGGCCAATGGACCAGGGGCAGAGCAGTTATGGTACATGTTGACTGACCAGTCTTTATACTCCTGACCTCCGCAACACTTAAACTGAAAGGAGAAGGAAAGGCAACAGGTGAGATTAAGAAGGGGGTGGACATGTAGTGTGAATCAGAGACAGAGAGACAGGAGACAGAAATGATGGAGAGGGGACAGAGAGAGAGAGAGAGACAGCATTCAACTTGATGAACAACATTTTTATGTTGTGCTGGCGTAAGGCCAGCATTTTTGGATGATGAGATGTAATTAACTACAATTTGCATGTTATTATGAGTCTGTTTTATACGTGTGCATCTCCGTTTGCCAAAATCAGTGTACAGGTGGGGACAGGGCTGGGCAATATGATTAAAATCAATGCTATGATATAGCCATATAATATAACATAATATATATAGATACACAATAGTAAGGCATTTTTTCTGATATCAATACAAACCTAAACCCAATATAATGTGGACATAAAAATTTGTAAATTTGATAAAACAATAAATTGTTTCCACACCAAATGAGCATAATCATGCACCTGAAAATAAAATCCAGCCACGCATAACAAGCCTGCAATGAACCCTTCCTGTGTGTTTTGTTCAGTTTTTGAGTCCATACTTTGAGGTGGTAACTCTGCATTATGTTGTAATTGTCATTTCTTCATGGGAAAAACAAGAAAAATCCATCCATCCAGACATACAGGTTTCAGCAGCTGTTACCCTGATTACATGCTTACAGATAAATGGTATTAGCAATTTAGTGGAACCTAAATTCTACATGTCCTTTTATTAGAATTAGAAACATTAAATTTCACTAATATTTTTCCTGTACTCTCAGAGAGCACTTGAAGGTGGCAACCTCACAGACTGAAGTGACTGAAGCTCAAAACAACAATTTGATACCAACCTCTTGTTGCTGGTTCACAGGCACAAAACAGTCTTACACCAACCAATTATCTTTAATTGTCCTCTATTTCAGCCATTATCAACAAACCTTAAAGAAAATATCATGTCTTCACAAGGAAAATAAATTAGCTTTGATAAGCCACCTGAAGGAAGTTAATTATTATTGGTTTTGGCTTAGACCTTTTCAGTCACATTGACCCAGGGTTGCTCCAGATAACATCATTTGTTTTAATGGAGTGTTCCTGTGTCTTGTGGTTTGAAGTTTGTTTAGGAGACAAACACTGCTGGCCAACTACACAAAAAAATGCATGAAAATGAATGGATGTGAAAGATGTTCAGAATGCTCACATTTGTGCTGCATAAAGCTGAGTAGGAGAGGAAACAGCTTTCTATGTGCCAAAAGCCTCCAGAAAGAGTATCAAAGTAAAATCACCCCGACAAAACAGTCAGTGCAGAAGAGGGGTCCAGCTGCAGCCTTGCAAAACACACTCATGTAAAAACCTTGTCTATTATTATAATTTGTTAGCGGTGAAAGAAGTGCAGCTGGAGCCTCCAAACCAACCAAAAATAAATTGAAAATGTTATCAAAGACAGCAATTTTAGCAACAATGAGGCAAAGAAACAATGATAACCTAGTTTCATTTGACCCAGAACAATAAAATGACTTTCAGTGCAAATGATGTGATCTAATTGGTGAATTAATGCAAACAAAAATTGCTTCAGGAAAAAAAAGAACAAAAAACAATCCCCCAATAAGAAGAAAAATAAATAAAGAAAATGAATTGTGTTCCCTGGACAGTTGAAAATATATATATAATACTACTATATCCTAATATTTATGAATAAATGTTGACATTGTAAGTTACGGTACTGTGCGACCTGTTATTAAATTGGTGCGAGTGTGTGAGTAAATTTAAGTATCTTCCGGGTGGCATATAGGTAAAAAATGAAACTTTGTTGGAGTCATGGTTGAAAATGACAACAGAGCATTTTCTCCAAGTAATGTGTAGACCTTTCCCAAGCTGGGCATCTGGACTAACACAAGTCATTAATGTTACCATTTGCACCTGTGTCTTACAAGCCAAAATATACACTATTTATAGGATAGATGTGATGACTGGCAGGGAGAAAGTGAGTTAGCAAGACAATAAGCGAAAAAAAGAGAACAAACAGGACAAAGGGTCAGACACCAAGAGAGACAGTAAGAGAGGATGAGACCAAAGATAAAGAGATAAGATGAATAAATGAATAAATGAATAAATATGAGGCTGCTCTTTGCAAAGCAATGTCATCAGTATTCTGACATGATGCCAGTGTGGCAGGAAGTTACTCCCTCTTGTTGCTGGCATGACTCCACAAAGTGCACTTATTCCAGCGCTGGGTCAGGAGCCAAACAAGGGTCACAGGAAGGGAAAGCAATTATGACGCGATTAATGTCTGCAACTGTTAGGTATAAGTCCAAAAACAAAGCAAGTTCACACATGAGTTAGCACTTTTAGTAGGTTCAGCCCTACTGTATAATGCAATCCAATATGCAGCAAATCATATCTTTGAGAAGACTGATGTTGAGTTCACGAGGGGATTTAGGATCCTCACAAGACCAACAGGACCAATCTGTCAAAACTCTTGTCAACACCACTCAGAGTGCAGGGGTGGAGGAAAGTCCCTTCATCATCCCAGGCTGTGCAGAGGCTCTCCTCATCACTTTCAGACTGATGATTGAATTACACAACAACTCGTTTATTCAGGTTATACTAAGATACAACCTAAACAGTGACTACATTTTCTCGCCTCATTCCTGCAACTGCTTCACTGACTGATGACCGACTGTTCACTGGCAGACTGGCTGACTGAGTGACCAGCTGGATGGCTAACTGGCCAGCTGACTGCTCAAAGTGTGAGATGTCAGTCCATCATGGGCTCCCAGCCGCCATTATTACATGGCATCCACAAAGCAACGTTGTGACAGATATTTATTGCACAATAGGAAGTTGGCATTAAAAAAAATAGATTTTTAAAACAGAGCCACTGACAACACTGAGTAGATACAATATCTGTATCTGCTGTCTATTTTGAAAAACCAGATGTGACAGGAAGGGATATTTGACTCCTTCCTTCTGAGTCTCTGATATCTGTGTTCTCTGTTTTCAAAATAAATCATTAACTTCTCTGTTCCCATCGATGACTCCTCCATGTCCCCCTCCCCTCAGGTAGAGTCTGGGTGTCATCCTCGACAGCACTCTCTCTTTCACCACCCACATCAATAGTGTCACCCGGTCCTCTTACTTCCATCTGCGTAACATCAACCGTCTCCGTCCTTCCCTCGCTCCTCACCCCACTGTCATTCTTGTTCACAGCCTCATCACCTCCCGCTTAGACTATTTCAAGTCCCTTCTGTTTGGCATCCCACAAAAAACCCTCCATAAACTACAACTGGTCCAAAATTCTGCCACCCATATCATCACAAGCACCGCCTCCACCCATCACATCACCCCCAATAGCTTCACTGGCTCCCCCAACTATAAATTACTTCTCACCTTTAAAGCCATCCACAACCTCACCCCTGCATATCTCTCTAACCTCCTCCATACTGCCACCCTCCCACACCCTCAGATCCCCCTACTCCCTCCATCTTGCTGTCCACCCAGTCCACCTCGCTACCATGTGGAGCAGAGCATTCAGCCGCTCTGCTCCCCAACTCACTTCCTCCTGACCTCCGTAACACTGACTCACTCCCACATTTCAAATCCAAACTCAGTATCATGTAAGGTGACCTTGAGTGTCTAGAAAGGTGCCTATAAATAAAATGCATTATTATTATTATTTCTAAGTACCTGATGTCCTCTGCAGTTATGTTATGCATGGTCTTCTTTAATTAAAAACCCACTCAGGTCAAAACAAACCATGTCAAATGTTTATATTTAAGTTGTAGTGTGTAATTGAAATGGGTGTTGTCTTTTTTCCGTGAACACAGTTGTACATGCACAAACCAATCTACTGTAAAAGGTATTAACTTCACTGCAGCTGCTTCAACTTTCAAAGCGGTGTAAATCGGCCCAGTGCTGATGGATTAACATGAAATTTAACATTCAGGTTCACTAAGGATTATGCTGAATATTTGAACCCTATGAGCTACAAGATACTATCAGTTTCTCATGAGTTTGAACAATAATTGGTTTAACCTTTCACTTTTCTCATTAAATATAAAAAATGATAAGATTCTGAAACATATGTCCCTGTCAATTGTGTTGGTCCTCCTGTGATGCTTTAAACAAAACGTGCACCTTCAATTACACTGCGAACAGGCCACCTGAGGTATTTTCCAGGGAGTACTTAAAAACCATTATCCATCTTCCTGCCAAATGTCATGTCTCTGTCATGTGCTGCCCCACAGCAATTAGTGAGACAGCAGAAGACGAAGCAAAAGAGTAATAAACCAGCAGCAAACAAAATGGTCTGAAACCTAGGGACACCTCTTGTCACTGCAACATCGCTTGATCAATAGAAGGTGGAGACAATGCAGGCAATAGCAGGTTCTGATCACAACATCACAATATCTTCAAAGGGCAGTCTCTGGCATTTTGTATTACAGAGCGTGTAGTGGGCATCAGAGTGGATTCAATTGTCATTTACATTTGGAAACATTTTGAGAGACAGATTCATTTCCTTTTCTTTCTTTTCTTTTTTCTATCCACTTTTTGTGTGTCAGAGCCAAAACCAGCACTTACTGAAGTAAACTGCGACTTCTGTGAGTGGTGCTGGTGCATAAAAAACAGCCATTTGGTGGAGCATGTTTCTCTCAGCACAAAAAACCCTGCAGTGTCCAGACATTTCTCTGTTTCTTCATCTATATGAACACAATTCATTTAATCCCAACCCCCTTCGCTTCATCTTCCTCTCCTGCCTATGAGTTATGTTTCCCCCGACAGGAGTTGCGTCTCAAAAGTACGAGCCAGTAATTTCAATACCTTTTTTAAAGGCAGCACAAGAATTGTGTTTATTCTGTTCTCATACAACTACGAGGTCAAAATACTGATAATATTGATTGTATTTTAGCTTTAACTATGGGGTCATTTTCCATGCAAGTGCTCCAATTCATCTGACCACATGTATGTATATTAAAATACAACTTAATTTACTCATTAATCATTACTTTGATGATATTCTCAGTTACTAGATAGTAAAAATAAATATAATTCACTAATAAAATGAAGTGCTAAAACTCTCTAACATTAGCACAGTCCACCAAAAACAGTAAAATACACTTAAGCACAACTATAAACGTATTTAAAATGAATGTAAATTTAATGTTTTCATCAAGAGAAAGGGGCATCAAGAGGATGTACAGTAACACAACACTGCCAGACAATCTACTGAATGATGGACTTTTCCTAACATCTTTAAACCAGCCTCACATCTGATGAAGGAACACACTTTGTTGACCAAACTAATCAATCAGGGCCTGCGACAGATGAAGCCAGGTGTCAATAACAGACAGGTGGAGTGACAGATTTGTCCTTCTAAGAGGGCAACATTGACCCATCCATTGTCAATAATGTTAACAACACCACACCAGTTTCTTCCTCTGTGGCTCACATTATTTAGGTGACCAGAGAGAATTAATGTTTGTATGCCTGTTACCTGAAAGCTGGAACATACACTGGTTTTACCCACAGATTGTGTGCAATTATGGGGCTCTCTATGAGAGAATAAGATCGATATGTGGTGAAGTTAGCTTTTATTACTGTGATCCTTCTCTCAAAAGAACAAAATGTCTCATAACGATGTTTAAAACCCACCTTCCTTTCATTGAATTTTGACTGGTTACTCCGTGTGTCCATGTAGGGTTTATTAGTGTGTTTTGTACGTTTTTCTGCTTGTTGCTGCTGCATTTTCTCGTGCATCACACACACACACACAAACACACTAACACACACTGCCTTTTGCTGTATGCATTTTAATGTCAAGAACATTGACTTTACTTCTAATAAAATGTGCTGTGGAAATACAACCGC
This sequence comes from Scatophagus argus, assembly GCF_020382885.2. Taxonomy (NCBI): domain Eukaryota; kingdom Metazoa; phylum Chordata; class Actinopteri; family Scatophagidae; genus Scatophagus; species Scatophagus argus. The sequence goes on from NC_058493.1 coordinate 13,110,423, forward strand.
TTTGTCTTGCTTAGCCTAAATGGCACCAATGCCTGTTGTGATGAATTCAGAATGAACTTATAAATATGCATGATCTTTTTGAGTCAAATAACCACACAGCACTGCAGAGATAAAGTCAGTGTCTGCCCAAATGACTGAATGGCTTTGTTGTTCACACTTCTTGATATAAACCACAGAATGTTGATGCAATGCCTGCAACACTGAACGCTGTGACTGCACTCTGAAATATTTGAGCTGTGTGTTGTTTATGTGGGCGGGTGTCTGAAACTGCTTTGATTTCCTCAGATGAGGAGAATGGAAAATGACAGGTTGTTGTAATAAGACAGCGCAGTAGTCGGCATTATGATTACTTTTTTGATTAACCATGCAATGTAATTGCACGCAGAAGAAAGGCTCACCGTCTTTCCCAGCCCAACGTTGTGACAGAACACTGAGAGGCTTCAGATAGAAAGGTCAGCCAGGAAATACCTTAATACTCCACTGATTTGTGTTATTAATCCTCCAGGATGAGATTTTCCTCAGTCTCTGTTGTTTCCCACCTGATACACCTGGAACCAGGGCTGCCCAGAACAAGGAACCATAGAGGCCAACAATAATCATATTCATCCTAATAAAAGCAATGATAATAACCACATTTTATTTTGAACCACACTGTTCACCACTGCTTACAACAACACAATTAATTTATTATTTACTTTAGAAAAATGGACTCTGTTTCATAATACTTTCATAATGAAAACCCCTCTCCGAAATCTCTTAAGTCTTTGTACACTATTCAAAATGTCAGAAGAGCTTTGTGAGCTGCATGACACATGATGTGAGAAACCTGATGGGCAGCCATGGCCTAGAGATTCGAGAAGCAGCTTGTGACCAGACTGGCAAGAAAATTTTGGGTGTGGTGGAGTGATTGATCAATGCACCCCCTCCCCTTATTAGTTGGCTGATATGCCCTTGAGCAAGGCACTTAACCCCCCCCCCCAATTGTTCCCCAGGCAGCCCACTGCTCCTGTGTGTTACTGTATGTTGCATGTTGCATGTGTGTGTGTTTCAATCAGTGATGGGTTAAATGCAGAGGACAAATTTCAGTGTATGCAAAAATTATACTAACAAAATACAGTTTGAAGTTAAATTTACTCATCTGAACTAACTACTGGCAAACATTGGAGAAAATCTCCTTGTTATGGCAGGACCTGCACATAAATTGTTATGCCACAAGGTAGAAGAAGAAGAAGAAGAAGATTGTACTATTTAAAAAACATACTAATAATAACCATAAGATAATTTTACTAGTCAAGAAGTAGCTAGCGATGATGTTGACAATAGCAAAGATGTTCTACATGTGAAAGAGAAGGAAACAGAGAAAGAAAGAGAGCACACAGGCATGCACTGGTATGAGGGAGGCCCTGTTCACTGGACCTTTACAGGTACCCGACTATCTCTGTGTGCAGGCCTGCCTGGAAACAAAAAGCTTACAGGTGGGCTGTAAAACGACAGCTACAGGGACAACAAACTTCTGCACAGCTGGCCAATAATTGCATGAAGTGGTAGTGCTTGTCAGACTGTCACTTTAGGAATGGGGCACAATTTGTCAAGTGTTCTGACAAATAGCACTGTCAAAAGGGCAGGTCTTCTTGTTGAGACTGTGATCGATAATAACCCTCCTCCCTGAGAGGTTCAGTGTTTGGCTAGTGAGGAGAGAAGAGGACCATGCCTCATAGACCAGTCCAGTTCTGGTGTGAGAAATGTGCAGTGTTCAGGTGCTGGTCAACATTTGATTAAGATATTTGTTTGAGGTACAAGCCTTAAAATATCAGGCAACCTTTTAGGTCATGAAGTATACAGGTATTTTAAAATCAGTGTGTTGCAAGGACACATTTACAGGTAGACATCAGAGGCCAGGGACTGAACCACTGACCTTCCAGTTGGAGGATGACTACTCTACCTCCAGAGCCTTATCTGGTTGGCTTCATAAAATTACATCCAAACACTTTTACTCAAATTAAAGTCTCAGACAACACTCTTACAGTCAATCTGAGATTTCCACCATTCCATCCATGTCTGTCTTTACAATGTGAAAGTTTTACAGTATCATCTGCATACATTTCAGTAAGCTTTACAACATCATCTGAATCTCCTGTTTTAAGAACAGGGATTACAATTGCACACTATCATATATTTGGGAATATTGACTGTTTCAAGGACAGATTAACCTTGTGTGCAGTAGGAGTGCTGAGTGAGTTTGTATTGTTCAGTCCCACTGAACAATATTTGAATCTTGAATCTTGAATTTAAATCTTTTTTCCTTTAAGGTCTTCAGAGTGCTTAGGATTTTGCAAATCTGATTGTTTGATCCAACTGTCAGCTTGGAAACAATGACAGGGTCAAACTATTGCTGCCAAATGGCTTATTGCCATTCTTGAAGCACTGTTTGTTGTTATCAAAGCAAGCAGATCAGAGTGCCAGCAAGTTAAGATTAAAAAAATAAATAAATAATTAAAAAAAATCACATCACAAGCTAACATCTGTTTTCAAAGCAAGCTCGTCTCTTCTTTGGAGTGATAATGAAGTGGAGCTGCTTTTGAAGGTAACAAACTGCCATAAATTTGCCAAAACTGTTGAGAACAGCGTCTGGCTGGCATGCCAAAATAAATACGAGAAAGTCATCTTTTGACCTAAACTTTGGACTGCACAAGCATCCTTTAGTGATCTCTCTCCAAAAACAACAACAACAACAACAACTATTCCTGGCTGCAGTGAAACAACTGACAGAAAACTGAGAGAACTGAGAAATACCCCTTTCACACTGAACAACACGTCTGATTTTTATATACAAATTACTGCGTATAGGTGTCTTGATCAGCTAAGACATTCTTTTTGCCATTTGGGGGTAGCGGAAATAAGAAGTGAAGACATCACATGACGTGAAGAACTTGTTAGTTAGTTGATACAGAGCAACATGAGCACCAGGGTTGTACTTAAAGCTCTGGTTTCATCTCCACCAAGGGGAAATATCTGCTATTTAGCTACTAAATGTTTCTCTATGTTCACCAGCTAGTTGCTAACAGTGTCTGTAAGCTGTGGGGTTTAAGGACTTTTTTTGTTTTTTATTTGCTGAAAACAAATGTCAGGTGCTGTCAAAAAGATGATATGAAAGGGGTGAAAATGTACTATAACAGTTAATATACGGACTGGACAGCTGAACAGGGAAACATGCCTTTTGTGTCACTATAAAAATGTGTGGAAGTTCAGACTTTTAGATTCAAATATTTAAAAGCTCAAGTTCCATAGTGAAAGGACTTGTCTGACGCAGGTGCTTCAGCGTGAATTTGCTGAACAACCAAATTACCTCAAAACACAACCAGCCAAGTAAATACATTCGGGCTTTCAAGCATTCAAAATGATCATCGAATTAATCCTGCTCCAGTGATACTGGTGCTGGTCACTCGGCACACTCCTTTGTAGTGTATGGCATGTGGCGTGCAGACTCAAGGATTGTTTGTCTTTTCTCTTCAGTTAATCACTGGAGTTTGTTGCAGAATGCTTCTTAATTTCAAGATGTGATCAGTCTGCTTCCCCCGATACTGCATCCTCATGTGCTTGATAAAAATTGGTAATGAGATCCTCAGCTGCAGGCTGTGTGTGTGCGTGTGTGTGGCAGCATGATGTATCCTGTGAGCAGGTGCACAGTGATGGCTCTGCACAGTTTTCTGATTATTTCGGACACCACTTGCTGTGATTATTCAACTTCTGTGATGGTGCAGTTTTCGCAGTTATGCTAAACAGGTTTGGTTTGTACTGCAAGGCGTTATCACATAGTTGAAAAAACCTATGACAGACTTATTGATCCTGACATTTGCTAACACGAATGTCACTTACCTTCTTCTGCACAAAGTCCATGATGTTTTTGAAGTCCAAGTCATCATAGTAGTTCACTATGCCTCTTCGAATGTTCTTGTTGAGCAATTCCACCGTCTTTAAGAGTGACAAAATGAAACAAAAGTGTGTGTGTTAACAGGATGGAGGAGGTCATGCTACCACATTTGTTTGGTTTCCATGACACAGCTGATCTACTGTACAATCAATGTGTCAGGCAGGCGGCTAAGGAGAGGAACTGCTCTGATTAGTCAAGGTGACTGATCCACTGAACTGGAAGATTAAAATATGACACTCTGACAGCTCACATCTGTCAGTCACAATCTGGTGCAGTGGGGTCACATCAGAGACTAAGAATAAATATTTCCAATTTGGAACTCCACTAAGTACATTCATGGAGAGCTTTTCATTAAGAGAACTAATGATTTATCCGACTAATTTCCCTTCATTCAGCTCTTTGTTTGTGATACATTAGTGTTATTTATACTTCATTAGAAATGGTGGCAAACATTGGGCTTTTTACTTAATTCAGTCCTGTCGATGCTTTGTCATTTCACTCTAACTAGGGATATTGGACTGAGACTGCTCCTCTCATGAGAGTCCCGTAGATTAAAAGCCTTTCATTTCATTTCTTTTCTTCCTCGTTTGAACATATCAGATCTCCACAGCAAATCTTTAGGGGCAAGGCAGCCATGTCATTACAACGGGCAAATTTAAAGACTAGAGTGAACCTACTGAAACGTTTCCCTTTGAGACAGAGGACACTGGAACATTATTGAAGAACTCACTATAAGCTCACATGGGGTTATCTTAGGCATGGAGATTATGGAAATGAGACCCCGAAAAGAAGAATCCATTTTCATAAAAATCCACATATACATGCAAGACACTGAAATCTCATTAACACATTTCCTCATGCACTACAATGTCTCTGTAATCTCAATGTAAATGAGATGACAGTAAAATAAAAATATATTAGAACCTGGGCCTTTATTGTGTTTTAAATAAAACTGCCATTAAAACACTGAATCAATATCAATCAAGATCAAGAATCAAGATATTCATTCTTGAAAACTGAATGAGTGTTAAACCTACCTACAGAATAAATACCTCACCAGTGGACTCCATAATCGCACCATTTTGGCTCCATAATTATGAATCACCATCACATGACCACATTAGCAATAAACTTGAGAGTCTATCGCATGAAAACCTGCACACTTCTTAATGTGTGATTTTTCTGTATAAAGATCTTTAAATGTTGACTTTACCTATGTAAAAGCTTTTACTCTGACAAAAACTTAAACGCCTCATGCATAATCATCCTCATTATCAGATTTTCCTGTAAATGAGAAGGAAATATTACCATTTAAAAAAGGCAAAATATGTTCTTTGTTCAACGTCGACAAAACAAAAGAAATAACTGTGGACTTCAGGAAAAAACAACCACCACACATCCCACTCTTCATCAACGGCAGTGCTGTGGAGTCGGTGAAAAGCACAAAGTTCCTTGGAGTGCACATCACAGAAGACCTCACATGGACCACAAACACCACCTCCCTGGTCAAAAAAGCACAGGCACGACTCCATTTCCTGCGGAGGATGAGAAGAGCTGACCTCCCCACATCTGCACTCACCATCTTCTACAGAGGTGCCATTGAGAGCATCCTGACCAGCAGCCTCTCTGTCTGGCACGGCAGCTGTCTAGCTGCAGACAAGAAGGCACTACAGAGGGTGGTGAGGACTGCAGAAAAGATCATCAGATCACCACTACCAGCCATTCAGGACCTCTACACCTCACACTGTTCCAGAAGAGCAATAACCATCATCAAAGACCCCACTCACCCAGCACATAAACTGTTCTCCCTACTACCATCAGGGAGGCGCTACCGCAACATGCGGTGCCGCACAAGCAGACTGAGAAACAGCTTCTTTCCACAAGCCATCAGACTCATCAACACACTGATGAACACTCCATGAACATTTCACGACATGTCACTTGCACTTTACTCTTTGCACCTTACATACTGCATCCCACTGCACATACCGGTATGTCCATTGACTGTACTTCTGCTGCTATGACTGTGTGTGTGTGTGTGTGTGTATTTTTATTGTACATAGTTTTATCAGGATGCTGTCCTTTTACTGCACACTGTGTGTGCCTGTTGTGGGCGTATGTGTATGGGTGTGTGTGAAATTATTGTCACTGTCTTACCTACATGTTTAGTTTTAGTTTTAGTTTTTAGTTTTTACTGCACATTGGAGACTGGTCAAACGAAATTTCAATTTTCTGTGCTAACCCCTGTTACATAGATCTTTGACAATAAAGTACACTTTGACTTTGACTTTGACTTTGACTAATACAGGAGGATACATCAGCAGAATTGTCTGGACAGAAATTATCTGTAAACTCTGAAGTCATGTCTGTAATTCACACTGCCAGAGTAAATATAATATGTTCATTCTGCAACACTCAGGTCTTGATCTCACAACCTTTGTCGCAACTGGCACATCATGATCATGCTAAGCTACCCAGAGAAATGGGACAATTAGCAGTGGCTTCATGCATGGTTACGACAAATACATGAGGATCTGTCAGCAGAACAGCCTGGACCATAACTACTGCCCTTTCTTTAAAATCATGTCTCTGCTCGAAAACACCTGAATTAAATAAACAGGGCATTTTCAGGCTTCAGCAGAGCTACATGATGAGCTGATCATTTCAGTCAGGTGTGTTGAAAGAGGGAAACCTCTAAAACATACAGGAGATCCCCAGCACAATCTCTGAGTAGGTATAAGGGATGTTTGACGCAACTGAACATCTCAGCACAACAGGGCCTATATTTTGGCAAAAGAAGAATAAACCTGCCACATTGAAAAAGTTAAGCAGCAGGTATATATATCTGATGAAAAGTTTAGCAGCAACAGGTTTAGTAGTTCACCTTCTAGATAAGATGCAAATTAAGAGCAGGAGGCTGGTCAGGATGGCAGAGGTCATCATATTGTAGGTACAGTTAGCACTAGCATGTGTGTAATCCTCTAGCAACTGCTACACATAATACTGTAACAAAGTATTTGGTGGTTTGGATCACAAAATTCTCAGTATATTAGACTGTTTTGGAGTCGCTAACACTAATATTTGCTTTGCATTGAAAGTTAAACGAAGGTAGGTGAGAAGATGCAAGAAGCTTCTTCCTGATGTGGCTTCATGTTCAAACATTGCTCTCTTACAATATTCCAAATAACCAAAAAAAGCACACAGTAATGTCAGTATTTGATATCTGTTGATCAAAAAGTTAATCACTAACTCTGGTGACAAAGATAGCACCTGCAGCTCTTTCACAATAAAAGACCTCAAGTTGCCATGAAAGGCTCTTAATATGAAAAAGAAGCAGGAATTGTTTGGTTTACATTCATAGTAGCGTTACTGCAGTGGACTTTATTGTATCACCAATAAAACAAAAAATAAGAATGTTCAAGATATGTAATGTAATTTAATAAGGATTCTCTGGCGGGTGGTCTAGGATTGTGATTGGAAAAAGCCTTGAGACCTGATAACCTCCAGGTACTATATGTCAGGTGATTATTTGTGGTCTTTAAGTCTTGTTAAAGTTTCCTTCATTTTTTTTTTCCCATAAAGTATTGTTCATCATCACAACCTATTTTGGAAGATGCATGTCTCATTGTGACTGCATAAAAACAACCAAGAGCACTGTGTTAGTAGGCACAGGAACATTATTGGATTTTATTTTAGGAAGGTAAATGAGAGAGAGAGGAGAAACAGAAAAAGCAAAGATGAGAGAGAAGGATGTGAGTGATATCAGAAGTGAGAAAGAGAGAGAATAAAGAAAGACATGAAAACACAAAGGCGGGTCAAGAAGCAGAGCGTTTCATTAGCATACTAATATACAGATAATAATCCCATCTGCTCTTTGAACTTATCAATTCTGATTATGCTGTCGCTGCATTTCCTGACTAGAGACAAGCAAGCAGGGTTTCAATGAGGTGTCAGTGAAACATTCATTTAATGAAAGATATAAAGATATTCTGAAATATAAAACTATTAACTTGAATGGTTTAGTTGATTTTTTGTCTGGAACGGTCAAATCAGTTTTGAAAAACTATAATAAATAATGTTAATTTTCTTTAAATTTCCTAAAAAGTGTTTTTTAAGTGTTCTGTCATTTAGTTTCTCATGGTTCATTTAATTCATACTATTATGTATTTATAGACATGAATCATTGGTACATGCATAGTTAGTATCATTTCTTTGTGACAAACAATGCACCAATAGAATATATATATATATATATATATATATATATATATATATATATATAAATAAATAATAGTAAGAGTTTCTGTCAGGTTAGTGATCAACATCTTGAATGACTCACCTGGTTGCGGAACACCAGCGCCAGTATTCCTCCCAACAGCTCCAGGATCAGACACACAGTCAGAGTGTACATGAACTGTGACCGAACAGACAGTAGAGAGGAGACCTTAAACATCTACACATTATGCACTTTCCTCCATGTACAGATTCTAGAGATTATAACAACTCAGTTGAGATCCCTTCAGTCATTGATAATACCATCCATTCGCCAGTCAGCACATGCCTACTCTATATACAAGATTATTTGATCAGAAGGCACATCAAACATTCCTCATCCTGTGATGTGCTTCTTTTTGAGGTCAAATTAAGTTTCTTGTTGTATTTATTGTATTTCTTCATCCACCTTTTCTTTGCATGTCTGCATTTGTTTAAGTCTAAATGGGAAGCTTCTGCTCACATGTCATTGGTAAAGTGCTGTTTAACATGAAATAATTTCTTTTGATGTGCTTAAAGTGAAGGTACATCAATAAAAAATATTACCTGTACAAATGACAGAGAAAAATTCATATGATAGACCACCCTCAACAGATGAAACACAAGTCTTATCCCTCATAAAGGTGAAACATTTTATGGACAGACAAGTGACTGTTAATCACCAATACCCCGATTCCAAAAGAGCGACTAACAGTGTTATGGTTTCCTGAGGTGTTCTCAAGCCCATGAAGTAATATCCTTTATGCAATTATATCTGTTTTCAATGCCGTCTGAAGGTTTGAAGGTCACAGATGTTCAATGTTGGTTTTCTTCAGATTCTGTAGATCTTTTGATAATATTATAAACTGTACGTTGGTGAAGTCCCTAAATTTCTTGCAATTGTGCACTGGCAAATGTTTGTCTTAAGTAGACTATTTGACCACACCATGTTTCACAACGAGGTGAGCTCCATCCTTGCTTATGAACAACTGAGCCCTTCAAGGATGCTCCTTTCATACCCAATCATGATACCACGAGTTGTTACCAAAGAACCTGTTTACCTGTGGGATGTTCCAAACAGGTGTTGTTTGAGCAGCACACGTCTGTCCCTGGATGCCCAAGTTCCAAGTCTTTTTGAAATGTGGCACCAGCAACACATTCAGAATGACTGTATTTACAACACTAGAGCTTATCAGTTTTTACATCAAACACTTTGTCTTTGTGATCTATTAAAATGAAAATGGATTGAAAAGGATTTGCAAATAACTGTATTCTGTTTTTAATCAAGCTTTACAAAGAGTTCCAACCTTTCTGAAATGTATGTTTTTTAATTCCCGGTATGTTGTTGGAAATCAATTTGTTATTTACTGTCAGCTACTGCTATTAGCAAACCAGACAACAAAGCAACGTCTAAATAACCAGCCATTAATGCTGACTCATTCACTCTGAGACGCACAAATTTGTTATACTGCACATTTCACTAATTTCGCAGGTTTAAAGTATTTTAAAAGGAGTATGGTATAATGTGAAGTCAGCGGCTATTAGTTTATTTCCTCAGAGCACAGAAAATATATGCCTGCATATATGAGGACATGTTGTTTTATGTTAGCCAGTAAAGTAAGATAAATTGTTTATTAATATAATCGCCCTTGCGATCTTAATTTCCACTAGTGTATTAACGGTAATTCCAATTAAACATTAGTTAATTATACATGTAGAAAATTGATTCAGGAATCCAAAATTTATTCAGGAATCAAAATAAAAGAAAACATTCACTGAGTGAATTGATTTTTCCCCATCCTTGATAATTACAATACTATCAAAGTATAACCAAATATAAGCAAATAAAGTACAAAAGACCGGATGGCAAATGGAAAACGGTTAATTTTGTAAGCACAACAGCCAATGGGCAAACAACAAATTAATTACTCACCACTTTTAGTAGAGTTAGATTATCCCTCAGTGAAGCCAAGACTCCAATGAAAGAAACAATAAACATGACAATTCCCAGGAGGATCAGGATTATAGCTGGGGCCAAAAAGATTCCTTCCAGTGTTTTGTAGCGTTGTCTCTCCACCTCAGCATAGATGCCAATGGCCAAGATAAAGCCGCCTATCAACTGAAAACACAACGAGAAGCAGTTATGATTGGTTATCTCACAAATCCTTGCTCTCTAGGATCAACTGAAATAACTTTTTGGTACCCATCTAAAGCCACCATGAGTTCAAAATGTCAGTTTGTCCAATACTTTTGTTTATGAAAAAAAAAAATGTGCTAAACTAGTGACATACCCATCAGCCTCAGTTGTTCTTTGTGTTTTGAGCTAATTAACAAATGGCAATATACAAACACAACAGACTAAGAAGAATACTGTAAACATTAGGTTCACACCTGCTTAGCATCAGTACTATCACTGTGAGCATATTAACAGACTGATGATTTTGCTCAAAGCACCACTGAGCCTTGCAAAGCAGCTAGTGTTGCTGTAGAGCAGTTCCCCTGTGACCATACTCAATGTGCGTTCTTATGAATCGGTGGAGGTAACAAATGCCTGTCCTCTAGGGGGTGATAAAGAGCCAATCATAGTGTTTCCATGACCACAATAGTTTGTGTCCCGTTGTACCAACAGCACTGAAGGGGGATAAAAGAAATGGGCAAGGAGAGAAGAGATCGAGAAGGTTCATAAATAAGATGAAGCATAGAGTGACATATGTTTAATTATTTTTTGCAGAAGTTAACCCAGACAGAAGGGGTCAGCTTTCTATTGTTGTTTCATGCTATAGTGTAAGCCAGGCAGCAACGCTCAGACTTGTTCAAGCTCAAGCTTGTTGTGTTTCGATTTTCAGGCAAAATGCTATGAAACATAATGTTGTGTGAAAATGATCTTGCTTAGCTTGAAGCACCTGCGTCGCGTCTGTGTTTGCGTCCTCATGTGGGCCATGGTCCTGCCCTAAGTCTTGCTTAATCTTCAGTGGGCCAAATCTAACTATCAAAAGGTAACTTTCCTGAGCTGTCTGCAGGAATATTCAGATCCTCAAGAGCATGAAACATCTGTTAACAAATCCATGCAGCTTAATCAGTATGTAATTGCAATCTGTATCTTCACCAGACTGAAGTGGACTGCAGTAACGGATAATTCTGTGTTGTTATTGTAAATGACAGCTTTCTTTAATTAGGTTCTCTGAAGTGCTTTAGCTTTGGAAACAGTGAATCTACTGGGAACAATCAGTGCACAAACAAACACACACACACACACACACACACACACACTTTGGCTGTGTGATTTTCTCTCACTCAATTACTCCAACATAATTTGATAATTAATTCAAGCCTGATTTTAGAAATTTTCATACCCATCAATACTCTGGGGCAGATGATTGGACAGATGGTAGATACACACACCCAAACACACACACACCTCTCTATCACTAACTGACTTGATTTTTTTCTGTTTTGAACCTTCAGTTCATGTTTCATTCATCCATGTTTCGATACATAACTATTTTGATCATGGCTGCAATATGCTGGATTTTTTCCCCAGTAAGCTTTGGAGAAGAGGAGGGTAAAAAAATAGACCAATTACTGGACACTGAGAGGCTCAGGTCCTTCTTGTTGTGAGGGCCCCACCTGAGAAAAGAAGTGTCTCTATAGTTCAGAATCTCAGGCTGAAAATGAATTTATTTTTTAAACAAAACTAGAAAGAATTTAGAGGCTCTGAGAAAAGGTCAGTGATGGAAAACAACTAAGGCCATTTCCCAAGTACTGAACCTGAGTACAATGTAGTGCAGTAGAAAGTACGGAAATGTTTTCCACTGCACTTAATTTATTTGACACTTTTAATTAGTTGCTCTTAAGATTAATATTTTACACAAAAGATAATCTAACAAGCTTTTAAAACAAAACATTTGATTCAATATTTAGTTTGTGGTTGGTTAACAAATAAATTGTTATAAAAAAGTGCAGTCAGGTCTCATTTCAGATGTCTGCGAGTTAACATTTCCACCAAATAATGATTCTTACCTCTAAACTTCTCACATTAATTTCAATAAACTTTCAAACGACAATTACTTTTACTGTAATACTTTAACTAAATCTCTTGAGGTTACTACCTGGGAAAAGGTTAACTACAAACATGTTTTTCTGAATTACTGAATTGTTAACAATGTCCTGCTTACTTGTGATAATAACACCTTCTTGTGAATGTTTTTTTTTTTTACCAGAAAAAGAATATCTATGAATGAGGTTTAACAAGACTAATAGGCCGTTCACAACATAGAGACTCAAAAGCTGGGAGAGCAAATGGCTGCTTTCCATTGCAAATGGGAACCGCCATTTCAGCTGACTGCCACTCACTGAGCTACAACTGCACCCTGAAGCACTACGGAGGAAAGCTGAGAAAAGCTCAACTTCATGCAAATGTCCTCTGTTTAAAAAAGGCTGCGAATAAAAGGTATTCCCTATTCAGGAAACAAACTGTCCAGCAAGAATTTAACAACTTCAATGAATACAATGTTATCATAACTGATTGCATTGATAGCAGAAGCTACAAAAGTGAAGCCCACGTTGTAATGACAACACTGCTTTCCTTGAACTTGAGCTAGTTAAATTTACATGACACAGTTCTAACACATTCCCAATAGTTTTAAACAGTAAAATACAATTTATTTGTCTTCATGCGTATCACATGTGGTGATCACCCCACACCTGCAGCAGTGTGAAAACGATTAAGAACCTACGAATTCACTGTCTAATTTTTCCTAAAGGGTGACTTCTAAGAAAACGCACACACCCCCGCACACATACAGCTTAGCCTTGGAGGCAGTTAGATTCCAGCATGTTTTATCTGCAAACACGTCATTCTCTGACACGTTTCTTGCTCGCTTTAATCTGCCTCCCCACAATCCATCTTGAACCCTCCCAAATTAAGACAGACACATGTCAGAGAAGAAAAGCAGGGAAAGAAAGAAGTCTTTCAACATTAGCATTCATCTGTGACCTCTGAAGGTCCGAGAAACTGTTTATAATCCACCATGATGTCTTTTCCTTACAAGTCCCTGCTTGCTGTCTGTTATGGTATCTCACTGTTGGCTGGTTGCCTGCCGCGGCAAAGCTCACATCCAGCCAAGAGGAGAAGAGGGCACTCAAAACGATAAACAGGGCAACTCTAAATTTCTTTGTGAAGAGACAGGTCACGAGTAACAAGCGATTGTCTTTACAAAGAGCTCACAAATCGAATTTGTCTGTGTAAACGGACTTTAACAAAAATAGCTGAGATAATATAACAACACAGGCAGCCATCTGTTTATCAGCATGCACTTAGCTGCAGATGACTTAGTAACAATATTAGGGCATTACGCCAAAGTTAAGTTGTTTTATATAACCTATTACACTCTATTCAAACAACTTCAGAGGGATATGAGTGTGCTGGACTAACTGCTAGTGGGGGCAGACAGCGCAGTGCTGAAACTCAAAGGAAGCTCTCAATCCACAGTACAAGCTGCAGATGTGGCACAAATATGCACTTACAAGGACTCAGTGTAGAAATGTGACTTTGTTCATTTCAACGGTAAACTAGAATAAGTGATACAATACTCAAAAATGATTTAGAAAATAATTAAATATGCACTGAGAAGATGGACTGTATGGGCTATGGGATGAAATGCACCCCATGATTTCTTCTGTGAATGACCAAAGTAAAATAATAATCTTCACAAATGAATTCACAAATTGGCTTATTATTTTATTATATATATATATATTTTTTATTGCCATATTACAACCCTCACATTCATTCAGTTGCCGACTGCTTTACACTTTCACACACACTAATAGGTCAGGTGAGAGGAGGCATATTTACTTTAAGCCTGTAGCCAATGTTCAAAAACAATGAATATGATGAGGCTGACCAATCAGAGCTCCTGTTACTTCGAGCTGGGCATTATTTAATTTTAATGTTGCAAATTGTGTACCTTCACTTTATATTGTGGGAACTGTAAATCAGTAGACAAATAAAGATGAAGGAGACACATTAGTAAATAGTATGGCAGTATTAGAGTGACATCAAAAAGCCATTGTTTTTAACCAAATATTTTATCTGCTAAACATCAACAAGTCAGCAGTGTCGTTGTGAGCATGTTAGCATGCTGACATTAGCATTTATCTTAAAGCGCTGCTGTGCAGCCTCACAGAGCAGTTAGCATCAGGACCTATCAATAAGTATAGACCACTTGCCGAGCAAAATGTACCTCAGACTAGTAAATCCAGCAACTCACTTGCCCAAGCGGGCTCGTGGTACAAATGAATCTAACACATTGTATTTCCAGGGCTCATTATAGAAGTTGGTAAAAAGTGAGCCATCTTGCTTCCTTCTCCTCTTTGCTGAGAGCTGCACATGAGCAGTATCAACTTACACTTGTGAGAAAATGTCTGCAGCTTTTCTTTTCTTGGAAACGTTGGGTGGCATTAGAGGATGTGGTCAAAACTCCAACTGTGTATTAAACAGTTTGTGGCAAGTCTGGGAGCAAAGTGAACAAGATTAAACATGATTTATCTTTTGTCAGGTGGCGTTGCTGACGCAGAGGGCTGAACCCCAATGCAGTCACAAAAAGGCTGGGAGGCAGGAATCCGATATAGTATTCTTTAATATAAACAAAGTACTCTCAAAACAGGCACACGCTTACTGTGGCGAAGGATCAACAAAAACTGTGGCAAAAATCATGGCAAGGTGAAACAAGAAACTCCGGGCTTGAAAACATGAAAAGAAAACGATCCGACAAAAAGTGACAGGGAAGACGAGGACTAAATAGACAAGACAATAAGACACAGGCGCAACACATTAAGGGAGGTGAAAGCAATCATGATAAACCAAAGCAAAGCAACATGAAAAAGAGACACACAGAGGAAGTGACGCTTTCAAAATAAAACAGGACATGACAAAAACTTAGAACCTAATAATGGAAACACATGACAAGACGAACGTGAAACATGACATGAGACCAAAAAACCAAAAGGCAAAGCATAACTTAAACACGTGACGTGACATCTTTGGTGTTGTGCAGTGCAATGGTGTGACTTTCTACAGAATATAATAGAGGATGTTATCTTGATGCATGTGGTTTCTTGGACTTTAGACTACAATAAATGTTTTTTAAAGGAAGGAAACAAAGGCATGTTTATTGGATAGACATATAATTCCAGCAAAAGTTGCAGGAACATAGAATACTAGGTTAGGGTTAGGTTAAGTTGTAATGATTCACTCATGCAACAAGTCAGTAAGTGTGTCAGTCAGTAAGACACATTGTCCCAATCTAGGCTGCAATTATTGCAACTATTCAGTGGTCAAAAGTCAAAGACTTTTGTTAGACTAAGAAGTCCTGTGTGTGTGTGTGTGTTTATCAGTGTGAGCCACTGTTAGATGAAGTGTTCTTGGTCAACCTTCACTGGGTAAATAAAGGTTTAGAAACGCAGATAACCTTATACAGTAGACTGAAGTGAAATCAACCTACAGGAATAAGAAGTTCAGAGCTGGGAGCACAGTTGGGAAGGTTATCTTCAAAATGCAGAAACTCCAGTTGCTTTTTTTGTTTTAAATTAAATTCAAAATTCAACTGTGAGAAGTTTATGACAAATTATAGATGGTAAGCATAAATGCTGACAAAAATCCTTTTACACATCTATAATCATCTACAAATAATTGTTTCACATTTAAGCATGACTGATCGCAATCTTAAATACACTACTTTCGAACTTTGCTCTTCCTATCAAATGTACTGCTTGCATTACACACAACATATGACATAAGAATTTATTTCAGAATGACTTTCAAAGAGCTTAATGTATGTCAATCGGAATAATCATCTTACAAAATGTTTTTCATGCTTTTGGTTTTGGTTTTAATTCTTGTCAACTTTAGCCCTTGTGATCACAAAGTTAGATTAGATCAAGTCATTGTTCTTGTAAAACTGAAATCACTTTCTGCAGGTAGCAGGATTGTACATCGTTCCTCTAACATGTGCTATTTCACTTGGTTGTTTGCAGCCTCACCCGCTGATGTGTCTGAGTAACAGAAACGTCCCAATAAATCTCTACCAAGGAAGGCAATGCTGCTGTTTCTATAACTAATTACAAGAACTATGGAAACATATCATTGATTACATATAATCACTAAAAGTTTGCTTCATTTATTTAAGTTTAATTTTTTAAACATGTGCACATTTGCTACTGTCAGCATTTCCCGGAGGATGTGACAATATGACCTAAACTTCTCTTTTTTTCTTGACTGTATCACGCTGAGATCAACCACATTCTTCAGTGCGTGCTGAGAATGTCTCTTTAACATGACTGAATCAACAAGCTGTGGGAGCAAAGTAAATACAACTCGTGAATCTGTTTCAGTTCTCCTATCAAGGCAGCATTCATTTCGCATAATAAACTCATTACAGAATCCTCTGCTCCAATCCGCCTGACAATCTCTTGCTCTCTCCCTTTCCATGAATAAATCTTTCAAAAATGTCTCACAAAAGAAACAAATAAGTGATTTTCTTTGCAAAGTAAGTGTTGTGTCAATCACCCATCTGTCTGCGCAAATATACAATCTGCTACAATGTCTATGAGAGAGAGCAGCTGCAGGGTTTTGTTGCACAAAGTCTTTATTCCTTATAAAATGTTTAAAATTACATAATGTAAGCCATTATCGCCACAGAATATCTAGTTTCCGTTACTTCAAAGTTTTTTCAAGACACTGACATTTGTTGATACAAGTGTCATCTGCAAGAGTCAAATTATATGGCTTTATGTTACTGCCTGCTGCTAACTGCAACTATACTAAAATCATCAAGTCTTTTCATGCTTGCTTTTGACAAATGACAGCATCTAAGAACACGTTTAAGTACTAAACCACTTAAACTGGACAAAGATTAAGACGATACTCCCTTGAAACTGAAGATGTGAGATTATCAGGCTGTCAAGGGTCTCTATTGTCAATCAAATCTATACTCTATAGGGTATTAATATAAAGTTGTCTCTGCCAAAGAGTGCTCTTGAGGAAACACTTCACCTCGCATGACCTCTCTACTGCCAAAATTTAATCTTGCAGTAACTGATTTTTTTGGGTACTTGGGGACAGCAGACTAGCTGTGAAGATAACATTGACAAATCATCAGAATTGCCAAAAACCGCAGTTCTCCAATTGTCCACATAAGGCTGGTTCCAAAAGTGAGTCACTGCTCATAAGACCCAATGTTAAAATGGCGAACTTTACAGCAGAAGTAAGCATGCTTACAGCTTGGTACAAAAAAAAGTTTTGGTCTCAATAGCTACTTTACATGTTCATAACAACTGTACAGTGGGTGAGTTTTTACATAACACACTTGTTTAAATTTTAATCAAGGCTTAAAGTTATGCATAATTAAGGTCATGGCTGCATTATTTCATGAATGTAGCCATCAACATTGAGCTTCACATACGGCTCTTCAGAAACCTATGGGTGATGTCATGGCGGCTCCATCCATTAGTTATTATACAGTCTATTTTATTTAGACATCCAGCAGATACATAGTAACATGATCATTAAATAGGAGGTGTGCTTCTACGCACCTGGAGAATGTAAGTCAAACATTCACTCTGTGTTTTGTCTCCTAGGAGAACTATCTTTAGCTGCTAACCGCTCTTCTTTGTCCACCAGCGAGTTGCTAACTGTGTCTGTAAGCTGTTTGGTGCTGCGCAAATAGCGTAAAGTGAATTTTTACACCTCTGTCTCAGTACTATGAGGGCAGGGAGGCCGGACCAAAACAGTAAGGATGCACCTGGACAGCTAAAACAATAGGCTCAAACTGTGCTCTGTAAGGCTGAGAGGAGATGCACATCTGATGATGATTCTCAGCAGGTTCATCACTAAGAGTCCCTTTCACACCGCTTTCACATTGTTTGATAATCTGTTATTATTTAAAGGCATTTACATATTCTTAGCATGTCATGACTTACAAACCCCTGTTATCATGGTTTAAAAGACAGTATGGAGCCCCAGATCAGTTTAAAAAAAAAACAAAAAACTTTCTTTCATACTGCTATCAAATAATTCATCAGAATTCCTTTAGAATTCCTTTATTTATCCCTGAAGGGAAATTCTTATTCTTACAGACATTACACTTGCAGTATTCCCGACCAAGAAAGGTGAAAAGGGAATACTGCAAGTGTAATGTCTGTAAGAATAAGAATTTCCCTTCAGGGATAAATAAAGGAACCTACAAGTTACAAGTTAACATGGAACAAGTTAACATGCGCAGTGTGATGGTGTGTCAGTATTTAAAATAATAAACAAATATATTAAAATATATATATATTTGAAAACTTTACCAAATATGCCTGCACCTAACTGGAGACTACCACGCAGACAGATGTAAGTTTGTAGGCAGTCTGTACAGTACAATTAGTGAGCCAACCCTGTCATTTAGTGCAATTTAATGTTGTCTTTTCCTGAAAAACATGACGGATGTGTCATGTGCTGTCCCAGACATGGCTGGTGTTGTGGCAGAGTCTGACCACAGCAAGATACAACAAAACATGCCGAAATGCGCTGTTCCTCTTCCCTTCTCTTGATCTGCTCTCTCACTGTGTTTACTACGGGCGGAATGAGCAGGTAGGGTAAAGGTGCACGGTGGAGGGTGTGGCCACATTACAGCACGCAGACGGTTATCCGAGAAACAGCTTTCAGAATAACATGACGACTAACGTTACTCAACAGGTACAACACCTGTCGCTTCAAGGGCGGTAGATCCCAAAACTGAACAATGCGATTTAAAAGGCCGGTGAAAATTTTGTATCTCCATCTTTCTTCGCCGTAAGAAGATCTGTCTATTTTTGTTCAGTGGAGCTGGGCAAAACACACAGCCCAGGCTGAAACACACATACATACATGTCCCGTCAAGCCGTGCTATCTGTACAAACAAAGCGCACTCTCCTTTGAAATAAGCAATAATAACGACGTTACTCACCCAAAAGATGACGGCGTAGGAGAACAGGAGGAATTTGAGGCAAATGTAGGAGAACCTGTGGCAGTATCGAATATCGTCATTGTTGGACATCGTGTCTGACTGATGACACTGGACTTCAACGGCTCGCTGCGCTGTGGAAAACGCACTTCCGCATTGTCTTCGTCACCACACCTGGAAACTCACGTCGGCGTGATGGATGATGGATGCAAGATTTATGGTCTGAAATAAAGTGAAATGGGAGGGTGCTGTTTTACCTCGTTACAACGCGGAGGTTTCTTTATCGCAGAATCGATGGTGAAATCGCATAGCTGATGGTGAAATACAAAACTGATGTAAAGCTCAAAATCCCACTGTTAGCACTGCCGCCTCACAGTAAGAGGGTTCAGGTTCGAATCCCCGCTCTGGGCCCTTCTGTGCGGAGTTTGTTTTCCCTGTACCTGCGTGGGTACTCCGGCTTCCTCCCACAGTACCAAAAACATGCACATTAGGTTAAATGGCTATTCTGCACTGGTATGCGTGTGTTGTTGTCTGTCTGTGTGTGTGTCAGCCCTGTGTGATTGACTACCCCGCCTCTCTCCCTTGGTCAGCTGAGATAGGCTCCAGCCCCGCGCGACCCTGACGGATTAGTTTTGTAGAATATGAATGGATGGATGGATGGACCTTAAAATCCCCTCCTGCTATGGCCACATTTTACTTCGTCCTCTTTTCGTTTATTTGATAAGGTAAATGTAACACTGAGTCCCCTTTCAAGAGAGGTTTAGCCAAGAAGACAAGCACAAAAACACCCACAGCAGCACAATATTATTTGAAAGTAATTACCTAACCTGAAGTTTCAGGTATTTGTTAGTCAAAATAATAACTACACGAAAAGGCTGTGGGTTGTATTGTACATGGATGCAAAGTGGTGATACAAGTATATTTATTGTCTTTATATGAATAAATACCACTTGGCTTGTGTTGCCTTTGGGTATCTAGTATGTGAGATGCTGATACATTAATCTGAAAACTGCCTGAGCCTCACATAGCACATAGTGAAGTATGTCATCATGGCATTACTTTAAAAACTTTCTGTGTACACATGACCAAACAAGCCCTCAAACAAGCTCAGCTTTAAAACTACAACCTAATGCAAAAAAGCATTTTGAATATACATTAGTGGACCACAAACGACATTGATGATATGCTAAAACAACAGGTGGTCATCTTTGGGCTGCCTATGTTCAACCATTGCCCTTAATGTACTGTGTCCATGAGCTGTGGTTGACCCTTATCAGAGGCCTTTCAGCCGATAAAGCACGTTGAGCCTGTAAGAGGGAGATGCCTGAGTGGCTGTTCTTTCAAGTCAAATCAATTACTATTTTCAACCAACCAGTTTTTTTTTGTTGTTGTTTTTCTTTTTGTTTGTTTTTTGTTTTTTGTTTTGAGGTTTTTCTAATCACCTCTGCCATTTCTACAAGTAAAAGACCTTGAGCTGACAACACCAATGCAATAAGCAAACCTAAAATGTTTCAGGTTTCATCATTTGTATGCTGAAACAGTTGCTTGATCACTTTGGCATGAAAAAGGTTTCCGAATAGGACCACAGACCAGTGACTCATCAGTATGTGCAAAACATTTACACATGCCAGTGGTCAGATGTAGTCTTTGAGATGATAGATAGATAGATAGATACATAGATAGATAGATAGATAGATAGATAGATAGATAGATAGATACTTTATTGATCCCAAGGAAAATTCAAGAAAGAAAATCCTCCAAGGAGCTGCTAATATCTTAATGCCACTGGCAGACAAAAGAAATACCAACAAAAGGAGGTGACCGCTGTCTTAGCTAAAAGGCCGAGAAGCAATGAGATGAGAGGTGCAACATGTAACAGGTGACATGATGAGGCAGTGTGAGTCTTTGCTATCAGGAAACAGAAGATGTCTTTAATCTTTTCCTCATGAGTTTCAGACACTGGATAATCACGCAGTGCCTCAGAGTCAGATTCACCCAGGTGACCACACCTGTTAAGTACAGTTACACCAGCCTTGTAGAAATGTTTCATTCCCCTCCCTTTACCCTTCAGTGTACCCTTCACCAGGCCCTGCTGGGAAGAAAGGATTTGTAAGCATGTGAAAGTACACTGCTGTGTGTGTGTGTGCATACCGTACGCACACAGCAGAGAAAACACAGAATGAGTTCAGCTGAAGTCAGCAGACCCTACCTCTATCTGTTCTTTACTGCGCAAACACACGCAGAAACACACACGTTAGATTTCCTCTGAGAGGGAAGAGAGATCAGAAAGAGCACAGATATGAGGAAAGGCAGACAATAAACAAGTTAGGTTTGAACAAAAGCAGGAGAGAGCACAAGAGAAAAGACATAACAATGAAGAAGAAATTCACAGAAAGCCCGAAAGCACAAAGCTGATAACGCATACAGCCTGTGGCATACATTGTAGAGTTCTTTGTTTCACTGATTTCAGGGTGGAACACACTAAAGTTACTGCAGTGATCAAACATCATCACGCTACTTTCTAGAAATATAAACATTCCATAAGTACAGCAAGTGCACATCATGGCACCTGTGATAAGTGACACATTTAAACACTGTCTTGTATATCCCTTTGTAAACACACACACAGGTGAAGTGCACTGCAGAAATACCAAGACACTAACCAAGTGCCCTTCAACATAAACTCTGACTTTAATGCTTTTATTCATGATTACATTTTAAAACTAGCAGCACATAAACAGTGACTCATACAATTTCTGGGGGGGCATTTAAGTGTTTTATCATGTTTCAGATGCCTCAGCTCTAATTAATTATTACGCAGAGATTTACTTTACAAGTGCGTCAGCAGTGGTGACAAATCCCATTTTCAACCCAACCACCCCCTCACTTCACTGCTGTTAAATTCTCAACCTCTTAGTCCTTGTGGGTTACAGGACCTACATTTTTTTTTGACCCCAAGAGAGTTGGTGGAAAAATAAAAGAAATTGCATGTATTACATGAAAGTATTGTTTAACTCCACTGAAGAAGCATTTCACTCACACAAACACAAAGAAAAATGTATGAAAAATCAAAGCTCCAAAGAGCTCTCCCTTTGTCCAACCCTACAAATAATAAATATCCCCTTGCTGTATGTTTTCCTTACTGACCTGCTATTTGCAATTTCTGCAGAAATGGCTGCAGAAAGGACTGCAGTAATGGCTGCAGAAATTACAGGTAACAATAGAGACCAGGATGTGCTTCTTTTTTTAGCCACACTTCATATTCTTTTAACTTTCTCACTCCCCATGCCACAGGCAGGGCTGTTGGGTTTGATTTTTCTCTATTTCAGGCATATTCTGTTTATCTCCAGTTAGCTGGAGTAATGCACAGCCAACACACGTTTTCAATTAATGCCACTTTTCTAACATTGTCTATTTTAAGTTTTTCAACACATCAACAGCCATTTCTGTAACATTTTACAACCGAATGAGAAAATCAGAGCGCAGGACCAGAGCTTCATGCTTTTGTGCTTTTAATTAATCTCTCTCTCTCTCTCTCTCTCTCTCTCTCTCTCTCTCTCTCTCTCTCTCTATCTCTCTCTCTCGCTCTCTCTCTCTATGTCCATGGACTTGGCGCAAATCCACGCGCACTCGCGCGCCTGTCTGTCTGTGCGTCTCCGTCACTCATAGCAGCTTGTACCTTAATCAGGTAGTTACACATTCCAGGGGAAAGACAGGGGAGAGAGAGAGAAAGTGTGTGTGTGTCTGTGTGTGTGTGTGTGTGTATGTGTGTTTACGTGTGTGAGAGAGAGAGAGACAGAAAGGGACAGAGAACGAGAGTAGAGATGTCTTGAGATGTCTTGATGGATTGTTGGATGGACCTGGTTGTCCATTACGCAGGAGTCTAATTTTCGGACGTTATTAGCTATGGATCGCTCAGATCGATTTTAAAACTGACAGCATCCATTATCAGAGAGGTAAGTCAGGTGCAAGTGATAATCTGAAAAAGATTTTGTTTCATCTGTGTAGAGAACTTTTCCCGGTGCATCATTTCATCACTTGTGCGTTAGACTGTTGCGCTTGCTGCAGTCTAAGAAACCTACTGTTGTGTGTGTGTGCCAGATGTCATTTTGGTTACGGTTATAAGAGTATCGTTTTAATCAGAACCAAGTGCAGTTAGCGCGCAAGGAAGTGTGTCATTAAAACTAACAGACGCTACAAAGATTATTAGCAGTACTTGTCATAGCAGTGATGTGGTTTATGATTATTAACTCAGGCACCAAATGCTCTCACAGCGTAATTGAACTCTTGGTATAATTGCATCAAGTCTGAAATGCATAGTTGTTTCAGGACAGAAAATCTTAAAAATTACATCGGCCATAATGGAATCAGTGCAACCAAAGGGAAAATACATTTCTTCCCAATAGAGCGCAGATTGTACAACAGTTTATGTTCTGCGTGACAGTTTTCCAAATGAAGTTGTGAATCAAATATCTTGTGGCCAGCAGAGGAAAATGAAATGAGATCTACTGTAAATATATGAAACATTTTTTATACTTGGAAAATCGTGATTGTAAATCACCACAACAACATCTTTGACTATTTCAATACTTTGGGCTCCCTAATGAAGAGTCATTAGACTTATGACTCATTACGCATGACGCATAATGCACATACAGTTGTAAAATTTCTGTCACCAGGTGATCAAGGAGACAAATATGGACGCCGAGACTCTTATTAAACACATTGAACGAGACATGGAGGCCACTTCCTTACCTTTATCAGTGACCGATGACTGGCTGGAGGATGGAAACGAGACAAGCGGGAATCAGTTCCAACAGCCTGACTGGCAGGTGAGAAAACTATGATACATATACATACTTTGAAAAGTATTTTGGAGAAAGAGATGCATGAAAAATGCAATCAATAAATTGCCTGTGTTCTAACTGATTAGACTTAAAAACAGAAAGCTCAAATATTTAAATTGTGTTTTGAACTTGAATTTGTATTAGTGTTTATGTCTACCTGCTGGATAACGGAGGTAGAAATTTGTATGAACTTAATGTTCATGAATAAACTAAACTCTGCTCACAAAAGAAGTCTATAGGGAAAATACTATAATATTCATTTTACATTTCATATCTTTTATATTTTTTATGCTTATCA
Organism: Scatophagus argus; assembly: GCF_020382885.2. Taxonomy (NCBI): domain Eukaryota; kingdom Metazoa; phylum Chordata; class Actinopteri; family Scatophagidae; genus Scatophagus; species Scatophagus argus. Next base: position 13,134,738 of record NC_058493.1, read on the forward strand.
TTCAGATTTTTATCTGCTGGCCGACTCACACTCCTCTCCTCTGTCAGGTGGCTCTGTGGGCTATAGCCTACTCCCTCATCATCCTGGTGTCCATCACTGGGAACATCACAGTGATCTGGATTATCCTCGCTCACAGGCGCATGAGGACTGTAACCAACTACTTCATCGTCAACCTGGCCTTCTCTGACGTTTCCATGGCGTCATTCAACACTCTTTTTAACTTTGTCTACGCGCTTCACAATGACTGGTACTTTGGTCTGGGCTACTGCCGATTTCAGAACTTCTTCCCCATCACTGCCATGTTTTCATCAATATACTCGATGGCTGCCATCGCGGTGGACAGGTAAGATAGCTCTTTTACAAACTGTGCAGGGACCATATTACGTCTAATTTGAACCCTTTAATGTTTCTCAAAGTAGCTGATGCTCTCATCTAAATTGTCATCAACATGAATAAGTCAGCACCTATAAGGAACAGTTTCAAACCAGCAATCAGACACTAATGGGATGACGGACCCTCATCCCCTGCAGCAACCCATTTGGGAGCTGCAGTATGCAAAGAAAGGAATGGACGACTACTTACTGAAACTGTCAACGCAGCAGCACAGGAACCGAGCCGTGACAGCAAAAAACCCTCTTAACTGTTACATTACTACACCGTATGTGTTTTATAAATGTCAGTTACTTTATGGAATTTAATTATGTTCTATAAATGTAGTTAACATACTGGTTTCGAAATATAAAATATCCTGAAAACCACCTGTCATCCCATGGGTTTTGGTCTTTAAAGGCAGATTCTGACCTACTGCAACATTTTTCATCGGCCAGTTCTTTCGCCGATCATCAACAGAGTTTCAGTCAGGGATTTGTCACTGAACACCCAGTACGGAGGAAATTTCTGCACGAAGGAGATGTGGGTCAACAAGCAGCAGAGATACAGATGTCATTAATGCTTACTGGAGCATGAATGGTCAGCCTGTTCTTAGTCTGAAATTGTGCAACATATGATATACACTTAGTTACAGATAAAGTACAACCCTGCAATAAGTACTGTTGGATTTTTCGGGCTCGGGTTAGACCTAGATTGCAATCTATAGACAGATGTTTCTACTGTTTTGTCTACCCCAGTTTACATACACGAGAGAGAATGAGAATGTAAAATAATTCAGTCCAAAACAACAGCAAAACTTATGTCCTCAAAATGACCGTAGCATAAATTGATTATTGTAAGCTTTATAAAAAACGGATTTATATTTTTGCAGCACTGTTGAATTGAATGGCACAGCTCAGGTACACCCACTAAACTGTTGAAGTGTTGCACACTGCAATGCAGCTTTTTCAGACAGGGTTTCACTGGAGCATTTCATTATTCTCTCCTGTGTGCATGACATACGTGATACGTGGCTCTCTGTGGGGCTCAGGACAGATGTAATGACGCATGAGCCATATGCTAAGATCAGTCCCGGGATAAAATGTGCTTATAACTCAATAATTCCTTCTCAATAGTGCCAATTTGTGGAACCATTTCTTTGCTGTCACAAGCTGCAGCACTACGCAGAAAATAATTTATGACTCAGACAAACTGTGAAACACAAGTTGTATTTATAAAACGCGACAACGTGTGTGATTCACTGCTAACCTTCACTTTACGGCAACAACCGTGCCTGCCTTTAAGAGGTGGGTCTGACGTGACATGTGACTTGTGTCAACAGGTTGAAGACAGAGGTCACTGGACCTGTGAATGAAATGAGAGCTGAGAGTTAAGGTAGATGTAAAAGCAAGAAGAAAACCTGAGAGTTGTTTGCTTTACACAGTGGAGCTGAAAGTGAATGACAACATTGTTTACTCTCACCACAGATTATTTGATGCACTTATTGCATTGGCTATGTTCTTATTTGTGAAATATTTCTTTTTCTTTCTTTTTTTTTCTTGCTTCACTGGGATTAAAACAAGGCCAGAATAAATCACAAGTGAATAAGATTTTAAAAATCACACATTAATACAAATCATCTTATGCAGGATCACACACTTATTATCCATAAAATTACGAAAAAGGTTCACAGCCATTCAAATACACTCATGCTGTCGGTCCTGAATAATTCGAATGAATGATTTATAGGCACAGTTGAACCATTTGACTATAATGGTGACAATAGTAATGAGTGATGTTGATCAGCAAATTAATAGTAGTACACTGCAGAAGAGTCATGATGGATTACTACAGTCACCATGATTAGTGGTATTAACCATTACTTCACCTTTATGAGTATTAATCCACCTTTGTTGACACAACTTCTCCATGTTAAATCACGGTTGCCATCAGCAGCATCATTATATTATATTATATTATATTATATTATATTATATTATATTATATCAGCACACTGAATACAGTTTCTGTCGCACAGACATGTGGGGAGGAATAAAATGGACAGATGTCGTCATGCTGGTTTCTTTATGTATTTGTTAGTTAAACACCAGATTTCTGACTGTGTGAAACACATGGTGTGGACACGGTTTTATCTTCTTTCAGGTACATGGCCATCATCCACCCCCTGAAACCCCGCCTCTCATCCACCTCTACAAAGGTTGTGATTGCCCTGATCTGGATAGTAGCCATCTCGCTGGCTTTCCCTCAGTGTTATTACAGTGTGACCAGATTTTACTACCCCAGAACTGTGTGCATGGTCGACTGGCCTGATGATTATGGGGGAACACATCAGCTAAGGTGAAAGAACAAGATTAATAAAAACCATAAATATAAAGACGATGACATTTACAACAAAGCAGAACATAAATATAAAACAACAGGTTATCAATTTGTTTCAAATCCTTCTGAACAAGAAATGTCTGGCTAACTTGTCTAATCGCAGTCTTGTTGACTTTCATGGAAGATTTCTTTTTTCCAATTATATAAGCTATCTTGTCTTTACTTTAAAATGAAAGTGAGTGGGCATGGTTTAATGTAATGTAAGCTTTGTTGGCAGAGAATATGTTTGTCAAGCCCAGGGACCCTTCAATGTGAGCTCAAAACTTAACAATATTTGAAACCATTAAACAAAGATTTATAAATAACTTGTGCCAGTAAACCATTTCTACGTATGTTTATTCACTGTAAAATGATCATCCTGTGAGCTACCATCGTTACTCTCTCTTTGTCCCTCTGCAGTTATCAGTATGCAGTCATCTTGCTGATCTACTTGCTCCCTCTGCTGGTGATGTTGGTGACCTACAGTTTAGTCGGTCGATCGCTGTGGGGAGGGCACATCCCCGGAGAGGGGACGGACCACTACCACAACCAGATAACAGCCAAGAGAAAGGTCACACACTTCTATTTTTCAACTCTCTCTCTATAAATCTGGGCTTTTATCACAGCTCTCAGATGATCAGGGCTAAATTTGGCTTAATTAAACTGAACTAAGTAATATTTGACTGGAGTTTAAAATGGCGGCTTATTTTCCCACTCTTTGTGGTTCTTTGTCAAAGGTGGTGAAGATGATGGTTGTCGTGGTGGTGACCTTTGCCCTGTGCTGGCTGCCCTACCACATCTACTTCATACTGGGATCATTTAACAGAGAGATTTATAAACAACATTACATTCAGCAGGTTAGCAGCTCCCTTACTGCCTGTTATTCTTTTATATTCTGATTTATTTATTGATTGGGTTTCATGTTTCCCGTCACTGTCAGGTGTATCTGGCCATTTTCTGGTTGGCGATGAGTTCGACCATGTACAACCCCATAATTTACTGCTGTCTTAACCAAAGGTAAAAGACAACTTGGCACCCAGGAATTTCAACAATCTCAAAACTCAAGGCTGACAACCAGTTCTCCCTTCTTTTCGCAGGTTTCGTGCTGGTTTCCGTCACGCTTTCGCCTGGTGTCCCTTCATTAAAGTGTCGGAGGAGGACAAGATGGAACTGCAGCACACACACACCTTCAGAGTCACCATGACGCGCAGCCACCGCAAAGACAGCGCATGCATGCATACCTCCACCAAATTAAACCACAACTTTGACACAAACATGGCCGTCAGCGCCGAGCCGAACACTGAGAGAAATGCTTACATTCAGCTTAAAAAACAGACATCGTCAAAAACAAACAGAACGCACAACACAGATGTGGCGAAGAGGCCGAACGATACAAAATCCTCAGCTGTCAAACTTATGCAGCATACTTACTGACTACTACAGCCAATAAAGACAGATGAGAGGCAACCACAGCTGAGCAAACCACGTAACTTTCATCCATATGGAAAATCTTGAAGAAAACAGTTGTTTGTTAGACTTGGGACCATTAAGATTTTTTTTCTTCTTTTTTTTTTTTTTTTGGAGGGATATATAAATGAATGTGACTGTCAAACTGATGGATGTTTGTTGCCAAAGTGGCCATATGAGCATTTAGAAAACAGTTAGTTAGTAAAGGGCAGAAACCACACTTGTGTACTGGACAACAGGACAATCTTAATCCATTGTTGGTGTTTGCTGTCAGTAGGAAAGTCGGAAGACAAATCCCTCCATCATACATTTCTTTTGCTTAAGCCCCTCCTCCTCCTTCTTCTTCTACATTCCTTCTTCCATTCCTGACTATCTTTTTCTCTGATATTTTGGTGTAACTATAGAGTTTCTGGTTTTTAAAAGCACACAGATGAACAGTCCACTGGCATCAGAACCGAGCCTTAATATTGTTGTTTTTGTGTCTTTGTCCTTCTCTTTCACTCTCCTGGACTTTGCACTTCTTTCTTCTTATTTTAAAATGTTTTGGTTTTTTTTTTACTCATGGGGACATTTACTTCTTGATCTCTTCACTAATCATAATGCTGTGATAATTAAAGTCAATTATTGGGAACTTATTGAAGGAAAACCTCTCCTGTAGTTTGTGCGGAGTTAGCAATTTAATACATAAATTCAGCAATGAGGGCATTTCTTAAATACCACTGTCAACGCTGTTAGAACTGAAATAACTTCATCTGCAGTCGTGCAACTCAAGTATCTCATGCGAGATGATGTGCCAGTTATGGGACACAGAATTACTGATTTGTACCACAGGAGGTAAAATACCCATGACAGTGAAACTGTACGTGGAGCTGTATGGCCAATGTGGACAGAATGAAGTAAGAAAATGCTTACAGAAAGTCCTGTGTGAAAGTGCAACCATCAGCTTTCAGCATTTTCAGTAGCAGTGAGACGACCACCCATCACATGGACTGATTACTGTACCGTGTTCAAAAGAAAATCAGCCTTCAATTTAACTTCTTTAACAGAATTTGCCGGCTCTCCCTCATTGTAAATGAAATTGTCAGCACATATCTGTTACTGCACAGTGCCATTCTTCAACACATAGTGTGCATTCATACAGTATGTTGCTCATATATTGTGATTTCACTGTTTCAGTGATTTCCCTGGTTCATATATGGTAACTGTAAATTTTTCTATGGTCCGTGTACAGTAAAAAAAAAAATTAAAAAAATTTAACGTGCTGCTAGAAGAATCTGATGTGAAATGTAACTTTGTCATCTATGGAGAATACTAATGTAAAATATGCTGTTTAAATGGAAATGTGAATATGGGACTTGTTACACAAGTACATTTGGGTCATGATGCCTGTAAGTGTTAACATTTCAAATGTAGAGAAAAACTTTTCATTTCTTGTGACAATGTTTGATGTCTGAAAGCACACACAGTGACACACGGTGAAACATCTGTATTTGTTGTCTGTAGCAAAGAGCAGGTTAGTTGTTTGTGGCCTAAATAAAAGTTGTTAATATGTTTAATAAATGTGACTGTATATGTATCTATGTGCAGTTTCAGTAGCAAACTGGTGGGGTGGGTTATCATCCAGTGGAAGAAATGCAATGCAGTGCAATAAGCTGTAGAAAATGAGCCTCTGATTGGCTAAATAATTAAACATTCCTGGTGCGTTTTTATTACAGAGGAATAATAGTTTTTTAAAAAAACAATTTTTATTGTAACCAGGTTTTGGATCTTTTAACTATGAATAATAATCACAACTTTCTGTGTGCTGGAAGCCCACCACATGCAACTGTTTTTGTTTTTGTCACAGAGCAGTCAGACATTTGGTGCAGTAAATGTCCTTGGAGCTTGTGCAGACTTTGTGTCTTGCTAAAGGACACTTGAGAAGGTCTGATGCTGACAGACGTGGGGGCTTGAGCTTACTGAACAGTGATCTCTGAACACACTACTGAGCAGCATGAGTGCAAAATCTCTGTTGCCGCCCTCCCTAAAAAAAAAAAAAACAACGAAAAACAACATCAGATTGACACAGGTTTGTCTTTATTTAGTGACTGAGTGATTGACAGCGTTGGACAGATACGGTCAGGGTTTTATGGACAGAAGCAAAGAGATTAAAGTGTCTGGCATGTGCAGCTGGCTTTCTGGGGACGAGTCGGGGTAGTCTAGGACCTGCTGAAGATGCTGACCCTCTTTATCCTGGCAGTTTGGCTTCAGGTTGGGTTTGAGCTAATCTTTCCCCCAAAAGCCACAAAGATGGCAGTAAATGTACTGCAGCATCGCAAAGATCCATCCTTGGACAACTGTCAACTTGATTTTAAAAAACTTTTCTCTTTTAATAGTCTAGATTTAAAAAAAGAAAGGAAGAAAGAAAAAAAACAGAAAAATTCCAGTGAATAAATCCACCCGTCTGTCAATTGGTATCATTAACAGAAATCACCTGATTATTTGATTTTATTAAAGAGGAAAAATAAATATTTGTGACTGCATGAGCTGCTACTTGTGTGAAACGTACAGTAATTCACTAAACACCCACCTGAGCATTTAGGAGCAGATGGAGTACAGTGAGTGAGTGTGGGGATAAGCTGTATTTCTTAAAAGGTTTTATTCCCCATAAAGTTTCAGCCACTTTCAGACACAGTTTGGCCATTGTTGTTCTGCTGGCATCACTGGTAGCACCACATTCGTGTTTTGTGGCTGTTGTTGATTAACAGGTAAGACTCGCTGTGATGATGAGGCTGGCCAGCACTTCTTAAGACAATTAGTACCAACAACAGAATTTCTACTCAAGGAAATTCTAAAATGCAGGCGCTCTTTGAAAATATTTTACAGTAGATGATAAGATTGTTGTCATAAATTAGATCAGATCTGCACATTCAACAAGCACGTGACATGGCTTTCTCTGCAGATAGAGCATGGTAGAAGTCCCTTTGTTGTCACGCTTTTGCCCCTGACATGGTTTAGTAAATCCTGCACGACAGGACAAATACTGTCTGAGGGGACTTGTACAGTGACTTCCTCTGTGTGCTTCGTTATTGCAACAGGAACATTTTTCAGCATCTCTTGATACAAAAATAAAATAAATAGCAACAATATATGTATAACATATTGTACTATGCCTGGGTAAAATATTAAAAACTTTAAAGCAAACACATTCCTTTTTGTCTCATTATGCATTTAAATAACACCTCATATCCCTTTCAAGTCTTGTCGTAAAGACCGTCGGTAGCCGACAGCGCAAACACTTTGGTTACTTTGTGTTGAAACAGTGTTTTAATGTGCCTGCATCTACTGAACATGTTGCAAGATTAAAACGTTTTTTTTTTCTTTAACGTTTTTGGAAATTGCCTTGCAACTGTTATACTTGATATATTGTAACAGACAGCGTTTATGAGAGGAATCCTCCAGGCGGCAATGATAAACAGTTAAAAGGAGCATTCAGGAAGTGTGAGGACTCTTTTCTTCCCTGCACATTTTTACAGGAGTTGATTGTGCATGTTTTATCTCTAGGACAAGTTTAACCTCAGAAATCACAGAACTGCAAAACCCTTAAGAGTCTGGGTACTGTTACAATGGATAATCAAATATAATCTAACTACAGCATAGAGTCTGACTGTGCTAGATAACACAGCAGAGAAAGCTGTCTCCACTCTCTCTCTCTTTCTCGCAGTCATGTAGACGGGCTAAAGCAGCTACTGGACATATTGACTGGACTGATTTGATTCGGGAGGAAAGGCGACAAGGGGAGAGAACAGAGGGGAGGAGAGGCGGGTGATCTAGAGAAGTGGGGAGGTAATAGCGAGGCAGAAGAGATTTTATTTGCTGTTCAGCTCCTGTCTCAGGCGGCAGCCCACAGCCGTGATCAGCGCCGCTCCTTTCCCACTGCCGTCCTCGGACAGCAGGAAGTTGACATTACACTGAGGAGCCAGTTCGTTTACTGTCTGGTGCATGATCCTGGAGAAACTAGACACAGACAAGACACATCATGTTACAGCATGAAGTGACAAACACTGGACACAAACAACAGAAAAGATTTTGGATTTGTCATTAAAGTTAAACAATGATGTGTATATGGAGGTACCACAACGTCAAAACAATATTTTGGTCATGCTAGCTTAGCATGAATGATATAGCTGGTGCTGTTAGAAGGACAGAACGAATTTGTCGAAGACGTGTTAAAAATAACATAACAAAAGAAAAAAGTGAGTGTCTATCCTATACTGTGCAACTGACCACACATCCTGTATTTAATTGGTCCCTAAATGAAGCATGATTCAACATGGTCTCTATGCAATAATGCATGAGACAAGTACTTGTTTGGCTCAGTGTTAACATTATGAATATTTTACTTTATTCGTTAATAGGTTAATTGACATGACAGTAATTTGTGTGGTGTAGTGTTGATCAGAAAAGTGCACATGATCAGCAGCTCAGAACAAAAGTGCGTTTAGCTTTAGCTATCTTGTCAGTGTAAATGCAAACGAGGTAGCTTGGTTGTTGACGTATAATGATGACCTGTAGCACATTTCAGGCTTGTAATCCACAACTGGTCGAGCCTGCTTTTGTGTATTTTCACTTGCCTTGTGCATAGTTATTTCCACTTCAGCATTTACATTAAACAAAGACAGTTGACATGGGATGACGCTAAATGTGTCATTAGCTGTATTTGAACATAAAAACATGTCCTTTAAAGCGGTCACTTAACCTTGACAGAATATCCTGCTCACCACAAGTTACGTGGACAGTGACCAGTTTTGTATTGTCCGTAACTGATGAGTTCAACTCACTGTGGATGCAGTTTGTAAAGTGTCCCGTCCACCCCTACAGTGACGTTCAGATGGTCCAGTCCTCGGTTCTCTCTGATCTTATCGACCACGGCCGCCATTCCTGCCCCACACAGCTGAGCTGCACGTCGTGACACTGCCCCGCATACCTGTGGGACAATAAAAACCATTATCATTATTACAACACTCAACACACTGTGGTGCCACAGTTGGCTGAGCCAGAAAATGTATCACTCCACAAACACTGAAAATAAATATAAACTAACTTTTGTATAGTCACATAGGCTCGCATCTTTCACAAGACAAGAGTGATAACAACACATTGTGAGGCTCAGACTCTTTCATAGTGTCCACTAACTGTATTGTATTATACAGAGGTCTTTCTGCTTTTTAGCCTACCCTCACTGATTTAAATGGAATGGACAGAATAATAGAAACACCTTTCTTTATCAGCTTACACTGCTGACCTCTCTGAAGCACTTTCAACAAAAACAGAAAATTATAATCTTCATTAAAGTGGGATTTATTGCAGGACTGTTTAATGCAGGACAGTTTCTATTTTGGCTAGATGAACTGAATCAACTGGCAGCTGAGTGTATAATCACTCCCAACACCATCTGAGGTGCAAAAAGAGTCAAGACTGCCCTGGATGGATGGATTATCAGAGGCTGAGGTGCTTGTGGGCTAGTGTTTTGATTGATTTGTAAGAATATTTCAGTATAAGGCTTTGTTATGTGCACACATATGTATCTCACTATACCTTACCTCTTTGACTATGATACTGTCATCACAGGTGCTGTCCAACCCTAAGTGCTGCAGGATAGCTCTCACCTGCAGCAAAGCCAGCCTGTCACTGGAGAAAGACACAGACATAAAGACTGAACCATTAGCAGAAGGGAAATTAAGTCCAGATCAAAAATCCAAGCACAGCTTTAAGAAGTAAGAACATCAGTAGCAGTGAAACAAGCCATGATAATTTATTTTTTTTACCTCTCTATCTGTGAGAGGAACTTAGTTTCAAAGATGCCTCTGGTCTTCAGTGTTTCAGAAATCTGCCCTCTGAACAGGAATCCTCTCTTGGTCATATCTATCAGGATGTTCCGCACAATTTCCCCAAGATACATGCCGCTGCACATTTTCTCATATCTGTAATACACATACAAGCACATACATACAGACATACATGTAAATGGTCATATACACGTGTCTGCACGTATTGGAAATCATTCATAATGATATGAGTCTCGGAAATTAAGGGTTAATACACTAACAGGTGTTTCTGACTTGAAAAAGGTGAACTTAAAATGTGTGTGTGTGAATGGGGTTTTAACCTTTGTTTGCCTGGATTGAGAGAGAAGTCATCCACTAAGCGGTCGTACTCTGTCCTCATGTCGTCAAGGCACCCGTTGTCTCCAAAAGCTCCCCACTCCATGTTGACACACATCTGTCCCTCATCTCCGTCTATCATCTCAATGTTCTTCATCTCCTCCATGTAACATGCGTTACTGCCTGTACCTACAATCAGACAGGCACATTAGATGGACAGAGAACAGAAAACAGTATATCCATCAAAAGGAGGGGAAACTAAAGGGGAAACTAACCTGCAATAAGGCCAATCTCACAGGTGGGTTCTTCATAGGCACAGGTCATCATGGTTCCCACAGTATCATTCACTATGGCCACTACATCCAGGTCAAATTCCTAAAGAGGAAACATATAACATGATGCAACATCACAGAATACAAGTATGCCCATAGTGCCATGTTTAACTGAATGATGCTGCTCCTCATATCCTACCTCTCTCCTTTTTATGGCCTCTCTCAGCAGTCCCACCACATCTTCTCCCTCACAGTCTGTCGCCTTGAAGCCCTTGGTCCATGTCACCAGGATGCCCTGCACACACACATAACAGACAGCTGACTTAATTTAAATAGAATGCAAGTATTTCATTGTCTGTTAAAAGCTAAGAAAGTTCTGCTCCTGCATTCAAGAAACACAGTATTGTCAAACTAAAAACAAAACTGACCAAAAATCAACATTTTGGAAACATTTAGATTATTTTTCTTTTGGCACTGGTGATATGGGTGCTCAGTAGAGTACCCAGTACAATATATCAGAAAGGGAAGATTTGTCCACTCACAGCGTCCAGGCTGGTCTGTCGGCAGGGGAACGAGAAGGTGAATCCCAGAGGAAGACGAGTATTCTTCATCCCCATGTAGTCCAAGAAGTCGCTGATACACTGCACAATGTGATCAAACAACTGGAGGAAGAAATTTATGACAATATGTTAAAACACAGTGCATATATCACAAACACTTCCTTACGCTTACATTACTTACATTACATTACACCCTTACATTAGATTTATTACTGTACCATATTAGTGTTCTATCTGGCAGTATTAACAAATTAATTCTATTATAAAATATAAAAAATGCTATCCCTCAGGGCTTTAAAAAGGCACACAACAGACTCACATTGGCTTTCAAAGAACACCTTAAATGTCATATCACTGTGGATGCAGCGGATTTACATATTTTCGAGGTTTAGTTATACAGAACTGCTATATAATTCAACTGGTTTGCAGGCAGAACAGACCAGTGAAAGAGAAAGGTGGAATTTAGTGGATCCCTGTTAAATCTGCATGACACTTGACTGGAAATTTCCAGCAATGGTTTGGAGGAGTAGTTATAACACAAATACGGAGCTGAACGACAAATGTAACAACAGTCCTTTAATATTGAGCAGAAACGAGAAAAATGCTGCTACACTGCTCGTCAGACTTTGCCCTGGATGGCTGATGGAAAGCATGCCACTGATTGAGGTGAGGCCATAGAGTCATTAGTGGTGTTTTTCTTCCCTTTTTCTTTTCTTAATACAGTATTGGGCAGAAATACACTGGGAACTGTGCAGTATCACAGAGAACACATACTAACGTCTAGTAGTTTTAGGTTGTCCCATAACAAAGTGGGCACAGTCTTAAGAAGAGGTTTGGTTCTAAAAAATAAGTGAAAACGTGAAATAACAATATAATAGAGCCACTTCTGTAAAACACTGACAGAATGAAGAGGCCAGAGGTGACAGACGGGATTAACTTCCTCCAATGCACGAGAGTTAAGTTCCACTCGTTGTTTTAAAGCAAGCAAGCAACCTCTCTGTCCACCTCTAACCTATCGAGCTCCTTTCCTGCTTCTGTCTTCTTACCTGTGAACCAACAGTCAACACACCTCGACCTCCAATAATCTTCACAGCACCAAGATAGCAGAGGTTGAGGTCAGAGTTTTTCACTCTCACTTCTGACTTCCATCTGAATGCGTTGTTTGCATCACGTCAGTGGGTGTATTACAGATTACTGAGTCAAATGACTGATGGATCTCACCTCCTCTCCTGTGCCCTGCATCACTTCCAGAGGAATAGCGTAGATTTTGTTGTGCATCTCCACTGTTCTTCTCTTGCCAGAACGAATCTTGACCAACAGAACTCTGAAGTTAGTTCCTCCTAAATCCAAAGCCAGGAAGTCACCATTCTCTGGATAACAAGACAGACAGAGAGACAGACAAATGAATAAATAAAACAATCACCATGTTGCGCGCACACACACACACACACACTTTAAATACATATATTTCTTAAATACATGTATGTGTGTCACCTGTGCCATCAGGAGTGCTTCGTACAAAGGTTGGCAGCATTTTGACAGTAGCAGAGTCCTGAGTGCTCTTTGAAAGGCCATTTTCTATCTCTGTCCTCATTCGCTTCTTTACCTGGAGAAATTTAGATTATATTAGACAGTGAAGTAACACACTGTGAAAGATACACACACATTCAAAACACACTATAGTATCTCACTTCTAGCAGCTGTTCGGTCGTCAGACGAAATTCGGACAGTATTTGGGCAATCTGTCGTGAGTGTTCGGCGAGTCTGTAGGCCACAGCTGTCACCATGGCTGCTCCTTTTCCACTGCCGCTCTCTGATAGGAGGAAGCGAACGTCAGTGTCCGGAACCAAACGCCGGACTGCTTTATGAAGGCGACGGGCATATCTGAAATAGATAAAAGAGTTTCATTAAGAATGGTGGTCTTCTCTGGACAGTGTGTACTGATGAGGGATAAAATGCACAACATAAGGCTCCTTCCAAACACCTGACCACAGCAAAGTTAATGAAGCAAAGTAAAGTGCTGAGTGAGCATGGTAAATCAACACAAACACACATATTTTAATCTCATCGTCACTCACTGTGGGTGCATCTTGTACAGAGATCCATCGATGCCTACAGTGGTTCGTAGTCGTGCCACACCCTTGTTCTCCTTTAGCCTCAGTAGGATGCCTGCCAGCACTGCAGCTATCAGGTTGGCGGAGCGGAAAGACACAATGGTGCAAACCTGAAGGAGGAGGGCAACAGAGACACTTGACAAAGTGCAGAATAAAATAAAGAAAGCATTTTTCATTTTATGAAAACTCTTTTTATACACTTCAATAGAAACTACTTTCAATTGTGTTGGAAAGAAACCTATATTACCTCAGTAATTCTGATTCTTGTCTTATGTTTTACATTAAATACTTGAAAATACTTTGCTTCCCTATTAACTGGCCTCTTTGAAGAGAGATTTCAGTAACAATTACACACATGCTGGACAGCAATGCAGTCGTCGGCTGAAGGCTCCACACCAAGTCTGATTAAAATTTCCCTGGCCTTGGATAACCCCTCCTTACTCCTAAACAAGAAAGACAGAGACAGAGAAGCTATGATGGACCAGAGACATTTACGATTTCAAGTTTCAATGATTTACTTTCCACTCCATTACGACAACACATGGAAGTTTAAAAGCAGTGAGACTTACTTCTCTATGGCTGAGATGTGTTTGGTCTCAAACTTGCCCTTAGTGAGCAGCTCAGGGGTGATCCTTCCCTCAAACAGCAGGCCCTCTCTGGCCATCTTTACCAGGATGAGACGAACCAGTTCCCCCATGTACATACCACTGACCATCTTCTCAAATCTATGTCACAGTGAAAAACAAATAGGGGAAGTGGGTAAAACAAACACGCAGAAACCGGATGTTAAATATCCTGAGCTTTGCGTAAATATCACTCGACCATTCTTTGTTCAACCAACTGCTGTTCACTAATAGTTAAAGATGCCACAAGTTGAGCTTTTAGCAGCTGAAGCCTTATTACCTGTTAATGTGCCGATTCAGGTGTGCTCGCCTTAGAGGTTATAGGAATGTCAGGTTTTTAGAAAAACCTTCAGTGTGGTGCAACAAGGGCAGAGAGCCAACGAACAGCTCTGGCTTTTCTTTTCATATTAACAGAGCACACTGCTGTCATTTAAGTTTTTGAAAACTACTTAAAAATAATTAACTTGACAGATTTTTTGTTTTAAAACAAATGAATGCAATTTGCTAAATTATGATAATCTTGCTCTCTGCCCAGATGAATAAGCAACAGCTGGTGGTGTAACGGACAGATAATCATCAGCTGATTCTGACACAAAGTAGCTCATCTGGATAATGTGAGAGGTGTATTGGGCTGTAATACGTTTGGTTTGACATACAGCTGTTTTCCTGGGTTGATGGAGCCTCGGTCTATCTCTCTGTCAAATTCTGTCCTGATGTCTTCCAGCCTGCCGTCGTCTCCGAAGGCCCCCCACTCGGTGTTCACACACATCCTGCCTTCGTCTCCCTCCACCAGGTCGATGTTACGCAGCTCCTCCATGTAGCAGGCGTTGGTGCCAGTGCCTAAGCACAGAGAAACACATGTCCTCTCACAGTTTCATCTCATTTCTGTTTGACTCATTAAAATTGAAACAAGTAACCTGTTCCCTGTCCTTGATGAACAGACGTTGGAGTTTTAATTCTTACATAGTTTATTTCATATTAGTGTTCTTATTTTAACAATGACAAATACACTCTTGAATCTCTGTGGTTCCTCGACTACTCAAATGGAAATTGTTACAGTACCGATGATGATGCCGACTTCACAGCGTTGGTCATCGAAACCACAGGTCATCATCGTTCCCACAGTATCATTCACTACTGCCATGATGTCAGCGTCATAGTCCTGAAACCAATCAAAGCACAGACATAAGGTTTTTTTGTCCTTTTTCTTTTACAGCTATAGTTTGCTGTCACCTGTGCAGTTTTGCATCCCACTTCCAATTAAACCAGATGCACTAGGAAAAACATGTTTGATTGCTTCAGACCACAGGAATGAAGTGTGGCATCAAATGAGCGAAAATGGGGCAGAAGGTGAGACTCACTCCTCGTTTCTTAATAGCTTTGTTGAGCAGCTTGACAACGTCCATTCCCTCCACTCCACTGGCCTTGAACCTCTTTGTCCATGTCATCAGAAAGCCCTGCAGAAAAACAAAGAGAGAGGGAGCTGAAACAATGCAGATATGATGCTGGATGGAGTTTCTGTTACAACTCATAATGGAGTGTGTGGTAATCTTGAGACATTTGAATAATTTTTTTTTAACAAAAGTAGAAAATGTCATGCGACACAAAGAAGTCTAGTATACTGCAAATAGTCCAGTCAAGAAAGATACTGCCCAGCCTTGGATGAGAACTTAATCAGTGAGTTGATTTTTAATTTTGCTTTACCTCATCTAGTTTGTTCTGCTGGCAGGGAAAGGAGAAGGTAAAACCAACTGGAAGTTTCTTGTCTTTGATGCTGTGTTTTTCCATGAAGTCACCAAGACACTCTGCCACATGGTCGAACAGCTGGAACAGATGTGGAAGGAGGAAGAGGTTGTCTCAGGTTGAGTTGAAAACACACTCTGTGTGTGTGTGTGTGTGTTGGTGTGTGTTTCAGTATAAACCTACTCTTGTTCCACTGCCATGTATGATGTCTTCTGGTGTGTCATAGATCTGACTCTCCATCTGAACAGTTTGTTTCTTCTCATGGCTCACTCTGACGCGGAGGATCCTGAAGTTACTGCCACCCAAATCCAACGCAATGAAGTCTCCCTTCTCTGTTGAGACAAGAAAAGTAGGATGACGGGCTGAGGAAAGGGCAGGGGAATGCCCATTTCCAGTGGGATACTTTGACATTTTGATCTCTATTAGATGGGTGTTTCTTTCATTAACTAATTTTAGCAAGAGTTTTTTTTTTTCATAACAAAAATGAACACACATTGAACAACACAGTATCGGACTGGGACATTACTCAACAGGAAGACACGCATTATCAGTATATCTTTCTTCTGTTAGCTGAGCAAACAGAGCTTTGACTATTACTCTACAGTGAATTTAAGAGGTAGTGTAGCTTCTATTCTTTTTGGTCCGACATCAGTGCCTGAACTCACTGTTGCTCTACTGCACGAATGGGCAAAGATTCCCACAGAAACACTCCAACATGTTGTGGAAAGCTTTCCCAGAAGAGCTTTTATAGCTGCAGAGCAGTCTGTGTATTTAGAATGAAGTGTCATTAAAGTCCCTGTTGGTGTACTGGTCAGTTGACCCAATACTTTTGTCTATGTAGTGTATCTCTGTGTGTGTATGCTGGTAGGTACACTGAAGGTTTGCTTAAGTATTTTCTGCAAGATAAACTTTCTGGTTAATGATTGCCCGGTCGAACCAGGTGCATTACAGTGGCCATATCACCTGATCGGGAGCTTATCAGAAATGAAAATGAGTAAATTAAACAGCAAACAGAAAGGAAAAAAAATCAGCAAACCTAAAGGTGTAGCAACACCATTTTATTCAAACCGACACTGTTGTTCAAACCTTAAAACACTGTGGGATACTCATTATGTCTTAATCATTGTAAGCAGTTATTTTTTTGTGTACAGACAGTGTGCTGTGTTGTGAAGCTCTGATTAAGATTAAGAGTATTCTTAATGTTAAATCCCATGAAACTATGGCAGATGTTTAGTCCATGGTCACTTTTGGTTTTACCTTTGTCTCTGAAGGAGCATAATTGATTTCAAGCTTTCTTTGCTTATCATAACTCTTTAGTAATAGAGCTCAGAAGGTGTATTGACCTTTGATAAGAAGTGATAAACCAGATTGTGCCCTCTAACCCACTGCACATAAAGTCTGTTTTCTTTCAGCTCCAAATACTTAGTGAGCCACCTGTCACCCTTCATGTCACATCTATGAAGAACTAACAACATATCCTACTGATCAGAAAATTCTTGGTGTTCCTGCAGTAGGCTCAGAGTTTAGTGCTTAGCGTAGCACTACTTCACAGCCAGTATATAGATGTGTTTCTGAGACATCAGTGATGATTTGTTTTTTCTAATGACATTAGAGCCATTTTTACCTTCACCCAGTAATGTAATTTCATGTTATTTTGATCTTGTGCTGCAACTTTTTGCGCGGATTGGAATGCAAGGTCAGGTCATCGGTGCAGACTGACCGATAATCTATCTGAAAGGAATGTAAATACAGCAGACAAAACCACTAAAAAATAAGTAATTCAGCATTTCATAAAATATTTCTAATAAGTTTCTGTGGCTCAGTGGAAAGACAGATAACTGAGCCATGCAATAACAAGATAAATTTTCCAGTGTTTCCAGTGCTGCTCAGTGTTATCTGCACACATATAATAAAACATATTGCAGTAGCTCACGGCAAGAAGATGGCAAAAGAACACATGTGAATTGCTGCTGTCAATAACCACACAGAATAATCATCTTAATTCAACCTAATTTTTAATTAATAATTTTATAAATTTTTAATTTTGTTAAATTAGTTGTAACTTTAGGATTCTGACTGTGATTGTCACTATCTCTTACAATGACAGCAGGATTAGTGGTAATCTCTGGTGTGTATGCGTGTGTCTGTAGGTAAGGCTCTCACGTTGTAGACTAAAGTAGATTTAAGATTTATTTTGTGCCAAGATGTGTTCCCAGGTGAGGGGAGCAAGAGAGAGAAAGAGAGAGAGAGAGAGAGACAGAGAGAGGGCTCGGCTTCTATTAATATTCGACTGACGATAGCAACAAAATTTGTCTCTCAATTGTAATGTATGGACACCTTCCTCCCCAAGTACAGCAAGTACAGGATATGGGCATTCTGATTCACATTCATGTGAGTTATGAGTACAGAACACCTGCAGTAAATTAGGATTAGACAGTGGCAGACAATGACATAATGACAGGGAAAGAGAGAGAGAGAGAGAGAGAGAGGATGATAATATTTAAGTGCAGAATAAACTCTGTGATAGGAAGAGGAAATGTTTGCCTTCTGAGTTTGGATTAGCTTGGGCTCTGGGATGAAAGGTACTATATTGTACTTTTTGTCACTGATTTCCTTCAAGACAAATATTTCTTGTAGTGGAGTGTTTTCACAGCATGGTATTAGTACATTTACTCAAGTAAAAGATCTTTATACTTCTTCCTTCACTGGTTTATTATTATGAAAAAGGCTTCTCCAAATTTGGGTCAGAGTCCAAACACTCTACTCCATAAGGTTTTCTTTTTGGTGAGAATACCAATTTTCAAAGCTGACTGTGCAGCCTGACCTTTGATGATACTCATTCATACAAACTGATTTTGATGCTATGATTTCATCAAAGAAAGTACAGCACTTGTAATCACGGTTACAGTACGGATTAGAGGTGCTAACCTGAGCCATCTGGGATTGACCGCACAAACGTTGGCAGCATCTTCAGTGCGGCCGTTGGGTTAGTGTCCCGACCCAGTCCTTTGGCCAGCTCCCTTCGAAATTGCTGCATGATGTCCAGTAACGTCTCATCAGAGAAACGCATGGAGTACAAGTACTTGTCAATCTGAAAACAAACAAATATTAGGTGTTAATATCCTTAATCTTAACCATTAAGCATCAGTCTGTAACCAGGACAATACATTAACATGCACACACACACACACACACACACACCACTATCCTCTGACACCAGCTAATTCACTCTCAGTTTAGAGCGACAGAAAAGTTTTTATCTTGCTTTACTTTTACTTTAACTCACCACATGATATTGTGGTCACACTGTACACTCTAATATCCAGTATCTAATATATAGTAACTAATAAAAAACATCATCAGTGTGAGCCACAAATACCAGGAAGTAGAGGACGCTCTTCCTATGCGGTTATCAAGACAGTTATGCACAGAAGGGTGTTCCCTGTGACTTTATTATGGGTACGTATTATGGGACAGTGTCAGTCTCTGACAATAAACTGACTGTCATATGTGTACCAGTAGTATCAGACCCACAGATAAAGCACGGCAAGGTGTGCCTTAAAGCTCAGCACATTTGAACATATCGTATATGCCCCCCCCCCCCCCCGTGTAACGGATGTGAAACAATCCTGGTGAAATCCACTGTTGTCACAATCTGTGATGACATGTGACTCACCAAGAACCCACTATTACAAATCGTAAGTCTGGCTAAATTTCATGTTGGTGGCGGTGGGAAGTACCCAAGTACATTTACATAAGTGCTGCGTTTAAGAAGTTTAACACTTTATACTTCTACTGTACTAAAACTCAGGTGGAAATATAGTTTTTGCTGCACTACAGCTTTATTTACTCATTAGTTTTTTCATTCAAAACATACAAAGAGCTTATATAATATGATGCTTTGTTATAATTGAAACTGCCCAACAGTATTTACATGCACAATACAATTAGTTGATTGAAGGCATACTATGCAGGATTTGTCAGCTGCTGTTTCTAAACACACCAATAAGCAATTCTGGAGAAAGATGGTTTCTTTATTTAATCTTTTTTAAAATGAACTGACACCCAGAAACATGCTAAACACAACAAAATTCTGAGAAGAAAAAGCAGACAGAAGAGTCTCTGCATATATAAACGCCTCAACACACGCCTATTCTGTCTTAAGCAATGACTGAGAGGGTATATATTTGCTATACGTTGTTTTTCCCCAATATGGTATATCTTTAATCAATCAGCTGATTTATAGAAAAGGTTGGCAGTCGTGGATCAGCGGTTAGGGTGTCGGACCTGTAACCGGTGGATCGCTGGTTCGATTCCCCGTCCCGGTGTCCATGGCTGAGGTACCCTTGAGCAAGGTACCTAACCCCCACTGCTCCCCGGGCGCTGCACGCGGTCGCCCACTGCCCCGGGTTTGCTGTGTGTGTGTGCACGTCACTTGGGTGGGTTAAATGCAGAGAACAAATTTCGTTGGAGTGAGTTCCCTCCAATGACAAGATATGTCACTTTCCTTTCCTTTCCTTTCATATTCTTGATAATCGTCACTTTTCAAACAAAAATATTTCATCCTCTCCAACCTCACAAATATATGACTAAGAGTAATATAGTTATAGTATTCACGTTGACATCTATGTGATAACTAACTTGTATTGCTCATTGTAACAGGCGTCATATCCGAATGCTGTAACTTCCTGCTTCAGGAGTCACACATTAAATGTATTTCCAGCTCTGCTCTTTGGTAACTGGCTCAGGACAATGCAAGTTTGGGTGTGGGCGTACTTACAGGAACAAATTTACATCTGCTGCCCACAGAAACAGATTTTATAGTGACGAAAATATGTGCCTTGACACTAAAGAAATCTAGTATTTTTAATATATTTAGAAGAAATTTGTCCATGACACCACATTTTGGATTTTATTGATAGATAGTATGCACACACTGAAATAAAAATAAACTAAGCAAAAATTTAAAAAAAGTTAAGACAACAAAACACAAACAGGTTTTGATATGACTCGCACATGCTGTTGGTAGTAAAGAGTGTGACAGAACTTTTGTTGTCAGTTTGGCTTTCATCATGTTTAACCATGCAGAGTAGTATAAACAAGTCAACACGGACGGAGACTCAACCACAACAGTGCTGTCCAACTCCTCTGTAGGTGTCACATTCCCTGTATTCTGTCTAAATGTGGAGTCTGCCTCTGGGATAAAAACTCATTAGCACATGCTTGTGTCATACAGGAGCCCACGGCGGAGTAAATGTACCCTCTCACTTTCGTAAACTCTGAGATGCATTTTACCCTGAAGCCCAGCAGATTGAAGAGACTCCTTTGCGGTTAACAGCGCCTAACCACAATGATCCTCCGCCTTTAGCGTCTGTTATTTCTGATCTGCTATAAACACACAAACAAACAAACCACATGTCTCTACACACAAATAACGCACCCTCTACATGTCACAAACCACTCAAGGAGACAAGTATGTGTGTTCAAACACACATACAAAATAAATTTGTTTCATATAATCCACAGGTGTGCATATTAAATAGCATCACCAACATATTCTTCAAACTGTGATCGATTTGTTGGCATGTCGGGACAAAAGATTTATAAGCAGAGTATTTCATGCTGTCTACTCTGAGTGGTGCACTACAGTTAAACCAGATTACATTCAATTTTATGTGCACCTGGTTATGTTTGTGTGATATATGTTACACATTTGTAGACCTTTGAGACGTACTTACTGCACTATCATAATGAACTCTGAACTGAACAGCCTTGAGTATTTGAAAGTTAACTTGATACTTTGCGACATCTTTTTGATTTGTCCTCCAATATAATATGAATTTGTGTATGTGTTTTTTGCATTTGGTCTGTTTGATCCAGCTGTTCAACCTGGGGAAATGAAAGCTGAGTTGTGAAACACATTCTGCAATAAATATCTGCAGTTTCCGCCAATAATGTAGAGTGTAGATTTGAATTTAATGCCTGTATAAGGAGTAGAACTCCAGAGGGGATGAGGAAGCCCTGACTTTTCTCACAAACTCTGCATGGTCCTGTACTCACATATCCACACTTCTGTTTAACCAACACCTTGTTCAAGTTACATTTATCATTATGTTTGTGAGACAGTGGAACAAATGCATCCCTGTAATGTCAAATTGTTGTTGGTGCTGCTGATTCAATTGAGAATCAATACTCAGTCTGCAGCTCTCTGGAGTTTGTAGCTCATTGTTTTAGCCCACTGGTCATTGGGATTGAGTCCATCTAGTTCTCTCCGATCCCTGTGCTCTGAATAACACCAGTGTTTGAGAAGATGGCAAACACTGAGGCCTTCCTGCACAAACCCTAAATTAATCTTAATTCAGGAAAATGATCATTTTCTTTACCCCAAGGGACAAGGGACAAACCTTGACTGTCAAGTAGTACCTCAACATTATATGAATAATCACTGAAATAGTAAATTGCACTTTTTTAGTAATGAAACTTGGATTTGCCAGTTTGAACAGGCATAAAGGTTTGCTAGTCCAGACTGTGGGCATCATTCCCATCATTACCTTCCATCCAAGATGATGTTAATGAGGCTTAAATCGGGGCTTGGAAGAGAAGTTGTAAAAACATTTTTGTGGCTCCAGAGCCTCCAACAATATTTGAATCAGAGTGGACTGGAGCTGAAGTTTGAGGATTTTTTTTAAAAAAGGAAGCTCCTCACCAATGCTTGAGGCTGACAACTCAAGGCTACATTAGCAGGTTTTGAGAGAGAAGACTAAGTGGACTGAAAAAAGACTGTAAACAGTTTCTGGAAGTTTTTCCTTGGAACTGTTGCCAAGCGTTTGCTCATGGGGGTTTTGTTGGGTATCTAAAAATCAAATTAAAGAGTTTGGTCTTGATCTGCTCTAACTGGAAAGTGTCATGAGACAACTGTTGTTGTGTTTCGGTGTTATATAAATAAATTGAACTGAATTGGTTTTGCTACTTTGATCTGGATACTTTATTTTAAACTGCCCATTGTGAGTATGACAGCATGAAAGGAGTGCAATACTATAAAGTGGACTACTCTTTTATGTAATGGTAGCCAATTGTTCGTTGACACATTAGCCATGAAATGTATTAAACTGTTACAGCATATCAAGACTGATGATTGAGAGTCTACTTTGTACTGTGTGGTCTCAAAATACATACGTAAAATGTATCCTTCTGAAATAAAAGTTTTACTGCTGCCACTCCCTGCTACTCACTGATCTTCATGGTTATATTCCTCCTGTCACCACCTTTTACCACCAACTGTGTGGTCATATACAATGCAACTGTACAACCATACGTGTTGGTTTTACTAAGACATGAGCAAGGTGGCAGTTTATATGCATTACATGAGCACTCAGCGAGCTAAACTGGATTGTTATTTAAATGTACTGCTTTGAATAAGAATGGGTTCCTAATCAGCTAACTGAATAGCCCACTTAAATAACAATGAGCTCCAAGCTGACCAGGGTGGCTCTGGCTTACAAAGGGCGAGGCCTAAAAACAGGTATTGTCCACATATCTCCACATCAAAAGAGAAATCCACTGAGTCACTGAGAATGAATATGAGTTTCTGCTGCAGGAAAGAAATTAGCGTCATTATACTGTGACTCAGCACTCTGCAGCTAGAAATCATAACTAAGCACTTTATTTACAGTAGGGCATCATCTGATCTTGCATAGCTCGGGTAAATCCTCACTTCTTTTTTTCTTGAATTTCCCTTGAGATCAATAAAGTATCTATCTATCTATCTATCTATCTATCTATCTATCTATCTATCTATCTATCCATCCATCCATCCATCCATCCATCCATCCTGTGCACAGTGACTATGGGTAATCCCTATAATTCAAATGAAACTTTTTCAGTCTAGTCATCTGGCTTTATGACAAAAAGTAGTTTTATACCTCTTTTAAATTAGAGTTCTCAGTTTTTCCACTAATGTTGTGTAAAGAGACATTCCCTGGTGAGGTGACATGAGGCCTTTGTGGTCTGTACGTCTATAAAGGCTGTGTTTTCCCCTCGACACACCTCTGACACACAGCCTGCAGCTTGGCTTAAGTTACAGGAACAGATTTCACACCCACTCTCTCTCTCTCTCTCTCTCTCTCTCTCTCTCTCTCTCTCTCTCTCTCTGCCCCTCCTTCCCTCCCTTTCTCTTCCCCTTTACTCATTCTCCCTGTCCTTTCTGTTTGCAATCCTCATTTCAACAAAGCCTCGCACTCCTCCTCACTGACAGGTGATTCAGGAAGCACTGAAACCTGACTCCACTGTGTATGTGTGATGTTGTGCACACAAAGCCCTGTCATATGGAAAAATACTGTCCTCTACAGTGCCCTCTCCTGAAACTTCCCATCGTCTACACACACACACACACACACACACACATACTGAAACACTGCTTGGATGCCCACTAACAGCCCACAATGTATCAAAGAGTGCAGTCAAGGACACTACAGTGGACTGAGTGGATACGCATTCAGCCGACTGAGCCTCTTTGACAACTGTAGAGACTCACACTTGTTCTGAAAACACACACGAGATCTTTGCAAATTTTCATTTACAGCTGCTTAAATCCTGAGCTGCACGTTTCACTGGTGGAGAAGTTGTTGGTGGGACGTGGACACACCTTTTCAAAGGCTACACAATGATTACACACCTGGCACAGTGTGTGAGTGGGTGCATTTGTGTTTAAGCCTTCCCCTCCTGTCACCTATGGTCACATGGCCAAAGCTGGCCTATTTTAGGGAGGCACGGAGAGGAAGAGAGCAGGAGTAAAGAAGCAGCAAGGTGTGTTGGATTACGTCCGATCCTGGCTGCTGATAAATATCTTTTACCTAAGCAGACTCCTATCTGACTTTGGCACACCTGGGAATGGCAGCTTTGTGTATTGTCAATCGTATGAATACAGATTTCATTATTTTACTGGCCTGAGACAGCAACTTCAGTCAGAGGGGGAAATGGAGGAAATGTGTGTGACAGCTTTTCTCATTTATACAGAAAAAAGATCAGCGTAAAATGCAGAATGCACAATCAGTGATGGCATGCGACATCATAAGGGAGCGACCTTAAAGGGGCCCTGCTTTACATTTGAATCATAAAACACATGTTAAGACATGGCAATAAACAAACAGATCTGAAATAGGTTCAACTTCCTGTGACTCAGTTTTAGCTCACAGGGCCACATTCGTTTAAAGGATGCCATTTGTTCCCTGGAAATATTACACATTCAAAGTGCTGGGAACTGTTATGTCTGTCTGAGTGACTGGGAAAGCTCAGGTCCTTACACACACACACACACACACACACACACACAGGGCAACAATAACTGGTTCAGCGAGTGTAACACCAGAAGTGAAGGCTCCGCTGAGAAGTTATGAAAGACACACATTCATGGCGTTCACCGCATGCATGCCACTCTTCACCTCTCTACTCTTAGTTGATTTTTCTCTTTCTTTTTTGATAAAAAAGAAAGTATATTCCCGTTGTTATCACATGCCAAAGGATCCGAAAGGCTCTAGATTTCCTTATTCACTAAAAGGTCCTTTAGCTCCTTTTCCTGTTTCGACTGTATTGAGCTCTACAAAGAGAAACAACAGTGCGAGTCTCATTTTAATGAGAACATAAAAGAAACTCACTGACCCCTATAATAACTTTGCTCTTTCCTGTCAACTTCTAGCTTCTCATCCCTCCGACCATTTGTCCCTTTAATCATTGCCTCCGACTTCCTTGCTCCTCCTCTTTGCCACATCTCTCAAAACTTACATCATGGCACCAATCACACACCCGTGTGTCATGTCTCTTTACACATCTTACTACACATTCACACCCCTGTGCAGTTTGTCACGTCTCACCTTGCCACGTTGATCACTACAAAAACAAATGTCACTGATCGTGAAATGAACCCAACAAATCCATCTTACACCCCCACAACACGCTCTCCTTTATTCACTTCCTTTAAGAGATGTTATCACATAACCAACATCTCTTTGCATGTACTGTACTGAAAAACTCAAAGCTGTGAGGATGACAGTATGAGTAAACTCAATGACCTCTACAAACACATGCTCTCCTCTTCTCTCCTCTCTTCTCAACCTGGGCTTGTTCTTCACATCACATGCTCACGCGGGGATAATTTTAAAAATGGAGGAAAAATGGAGGCGGAAGAAACAGAAGCACTCACCTTTTTAACCTGGTCATCCTTGAGTTCAGTGAAGTAATAGGCTAGTAGCTGGGCCGCAATCATCCTGCTCCTTTTCCTCTCTCACACTCACATGCAGACTCACTCAAACACACGCACACGCGCACACACACACACACGTTCACCTACAGTAAGATGGAGAAAAATCCAAAATAAAAAGGTAAAAAAAATAAGAAGTTAAACTCTGATCTCTCTCTACTTTGTACATGCAATCTGTCACACGTCGCAAGAGGTATAAAACTATCCTGAATCCAGTCTGGTGTGGTTTAAAATAGACAGAGCTGCTTCATGTGCCGCTAAGACTCTACAGCTCTTCCTCTCTCTGAGCATGTGAGGGTGGCCAGGAAACATGAGTGAGACAGCAAGTTTAGCTGCAGGAGGCAGAGAGAGAGAGAAGAAGGGAGGGCTAAAACATGAGCCCTGCCCACAGTCTCTGAGCTCATTGGATAGAGAGGGAGTGACTGTGGGCTGGTGAGTGTCATATCCTCTTCTCTGTAATTGGCTGGGCTACTGACGCCTTGGAGGCAAACTCAGTGATGGAGGTGGTAGGAAAAGGGGCCCTGCCTGATTAGGGCGGAGGCGGGGAGGGGGGAGGAAAGAGCTAAACAGGGAAGTGAACTGAAGAAGGAATTTGGGTTTTTACTGTTTCGAGGAAGTTGTAAAGTTACGTACCATTCAACATGGGTTAGTAAGAAAATGACTCATAAGGTTAGTCATGGTCAAAGTACTCTATTGCCGCTCATTTGTCACTGGGCTGAGAGGAAGTGGAGGAGGCAGGAAAGAGGCCAACAACATGTGAAAATCACAATTTCATGTGTTCAGATTTTGGACTATTGGTCTAAAAAGGCTCTGAGAAATTCTAATGGGCGTGTTTTTGCTGTTTTCCGACATTTTCTGACAAAATGATTAATTGAGAAAATATAATGCAGATTAATGAATAATATAACATGATATGCCTTTCTGCTTCAGCTAAGATGTCTCTGGTTTTCTGCAGTGTTCTGGATGGTTGGACATGAACGATCCAGTTATTTATCACAGTTCTGTGCCACAAGTGGAGGATTTTAACTTTGTGTTTTGATATATAAATATCTATTTAGGAGCAAATAATCACCATATATTTTTATGTATTTCTACATGTGTTCCACACACGAAAGGCCAATGTGTTTTATAACCTCAGGTGTGCAAACTGTATGTATGTATGGCTCTGCCTCCCTGGTGTGAGACTCTGTGTGCATCTGTGACCAAAACCTTAAACAGTGAATGAGATGTTTGCAATAGACATCAGTGCACAGATGCTTTGACTTTGTGTCATTTGTCTTTGTACCTCTTGAAAGTGCAGGGTAATGCAAAAGCTTTGCACTTGACTCGCCCTTCAATAATTCAGATAGAAAGAGAACCACTCACTCCACCATCCTGACAGTCAACCTTTCAGACAGCCACTCTCTGTCCTTTCAGATAGACGTGACATCATCATCACAACAACAACAACGACAGCTGTGTGTTGTCTCTCCAGTGAACCACCACAGACACAGAGGGACTGTAATCCCTCATACACCCAATATGTGGGCTGTGGAGTTAATGCCACCTTAATACATTTTCTAAACAGCAGATAGTGCAGCAAAGTGAGTAGCCAGGACCAGGGCTGCTGAAGCGTCCTCCAACATGTTTTAAACAGATAATTGACGTTGTTTTAATTAACTGATACACGTGAGAAATGTCACTCCATGTCAGTGTTGTGGTTGTTTATTTTGTCATCGCGCCCTCCTGCCTCTTGTGCTGGTGGTTTCTTTGCTCCTGAGGGTGCCATTAGGCTTCCTCCCTGCCAGCCTGCCTGGACTTGCTGTGTTTATGTGTGCAGAGAGCAGCAGTGAGAGTCGTGCTGCTTATACTCAAAACACAAACTGCTTGGGTGCAATGACAGTAGGTTTATTGAGGCTGATGTTTCAGTGCATTAACGCAGTTTCTGTTATGAAACTTGATCTGAACAGAAATTAATGAAATAAATAATGAAATTAAAAAGATAAATAGCAGTAAATTACCAAAACATCACCACCACCCATTGATATTTTTCATGGCAAACATGCTCCTTTGTTTTCACAATTTAAAAGTCTCTTACTAATTCCCTTACTCCTGGTGTTTGTCTGCACACCATTTGCATGTTGTTTTCTGTGAAATACTGTCAAATACCATCAAGATAAGAACTTCATCCGGCAACATGTCATATCAAACTGACCAGACGGCCATCTGCTGAAAAGGCCTTTTAGAAACTACAGATGATTTTGAGTTTAACCAAGGAGAATGTCACAAACAAAGAAAGAGTGAAAAAAACGGTGTATGAATCAAAATGTCTGCTGTGAGAAAGTCAGTTCAATCTGTTGTTCTTTGTTCTGACAAAATTATAGGACTATAACAATTAGCCACCTGTTAGCATGTCTCTCATTGTAAAGATCACAGGAAAATGTGCTGTTAACTGTGCTGTGCCGGCAGCTGGATTTACTGCACAGGTCAATACATAGAAGATACCCGCTCCTGCTACAGGCTGAGACATACCATATGACATTAAGTTAGCACAACGCAGTAAAGAGAAGTAGCTGCCAACAAGCACGACAACATGCAGTATTTTCTGTCTCTGTTTACCTACGTGCTTTGTATCAGCATCACAGCTAATCCTTCACCTTCCCCACTGAACCAGCAGTTGCACTATTACAGATAATCCCAGCAGCATTAGCTCCTCCAGATTATAATACTATCTAAATTATTAAATTACCTTCATTGATAAAGTTTTCCCATGATCAAGCAGAGCCGGCATCCTATAGTTGTTGCCACAGTGATGTTTTTGGTCACTGTAGCGTCTCATTTTTTCCACTTCACATCTCGGCTTCAAGCTTCTATTAATTGTATCTTTGGAGATGATACATGGATGATAAATGAAAGCCTCTGCTCCCTGAAGACTACTGCATGTCGAAAAAAACAGTCCTCCAAGAAAAGGACCAGAGCTCATCCCTTTGTAGGTCCCGCAGAACCAGCATCTAAACTCTGCCCATCTACTGGTGTTTGGCTGTGCGTGTGCATGTGTGTGTGTCTGTGTGTGTGTGTATCAAAGCTCTTATTGTTGTTGTTTGTTGTTGTGGAGACAAAGACATGCAGCCACATATTTACACACACACAAAGACAGAGAATGTACAGTGTAATAGACTCACACACCTTGCTCCCTGAGGAATGACCACTCAGGAAGAATGCGAAAAACATTCAAACTAGAATAAAAGATGATGTACAGCAGAGGGGAAAGTTAATGTGAGGAGAACGACGTATACATAAGAGGAAACAGAGGACAAGAATGACAGAACGTGAGAGGAGAAGCAGTCGGTCATCTCAGTGTGCTGCACATTCAGCAGCCCAGCTGTGTTTGTGTGTGCTGATGCACTGAAGCTGCACTCAGTGTGTGGTTTAACTGTGAGGCTACTCGGTCACTACTAGGGCAGTCTGGGATTACCATGCCCTGTGTGTGTGTGTATGTGTGTGTGTGTGAGAGAGAGAGAGACGTAGCCCTCAGCTGGTAGTATTCTAACATGTTAATCCCTGACAGATTAGCTATACTGTTTCATTCCTGTTAGCACGCAGCCTTTCTCAAAACATTTCCTTCCTCCCATTCTCTAATCCTTTCTAATTTGTTTCCCTTCCTTCATCCTTTATTCCTTTAGGCAGCCCAAGGTAGGCATTGCTTTGCACTGTTTCCTGTATTCCTTGCTGCTGTCAGCCTGCCTTCATCTTCAACACATCATCTAATCTGTAATCAGTGGATTAGGATAAATACACTGATCATTGCACTGCTCATTCCCTACGCAGTATTGTCAAAGCAATTGCTGTCAATAGTTTGAGATTATAATGCAGACTGTAACCACTTACTGTGATTTTTGCCTAAAAGAACTAACAAAAAGACAAAACCCTCACAAAGACACATGAGCCTAAAACTTACAATTTTCAGTCCACTCGTTGAAATGTCTGAAATTTTGAGGTCCATGTTACTGCCTGAATACTGTTAATTCTGCTCAGACACGCACATAAAGACAAAGGCGAGCAGGCAAGGATCCAGCAGATAAAGCAGATAGACACGGTTACCAAAATGGCACATACCTACAGACAGACAGACAGACAGACAGCAGAGAGACAGACAGTCGATCACAAGGACAGAGTCAGTCCAGAACGACAGAACAGAGCGCTGCTTGTTTCTATTGTGTCATAGGCATTCCAGTCCTCCTCCTGATCTTCATCAATACTGAAATACTGCTGACTAACACACACACACACACACACACACACACCAACATACACATATTTTAATAGATTGAAAATATTAAATATTGAAATCACTGAAGAAGTTAGTTTTTCAAACATCCAATTTTTTATTTTTTATCATTAAGCCAGCCAGATATTTATATCTGTTGCAGGTATGCTCTGCAGGATTTGTTGGTTGCTGTCTGTAACCACACTGTAAGTGACTCTGAGTAATGAGAGTTGACTGTTGAGTCTTATTCCCAGGCGGTCAAATTGTCACTAAATTGTCACCTCAGTAACTGACAACTTGGGAATGAGAGTCCACAATTAATCGTCTTCGTCCAGAATCCTTGATGCCCAAAAACATCACTCAGAGAGCAATAAGGAATTATTTTGGTATGAGTCTATACATTGTTGTTGTTGTTTTTTTTTAAGGGAAAATCTGTAGTAGTATATCTTTAAGTAAATATTGTAAAACAAACAAACAAAAAAGTCAGTGAATAGGAACACATAAACAGGCAGTGTGGGTGAATGTTGGAACAGAAGGGACGAGACTGTTCAGTTCTTCACAGAATCACATCATGTAGACTATAATCACATTTTGACACCTGATGTGAACGGTCAGTTAGGTGAGCTGCACGTATCATTTTTCTTTGACCTCACATGACGTACTAAACTTGTGTCATTTGCAGGATGTGAATTTTGATGTTTGAGTGTTCGTTCTTGTCCAAAAGCAACCACTCAGCTGTAGTTTATTCCCACGACAATAAACATAAAAACCAGAGAGCTTTGGTTTGAAGCCCTCAAGTACCAAAAATTCAGAGGGCAAATAAGAAAAAAAGTTTGAGAAGCAGGTTGACAAGCTTTGTTGTCATTTTGCAAAAATCCATCAATTGGAATCCAGTTCTTCAGATATTATTGGGAAAAGGAATTCAGTCTCTGGCAGCAGTCAGACAAAAGGCCTGTGTTGATGGGTGGGGAGCTTGTGAGGAATCATGCTGGGAAACCCTCCGCATGTGTTATTCCTTTCAGCTGGAGCTCTTTGCCGACTCCATTTTGAGGTCTGCAGGTTACAGGGACAAACAGCAGTGCTTAGGGTAGTGGGTACTCCAAATCGAGACAAAAGTGGAAAACACTTTTTTCAGTCATCCCTCTGTCTGGCCACGGCCGTGATGAGGGCGGCACCCTTCCCGCTGCCTTCCTCTGACGGCAGGAAGGTCACGTTACACCGAGGAGCCAAAACTCGAGCAGTCTCCTGGAGGACTCGGGAGAAACTACGAAAAAAAAAAAAGAAAAAAAAAGAGAGAATCAACAGAAGAAGAAAAAAACAGTTTATTTAAAAAAGGTAAAAGAATAAAAGTAGCTCTTGAGCCCACTCACCAATAACAGAACGTTTAAAATAATAATAATAATCATAATAAAAATAATAATTTGAAATTTAACCAAATTCTTTTTAAGAAGTTTTGCAGTAGTTCCCCCCCGACTACAGCAAATGAAAATAAAAACAACTCACTGTGGATGCAGTTTGTAAAGTGCCCCGTCCACCCCTACAGTGATGTTCAGATGGTCCAGTCCTCGGTTCTCTCTGATCTTATCGACCACGGCCGCCATTCCTGCCCCACACAGCTGAGCTGCACGTCGTGACACTGCCCCGCATACCTGTGGGACAATGAAAACCATTATCATTATTACAACACTCAACACACTGTGGTGCCACAGTTTGCTGAGCCAGAGGATATTATATCACTCCTCAGACCAGTGGAACAAATCTGAACCCCAAAGTGAGGTTGCAACAGTGAGCGTGATTTTTCTGGGCATTTTGGTGTTTCACAAGTTAAACTCCTGACCTCCCTCTGGAATTTTAGACAAGTCTGAAACTGGAAATAGGCCACGGGGCTGCAGAGTTATATTTTACATCCAAATTCCTACTTTTGACAGCAAGAAAAGCACAGGTGTAACTAATAACACTAATGATGGCTGTATCGCATTCAGGTGTGTGAGTTCAAGCATGGCTTAACAAGGATAGTGTTATCACTTACACCCTTGTTTTTCCTATACTGACTGCTGTGAAGAAGACTAGTCCCTATATACTCCCTATATACTGAACTCCTCTGACCTTGAGAGGCTACTAGTGTCATCAGATAGATTATTCTTAATGTCAGTGTATCAAAAACAGTTAAAATTATTGTGTGTGCTGCACAGTCATCAGGTACAGATACACTGAATTTTTGGATGGAATGGATTAGGTTCTTACAACTGCATTTGTCTTCAAAAACACACAGATCTAAAAGTAGGTTAAAATTAGATGAGAACAGTTTTTCATAGTGTTGCTCATTATTGTCTGTCCTCTACCTCCTTGACAATAATGCTGTCATCACAGGTGCTGTTTAGCCCCAGCTGTTGGAGGATACATCTGACCTGCAGTAACGCCAGGCGGTCACTAGAGGGAGACAACACAAATACAAAATACAGTGACCTATTTATTGCCATACACACTTAAACAGATATTTGTGTGTGTGTGTGTGTGTGTGAGAGAGAGATTGAGAGAGAGATAGGGAGGGAGGGAGAGGATGAAGGAATCATTTGCTGATCAGTCATCACCGAACAGTGAACAAAACAAAAACAACAATACTCTCCTACCTCTCTATTTGTGACAGATATTCAGTTTTGAATATTCCAGGTGTTTTTAAAGGTTCAGTAACACGTCCCCTGAACAGCAACCCTCCTCTGGTTAAATCCAGCAACACCTGACGGACCACTTCTCCTAAATACATTCCACTGGTCATCTTTTCAAACCTGCACAGTCACAAAGAGGCATATCATTCATCAGCTCCACTAGGACACATACAAGTGCGTAAACATGGGTTTGGTCATATGTCATTTAGACACATGAGAGTGTGTGTGAGAATATCCATATTTAAAGAGATGCTGGTAAGTTACCATGCCAAAACACACACACACACACACACCTTTGTTTTCCAGGGTGAAGTGAGTTTTGGTTCACCTCCATGTCATATGGTGTGATGATGTCATCCAGGGAGCCATCATCACCCAGACCTCCCCACTCTGTGTTTATACACATCTTTGATATCTCAGCATGGTTCTCTTTTTTCTCTCCTTCGGGCTCATCATCCTGTAGTGAGAGGGTTAAATGTATGAGTTATCACTGGAAAACTGATTTAACTTCAAATCATCATGGAGTTTTATAAGACTTCTTCTACCTTTTCTCCTTGTCTTTCAGTTCTTCCCATCTTTGGTTTAGTCTTCTCAATGTTTTTCATTTCCTCCATGTAACAAACATTAGTGCCAGTTCCTGTGAAACAGAATCACATGGCTGATTGCTGTGTTTTGTAAAACATTACGGTCACAATTCCCACTCACAACACATACAAACAGAACCTGTGAGGACCCTGATCCGTAAGCTTTTTTTCTATCCCCAAATCTTAAAATTAATTATCATGAAAGCTGCCCACAATCCTAAACAGAATTTCCTAGCCTTAAATCGAATACAAAGACTCCAGCCTAATCAAACATAATCACTTTGCAAACTAGATTTACACTCTTATGGTTGTGTGCACCAGTCAAGTTGCAGTTTACATCCATGTCGGTCCAGACTATATAAGATATGTAGCGACTGATAGAGGATTTCATCGCATGGTGCCACAACAATCACCTGAAACTCAGTATCATCAAAACCAATAAGTCTGTGGTGGACTACAGTGTTTCAGATATGGACGATGCTGCAACAAAGCTATAAAGTCTAAAAAGTGGATGCTTCACAAACATCTTCCAACCAAGCAGCACAGAAGATCTTTACAATCGGCACAGTTTCAAGGTGGACACCGAAGATTAATGTCACCAACTCAGCATTGGACCAAATGTGAAATGTGACCACAATCTGCCCTCCTTTTCCTGAGTTATGGCATTGAATTACGGACACAACACATTCTGATGTTACAGTGGAGTTGACCTTTTGGATATAAAATGTCATCACTTCCTCATTGTATCCTATTAGACATTTGGGTAAATTTTTTCTACTAAAATAGCGTAAGAGCTCTTGAGATATGGCTAAAATTGTGTTTTGTCGGCTCACAGTGACCTTTGAGTACCAAAATCTAATCGGTTCATCCTTGAATCCAGGGGACGAAGATATTCCCTGGAGATGATCCTGAAATTTGGTGTTCACAGGAATGGGACAGACAAAAGCACCAGCGTAGAGACATAAAAAAGCAAACGCTCGGAAGCTCACATACCAGCAATCAGTCCAACTTCACACTGAGGGTCTTCATAGGCACAGCTCATCATGGTGCCAACTGTGTCGTTGACTACTGCTACTATGTCCAAGTCAAAGTCCTACAGGTACAAACACACACAGACTCATATCGGTGCTGATGATGTACTGGAAAGCAACAACAGTGCAGTATATAAGAACACAGCGACAGTGTACGAACTTCTTTCCACTTCTATGATATGCCATGACAGTTTGCTTTAATTTTGTGGTGAAACAGATCTTGAATATTACAGACTCCTTGTTCCTACTTGTACATTGACAAAAAAAAAGGGACGATTACAGCATTCTTTCACCTCCTCCGACAAAATCCAGGTCATGTTTAGAAAACTTTATTCTGTGGTGTTTTGACTCACATTGCGTCTGTGGATGGCCTCCCTCAGCATGCTAACAACATCATGTCCTTCACAGC
Organism: Scatophagus argus; assembly: GCF_020382885.2. Lineage (NCBI taxonomy): Eukaryota > Metazoa > Chordata > Actinopteri > Scatophagidae > Scatophagus > Scatophagus argus. Next base: position 13,169,599 of record NC_058493.1, read on the forward strand.
CTGTGGCCTTGTAGCCTTTAGTCCAGCTCACCAGTGTGCCCTACAGAACATGCAAAGGTTGAAAAGGGTTACAAAATTGAATGATTCTTGATGTTTACCTACTAATTTGAAGTTATCTGTTTGGTCATTAATTGATCGTTGTTACTATTTCTATGATGACACAGAGTTTTCAGTGTTTCTAACAAAAATAGCTCAAGGGCCAAACTCTGAAATCCACATTTACCGTGTCGATCGCGGTCTGCTCACAGGGGAAAGAGAATGTGAAGCCTGCAGGAAGTTTAACATTCTTCATTCCCATGTAGTCCAGGAAGTCACCAACACACTGCGCTATATGATCGAACAACTAGGGACAAACAGAGATGCAAAAACAGAAATGATCAAGCATAAGTTACAGTTTAGTTCTTAGATCAGTGGTTAAAACGCTTACTGACTTCATCCCAGTTTTATGTGGTCTGTCTGTTTGCCACTGCCAGTCTTTCTGTCTGTATTATTTAGTATGAACACTCCAGTGTCTTACCTCTTCTCCAGTTCCCTGCATTATCTCCTGTGGTATGGTGTAGATCTTATGGTAAAGGTGTGAGTTCTGTTGCAGACCTTTTTTAAAATTCACCAGCAATGCTCTGAAGTTTGTTCCACCCAGATCCAAAGCAAGGTACTTTCCATGCTCTGGAAAAACACAGCAAAATCAACCCACTAAAGTTTTTATATGATTCAGTTCAATTTATTCCTCTCCTGCTGGGAAAACAAGTTTGGAACTTGTTTTAACAAGACTTTGTGTTTAACAAAGATGTTACCTCTCTGGTAGAAGCTGGAAGATGGCAACAAATTTCCTTATTATGTGGTTTATTTTAGCTTCTCACCTGTGCCATCAGGCGTGCGGTACACAAAAGAAGGCAGCATCTTGATGGCAGAGGGGCCTTTAGTCTTCAGGCCCGCTTCCAGGCCCTCCCTCATTTTGACCTTGACCAACTGCAGCTGCTCTTGGCTCAGTTTGAAGGGAGACAGTGTCTCATCCACCTGGAATACAAGTAAGATAATATGAGATATGACAGCATTAATGAGGAAGAAATGTGTACTCTTGTGAAAACACATCTAACAGAAACACACACACACATACACACACAACATCCTGACCTGTCGCCTTTGTGATGCCAGCCGTTGGGCAACTGCTGTCACTAAGGCGGCTCCTTTGCTGCTGCCGCTGTCTGAGAGGACAAATCTGACATGGCACTCAGGAAGCAAGCGGCGTACGACTTTATGGAGACGTTTAAGATACCTGAAATGCACAGAGTTTAAGTTTAGAATTCTGGCACAGTGTTCATTTAACAACCAATAATCAACAAATAATTTTATTTAAATTTAGATTAATGCTGTAATCATAAATTGTTAATTGAATTTGCTTTTGCTACTGTTGCACGTGAAAATGTCTTCCATGAACAGGACTTGTGGCCTCTGTCATATCAATAGTATTTTGTTGAATATTTCAAAAATAACCTACTGTGGGTGTGTCTTGTACAGAGTTCCATCCACACCCACGGTGATCTTCAGTGTTCTCAAATCCCGATTTTGTTTAATTCGACTCAAGATGGCCACCAATCCTGCAGCCACCAGATTTGAGGACCTGAAGGACACTATGGTGCTGACATGCTGGACAGCAACACAGTCGTCAGATGATGGGTTCAAGTCAAGCTCCATGAGAATGTCTCTTGTGTTCTTCAAACCAGTTTTGTACCTGAAATCGACAGACATGTGTGGAACCACTTGTTCTTACACAGAGGGAGCATGACACAGACAGACAGGCAGACAGACAGACAGACAGACAGATGACTTACTCCTCCATGGCTGCTACATGTGCAGTGGTTATCTTCCCTTTAGTTCTCAGGGCTTCAGACACCTTTCCGTCAAACAGCAGTCCAACTTTAGCCATCTTTAATACAACCAGTCTCACTAACTCGCCCAGATACATCCCACTGATCATCTTCTCAAAGCTACAGTCAGGAAATACAGAAACACAAGGGTTTCTGGTTGATATTGTGTCATACACGCGGTGCCATGTCATGTCGGATCATGAGGAAAAATACTTTCTTTACATTTGTTTTCCAGGATTGTTGGAGGCTGCATCGACCTCACGGTCAAACTCAGTGATGTAATCATCCAGAGCCCCGTCGTCTCCGAAGGCCCCCCACTCGGTGTTCACACACATCCTGCCTTCGTCTCCCTCCACCAGGTCGACGTGACGCAGCTCCTCCATGTAGCAGGCATTGGTGCCAGTGCCTAAGAATGCAAACACACAGAAAACAAATTTGTTTATATCTGTACTGTTAAAGGTTACATTCAGTTTCTGCCTTTAAATGACCACAAGAAGGATGTTAAAATCAGCACTGAATCCTAAACTAACTCTGAACGCTGAGCCTAAATGCTATCCTTAAACTGGCAGCTAGTTACCTAGTTTGTGAATATGCCTCCATTAAAAACGCAGTTCAAAACCATGCCCATGCACAGGCGCTCACACACACACACACACACACACACACATTTTATGAGGAAGGTCTCATTCAGTTTTATTGTAATTTCTGAATCTGTTGTTTTGTTGGTTTGCATTATCTTATTGTGCTCACACATGTACAGGGAGCATACATGTGATCGACACAACTGACACACAGGTGAAGATGAAACATTACAACAGATGTACAAACAAACAGATACATACACACATCTGAAAACACAGTAGTGACTACAAAACAACCTCCTGGGTTGGGTTCACAGCTTCGGCCACAGTGAAGTGCATGAATCTGATGATATCTCATCGAAACATGAACGTACTCACCGATGATGAGTCCTACTTCACAGTGCTGGTCATCAAAGCCGCAGGTCATCATGGTTGCTACAGAGTCGTTAACCATGGCTAGCACCTCCACATTCATACCCTGCAGCGCGAGTTACAGAAACATCAGGATGTAAAGTTAAACAACTACAGCACAGGTTGTGTACTGAATAGCTAAGAGGTTTGAAACTTTTAAAGTCAGTTTTAAAGATAGCAAGTTTTTCAGTGTCCCACCCCAGTTCTGTCAATAGCGTCTCTGAGGGCCTGGACCACATCTTTACCCTGAAGGCCTCGAACCCGGTAGTTCTTACTCCAGCTCAGTAATAATCCCTACAGAGAAAGAAAGAAAATGACGATGTGCTTGACATACTGTATAGTGCAGGTCATGAAAACCAGAGGGATGGATGTCATTACCTTATCCAAGGTGGACTGTTCACAGGGGAAAGAGAAAGTGAAAGCCAAAGGATGTTTCTTCTCCAAACTGATGTTCTTCTCACGCATGAAATCCTTTAGAGACTCTGAAACATGATCGAACAACTACAGACAGACAGGGAGAGAAAAACGGGAGAGATTTCATGGAGCTCCCACGTGTCTTTTCTGTTCCTTCTACAGTTCCACCTCCCCTTGCTACTACGCTTTTCACTGTCCATGTTTTGTCTGCCTCCCTACCTCCGTTCCTTTCCCAGTGAGTAGCTCCTTCGATATCGGGTAGATCTTTTCCACCATCTCCACGCCTCCCCTCCTAATCCCCATGTCTTCTCTCACTTTAACTTGGAGCACCTTAAACTTAGAGCCTCCAAGATCCAATGCCAGAAACTGTCCTTTCTCTGAAGGAGTATGGGACAGAGACAAAAATCTGTTACCTGTATTGTACTATAAATTTAAAAGTATTACATTACTTCAGAATGAAAACATTCATAAGCCATTCATGTGAGAAACCTGTTCCTTCAGGAGTGGAGCGAACATGTGTGGGCAGCATCTTCACCGCCGCTGTGGCGTTGCTGTCCGATGAAAGCCCCTTCTTCATTTCAGCCTGGAAACGAGCCGCGATGTGTTTTAGCTGGTCGTCATGGAGACGCATAGCATAGAGGAACCTGTCCACCTAAAAAAAAAATGACAGGACAGCCAGGGAGAGCAGTGAGCAAACATGGAGGGAAAGATAAATGAGCCATACTGATTTATTTCCCAATGGCTGAATATAAATGAGGGGATAAAAACAGGCAAGAGAGACGCTGATAAGTGGAAAGGAGGAGAGGAGGAGAGAAAGACAGGCACTGTGTACAGAGAGGAGTTATAAATCCCTTTGTCTCCTTTTCTTATCTTTCTGCAAGACCATGCCTTCCATCCTTCACATCTACAGCAGCCTTCCTTCGTTACAAGACAGTGGACAGGGTCACATGCTGCTGAATCCATTCATTTTCTGGACCTTTTATATTTTTTGCACAACTATATGTACGTTATATGATTCTGTAATTTATGATCAAATACATTTAAAGATTATTTAAAGTGACATTGTGCAAACATTTAAATGTGTGTGCAGCAGCAAGTCTAAGCCTTAGATTCAGACTATGAGCAGGTGTCCAAATGACTTGACTTAAAAGCCATTTTGTAACACATGTAACAGTGTCTTAATCAAGGCAGGAGAGTTTAGTTATGGGACTCAAACTATTGAGATTGAAGGAGAGAGCTGAAAACAAGGAATTTAACATGTGGTTGGGAAATGATATATGTGAGAGCAAGAAAAAACCAAAAAAACTGCTAATCTAAAAACAACAACAACACAAAAAAATCCAGAACTGTACCAAAAGGCCTTCCCACGCTCAGTCCCATCCTGTGCACTGAATTATCCCTGTGGTAACATGTTCAGGGGACAAGGTCCCCTCTGTCCATGCACCTGGCTGGGTGTGGGTGTCTATTTGTGTTTGAGTGTGAATGTGTGGAGTGATCCTAGTGGGAGTGTCAGCAGTTTGTCCCAGCGAGAGAGAGAGAGAGAGTATGTGTTGATCCCACTAAGAGAGGAGCAGTGAAATTTGTTAATCATTGTTCAGGACAGGACAAATGGTGACAGAGTAACTCATGATTACAGCATCTTATTATAACCCTGGCCACAGCCTTATCTGATGGATTTGGTCGTGGGCACGTCCACACAACCTAAGCAGATCAAGTACTGGATTAAAGCATTTAGAGAGGTCAGGTTTAATTGCATTTTATTTTAAATGACAAGACTTTAGTTGAGTTTGCCGTGACTTGCATATACAATGTTTTACAATAATTTTATCAGATGATACAAGGCCATAAATGCACTTGTTTAATTTTAAGGTAATTGATTCACCATTCAGTCAGTGGGTGTTTTATACAAAAGCAGGACAATTTTGCATTAAAATTTGGCGAATTATGTATATTTCAAATTGACTGATTGTTTTTTTATCCTGAATTATCTAGTGCAACTTTCACTTTCACAGCAGAAAACAAAAGTAACTTTTTTTTCCTTTAATAATTGGTCCAAGTATTAATTAGTTGCATGTTCCCTCAATAAGCAAATCATCCTCATTTCAGACTGAATATATCACAGTGATCCATTGGTCGTTGTCCGCGCCAGACTACATGTTGAAATTAGTCTCTTTATTGCTGAGAATCACGACTGCTGGACCAAAAGTTTAATTAAAGTATTGCGTAATGTTTTGTAGCAGCTCGTACCTTTTTCGTGGGGTCCTCCTGGAGTTTGGAGAAGAAGAAGGAAACGAGGTGAACAGCTAACATGTTGATGTACAGCAGACCCCACAGTGAAAACTCTTCCAGATGTTTTGTGAATGAGCTTAAGTGAATCAGTGCAGGACACAAGCGCACAACCTCCAATGAAGTGCTGATGAAAAACACATTCAAAGTGTACACACATTAAGATACATGAAGTCTGTTTCTCCCCTGCTGTCCCACTCTGATTGTTCTGTTCTCACTGAATTCACTGAGCAGAAACCAGCCTCCACTTTAACTCAATGATTAACAGCAAGCCAAACCCCTTTCTCCCTTCATTTCCTCTCAGTGTCACCGTCCAACCCTGCTCTTTTCACTTTCTTCTCGTGTCTCTGGTGACCTAGCCTGAGGCTCTGCTAAAACCTCCTGTCGCCCCTTATGTGATCAATTCACTGATGCCTGAGGCTAAATTTTGTGGAAATGTGTTTAAAACATATTAGTAGTATTTCCATTTGAACATCATGCAGCTTCAGTTAAGAACTGGATCAATCTGATATAAGATTTTAACAAATTTAAAGCTTCATAAAGGAAAAACAAAGAGGAAAAGCTTCATGTTAAGAGATTACTTTGACCATATAAACCAGCAGGTTTGTCTGCCACAAGCATAATTGTTTATAATTCCAACTTGTGATGGATGTCCCTCTTTACTGACATGTTTGGTGTACAGTCCATCTTGAGATTGTTCCTAATAGTATATGAACTATAAACAAATAAACCATGGCAATTTTTTAAATGAATGTCATCATGTTTAATACACAAATAACAAAAAAAATAAAGCATCTCATCTGTATAAAAAAACTAACAGGGGCTGCGCTCAGTTCATATTGTTCACAGAAACTACAATTTATTTCTGATTAGTTTAACTAGAAAACGTTGTCCGTGTGTCCAACACGCTGTTCCAAGGTTTATTTATTGGACTGTATGGAGCAAAAATAAAAACAAACTGATTCTAGATGTGTTTCATGATCACAGTGCTTCTCATACGGCTTTCACAACAGTGTCACTCTTCCCTGAAGCATTGTGTTAGAAGTCAGAACTGAAGACCAGAAGCAGTTCAGCCGGGACGTGACAATAACGTGTCTATTGGGCCAGTAAAGTCTGTTGCCGGGCTAATTTGATGGTTTTAGATGAAACAACCAGACAGGGTGATTCTAAACTGTAAGTTATTTTATGCTCAAACAGAAGCGTGAAGATCCTTCAGTGGGGTTAACAGAGCAGCCAGAAATTCACAGGAGGGACATTCACATTAACTTTAAAAAAATAATTTTCCAGTCCTAATTAAAGTTTGTACATGTTGGAAGAGAACATACAATGTGAGCTTTCAGCACAGTGAAAATAAGCGAGTTACATAACAACCTTTGAATAATGCAGTTTTCTGGTGTAGACATCACCTGATCACAATCAAACACTTTGCTCATGTCCAAAAGTCCAACCTTGGGTTTCTATTTTTGCTTCAGCTGAGAGCTTGTAATGACACGCTGAGTGCTCAGAAAGAACACAGATCACATTTAACGGCTTCTAATCCCCATTCATTTCAAACAAACTACCAGATGTTGTCCAAGGTTTAGATGTGTTGCTGCAAGTCCCACTTGTTGATCTCCTTGCATTGATCATGCACAACATCCACACACATCATTTCCCTCTTCATTTCTTGCTCCTGCCTTTCCGTTTGTTGTTACTGTGATGCCCTGTGTTGCGTACACTGTGATTGGTGGGTGCCTGTTTTTGATCTTTTGACCACTCCCTCTGCAGCTGCCGGAGCAAATCAGAAGTTAACAGCCCCTCTCTCACCAGGCGTCCAGCCAAACTATTGTCCATCACTTCTCCTGAGCCACTTTGTTCCCTTTGACCTTGGCTGCTGATCGAATGATCACTCCTGGCAGTTCCGATGTTGCCGCGCCTGCTGCCCTGTGACTGGAGCGGGTCAGTGATGGTTGGGTCGGTGGCTCTGATAAGACGGGTGATATTGTGGACACCTTGTTGGATGATGTTATCAAGTTCCTTCTGGATTTCTCGAACCAAAGCCGTGTCTGGGAACATGTCCATGAAACGGTAGCTGCAGAGACAAACAGAGATCAGCAGCAGTCTTAGTGGGCAAGCAATGAGGAACAGAGCACCACACCTGCTCAAAACAACACAGGTAAACAGACAGGTAAAAGAGGAGGAAACATGACGTTACCTTAGCCAGAGGTAAAGATCCAACACATCATGAACAGCTTCCAAGTGAACCAGGTCTTTTATGTTTTTGGGTGGAGCCAGAGGCCAGCCAACATGGCGAGAGACCCAGTCAAAGGTCAGGGGTTCGTCGCGACTGAACTGGCGGGCAAACTGAAAGAGGAACAAGATTCAAATCAGTATAACAAAGCTGCAAGTACAGCACATTATGCAAAGCTTAGAGGCAAAGCAAACTGAGGGAAGTTCACTGAAACATCGCCTGAAGTAGTATAGTATTATCATTAATATGAAACCAGTTATTATAGTGGTGTTATTACTGTATTAAACGTCCGAAATATTTTACTGTGCATTTCTGTCACATTTCTTGAACACTCACACAGGCAAGAAAAAGTTTTCTTTGCACACACCAGGACTAGAAGTTACAACTGAATCTCAAAGGTAATTTATTGAGGACTATAATTTAACTGTGGAGCAATCTGGTTTTATCAGTATGAGATAACCATTAAATCAAAGGACAAAAGTGCAGTGTCCATAAAAAATATCCAGTCCTTCTCGGACTTATTCAAATATTTTTATCTTTTTAACAACATCGAATCAATGAATGACAGAAAAAACTTCAATGCTCAAGTAAAAACAAATAAAAACTAACTACACTACTACTAAAAACTGCCACAAACGTGAGTGCGACTGATTGATGATTACAGATGAAATGTTATGGTTCACTGCTGTTACAACTAATTATCTACACTACGCTTCATCAGGCCATCATTCCTTCCTTCTTTATCTTCCTCGGTTTACCTCGCTTCATCTAATGCCATCTTCCCATGGTCGTTTACACTCACCTTCAGGAAAGAAGTGCAAACAAAAGCTTGTTTCTTGTTGATTGGAGCAGTACAGAAGACGTAGCGTGACCTCAGATTGAGCGGGATGTGCTGAATCATGTCAGCCAGAAACTTGAAGTCATCAATATTGCAGACAAAATACACTCCATCCACCTGAGAGAGGCTGACAAATATGTCCTGCGACAAACAGATGGAGGACGAGGGTTTAGACAATAATGCTTTGTCACCCAAAGGATTCACCATGTCAAAATGTCTTCAGAATGATGGCGGTTGTTTTTGTTTATTTTGCTCTGTCTTAGATCTCAACCAAAAACAGAAGCTGTAGAACGAGCCTCAAGAGGTTCACACAACATGAAATGTTACATGAAATACATGAAAGATGTATGCAGCCACAGTCTGAATAAAAACCTCAAAGAATTCAGGCTGAAATTAAATGGAGTCTGGTGGATTTCTGGTTAAACAAAAAGGTCCACCTCTTACCTCCTTTCTGTAATGTTGTCACACAACGATAACAACAACAATAATAATGATGATAATCATTTACACACTAAAGTATGTAAATAAAGTACACAGGTTTAAAAGTACAAGAATTTCGCTTTAATGGGCAGCTCCACTGATGGAAAGACATGTAACTAAAAGTCATCTAAAGCCTTTTGTGGCTGCAGACAGAACTGATGTCCAGTCAATCTGAAGATTTCAAGCTTAAAAATAAATAAGATCTGGGCATGTGGAGTTAGAACGAGGTGTGCTTACCAGACCACTGCAGCCTACTGCTCAGCTCTGCTTGAGGCTAATGGCTACATTAGCCACTGCTAGCATACCACAGCCAAATCTCAACCCAGATGGTCAGTAACTGAGTTGCACTGTGGGTGATACACCAGGTTTTGACAAGGAAGAATGAGAGGTATAAAAAAAAAAAAAAAAACAATATCTCTGGTCCTTCCACATATATTTTGATACCTTTTTATTGAAAACTAAAAATCTAGTCTAAGAGTTGTTAATTTTTTTCTCAGGCTACTGATTCCAAGGTCACAATTAAACCTTCAAGCCCTTAAAAATGTAAACACTCAGTGTGCAATATCCTCTTGAATTTCCCTCAGGATCAATAAAGTATCTATCTATCTATCTATCTATCTATCTGTCCTTTACGGTTCGTCTCATGGCTGTTATAATGTCCCATTTTTGAACGTCAGTGTAACAACAGTTCACAGAGTGTTGGTGTCATACTTAGGTAGGAGGCTGAATGAGTAGATGGCTGTACTCACAACGAGGTTTGACAGCGTAGCATCAGGTAAATGGTAGGCGAACATCTCTATCTGCTCTGCTGTGGGATGGAGACCTGCACTCTGAGAGATAAGCAAACACCGTAAAGCTGGGTGTTTAAGAGTGTGTGTTTGGGTGTGTGTGTGTGTCTGTGTGTGAATGATCACCTCAATGGGTTCTACAGAGTGGCTGAGTATTTCCTTCAGGACAGGCAGGTCATCTCTGTGCATGGTGGTAACTTCTCCCTCTTTAAACTTGGAGGAGAACCTGAGAAGTGACAGAGCAGACCAGTTTAAAACATTGGCGAGGCAAAAACTAAAATGGCTTGTCAATACATGGCTTTAACAGCTCCAGTAAGGGAATAATCTAAGGAAAAAAAGAGACTGACCTCCCGGCACGGCCAGCTATCTGCAGGGCTTGTGATGTGCTGATGGTCTCCATCTGCTTCTCCCCTTTCTCATTAACATTAGGCTTCATCAGACTGTTGAAGATGATACGCTTTATGCTCCTGGACGGAGACGGGAAGAGAGGCAGACAAATGGACAAATGGATGGATATGGGTTGAGTTGATGGAAATAGTTTCTTCATGACTATTTTAGAGAAACTTGAGGAGATGAACATGAATTTCAGTGCGCTCATATAACCGCCTTTTTAATAATCCTTTCAAATTATTTTTGTTGGAAAGTGCAATATAGCATGTATTATGGTACTTACAGGTTGAGGCCCATCCCAATAGCATCTGTAGCAACCAGTATCTTGCAGGGGTCATCAGGGTCATTGAACTTTTTGGCCTGTGACAGCTTGGTGCCTGTAAATCACACAACAACGGAGCTTGGTCCCTTTCTATGACACAACAAGCTCAAATAATGGTTGGTAAAGTAAGTAAGTTTTACTTTTATTTGATTTTTAGGATGTTTATAGAAAAATGACGACTTTAAGATGACGTCAATGAACATTTTGAACATTTAAAGGAGCACAATAAGAAGACTTTGTTCACATTGTTCTCACCTGGAGGTAAGCTCCCATAAATTACAGCACATTCTAGTCCTCTGACCTCAATCTGTCTGCTTATGGAGTAGATATCATTTTTGCTGAAGCACACAATACAGTCTCCTGGTCTCAAGTTGTCCAATGACTCCACAGCATGATCCAAAACTGTGAATGGAGTCAAACGCTGGTAGCTGTGGACCTTAGGAGAGAGCAAAACAAAGACAATGATTTAAAAAAACTGAATAACAGCAGTGACCCTCCTCTCTTTCTCCCCCTTCCTTACAGCCTCACCTCCACCTCTTCTCCAGTGGTGTACATCAGCTCTCTGATAAAGTCTATGGCTGCAGGTTCCCCACAAACATGGATCTCCTCTGCACAGAGACCTGCACGAATACAGAAAGAAAATATCAACTGCCCAAGTTGAAAACATCATCACTCAAAATCACATTTACAAACAAAAAACTGATGTGCAAAATCTGTGCACATCAGGGATGGAAGTGATTGTGAAGCACACAAACAGAGACGTGTAGCAACAGCAATAATACCAAAAGTGTTGGAACAATAGATAATGATAATGATGAAGTATACAGAAGGTATCATGGTGATTATAATAACAATAGTAGTAACAATAATAATGATAGTAGCTGTAGTCATAGTAGTAATAGAATTAAAATAAATTATGACTAAACAGCAGTAAGTTCAAGACTGTGCAGGAAGTCGTGTGTGTGTGCGCGTGTGTCTGTGTGCGTACGCTACACACCCAGCAGGGCTCTGGTCCAGGCCCAGCCTCGGGAAAGGTCTCTGATCATTTGGATTTCATCAATTACAGCCACCTCATCTAAAGACAAGCATAAACACACACATGATTTCCTTCAATGCATAAATTTCTACATGATCTAACAGAGAAACTTTTTGGTTCTATTAAGCAAGCAAACATGGCAGAAAAGATGTGCTCACTCAAAAGGTCTGAAATTTGGCTGATATCAGCTCTTCATATCAACACAAACATATATCTCACGTAGCAACAGAAGAATAACCACTGATAAATAATTATTATTGCATCAATTTATGAATAGCAGCACAGTTGATTTATTTTAATTGAACAGAATCACAACTCAAAAGCTAAAATTCATTTCATCTTATTTTTAACATTAAAAGGGATGAGTGATAATGACAGAAGTCAACCATTCATGTTTTAATTTAGCTGATGCAGCTTGGTAAAATACAATTCAATGTGATGTTGAGCTTTCTTGTTACAGTTATGTTTATTTACAAGGCGTGTTGACGCTGCACATCTCAATGGTACAGGCCACGTGACTAGCGGCTCGACCCTCTGGATCCATGAAGGTCCTCTCCTCTCCAGTAACCAGGTCACATGTCACACCCTGTGGATGCACACATCAAATTATACATCAAATTCAATGACATTTCAAGAACTTTCCAGGCACAGAGCACTCAAATTCAAGTACTCAACAAGGCGTAGTTTGAGACACAAATCAAGGTCAATCACTGTTGCACACGTGTGTTCTCAAGAGAGATGAAATGATGTAACTGTGGGAGACAGACAACAGAACAGGGTTTATTTACTGATTAGTAAAATAAATAGAAGTAGAGTAGAAGTGTGCTGTCCCCAACATAAGCAAAAAGTCTGATATCAAAATCTGCGGAGTCCTCCTTCAAACAACACCAATAACTTAAAAAGCCAAATACGTACCGCACTGTTGCTCTTCTCAAAGATCTCATGGGCCAGTAGCTTCAGGGGGCCACAGTACACTCCAGACTTAGCAGCCAGGTAGCGCTGGATGGCGTGGTAGGTTTTACCACTGTTGGTGGGACCAGCATGGAAAATCACCTTCCTCTGGATGGCACGAGCCTCAGGGTACCTGATGAACACACACAGACACGCCAAGTCATATTGTGCATGTTATGACACATGCATGCAGATGGTGACCACTGTAACCCACCGCTGCCACCAGATTGTTGATCTGATGTATAAAAAGGCATATACAGTGAACAGACTAAAGCGTGGTTCTTAATATAATACCTACCAGTTAGCAGGAAGTCTGAGGTCTGAGATCTTTCTCAGGTCATCCATGCAATCCAGCATAGGGAAGATTTGCTTGGCGTGACGCATGAAGTACGGGTAGATGTCATCGATGTGACCTGAAGTACAAACCAACTTACATTCAATCAAAGCATTAATTACTGGATATCTATTAACACAACTCCATCAACAAAGACCCACAAACCTGCTTCACAAGAGATGTCACTAAGGATGATGTGCAGATCGGCGGGAAGTGAAGCCATTTCCAGGACATACTTCCTGAAGCTAATGAAGGCTTGGTGGAACAGACGAGCTGCACACACACAAAAGACATGAAAAAATACACGTGAGGCTGACCACAAAAAACCTGTTATCAGCTACATTTTTTAGCATCAGCTGCCACAGAGTTTGAAGATTCTGACTTTTTCAATTTTCATTTGTACTATGAAAGTTGATTCCATTGACAGAGTAAATGTTCTCAGGTTGACAATGTTCACCGGGTCAAATAAACGTCACACAACAAAATAACCTGATGTTCAGCCTCGACACTCTGAATGCACTTAAACGGCACGGTGACACAACTGTCACTTGATCTTTAAATAAGAAAAAGGTAAATGTATGTATTGCATTCATAACCGTTTCCCTTTCTCTCCCCATGTATGTGTGTAACTGTGAGGATATTTTGACCATCTATTCAAGTTTTGAATTTCTTTATTTTAGACACCGACATTAAATTTCTGTGGTAAATAATTTGGGAAATTGTGTGCATTTTTATGTTCAACCAAAGCCAATTAAAACACACACACACACACACAAACAGGTCCCAGAAACCCCCACCTTCTGATTAACAGACAACCTGCTTTACCTCCTCAGCCACAGAATTAACAGCCAGTGCAACTAAAGAATAAATGCTTAATCATTATTATTTAGAATCACTCCTTTAAATCAATTAAAAGTCCACTGTTGGTGTGTGTTAAAGAGGAGTAGATTAGGTGAATATATCACGTTTACTTTGGCTGTAAAATTGTGAAAACATTGTACTGAAAACTGTAAAACGATGTAAACAAACTTCTCACCATCCAGGCCATGGTCTGCTGCCAGCTTTTGCATCTCCTTCCTCTTATAAAAGCGATTGATAATTTTCAGCAGTTCATCTAAATCACAGACACAAACAGCAGAGAGAAAGAAACGTCAGAAAAGTCACAGAAACGCACCTCAGTGGCCACAATTTAACAGAAAGCATTCAGCACACATTGAGTTTACATCTGACATCTCAGACAGCCTTTGAAGACGAAAAACAAACCGAAATCATACGTGAAAATATCAGCTCATTTTCCTAAGAGCAGAATAATTCCACAAACTGTCAAGTCACATTTGAACTCAGGGACCAGCTCAGGTGAATTTGCTCACTTTTATCGAGCGGTTGGCTCAGCTCTGCTCCCACACTACCATCCGCCGGGCGGTCGCTCTTCAGAGAGACGGGGACAAACAGAGAGGTGTCCGGGGGTTTGGGGGAAGAGCTGTCAGATGAAACATTCCTGCTGCAAACCCCAGAACCAACTTGGCCTTGTTTATGTGAAAAAACAGACCCAGAAGACACATGGCAGCTGCCAGCACTGATGCGGGCAGTCCGGGCGCTAATGTGGCGCTGAAGCCGAGAAACCAAAGATAAACCCCGGTTTACTGACATCGCTACGAGTAGTTTATATCCTGGGTGTTAGCTCCTTTAATGGGCTCAGTACAAAACCCGTGCTAGTGCTGCTCCATGCTGTTCAGCAGGGCTAAACGTGTGGATTACACACTTCAACTACAACAGAGGTCGGTCAACATTCTCTTCCTGCTGTCACAACGTGAGGTAGGACCAATCAGGATGTAGCTGCCCACGAATGTGCCCGTGTTGACATTGAGCATAAAATAAATTACTAGTTCTAATTCTACACATGGCTCCTGGTTTGAATAAGTTAAAATTAATCAAATGAATTAATATGATCAACATTTCTGTTGCTTAGAACACTGTCTCACAAAGAGAGCGAAATGTGAACAGGCAAACGACATGACTCCTCCACAGTTGAACCCGAAGATCGTATGTGAAACACAAAATAAGGATCGCCTCGTCGTCTAAAAAAATGTCCCGCTTTCTGTGTGTGAATAGTGACCAAAAACAGCCTAAAAGGGACTGAAAAAACCATCATGATGACATTCACAGAAGCTAACGTTTCAGACAAGAATTTCAAACTGTTGTTTCCAAAAATGTACAGAGCGAAAAGAAAGATGTAGGCCTATGTGTGTTAATAAATGCTAAATTAAGTTAATAAAAATCTATGATGAACGTTAGTGATAACTGAATATTAATAATAATCATAATAATAAAGTCAAATGTGGAGGTAAATTATTTGGTATAGCCAAAATTCTAGGAAAACTGACATCATAACTCCGAATTCATAAAACCTACAAACCCACAGAAATGTTTGAATAGCCACCAAACACGTCAATGCAATTTACAAATTTTATTAGTTTAACTGCGATTGTTTCTTCTGTCTGTTTTTACTCACACACAGCATGATAGTCTTAATAGTGTTACAAAGCTTTCTAAAGACTTGCAGGAATATCATTCGGGTGAAGAAATACTAAATTCTTTTGCAGAGTTGGCAAGTGCACTGGGAAAGCAATGAAGAAACTGAAATGCAGACAAGATGGCCTAAGTGAATGAACTTGAATACCTTAGGCTGAAGGCTATGGATAGTTTACACAAGGACATCAAGTTTCATAACGAATATATTCTTTGTACAAAACATGAGGAGATGTATTATGGCTACATGTTGTATAATGATCTATAGAAAGAGTGCTGTTCAAAAGATTTTCAGTATAAATTTGCTTTATTCACGATTTGATTCATTTTTAGCTATATATTTGGGTTTGGAGTATATACACATATTATCACACACACACACACACACACACACACACACACACACACGTCTATGGCATGATTACATGATTAGACATTGTGTAAAGATTAACATACAGTAGATAAGACAGGAGCAGAGAGTTTTGGCATTAAAGAATTTAAGAGAGAACACATGTT
The DNA here is from genome assembly GCF_020382885.2 of Scatophagus argus. NCBI lineage: Eukaryota > Metazoa > Chordata > Actinopteri > Scatophagidae > Scatophagus > Scatophagus argus. Next base: position 13,185,573 of record NC_058493.1, read on the forward strand.
CGGCAGACAGTCCGAAAGAAACCGTTAGTTGCAAATAAATTACATAGCTCCCAAACAAAAGAAATCCACACTGTAAAGTCAAAATTAGCATGAACGAAGAAATACATCTGAGCTGTAGATGCGAGTGTTCAGAGGCTTATGAAATGAAACATGTAACAGCATGAAAGACACATAAAACAACAAAATACTATACTGAGTAAAACATGTAGTGATATATGTAGGATAGTATTGTTTCCACTACAGACACAGGAGATCTCTGAGGTCAAGTTATCCTTAAGTGATGTTTAGTTTCAGCTTTTAAACAAAGTTTAGCATTGCAGGGGAAAGTGCATAACTGGCCACAGATCAGATCTTAAGCATAATTCAACCTCCACACTAAAACAGTAACATCACCAAACTGTCTATGTGTGTGTGTGTGTGTGTGTGTGTGTGTGTGTGTGTCTTTAAAGCAGGAGCTAAACAGCCAGTCTGAGCATCACAGTGGTGCACTGTTGGATTTTACAGTGTATTGATACTGCATTTCTCCCAGTGCTTACAGTAGCAGACATGAACCTTTTATTAACATAGTATAATGCTGATGCAGAACAGGACAGGCCCAAAAAAAAGCTGCACCCTATGAAAGTAAACTGACAAAAACAGTGAAACTACAGTGTGATGATGAAGGATAGTGTCAATTCATTTTTCTATTCATTCATTTTTTTAAAATTATAAATGGAAACTGCTATTCATGTAGTGATGACAGAAAGTTCATTTTCAAGTTCAACATAAAGCTTCTCCTTCTCACAACAACTGAAGTGAGAGCCTCTGGACATTAGTCCTAATGCAGGAACTTAAAAGGATGTTGACAAATAAACATCTTTTATAATTAGCGATACAGATTTAATGTATCCAACCCCAACCCCAATAACGGAAGTAAGTTTAATTCCATTTGTGGTACTCATAGTGCTGAAATTTAACTTACGATGATGCACATATTTGACCTAATTGTTCTTCTTTTTCTCGTTTGTTTGTTTGTTTTTCGAAATTTGGATGAAGTGACTCTTAAATAAGTCTGAGAGACAAACAAACAAAAAAGGCGTCTTATCTCACAGGTAAGTCGTAATAAACAGTACTTTTAAGATCAGACAACATAAAACATGTAGATGGCAAACTGATGGAGACATTCAATTAAATTTTTGGACTTTTCACAGACTACGCCATTAATCAGTTAACTTAGAACATGCAGACGCCTTCACAATGACAATCATTATTAGCTGCGGCTCTAAAAGATTTTTAGTTAATTCATTCCATGAAATAAATGACGCTGAAATGATAATGTCCATCTTGAATCAGAAAAAGTTATTGTATGAAATAAGAAGAGGACTGGAATTAGAAACATGTAACCGTTTTCATTTCGATTAAATATAAGATTAAATTTGTTTTAAGATGGGCATTTACGTTTTTGCACTAAATTCTTAATTAAACAGATATTTGCACATGATGAGCAGGCTGTGGACTGTTAGCTCAGACTCAGGAATACTGAATAAACACGAAGTGCATGTGTTGACTCGTAGCTTAGTCTCTCGTGTCCTTCGTTCAGGCTGATTCCTACATGATTTGAATACTCTGAATCACCAAAGTGTAGAGCATCTTTTTAAATGGGGTGTGGGGATGGATGCCTTAGAGAGTCCAGTGCTGTCCAAATACACGAACACAAGACACTCCTGTTGTAGAAAAAAGGGATAAATTGTGTGGTGGACATCTTTAGCCAACTCCTCTTATTCCGTCTTTGCTCCTGTTTTACTATGCATTCAGTGAACTGACACTGTATGGCTTCACTTGTGTGTGCATGTGTGTGTTTTCAGTGTGAGATGCTAAAATCAAATAGGCTGCCTCACTCTTCCTTATTTGGGTCAATTTGATTTGCATTCTTGCCTTAGCATTTAGCCTTCAGCCTACTTGGATTAAATGCTTGTGCGTCTGTATGAGACTGTGTTTCAGTCCTGGGGGAGAGAGTGATGGTGGTCAGACAGCTCACATCTTAAGGCTGTGAAATGGTGAGGGTGCGGGGTCTCTGAGGGTTATGTGTGTTCATGTATGTAGATATTTCTCAGTCCAGGGAGATGGTGGGGCAGCCCTCACACCTCTGGCTGTTCAGCAGTGAAGAGTTGGGGTGTATCTGTGTGCCTTTTCAGTTCGTAGAAGCGGCCTCACATCTCTGGCTGCTCTGCACTGACTGGCTGCGCTCGGGGCTCAGGCGACTCGTAACGCTGGTGGAAGTTTCTTTTCCTCAGCTTCTCTGGAGCTTTTCTCCACAAAACAATCTCCTAAAGACAAAGAAAAGAACACATGAAAACCTACAGTAAAACCAATTAAAAGCATAGTGGTACACAAATACATGTACATGCATACAAGAGAAGAGAAACACATAAGCAGAAAAACAAGAATGACTTAAATAATGTATACAAGCACCTGAATAGTCTTAGAAACAGTCTCTAAATACTTCTCAGATGTTACAGAAAATACTGTAATACTGCAACTGTGTCTACCTTATACATTTGGTCTGTCTCAACATTTGCCAAGTTTGTCCCCTCAGTCAGAGGATACTGTAATGCGCACTTGTGTCTTGTTCCCTGCACACGCAGGGTTTTTATGTGGGCAGGTTTAGAGACTAACTGAGCAGGTTAACTTACAATACGATTGCTGTATATGCAGGCATGTTACCTGTTGTTTAAAATATCTTCTGTCCTCTTCATCCACCAGCACCAGATTAAGGAAGTAGCGTACTGAGAACTTCTTGTTGACATCCCTCATGGTGGGCGTCAGGTCATATCCTGTAAGGAAACAGAAGATGTGGTGAGCCTTTTCAAAAGTTTTAATAAAGAGAGACTGACAATCAACTCTCAACATATTATAAACAGTAATAAAATAAATAATACAAACACATTATATTCTTACATTGTAACTGCAAGAGATTAAGAGTTACCTGCCAGGAACAGTCTAATGGGGATTGACTCTCCTTTAACTGGAGCTCCATCCATGATCTCATACTTTGCAACCGTCTCTGTCTCTGTGGTCGTACTGGGTCCTGAAAAGGAGGACAATGATTAGATTACGTGAGTAGGATACAATACAGCACAGTACTGACAGAGTTTCTATGCACTGACTATGACCAAATACAGAAGAGTAAAACTACTCCAGCATTTTACCTATGCCTGTTATCTCCTTCTTGATGAGCTGTAGCTCCATGTGTTGGATTTTGATCCTGACCAGCAGGAAGTAGATCTTCCCAACAATCACGTCCTTAAGGTGGTATCTAACAAAGAGACAAATGAAGACAAGGTGCTTACATGGATCTCATTTGGATTAAAACAATAAATCGTCATTCAGAAAAGTTGAAGCGTTATTGATCTTACTTGGATTTATTGTATTCAAACTCAATGTGCAGGCAGTCTTCTATGCCAACCTCCATTTTGATTGAGTTGTTGACATCTGGGTAGGTGGCTAACTGGTGGACAATCAGCTCGTATTCCTTCACCAAGTCAGACAGACGACGAACTATTGTCACCCTGAGGAAATACCTGCAAGACGCAGACAATACGAGTTTTATGAGTCAGACCCCAGAACAGTGCAGAACACACTGCCATCCAACTATCACTCCTCTCTGTATCACTCTGTGACAACCATATAACATCACACCTGATTCAAACAAGCCTGGTTGTGTTTTTTTTTTACTGTTGTTTATCATATCTTGACTGGTCCGTGCACCTTTTACATACTACTGATTCAAATTCAGTCAGAATTGTTGTTTCCCAGATACACTATACACACAAAAGTATTGGAATGGAGCTGGGCCCTTTAGTGTGTGAAGGGAAATCTTAATGCTTCAGCATACCAAGAGATTTTGGAAAATCTTCCTACAGGAGATAGTACTTCAATTATCAATTAATTAACTAAATTTTTACTTATTGATTATAAAAGATATAAAATGAAAAACATCTGAAAAAACAAAAAAAAAACAAAAGAGAAAACCTTATAGCACATTTATGAATCCGAAGGCAGCAAAATGTAGTCAATTACTGAATGCATTTCCTGTTATTAAACAAATCAGATAACAAGTAATTTCAGCAATACTGCTACCAGTACCAATGGCATCAATATATTCATTGATTGCTGTAGTAAATTTATCTCACTGTCCCCCTCCAGGGCGTTAACAGTGCAAGATGAGCTGGAGAAAAGCTCCCCTGCAGCCACTGGATGTTGGAGTTCACTGACCATCAAATGGGACTAAAAAATGTGGGACTCATGTGATTAACGTGATAACAAAACCATCAGTCTACCTCATGCCAAACTGTGTAATAAATATACCTTAGCCTGACATTCGCTCCAGTGTAAGACTCGTACGGCTTCTCCACCTGCATAAACTCGAAGTCGTAACTCCTGTTCTGGGTGAGTTCTCCAGGCAGGGCCAACTCTTTCACCAAGTCCACAAACTCATGGGTGTTGCTCTTATCAGAGAAGAGCTCTGAAATACAGCAGAGTGAATTTAAAGTGCTTGGTGTGTCATCCAAGGAAGTTTAAAACACAAAACCAAAACATTTTATATTTCATTTTATTTCAGGATTCCAGGTTTACTCAACACACTGCTTGCTATCCTGCTCGTACTGCAAATACAGTTGGAGGAGGGTTTAGCTTCACTACGGCAGGCTGCACATGACGACCACATGCTTCGTTAAACCTTTCAGCCACATGAGAAAGCCAAAGCCAACAGCCTACTATTGCAAAGTCATTTTCCAGCTACAAAACCCAAAGCACTCATTTAATATTTAAAATATTTCACAGAGTTGCTTCCATAAGGCAATTTAGAGCTTTGACATATAAAACAGAGCAACAACAGAGAGTGGTAAATGTACCACTTTAATCATACTCACCTATCTGTCCAACAAACTCGATGCGGATGCCCTGATGCTCCAGTCGCTTTCCTCCCTGCTTCACATTTAGACTCACCTTGAAAGGAACAGTTGACAAGATCAAACATCATAAGAAACCACGCTGTCACAACAATAGTTAGACAATTATATCTGAAAGGGAAACATTAGAATATCCTCTCTTTATAAAACACAAAAAAATTCCATGAAATGGGCTTTTGCTTGTTTTACATGTCTGCGTGTACCATATTTGTATACATTTTCGCTAAAGATTTTCCTATACAACAATGTGCATTCTAATACAGAAATAACCCCTTTCAATCACCATTTATGTCCCACTAGAAGTGTATGACAATGTCTGTATCTGCAGGTAGTTCGAGTTCTGCCTGTATTTTCCAACTGTCTCAACATTTTACGGTGTCTTTCGAGATCTTTACGGGTGTCTACAATTCTAGAAAAAGAGAGTTGATAGACTTTCTTTCTCCAGAACTGCTTACTGGAGCAACCGACAAATCCTGCATAGCATGCGTTATAGTAAGTGTTGGGACAAGTGCTGGTCCAAACAGATTAAGCTCTTCAGAAAAACCTGTTTGGTGACAGAAGAAAGCAAACAGCCAATCAGGTAAATATCACAGGTGAACTGTAGTACTGGAGAGACTGCAACATTTGTACTCCAATAGTATAGTATTAATAAAGAAGATGTAACAGCTGGCATATTTAAGAATTCTAAACATAGACACTTCACTTCCTCCTGAAGTGAGTGCAAATCTTGCACACAAATCAAAAGAACCTTAATTTCCCAGTGGACTCAGTTAAAGAGAGCATCCTAAAATAGGCCGAGAAGTCCATTATCTGCTGACTTAGTTCTGTTTACTAATAATTCTAATAACTGTAAACATAAATCATGCCTGTGTATTATCTATTGTGGGACTAAAAAAGGATTATCTTATCTTACTGAACCCTGTGGAGCTCTAACAACGTGAAGTTAGTTTACCTTGCCAGACACAGATTCTCCATCATAGAACAGGTAGTGTTTCTCCACCTTCCCGTCTTCTGTCTTCAGTTCGGCTGTCTTCCTGTTCTCTGCATCGTTCAGCAGTACATCTATCTCACATACCGGCCCAAACAAACCCCCTAGGAAACTCTGAAAACACACAGTACAGCATAGAAAACTGTTTATTGCACAAAGAAAGAGAATATCTCAGAATCAGAATTCCTTTTTTTTATCCCTGAAGGGAAATTCTTAAATCTGATGTGTTAATGTCAACTTTTCAAAGCCTGAAGAGTAACTTGACTAAGCCTTAATTCAATACATTGACATGCACACTTAAACTTAAGAAAAAGTTCCTTACTTGGTCATTAGTAATGAACACACAAACAGAATATGTTTTACAATTCATATTTTTAATGAACCTCCAAGGTTCATAACATTTACTCTTTCTCGAAATCTGGTAGATGACAAGTCAAAAAGCGGTCTAGAACAAGTCAAGTGAATTTTATTTATCTAGCTCAAAATCTCATTTCTCATGACCCTTTCCAAACAGAGCAGATGCAGACCACACTCCAGACACAACTGACAACTTAACAAAACCAAACAAACAAACAAACAAACAAACAAACAGCTGGAGATAAGAGTGGAATCTATCATCAACATCCTATGCAGCCATCCTGATGAGAAGAAACTAAGACACAATCAGTCATGGTTCTTTTCAGTCCAACATTATATCTGAGTGTGGGATGACTGAGCCTGCTTTCTGAGTTACAGACACTATAAAACTCCAACACTGAGCCAGGTTTGTTAACACACAACACGCACACTCTAATGACAGACAATGGGATGTAGCTGTTTACTGTAAGTTAGCTAACACCTGTGTTTAACTGTGTGCACATGAACGGGACTGTGTGCTCTGGACACAATCACAGCTATAACCAGTTACATCTCTGCAGCTACTTTCTGTCTTCAGTCCCACACTGACTCAATCACTTACACCCAGCTGCACAGCCACGTTATTCTCCTCTGAGCTGACACAACACAAGTCACAAACACAGGCTTCATCATGCAGGAGCAGCACACAGTATGGGGAGGGATGAATCCAATCACCAAGACGTCAGGAGAGACCAATCACTGTCCGGACACGAGTGGGATGCTTTCAGTCACTGTATCCCGTAACATGGGGCACAAATTATAAATGACTCCTGGTAAAAAACCTCTCAAATCAAAGATGTGCTTCACAGGAGTAAATATCTTGGTAAACGCAGCAACAGTGCATCAAAGTCAGTGGGCATCAACAATTTATGTAATTTTGAATAACTGTAACAAATTCAATAAATATGCGACCGGTGCTGTTCCAATTATCATATCCTTAATAACATTCTCGGAATTTCAATTGTTGTAATTCAACATGCATGTGACAGCTTACAACTTCACATTACAACGAGCTAACCAGCAACATTAGCTAACGTTACAATTTGTCTTGCAGCTCCAGTTAATGAAAACATGAACAAGCTTAATTATTTCAATTATTAATCAAGGCATTGAGTTCCTATTTCACTAACCAAAGTTGCTAGGCCACTGGAGAACCAAAACATGATCGAGAAAGCAGAGACGGCCTCGTACTAAATGTTAACTCGACCAACCCAGCTAGCTTTCCTGTCAGGTTTAAATGTTAAACAGCCAGCCGTCAAATGAAACTGCGGCTCCGTTTTAATATTGCGTTGCTATGAATAAACCCCCGGTTCATTTCACTGTACTCCGAACAGCTGATACTTGTTGTTACACTCACCATCTCAGCCGTCTAGACAGTTGAAGCTAACAGCTAGCCTCGCTCCGTGTAGCCAGTCAGCCTGAACCAGGAGGTAGTAGTATCAAGACCCACCGTCATGTGACCCGAGTCACGTGTGTGGGCGCGTCGGGGCGGGTGAAGCGGGACACAAGCCGACGTGCGACCTGAAGGCATCAGGCCTGCTACTCTTATTGTGGTTAAAAATCACAGAAATTATTATGAAGTAAGTTTGTAATTAAAATTGCAGATTAATACAATATTACCTATATATTGCGTTTATTTCATGTAGCTACAACTTCTAATTCTGCTGAGAAAAAATATGACAACATACTAATACGAATATCAGTATCTGAAAACATTGATAATAGTATATTATTTTTAACATTAAGCATGACAATAAGCATACAAACAAGCATAACAATTTTGATGAGAATCGTTTCAATTTGGTTATTAAAAAGTGTAACCAAAACACGTTCTGGGCGCGTTATTTCACATTTAAATGAAGCTTATGAGTGCCCCCTGGTGGACAAACAGATGACACTAACTTCTAACCATTTGGTCATGCTGAGCCTCAGAGCTTTCTGCTGACTGTTCTGTTTGGTGAATTAATTGTACTGTTTAGTGTTGAAAATTGTTTTGATTCAGGACCTTGGGAAATACCTATCGTGCTTCAGTTGTGCTCTGGCTTTGTGCTGTTGTTGTCAGGAGAAGTTTAAAGTTTTCTGTCCTATTTATCCTTTTCATCAGTACAATGTATACTGCACGCACCGGTGTTTATAAGTATCATTAATACTTGAAGAATTTTAATAAAAATATACCCAAGAAAATACTGTTGTTATAAATCCTTTATTGATATAAGTATTTTCAAACGCAAATTGGACAATGCAGAACCTGTTGAAAAGCATGCATTTGCACATTACATATTATGAATATGTTCCAGTTCACAGTTAGGATAGCATGAATCCATTCCTGAGGGATATGGGTTTGCAAGATTCTTTTAATAAATGCTGCAGACCAGAAGTTCCCAAAGTAGGTTGAATAACCTCCCTGGATAAGTATTATGTGGCACAAGATTTGAGACATTTGAGCAATCAAATAATATAAATAAGTCTTTTGTGTGCCTTAAAGAAACACAGGCCTCTTACGAAGAAATGTTTGGAACCACAGCTGTACAGAGGGACCAATTCATGGCATCATCTTATTGCACTGGTATTCCAACTATTTGAAAGCATGTTTCAGATTTTATATTAAAAAGCATATTCAAACATAGACATCCTTTTCAAAAGAAAGCACAGACACAAGTCACTGCCAACTTAAACTGTGTGTGTATATGTCTCGTGTATGCAGGCTGTTCTTTTCCTCTGACAGTTACTTTTTCATTGTTTACAGCTGTTCTTTTTCCATCAAGAGCAACATGGATACAAAGTTAGCCTTTGTCAATCCCTGGGCAGCCAAGCTTTTCCACCACCAGCAGATGGTGATGATACATTTGTTTAACCACTTGAACAGACAGAGTGGAAATAAGATAGATTTAGTTAGCTTTGTGTATATGTGTATGTGTGTGTGTGTGTGTGTGTGTGTGTGTGTATGTGTGTGTGGGGGTGGGTGGGTCAGTCTACAGCTCCAAAAGGTTTTCTTCTTTCAAATCCTCCTCTGTTGGTTTTGCGCCACTCATGGCCATCGTTTCCCCACCTGCAGGCAAAAAATGAGGACAAATCAGACCGTGAATCAGATGGTGAAGATAAAAAGAGAACCTAGAAAACTTTTGAATCCACCCTTTTCCCACAAAAATACCTTGGTTTAGGTCTGCATCTTTCTCTGTCCAGGACTCGCCTGAGCCTGTCTCACTTTCAAAGGCTTGGTCTGCCACAAGGTAAGCTGCAGAGCCTTCATAACTTCCAGAACCATCCTCAGACTGGACAGTCTCAGGTGACTCGCCCTCTTCATTTGGCCTCAATGCTTCCTCCTCTCCCTCCTCCACGGGCTCAGCCTCTCTGGAAACAGAACAAGAAGCAGACATTGAAAAATTGCTTCTCAGCTTTTCAATATTTTCTGATATTTTACAGACCAATGATTAATTGAGAAATTATTGTTACTGTTATAATCATTAGATGCAACAATGCTGCACATGTACAGTATCATTCTGCACAGTAACAACAACCAAAACACATTTTCAAATGGGTGTTGCTTTGTTAATGTTATCTCGTGCTGAAGCTGTTTCTCCATAAAGATAATTGTTTGACAGAAGTTGTTGCAGGCTTAAACACCTACAAAGGTGTTCTCACTTATGTTGCCTGACTAGACTGATGACTGTGTGACCGTGAACAGACTGTGCTTGACTGACAGCATTATGACCCTCCTGTTAGCACTCAAAGTGTTATCACCTCAAGTGGTTCAAGACCTGTAAGCAGCATTAACTTATACATGATCTGACTGCGTTGTTAATCATATTCTACTTTATACACGGTTGTCTGTCTTTCAAGAGTTGTTGCAATAAATTAGTAAAAGTGAGAAAGTGCAATTTCCAATTTAATTATTGGCTTATTATACATATATATATAAATATGTATTGTTTTTTTTTTACATGTCACCTGGTATTTCTCAAACACGGGTATCAGAGCAAAGAGGCAGATACAAACAATGGACCAGAAATGGCAGACCACCAAACGTCACAACCCACTTCCTCTCAACACTTCCCTCTGACTTCCTGTTCGAGGCGAGGTGCAGAAGAGAGGGCTGCTTTGTAAGCAAGTTGAATTGATGTGGAGGATGAAGATAAGACTCACAAAAATTCGATGAGAATAATCTCCATATGCAAAGTCATCTACTTTCATTTACTCCAACCATCATTTCCACTTGACTTGTGTCGTCTACAGTTCTTGCCTCCCTCTGTGTCACCGCTCTGTGGTACCAAATGTGTACAGAAGCTTTACAACCAAGGTGTGTGATCAGACCAGGTAAAATCACAAGGCGGGGAATGGAGTAGCATACAGTATGCCATGTCAATGATAATGTCAAATTGTTTATGACTTATTAACTTTTATGGTACTTAAGTCGATGGAGACAGCATATCACTGAAGGAAATGTCATGACAAAAATATTTTCACTTTTGACACTGAATATGGCTCATTGACTTGCTTTAGCGATCAAAACAATCCTCACTTTGGGATTATTTCCATTCAGTGATATAAGGTGGTTTGTCCTATTTTAGCATGCATTTTGCATAACCTGGGTGAGACATAAACTGGACAGAAAGGTTTTGCATTTTCAAGTAAGTCAGCCGCCAACAGTGATAGTAAACATGATGTGTTTGACACAGTATGACTCATATTGCAATAATAGATGTCATCTTTACAGGCACTACTCTGCCAACAGCTCATTTCAGAGATTAATTCTACAGTAGAACTGCATGCACATTGCAAATGTACAGCGTGGAGTGGAGAGCCAGCTGAAATTGTGACAAAAACAAGTTATGCAATTAGTGAATTTTCACGCACATCTTTATTAGCAAAGGGTGTCTGTCTTAGTAGGCTGTTTCCATAAGATGGTCTAGACTGACTTTACGCCCACTGTAATGGAGCAAACAGTACACAGAGCTCAAGTAGGCTGCCATAACGCACACACACACGCACAACAGAATTCAGATTACATGTACATGAGTTACTAAGTTATCGTTGTACTTTTGCTCTTTACAGCTCATTAGATGCAGTACGTTTGTAAGTATTTGTACTTTTCTCTAATTTCTGTCTGTCTTTCCCTCTGTACACTTTTTTCATGTCATGTGTATAAGATAGACAGGTTAGACTAAAATTATCCTTTTCGGTGCAGTGAAAAAAATTGGCCATCGATATCGCTATAAATTACATAAACTCCCATTTCTGCACTATGTGACAATATGAAATAGTCAGTAAACTCTTGAGGTCTTACTTATTCCAGCCCAAACCTCCCTGCCCTGTCCCTGTCAGTCCGTCTGTCTTTATCCCTCCACACTGTCTATTCTGGCTTTTCTTGGCCACCTACCTCACACTTACATACTCTCAGACAAACACATGAATACACACACAGAGGCCGTGTTACCCGAGTTGTGCTGACCAAGGTGACAGATCCAATGCAGCATCAGCATTTCTATATTTAAAGTCTGCATTTATCCAACAGTAACAGTTTACTGTGCTATCTCAAAGATGGTTGTTTTGGCAGTGAAGTGAGCTCACTGCTATTGAGACACTCTCACCTTACTGTGAACAAGTCAAAGAGCTAAAAAACCATTGCACCCCGAGCTTGCACACACTCACAACCATGAATACTTACAGATACTGTGCTGTTGAAGCAGGCAGTTTGCTTGGTAGTTCTGGACTCCATGCCATTTTTGGACTTTGTAGAGTCACACAGTTGGCCTGGTCGCCCTCAGGATTACATCGCACAAACTTATACACAGCAGTTGTAGGTGCTCCTAGACATAGAAAGAAGGTCATTGATGTTTGATGAATTTTCTTGTTTTTCGTGCAGCATTTTATGCAATAATTCACTTTGGTCAAGAGTCTACTTGGGAAACATCTGGTTGCTCATGTGAATTAGTTCAGTGTGGCAAATGGGGTTTACCAGTTCCATATTTGGAGTGTCTCAGGAGATTACAACATTATTCTGCACAAGGTCAAAGTGACAGTTGGCCTGATGGCCTTCAGAACTCATAATTCACTTCAGTAAAGTCTTACAAAAGGAAGTAACAGCTCCATAGCCTGTTCTCAGCCCATCGCAGCAAGCTGATCACAGAGCTTATCCGATGCTAAAGATATTAACAGTTATTTTACACCAGCATCCAGTGTGAAGAGCATCAAATGTTTCAGTCGTCCTTCTACGTAAGACAAAGTTCATGTTAAACGAAATTCACGCTGACTGCGTGATGACTGGTGTAGGGATTCTGTTATGGATTAATGAATGCTGAATCAAACAAAATTTGCATTAAAAATAAGAAAGTAAACATTGTTTTCATTTTGAAAAGCTGATGCCACATTTCTGCATCACACTGATACTACTGCCAAAGTAATCTAACACCATCTATCACATGGACTATTGATATCTGACAGTTGTATCCAAATCATTTAATTGGAAAATACCCGTTTTAAAAGGGTGTGTTTGTGTGACAGTTTGAATTGTGTGTGTCTGTAAGAAAGGACAGATGGCATAATTGGCTGGTGTTGCCCCTGTAGCGTTTGGTTGCTCATGTTACATGTCACAGATGAGAAAATAATGTCTCATTTTGTTATTTTAATCCTAATTCTACTGAAATCAAATTTAATTTAGCTGCTGTTCTTATTTAGGCCTGTAGGAACCATAAAAATCCAATAATTACAAGAAAAGGCTGTTGTTTTTCTCTTTTACATAAGATTATAACCTGCGTTCATATATTCAATGTCAAATTAATTATGACAAAAACTCATTAACAGACTACACATACTGTATAAACAACATATAAAAAAATCCATACCCCCTGGAGTAGTACTTATGATTCTGATGGTTTAGAAATAGAGTTTGGTACAGTTTGGTTAAAAAACAAACTAACTAAATAAAATTAAAATAAAATTCATTCATTATTAAAGACGTTATTATCCATTCATTTGGACTTATCTGTGCAGACTCTTTCCTCTATATTAAAAAACAATATTGGTACTTGTGAGTCCAAAAGGCCTTTCACAAGTTCAACAAGCCACATCGAAACCTCACACGGAAACTGACACGTCTTTGCTCTTTTGTGTGAACCACACCGGGGGCTGCCGTGTATTTTTCCCTGATGAACCTCAAAGCTTTGAACCTTGTTTCCCGTTGCCCTTGCCCTCGTGAAAAGGAAAATAATATTTTCGCAGCGTCATTTTGGACTCCTAACACTGTTTTCTGAAGTCTGTGGGGAGCCCCAGCATCAATCCAGCAGGGAGGACAGAAAAACCCTGACGTTCACCACCAATGACTCACGGCTGCGTACGGTAATCACGTTATGCTGACACAAGGAGTCAAATATCAATCAAGTGGATCAGTTCCTTATTCTGCTTGTCAATCAAACAGACCCCTGTTGGGGCCCCAGACCCCAGTCTGGGTCACCGTCGCTGTGAAGATGTCCCTTGAGAGCACTTGAGCTGTCAGGATGCGAAATGATTTCACTTGTTTTCATTACAGCACGTCTGAAAAACCCCGCCGCGACATCAAGAGTCTGAAAACAAAAGTATTTTGTGTTTAAAAGCAAAGAAATGTCGACTTACCATTTCCGTTATGTAAGGCGAGGCAGGAGATAACGACGAATAGAGAGAGCTTCATCCTCAGGATTGTATTTCTTTAGCAAAACAGCAACAAAATAAAACGCTACTCCTGTTCAAAGTGTGAACTTCTTTGGCGTGGTTAATGTCTCCGACAGTCAAACTCCCCCTGTGAAGAGCTCAGCCCTCTGAGTGCGTCATGGTTTCCTGAAGTCTTCTTGTGTATAGAAAGTGACTTAACATCCTCAGTGGAAACTTCTGCTTTAGCTACCTCACATATCTGATATCACGGCGTAATTTACACACAAGACTGAGGAAATACCAGTAAATTGCAGCTAAGATTCAATCTGTGTCTCTGTAACGACTGAGAGGAAGGGCAGCTTATCTTAATTGGGCTCATTTTGTCTTGCAGTAAGAAAACGATGTAGGCTATTTGTGAGAGCTTCTGCTTTCACATTAACTCAGTTCGGTTTGATTTGTCATTTTTTTTCTGTTTCCCCTGTGAGAGAAATGGTTTGCTTTCTTTTAGCTCCTCGACTCCAGACAGAAAAAAGGAAGACGGAGTCAGAGAAATACAAACTCTGAGCAGCAGTAAACTGATATCAGTAACAGCCTCAACTTCAGTGGGTAACAAAAGAAAAAACATTTACACTATATAGACAAAAGTATGCAGACAAACCTTTTATGGGGCTGGTTGTCAGGGATTGTGCTTCCAACTTTGTGTCAGCAGTTTGGGGAAGGCCCTTTTCTATTCCAGCATGACTGTGCCGCAGTGCACAAAGAAAGCTCCATAAAGACATGGCTGGATGAGTTTGGTGTGGAAGAACGAGACTGGCCTACACAGAGTCCTGACCTCAACCCCATCAAACACCTTTGGGATGAACTGGCACACAGATTGTGAGCCAGGCCTTCTGGGCAACATCAGAGCCTGACCTCACTGCTGCTCTACTGCATGAATGGACAAAAATTCCCACAGAAATGCTCCAACATGTTGTGGAAAGCCTTCCAGAGTGGAAGGTGTTCTAGCTGCAAAGGGAGAACCACCTCTACTCTCACCTCTGTCCCAATACTTTTGTCTATATAGCATATGTTGGCAGTCAATACAGGTCCCAAAGTCTTGTTAAATTATTTTCACCTAAAATCTCCAGAGAACATTACCACTAAAGTGTCCTTTTTTATAAGATGTGTAAAGGGTTTGTGTGTGTATCAGTGCACTGTGTGTGATACATTGTAATTCAGTGTGTATGCACCTGTTTTTCATTGTGTGTATTTGTGTCTTGTATGTTTGTGTCTTCATATGTCCTGCAGATTAATGTATGCAAGCTTGTGTTTGTTGATGGTTGAATGTAACCAAGTGTGTGGGCTCAAGCTCTGTACTTAATTGCACTTTTGAATTATTTTACTTGAGTATTTGATTTGATCTGATGTGATTTTTTTGCTACCTGATATTTTGCTCCTTTGCCTCTATTATGTTACTTTGCTAAAAAAGAAATTTCCACATAAAAATAACTTGATGAAACAAGATATATAAACTACACAACAGGTTTATGAAGTAGATGAATGTAACACTGAAAACACTGTCTGTGACAGCAGACTGTGCTGGTAAACACAAGTCGAGACAGTTCGAGAGTCGACACCTGGTATGTCCTGATGCCTCATGCAGACAAAGTGTATTTATCAGATCAGCTTCACTGATGATGACTCAGAAGTTACTCGGGCTGTTAGGAGCTGGAAGATGAAAACACATGAAAAACATGTGATGCATTGTGGAAGTGATAATGATGGTGGCCTGGGTGGATGTTAGCCTGGAACAGGAAGGATTCAACATGTTATCACAGTTTCACAGGAGGGGACAAACCTTGGATAGACTGTGGAGCAGCCGTCCTTCTGTTGTCAATATCTAAAAGATTAGGCAGCCGTGGCCTAGAGGTTGGAGAAGCGGCTTGTGATCGGAGGGTCACCGGTTCGATTCCCCCACCGGACGGGCAGGAACTTGTGGTGTGGTGGAATGCCCCCCCCCCCCCTTAATTAGCCAGCTGATGTGCCCTTGAGCAAGGCACTTAACCCCCAATATGCTCCCTGGGCGCTTGACGCTGCCCACTGCTCCTGTGTGTGTTTCACTGCATGTAATTTGCCGGGTGTTGCATGTGTGTGTTCAACTAAGACAAATTCAGTGTGTGTATGTAAAAATATATATACTGCCAATAAAGTTGATTCTTCTTCTTCTTCTTCATCTTAAGAAAAACAAAATATCCAGATTATTCTAAATAGTGAACAATTTCATCGGTTAGCTTGTGCCTTGTTTGCTTTATTACATTTACCACATGCTGTGGTATGTACTGGTATGGCATGTCATGAGGACAGTTAGGATGTGTGACCACAATCACAATGTACAGGCAACAAAATAAAAATAGGTAACTCTGAGTTCACTGTACAATGTCAAAGTGGTAAAAGGTAGCTTTAACATCCCAGTGTTTCTTTACATGACCCCCTCAGTGGTCAACAACAACAAAACTAAGCCTATAGCACCTTTCATATGAGAAATGCAGCTCAAAGTGCTTGATAATAAAGAAATTACCCATAAAGTGCTTCACATGGAAAAGACTCAGAATGAACATAAAAACACGGATAGAAACTCCTGTAATGTAAACTCCTGATAATAACAGTAACAGACTGACCGTAATACTAATTAGAAAATTCCGGTTCATTTAAAAGAATTTTTTATTCATCTTCCCGTCTTTCAACATACCGAAAATGTGTTTTACGTCACATTTTGAGAATCAGCAGTTTGATCTCACATTGCATCTTCTCACCACTACCCTCAATTTTTTTCTTTTCTTTTTTTTCTTTTTTTTTTATCAAATGGTGTAGTGACACTACACAGCCCAGCTTTTCTTCACCGCACACAAGCCAAACTGATAATCATTTTTAGAGAGAAGCGCTGACTGAAAACAAAACCATATTCTCATCATTAATAATCTTTAAGTGTTTGAATGTGTCTTCATCGTCTCTTTTTTTTCCTCTCTGAACACTCTTTCACCTTTGATTTCTCTCTTTGTGCTTGTTGTGTGAAACCTTCCGCACACACTCATTCACTCTGTGGTTTCTGATATGTGGATGGCCTTTTTGTGGTTCAGTCTGACCCAGTGACGTGTGTGTGTGTGTGTGTGTGTGAGTGCATGTCACTGTCAGCACTTTGTTGCTGTCGCTGTTATGTTGTTGGGGGTCTTCTTCTTCGACTGTGTCTGTGTGCTTATGCTTATGTCAGACAAGCAGAGAAGAAGACCCAGAGAGAGAGAGAGAGAGAGAGAGAGAACAGTTTGTCTCATGCTGCAGGAAGTGGTAACATCAGTTGCTATCATTTTCCCTCAGGAAATGACACACTAGCCTGCCCAGGCTCAACACACACACACACACATTTGTGACATATTTACGAGGCACATATACTCTCTTACAAACATCACTGCATATGCTGCATGTCTCCAGTTATGTCAGTTTTGTCTCTCTCTTCTACAGCACTCAGCGGTTAAACAATTTAAAACACTACAACACTACCACAGTCACCAGTCTGATATACAAAGTTTGATACATTTCCCTGCAACAGTCACTATGCTAATACATCTATAAAATGCAAGCTTTTATAGTCAGCTTGGTTTCCATCCCCACCCTGTCAAATTACGTGGGATTCAAGTGTATTGTCTGAGCAACCAGAGTCACGTGGCAGCAGAGGCAGCACTATTTTCACTCCTCAGAAAGACACGTACAAAGGCAAAAACACAATTATTTACATATATGTACACAAAATGGGATCATTTCATCAAGCTGCATGCACAAGCTGTCTGGACTCTACAAAGACCGTTGTGAGAGGAAGTGAGTGATAACCACAAAAAGCTTGTGTACTCACTTTTTCACAGTAAATGTAAGTCTAGACGGTTTTTGAGCAACTCTGCGTCAGTCAGGATGTAACATCTTTTGTTTCTAATGTTGGGAACTATCAAACTGTGAAGACAATAAATGAATATACAAGAACAGTCAGTCACACACAAGCACACCCAAACTGCATCGGAACAAGGTCCCAAATCAAAAGTTTCAATTTATCCAATAGGAAAAGACATTCATGATTTATAGCCTGTGCTTCACATGCTTCTTCAAACCTATGATGTGAATTGTAACCATCAACTGCACCAGCAGGTCATCTGACTGTTCAACAGGCACATCTGCAGTTATGCTTTGCACTCAAATCAATGTAGACTTATCGTGCATCGGTGTGTGTATTCAGTGTATTCAGTTCCTGTATTCTCTCTTGGCCCAGGTCACGTTAAATTAGTTTCAAGTGTCTTGTACCGAGCAGGTATGCAAACACATGTTTTGACAAGCATCAGAAAGTTTGTGGGAGCATAAATGAAAGCAGGTGTTGCAGGTTTTGATGTACCAAAACCTTCCTTTGCATGAAGAAACCATAAACATTCTTTAACCGTAATTCATGTGACAGTAAGTATTTTGATTTGCATGCCTGTGTGTGCACGCGTGCGAGTGTGACGTCAGTTCTCTTCAACTTCTGTCACACATTTCTGATGTCTTGACGAGGAACGTACTGTAACAACAATAAACACATACAGATGTGTATGAGAACATCTGCACTAGCAAGGTTTTGGTATTTCCTTTAATCTGTCTCCACATCTGTACAGAAATCACTGCACAGTGGAAGATTTGCTCAACTTCAGAATACTTGGATGGCCGTGATGTTGATCAGTCCTGCCACCCTGGTGTCATCAGACTTGGTTTGTGGCTGTACAGCCATAAAGCCCTCAGTGACAAAGCAGCTTACAGTCAGCCAAAGTTGCATAAACTCATGGTCACGGCAGACCAGTCATGTATCAGCAGACACATCTGACCTCTGTTGCACATGCCTCCCCTTACAAAAACACACAACTGAATCTGGGAAACCAGACTTTGTCAATAAATTTGAATCTGATAGTTTGAAAGTGCGGTCCCCACAGAGAAAGCATTGATCAGGAATTCATACTGTTAATGTGAAATGTTCCTTTATCTCTGCCAATGGTAACACTGGTGTACGCAGGTTTTACTTAACTACACAATGTGGGAAATGTACACAACGATGCAACAACATTGTGGACATTCAGGGCACAACTGTGTAGGGTGAAAAATATAAAAACAGCTTACAAAAAGTGTTTGCCAGGATGTAAATGTTATAGAACACCACGTTGTCAAAATCAGCATTAAAGAGACAGTTTAGTTTTAATTGACCTTGTTTTAGACATTTCTCTGCATTAAGCAATTTAATCAACCAGAGACAATTTTAGCCTTTACTTCCAGTCAGTAAATCAACTTACTGGTAGTGCCTCTAGTATATGGACGTATACCAGAGAAAACATATAAATAAAATAATAGACACATATTGGTAGTGTGATGTAAGTGTATATTACTTCAGTGGTGTTTTTTCTTTTTTTTTTTAGCATTACATACAATATCTACAGTACATAAAACAAGATGACATTGTGATCCCTCTGAGACAGGGAAAAAATACACACATTTAACTGGCATCATGCAGATTATGACATCGAATAATGTCCACTAAGTCACTGGGATGGGATGTGCACATCTGGCTGCCTATTCATACCGTGGGCACATTCGCTCTGGTCAAAGTAGGTGTTAACATTTATTTTATCATCAGAAACATAAAGCAGCTTAAGTAACAGATTATTACTGCGCTGAAGTGTTTTACAGAAAACAAGACACATTAAATGACAACCAATATGATTAAAAATAGACAAGAAGTGTGAACCGGATAGACATTTTCATATTCATTTTGAAGGGAGGAAATTTGATGTTCTATCTGAATTTAAATTACACTAATCACGCTTAATAATGCAACACAGGAGAGAGCACACACAGTATGTACAGTGTGTAATGTGTTAAAAGCTCTTGTCGACGCAGCATGCCCACTGCACAAAACAAGGCCACAGGCCAACACCCATAACAATAAGACAGAAAGTCTGTGAATCTGCCTTCCAGTTTCTCTAATTGCTGGGAGTGTCCATTGACTATGAGGTGGTAAACTTAACTCATGCATGGATTTAATACTATTAGCAGAGATGGGTGGATGATATCGAAGCGTGCTTCACTTCTGTGAATCTCACTGTTTCAGTAGACAAAGAAAACCACGTTACTGATGCTTCAGATGTCACTGCAGCTTCAGAAGGAGCTTCATTCAGTTTATGGTTTGGTCACTTACTCATTCATGTACCTCAGTGTTAAAACACAAGTCAAGTCAGAAGAATTACTGACAAACATGGCAACGTACACTAGCAAGATATGGGAGTTTTTCCATCTCATGCCAAGTAATAATTATATTAAGGAAGGTTCATTTAATGAATATCACATCACACTGTAACTCATATAAAATGTAAATAACAACCATGAAGTTAAAAGACATGAGCCCACAGTGACATTGGGCCTATTAAGGTACATTCATATTTTGCATCACCAAAAATATCTTACATTTAGCTTTTTTTCTTGATTAATTATTTAACATATTACAGCATCCCATCTAATGAAGCATAACTGAACAGAAGAATTACAGTTTTTTAGAGGTGCTGCAGTGCCTCAGATCTAGTTTTGAGGCTCTGCTGTGAGCTCTATAAATGACTGCACGTCAAAGTAAACTGAGCTTGAGGACTCGAAGTTTCAAATATTTTTCAGCATGAATATGAAGAAACCGCTTCATCACAAGCTGTTAGTCAACCAGTAAGCAAGTCAGTGAACACTGAACAGTGATGTCCTTTAATTGTTTGCAGCCATTCTTGCTTTGAGGCGGTTGATCTTGAGAGGCAGCAGGCCGGCCATCTCCTTACTCAGCTCCAGCTCCGTCTCCACTGTGGCTACTGCCTCGGGGTGGGTCTCACAGTACTCCACCACATATCTGGACAACAAGTGCGAGATGAAAATTACAGTCAACATGTAACACAGAGGAAAAAAAACATGGCAGCTAGAAGAATATAAACTGCAGAGCACAATCCAGATACCATTCCTTTTAACATTATTTAAAATACATCTGCCTTTCAAGCAATTTTCTACTAATGTACTGCTGTCATACTGTAGAGTGCTCCTGCTGAGAGCACATCTTTCCATATACAACCCAGAAAGCGTTTGGATGTGTCACCATATATGAATAAATATCTTTGTACTTGTAGTTTTCCAGGGACTTGTTGAGGTTGTCCAGCTGAACAGTGGGGAGGGGCGAGATCAGCTGGCTGTAGAGTCGAGCCACTCTGAAGCGGGCCACCAGAGCTGGTCTGAGCACCTCCTCCTCTAGGTGCTCTGGAAACTTCCCCTCTGGAGAGCAGAGGGAGTCTAAGAACATCTGGAAATATCTGTGGAGGAACACAAAGGATTTTAAATAATTTAGACTGAATAAATGCAGATGCAGATGCACACACACACACACACACACGCACACACACATATATACACTGACTTGGCAGAGGAAGAGCAGAGTGTGTTAAATTTCTTAATGGTGTGATTATCGAGAGACTGTGTGTCCGCTTGTCTGTTGGCCAGTGTTAGTTTCAGGTTCATCATTTCATTGAAGGTCTCAGCCAACTCAAACATCAACTGTCTGCGAATCAGCAGGTAGTATTGGGCATTCAAGTCTGCAGAGAAAACACAGAGTCAGAAAGAGACAAAGTCTCATCTCATCAATTATGTCACTTTGAACAGACTTTCAGATTAAACACTGAAATGTTTTTTTTTTTTTTTGGTTTTAGATTTGTGAAAATATTCAAAGATAAAAAGGAAGTAAAACAAACTGCAAAACTGAGAAGTTAGAGCAGTACCTTTACAGATTGGCTCCAACATGTCAATTCTTCGTTTGTGCATTTTGCAGCGCTGCTCCAGACTCTCTTCAAAGAAAGCCAGGCTTCGGAAAAGAGCACTGTGATCCTGCAAGATCTCTATGTGGTCCGTCACATAGCCGTCCATCTCAAAGTACTCCTTGGCCTGCACGAGGGTAACGAAGCAAAGGATGGAGGGACAGTTTAGTTGTTGTTTAGCAGTTGAAACTGTACACTGTAGGTTCCACACATGGGGCTTTTTTTCACCTGTAAACCTGTCTGGATGAAGAAAAAGGATGAACGGACTTCTCTTCAAATCAGGTCTTTTTTTCTTTTTTTTTTTAACTTCTTTGGAAAACCTGATTTTGCTCTCTTTATATGTTTTTCTCACTAGCCTTCAAAACAAAATTAATCTGTGGAGCAACTCTGCCATTAATAATAGCTTGACATCATATTTCAGAGTAATATCCACAATAACAAGACACCCCAGTGCAAATTTGCTTCTTGAGGTGAATACTGAAGACTACAATATCACTGGATACTTGAGAACAGTAAAGTAGCACCAGTCCATTCGAACACACAGGAAACCATGTGCTTAGTTCATCCACTGATGTGCCAAGGAGAGTGTGTTCTTTGTGTCTGTTTGCTCATATAAAAGTGTCTAAGCTGATTATATGAATCTGTCTAACCCAGGTTCTGTATGCGTGTGTGCTGAGCGTACCTGTATGACATAATTCTGTCCCACCAGAAACACACCTTTGGCCTCAGTGAAGTCCAGTGGGAACAAACAGCTCACCTGGAAAACAAAAAGCAGAGTCTGATCTCATATACTACAAGGACGGGTGGCACGGTGGTGCAGCGTTTAGCACTGTTGCCTCACAGTAAGAGGGTTCCAGGTTCAAATCCCGGTCTGGGCCCTTTTGTGCATAGTCTGCATGTTCTCCCTGTGCTTGTGTGGGTTTTCTTCGGGTACTCCGGCTTCCTCCCACAATCCCAAAAACATGCACATTAGGTTAATTGGCTACTCTATGCTGCCCCTCGGTGTGAGTGGGTGGTTGTATTTCTTTGTGTGTCAGCCCTGCGACTGACTGGCAAGGGTCCAGGGTGAACCCTGCCTCTCGCCTGTAGTCAGCTGCGATAGGCTGGATTTGTGTTGACAAGTAGCAGTACAGCAGCATTCATTGCACCAATAATCAGAACTAAAGACATCATTAGTAGCACTAGTGGCTGTATCAGATACGGTATACAGACCTTCTCTTCCAGGCTAGCAATGGAGTCAAAGGTGTCTTCAGAGCCAAACAGCAGAGCGCTCTTCCTGCCCTCTTCTTCCTCCTCCTCCTCACGTCTTCTCGCTCTCTTCAGCTCCTCTTGACGATCAGTATCCAGCTCTCCAATGTTGTCCTGGTCACAAACGCACACATGTAAGCACATTTTAAAAGGCACACGTCATACAATTATGTTGATCTAAGCTCAGATGCACACAAGTATGTGGACAGGCAAACAGTAACTACTGCTGCTGATAAAGTTGGGGTTTTTGTGGGTACTTCTTTTTCTTTCAGCTATGGTGTACTGAATACAGTGTTCACATTAGACTCAGGTCTCATGGCTTGGGACTTCAGTAAACAGACTTTATAAACACCCAGGGTCACAAAAAAGTGTCCACACACATACAACCTTGCAGTACCTCTAGCAGCTTCTTAGCATCCTGCAAGAGGTTGAGGCAGTATTTGATCCAGCATCTCGCAATCTCTGCTCTCTTCTGCCTGAGCTGCTCCCTGCGCTCACTCTCTGTCTCACCTGGGTCAGACAGAAGGAGAAAAGATGGTAAGATATGCTGGAAGAAAGTGAAGGAATGCTAGATATATTTGAACGAAGTGAGAGGGAGTGAAGGAGAAAGGAGTCAGAATAAGGAAGGAAGAGAGGCAGCACTGGTCACACAACTGTAACAATATTTTGCTGCAGTTATTTCCTGTCATTGTGGCTGATTAGAAGTACAGATTTCAAAGGAAATAAGTTAATGTGTGTTCTTATTTTAATACTTTGATTAATTGAAGATTTGGATCTGTACTTACTTTCCTGTGCTGCAGCCTCAGAGGGAACCTCTCCTGCCAAACCTGATACGACAGTAGCTGCTGAAAGGCAATGTCTACCTTCCATGTATCTGCCCTAGAAATCACACACATGCACCTCTCATTACTCATACCATAAGCAAGGTTCTGTGACAGCGCTAGCAAACACCAACAGCAGGTGACTGTTACAACCAGAATTCTGCTATGCAATCAGAATTATGTGACCTCATGTCTAGACTGAAAAATTTAACCACAAGGAAACATTTAAGCACTGGTGAAAATAAGCATGTTAACACATGAAACCATGTCTAAACATGCAGAATACTTTAACATGTGGGTTTTAAATAAATTCCGGTGTGCAGGATTCGGTGAAAGGGGTGGGGTGGGGGGGAGAGGGTTGAATTGAATTTTCATTCATGTTTAATAACCTGAAAATAAGAAAAGTTGTGTTTTTGTTACTTAAGAATGAGCCACTATAAATAAAGAGGGAGCAGGTCCTCTTCAACAGAGTCTGCCATGTTTCTACAGTGGCTCAGAAAGGTCAAACCAAATCTGGCGTCACAGCCACCTGAAGTTCTTCTACATGCTTGGAAAGGAAGGATGATGAGGTAGTGAGATGGTTGTGATCTGTAACTTCACCGCTAGATGCCACTAAATCCTACAAACTGAACTATGGCCCACCTTAGTGATGTAATACTGTGATAGTGTGGCAGCGTTCAGAGCCCACTCCATTGGACTGAACTGATTTAACTGTAACTGTCTCTGCAGGGTATTGTGGCAGTAGGTCGCAGCACGCTCAGTTTCACCTTGGAGACAAAATATTGGTTATTATTATCATCTTCATCATTATCAAATAAAGCAATGTATGAACAAATCAAGTGTCAGCTTCTTTACATTTACACAGACAAATATGAATCCAATTCAAACTGAAGCATATTGTACATAAACCTTTAAGCATCCAATTTACACAATCCAATACAGTACATTTTAGTGTTCTAATTATTTCACTGAAAAGACCAGACTCACCAAGGTTTTTATAGACTTGAGCAAGATAATACATGGTATGGGTGTAAGCCAACTCAAACCTGAGAAATTTGGTGGAAGAGTGACAGGGAGAATGAGTATATGGAGAAGCACAGTATGCTGCATGAATTAACACTATCTTGCAATCTGTGAGGCATTAATATAAGTCTATAGTCTATAAATGTACATATGTGTGTGGCTTCTGTATGGGGATGTAGGAGTTTACCAGTACCTCTTTGTCCTTTCCTGATGTGTCAGCAGCTTCTCCTCAGTTGTAAAGTACTCCGTCATATCAGTGGGAGGACTTCCATCCTGAGGGAAAAAACCCCACACACAACAGGGATTTGATGATTGTAAATTTCGACCTCAGCTATATTGGCTACACATATCTTGCCCTACGGCCGTTTCAAGAGACTGATTCTCCTCAGTTCAGTTTGTCTTTTGAATGCTGGTGCTTGGCTCCTGACAGACGGGTCAATTATGGTGATCGTACACCTCCACCTACAGATGTTGACGCAAACTGACAACTGGCAAGATATGAAATTTCCGCTCACCACAGCGTACAGTGTAGTGTTTATCATAATCGCCAGATGATGAACGAGTTGTTAGACAATAAAGATGGATAATCAGTCAGACAGTAACCTGGAAGGCAAACAGCCTGTCTGTATCTCCACTCCTCTCATGGCAGTGAAGGTTTTCCTCTGCTACAGTCTCTCCTGTCATTGATCAGTCAATGCAGCAGCGACAGTCACACAGAAATTTACCTCCTTCATGTAACGTTGGTAGATGGACTCTGCTGTTTCAAGAAATCCCTGAGCCGTCTCCGTCTCATCCCGGCCTGCCCAGAGGATGCCCAGCTGGTTCTGACAATGCAAACAAACAATACATGAACGAGAAATCAGCATCACTTGATCTCCTATTATAGTAGTGATTTGGAAAGGCTTACTCGCTACAAGGCTTTATAATCAACCCGATGCATGTGGTTAAGTGTGTTTTTCTGACAAATAATCAATTGATTGATAGGTAAGAAGGGCAGTGATGGTACAAACTTCATTCTGACATGCCCCCCACTGTCCCCCCCTCATCAAAAATTGACGTGCAACAGCATTATGGTCCCTTATTTGGTGGTAGAATCTCAGTTACAATCTACCATACCTATCACCCTCATGTTTATTCAGAAATCTGGTAGAGCCTAACCTTAGTTATCGCCGTGGTCTGTATGTACACGTCTTCTGCTGAGAGCTCTCGGAAGCTAACCGACAGTTAGCATTAAATCATTAATAAAGGCAACAGTTAGCTAAGTCAACGTCAACGTTACCCTGACATGAATGAACAGTGACACATTCTCGGACGACACCCTGCATCTCTCCAGCAGCTTCATGCAGTTCATCAGATGCTCCTGCCCGGCTGACAGCTCCTCTGTGTCGACGTGGTTGACGCCGAGATAGTACTCCACAGCCCCGAGTTTAGCGGCCCTCATCCCGGCTGGCGAGTCGCCGCTGAAGCCCTGACCGAACACATCCTCAATCTGCCCGTCCACCGGTGGCTCTGTCGGCCGTTGATCGCCGCTCTCTCCGCCGCTGTCCTCCTCACTATCGCCGGGCTCCAAGCTCTTCAGAGAGCAGTATATTTCTCTGAGGAGCTCCCTGGCCTTGTATTTGGAGCGGAACGGGTCATTTTCTGGGTCATTCCGTGATTCTATATCAGTCAGGTTTTGGGCGTTGGTAAATTTGTCGCAAATTGCTCTCCACTCAGCAGTGCTGAGAGACGCCATGTTGGTCTTCTTCTGTGTCTTTCAGCCGATTCCGGGTCGTTGTTATTGCAATACTGCCATCTTCTGGTTACCGTCCAGGTTTTCTCTTAGACTGCAAATTGCTATCCCACCCCCATTTCAATTATTAAACAATAGTTTCCATTTACCATGCACTAATTTGTTATTTAATTTATTGTTTACTACTCGTGTTTTTTGTTACTTCATCCAGTTCTCAACAAAGAGATTTTTTTGTTTTCACAAAAAAATATTTAAAAAAAGCTGGGGTTTATAAGTACAGCATGAGACAAGCTGTAATAACTCTCATTAATTTCCAATTAATCTGATTTGTACCTCCTGACTTTGTTTGACTTTGAGAATAAAGATGTGTTTAGTGTTAACTTACCAGGGGGATTAGGTTACAGCGCAATGTTTAGTGTAAATACGGAACAGCGGCCTCCTTGAGATGGTGAGACAATCACTGACTTTGTAAAGGTTACCTGATCTCAAACGGTTACCATTAAACAGGACTTTGAGACAAACAAGAATCTAATGCAAACTGCAAAGCTAAACTTAATAAGAAAAATCTTTGCAAATAAATGACTCATTTGCTGCATTTTGCTCAAGTTGGTCATAAGCTACTTTATTTTAACAAACCCAGAGAATCAGATCATTAATCAGGGAAAAATGATGTGTATTATACAATGATAATAAATTAATGTGAATGACATATGACAACAACAACAGTATGTTTGGTCAGCACTGACAGAAGCAGCTTGCCTTGTCCAGTCATGGAGGTTTGTAACCTAGACAGTCAGCTTTACCACAGTAAAAGATGCAGTAATTCTGTATGATTTACACATTTGTTTGAATTACCATTATTAGTTATATTGAAACAAAATGTGCCAAATTGGAATTTCATACACTGAGTTCAGTGTACAGGATCATTTTTAGCTCAGGACATACCAAGCAAAGGTTTATCTATCTGTGTCCTCTGTGTTTAAGCAAGGGTTAATGAACGAAAGTCCATATGCAAAGCCAGTGACAATTTGGACATAGCTACATAAACTGAACTCAGATTATGTGTAAGCTCTCTATGAAATACACTTAATATTCCAATTGCTAAACAAGTAAGAAAATAATAAAAATCTCAATGCTGAAATGGCCTGAAATGAGATAATCTGGTGAATAATGATGCTTCAGACTAGTTTTAAAGTGTGCAACAGCTGGTGGATCCAGTGTGCAAGGCATCTAACTGTCAGGCTGCTTAACTGAGTGTACATTCACCCTCATCATATTTTTGTGTCATGTTTAATATTGTAAAAAATCTAAAAATAACACAGCTGTTGACCTTAATTCTTGGAGGAAAGCATCTGATTTTTTTTGACTGTGTCATAAAAAGAGACCAAAAATCTTATGAAGATGATCAATCGTGGTAACATCAGATTAAAATGGTGAAAGTGCCATAGTTTCAATGACTAGATAAGATGTTTAGATGCATGGGTTTTGGATGCCCATGTTTAGGCGTCCGTTGAAGCAGCATGGTGCCGCCCTGCAGTGAACGTTCTGCATCTGCTTCACTCTGCCACTAAGATTCCATCTTCTTCTCCATTCTGAAATAATACAATACAGTCTGAGTGCATGCAACTCTGTTTTATTTAATGACTTGAACAGTGAAAGTATGACCAACAGGATGTGATTTTTCTGAAGACAAAGGAATTAAAACTATAGCTGCTGACATGAACAATATTTAAGGAAACCTTCAACTGTCCAATCGTTTTGAATAATACATCTATTCACAAGGACACACACACACACAAAACCCCCCAGAACAAAACATTGCTTACTTGTATTTTATGAGACGACTTCCCTGGATTAGTTGTGCTGACTCATTGGTCAAATGGCAAGCAAAGAGCAGCCAGTTGCGTGGCTGGACCTTGTAGGCGAACCTCATGAAGAGCAGTGAATAGCAGCTAAGAGCTGAGGGGAAGGAGGAAACACATGGACAATATTTAATTACAGGACAAGACAAACTCTTTGGCCAAAGGAAAAGCTTTCACACTCAGAATATAAAATAAAAAGGGGAGAAACAGGAAATATTCAAAGTGACTAACAACACTTCCAGCTGCACTTTGCTTAAAAGAATCTCTTACCGCTGAGTAACTTTGAGAAAATGTAGAAATTACAACCCTAACCTAATCATAACAAATTTAACTAGAAAATGATGAGTCTGTTTTGTGTATCCTTCATGTGTACATCTCAGTTTATCAGCACGTGTCTGTGTGTCTTACCGAAGGTCATCCTGCCACTGATAATCTCAGGGCTCTTCTTCATATCTGTGATGGCTGCTATAGGAAGACCCCAGTTTGCAACTGGACCCCAGAAATGCTGTGACAGAAAAGTGAAAAGTTTGGGCTAAAAACTTTTTTGTGGTTTGGATATTTATATCAAGCTGTTTGTACAGCAGAACATAACTATACACTAGCTACTATGCGATTACTTAGAAGAAAAATCTGTATTGTGAATTCCATTATAAAAAGCACTGAGGTTGAAAATACTTGAGAATAAAACTGTATTTACACTGCATAGGAAAGGTTTGACACATCCACACAATTGGTGCCAGATTCAAAGATATCATTATATTGTACAGCACAAATAATCAAAGAAAGGCAGACAGATAAACCGTCAGGCTAGACAACTGACAGAAAACGAAACGATACACTGACAGACAGACAGACAGACAGACAGACAGAGGAACAGATATACAGGATGAGTACTTACCGTGCTGTTGAATGTTTTTGTTTCAGGGTCACATAGAGGAGAAAAGAATATAAATACAGATAAATCATACTGATATGAGCAAGGTTACACAAGTGCTACTGTGCATGTCCTGCAGGGAGAAAAATAATCTGCTTGTTTTGTCATGAAGCAAAAGAAACACCAAATCTGATACAAGCCATTATAAATATATAATATATAAAGATATTAAATACTGTGCTTCTCAAACAGTAACTAAGACACAACCATATTTTTCTGTCACAAATGCAAACAAAGATGTCCTCTTGCGTCACTGTGTCAAAATTTAGCCTTTACCCTAAATTTCAAGTCTGTGGTGAGTACACATTAAATCCAAAGTACACAATTAACCAAGACCTTGAGTGCATGTCAGAAAGCTAAAATATATGCTTTTATCTCTAAAGCCATATCTGACACTGGCCCTAACCTCCGAGTATAATCCAGTTCAGTACTCTAACGTTAGTTAGAACCAAAGCTGCATAAAGCTGATATAGGTGTTTTCCGGCGGCGCTATTGGAGCCTCTCAAAATTTACGACTCACTTTCGAGCGTTGCTGGTACACTGACAACGCATACATCCCATTTATAAAAAGTTAATAGAAAATGTTTTAGAAAACGAGTTCATCCGGTTCTCTCTCCATTTACTCTGACAGCAAACCTCAAACAGGAGAAACAAGCTAACTCAGGGCGCACAGGAAGCACAATCGTCCTTGAAAGCTAGTTAACAGAGAAAACAATACCAAACAAACAGCAAGATACAAACAGTAAAAATATGTCGTGGATTTTATTAAAGTACCAGTTGGACAGATACTTAAGTTTAGCTAACCCTTCATGGCTGTATCCTAGCTATTCGAAAGCCAGCTAGCGACTTTAGCATGTATGCTAATATAAATTACAGCAATCTGCTTCCTAAACATACCTCATCAAATAATCCCTGAACTCTTTGCTCTTCAGGTGGTCGATAGCTTTCCGTGCAATTGTCCCTGCCATGGTTTAAATTAGTATCTCTTTATGACGAGAAGAGCACTCGTTCTGTGCTGAAGGGCGACCAACAGACAGGTTAACACAGAGGACGACTGATCATTTCCAACCAAAACAGTAACGCTTTACGACACTGTCGCAATCAAGCAGCGCAATCTCAGACGGCCTTCTGTCTGGATAGGAAAATGAAAAGATTAGATTAGAAATGTTAATAGCCTGTCGGAAGAAGCATTACATCGATAGGATTGCGGTTGTTAGTGTTACTAATGAAACCCCGCTGAACAAAAAAGAGCAGTACAATATTAGCTGTACAAAGCACAGCAAAAAATATGGTGCAAACTTTGCACAGGCGAGAGGAGTCCATTAAGTTCACTGAAATCCGTTTATAACTTCTTCACATTTTTTATTAAGGTGCCATATTGTTTGAGTGGACAATAAAATGATTGGAGCCACATGTGTGTTAATGCAATTGCATTTGTATGAAGTTGTGCTCCAAGAATGAACTTGAACAATAATACAGTTCACAACACGGAAGATTGGTACTGTATTACATGTACCCATGACCTTGACATTATCACATGAAACCATGACCTTGACCTTTTTAAATGAAGGGTTTATCTATGTTATATTTTAAAGAGATCATTTTTGCTGGACATGAAGGCTCTACAGATCAAATTTGTGCAACTACACCTGAATTTAGGCACTATGCTGTACTTAGAGATAACAAATAAGAAACTCAGGTTCATAAACCAAATGTAATACCTATCCTATTTTGTTACAGTTACAGTATTGGGCGGCACGGTGGTGCAGTGGTTAGCACTGTCGCCTCATAGCAAGAGGGTTCGAATCCCGGTCTGGGCCCTTCTATGTGGAGTTTGCATGTTCTCCCTGTGCCTGCGTGGGTTTTCTCCGGGTACTCCGGCTTCCTCCCACAATGCCAAAAACATGCACATTAAGTTAATTGGCTACACTACATTGTCCCTAGGTGTGAGTGTGTGGTTGTCTGTCTTTGTGTGTTGGCCCTGCGATTGACTGGCGACCAGTCCAGGGTGTACCCCGCCTCTCGCCCGTAGTCAGCTGGGATAGGCTCCAGCTCCCCTGCGACCCTGACGGATAAGCAGTATAGAAAATGGATGGATGTTACAGTATTTTTAAGGTTATAGTACTGTAAGAGTAACTTCTTAATTCAATTTTGGAAGAATAATGGAAATCAGTCTTGTACTGATCTTGTTGGATCATTGAGGAACATGTACTGAAATAAAGACTTGAAGGCCAAACTGTTTCTTACTTTAAAGAAAGGTCCACAGTCACACAGAGTGCAGAGCAATCTGAGAGAGAGCTGAAAACTGAATGTAGTGTACAGAACATATTTATACACTGTGGTGCATCTCTTCGCCTGCTTATCAACTTCAAACTTTATTTGTTCATCATATACCAAAATTCTTTTCTGCATTTAACCCATCCCTGACTAAACGCACATTTTCCATTACATGCACTAATAGTTGCATACATGTAAATACTTGAACATAAAACACACAATGTTCAGCATTGAATTCTGTGTCATCACATGACAATGTTTAACAGATAACAAAACACCTTCATCATAAAATGTTAATAAAAATGTTAATTAATGACAATAAAATGTCAATGTTGATGCGATAAAAAGTATAAGTAAAAGTAAAAGTAGTAAAAATGAATAAAGATAAAGCAGAGGGTGCAGGTACCAAAACAACACAAGGGGGCAACATAAGAACTAACTTGAACATCTTAGAAAAGCAAGGAAGTGAAGGCTACAGAGCTGACACACCCTGACTTCAAGTGTGGAAAAACAACAACTGAGTTAGAAGTGAAGAACTCTCCAACACAATGTACAGTGTCATTTTCTACTGAATATTTAATCCACGTTATATTCCCATGTGTTACTGTTATGGATACTAGCAGCTCATTTTACCTTCTGACTGTATGAGGAACACATCTGCCAAATAAACAGAATCATTTTCGTATGGCTGTGCATTTAAGTTTTATTTTTTTTAGTTTTTTTTTTTTGTTTTTGTTCTGAATTAATATTCTGCTCACAAAATTTATCACGTCAGTGGCGGATAATATTAAAATCTACCTATTTATTTATTTTTGAATCTTTCAATTATACCACTGAGTGTACAAAATACAAAATAGACAAAGCAACCCATACCAGCCGTCCCAGTACTTCTTATCTTTTGTTAAGAATAGTTTTATGTCCTGCATATCATTGCCTTGATGTCATTGTCCACCATTGGGTCGCACTTCGGCGTAGTTTTTGACCACCTGGGAGATCCTGACGACTTTTATGTCTGCTGGTACCTGATCATAGTCCGACCACAGGTACTCTGGAGATAGCACCTTGGTTGGTTTGTTATACAACAGGTACCTGCACGACAGAGAGACAGGCGGGCAAACAATAAATACTCTGTACTTTTTCTTAGAGTTCTTAATGTATAGCACTTTGGATTCTCTTAAAAAAAGAAACAGCAGGAAATCACTGAAAAGAGTGAACGATTTGTGACACTGTACTTGTTCAGGTGACTCTCTTCCTGCCACACAGCTTCAATCTTGTTCTTGGCATCCTCCTCTGACTGAGTGTAACAGTATCTGATAAAAGAAAAACAATAAAGGAAGCAAAAGTCATAAAAGGTGTGGTATTTATCTCAAAATCCTGCGAAAGGGTTACACAGTGCTCACCCAGCACCTTCGGAATAAAACAAAATAATAAAAAACAACTAAAGATTTTAAGAAATAGACAGTTTTGAAGGTCAATAATTTTACCCATCCGGTATCTAACTGCCCAACATATTGTCAGCTTTCACTCTGTATCTCTGTCTGCTATACATTATCATTTATCAAATAAACAACTTAAAAATCATTTGATCTCTGTTACTTGACGAGCTTGTACATGTCCTCCATGTATCCACCCCAGACAGCTGCAGTGTAATAGAAGTCTCCTTCATCAGCAGGAATGTAAGCCTTTGACTCAGGTCGACGCTCATACGGAAACTCTGTGCGTGTCACCTAGAAAAAAAACGAAATTAAATTAAAAACAACGAAAGGCTACAGCTGATGCTTGTGGGGACAGTCAGTGATGTGACTTATCAGAAAAGGAGAATCGACAAAATGACTTCATTTAATGGGCGAATCAATCAACAATCAATCAATGTACAGTAAGGTAAAATAAATAAATAAATAAAAATGAACACTAGGGAAAAAGGTTCAGACCTTGTAGTAGCCTCGGTGAAGCACAGCAGACAGCTGACTGAGAGACTCTGCTCCGAAACGGTTGTGGAAGACACTGTCGACGTCCATCATAAACAGATAGTCCGCTTCCTTACGGATCTGAAAACATTACAGGTCACATGCGAGATTAAATACATCATGGACAGACTGTGAAAAACAATATGACCAAAACATTGTTTGTTGCTGCAGAATATTTTTTCTTTCCGTGTTGACTAGCTTGTAAAAACTGAGCGGTGAAAATAGCATCAGTCACTGTAACCAGATGAATAAACAAAAAGCTTTGGTATTGTATGTGGCTCATTTTACTGGTTTCACTTCTGACCATTTTGTCAATAGTGATGGTGGCCCACTTCATCCTGCCAAGGACGCTGGTGGTCTGTCCTTTCATCCCAGACTTTTTCCCAACAAATTTAGATTGCTGTCAGCTGGACCTTCCACCTGAGTCATGTTTAAAAGTTACAATGGACATGATTGGCGATGTTGTAGGTGGGACACCAGCACCAATTTTAATCTTCTTTTTTTTTTGGCAATGCGCTGGTGGTTGGTCAAGGTGTCTGTGTATCTGGTTGTGAAGATGCGGGGATAACTCCTCCTTGGCAGGTTGACATACGTAATATTTATATTACTTGCAGCCTAAAGCAGATGATACATATTTGATGGAAAACATGGCAGAATGAACCACCTGTCTCTCCACGTAAAACAGTAAAAATTTATGGCAGCGAAAATTGCCACCAGATTGCTGATACCCTATGCTCAAACACAGGATCCGGATCTGTGTGTGGGGATGTATGTTTGTCACTGTGTCCAGTCCCAAGTTATTTCTATTTATGAGTCTATAATGGCTCAGAGACACAGCACACCTGAACACGTAAGCAGACAAGTTAAAAGTTCACATTTACTGAATCAAAAGGCAGGCAAAGGTCAAAATATGGAAAGTAGCCAGAACAGGCAAACTCATCCAAAGGGGTTTAAACATGAATACATACAGTTTGCATGAGTTTGAGAACTGTGCAGGTATGCCATGTTTTTAACTTTGAAGTTTTCATTCTGTAATACCTTGAAATACTGCATACTATGTTAGCTGTATATTAATTGATCTATTTTCTTTGCGGTTCTAATATTTGGTACTTTTGCAATACCAAAAGTATGTTTATTTGTATTGCCCTTATTTGTGCTAGAGTGGATGCCTTTGTTTACTGAATACTTTCATGCATATTGTAATTTAAGGTGAAATTGTCACTAAAAACTGACCCTCTCGCATCCTCCCAAACAGATTATCTCAATATATCCAAATATGCAACATCTTAGTGTACTGAGATGTCTCTGGCAGTGTTATTGATACTTTGGCACCAAGAGTGCAACATGCTCTCTTGTGATACTAAAGTGGTAGCTCCCAGTCCTTAGAGCTGACACTTCTGAAAACAATATAATAATATTATAATAAAACAAAATAAATGCTCCAGGTAATTTTAGAGAAAATAAATATTTGCACATGCAGAATTTATTTATTATCAGACATTCAACTTGTCACTGTTTACATAATTTGTTTTCTTGAAGGAGAACATATGACATGTGATTTTTCAAATATGCTGCTGCAGGCAAAAAAAATGCAATTTAAGAGTAAAGGAAGGTAGACTTATTAGAGCAAACAATGGCTGCACTTTGTGGAAGTGATCATCAAAAGTTCTCTCACCTGCAAAACTCCTTAACATACAAAGCATGAGAAGAAAACGACAGTGCGCCATCTGCTGGGCAGTTTCTATCCTTCCTAACGTTAAGTAATTTGATTTCTGCTGGGATTCTACGACGTGTTTATCAACTGAGAGGAAACATTTTTAACCTTATTTGGTTGATCTTTCCTCTCACACATTCTTGTTGCACTCCACTCTAGGTTTTACAGTAATGTTTCCACGAGAGGCATCAAAGAATTAATTTAATCAAATATAAACATATTGATTTTACTATAAAGATAAGACATATCGTCTTTAAACAGTATAGGTATTAGGGTTATTAAGGTTCTTGCTTGTTCTATTTAAGTAATTATGACTTTGATATAGACTTTATATCAAATACCGTATATGTTATGCCCTGTAGGGCCTATCTATAATCTTCTATTTCTATGTCTGGTTCGCGAACATCTTTCCTCGCGCAGCTATGCGCGTTCCTTTCCATCCGCGTGCCCGTGGGTTAGACAGTGTGTCTACAGCGAGGGGTTCTAACAGAGAAGAGAAATGCCGTCAAAAATCATCTTTGAAACCGAAGGTGTAGCCATGGACGAAGCAGTGGACACTGTCGCGGAGACCAAAACCCTAAAGGTCAGCAGAGTAGGTCGTGTGGCCGGGAACAGACTGAATAACACGACGTCCTGCCCCGGCTGCTCCGTGTTTGACAACATGTGGCTGAACATGCTAAACTGAAGCCTTGGCTAACCGGCTAGCTAAGCGTCGGCAGACCAAGTTTAGATGTTTTGTTCTAGCGACACCACTATCTAAATATTACTAAGATGTTGTAATCAACAGCGGTATGAATTAACAGCATGAGTGTGATCCATTGTTGAAGTAGTGTGAGCATACGTGGTTAACGTAGCCACTTAGCCTAGCCCGAGGATCACATAGCATGTCCATGTGTTAGTGAGCTGATGTGTAGATCACGTGGATTTCCGGGATGGCAACGTGAAAGCCTCTTGGATTCCATTTAATGTGTGTGTACATCTGTGCTGTGGACGCAGCATGATGACGTGTTACACAGCTGGGCGTCAGCTGTTAAAGTATACAAAACAACCTGATCACAACAGTAAAACAGACAGAAAAAACATATCTCCGAAGCCAAAATAAGTTGAGATAACATCCAGAAATACTACAGGAATTTCATCAAGTGTTAATTTAGTTGATTTTGTTTGATGATCAAGAACAATGCACTTCCATTATGCATACCTTGATTGTAGCATACTTTTGACCTTTCATTGAGCTTAATTTTAATATATATAGTCTAGGAAAAATACAGTTCAGTGTTAAACGTGTGGTGCAGATCTTTTCTGTAGAATGAGAGCCTCTCTATGTAAGTAGGTATTTGTTTAATTCTAAATAAAATGTCATACGTTTTCATGAAGCCTTTTAGTTCATAATAGTACAGAATAATATATGCACTTAATAACAGAAATTTATTCCAAAGGATACCCAGCTCTTTCTGTGCTTCAGTGACCAACTTATTCCAAAATAATACAATTGTAATTGTGATAATTATGAGAAAGTGTTCTGTTGAAATCAACTAACGTGTTCTTTATTCGCACCAAAAATATTTTTGTGAAACAATGATGTATCAAATAGAAGATGATGTTCTTTCAGCACTTTAATTTATCATAGCTTACATAACCACATGTAATTAAAGGATGTTTTTCTCATTGTAGTGTAATTACATAATGGTAAATGAAAAACTACTCAGGGTGCTGACATTTTCCTTCTCTAAGCTTAGTAGCTGGACAGTGTTTGGTGTGTCTGAAATCTGTTTGCCTTGTGTCTGTTGAAAAAAAATCAATGAAGAACAAGACCAAGGAGGGCAAGAAGCTGAAGAAGAAGAAAGAGCAGGAGGACCAGGAAGAGCAGGAGGACTCAGCCTGTGAACCCCCAGCACCAAAGAAGAAAAAGAAAAAAGACAAGTTGGCAGCGGACCAAGCAAATGGCCACATTGATGGGGATGCAGACATGAATGGTAACAGTAATGGTGTTGAAACACCAAAGCAGAAGACTAAGAAGAACACTGAAGGAGACACAGAGGTAAGAGCTGTGTTTGATAATAACAATAATAATAATAATGTATTTGAATTTTTGTTTAAAACATAAATATGTCATGAATGACTGCCCTGGTGTACAAACAAACACTGTTTCCACTTTTATCTTGGGTGTGTAGAAAAAAAGTAAGAAGCAAAAGAAAGCAATTGCAGAGGAAGCAACCAATGGACATTCCAGCCCAGACACCCCGGTTCAGACACCCATCCAGACGCCATCCCAGTCAAGTGAAGAATCAGCCAGCGACAGTGAAAAAGAAACGGTACACCTCATAGACTTATTGTGGACAATTTAAGGAGAAGTTGAAAGATTGTAACAACTAACTGTTTCTGGTCATTTAAAGAGATAATTGAACAGTGTCACAATATTTATTGTCATGGAAGTGTGAGTTCTGTTGGACAGTTCATGACAAATCGAGGTGATGCCCTTCTTTCTTAGTGTTCAGTCTTTGTTAAATTAGTGTTTTTTATTTCATTATA
Source organism: Scatophagus argus (assembly GCF_020382885.2). Lineage (NCBI taxonomy): Eukaryota > Metazoa > Chordata > Actinopteri > Scatophagidae > Scatophagus > Scatophagus argus. The sequence goes on from NC_058493.1 coordinate 13,223,510, forward strand.
TCTAAAAATATAGCAATATTTTACGTGCTCTATGATTTTAAGCCTTACAGGTCTTATAAAATGTTTTTACAAGTCAGGCCATAGCAGTGTGGTTAGGATATGTTCTCCACATGAAACTCACATAAATGAAGGAACATAACAACAAGAGAAGATTAGATTAATGCAAAGTGACTAATTTCAGAACTCAGAATGTCTTCAGGCATTTAAAAGTTTCAAACATTATGGAACCTTAAATTATTCAATTTAATTTAATTTGCTTGTTATATTCATATTCATTGACTTTTCACTGTTTGCCTCAACATTTTTAGGTTATTTTCATTAACAGATGCTCTGCAAAGTCAACTGTAGGGCAAGATAACAGTCACACCATCTGACTCTTTTTATTTCTTTAGGAGGAGACACGAGAGCAGAAGGAAGGGGCTTTCTCCAACTTCAGGATCTCCCAAGTCACCATCGACAAACTAAAGGGTAAAGACTATATTTACATTTTTATATGTTTTTAGCAAAAAAGATCACATAATGAGCACAAATTGTTATCAAAAGAGCAACAGCGGTTCCACTTTAACATAGCACTGTAGTGTTCATTAAACTCACATTGGATGGGCTACCAAAAATAGAAGAATTGATGAATGATGATGAACAAAATAGAGGTAGACTGAAAGGATACTTATTACCATCATTTTGTTTGTTTTTTTAATTTTATTTTTTTTTCTATCATTTATCCACTACAACATAACATTTTTGATTGCCTGAATGGTCACAGGATTTGTGCTCCTGCAAGGTAAAAAAAACTCAAACGCAATATTCTTATTTCATGCTGTTAAATTGGCAAAAACCTCAGAATTTGCTTTCACCACCTGTCAAATTAGTGTGACTGCTTTTACCCACAAAGGGTCATGATGGAAGGGTACCAGGATGTGCTATTAATACACATTGGATGTTACTTTTATTGAACTGCAAATGTAATTTGGAGTGTTAACACAGACTTTGGTACTTTTGAGGTGCTTTATGGTGTGCTAATTGAAACTACCATGAACCCTATGTCTTTCTCCTTGTCCTGTCTTCCCACTTTCTTTCCCCTTCTCACTCTCTGTCACCTCTGTCTCTGTCACTTTCTCAGCTCGGGGAGTGTCTTACCTGTTTGACATTCAAGTGAAGACATTTAATCATGTGTATGATGGAGAGGATGTAATTGCCCAAGCCCGAACAGGAACAGGAAAGACTTTCTCCTTTGCCATTCCTTTGGTGGAGAAGCTCCAGAAGGATTCGGTGGCGAACATCAGAGGCCGGCCTCCCAAGGTGTGCACTCATGCATTCACACCAGTGACTGAAAACCAGCATTAGTCAGAATCCTGGTGTTGGTTGCTCTCTGAATATTATTTGTTTATGACTGAATCTCTTCTCTGTTTGTCTGTAGGTCCTGGTGTTAACTCCAACCAGAGAATTAGCCATCCAGGTTGCTAAGGACTTCAAAGACATTATCAAGAGACTCACTATTACCTGTTTCTATGGCGGCAGCTCATACAACCCACAGAGTAGGTGAAAAACACAAATACCTCTTCACCAGAATTGATTGTGAAATACTTCAAACCATTAAAAGAGTCAATTCATTTTTGGAAGTAAAAGTAGAAGTACGTTGCTGTGTTGGTGCATTTCTGAATGTCAGCTTTTGTGCAGCCCTCACCCAACAACAGAACAAGGTTGAGAATTTAAACATTCATAGTGATCAAGTTCTCTGACTCTGTGATAAAAAGATGTCTTTGTGAGCTAGCATTACATTCAGACAGGCAGGTTGAGTGCAGACAGACAGGGAAAGGATGAAATGTACACTTCCACTGTATTCACACAAAATCTGGAAGGTTGTGCATTGGTTGGAGGTTGAGAGTGTGGGTGCGTTTATTTGTACTTGTGTAAAGCACAACATTACACTTCTTATTTGTTGTATATACACTTTTTTTATATTGCATTGTATGTTGTTATTTTAACACATTTTGTATAGCTTATTCTTTTTTTTTCTTTTTTTTTCACGTTATCGTCATTACGTGTAGTGCTGCTGCTGCACTGTAATTTCCCAGCCTGGGATCAAAAAAGGATATATATCTATCTATCTTTATAGCCACTATGAAACAATCAGAAAAACGCTTTATTTCTTGACCACTGCTGTTCTCTTTTCTGACTGCAAGCATGCAACACTGTGGTTTTACAAACAGCAATTGAAATATTCTACGTATTGTGCCTTTAATGTTATTAGATAGCCCTCGGTGGCTTAACTATTGAAATGTCAGCTCATTATTTGCTGTCCGTTTTTTGATGTGGTTTCCATCTGCTGTTTTAACAACATAATTTACTCATTAACATTAATAATTACTCTCTTCACTCCTTCCCTTCTGTCTAGTTGATGCTATCCGTAACGGTATTGATATTTTGGTTGGAACTCCTGGTCGCATCAAAGACCACATCCAGAACCATAAACTGGACCTCTCAAAAGTGAAGCACGTTGTTCTGGATGAAGTAGACCAAATGTTGGACATGGGATTTGCAGAACAGGTTGAAGAGATTTTGGCCTCCTCATATAAGAAAGGTAAAGGAAATCAGCATGTGTTTGTCTTTTTGCATAGGCTGTGTACTGTCTTTTTTGTGTGTGTGTGTTCATATTTGAGAATAAATAGAGTGGAGTATTAGGATTTTTCTTTTAGTATTATTTATTATAAAGCAAGTTAAGTGATGAGTACAATGTGGCCACGTTTGTAGAATTAGGAAAATGTATGTGTGTGCTCCTCTTCAGACTCGGACTCCAACCCACAGACGCTTCTTTTCTCGGCCACCTGCCCACCCTGGGTCTATGACGTGGCCAAGAAATACATGAGACCAGGATGTAAACATATTGACCTGATTGGCAAGAAAACACAGAAAGCTGCAACAACTGTGGAGGTAAGTATTGTGTGTGTGTGCAAAGGTGAAAGAGGTGAAGGGTGCGTCATAGGTGAAATTTAATAAGCGTTACTGCAGTCTTAGTTCTCATCCTTTGGTCTTTTGAAGTTGCCTGTAAGCAGGGACAGTTAAATCTCCACCAGGAAACGCCAGCAAGTTCATTTGCAGTAAAAATTGCTGTATTTATCATAGTCAACACCAGTGGAATTGTAATGAAGTACAACTTAAAGTCTGCCAGCTGAATTAATGAAAATGTCTCTCTTTTCACTCCCTGGTTTCTCTCTCTCACTCTCTCTCTCACCATGATCCTTTTTTTCCCTGTCTTTCTGTCCTTTCGGATGTAGCATCTGGCCATAGCGTGTCACTGGTCACAGCGAGCAGCAGTGCTAGGCGATGTCATCAAGGTCTACAGCGGCAGCCATGGCAGAACCATTGTCTTCTGTGAGACAAAGAAAGAGGCCAACGAGCTTTCCATGAATGCATCTATCAAACAGGTAGGCACACTTGTGCTCTTTTAAGAGTTTGTAAAATCAGCTGATTTATTTTCTTTATTAGAATCATTTTGGGAATTTTATAAATTTGGGAAGTTGTGACAGATGTGCTAATTGACCTTTTATAACTTGCGTTTTTTTCTATACATCTATGTAGAAGCAAGCAGATTCTCTTCTTTTCTCATTCTGTTTTGTTTGTATGTTTTCAGAGTGCCCAGTCTCTCCATGGTGACATTCCTCAGAAACAGAGAGAGATGACACTGAAGGGTTTCAGGAATGGAGCTTTTGAGGTTTTGGTTGCCACCAACGTTGCAGCCCGTGGATTAGACATCCCTGAAGTTGACCTGGTGATCCAGTGTTCTCCACCCAAGGTGTGATGTGTTGCCTTGCCAGGATTTTATGACATGACCAACCTTTGGTTCTTTTGGCAGTGCAATTTCTTCATTATTTAGATGTTATGTTTTTTGTTCATGAATTTATTTTTTGAGGTGTTGATTCTGTGCACTTGAGACATTTGACAACAGGTGCAGTACACAGTACACTATGCTGGTTGAGGATTGAAAAGTGGAGCAATAATTCTAAGCAGATGAATATTACCTGCAGACTTCCTTACTGGCATTGTTGCACAAATTATGATTCATCAAGGCTTGTCACCTTGACTGTCTCTGAAAACGTGTCTGTCTCTGGTTTTGATGTCAGGACGTGGAATCATACATCCACCGCTCAGGACGTACAGGCCGAGCAGGCAGGACTGGAGTCTGCATCTGTTTTTACCAGAGGAAAGAAGAGGACCAGCTGCGCTATGTGGAAAACAAAGCAGTATGTTAACCTTTAAAAAAACAAAAAATGAAAAATCAATCATTGCAATCATTGACATACATGCTGCTTGATATGGAAATGGACAACAACGTATGGAAGGAAGGGAAGAATGCAAAGTAATGTTTTTTTAGTGATCTCAGAGGTGAAGGAGGTGCTGTTGCACTTATAAGAAACTTGACTGAAACTTGCCTTTTCCCTGTAGTTGGTAACAGTGTCAAAAATTGCATTTTATTGACAGAAGTGGTTTTCAGACATTTTGTGCAATGGGTGTGACTCTTCTATATTGAGTATCAAACTGAATGCATATCTTTTGTGTTACTCCAGGGCATCACATTCAGAAGAGTTGGTGTTCCCACTGCCAATGATATCATCAAGTCATCAAGCAAGGATGCAGTCAGGTATGCAGTTCTGGGGAGGAAGGGAGGGAGGGCACAAGTGGAACCACATAGTCTATATATTATGTTTTAAAAGTATGAAACTGCTTACGACTATTTGAAATCTTGGACTCTGTCAGCCATATCATTTTATTATGAGGACTGCTGTGTTTTTTGGGCAATGCAGTGGGCAAGTGGTTATATATTCATTGCTTAAATAGTGCCAGTAAGAAGGCGCCGCACTAGAGAAATGTCCTTACTCGTAACACCTTAAAATCTTAAACGAACTTCCTGACGGAAAGCAATTTGTGTCATGTAGTGATTTTATTTTTTTATTGCGTTCAGGTTTCTTGACTCCATTCCAGTCGCAGCTATCGGATACTTCAGGGCGTCAGCTGAGAAGTTGATTGAGGAAAGAGGCGCAGTTGATGCACTAGCTGCTGCCCTGGCCCATATTTCTGGAGCCACAAGTCTAGAGCAGAGGTCACTGCTCAACTCTGATGCTGTAAGTTTGGTTTTGATTTGATTTTATTCTCCACATAAGCAACCTAACACTCCCCACTTGACATGTTATCCCTGTTACACACTCAAAAATGTCCTTCTTGTCCTCCATTCTGATTCTGTCATGCATTTGTTGTGCCTTTAGGTACTGTATGAACTGAATTCCATTTGACTTACTGTTTCTGTTGGTTTTTGCAGGGCTACACCACTATGCAGTTGGTGTGTTCTCAGGAAATGCATAATTTGGGTTACGCTTGGAGAACCATCAAAGAACAGCTTGGAGAACAGATCGAGAACCACATTCACAGAATGACATTCCTCAAAGGCAGAACAGTATGTATACATATGAACGTTCATATGTGAGGTGCTGCCCCCGATTACATTTGCCTTGGAGACATTTGGTGTATACATTTATAAAGCTGACCATTGGGTGTAGTCTACAAATAATTGAGTCCAGATGATAGCCAATGAGTTCTTTCGTTAGATCCCACATGGATTAGTCAAGCCTTGTCAAACAAAAAGGCTCCCACAGTCCCCCCACTGTCATAAATGAAAGTAATAGACTTGGCAAATGGAAAAGTAAATGGGAAACCTGGTGGTAAATCAAAATGCAAATTAAGAGAAGAACCTTTGTAATTTATATACAGTATTGCTTGTGTGTGAATTCAGCTAGTGCAGCCACACTAGACAGAGTACACAACTAATTATTCAGAGCAAGTAAACAGCAAAACATCTGTCAGCAGAAAGAAAATGAAACCCTTTCTGTAGGTGTGACCATGCCTCTTGTGGCTCCCATCCTGATTGCAGCAGATACACGGACAGACTATTATCAAAAATAGTCTCATGCACCATCTCACCCTTATTTTGTGTTTATTACAGGGAGTTTGTTTTGATGTCCCAGCAGACAAAGTCAAGGAGATTCAGGTGAGAACAACATGCTGGACCAACAACAGAGGATAATTGGGCAGATTTTGGGGGAGATTCGCCTTTCTCGACAATCATGGAGTTGTTTCTGATTCAGCGCTGGTCTGAACATATTACCTGTCCAAATGATACTAGCCCTGTGGTGTGAAAGGCCGTGACTGACTTTTTGGTATTTTTTGGTATTTTTTCTGTGCATGCTTTTTTCTGTGCATTCTGTTAATGCTTTCTTGAAGGTTTAATGAGTGAATCCAAATCCAAAATCCAGTGAATCCAAAATCCATAATAAATATAAACAGTTATTTTCATTCAGAAGTTGACAAATTGTGATCCCTTTTCTCACACCACTTGATCCCTCCACAGGAGAACTGGAATGATGGACGCCGCTGGCAGCTGACTGTGGCCACAGAGCTCCCAGAGCTGGAGGAGAAACAGTTCAGTAACCGCACAGGACGAGGAGGAGGAGGCGGCGGAGGAGGGGTCAGAGGTGGAAGGGGGCGAAATTTTGGGGGCTTTCGGAATGGCGGTGGTGGCCGTGGCAACAACAGAGGAGGAAACAAACGCAGCTTCAGTCAAGCTTTTTCTTATTGAAGTGCCAACATGTAGACTGATAAGACTCACTGTCACTCATCTGGGCTGGCAGTGATGTTTTTATTGGCTGTCAGCGAGAGTGGTCGATCTATGGCTGGTGGGAAAACTCCCATCATATGATACATGCTGAATTGAAAACTTGAAAAAATATTCATAAGTTTTATATACAGTCCATCAAATTAAAGTGAGCATCACGTTATCTGAGAAATTAGATTTATTTCCAAGCAGCCATTTCCGATGGGTTGAAGATCAGATCATCTGTGCATGGTATATTAACACAGAACCACTGGGCGTGGCCATTTTTTATTGCCTGAGCTGTGTATCTTTTAGGCGATACATAAGTTGAATCTCATGAAATGACATGTTCTTACCAGCTAAGTTTCATCATTCAGTTTCTATGTCTTAAATGGTATAGGATCAAAAACTGACTAAACAACCTACAGTAAAAGTTACATTTTTTATGTGGTGGCATCAAATGAAAAATTAAGTGTGTCATCCACTGAGGTAACATATTAATCTTTTTATACTTGGTGTTTGGGGAACAGTGAGGGCAGTCGGACCCGAGCCAACGTCCACAAAACAAGACGAACCATTCTGTCGTTACAAGCTGAAAATATGCTTCTTGTGATATGACTACACTTGATAACTGGGCAAGTGTTTATTACCATTAAGGTTCACTGTACAGCAGACACCATGTCATTTGGGTGTCATTGTGTTTCTTATCTGCACAGTGAACAGTGATAAAATGGTTGTTAACCTTTACACTTGTGCTCAGTGTTGGATTGCTGCCTTATCCTCATCTGAGAAAGCTCTCCCCAAATATATATTGGATGATTGCTTTGCAATTGCATATATTTAATAACTGTGTCTACTGCTTCCATTCATTTGAATGAAATGACTTATTCATTAAAAAAAAGGTCATCTCTGGTTGTGTTTTGTCTGTTTTAAAGGGTATGAAGTAAGCATATACAAGTTCAAATGTTTTTAAGTATAAATTCTCTATTTTCTTTCGGGAATCTGACACAACATTTTAACTCCAGCTGGCTGGCAGATGAGGCTTAAGTAATACGTGCATGAATGGATCAATAGCAGTTCATAAATTTTATACTGGGACTGCTGGAGGAATAGGCCAGACTTAAGGGAAACCACTGCACAGAGAAGAAATTATATGGCAACAATCAGTCATGCTACCCACTAAATCCCCTTCGCTGCATGATCATGGTGCACAGCGGTCCACCCTCGCTCACCCTCTTTGACACCGCACATACAAACCAGGGAAAATGCTAGAGAGCTAACTCAGAGACTTAAAAAGACACATTTTTAAAAGTAATTACAGCTGTTGTATTTACCTTTTGATTGTAGAGTTCAATAAAAACATGTCAAAGTGTCAAACAATTTCAGTAACACAAAATATCCTTTTAATCATCAAGAACATATTAGCGGCATAAGAAGACGTTGAGTTGCCAATCATGAGTCAGACAATGTCAGCATAATTTAGACATAAAATTACAAAGCTTTATTTCAGTTGTCTTCTTGTCAGTTGTTTTCCAGGCAGATTTAATTCATTTCTAGCACATTCAGTCAATTTTCTAAAGTGCATTGCTGTGAAAGGCAACAGCTGGAGACATAATTGCGCTGATACAATGACGGGTTAATGTAATTTACACTTGAAACTAATCTAGCATATAAAAAATATAATTAATTTAAACAAATGAACGTGATTTACTTCCATCTATATCCAGATGCAGACACACAAGCAACAAAAAATGGCAGATTACACTGCACATTTAAGGATTTAAAAAAAAAAATGTTTTCAGTCCTCCCAGATTATTGCACAATACAATGTAAATTCAGTACAACCTACATGATGTTCTTTCTTAAACCTTCTTACGTCCCCTTAGAAGGACATTCAGCCTGTAAACATGGCCTGTTGACAAAGTCTGCGTTTCATTATTAAAATGTGCCTTATTTAAGCATTGTCAAAGATGAAAAAAGAGGTATTTCATTGCCAGCGCCTCACTGGTTTGAGAGCTGCTGATTGATTGCCAGTGGTGACACTAATTTGTGCTGGCTGTTGTATTTCATCATTACTGCTGGTTGTTTCCGACTACAGGTCGTCACTGGTAACCCTAAGTCCCTCGCTCATGGGGTTCTCCAGAGTCAAGCCATCATCATGCTAGATGACAGGAAGGCAAACACAAAGATTTTGCAATGAGTAAATGAACAGACTTATCTCAACTGAGCTAGAATGAATACTTTTAGCTTGGGTACTTAGTATATATTGCCCACAATATTTCTGTACTTGGTTAAATGGCATTTAATTTGAAATTTGAGTATTTTTACGTTGTTTTTTTATTGGTACTTTTACAAAAGTAAAGGATCTGAGTGCTTCTCCCACTGCTGCATAGCACAAAATAAGTAACATTTGATCTGTTTGTCAGAGGTGGACCTATAATCAGGACACAAGTCCACAATGACCAGTGGAACTTCACCAGTCAGCTGACAACCAAATTCATGAGACCCAGTCTGAGCCTGCAGCCTAACTGTAATTTAGCTTTATTTTTTGCAGAAGTCTAGAGAAGCCAGGTGTGATATTCAATGATATGAGTGTGATATGTCGCTCTCTTTTAAAAATTAACACCTTTTGTTGTCATCATTTTGCCGAAGCCCCTCTGGCATCTTGCATCAGGCTACAGCAGCGTTTTTATAATTTTATTTTATTATCATTTGTGGGCCTAGTTTAGTTTCTGGCTACAGATATTAAAATATGAACAGCAATGTTTTTTTTTCTTGTTTTCTTTCTTATCTACCTTGAGAAACATTTTGGTGTTTTGGCTACTGCTGTGACTTGGCTGCTGTAACAATTAAATTTTTCATGTGGATTAATTAAGTATCTTCAATAATTCCACAATTTCACATTTTCAGTGACATCCACTATTGCAAGACCCTCATCGATTATTTTCAACTTTTCATTAAATCAATTTATCCGAGTTTCAGTTAAATTTCTTAAAATGAATGAAACAGCGCCCCCTGGAATGCGAGTGTAGTAAACCTCGATCGTCTTGTGAGGTGACAGATTGTATCGCGTTTGGAGTCGAAAAGAGATCCAGGTAGCATCCCGTGATTATTAGCTTAACTCTACGGGGAAACGTCCAGTAAGAAAAAGGGAAGTGAAGCCACTATGGCCTTTTCCGCTCCAATTAAACCCTAGAAAGTTGTAATGTATTTCAAATGAAACAAACAACAAAGTCGGTAGTAAGTTTCCCAGCAGTGCTAATAATGCCAGCAACGTGCTGTCTTTGGGAGACTATTTAACCAGCTAACGTTAGCGTTAAAGTCAAAATAACCGACAGGAGAGGCTGAAGGAAGCTACTCCAGCACTGGACCTGCGCCCGTGTAGGCAAAAGAGGACGAAGTCAGAGGGCCCTTAAACTATACCAGACAAGAAGTACAGTGGGAAAATACAGCATGTGATGTGCTCATTTGAACACTTTGGAGAAGTTTTCTTCAGCTATTTACAGGTGAGTCAAACACACTCCCCTTGCCGGCTCTGTGGCTTTCCCGACGGGGTAAGTGACCAGCTGTAGCTGTTTGTATGAACACCACTTCACTGCTGTATATGTACTGCGGATTTTCTGTGTTTTTGCTGAATTTAGCTTTTTGTGTGATATCATAGTCAGGGTCACGGAAATTTGTCCAGACCCCGAGCACTCAGGAGTGAGGCTGCTGGGGATCGGAACGAATTACAAACCAGGAGTGTGGTAGCTGCTTGTTGGGCCTGCTTTTCCAATAACTACCCTGCTAAGTAATGGTGCATGTATGAGCCAGCTGTCTTGTGCTGGTGTGGGGTCTCTGCTTCTCATTTCATTTAATTGATGTCACACTGCCAGAGTTTACCCACTTTAGTAGTGTGTCAGTATGTTTGGGTGTCTAAGCTAGCTGTCATATATTTTAGTATTTGATTTGATTTTAGCTTAGATGTATGCTTTTCTCTTTCGTTTTTAATGATGACAACTCCGTTGGCAGTTTGGTTCTCTTACTTTGACTGTGTTATTTTGAGGGGCCCAAGAGGCACAGTGCCTTAATATAACCAAGCCTCAGCAAGTCTTGTACCTGACAAGGAATCCAATTAATCCCCTGCAGTTTTATGTGTATATACTTGTCAGTGTTGTTACTTACTTCATCTCTCTGTTTGTAGTCTTTCTCTGTGCTGCGGTAGGACACCACATGGATCAGAGTATAGACCCTGTAACCGGAAAGACACCAAGATGAAACACAAGTAGAAAATATGTGACAGTGAAAATGAAAGAATACAGGTAGTTCCTAGAACCACAGGAGATGCTATTATAATTCTCCATGAAGGTATGGATTTATTAATGCAGTATTTTGCTGCTCATGATGGCAGAAATTGTTCAGAAGGCGTACAAAATCTTTGGTATCATTTCTTTTTAGCGGAATCAAACCGGCAGCATCTGAAAGTTAGGAGGTTTTCCTGTTTAGTTTTCAAGGTTAGTCTGTGAGTTTGCTATGAAGCTGTCAAATGCAAGTAAAAACTGAAGATGAATGAGAATTTAGTGGGTGTGTGGCACGCACTCAAGTTTGTATATGTGTGTATGTATGTACCTGTGATACAACATGGCCAGAAACTGGACAAGAAGAAGAATAGCAAAAGAGATCAGGAACATCAAACTGAGAGGCTCCACCTGTCAACACAAAATTACCAAGTAGTGATGATAACTTTTAGCAGGAGTTACAGCAATAATGACAGACATTCAAAAACACTGGACAGTCTGTCCAACCTTGAGAAATTCTTCAGATGTGTTTCTTGGGATATTATTTGGATAATACTTGGGGATCTTGATGCTGATGACATCATTTCCAATGGCCTGCAGAAAGAAAGTAGCTACCACCCACAGCACATTGACGATGAAATACAGAAAGACTGCCTGTGGGAAGGAAGGAGAATACTTTTTAGTCTTCATACTAAATATTAATAACTTGTCACTTTTAATGGCTCCAGCGTTAGTGTGAAAAAGTATTGAAAAGGATGAGTATGCATACAAAGTGGGCAGAAATTTTAATGGAGATTATTTATCAGTATCATTCCCATTCCAAACTGAGCTATACAGATGTCAAAAATACTAGTGTGTCCAAAAGATGCATTTAAAAATCTTGCATCATATGGACTCTGACTGTAATATTAATCTTAAATAGGTTGGCAATCTGATGTGATTGTTTTGCAAGTAGTTTGACAGTGGTCAAAGTAAACCACACACCAGTCATAAGAGTGATAAATATAAATATAAAGATCGAGCAATTTTCTGTTTGACCTGTCTTTGACCTCTCCTTTTCTGTCATTGCCCGCCCCTCTTTATACAGACTAATCTTTAGTGTATGATAAGAAAATAAACTGTCCAAAAGCACTGTGAGAATTTCACTCCAAATAATAACAAAACACACTTCATGTGAGATTCATGCTCTAAGATGAAAAAACAGACACGCATACACAAACAGTAAATGCATATAGCTGACCTTGTTGCGCAGTGACTTTAGTTCTCTGGTGACCTCATCCAGATGTGCTTTGCTGTCGGTGATAGGCTTCAAGTAGCGATCAATTAACTTGTTCCAGAAGTCATGCTCGCCCTAAACAAACACATGCACACATGCATGTGGACAAGTGAGTTTTAGGATTTGTTTAGATTAAGGCAAAAGTAGCTGGGTCACTTCTTCAACTTCATGGCTCTATTTTGCAAACTTTAGTTGTTTGACATCACCACAAAGATGGTCATGAAATGATATTTCAGGATGGTTACTTATTTTTGCTTTATTGATATACTCCAATTAATGTGATTGTTGACAAGTAAAGCTAAGAATGCCAAAACATTTCCATCTACCCTGTGTAAGACCTGGCTTTGTCACCTTGTTGGCAGAACGTCACATTTATGTTGCAACGGCTAAACCAAAAGGGAACACAAATCTGTATTAAATCAGGAAGATGATAGCTGGTTAGCTGTCAGCTGTTAGCAGCCATTGAGCAGCAAAGTCATGCAGTATGTTTAGCTAAGGGAGCTAAGAGCTAACTGTGCTAATATCTTACAGCAGAGCTAAACACACCATCTTTTCACAGAAACCCTGCACTGCAGTTTAATATGACAATACAGCAAGTTAACAGTATAAAAATGAACTGAAGTACTTCGTTTGCATACAGTTTTGGGGTACAAGTACATTGAGTTTAGAGTTACAGACAGACATTTTACATCATTGCACATTTTACCAAAAATGTCATTAATTTATTCATCTCTTCAATATTTGCCACTAATAACAAGTATTGATGTTAATAAAATAATCAAACAACATTTTGATCGGTGATTGGCGTCAGATGTGTCCTGAAATCCTGATTGGAACACACTTACTGTACTTCTCTTGCACATTATTTTTTCTTGATTACCCATTTAAGTTGCTGCCTGTTTTTCTATGTACAGAAAAAGAATTTTGGCTTACCAGCCAACACACCCGTCCCCGTTAGGCGTTGCACAGTGTTCACATCTCACACACCCAAACAGCTGAATCAGCATCTTACCTCATCTAGTCTTTGCACCTTTGGCGCGCTCAGTGTTTTCTCGATGGCTTTCTCCACACTCTTTACTAGTTTCTTCATTTGACTGTTCTTAAGGGTATGCCGAGCCTGGGACACAGAGAAAGTCAGTTACTCCCTGATTCAGTCATTCCTCCTCTGCAGGAGTCTTCTTAAAAACAACAACCTCTTCAATAAATTGCATTTAATGTTTATGTTATTGAGCGAAGCGATGTTAAAGGGAAGAAAACTGAAATAGCTGAGCTGTTGATGCCAGTCTTATCACATATGTTGAGATCTCGTGTGTTCAGGAGAACAATGTAGAGGCCTACATGTCCCACCAGAAGCCTGAACCAGAGTGACTGAAAGACGTAACAAAGTTAGTTTTTTTCACCATTGATCTTCCCCACTGCCACCGAGGGATGCATCAGCCCACATCGCCAGAAGAGCGAAGTAATGGACTGTTCATCACCAGGTCTCCCAGCACGTCAACCATTCCGCCCACAAGGTGGACGTAAGAACCAGAGGACTGACGGTCCTAACCAGTCACAAAACTTGAGAAAATCACGACAACAAATCCCTTCCCAGGAAAATAGGAAGGTTTGCACTTGAGGTCCTAACCCCAAGCAGGGTATGAAGTATGGTGACAAGGCCCCACCTCCTTTTAAAGGAGAAGACATCCAACAGGAAAGTTTGACAGAATTTATGCTGAAGTCTGTGGCTGAGACGTTCGAGAGATCAATCAATCTAGCCGCCCACCAACCCAAACAGAGTCTGATGCCAACCTACCAACGGTAGGACTAGGCAAGACCTCCTTTTCAGCTGACGCCAGAGTTACTTTGTGGGTTGGGAAAGAGGACCAACAGTAGCCAGGGCACACTCGGAGCTTCCCATACACACTGTTAACACCAGACACCCTGCTCCTTTGACCTTTTTTTATTATTTACACTTCAGTAGTGGTAGGGGGTTGCACCAGCTCCCTCACCCTACTGGACTCTGGTTAGTGAGGTTAGTTTGTTATTATTATTATTGTTTATTAGTTTGAATTTTAACCTGTTTGCTAAAGGTTGCTAGATTATTTCCCATAATCATTGATATTACTTGCCAATAACCAAATTGCTCCTGCTAGTGCACAAGACATATTATTTTCAGGACAGAACATTATTACTGTTTTTTAACCAAATGAACTGCCTGTGTGGTTTTACTTGTCTTATCTTTACCTGCTGTTCTAGTGCAGATCGTAACTCCTCCAGATGGCTGTCTGACAGAATATCCTCAGGCCCCACTTCGCTTAGTTCTCTATTAAGAGTGTCTGTTAACATTAAGACCAAGTCCTCACACACATCATCCTCATCTTTGTTACGAAGTGTGTATCTGTGGGCAAGTAAAGCACAAAAACAAATAAATGTGATGATACAATTGCAGTTGAACAGACACAACAAATACACACAAAGTTACAGTTTATGCTTGTACACACACCTAGAGGTACTCCTTTCAGTAGGTAAACATTAAAACATTGGATGCAGGTTTTGAATTTGTCCATGCGTTTGTCTAATGCCCATGTGAAAACAATGGCAACAGCAGAAATGGTTATTGAAACACATAAAAAACAAATTTAATATTGAATAAGTAGTGATATTCACCGTAGTTTTTGTGCATATCGAAAAGCCTGGTAATTAAGAACACATAAAACATGAATTTCTCTGTATATAATGTTAATTTTTTTACCGTATTTGTTCTTGTAGATTTCTCTTCATGTTGGCGTAAGTCAGCTTCTTCAAAAACTCTTCTTTGACTGGCATCACCCAGTCTACACACACACACACACACACACACACAACAATAATGTCATTATAGAATGCTGTTCATATTGGAATCTACTTAATGAACTCTTTCAAATGTAGTACCGGTATGTAGTATTCAGGACAAATGGACCATTAAAGTGCTTCTCACCACTGACAGGAAGGTCGTTTAGCTCAAGGTCACCAATGTTGAAGTCATCTTCATCATCTTCATCATATGAACTGTGTGAACTGCCCAGTTTTTTAACACTGTCATCACTGCACACACACACACACACACACACACACACACACACACACACACACACATTATTGTGAATGTACAGATTTCACAATTTGAGTTTGTATGTGTTTTGGGTCCTCAATGAGGACGGAGGATAACCTAAACCTAAGAACCTAACCTACTATTTTCAGAAACATTAAGGTGTCTTCAGTTTGGGTCTGACACTGTACTATGTTTGACATCAGCGTTGGGGGTTAGTTTGTGTGCCAGGGTGTATTAATAGTTTCAGCATTAAAGATGGCATGAGATCATTAGAGTGACAGTTGACTGACTGGTCAGTGGCAGTACAGGTTTCTGAAGTGATGACTAAAATATTTAGTGACCAGATTAATGATAGACAGATACCTGTCACTAGAATCAGTGTCATAGCTCCTTTCTGTTATCCTTTTCTGTTTGTCAGTGTGCTTTTTCTCAGCCTTTTCCATGACCAACGCTGTTTCTTTCGTTGTGTTAACTTTGGCCTGAGGTTCCGTTTTTGCAGCTGTCTGGTGAGTTGTTTCCTGGTAGGTGAGCGGAATGGGAAGGGCTTGCTGGGCAGTCTGGCCTGTGATTTGTTGAATTATCAGATTCTCTGTTTCCTGTGTTATCTGTAAAGGAAAAGGATAAAAGTAATGAATCTGTCCATTTATTCATCCAGCAGAAGGCCTGTCAGTAGCTGTTTGGTAACAGTACCTGCATCTTCATGTCCCAGCAGCAGAGTTTACAGGTTTTGTCACACAGAATATTACTGTTCTTCTTCACTGCTCCTTCTCCCCTGATAGACAGACAGAAGGATGGACTATCAGAAACTTATGTTAAAATATAGGCAGATACAGTAAGTTATCTAATTTGTTTTCTTTTTGGCATAAAAGAAAACAAATGAGGTCCCTGCTGCCTCTAATTATCTATTGAATTTCAAGTCATTGGTCAAAAATAGCCCGCTGCCACCATGACCTGATCCAAATAAACAGCGTAAAATGAATGGATGACAGGATGGATTTCATCAGCTTAAATTCTACATAACTGTACAGCATACAATATTCTTATATCCTCAGCCCTCCTTTTTTTGGTTATTTTTAGTTTATTTACGACTGTCTATTTTCATACATTGCAGTTATTGGACTGGACATGTCTTATTTCTTGCATTTTTAAATTTAAAGCTGGACTTGGTAACATTGGAGAAACCAGTAAGAGTAGCTAGATTTTGAAGTTATCCAACTGAAAAAAATCCCACTCCCTTTGGGTACACTTTCTCTTCCATCCTTAAGCATCACGTTTTAACTACTAGCCTGGGCTTGTGAAAGGCTCTGATCATGCACAATGAGTGCATGACAGAGTGTGAGTGGACATGCATCCATCCAAGCAGTCCATTCATTTTATCTTGGCTGAATGAAATGATGGAATGGACTTATTACAGGGCTACAAAAGGCACAGATACCAGATTCTTTTCTCTTTTTTTTTTATTTTTTGGCAGAGCATTTGATTTATTGATTGCTATAAAAATGTAAAGAGAATTTCATATAATAGTAATAATAATGATAAAGATAAATGCTTTCAAAATACATTACCTACCATATCTTTAATATATCTATATCTACCAAATCGTTTCCTTCAATTGAGTTAATTGTTTTTATTAGGCAGTAATAACATGTAATCAAGTATAACTTTAAGGTACTCATACTCCACTACAATACAGAGGCAAACAATCATAAAGTACATCATACAAATTTGCAATTAAAATTGGAATAATTAAAAGACGAATCAATAATGAAAATAATTGTTTGCAACTGAAAGTACAGCTAGGTGTTCTAATAATGATCAGTGCCTTACTTGTTGGATTCCCTTGTGCCCCAGGACACAACGTGCATGTTAACCAGTGAGTAGATGGTCAATAGGAGGTATCCACTGGGGATACAGATGAAATACATCAGACCATAGATAATCAGTCCTGCAGGAGAAAAAAACACAACACAACACAACATTACATAACATGACATGACGTGACATAAAAATATGAAAGCATGTTTATAATAATGTAACCATACCAATCTCCTGTGGGTGCAGTATAGCTGTCACCAAGTACATGATTGCCATGGAAACCAAAAACAAACCAGTGGGGGTCACGAATGTGCGCTGAATCACCATGTCACCTAGAAGGGGAACATGGTGTGTATGTATGAGCATATAAGGGTTTAAAAATACGTTTACTAAATGATAATTTGAAAAAAATGTTACACACACATACAGTAATATGAAGTCACCACAAGTTTCAACTCACCAATGATAGAAAAGAAGGATGCAGTCATGAGGAACGCATATAGAACACTCATAATGCCAGCAATGGTTATTTGTGTATTGGCCTTGGCTACAAAACATACGATGATGTAGAACACGGGAGGAACGCATGCAATGACGATGGAAATTGTACCAGTAATTTTGAAGACAAACTGGAAAGCCCCTGCCAGGAAAAGACAGCCAGAGAAAGAGGTGGGAGGGGAAAAAATATTAATACACATCTGCAGAGCAAAGTGGGTGTGGTATTGTACAGTCTGTGGATGTTAAATGAACACTAGATTCAGTATTCAGTATAAGATACTGTCCCATTCGTTTCAGTAAAAACTGACGGCTGAACTCTTTCCAAAAATCACTTGCTGCATGAAAATTCACTAAGCAAATTTACAACCCAAATCTTACAGTGGCACTGTTCCGTGATCCAACCAATCAAAATACAACGTTAATGATGCAGAGTAGATGGAAAATTATATTGACCATAAGTACATAACATAAAAACACCATAGATGGATGACACAAGTTGAGTTGCTCGCTCTTCTTCTTCTGTGTACTGTACAACACTATTGCATTCATTTGAATATCTTATGGATTGTGCAGTACTTAGGGAGTGGATGCTTTTGTCCTCCTTCAAGAGTAAAATGCATATAAAGACAGAAGGTGGTTGATCTTTAGTCAACCCTCACAGACTCATGAAAAATTGTGATAAGCGGACTTAAGCGGAGTTATGATACCTGCTATCATGAGAGTCACAGAGGCAGGACCAAGGATAGAGGAACCAACAGTGAACATCTGGTAAAAGATGTAAAGCCTGGAGATGGATGAATTCCTCTTCACGGTCTCTCCACCACTTTAAGTCACAAACCACAGAGAAGTTCACATTAATACAATGCACATGTCATAGTGTCACTGTAAACAGCTGATTGAAGATGTGTAGTCTGTAGATATGACTCTGAAATGTCAGAAAAAATTACCAAATCAGTCAGAATTGAAGTGCAAGGCAAAGGATGTGAATTTATTACTAATGATAAAAAAACAGCAACCTGTGCAGAAGGTCCAGTGTATTAGCCAGTGTAGATGGTCCCCATCGTCTTCTCTGGTTATAAAACTCTTTGAACTCCTGTGGTGAGTTGGTGTATGCATCGGATGCAGCGTTGTATTCGACACGCCATCCTTGCTGTAGCAACAGAGTACACAGCCAGCGATCCTCCCCTAGAAATATATACAAGCATGTGCAAGACACAGAAGAAATGTAGCAAATGTACATGAACAGTCAAAGAAGAAAGGTGCACCAGTGTATCTGTGCCAACCTTGGTCATATTGCACATATTCAGAGGCTCTGGTGGCAGTTGTTGTGTATCTCTTCAATACATTATCATCCATCAAGGCCGATCCTCTAAACAGACTGAAACATCCTGGACTGCACAGCACAGAGCCAAACACATGCTCTGCTGTCTTCTGTAGCCAGTGGCCCACTGCATACTCAAACTTCTGGTACCACACCATAGGACCTAGAGTTGCAAGCAAGCAGGAGTGATGAGCAGAGAGTCATAGAGACAAAGTGGGGACAAAAAGTTAAGAGAAATTAAAGACAGTCTTCAGCAGTGACAATAGACACATGCTGATTTCTTTCCTGTCATGACATTGTGATTCCTCTGTACTGGTTCCAGGCACTGACTACAAAGGGCAAGCCACTTCAAGTAAAATAAAGGCCTCAAACCTTCTTAAATCAAACTACTGTACTGTACAAACTACTGTAGAGGCCAAAACTGAAAATTTCACAAAAAACTGTACCAACTGAATAGAAGACAAACAAAGCAGAGAATAGCTAAGCATTTTAAAGACTGTCTACTTACCCATACCAGTAGGATGGATTCTACCACATGCGGCACCAACATTGTCATACATCCTCAACCTGCCAAAACACATTTTTGATTACCACATCTAAAAATGTTTTGTGTACAATTCTAACTGGTAAATAATTGTCCTAACAGGCTGAATGAAAAACAAACAGACAAAACTAGCAAAACGCTTGTGTCAGTTTTGCTAGTTTTGCTAGAACCATGAGAGTATCAATCATTCGTCGATTTGTCTGACCTGTCAACCAGCAGAATCACAGCTTTAGGGTGGAAGTCAGTGTCACCATCCAAAGCCAGGATGTAAGTGTTGTCATCTGAAATGAATCTTCTTTTGCTGTCGTTGTCATACTGAGGCAACAGGAAAATCTCACCATCCACAGAGACCATACTGTCTCTGCATGGGTTATTCTGGCGCTGGAAAAATCCAGATAGGTATTTGACTCATTTAAATATCTTATAGTCATGCCATCAATATACTAATATGTGTACATTTTATACAAAAGGTAGTAAAGTCTTACTGTGATCTTCTGAGGGTTCTTGGTAATGTAGCCCTTCCAGCCAAGTAAATAGTACATATACATAATCTGAAAGACAAATACAGTAATGTATGAAATAGTGTGAAAATCTACAACCAGCAGTTAAAGACAGGCAGAAGTTAAATAGCATTTTTGTCCCACAAGAACTTTAATAGGTGTCTTGTCAGTTCTTTATTTGTTTTACCTGAGATAAATGATGAAATTGTCTTTAAAGAAAGAATAATATAAGTAGAAAAAAATAATACTATATCCACAATGTTATAAAGTATATCTCAAATGACAGGTGACACAGTGGTGTGATGGTTAGCACTGTTGCCTCACAGTAAGAGGCTTTTCTATACCAGTCATCCTTGCAGAGTTGCATGGGGCTGGAGCCTATCCCAGCTGACTATGGGCAAGAGGTGGGGTACACCGTGGACTTGTCGCCACTCAATCACAGGGCTCACACACAAAGACAACCAATCACACACACACACACACTCACTCTCACATTTAAGGGTAGTGTAGAGTAGCCAATTAACCTAATGTGCATTGTTTTGGGATTGTGGGACGAAGTCAGAGTACCCAGAGAAAAACCCACGCAGGCACAGGGAGAACATGCAGACTCCCCGCAGCAGGGCCCAGACCTGGACCCGAACCCGGATACCTCTTGTTGTAAGGCGACAGTGCTAACCAGTGCACCACTGTGCTGCCCACATACATAGACACACAAAACACCACCATTACTACCTCATACCTGGGACCATCTTTTCTTATTCCTGATGAGACTTTTGTCTTTCAGGTGAACATAGAGCATGTTGCCTTCTGGCATAACAAACATCAGCCTGCCTCCGTAGGGAGCCTCTATGATTGACACATCATCTGGTTCTTTGTTGGTGTACACCCTTAAAGGATAGATGGTTGGTTAGATAGATTGATGAATGGATGGATAAATAGATAGATGGATGAATGTATAATCTCACCTGTAAACTTCTATGACAACATGGATCAAGTCATTAACGTAAGAATTAACCAGCCTCTTTCCTGTGTCCTTTTCAGTCATGAAGGCGTCATCCACATAAATGTGACACTCAAAATCAAAACAGTCATTATGCTGCTGGTTTGGATCGCCTCGATACCGGTCTAACCTGAAATGATAACAAATGAATGTAACAATACTGCAAAAGCCTGTTCACTTAATTATTTGTTTACAAAATCTCAGAACATGGAAGGAAAAATAGGAGTCTACCATTTTGAACGTTAAGAAGTAAAAATACATTGCATTTTAAGCCTTCAATATCATAAGTCTTAAGCAAATAAATTAGATATATTTGGTTCATAGCTAGTATTTCAAGGAGCAATGCAACATCAGTCTGAAAATCTTTTTTCCACAGCCTCTCTGGTTGAAAATGCCATGTTTCTTGCACCTCTTATCAGAAGCGAGCTCTGTTGAACAGTGATGTCACAATGCACTGACACACCTTAGTGTACACTTCTGCATCATTGTAGCAAGGTGAGAAATTAAGTCAGTGCATTGTGTACAAGATGTAAAAAAGAAATAAACCCATGTACTTGTACTTTTGATAGTGGTACTCCATTGTATCTGCAGTGATGGGGTCTCTAACCTGAACATGGAGGTGAGAATCTTCAGCATTTCATCATAGGTCTCATGCCACATGGTGGCACAAAGATAGATCACACAGCTCTGTATGTCATCATGGCTGAAAAGGAGAAAATAATGGAGGTGTTTTCACCATACATGTTAGTAACCATATGTTGCAGGTACAGCTAACTTGGTAATACAAAAAAAGTAAAAAAAAAAAAAAAAAAATTACGTCTTTGCGAGTCATTACGCATACCAACAAAAGCATATCTTCCACACGTTTACCTATATTTTCAATTAATTTTGGCAGTTGTACAATCAGGGCCATAATAAAATAAAATAAATATAAATAATAATAAATCAAGAGAAGACACCTCTCACCTCTCTTGATTTTGGGCTCGTGCCACCTTCATCTTGGTGTTGAGTAGCAGAGACAAGTCAATGAAAGCAGATTCATAGAGCCGACGAACAAAGAGCTGTGAAGTTCTCTCTATACGCTGGACCTGAGGCATGATGAATCATAGAGACATTTAGTTCTGTGTCTTTTTGTCTGATGTTAAGAGAAAAGGGCCCTGGGTTGATGAAATTACCAGTAGACCTAAACGTGCCACATAATAAATTGTGATTTTAAGTTTGACTCTTTGGCAGTAGGCTGTGGTTTTAGATTAGTTCGATTCTTGAAATGAACACTTTCTTTAAGGGGTCAGCTCATCCAAATTGAATGACTCTTTAAGAAGCTTATCCTAAATGAAGGGCATAGAGGTGTTTGTGTGCATATGTTTATACTGATACCTTTATCTTCCATACATAGTAGGTACATGAGATGAAGCCCAACCACATACACAGTCCCTCCAGTATGAGCATTGAAAAAGGCCACTGTAAGTAGGCGCTGTCAATTAAATAATCCAGAAACATTTTAGGAAAAAATATACATAGCTTGAATATTCATTTACAGTAGGTGCTTGTAAATTTACTTATATTGCATTATATGTACTTTTAGGACATTTTTCTCACATTAATCATTTATAAACCATCAAGGCTGTGCATGAATTGTAGTACATTGATCACATGCACACATGCATACGCTGTGTAAACCTGACAAAAGAAAATGCTTAATATTGTTGGCTGAAATACAGTAAAGTGTAAATATTACACACTCGGTCACTTATTTGCTCACTCACACATACAAACAAACATGTACCTGCCAAGTGAAGTGTGACAAATGCTCCTTGTGATTTCCAGTAAAACCATAGTGGTTGTGTTTTCATAGTTCAAGTGGGCCAAGCTTTCACAAAACTCTGCAAGGGAAAGATAGCTAAGTGTTGGTAATAAGTCATCACACAATTTAAACTTTTTGTTCATGTCGTTTTGAATCTAAATAGCATGTAGAGCATTTCTGCACAAACAAGATTCTCTATATCAAGTAAAATAAAATTACCTATCATGCTCCCATGCACTGCTCCTTCCAATTTTTCTGCTTGTGTAAGGAAAAGTATCAGTCCCAGCAATAGCACTGCAGGCCCTGTGCAACATACTGGTAGTGCAAAACCCATCCTCACTGCATGAATCTTACAGGCCACCACACCAAACCAATGGCAAGCTGCTGAGCAGAAGGCCTGAGATAGGAAGGAGATGGACAGTTTATTAAGGCTAGTGCCAGCTGCTGCCAGGGGTGCAAAATTCAAATTAGCCTGTTAGTTTCTTTTACAGGTATAAATGAGTACCAGAAGGATTTTATTCTGATCTCTTAAAGTTGCTGGAATTATGTGCCGATAAAGTGTTTAATCGAATGGTTCCATCGAACTCAACCAGCTATGAATAGTAATAAGCAAGAGTAATTGCAAGTAGTAAAAGTAAAATAGATATTCAATCAGAAGGCTATTAAGAGGAAAAAAAGGTAAAATCATGTTAAAAATAACTGGCTGTTCCATTGCAGTTCTACCTCAGTGTGTAACAGGTAAAAAGAAGACAGAAATTTTATCTTATTTTTCTTTTATCAGACGTTAAACTTCAGATGCAGTTTTGTCTGCCACAGTGATATGTCGGCAGAGGTATTTCAGGGGCTGTTGCTATTGCGTGAGCTCTGAAGACATTTTTAGGCAGTGCTGCTTGAGTTTTACTCATGCAACATGAGTACTTCAGTGGATATATTCAAA
This sequence comes from Scatophagus argus, assembly GCF_020382885.2. Classification (NCBI taxonomy): domain Eukaryota; kingdom Metazoa; phylum Chordata; class Actinopteri; family Scatophagidae; genus Scatophagus; species Scatophagus argus. The sequence goes on from NC_058493.1 coordinate 13,247,198, forward strand.
TTCAATTCAAGCACTTAACAAAGACAACTATGAATCACATGTGCATGGCCAACACATCGCTACTGCCCGTCTCTGCCCGTCTCCAACGTTTTGTTTTGTGTCTTCCCTAAACCTACCTGTAAGGCAAACAGCCCGAGTCCTATTAGCACTAATTCCAAGTCATCATGCAGCCTAAAGTCCGACCAGATGATAGAGTTCTGAATACACTTAGAGTAGATCAAGTACACCCCTCCTGCAAAGAAAACAATGTGTCATGTATGTAAAAGAGACAATCTGATGAAATAAAACATACAGACCTATATTCAAAAAAACAACAAAAAACACTGAATATGAAATAAATAAATAAATGAATGAATAAAAAAAAAAACAACAATTAATACAATACAGAATAGAGCACAATATGTTTGCATAGGTTAACACAATAGTCCAGTGTGCTGCTTTGATTTTAAGGACATTTGGCGATAGAATAGAGTGCACTAAAATTATACTGTTGTGTGCTGAATAGAATGCATAGCTTTTCAAAATTGTAAACAACAAAAGGAGACTTCATCACAGCTGGAGAACATCCTCCACAGTCTATGTGCACCTCTGACATCACAGAAGGATGTTTGTTATCTAGTGTGAATGTAGAGTTATACAATCCAAGCATGGCAAAATACAGCCATGTTGGGATACTTTTTAGAGTGTTGTTGATGAACTGATGGCAGAGTCTCACCTATGACAATTATCCTCAGTATACTGCTGATGACAAACACAAAGTCCCTGAAGCCCTCTAGTTCTAACAGCGTTTTCTGCAGAGACAAAGAAAAAAGAGATGGGAAATGGGTCGCACTGATCACCTGAGGTCATTAATTTTATACACCACAAGTCGCCTAAAGCAGTTCCATAGCTATAGCTCTATAATAAGACAGAAAGTATTTGAATTATTATGTTTTAAGGCTAGGACTTGTCGTCTGGAGTAGTCTGTAGTCTGGTGGCTGATTTTGGAAAAAACAGTTTTCTTGTTTGGACGTTGGTGCAGTGCAAACAGAACAATATAAACACATTATAGAAGAATATTATACCTGCATGCGGTTAGCAGCTTGCAGTGGATTTTCCCACCAGCAAAGGGAGACGAGCAGTGAAGAAAAAATCCCTATGCCAATGTAGATATAGCAGTCGTTTTTCTGTCCATCCACAAATGATGATACACGCGCAAAGTAGTCAACACCCAGGAGGCAGTAACCTGTCAGTGAATTAGTTAGTTCAGTAGTTAAACAGTTTGTTAGACAGCAAATTTGAATGCAAGCTAATTACTCAGTATTTAAGTATTTGCCAATTATTTGCTTGAGTAATTTTCAAATTTCTACTGAAAAAAATTATACTGTTGGGTCAATGTTGTTAATTTATGTATCTGACAAGTTGCAGAAATATTGATATTGAATGTATCAGTAAAATGATCACTGACAACATTTTGTTGTCTGCCAAAATATCCCATCTCACAACCAATCTGCAGTGAACCACATCTTTTTTTTTTAACCAATCTTAACCAACCACGACCTTTCATGAAACTTCACTACAGTGCTATTGTTAAGTTAACCAGTACCAGTGTGTAACTGGGAACAAAACAGGTTGCACTCATAAACACACTATTGTAACTGGCACTTGAATGCATGACATACTTCTCCCATGAGGTTACATCCATGTTGCAGTTAAACATTTGTCAGAATTTAAACATTTTTCTTAGGTGAGATGATTTTTTTTTCTCCACTATGAAACTTAGGGCCTGCAACCTAAATACAGCTTGTATATGAATAATCCAATAAGAAGTGCTCTTTGTCAGTGCTGTCATATCAGTTTGTATATCTTCCATCATTCACCTGAGACAGTTGTCATAGTTTACTGAAAAACACAATGGAATGCCATGGAAAGAGAGAGTGCTGATGTGACAGATAATTAAAGAGGCACCTCAGTTTAGTCAAAACCTGAAGAGGCAAACTGAAATGTGTTCAAAACAAGTGGAAGAAAATGATCAGAATGACATCTGTTATTGCACACGTTCTCTAGGAGGAAGAGAATAACACATTTTCATCTTTCTCTTTCTGCTTCACATTCTCTTTGTTCTAATTTGGAAAGGCATGTCAGCATGGATATTAAACAAATGGCTTTGTATGAGCTGGCAGACTTTGAAAGATAAATTTTATGTTTTTTGCACAGCAATGAAGCAAGTGAGTGACAGGATTAATAAAAGAAAGACAGACACAGACAGACAGACAGTGAATATAGATATCTATACAGACAGTAAAGACACTAAATAAAAAGAGAGTTACCGGCAACTGTGAGAATGAGTGAGCAAATTGGGAAAATGATTTTCCATTTTTCTTTCTGTAGTCTGAGTACTATCTGCAGAATGGCAGATAAAATACAGACTCCTCCGCTGATGAAGAGATTAGTCAACACATCAAACTGAGGCATAACGACGATCACCAGGACTGAAGTACCAAGAGACACCAGACACTCAATGGCACAAATCTGGAAAGATATAAATATAATAATATATTTAAATATAATATAATATATAAATATAAATAAAGAAAGCCACTAGAAGAATATTTCTCAGTATGAACAAGGTGGCAGATATAATTGATGAGAGTGGAACAGGGTACATAATAAATGAGTACACTTTTCATGCACGTACAAATGCCATGGTCTTCATGTTGGGTCGTACAAAGCTCTTGAAGGCACACCTCCACAGGGACTTAAGAAACAGCAGGAAGTTGGGGAAGACCAGGCAGAAAACCAACATTAGCGTGTAAAACTGTTTTTCAGTTTTGCCGCGGCGTGATTTTGGACTGGACAATGTTGACAACACCAAGAGACTGCCCTGTTTGGACAAGAAAGATAAAGAAGAATTTGGACAGATGAGACAGAAGACCAGAATTAAAAAAAAAATAAAATAATACATGTCATATACAAGTTATACATTTAATAAAGTTCTCTCCCTTTATTTTAGAGAGGCCCCAAAAGAATGCTTTTGACCTTGTCAGTGTAATTTGTTTTGAATGCAGTTACAGTGTGTATCAGTACTTTCAGATCACTTCCTCCTTAGGACACCCAATTGTGAGGTTCATCAGTTTGTACAAGAATCAGTTTTCTTTGATTACATAGAGACAGTGATATTTGAAATTTGTTGTTTGCATGTCTTGGTTTTTGATTCATAATCAAGAAAAAGAGAGAAAGACAAGGCTAGAAGAGGAAGATGGGAAACTGAAATAAAATAGAAGCAGTAGCAGACTGACTGACATTGCAAATACATGCACGTGCTGGAGAGCGTGAGAAGACTGCTATAGAGATAACAGAAATGCACAGAACGAGTTGGGTGCAAAGGGATCAAGACCTGCCCTGCCATAAATAGCACTAATGTTGGTACTGATATTTTGTGAACAAGCAGGCAGAGACTGATAAGATACACGTTTTTGTTTCACACACAAGTTCTGACTTAAAAATAAACAAATTTTATAATTTGTAATGATTGCTAAAGATTGATCTAAAACATTTTCATATAAATTCAGGGTTTTAGTAGCAGATCCTTTAAGTCCTGTAAATTGCAAAGTGGGGCTTCCATGGATCTGACTTGTTTTTCCAGCACATCCCACAGATGCTCGATTGGATTGAGATCTGGAGAATTTGGAGACCAAGTCAACGCCTCAAACACGTTGTTGTGTTCCTCACACCATTCTTGAATCATTGTTGCTGTGTGGCAGGGTGCATTATCCTGCTGAAAGAGGCCACTGCCATCAGGCAATACTGTTTCCATATAGGTGTAATCTAGGTAAGCAACAATCTTTAGGTAGGTGATATATATCAATGTAACATCTAGATGAATGGCAGGACCCTAGATTTTACAGCAGAACATTGCCCAAGGCATCACATCGCTGCCCCCGACTTGTGCTCTTCCCATAGTACATCCTAGTGCCATGCTTTCCTCAGGTAAGCAAGTCACATTCACCTGGCCATCCACACGATAGTAAAGAAAATGTGACTCATCAGACCAGGTGCACCTCCTTCAATTGCCCTGTGGTCCAGTTCTGACGCTCATGTACCCACTGTAGGTGCTTTTGGCAGTGCACACGGGTCAGCAGGGGCAACTTGACCAGTCTGCAGCTACGTTCTAACACCTTTCCATTAGAACCAGCATTAACTTTTTCAGCAATTTGAGCTACAGTAGCTCTTCTGTTCGATCAGATGTGTGCCAGATGTGTGCCACCCACTGTCAGGTGCCATTGGAAGGAAACAATCAATGATGACGTTATAGCTGATCGGTGTATGTATGCAGTTCATATACATTTACAACAAAATTCTGTTTTAGAATCACCAAGGCTTGTTTAAATATTTGTCAGGAATTATTAAAGAAAATGTTAAACAATCAACAGTACTGTCAGTTAGAGACATGCATACAACAAATTTTACATGTACATTTTACATGTATTTGAATAAGATCCTGTTACTTTATACTATATGTTCATATATTTTCCTCTTTAATATCACTACAACAGTACATCAAACATCATTAATGTATGAATGAGTGATCAAAACAAAGTAAGTATAATCACCAGAAGTGCAGTACATGCAAAATAATTCTGTGAAAAATCCTTAAAATCAAAATCAATCAATCACAGACACAAAAAATACACCTCAGATAGTATTTTTGAAAGATTTTCTTGGGTAGGCCAGAAAAGAAAAAGAGTACAGTAATTGAACATAATTCCGATGAAGGCATACATATGTGTATTTTTTTTCAATCTGCTTGTGAGCGAAAAGGCTGTATTGCTTTTTGGTGTTTCTAATGTGAGAATCAAATCTGAATTAAAGATTTCTAGCTTGAAGCATCTCATTTAGTGCCAGAAATCCCATGGTGATACTTCTTCCTCCGAGCCTAAACACCAATGATTAATGAATGATAAACTTAAGAGACAGATACATACATACATACACACATGATCCTACCTTAGCTAGAACAGCACTGGTCAAGACAGCTAATCCCACAAAAACAGTCACCAGGTACTGGGCCACTTGGAGACATATTCTCTTACTTTCCTTCTCAGCTCCTACTGGGTTCAGCTGGAATGGATCCCATGTATCCCTGAGACACACAGATGAGAACACATACATTCAGTTACATCAGCTACCGTCATGCTTATCCAACTTATTAAGGCCAGAATCAGTCCCAACTTTTCTTTTTTTATGTTTTTTCATTATTTATTCAGTTTGTATAGTCTATTTATCTGTCATCGATACTATTCAGTTGTCTGTGGTATGAAAGGTATTTTAATAAAGGTTATGGTGAATGAAATATGATAGGGTTCTGTGATCACACACACAAACACTGCTGACTAGTTAATGTCAATTACAGAATAATTACCAGGGTGTGGGGTTGTCTTCTTTGAACTGATAACACTAAATGATCTTCGGCTTCGTTGTACCAACCATAAAGTAATATAAGTCCAGATGAATCCGCCCTCAAATACAAAGACAGCCACGCTGCCAGAAGGTGTATTTGTGTGATGAGTAGGACTGACTACTGTTTTGAAGCTTTTGTCTATGCCATTGTAACTGATGTTCAAATCAATATCCAAGGGCTTTCTTTTTTTTCTAAGAAAGAGAAGACGCATCAGCAGTACCAGAAAAGAGACGAAAGACGAGAAAAGGACATAAAGAATGAGAAATCGAGCTAATCTAAAGCATGTAATTTGTCTCTCAATGTGCACACCTAAAAGCCAAGCTCATGTGTAATATAAATGCATGGAGCAGTAGCTGCGAGCAAAAATCCAGCAAGGGGCTGAGACTTGGACAACGGGCTAATGTCTCCCCTCCTGTCCTCTTCTCTGAGGAGAGTAAAAACACTTCTTTAAAGAACTTTCCACTGTCTAAAACACAAAAGTGTGTGGTTGTCTTTGTGTGTTGGCCCTGCGATTGACTGGCGACCAGTCCAGGGTGTACCCCGCCTCTCGCCCATAGTCAGCTGGGATAGGCTCCAGCTCCCTGCAACCCTGACGGATAAGCGGTATAGAAAATAGATGGATGGATACACTGTGTAATGACAAAATTCTGTAATTACGTATAAATACAAAGACACCAGTATACCCTTGTCACTTGTCATATGACTTTATGTGCCGACTGTCAAGAACTGACTTAGACTGGAGCAGAGCAGATACAACTTTGTTTGATCAGTCTTCATGGTCAAATTGTAATCACAATCTGCTCAACAACTCAGCTTACTTTACTTTTATAGAAAAACTAAAACAAGTATTATTTTCTTCTATTTTCTTCAGTCTTTTATTCTGCTCCACATCGTGACACATACTACCTGCTTTTTATAGTGATTGAAATCAAAATTTGTTGTTGAAAATTTAAGCAATTTTCCTATAAAACACATATCCTCCAATCAGATGTAGAAAATAGAAAACATAAATGAAGTGAATTAGAAAAATAAACAAAAACCCAGAAACAACCCAATTTTTACATAGAGACACCAATATGGAATGTGATTAAAAATGTGGTACGAAGCACTCGAACAGCAGTCAGTATCTGTGAGGATGATATAAGCCTCAGCATTGCGTAAGGGAGATTAATTCTGTCCTCAAACTTTAAATTACACCTAATAGAAACTTGGCGATATAATACTTTGTGGCATATTGCTGATAATATCTCTCACCAATAATTAACCTCCTGACAATGATGTACATGTGGACAAGTGGACTGACTGCCTAGATCAAAGCTTCATGGAATAAGTCTATTGAAAACAGCCAATCACACGTGACTTTAAAACTTGCTGACATGGTAAATTCAGTGTTTCTTGCTGTTTTGGTTAAAGGATAACCTTCACTGTCCTAAAATAAGGAAACAAAATAATTTAATTCATTGACTTCCATTAAGTTGTTGTGGTTGAGCACAATTTCAAGCCAATTTCTCAACTGTAATCTTGATCTCTTCTTTGGAATGATTTGAACAAATGATGATAGTACAAAATAAATAATAATAAAAAAAAAAGCTAATTCTTTAATGGAATATTTGGACAGGTGGCTGATCATCTTTGACCAAAAAAAAAAAAAAAAACCCAAACAAACAGGGAATTAAACAAATTTGAATGCCACTCATACTGGGATGAGAGCAGGCTGTTTAACCATTTGGATTGAGGTTGTGTGTGGCAGTTGATGCTTAAAATAGTTCAGCTTAGCCAAACAAATTGGTAAACTTATAAAACTTGAAACCACAGTTTAACATCTTCAGTCTCTTTCTTTATCTTTTTTTGAATGTAGCATAGTGAGTGACAGAGTCTCAGCTATATGCAGCATGCTGTTCAGTGGTGTAACCGTTAATAAGAGTCCCCTCTCAGTACACTACACGCTGTACTTCTGGTGGTAATAAAGCACTACTAATTAATATGTCCCATAGATCCCAAGAGCATGCATTCATTGTACTTCCTTGTGTCCTCAGTAATAGTGTTGATCAAATAATAGTGTTGAAGTGTTGATCAAATAAACATTTTAATTACAATTTAATTATGGCCGCAGAAAGTAGGTGATTTATCAATTAGTTGATCAACACAAAATGTATCTGCAACTATTTTGATAATTGACTAATTAATAAAAAGTTATTCGTCAAACAAGAATACAAAACAGTCCATTGATCCATCCTCTCAAATGTGTGGATTTGATGCTTGTCGTCAGTGTAATACAAAACAAAACAAACCAAAACCCTGAAGTTATGGACTCAATTACAAAATGGCCAGCAGATTTCAGAATTTTGCAAGTACTTTGAGTTTGAAAACCAACTTTATCTTAATCTGTGATTTTATGACTTAAATGAGGCTCCTTTTTAAAATGATATATTATGCATCAGTAAGCTAAAATGACCTGTTTTTTTCTCAGTTGCTTTCACATTTCTGAGAAATACTTGAGTCACTTTGTAATATTTCTTCTCTCAGTAAGGCTTTGAAAAAAAAAAAGCTTCTATCTATTATTTTTATTTTCCACCTGGCGGAAGTGGCCTAAATCTAATAATTCTGCTCAAATGTTTTTTTTTTTGTTTTTTTTTTCATGAACAGCACAAATCACATGGGCCACCTTCATTCATTGTCTTTCAAATGTAGTAGATTTAAGGAAGCTGTTTCCATCAAAGTCCTTTTTCGTCTTCATGCCCACAGCATAAAACTCTGACAGGCTGTCACCACACTCGTTACCACAGCAAACAATTCAAGAAATAAAAGCCGGTGCCAATAATTTATTAATGTTGTTGATGGACTGTTGTGCCACTGCTGCTCAGCAACATGCTTATTGTAAATTTGGGGTCATGGTACGGCCTGTTCACACTGATGTCAGATACGGTCAAGGTTATAATAGTTTTGCATTTTTCACTATAGTTTACTTTAAGTTAGTTTTGACTTTTCCCCTCCTCTAATTCAGTTAGTTTTAATTAGTTTTTAGAGTGGGTCTTTTAGTTTTAGATTTTTCTCAATGCTTATTAGTTTTAGTTTTTATACTTTGGCTTCCTCGCGTCCTTTGTGATGTCTCAGTCTGTGCTTTGCTTTTTCCATCTTAACTCCAATGAGGTTATTCACACTTGCAGCACCGGGTGACCTGAACTTTGGCTCTAGTGAAGAGGTGAACATTTTGAAGGCTATGGAGTCACACAATCTTGTAGACATCCCAGTCTCAATAAACATTTTTACTAATGCATCCTCCCGCTTGTGCTGTTCCTGCGTGTTCACTAACCAACACCTATCTGGTTGTCCTTGGAAACAGTCTATGATGGTAGTCTCCTTTGTGCTACCTGGCTGCTGGGAAGTTATTTCTCTCTGGGGGAGCTGCTAAAAGAAGCTACTTTGGCAAGGTACTTGGTATTAGCATCCTTATGCGAGCTCCATAAATGTACTTTGAGATTCAAGGGATTTTTCCCTTTCAGAATTGTTCCGCAAATGATGTGGCCTGTCTCCAGCATGATACAAGGAAGTTCTGTAAGCTCACGTAAAACTACTAGAGCTATGAATTGATTTATTTTCTATCAATAAAAAAGGCGTGTAAATAAATTGACAAAAAACGAAGAGAAATCGAAGAGCAATTTATCTATAATTTCAGTTCGTCAGTTCGTATCTATAGTTTCAGTTAGTTATCGTTTTTTTCTTTTAATTATCATTTTTATTTATTTCAGTTAACGAAAATGTTTTTCAGCTTTAGTTTTTGTTATTTTGCTTGTTTTCTAGATAATAACCTTGGTAAGGGGCAGATGAATGTGACCAATGAGGAAAAAGATCAGATTTGAGAAAATCCAGAGCTGGTTCACTTTCAATTCGGGACTCAGTTTAGACTTCCTTAATTATTTTTATGAAGGTGGGGTTCAAGTACAAATCATACTTTATTGTGTGGTTACTTTTATGTATATGGTTGAAATGCTGTTTTGTATACAGTATGTTTTTGGCAGCCAAACTTAGATACATGAGGAGAATAACTGGCAGTGGAAAAAAAAAATTAACACAGAAAATGAGTAAATCCATACTACTGTACATCTAACAAGGTTTGGTGTGGGCCCTGCTTACTTTTACTATTATTCCAAATACAAGTAGGAAGACAGACATTATTGTGACTACGTATGCAGATGGTAGCTTTGTGTTATATCCCTAATTTATCTATCTATCAATCAGTATTTTCAAATGTTATTTATGTAATGTCTCCACAGGTCAGAACCATTTATGTTTTAACGAGTCTACCAAATAGCCATACAAAGACATGTCCCCAGAATAAAAGTAGCTGCCCAGAGAAGGAGATTTCTGCTATGTAAAAAAATCTGTCAACAAGATTTATATATATCCCCCATCTATATATATATATATATATATATATATATATATATATATATATATCCCCACATCCACCTGTGGTAACTGGGTTCAGCAGGCTGCTGTCCACATAAACCTGTATTTAAAGTAATCTCATCCCTCTCATCTATAACGACCGTCACCACCCAAATAAAGCAGAAATGAAATGTGATGTGGCAAGATGTAATGTAATGTACATTAGTTTTTAGTTTGTTTATTTTTTTTTACCTGTGTCTCCCCTCCCTTTTCTTTCCTCTGTGCCTAAGTTCCTCCATCTTGCTTGCCGACTTTACCACTTAACGTGGCCTGTGAAGAATTTGTGTCAGAGATGAGAAATATTCAAACAGTAAGTTGAAATGAGTCATTTATTTCTCACAGATGCCTACAGTATAATATAAAGTGGAAGATGAACACATGACAAAGAGATAATTTCTTCTACTAAATTAAAGTAATCATTGACCTCATTAAGTCACGAGAAAATAAGAAAACAGCGAAACCTTACCTTGATATCATTAATTCTGGTGATTGGATCTTTATTTTCAGGTCTTGGTAATCCACCCCAGGCTGATTCGTATCTTCAGTTCACCTCCAACTGTCAAAACTTATTCTAAACTCAAATGTCAGCAAACCTTTATCCACAGAAAAGAGGTTTCTGTCTTTCAAAGTAGCATTAAATAAGCAAACTTCTGAATCATAACTGCAAACATGTATCTCAAATGACTTTTGATCAAAGTTTTTAATTTATATTGACTGGAAGTCAGCTCTGTCTCTGTTGGTCTTCCAGTCAGTTTGTCCTTTGTTCAGCTGTTTGTCTGTTATCACCAGCTCATGAAAGAGACACCCATAGCGAAAGTCAGGTTCAGCCTCCTCAGGTGTGTGTGTGTGTGTGTGTGTGTGTGTGTGTATGTATGTATGCATATTCCTGTAGTTGTGGGGACAAAAATCTGTTGTCACATTGTGGGGACCTGCCTTACTTATGGGGATAAAATTCATATCCCCACAATGTTAAAAAATAAATATTAGGGCGAAGAGTTGCTTTAAGGTTAGGTTGAGGTTAAGGTTTGGTTAAGTAAGGAGGCATAGGATTAGGCAAGTAATGTTTATTGTCATGGTTAGGCAGTGGTTAAGCCTCCAGGAAATGAATGTAAGTCTATGTAATGTCCCCAGATGTGATGGAAACATGACTGTGTGAGTGTGTGTGCGTGTGTTCTGATGACCATTGTTTGCGTAAGCTATGCAGGCCAGGAAGTTTGTATAGGAGTTTGACAGAAATTGAAAGATAACCTTGATCAGAATATTTTGTAACCACCCAACATGACTAATTTATATGATTTCTGTGTATGTACGTGCATGTTTCAACAACAAAACAATGTCCAGTTATCTATCCACATTTTTATGGTGGGGAAATAAAAAGGTACAAGGATCATTTACACTGAGACACCCAGACGCAAACCTCTGCTCCCTTTATCCCACTTTGTGCCTGCTCACATGTACGCACGTGTGCTGTCTCTCTTTGTCTCTCTCTCTCTCTCTCTCTCTCTCTCTGTCTCTGTCTCTGTCTCTCTCTTTGTCTTCCATTACTAAGGCCAACTTTTAGCTTTTGTGTTCTGTACTAAAGATAACCCTGGGCAATGAAAATGCTGTACTGAAACTGGTATTGTTTTCAGGGGTCTCACATCAACCCTGCATATTATGACAACTACCTGTATATCATGTTTATAGTGTATCTGTAGCATAGACACCTGTACATACCCTGTACATACTGTAAATTACTTTATACCTGGCACTTACTGCTTATTGCACTTCTGGTTAGATGCCAAACTGCGTTTCATTGCATTATACTTGTACATGTGTAATGACAATAAAGTTTAATCTAATCTAATCTAATCTAAACACTATATACTTTTTACTGAGCGAGTACATCAGAGAATTGAAGGATAAAGTTGTACAGATTCAAAAACCTCTTGGCAATTTTGTGATTTGTAATAATGGAGTACATAAATTAAATGGACTTGACTTATATACAAGAAATGTCTTTTGAGCTAAAACCAGCCATGTACAGTATATAACTCCAAGATGTCCAGTATACTGTTTTGTCTTGAGCTTTGTGTGCTTGTTTATATAAGAAGTTGTTTTTTGAAACAGCCCAACAGAAGCATGAAATGCCAGGTTTTATGTCTTCTTTATCTCACTGGTTGTAAAGCTTATGTGGGATCCAAAGCTCATTCAGCAGTACAGGAAGCAGAACTCTCTTATTATATTTGACCTGACATAAATTCAGTTTTATGATTTTACACTTATTGAATATCACTTCTGTGGAACATGGTTCATGACGTCCAAAAAGTTGGAAACCTATCACTGTCCTTTCAGCTGTACATCACATCATCATTCTAATATGCAGTGCAACATTTTGAAAGTACTGAAACTGTCAAAAATTTACAAAAACATCAGAAAGATTTAATCAGTTTGTGCAAAGTGCTGGCCTTGTTGTCCAGCACAGATTTACTGTGACTGTTACCACTGGGTGTCAGTACAGGGCTGTCAGTTTAGCCTGTGCCTATGCTTGAAGGATTTTTCAGTTTTTACTACTGTGTGTGTGTGTGTTCGTGTGTGCTTATTTGTATGTGAAAGGGTACGGACGGTGCACAAAAGTTTTTTGTTTGTGTACACACTTAATGTGTGTCGTAAATGGTGCGTGTACATTTGCAGTAGTCTGTGTGTGTGTGTGGGTGTATGTGTGCATGTGTGTGTATTTGAAGTCATGTGCCTGCATGTTAATGTGTCTGTGTGTGTGTGCATTTCTGTCTGTGTGTATGTGAGAATTGGGCTCAAAAGAATGTCTCTGTCAGGTTGTGGACTCTCATTAAGATGCTCTGCCAGTGCATAATAAGCTGGCCATATGGTCAGCATGGTGGTGGTATCTGCCCCCACCTTCAGGTGGTTGAGTTTGAGAACAGCCCCAGAATAATAACACACAACAGCAAGAGAGCAAGGCAGATGAAAGAGCAGATTTTTATGGGTTCAGTTTGGGGAAGCAAGATAATGTGAAGGATAATACACTCAAAACACAAACAATCTGTCTTATTGTTCATAACAGGAGGTGGGCATAGCTAACGAATCACAAGGAGTTGTATCAGATGAGAGTTTGGTTTCTGTCATTTCTCAGCAGCAGTGATCCCAGCTCGACAGTTCTGCTCCATGATCTGTGAAATGTTGTTCACATCACAATGGTAATGTCATTGAGGGCATTGCTACTGCAATTCACAGCTGATGCCTCTCAGCTACAGAAAAGGTCAGTAGCAAGGTACCATCCCCGGCTCTTATTTAGACACACTGAAATGTGCACTTCAGTGCCAAAATATAATTAATAGCCATATGGACTGTGTGTTGAGAGTAACTTCCCGTCCGCACACATAGACAGGATATGTTGGCTCTCACTATTTACTGGCTGTTCAGAGCCTGTAAAATGACAAGGGAAGACTACAGTCATGAATGACATGGTGCAGTGAAACTCCCTTGAATGGCCAATAATATCAGGGGGGAATCACTATGACATTCATTCCCCTAAGGCTATTGTTTTTTAATTAATTTTGAATTAAAATTTTAACTGGCTGCCTATAATGTGACAAGGTTTCTGGTCACTGTCCATTCTGCAGCTGCAGCTTCATTGCTAAAAGCCTTTTTGAACTCCTTGTTTTTGGTGTGTATGACAGAGTCCCTTTTAAGACTGTAAGCAGCTCACAAGCTCACACTACAGTGACCTGGTAGTACATACCTGTTGAAAGTGAGGTGGCAGAGAGCTACAGTAAATGAGAGGCATGCCCAACAAACCTAGAATTCCTAAATATTTTTCTCAGCAGTCTATAAAAAAACAATGCTAAAATGCAAGCTTCCATTAGGCTCGTGGTAAATTTAGCCAGAGGATTCCAGTTTGAAGTCCATGTTGCTCTGTTTGTTTGAAAAATTTTGCTAACCCTAAAACCATTTAGCTTCCAACTGTTTCTGCAGATGTATTTAGATGCCAAATAATGCCAATGAGCTGGATGAATGTTAAAGGGAATTCATCATGGAAAAATAAAGAAGAAAACAGAGAGTTTCTTTGAAAATTATACACAGCAAGAGCTCTATACAGGCCTTAGGGCAGTGATCCGATCTGATTGTGCTGAAAAAAAAATATTTATGTCTGAATCAATTGAGGTAAGGCCCCCTCTAGTCCAATACACACACACACACACACACACACACACACACACACACAGTTGAATCATCCTTTGGCCACCTCTGTGCGTGACTAATTAAAAGGGAAGTTGCATTGAACTATTCTTTTAAACTCTGCTAATAATTGCAGTGTCAAATTTTGTGTCCCTCTGCATCTAGTTTGGACAAAAATAACTGAAACTGGGAAAATCCAAATTGATGTCTAAAGGCTGCCAAAACAACTGCAGAGAAACTATACAAAAATATGTTACTATAGGACTCAAAGAAGTTATTTTGAGCAGAAACTGAAAAAAGGATGACTGCTTTTTGGTTAAATGTTCAGAAACATCAAATTTGTCAAAGAGTTTTAGAACAGCATTCTGCAAATGTGGCTGCATGTTGTCTGAAACAAAGTGAGGATCAGAACAGTCAGCTTTTTGAAAAAGAAATGCCTTTGATTTGGCTTGGCTTTACTTGACTTAACATGACACTTGTTACTTGAAGCATACAAAATTCAAAATACAGGAGAAAAACTGGTTGACCGATAGATGGAATGTAATGGGCATGCTCCTAATAGTAGCATAGCATTGAAAAGTTGCTGTGAAATCTTCTCTACAGGATGTATTTTTAGTAAAATTAGTAAAATTACATGTAATGAGTTATAGCAACACGATTTTATACTAGGAACAGGTTCAGCACACTTTTCAACTTGGTTCACAAGATGAGTCGAGTGAGAGAAACTTCTGATGTGCATATGTACTTTTTGTGTGTTGAAAATTAATTTCAGTCATGTTGTGCACCTAGAAACCATGCCTGTTGTGATGAAATACTCTGTACAATATAATGCAATGTATTTTACAAAGGGCTCTGCATTAAATCTTACTAATGTTCATATGTTTTATGGTGGTCAGCGACAGAATTGGACTTATCTGCAGCTGTGTGTCTGGTGTTTTCCAAAATCTAACAGCCGTTCATTTTTTAAAAAAATTATTTTTACCATCACTTTCTTGTTTTAACTAGTAACAGTACAGTGCATAACTGTGTGTGAAAAACAAGATCTGCAATATTTAAGCAATAAGCTATTTTATTTATTTTATTTTTATTTTAAATCCATTAATGGCTAGCAACTTGTGTAACTTCAAGCATATACATAACATACACTGTATAGACAAAAGTACTGGGCTGGATGAGTTTGGTGTGGAAGTTTGGCCCACACAGAGTCCTGATCTCAACCCCATCGAGCACCTAGAACAGAGATTGCGAGCCAGGCCTTTTCGTTCAACATCAGAGCCTGACCTCACTATTGCTCTGCTGCATGAATGGGCAAAACTTCTCACAGAAACACTCCAAAATCTCATGGAAAGCCTTCCAGAAGAGTGGAGGCTGTTATAGCTGCAAAGCTGACTATATATTTAGAATGCAATAAAATCCCTGTTGATGTAATGGTCATGTGTCCTAGTACTTTTGTCTATACACACACACACACAAGATACAAGATGCAAGATACAAGATAGGTTTATTTGTCACACACACAATCATACACAGTACAATGTGCAATGTCAAATTCTTTATGTCCCTGCTACCAAAAAATAGGTAAGTAAAAAAATTTAAATATTGCAAAAAAAGAACGCTTATAAAAAAAATAATAAAATTAAAATGAAAAAAGTACATATATTAAATCTACTTGTATCTTGTTTTCATCCATGTATTGTGCATTGAAATATTGGTTGACCACACTGAAT
The DNA here is from genome assembly GCF_020382885.2 of Scatophagus argus. Taxonomy (NCBI): domain Eukaryota; kingdom Metazoa; phylum Chordata; class Actinopteri; family Scatophagidae; genus Scatophagus; species Scatophagus argus. The sequence goes on from NC_058493.1 coordinate 13,262,990, forward strand.
AAAAGTGTTAATTGGATTTATGTTCCCGTCCTGGTTGATTATCTCCGCCTCCTTACTACATTTTGGAGTCTCTTTGCGCAATGTACTGTGCCCCAATCTGCTTTGAATTAGCAGGTAGCAATGGTATTACCATTTGTATAAGCTTATAGAGTTGATGTGCTGTGCACTCTGTGAGCCCTCTGTGGGCTTCTCTTGTCTCAGTAAGCAAAGCACCACTAAATCTACTGTAGTCTGGCTCTTTGCTAGAAATTTCCATTAGAAATAATGTACATGTTTAATTAGCCATTTTCATCAACAAATTATTATACATCTGTAAACAATGTAGCTCTTGAATTGAATGATAAAGGTGCACCACAAGCAACTGAAAAACTACTGGAGTCATACCTACTGCTTCCTCAACAGCTCCTAACCCAGAACGGCAACCAGGAGTGACTGTAAAGTAAAGGTGCTCCGGGAAAAGGGCAAAAAGTACCTACACTATCTCTTGTTTTTATATTACAGAGGGTGTGTTTGTCAGGTGTCTTGCAACAGCTTGAAGCATTACTTGGCCAATGAGAACACAGGACATGAACTATAGATTTTGTAACAGAGGCCCTGCAAATGTCATTCAGTGCTGTTTTGTACAGTTGGTGAACTCAACTGCTCATGTCATGAACAAGCTGTGGACGTGGCCCCAGTCTTTTTCTGTGTACCCTGGCTTTCATTTGCAATTCTATCAAATCCCAAAGTGACACATTCCACTTTTTGTTCACCTCAGGACAGAATCACATTAAAATGTTGTTGGTGTTCTGCAGAGAGAGATGCTGGAGGTGAGGTTGTGCCTGTGTGTGTAACAACTATAATGAAGAACAAGACAGATGGAATCAGGTTCTTTGTTCTGCTTTGTTTTCTTGTTCACTCACCTCCCTGTGTCTGTTTGTTTTTCATTCTCTCTTTCTATCAGTTTAAAATCTGGCTTTTGTTTCCTGCATACACTGAAATGAATTTGTTTACTCTCTTTGAAAAATTTTGATGAATCTTATCATAGGATTATAGGACACAAGTCCAATGCACAAATAGGACATTCATGTTGCACATTCTCATATAGTCAATTTTGTGCTTGTTATTTGCATGGATTTCTCTCTCTTTTTATCTTTGTCAGTCATAAGTTAAATTCCATCAAATAATAAAACCTTTTGAACAAATCATGTCTGTATCAGATTAATAGGAGACAGGTGTTAGGCTGTAATAGGCTATATACTGACAGCTTTCATTTTAGTAATTGACTTTGAGCTTAACAGGTGTGGTGTGGTAACAACAATTGCAGACAAAGCAGATGGGTGTGTTGCTTTTCTACTTTTTACCACCCAGAGGACAAAGAAGCTAACATTATCAGAAAATTATTTCTTTTACTGATCTAACCTGTAAAGCAAGCTACAGTAGTATTCTTTGAACCAAGTGCAGACTATGACACTGTCCAAATCCCAAAATATCTGTGTCGCTCTCACAAGATATTTTAGTCCCAGGCTTTTGACATGATACTGCCCAAATTACACTTACACTTAACTCATCACAGGTGAGGTGTACTGAGTACAAGATTATTCTCCTCACAGAAGTTCACGATTAGAGCAAACAACTGCAATATTTAAGTAAAATACATGAAAAGTCACGACGGAGCAAGTTCCTCATATGTAGATGTCTTAAAATGTCTGCACATTGTCAAACAAAAGAGCAGGTGTAAACAAATGGTACTGATACGAATTACCATTACTATTGGATTCTGTGCTGACTTGAGGGCTCATCTGATGAAATATCTGATGAAAATATGGAAAATTATGAAGATTCTTCTGGACTGCGTTAAACCTGTCAAGTTCTGAATTTGGTTAAATCTCAATGCGCAATGCATGATGCCTTGACTGGGAAAACACCTGGAAAGTTGTGTGCTTTATCGCAGATTTGATAAGTTTGTTCCTTGTCTTTTACCTTTTCTGCTCCACTGAGTGGCTATACACTAAATGAACAGATTTTTTAAAGGTACATCTGGATAATCAGATGCATTTCAGTTAAACAACTTCATATCAGGTTGATAATGATGGGTGTCAACTTAGCTCTCACACTGTTAGTTTACTTGAGGGGAGGTCAGGGTGAGAAATTCTCTGTGGAGAGTGTCAGCACCAGATTCCTTGGTGTTCACCTGGTGGAGAACCTTACCTGGTCCCCCAACACCAACTCCATCACTAAGAAAGTCCAGCAGCGTCTCTAGGAAGGCTGAGAAAGCCTTAAGAGGGACTGTTGAGTGTTCTAAGCAGCTGCATCACTGTCTGGTTTGGGAATTGCACCATCTTGGACAGCAACACCCTGCAGCAGATAGTGAGGACAGCTGAGAGGATCATCGGAGGGTCTCTCTTCCCTACATCTCAGACATTTACACCACACAGTACATCTGCAAAGCAAACAGTATTGTTGATGACCCTACATGTCCGTCACATAGACTTTTCAACCTCCTACTGTCTCCCAGGGACTAGACTGACACAAATACACACACACACACACACATTTCACACATGCACACAACACAGTTTGCTTCCACTCAACAATCACATTTTACTGTCTTTTTTGTATTACACTGTCTTGGTCTTGTCTGTCCTGCACTTTATGTAGAACTATGTGTATTTTTATCGTTAGTTTTTGTTATGTGCGGTCTATTTTGTAGCACCATGTACCACACTGGAGCAATGTTGTTTCATTGCTCTTTGTACTGCACATACATGGTTGTATGTGGGATGAGTGTCAGCACCTCTAAGTCTGAGGCCATGGTTCTCAGCCGGAAAATGGTGAACTACCAACTCCGAGTCGGAGGAATGTTGGTGCCTGAAGTTGAAGAGCTCAAGTTCTCTTGTTCACAAGTGACAAAAAAACAAAGCGGGAAATTGACTGATCAGGGCAGCGTCTGCAGTGTTGCGGACGCTATACCGGTCTGTTGTGGTAAAGAGAGAACTAAGCCGAAACGTGAAGCTCTCAATTTACTGATCAATCTACACCCCAGCCCTCACCTACAATCATGAGCTGTTGAGAGAGGGTAAGGAGCTCAGACATCCATAAGGGTCTCAGAGCAGAGCCTCTTCCTCCGCATTGAGAGGAGCCAGTTGAGATGGTTCAGGCATCTGGTCAGGATGCCTACTGGATGTGTTTCGGGCATGTCCATCTGGGAGGAGACCCCAGGGCAGACCCAGGACATGATGGAGAGACTACATCTCTTGTGTGGCCTGGGAATGCCTCAGTATCCCTCTGGGCAAGCAAGCGGAAGTGGCTGGGGAGAGGATGGTCTGGGCTTCCTTACTGACACTTGTTCTGCGACCCAGACCCAAGACCTTTTTATTGCCATTACTTTTATTGTATGAATTAATGATTCATCTGAAATACTTTTTACTGATTTGAATTAATGCATGTACACACATAGCCTTCACTTGGTGAACTAACCAAGGAAGCAGTGTCTACCCATACAGCCAGACACAAACATGCAGCAGGAAAGAGGCTACTACAGGGATAGGCCACTAATCTGACTCAGATGTTGACCACCCACAATAAACTGCATGTTTTTACACTCTTGAAAGAAACTAGAGCACTTGCAGGAAAACTCATGATAAAAATGTGGAAACTCCAAAAAGAATGGTCCCTAGACCCTCTTGCTGTGAGGTGACAGTGATAACCATTGAGCCATTGTGCTGCCCAGCAGCGATATTGGATTTTTTCAATTTTTAAAAATGTCCACTTGGGGTTTGCTTTGTTATAGAAAACCAAACTTACTCAGCAGAGAATTTAAAAAAAGAACGGATGAAGAAATAGATGGCGGTATGGCAGAAAATGATGTGTGCATAGAAAATAAAGACAGTGAGGTGGACAGAAACAGAGAGGAAGGGAGGGAGATAGACTGACAGATGAGGAGGAGAGACAGATAATGAGGCAAAAGGGGAAAATTAAAAAGGAAGCAAGAATTGAAAGGATGAAGGAATTAAGAGTAGGTGATAAGAAATGGACAAGAGGACTAATTGAAAGCAAGTGAGGGAGAAAAGTATGGGCCTGGGTTAGTGGGAAAAGGTGTTTGAGAGACAAAGAGAAACTGCAAGAGGGAGATAGGGTAGCAAAACAAATTAAGAGTGGAGGGCAAAAAGGAATGGGAAGCTGAAAGAATGACAGAATGAAAGAGTGAAATCAGATGGAAAGGCCTCTCTTGTTCACCCAGGCTGAAAGTTGAATCACAGTTTACAAGCTTCTGGCTTCAGACAACCACATTTTGTGTGTGTGTGTGTGTGTTTCATTAGGCAGTGATACAGGAGCAGAGGCATCGTACCATATGCTCATATTGTTCTATCTTGTATTTCACCTGAGTGATCCACAAATATGTGGATTTGGATGCAGTCATATATGCGTCCAAATCATATCTTCATCAGATGATTAAATGTATGTGGAAAGACTAAATGTACAAAGGTTTTGTGCCTTGTTGCCGCTCTAATTATTCAGTGTCCTCAGTGTATCACATAATTCATTTCTGACCACTTGGGGTCACCTGATGTGGTGCTTGCATTTGCAAACGAGCTCATCTGTCATAATGATTCTCACAGAATAGCACAATGAGGTGTCGGAGAATGATCTATAGGATTGGGCACAGGTCCACTATGGCTTTCCTGCCAGACACAGTCACCACACTGTGGGGGTTTGTAGCTGATTCTGAGACCATACACCATGCAAAGGCACAGAGCTCCACAGCCTTTCTTGAGTTTCTTGAGCACAGCACAACATCTGTAAGGTGAGACATTTGACGACAGGTCTCAGAGTTGTGATGCAATTTACTGAAGAGTTGAGAGATCATGAAGAAACAAGATGGAAGCAATGGGAACCAGATTAGGATGAGCATCAAACATTACACAGAATAAAACAATCAAAATACTAAAAAATGTGCTGTATATTTATAATACCATTTCTGTAGCACATGTGTAATCCCTGTCTTTCTAAGATAATCTAACATGTAGATAAATGATGTGATGAAGACACTATGAATGATGAAGATGAAGGCCTTATGATAAAGATGACAGAAGGATGAAACATGGCTTGAGGTAAAGTTTGCTCAAGGTCTTGTGAGATATTTTTGGGAAACAATGGGGCAGGTGCAAAGTGCAGTCAACCGCAGCGATTGGGCAGGATATGGTGTCTATGTCTGGTATTTCTGAGGCCAGAGACATGTGCTTCTCCTGAGTAGGATAGTAAGTAAGAAGGAATAACTTTTGTCAGCAGCGCTGTTACTGTAGGGACTGGTATTAATCCATCTCCTCTCACCTCTGTAAAAGCAGTGCCCTGGCTGCCATGTGGTAGTGACAGTTTGGTAAAGGGGAAGAGTGTCTTGTATAATTCACTTCTGCTGAAGAATTTATGTAATTCGTATACATACATCTTAAATTAAAAAGCAGTTTGTGTGATTTTGGGAGGTGATAGGTGACGGTCATTTATGGTCCAAAACTGACCCTTCCCACCCCTCGAATGCAGACTAGCCAATCACAGAATTTGATCGACCAGCTCTAACCAGGGTCCGACAACTATATGATTGTGCTCCATTGATTCTCGTGTAGCTGCTTCAGTTTTTCATCACTTTCTGTCTGGTTTTGTAGATTTCAGTGGTGCTTTAAGATATACATACATAATTCATACAGTCAATCATTAACTAGCACTTTTAGCTGCTATGCTAACTACTGAAGGTATACTGAATGACTGCACGTGCTGTAACTGGAGCAAAAGACTTATCAGGAACAGTGTTGCTCTTTTGAGGGGAATTTTGGTATTGTTAAACCTGGGCCCTTGGTCCTTTAAGGGCAATAATGTACATCCACTTAAAATGCTTGTTTTGCCTGGCTCAGATTGCTAATCTTTCTGACAGCATTATAGAAAGGATCCCTAGAGACAGACCTTTTTGTTGAAGAGTAAAACCTTTTTTGTTTAACCAGAAACGGCTGTCAAATCAACCACACTTCAGAACCCCCCCCCAGGAATTTTCTTGTGTTGTAAATCACATGTGCTTTATGATCATCCAAACTTGACAGAAACAAAAAAATAAAACTCACCAAAACCACTAGTTTGTCTTTCCACTGTTCAACAATCACTAGCTTTGATTTTGTAGAACTAAATTCTTAATTCTCCTAGGTAGATGTGAAACAGAGGGAGGGCGGACATCAGAGAAGCAGCGGGAGGTAAAACAGCATGCAGAGCCAGAGAGAACCAGAGCAGAGAATTAGGGTTTTATTTTGACCAACCAGAGCTGGTGATTGTTGGAAAGAATAAAAAAGATGTTTTTCTGTTTTTTTTTTGTTTGTTTGTTTTTTAAATTTTGTTGTTTTCTGTCTCGATCGGCAGTTGATGAGGTACACTGCGATCTCTAGCTTGTGTCTTTTTAATCTGTTTTTGCTGCTGAGTCCGTTTGACATCCTGGATTTGTTTTGTGTTACTGCAGGGAGTGCACTTAATAATTCCAGTCAGCACTGACTGAGGTTGTACTGGCCCTTTCTGTTAAGATACTGAAAACAGCTCTGTTTTAACACAATGCAAAGGGTCGCGTTGGTGTGTGTGTGTGTGTGTGTGTGTTGTTTAAGGTGAGACGATGGGATAGGATCCAGGATGTCCAGGTTAAGGGAGCAGATCAACAAGTTTGAAAGCTATCAGAATAACAATAACAATGTTCAGTGGCTTCTAATGCTATCAGGAATAATTTTACAATTCTGGAAAGTTTTAATGTTGGCACTCAAATTATGTTTGGTTGCACAGATTGTGAGGCACACTGTGTAATACAGCGTGCACATTACAAATCTACCAGGAATGTATGCTTGCATATATTTAATTAGTTACCATAACGCGTTGCCAGATGATGCTGCATTACATTATAGCAAAAGTCAGCCAACATTTTACTGGACAACATGTTTTTCTCTGGAGTCCTCTGTGTTGGCACCCCTGCTGGGTCAAAACATTCCTATTCAAATGAATGAGTATGCTGCCTGTTTTCGTGCAAACATTGTCTCTTTGAGCACAGATTTAAGGCGCCAGTATACCCTGTCAGAAGTGATTACTGGATGGTCGATTTGCTTCAGACATCTTCTGGCTTTTTCTTCTAAAATATTGCAGTGTTTTGCCCTTCAGTGTTTTTAGTTTTTTTTTTTAAATGCTGCTGTGAAGGTATGTAATGATCTCCTTTAGTTCAGTGGTAAAACACATCAATGCTTACACACACACACAAACACACACACACACACACACCCGTTTAGTCAACTACCTTGACATCTTCATCATTGCTGTTCCTGTGAATCATCAAGCCAGCCTTCAACAGGGACTTTAATGACATTTCATTGCATACATTGCATAAATACATAGACATTAATATGGAATTGGTTCCCGGTTTGCAGCCATAACAGCTTCCATTCTACTGGAATGGGAAGGTTTTCTACAAGATTGTGGGGTGTTTCTGTGGGAATTTTTGCCCATTCATGCAGCAGAGCACTTGTGAGGTCAGACACTGATGTTGGACCAAAAGTCCTGGCTTGCAATCTCTGTTCCAGTTCATCCCAAAGGTGTTGGATGGGGTTGATGTCAGGGCTCTGTGTGGGCCAGTCAAGCTCTTCCACATCAAACTCATTCAACCATGTCTTTAAGGACTTTGCTTTGTGCACTGGGGCACAGTCATGCTGGTATAGCAAAGGGTCTTCCCCAAACTGCTGGCACAAAGTTGGAAGCATAGCAATGTCCAAAATTTGTTGGTATGCTGAAGTATTAAGATTTCCCTTCACTGGAAGTAAGAGCCAAATACCACACCTGAATTCAATTATAAAGAGGTGTATGACCCAGTACTTTTTCTGTACAGTGTATGTGTCCTCTTTATAAATGTCAGATTCATTCCCTCTCATGCTGTGTGCTGTAAGCAGCTGATGCAGCTTTGTGCCTTAACAATTGGAGATAACAAAATGTTGAGAATTGCTGTCTCCTAATGTCAGCCTGTAAACAGACTTGTGTGAAAGGGTAAGCAGAATGGCCTTTTTTTTATAAATTTCTTCTTCAGCTTTCTTGTTATTTTAACTGGTTGTTTTTATGAGAGTAGACCTTCTGCTCTTAAGATTGAATTTTAAAACCCCAACAGACCTGAAAACAAGTTACCAAAGAAAGTGCTTCTCAGTGACCAACAGAAGAAGACTGTGTCAAGGAAAGATGTGTATAAATGGAAGTCTGAGACATTTCTTCTGGATAAGGGTGAGAGTGGGTACTGTAGATAAAACTCTGTGTTAAATAATGATGTAAGTAATATCATACTACGATCTCTTAAGATATATTGTGGCATAAAACAAATAGACATGGCAATTTTTGTTTTTGGTTTAACAATCAAATTAAATATCTGAACTAACCAATGTAAAAGTCAAAAATTGCCATAAATTTGTTTGCTTATTTATTTTTGACATTGCTTATAATCGAAAAAACGTATCTGATTGAAAAATAGCCTAAAACTCAAAAAAGCAGTCAATCCTCACATTGGAGAAGCTGTAACCAGATAATGTCTCACATTTTAATGCTTGAGAAATTACTTAAAGAATGAATACACTGCCAATAAACGTAACCAGTTAATTTTCTACCTATCAACCAATCCATTAATGGAATACAAATTTATATAGTCTCACTGTATATCATTACAGCAGCCCAACCTTAGAAAAAAAAATCATTCTGACCACTCTCTTGTGGCAATGAGGTTTAAAAAATATGGAAAAAAATTTTACAGTTTTACAGTTTTGATTTCCACATGGACCTGTACTCCTCTATGATATTTTTCATCGCTTATTTTCTTATTCTCACTCAATTTCTTCTGGGATAGACACAAAATAATTTACCTATGGTCTGCTAACTGTCTTTTACTCAGTAATTCAGTTCATGTGCCATCCAATTACAATAATGTGTAATCTGATTTAACTTATACTAAGACATGATCTGATTACACTTTGGGTGTTATAAATATATTATTACTGTAATGTAACGCCTGGAAAACGCCTGTGTGTGCTTGTGTATGTGTGTGTGTGTGTGTGTGTGTGTGAAAGAAAGACAGAAAGATAGAGACAGGCAGAGGACAATGGACTTGAAACAGAGAGACAATCATTGAGAGACCGAGAGAGAGGCACAGAGGAGCATGCAGAGAGCGAGAGAGTTTTTGTACTTTTGGAAGAGAACTTGATTAATTTCATTGGGCCTGACCCCCCCAAATAAATCCAATATAACTGTCTGCTTGCTACTTATACAGCAATCCCAGTGGTCCTCGTGTGTGTGTGTGTGTGTGTGGACGCATGTTTAATTTTCTTTGGATGTCTATGTGTGTGAATGTCTGTGTGTTTGTCTTTGTTTGGGTGTGTGTGTTTTTGTTTGTCTGCCTGACAGTGTGTGTCTATTCAGTTAGTAGCCGATAGGTCAAAGCGTGGGTCAAGGTGACATAGTGAATCAAAACAAGCTAATTAGCTGCTAACCTAATTAGCTTGTCTAACAATGCAGGTAAAAAAAAAAAAGAAAATAAAATAAAAAAAAGGTAACATTCACCCCTACCCATGCCTCCCTCCTCCCATTTCTTAATGAAATATGTGTCTGCTCTCTCTCTCTCCTTTCTTCTCCTTATCATAATCAGTCTCTTCTGGGCATAGACTCAGAGTTTAACCTCCTCAAAGTCAATTTACCTTCCTGCCTCTCCTCTTCACTTCTGTTTTCTCTCTCCATTCCTGTCCTCAGTCTACCCCCATTTTTTTCTGTCTCACTTTTACTTTCCTGTCTCTTTGTCTCCACTGCAGCTTCTAGTGCCCTCTGTCTCACTCACGAGGGGAACTTGGAGCTGCTCTCCTCCTGGGGGCCCGAGTGGAGGTGATATGATGCTACATCGCCACTGCTCTCCCCTTGTAGTCCTCCTTGTGTGAAATTTTCTTCATTCTAAGATACTGAGAAGAAGTAGTAAAACAGCTGCTTTCACAATTTTGTGGCTTGCTCTTTAAAGGAAGACTGCATGATGTGAGTCAAAGCTTCAGAGCTAGTTCTAAATGGACCTTAAGTTGAGATTATTTTGTGGCTCTTGCCAATGTCAACAATCAAGTTGAATAAACCCAACTCTGAAGATCTTAACTGTGCTTAAACAGTGCACAGTAAAGCAACTAATACGTTAATCTACAACATGTTTGGTGACTGAAATTGAAATTCAGCTAGTTAATTAATGCCAATTCCAAAAATTCTCTGGTTCCAGCTGCTCAGATGGTTTCATAGGATTCTATGATAGTAAACTGAATGCTTTTTTTGTGACTTTTGGTCACACAAAACAAGCAGATTTAATGCCAGCTTGGGTATTTTTCCACTGTATCAAGAACTGTAAGATTAGTCAACACTGGAAAGTTACATTTAGTGCAGTGGAGTGCAACAGTAAAATAGACCAAAATAACCTAATGAAGTACGATAATCTAACAAGAGACGTGTACTGACAATAAATAAAAAAGAGAGCAGAACAGAGCCAGCCTGGTAATGGAGTTAAAATCAATGAAATGGGTAGACCCGACTGGAGATGAGTTAAGATATAAAATAGACATTAAATGAAACACAGAAGAACGGGGTGCATTGGAGTAGAATTGATCACAGAGCAACAAGAACCAGAATAAAACTGCTGAATCCAGATGAGTACAGTGAGTCAGTCTGAAACTGCAGACTTGATATTTTAATATTAAATCCAACGCTGGCATTTAAAGTTGGCTTTATTGAAATGAGCAATAAATAAATAAAAATGCTCCATCAATATAAAACTCTAACCAACTACACAACTTGTTTTTCTTTTCAGTATGTGGTAATTAAGTTTAAATTGGATCATGTAATCTACTGTAGCATCCTCACATATGGCCATGAGAATTACATTTCGGTGTACCTTGATAAAGGCAACTTACATGAATATGAGCTCCCCCTCTCTCTCCATCAAGGGAGAGAGAGAGAGAGAGAGAGAGAGAGAGAGAGAGAGAGGGGGAGGCCAACAGGGAGGGAGTGCGGGAAGTGTAGAAAGTGAGAGAGGTAGAGAGTCTGCAAAGATTAATTTACAACATTTGATTTCGTTGTTTGAGCTTCATCTAAGTTATGGAGCTGCAGCATCCAATCATGTCTCAGTCAATATTCAAAGGCTGGCTTTTTATTATCTTAGATTATATGTATTATTTTACTTATTTATTTTGAAGTACTATACACACATGTGAGATTTGGGGATATAGAGGAAGGAGGGAGGATGAAAGACAAGTGTGAGGGAGAAAGTGAAAGAGGCAGATTGTGGAATTAAAAAAAAAAAAAGCAAAAGAGTGAGACAGCCTGGCTGGTACCTATGCCAATATAAGATTGGCTCATTGTAGATTTCAGTGAGCATTAAAAGATACTAGAGAGCCTGCAAATGTATGGGATGTGCTTCATTACTTTTAATTAACTTTGTTACCAACTGCACTCTGTAATATGTATTGTAATTTTGAAGAAGCAGTCTACAGATAAAGGTCTCAGAGCCACCAGTTAACAACAGGATTGTGACAGTGGAGCATTTCACACACGCATGTAAAAGTGGATCATTACCAGAAACTCTGACTGTGTGTTGTGATCATGAATTATGTGAACTCATTACTTGTTGTATTTGTAACTTTGTTGCCAGGCATGAACACTGATATGGGACGATTCTCCAAAACCCTTAAATAGAGTCCATGCCAATGTTTTTTTTTTTATAGCAAATAAACTGCAGTTAAAGGTGCTCTGTGGATTTTTCTTGGAAGCAAACAAAGCTATGTTTATGTTCAGTGTTCTCCAGCAAAACACATTACTTGCTGCCTTGAGGGCAAACAAATGTGTCAAATGCACCCTTTCTCGTAAAACATGGAAAGCTTATTTCTTTCATTCATTCATGTTTACTAGCCTGCAATCTCTTCTGCTTCCCTGCATTTGCTGGCTCATTGTGGGATTTTTTTAAACCTGTTAACCACCTCCTATACATAAGTAGAATAGTGTAAAGGTGTGGATGAGAACTAACAAAATGGGGTGGTGGTTGGTGGTTTAAACATCACTATGAAAACAAAAAACACTAAACTGGTGCTCTGAACTCCTGGCCTGGGCTGTTTTGAGTCGGCTAACAAGGCCACTAGCTGTCCAGCTAACTGAGCTACCAAGCTAACAGCATATCGTAGCTACATCAAAGAGTATGATGAACAGCACTTACTGGTTACTCTGGTTACATGCTGCCCCCTGTTGGTTTAATGTGACCTTTAACCAGGTGGTTAACTCTGGCGTATTGGGCCTGTAAAGGTTTACTAACTGATTTCAAAGAAAGAAAGAAAAAACTGACAAGCAGAGTATTACATTAGGTTTGAATCTGAGAATATTTACCATCTACCCACCAATGCATTTCTGTCTTTTCTCAGACAAAGTGCTAAGATCTGAAATAACATCTGTTAGGAGATGCCTTCTGGATAATCCCAGTCGCGTATGAATTGTCAGCCCTCCCCTTTTCCTTCAACATCTGAACTAGACTTCATGTGATTACTGTATATAGTGGGGTGAGGGAAAGCAGACAACAATCGTGACAGAAGTAATTAATAATGTTGTCTTAATTCTTTTGCAATCAATCTATTAAGATAATTGTGTGATTTTTACCAGAATCTTGTTCAATACAGATATACTGGTCAAATGATAATGGTGTTTTTATGGTTCTTTACAGATATCACACTTAGAGCTTTTTTAGGCCATGAAGGCAGACAGACACACCAGTCATGGTTTAGGCCCATGAAACTCTGAGACTGACCTGCTTTGAACAAATGGTTTAATTTAGAAGGCTGTCATACTTTATGCACACTGGCCATTAGTCCAACCCAGCAGGGACTTTAACAAGCCCCTTCTAAATGTTTGATGATTAGCTGAGTGCATATAAAAGATACACAGAGGAAACTACAGACCCAGTGCTTTGAAATACTTTCCAGGAAACAGGGGTGGCTATGGATTATCTCATCAAAATGTATATTGAAAAGAGGATTCAATGAGAAATTCACTTCATGTTTTTTCTACTGTTTTGAGTCCTGAGGCTCAGAAACTAAATTGCCACCATGCAACTACTAACACACAGACTCCTACATCCTTCTTGATAATTTCCCGTTAAAAAGGTCAAAATTATCACAAACCTTCTCACAAATGCTTTAGATCACTGCTGTTTTCCACATTATGAAAACGTGCCTCCTGTCTCTCCCTGAAAGCCAAGTTATATGACCTTGTGCATCATTACACTCATGACTTCTTGCCCATTGACTGTCTATTTCATATGAGGGTGTAAATTGCTTTCTAATAAATAGAGAGAGAGATCAGATAGGAACATGATTGTGGTGGGCTCCAGAGGAGGTTAAGGAGGTTAGTTTGCCGTGTCTCATATTGATCACTGTGATGGTGTATTGACCCATGTGAGATTATATTTTTTAATCTGCTCAAAGACTGTTTTCAGTTCCTTTATAACCAAGGTCTCCTCATCTAGCCTTGCAAGTCTTATTTTCACCCTGGGTGGTAGGAACAATGAGATAATCATCGCTTTGTGAAAACAGTCAAGCTGAATATATTGCGTCTGAGTGCCATAGTGTCTGCTGGAATAGCATGCTAGAACAATGAAAAACCTGACAAGCAATTTTAATCCTTTGTACTGAATAATATGTGTGTTGAATTTAGTTGACACAGTGGTATTTTTTCCCAAATTAGATTATCCTAATGAATCAGTGTAGTTGAATCTGAAGGTGTCCATAACACCGGTTTTAGAATTTATAAAACTGATGTTGCACATAATTGATGAAACAAGTTTTTAAACATTTTATTTTATAATCAGTTAATTTAAATAATCTATCATGCAAAAGGGCCTATGCTTTAATAGTTCTAACAGGTTAAAATGAGGAAATTATGTGCTTTGTTTAAAATGTTTTTATATCATTTTTAACTGAGGAACTTTGGGTTTTGGACTGTTGGTCAGACACAACACGTATTTGAAGTCGTCCACTTTAACTCTGTGAGATGAAATTTATGAACTAAATGATTAATCCCCAAAGTAATTGACAAATGAATCATATCAGAAACTGCAGCCAAATAATCATAAAACAAGTAAAAAAAAAAAATAGCAAACTAATGAATAAACAGACCAGAACCCAGCAGCAGAAAACATAAGCTAAAACACACTCTCAAGTGTGTTGTTTGACTTGATGCTACCAGACATGGAGATCACCATGATCACTTTCCATCATACCACCTGGCAGTTGTGCATTCACATAGAAGAAAATAACATGGAAAAATTGCTGTACATGATGTGATACATGGGGAGCTGTTGTGCTTCTGACAGCGCAAATCAATTCAAGTGTTCAAGTGTTTTTATTTACTCTCAAATGGAGTACAGAAACAATGCGAGGCAATACTTTCCAAAGGGCTTTGTGAAGTTAACTAAGTGAACACAGAGTTTCCTGAATAAAACATGTAATAAAAGACTTTTTCAAACCTCTCTCAAAGAGGTCTATTGTCATATGTATAGTATCAACACAGGGTCAACTGAGCAATAAAATACTTGTGACAAGACAGGCAAGCAGCTCCAAGTAGACATAAGGTAAATAAATAAATAAAATAAATAAAAATCTAAGTAAATAAGTAAAGTATAAATTAAAAAAATAAAACACATCATGGAAATAATATATACATGTGCAATAACAGACAAGATGTGCAGATTCAAAATATGTGTGCAAAGTAGGTGAGGAAGATGATATGATGAGAGCTACACGTTTAAAAGTCTAACGCCTGAGGGGAAGAAACTGTAAGTTTGGTAGTTTGTGACTGGGGTGTGTGGGATCTTTATTGATCTTCTGTGCTTTCCTGAGCAATATGCCCCTGAATACTAATATTAAATACAATTAAAGATGCAAACACAGTCGCACATTGTAAAGACTTTTTGTTGTCTTGTGTCGCAGTATTTGTATGATGCTAATGTCTTTTAGAATGCGACATTAGCAGACTGGGTGGGCATTAACAGACTCTTAATTTGTCCAGCAACCCTTGATAGTGATATTATCTAAACTAACAGTGGCAGTCATGAACAAACCAGAATTTTGTTTGGCATTTTACCTAAGGATCAACAGTACATTATCATAACTCTCTTTCCATCAGTGTCTTTTTGTCTTGTCACCTCTCTCTCTCTCTCTCTCTCTCTCTCTCTCTCTCTCTCTTGCTGTCAGTCATACACACATGCATCTGCACACACTTCCACAAACACACACATCCTTGGCTGCATTTCCTTATCTTTTCGAAAGCAAAGCCTCGGCATAGAGATTTGACATTATTTTTTATGAACAACTGATGTGTCTTTCATTACTCATTCAGATGTTGGTCACTTTTATACGGAGTGCATTTATAAAGTCTGTGTTCATTAAAGAAGGCCTGTCGCTGTTGCTCAAAGACTCTGACAGTCTCTTCCTCCTGAACATTAGATTCTAGGTTGAGGATTTCGTTTGTGACAACCACAGGATAAGAAGAAGGACTAGTTTGCATGAGCAACCACAGACATTTAAACAAGATCAACAGAAAATTCATGGATAAAGACCCTTCTCTCCACTGCCCATGCTGACTAAGAGGTGATCTAAAGGATTTGCAGAGTATAAACATCACAGCAATGACAGCTTATCACCAAATATGATGCCAAAAGAGAAAAACACTCAGGGATTACAACACTTAAGTACATAAATTCCACTTCTGTCATTAGGAATAAACTCACTCGTAATGCATACACATGATCAAAGACACAGTCAGACAGGCATACAGACATGCAGTGTTCAATACTACTTGACAGTGTGTGTGCAGCCTCTGCAGAGGGTCAATAAATTGGAAATTAACATCGTTTAATGAGATGTGTGTATGTTGGGGCTGAGGGTACGTGGTCATTAGAGACAGTAGGGGTGAAAGGGGAGAAGACAGATGGAAGAGGGAAAGAGGGAGGCAGAGAGAGAGAGAGAGACTGCAACAGATGCAGGTAGAGGTGATGACGGAAACCAAGACAACAAGAGAGTGACAGAGATCAATAGAGAGGAGAGGGCAGTGAAGAGGAAGAGTGGGAGAGGCTGGAGAGATGAAAGGCTGTCTGCTGATTTGTTCCCTAACTGGAGAATTGAAATTGATCTCAGAGACAAGTGTGTGCATGCATGTGTGTGTTAGTGGCATGGTGTGTCATGTCAGGAAGTGTGTATAAACCCAATATAGGTGCAAGGTTGTGTATACCTGTATGAACATTGTGTGTGTGTGTGTGTGTGTGTTCATGCAGACATATTGTAGAGAGAGGGAGAGACGGGTCATCAGGCTGATTGACTAAAACAGGCAGAAACGGAACGACACACACATTTGAACTTTGGTCAGATACTGTTTAATAAGGGCCAGATATTTTCAAATGACTATTACTGCTGGGTCACATACTATTTGATTGAGTTTCATATACTTAAACTGCAAGGTCAAACATTTTCAACTCTGGCTGAACTTAATTTCCTCTTAAGTACCGTCAAAGGGAAGAAAATGGAGGTTGATCTGTAATGCTTTCTGCATGTTGAAATCTACCCTTTTTTTTGAGCTGCTGAGGACTGCTGAGAGTGTTTTGTATATTGATTGATTGTGTGTGTGTGATATTATAATACATCAAATCAAAATTGTCCATCATCTGAGGAGTTTAAAGTCTTCCAATCCAAAGATTGTACAAATGCCTCTTGCATAAAAGAAATCAGTAGGTAGGGTATCGAAAAAAAAAAAATACTGGATGCATTCAGGGGCATAAATTGCTTTTGCTTGCACAACAGGGAGCACCTGGTGTTTATAAAGCCAGAATACTTTTGGATGCAGATGTTGATCTCACAAAGCGCGTGATTGTTTGAGTAATTTTACTATAGATCTACTTTGGAACACCTGTGTTCACTTGTTCCTCTGAAATTTGGTGTATATTTTATAAAACATGTGGTAAGATACATTTTCTGTTACCTGTCAGATGTAGCAATATTTTCTCTGCTAATATAGGGAATATACGCTTTTCTATATAGCGGACAAAACATGAGAAAATTCAGTTAAAGCAAAGAAGAAAACCATTGCATTACATTGGTTTGTACTGTAGCAAGTGTGGGTGCTCAGCATGTTGCAACATCCCCCTCCCTCAGGTGGCTGAGGTACATTATACTTGTACTGTTCTGTCATCTTTTACCACAGCTTTCCCTACTCCCTGTCACCCACAATTTTTTTTTATCACACAAGTTTTACAGATGACTTCCAATAATATTTTGTTTAGTACCTTTAGTATTTTGACCTGACTTGTCAGATTTTGTGTAAAACCCCTGCACCCACATAACACCCTTTGAAAACATGTTCCTGTGGCTATGCAGTCATTTCATTTTTACATAGGCCATATATTATTACAGTTTTTAGTTGTAAAAGTTGAGAAATTTGCTTATGCTCAGCAGTGCCTCTTTGCTGAATACGGCACATATTACACAGTACAAGACACATAATTACACAGGACATAAACCAGCATATCACAATACACAAAATGATCCTGCTGCTACCAATAAGCTTAGTATATTTCTCTTAAATAGAAAATGAACTGGATATGGACTGTGACCTGTAGAAGTACTTGCACACCAATGTAATGGTTCCCTCACCTTATGAACGTGCAAGTCGACCTGACATACATGCAGAGCAGGATATCAATCTCCACTGTCAGGGTGTTACTACTGGTGACTTGTGAATTATCATTTCCCAGGGATGCCAGGATCCTTTCAGACCAGCACAAAAGAGGCGTTGATCACAAGTGCTATCTGCAGTATTTTGTGAATGCAGTTAATCAAAATATGATTTGCTTCTCTTATCAGAGGGAACACAGGGACATTGTTAATCTGTCCACTCCTTCCTTGACTGCTTCCTGTCATCAGACACAGAACTCAAGTCAGGCGAGATGCAGTAAACGCAAAATCAATTTTGGCAAACTGCAAACATGAATTTAGTTCCTCTAATTAATATGTTGTATAGTGTCTACAGGGATTTTCCTGACTCTGAATGCATCTTTCGGGAGGTGACTTTTTTGGGTGTCAGCAACAGTCCACGTACAATCAGGCCCGGATGATACAGCTGAAAAATTAATCACACTAATAAGTTTCATTTCTGTCGATATGTCTATATAAAATTAAATTATTAATAAAATGATTAATAGTAAAAAATATTATATTGATATATTTTAATGACTTTTAACGAGGACCAAGAGAAAAATGGTTGAATTTTCCTCTTTATTTTGGATTTAACCAATTTTTATCATTAAAATTAAGAGTCATAGGACTTACAAATTTGTTGTGTTGCTATGCTATAAATCTCCAGCCTCTGCACAGATATTATGCCTTACCCTGTCAGGGGTTAATGGGTTAAGAAAGTTTAGCAATACTTCCTACAGTGATGGTCACAATGGGAAAGAACCACGAGGAGGTGTGTGCGGTAGCTGATATGTTTTCAGTGACATCATGGCATCTTCACTGGGACTCATCTGAGTTCCAACAAGTCTCGTCCAATGGGAGATGAGAGTTTAAATTTGAACAAATATCACACGTGAGATTTGCAGGGCCTGAGGGGATTTTGATACATTTTCATTGTTTTCAGGCTTTACTGTGTCATGGTTTGAAGGATCTGATTAGTTAGTTTCTTGCCTAATTTTATTTTGTGGTTTTTTTCTTCCCTTGTGTCCTACTTAACTTTTCATTTTTTTTAATCTGTCTGTTTTCCCTACTTTTGATTGTTTGCCCCCCCTTATTAGTTTCACCTGCATCTTGTTACCTCACTCTGTGCTGTGTGTGTGTGTTGTCAATTCGCCTGAGTTCCCTGTATTCAGTTAACTGCTTTCCTGTGTGTTCTCTTCTGCTGCGTTTCCTGCCTTATTGTGTGAGCTGCCTTCTCTGTGTACTGAGTTTCTCAGTGTTTTTCTGGTCCTTGCATCTGTTCCCTGCAACACCTGCATTCTGTATTTTCCTCTGTTTTCCTTTTCTTCCTGAGTTTATTGGCCATATGAATGAGGTGCTGGTCAGAGTCTTTGGAGCAACCCATGTGCCAAAGAGTTCATGTCGGTGAGGGTAACCTGAGTGTTTCACAGTCCATGTATTCCTGAACAGATGGATGATTTATACTGTCTGTATGTGTTACCAACAACATCGAAATGGTTGGATAATCTGCTCATCCCTGAGGATAGGAAAGAATTGGAACTCTTCATTTCATAGAGATTATAGATATCACAGAGTCTCTGATTTCTGGGTTGACAGATGACTTCTGACTACATCTAGCCATATAGTACAGTCACCTTGCTACTTTTAACCATCAATAAAATCCTCAAACATCAAAATGCATAATAAAGAAAATTAAAAGGAAGTTTAAGAAAGGGGGGAAAAATGAAGGGCTTGAAGGAGGAAGGAGGGAATCTGGTCTTATCTGTAGCTTTTGAATCTATTTGTATGTTATATGTTGCTGTGATGATACAACCACTTAGGGCTGAGGGTGAACACACTTACAGGTGTTTCTGGATCTGGCGTCCAAGGGATTGGTTTTGTAGGTAGGTAGGATGACTCGCACGCTGAGGAGAATGCTGAAGATACAAGGAAGTTCCATCCTGAAACAAGCCAGAGTTCAGTCAGTGTAGGAGTTCGGCTTCTTTACCCTGGAATGGTGGCTGCCCCACTTGTTGGGTGTGGAGGCTTACTTCTTCTATGAGTGAGAATGACTTACAGCGTTTGATCTGGTTTGCATGCACCCATTTGTATGCTGATGGTTGTTTTGTTTTTGATCCGGTAAACTATGGGTGAGAGCCAATAGTTTTTAAAAACTGTTCGATGGTTTGGATTGGATTCACTCAGTCACAACATTTGTTATAGATGTTCATGTTCTCCAGAAAATGCATCTTAACAACGTTAATGAGACCCTGACGTTTCCTGTAGTGCCACCATGATGCTTGTTGTTTTAAGTGAAATGTCTCAAAAACAGTTGGATTGGTTGTCATTAAGCACTTTCACGCTCCTGTCAGAACGATATAAATATGACTAAATAACTTCACACAGGACTATTCCTAGTCTTAGCTAATATTTGTGTTTGTAAGAAAATGTTTGCATGTTGAGATGCTAAACTAAGATGGTGATCGTGGTTTAGATTATATCTGCTTTGCATCAGTACGTTAACATCATGGATATTTTTAGCTTAGCTTAGTTAGACACATTGTTACTGTCACATAACTCTGCATCCCAAAAAAATTACCTTTGTACAATTTATTAATGCTTCCAGATTTCGTATTTGGCCCTGCGATTGACTGGCGACCAGTCCAGGGTGTACCCCACCTTTCGCCCATAGTCAACTGGGATAGGCTCCAGCTTCCCCGTGACCCTGACGGATAAGCGTTATAGAAAATGGATGGATGGATTTCGTGTTTTTCAACACAACAAGAAAAGGCACACATATTTGCAAACCTTTCGACGGTGACCTCAAATGTTTATATTTAGCGTATTTAATTTGTTTTCGTATAATACTTGGGGTAACCAAAGCATGATTAAAATATGTGGTCATGGTTAGGTAACTCAAAACACTCAAAGGTCAAAAAAAGTGGCTCTGGTTAAATATTGAAAAGGTCATTGCATTTTACCTTGTACAGTCCTGTGCTGTCTTTTTCATTATTTAACCAAGACCATGATTTCCCCCCAGCATTAACTGTGTGTTTTGGTAGCCTAAATTTAACAACCAGTGAAAAACAACGTGCAGACTGCAACATCCAATCCATCCATCCATGCTTCTCTATGGTATAGGAATGCCACTTTTCCTGGAATTGAAAGAAACGCTGCCAATGAGTCTAATCTGGACAGCAGTTGGGTTGCCTTAAAAATGGTTTTGAATACTACTATACTGCTTGCTGCTATATAAACATATTTTTAGGGGACAAGTTATCTCCTTTGTTAAAACATACATCTATTTTTTTACCTTTTTGTCTCTACCTGTCTCTCTATTTTTTGTTTCCCCTTCATGTCTTACTTGCACCTGTTTCTGTCTGAAAGAAAAGAGTGAGAGAAAGTAATTCTCATTCTGCACAGCAATTCACAGTGCAATCATAGGGAATATGCAATTAACAGGGAAAGCCTTCAGTCAATAGCACGTTGTGTGTACTCATACACCTCGTCTACCAGCTTCTCTTCCTTCGCTCGGTCCCCCTCCTCCAAAACCCTCCTACCATTCCTCCAGTGTCCTCTTTTCTTTTGTTGAGTACTTGTCTACTCTCCTCCTCCTCGCTTAAACCTATCTTCACAGAAAGAGCTCATTGCTGTGTCTCCTTCCCTCCACGTCTTGCAAATAATTTCTCATTTAAGCACATCTCATCATCCCTTAGCATCATCATTACCACACCCAACCTCCCCTGCATCCCTTTCCTCTTTTCCTCTTTACAGTACTTCTCTCCCTCTAACCAGCCCTCATGCTCACACAGCTTTCATCATTATCATCACTACCTCCTCCCAATCTGTTTACTCTCTCTCCACCCTCACTCCCTTTTCACTTCACTCCCTCCCACAGTCACTCAGTGGCTTCCTAATTCTGAGTTCTTCACTCCTGCCCTTCTACACCTATTTTCCATTTTCTCCCTGGTGTTGGTGCAAATGGCTCAGAACCAGAAAATGTGCCCCTCAAACAACTCTCTGGATGTTTCAATGGCATATATAAAGTTTCCCATTCATTATCAATGGAGAAAAGTTCCTGGGATTGTCTTTTACTGTCATCTAGAAACTGTTGGCTTTTTGGTTTCTAGCTTTGGGAGGAATTTTTACATGTTTTCACATTTAACATTTATTCCTCTCCTCCTCTTCCTTTTTAATATACTCTGTTCTAAGCCTTCTTGTTTTGCGCTCCTCCTTCTCTGACCTATTTCATAATCACGGCCTTATCTGAGCCATTATACTTCACCTTCTCCAACCTCCTTTCCTTTCTTCTCATTCGCCATCTCTCAATGCTTCCTTCGTCATTATTTTTCACTCTCTCTTGTCTGCCTTTCTTATTTCCCTTTTTAAGGCATCATGTCTTATCAATCAGACTTTCTGACAGCTTTCTGATATCTATGTATCTACTTGGTGAAAAGAACTACAAAAGTACAGCAAATGGCTGCAAAGCCTCTACTGATTGTGTACCAGCAAAATAATGCTCTTTAAATGGAATGACTGTCAAAATGGCAGTGAAGGCAAGCATTCTGGAATAATGCATGAACTCTGAAGTCAGAATGACGTGAGGTTTCCTTGGTTTTCACTTCTACCTAACATTGCAAAATGCTGATTTTAATTCATAATACAAGTAGGATTTTACTATGATGATATCACAGTTTTGATTTATTTACCAGCTCAAAATGCATTTAAATATCATGACTAGCCATCATTTTCAGGTAAGACATTAAAAATTAGAGCCTTCAACCAATAATCCCTGATAGTACAAAACCTTTCAGGCAACAGTGACTCAACAGGGAGTGCCAAATATGCACTAGGAGTTCAAACCTGGTGTAGTAATTAAAGAGTTTATGTCCTATTTAAAATCAGCAGGAGTCTCCAAGGTTGATAAGTCACTATGGGCTCATTTTATTGCTGGAGAAGAGAAGAGAAAGTAAAAGAGACAGAGAGTTTAAGTTTTAATCAGGAGGCCAGATGTTTTTGTTGAGAACTTTTGTTGAATCACCAAGGACTTCTTTTCAGTTCTCCTAAAATTCTTCTCATATCTGCTCCACACTCCATTTCTCCTCCCTGTTGTCTTCTTTTCTTTTCGTTTTGATTTCTTCCCCAATTCTACTGCCACTTTTCTTTTTCCTCTGCTCTAATCTTCGCTTGTCTTGCTCATCTTTTGTCCGAACTCACCTTTACGTTTCCTCTCACGTCGTACTCTAACAACCTATTTTGTTGTCTCAAATTATGTCTCTTGTCTTTTCATTTTCCTGAATCATTTTGTCTGTTTTTTTTTTTTTGTCTCGTTGCCTCCCTGTCTTTTAAATTTTCTCCCCTCTTCTGTCATGTTTGACTTTGAGCTTCCGTAAAAGAACAGGTGTGTTCTATTAGCTCGCAGTGAGAGACACAAACACACACCAAACACACACACACCATAGAGCACACAATTCACCTTCAGACACTGGAAGACAACTTGGGTATGCTCCAGCACAGAAAAGTAGTTCAACATTCTGTTCTAATACGAATGAGACATCTTAAAACTTTTCCTGTCAAGTTGAATAAATATACTAGCTCACCTCAAGACCTGTTCTCATTAAAATGTGCTGGGTTTTTTTGACCTATGGGGACACAAGTTGAGTCAATTAAGACTGTCCTCCATTGCTCCTCCCTCATTAAAGTATACTGTAGTCTGCTTCTTCTCATAGGGATTCAAACACAACAAGAAAAGGTTTTTGAATGTTGTACCCAAGCAACATCCTATAATTGTGCTTTTGTCATTTAAGCACCATTATCAGCACCAAGGCTTTACAGCTGAACCCTCTGACACAGCTTGCCTTTTAAAAGACATTGTGACTCCCCAGCTACACTCAAAGGTTTTCAGGAGGCAGAGTACATGAAGAGGCCATGACAAACATCATTATGTGCTATGAAGGCCAACATGACATTAGAATCGAGGTCAGTCACTTTACAGGAAAGATTACATGCAGTGAAAAGCAAGAACGATATATGCATATTAAGTAAGTATATATATAAATATACTGAAAAAGCAACAATGACCAACAACACATCAAGTTTGTATAGAGTTTCATCCTATACTGGATATCTTTGGGGTTTTTATATATATATTTTTTTCTTTTCTTTTTCCTTTTTCTACATTTAACAGCCCAGATGAATGAATTGAATGATCAAGAACAGGTAGTCAATCTGAGGATGAAAGCATTTTGCAGTAGATGTTACCTTGTATCCGTACCATTACTTAGTACGTATCTGGACTGTAAATAACTGATACGTGTCTTGTTGAGCTTTTCTCAGAGTGTGATGAAGACAGAATCAGAAAACTCTGTTGCACAAAGATATTTAAAATAGTGTTTTGCATACTTGTAGTAAGAGAGTTAACTTTTTGCCAAAATAGAAATTAATTTGGGTGATGTGAAGTGATGATGAGTCATATGTGTCTGCAATACTATTACTCTGTATTACTGTACTCACACTAAATTTTGAATGAAGTTAACAACGTTATTTTTCACTGAGAAAACATCTGAATTGTTAAAACATTATGCTTTGATTTTGTCATTTCACTCTAATGTGGAGGACACTAAACTCAAAAGAAAAAAAATTGAATCAACCTTTTGGTTTTACTGACTCATCCTCAGTCAGTTACCCTGTGACACCTCCAGTAGCTCTAAACAGATGTTGGGCCAAGTGCTGACTGCAACTCCTGTTGACTCATGTAAAGCAAAGTGCTATTTGCTATAAGTTGAAATAGTTTGACTTTTAAATCTCGGTGTTCTGAGCTCAAGGGGAGAAGAAGAGAAGAAAACGAATCTCCAGTGATAAGACCTGCCTCTGCGCCTTTGGGAACAGAGACAGGAAATGATTGTTGGAAAAAACATTGCTTGTGCTTACTGACCGATCATTGCTAACCCCTTAAATTACAGGCGGTAATTAAGGACTTATGGTGCCATTACCTGAACGAGCCACTTGCCTGTTGTTTCTTTATGGTGTTATATAGCTAATAACAGGTAATGATCTCAAGGTAAATGCAGGTGACATATTCTCAATGTGCATTTAACTCAGTAGTTACCACATAGAGAATCAATTTGATCACCTGCAACTTAAATGTTAAAATATTTTCTGTATATTACTTTGTAAAATTATTACTTTTTCAGTCAGTCTTGCAAAGCTTTCAATTGAGAGTGTGGACCTGTTATCTTCAATAATACCGTTATACCTCTTTATGTTTTTATGTTATACCTTCTGTCAGGGGTTGAATAAATGTGCTACTTTTAACATCTAATCTAAGTACTGCTTTATGTAATCTCTAGGTGCAAGAATGTTTTCTTTTCAAAAAGATGCACACCTCATTTGAAAAAGTTGCAAACACCATTATCAAAGCAACCAATCTTTTTTTTTTTTCCTCTCATAAGAACCATTAAAGAAGAATACATTTCAGGCCTGCATGTACTTTCAGTTTTTGCATAATGAGGTCAGAAACAAAACAAAACAAACAAATATATCTGCACTGCACAATATTTAAAACATGTCAGTGCATACACTGGTTTGCAATTTAAACCAGTGTATGCACTGTCAGTGTACGCACCCACACACACACACACACACACACACTCTGCCGTATGGTTAGAAGGTCCTTGAAGTAGACGGTGAATGAGAGCACTCTTTTTTTTCCATCCACAGTTAAGTACAAAACACAAGACCCTGGGTGATTTCATTAGTTCTCTCTGTATATATGCATCTACAGGAAATGTTTATGGTTTCCTTGGTTACTCACTTTATATTTTGCTGAACGTCCACAGCGGTACAGATGTAAAGTTAGATCTTCGATTTGTTTTTTTGCCATGTGATATTATAGCAGAACTTATCTTGGCTACATCTCATGCCTGACTGTATTGCTGTTGTGAACATATAGTTACAGCAAAGACCATCCTCAGGGGTATAATACCTTTCACTCAGTGAAACTGCTCCTTTACACTTCTTGAGAGGTTTTCTTCAGAGTAGGACACACATCAGAGTCCAGCCGTGAGCTGCACTATAAACCCAGGCTGCGTTTGTTGTGCTTGTGATTTCTGCTGTTGATGGGAATGGGGATAAGTGACTATTGCTGGTCCAGTAAAACCTCAGAGATCACAGGTAATACACTCTGCCAAATTTGTCTTGGCAGAGCTTCATTTTTAGATGGCAGAATGTCTCAATAATAATCTTGAAGGCTGCCACATTCATATTTATTCTTGCAGTTTTAGACAAAAACAGGATGCACATCAGCAACTCCACAGGTGAAATAATGGTTAATCATATTTTAGTCTGATTTATTCTGCACAGGTTCATGATTGACAATGTGCATGACGTAAACTTTATTTTATACTGCCACACTCCTGCTTTCTGCCTTTCTTTTCCCCCTCCTCTCTTTAGGCATCTTTCTCCTGCAGTCTGCATTTGACCAGTAGATGGCACCCTGACCACACTGAGCTGTAGAAGCTGTCCATGGTGCTGAATCGATGTTCTCTCCCTCACTCTCTCTCTCAGTATGTGGCTGGCTTACAGACTGTTTGGATCACTAATGTTCTATCTATCTATCTATCTATCTATCTATCTATCTATCTATCTATCTATCTATCTATCTATCTATCTATCTCTGCCTGTCTGTCTGTCCATCCGTCCATCCAGTCTTTTCGCCTCTTGCCTTCCCATCAAGATGTTTGTTGTGTCAAACGACCCTCTCGTCTACGGTGAAAACAACAGTCTTTCTAGGAGCTTATGCTGCTACGAAGACTCAAAGCCTGAGATGTAAAAATGTTTTTATAAATATATATAAAATGACTAAACTAGCCCAATGCACAGAGACCTACCAGCATGATGGATGACTCACAGTAATGCTGTGAAATGGCTCAACCCCCACACACAGAGCCACTCTCTGAAACACACACGACAGACTCATACGAACACATGGAGCACCTAAGCACATACGTACTGTATAAACCCATGTGGCATTCGCACACACACTGGCACACACACGCTTACACAGGCTGTGATATAAAAGTTGAAATGGTCAGCTATCTGTACAAGAAGGAAGGAGGTTGCCAAATGGAACCAAATCAGTGTGGATTAACATGGTGGGAGATTAGCAACAAATCTATTATGGAAACTATTTAAAGCGAAATCAAGCTGCTGTAGCCTATACAGCAAATCCTGTAATGTGGTTGAAGGACCCAAGGGGCTGTTCGGGGGTCTGAGGCAAAATGAGGATTAGTTGAAAGTCAGCAGCTAGCAGCATGCCTGTATTCTGATTAATCCCATACAAATACAATAAATACAGATTTGTCTGGAAAAACCTCAGCAGATTAATTTAAAGGTTAACAGGTTGATATCCACCTGGGCCGAGCATCTCGGGCTGAGAATTCCCTTAAGATGCAGTACCACCACTGGCCACTAGAGACTACCATTTAAAAAAAATCCCTGTTTCATTACAACAGTGCTTAAATACAAAATTCTGTTTTCTACAGGGATTTTTTTATGTTGCTTGTGTGATGATGATTGTACAGTAAAAAGTAAATAAAGACTAAAAGAAAGATAATGTACATTTATCAGGATGTTTGCTTGATTGGCTCAAGTAACTGCCAAGATGGCAACAAGTGGTAAATCCTCATCTAAAGTCAGAAAAATCCCTCTGGATGATGTCACAAAAGCAGTGTCAGCTTTCAGAGTCTACACTTTGGGCACCCACTCACTGGCTTTTCATTTCACTGTGTGAAAGTATAGTGGGTGACACCTGCTGTGAAATACTGTAATGGGCCAAATTTGGAGTGACAAGTGTAATTTGCATTTGGTTCTAAATGTTGCTGCTGCTGTTGGGCGTCTCGGTGGCTCAGTGGGCTAAGTCTCCACCTCGTGTCTGTAGCGTTGTAATCTTGTTAGTGTGATCCTCTGCACATGCCACCAGGGACTGGGGATCAATAACTGGCTCGTGGCTCCGTTTGGGGTGCACAAATGATACAATATACTTTCAAGCACACTTCCAGACTCTGTGATTTGAGAAGGTCACATGATGTTGAACACACACACACACACACACACACACACACACACACAAATCACATTCTACCTAGTGCCAATCAGTCTCAGTGCCATAAACACCACTCTGATTTTCTCATCTCTATCAGTGTGTGTGTGTGTGTGTGTGTGTGTGTGTGTGTTTGGCACTGACTTGGACCAGCAGCATTACCTCCCTTACTCTCCCATGCAGCTCTTTCCTCCCTCTTTCTTATTGTTCTACTTCACTTTCTCTTCTTTTTCCTCTCTTCTTCCTCTCTACTAATGCATGTCTGTTTCCCATCTTCTGCTTTTCTTTTGTCTTCTACTTGTCCCCTCTGCATTTTGCTTCTCCCCCTTTTTCATCAACATTTCCCTCCTCTGTCCTTCATTTTATTTTCCTCCCACCTTTCTCCCTTTTATCCATTTATCTCCTCTTCCTCTGTCCATCACTTCTGACTCCATACCTTCCTCTCTTCACTCTCACTTCACTCTTCCTTCCCCGTTTCCTGTTTTTCTTCTTTCCTGCCTTTTGTCTTTCTCATTCACACAGCTGCTCGCTTTTTCCTCTTCACTTTCCTTCTCTTATGAAGTTGATCCTTTCTTCCCTCTTGCTCATTCCACCTCTTTTTCACCCCATCCCTCCTCCCTGAAATCTGCCTTTGATCTTCATCTCTCATTCCATCCCTCCTTTCACCCTCCCTTTTTGTCCTCTCTTTGCTGAATTCAGTCCCATCTGTTTCCTTCTTTCTCTTCAGTCCTCTTTTCTTCCCTTCCTCTCTTCTCATTTCTGTCTTCCTCTACCCATTTCCACCCCCCACCTCACTAAAATTCTCTTTCCTCCTTTTTCTCTCTTCTCATCCCTCTTTCCTTGTTCTCTTCCTTAGCCCCACATTTCCTTTCATTCCTCCTCTACATGCTTCTCTCTCGCATCTTTCTTTCTTCATCTTTCCATCCCATTGCTCCTTCCCTAACTTATCCCTGACTTAAGTCTCCTGCCATCTCTATTTTATCCTCCCCTCCCATTCCATCTCTTTGTGGAAATCATCCGCTGCCTCCTCCTCTCTCACTCTTCTGTCATCATTCTCCCCCTTCTTCTCTTTTTCTCCTTTTGCTGAAAGTGCTCTCTTTGTTCTTGCTTCTTTCATTTCATCCATCTCTTCTTTCCCCACCTCTCCCCCTTACGTTCTTTTCTCCTCTCTACTTTCCTCTGTCTTTCATCCCTCCTTTTCCTTTCATTCGTCTACTATCCTCCCTTCCTCTTTGTCTGTCTTTCTTAAACCCACCTGTCTTTCACCCACCCTTTCCCCTCCATCTCACTTCTTTGGTATCTTTCCCTCGCTTGTACTCCCCTGACACCCACTGTTTTCTCACCCTTCTCTCCTCTCACCTCTTCTTCTTCATTCTCCCCCTTTCCTCTGTCTTCACTCACTCTTCTGCCCTCCCTCCTCTCCTCCGCTATCTTGCATCCACTTTTCGTCTCTCTTTACCTCCCCGACAGTCTCTTTGCGTCTGTCTCTCCCTCCCTCTCTCACCCTCTCTCTCCCTCCCTCCCTCTCTCTCTCAGTCGTCGCTCGCTCGCCGTGCTGTGCGGACCTACCGACCACCTCTCTCCTCTCCTCCACTGAATCTCCTCATCTCTCTGTCTCTTTCCTCCTGTCCTCCGGTCTCTGCTATGACAGCTCACACCAGCAGCGCGTTGCCCGATCTCAGACCGTCAACCCGTCAGCGGTTATCCTGTCCAAATGTTAGCATGGACATGTGTGTGTGGGATATTCGTGATTGATCTTCGGGTGTAATTATTTTTTTGTATAAAAACGAAAGAAACAGGGGGAGGAGGGCGGCCGTCCTCTTTTTTACCCCCCTCCGCTTCTTTCAGCCAAGCAGAGCGGCAAGGTGGGGAGAAGGCTTTAAAATTAAGCCAGCTTGGATTTACTTAACAGCAAAATGACGGATTTGGGAGCGCCGGAGATGCTGCTGATGAGGAGGAGGCTGAATGTAAAGAAAACGGGCAGGCTGAGACGCGACCTCCCGCTTCTCCTCCTGCTGGGGCTCCTCTTCGGGGATTTCTCCTCGTCCAGGGGTGAGTTTTGGAGGTTTTCGATGTTGTCTCTGTGTTTGTGTGTCTGTCCGCGCACTTGCATGCGTGTACGTGTGTGTGTGTGTGCGTGTGTCGGAGAGGATCAGAATAGTCGCAGGTTGCTATGTTTGCGGGTGAGCGCGGAGGCGAGAGTGAGGGGAAAAGAAAGGTGGTTAATTCGTTCTGTTTCGCTGATGTGGATTGTGTTTATGTGTGTGTGTGTGTGTAAGTGTGTGTGTTGGTGACAGAGAGAGAGTTACGTATATATGCTTATGTGGGCGCGCGCTCGCCACTCAGAATAGCGTGCACGCGTCCTTTTTTGCGTGCGTGTTTGAGATAGTGAGAGAGTGTGAAACAGAATTAGAGCTCGTCTGCGTGCATTAACAGTGAGTTACTGTGTGTGTGTGTGTGTGTGTGTGTGTGTGTGTGAGAGAGAGAGAGAGAGAAAGCGTGTGCAGTGGCCAACTTGGACAGTATTACATCTGGGGAACAGTGAAGGCATTCTCATGTTTTGGGCCTCCATGCTGTGCAAATGTGTTCATCAAAATAAATCAAAGTTTTAAATAAATGTCAGATCTCATAAACTGGGTTTCATGTAGTTTATCCAAGTGTAGACAGCAATGGAGGATCACATCTGAGGCAGAATCAGTTAAAAATGTGATTTAGTAGAATTGGCAACTAACTGCACAGCCCGTGTTGCTGTCTACAAAATGAGCAGAGAGAGACTGAGACAGACAGAGAGAGATGGGGTGAAATTTCATCTGGGAGGCATGTAGAGAGGAAATCCCATGCTCATAGTATAACATGATTTTGTGGAGTCACGCACACACACACACACACACACACACACACACACACAGTACCAGTTGTCTCGGTGACTACGGAGATTCTGACAGTATGACAGGGGGTTGATGCTGTGTGTCAGCAGGTCTGCGTTGGTGGGGATTTCGTGGCCGTTGGGTCCCTCCTGTTTTAGATAGATAGATGGATAGAGAAGCAAGTGTTAACATTCTCCTCGTTCAGTGGGAGCGTTACTGTTACTCCTTTTATCAATAGCTTCTCTGTCTGCACTTCTCTTTCCCCTCTTTCTCAGTGCTTGTGCCTCTGTATTTCACTCTCTCTCTCTCTCTCTCACTCACACACACACACACTCATACACACACACACACACACACACACATACACACACACTCTGGCACACAACTGTCAAATGTTTCCCCTCTGCGAGGAAGAAGAAAATGGTTTCTAGCAGTGTTAGGGGTCCTGATAATTGTATGTGTGTAACAGTATTTTGTTCTTGTGGTCTATGTCTGCGTCTTACGTACTATGCATTTATATTGTGTGTTAGGTGGTGTTATCTTTATCTGTATTCCCCTGTCATACATGGAGGCTGTCAGCCTGGAAGTAAAGGGATTTGAGTGATGTGTGGGAGAATTGTGTATGTTGATGAATTATGATGACGGTGCATTTAAGCGGTTTATGATTGAAGCAACTGCGTCTTATCACCTGTGATTTATCTTTCACTCCACTGTTCCGTATGTGCGTGCATGCATTTCCTACGATGTTTATCGGCTTTAAAATCTGCATTTTTTTTTTCAAACTGACCGTATCTGTAAATGAAGCCTTTCCATGCCCCATTATTACAGTGCGATGTGCGGCACACCAGCAGCTATTTTCGTTATTAGAGAGTTAAACACACAGAAAGACAGAGTGAGAGAAAATTAAAGGGCAGAAAGACATCTGGAAAGACAGACGGAGAGTGGCAATAATTTATTTCATCAAACCTCAAACCCCAGATGGTTGCCAGACTTTTAAATGTGATGTTGCACTTTAAATTCCAACCGACAACTAATTATTGATTGTCTGGAAATGTCACTTAATAATGTCATAAAAAGTCAGGTGTCTTCAGACATGAACTGAAGTGCAAATAAATAACCCAAGTGACATTAAGATGGAGGAAAAGTGCGACTATACAGAACTGAGCAAAAAGAAGTTGGGTCTGGTCCTCAATGATCTTCTGTAATGTTTCTGCTCATGTTTAGACAATGACATTTGGAATTTTTTAAAATTATTTGGGGTAAGGAAATAATAATCATAATGACAATAATAATGCATCTGAAGCAATTTTACTCAATAATCTAATTCCCAATTAAATGGACAACCATTAACTTTAAAAAAAAGAAAATTTGGATTGAGCAACATTAATTATTTTCTAATAATAGTGTATATATATGTTAATCATAAATCATCATTTTGCTTTTTTGTTGCTCATTTTGTAACAGTACAAAATCAGGTTTCTGTGGCCTGTGCTACGCCTGTATTTACAATCATTAAATATATTTAACTGCCAAACTGTGCTTCTGTATCAAAAGCTGAGACAGAGAGAAAAAATAAATTCAGTCCATTCAGCAACAGGTAGATTCTGCCAAGAAACATCCAAGTGTCCAACTGTGATGATAATTCCTATAAACCTGCCGGTGCTTATATAACTGATATATTGTTAGCGGCACTCTACAGGGGACAGTACAAAAGACATTTTTGGCACACACACACACACACACACACACACACGGTTGAGAAAATGTCTGAGAACTTCATTTTAGACTCCCACAGGGACTATGAAGCACTTGTTTAATCACTCACACGCACACTCACTGATTGATTTAGAGAAATAAACACACACACACATTGCGATGACTTACTTCCATTTTCTGTTCAAAGTGAGGACTGATTAAATGTCTCTGTTCTGAAGCTTTAATGTTTTTATCCTTATGAGGATATTAAGACCCGAATGCATGCACTTACACACTCATGTACACACACACACACACAAACACACACATATAAGTACATGCACACAGTGACAATTAGCTGACATTGAATCAATGCCAAACAACAAGATATTGGAACTAGCTGTCTGTCCCCCTGCCTGGCATACTAATATCACACACATGGGAACCAGACAACAAACACACACCCACACACATACACACACACCCTGGTCCTGTGGATGAGAAGACAGCTAATTAAAACAGAGCTAGGGGAATTTAAACATATAGAACAAGGGTGAAACATGTGTATGGAACTGAAAATGCAAAATGAAAAATAAAATGTCACTTAAGTATATGTATATATACTTGAGCAGCCATATACCATGGCCTTCTTCAGTGAATGGAACTTGCTCATGTGTTTTTTCCCTGTCTGTGAAGTTTTTAGTCCATCCATCCATCCATTTTCTATACCGCTTATCCGTCAGGGTCGCGGGGGAGCTGGAGCCTATCCCAGCTGACTACGGGCGAGAGGCAGGGTACACCCTGGACTGGTCGCCAGTCAATCGCAGGGCCAACACACAAAGACAAACAACCACACACTCTCACACTCACACCTAGGGGCAATTTAGAGTAGCCAATTAACCTAATGTGCATGTTTTTGGTATTGTGGGAGGAAGCCGGAGAACCCGGAGAAAACCCACGCAGGCACAGGGAGAACATGCAAACTCCACATAGAAGGGCCCAAACCGGGATTCGAACCTGGAACCCTCTTGCTATGAGGCGACAGTGCTAACCACTGCACCACCGTGCCGCCCAAGTTTTTAATCTATAAATTCAAAGGGATGCTATGTAAAAACTGAAATAAAGACAGAATGCAAAGCAGTACTTTCACAAAGGGTTCCTGGACCCGTGTACTAATAACCTTTATACAATGATGTGTCTCACAGAGTGATATATAAGCATACATTTACAAAAAATAGTGAAGTTGTAGAAGTAGAACTAAATATACTGTATTGTCTTTGTACTATTTTCAATTGAATACATGTCAAAAAAGGATTAAAAATGAGTCGTAACTCTGGATGCTCTGAATTGTATATGCAGAAGCACATGCATAGTGGTGGGTGTCTTTGTGTGCTTGAGCTGGTGTGTTAATGAAAGACTTCTTGCTTTAAGTTCAGCGATGTGTCTGATCATATGTGCCTGTGTGGTATTTCCCGTGTGTGTGTGTGGTTTAATAATTTTCTGCTTACTGTGTATGAGAAGCATGGGAGCACTTATAACTTTCACCTCTACGTGGGAGAGACAGACTAAAAGGCACACACGCAGAGAGACAGACACACACTCGCATGGAAAAAGAGAAATTTTGTTCAATGTTTTCAGGTGCTTGCATAATAATTAAATCCCCTCAGTCACACCAAAGACCATGCACAGTTCAAGCAATGTGTGTGTGTGTGTGTTTGCGCGCACCTGCAGCAAAAAGAGCGCGACATCTCATTGAGTACTGATGATTTTCAGGTACTTGAGGGTCCTCCTAGTTGTCCAGTGAGACCAGAGAATACACACACACTTCAGTACAGTTAACTACTCCAGAGTACACAGTTCAATGGAGAGCAAAGAGACAGTGTGTGGAAGAGAGATACAGCAGCGATATGGCTAGCTACAGAGAGATCTAATGAATACTGGACGCAATGGACCATTTGTTTCTCATTTTCACAAGTTCTGAAATTTGAATACATAATGTAGGTGCAGGAGAAGTGAAGTGAAACAGAGCTGCTGTTAGTCTTACAGAGTGGAGTAAAAGGAACACACGAAGCACATGTTAAGAATACATGGGTCATTATGCTTGTGATGCAGGAAAGAAAAAGACCTTTTTAGCCATCAGTGCCGGCTCAAAAATGAACCAGTAATCTGTCTTTATAGTGTTCGAATGACAGAACTTTTAAAAGAGCCGTGGCCTACATACAGTGGACTAATGCAAGGGAGAGAGAGCAGTGAGAGAGACAGAGAGCAGAAGAGAATATGTGTGAAGGCTAAGAGTGAGATTGAGATGGAGGCAGAGATCAGAGCAAGCGTGTTACAGAGACATAGGGACAGAGACGAAGGGGAAGCAATGCTATGCACTGGGAGACAAAGTGAAAGAGAAAATGAAAATGTATTCCCCAGCAGACGCGATTAATCAGGAATGACTTTTCCATCTTGTGCTGCTCGGCTAGTAATGTCTGGCATTAAGTAATGACATCATAACCCTGTCCACCTTGAATTTATACCTCAGATATGGAGGGAAATCTACCGCAGACCTAAAGGCACAAGCAAACGGGGCTCTAAAATCTGATAATATTAATGACTGGACTGGAATATTTCATGCTTGCAGTAAATACTGCACCACACAGAGCAGAATCTTACATCTATCTGTCATTTGAAATCAGAGAGGACAGCATGAAAAAAGGAATTAAAAGGGCATGTGTATATCATATGAAATAGTGTGACAGAGCATGAAATCATGAACGTCATGAAAGTGCTGTTGCATAGCTGGTCTGGTTGTGTTTTAACAGCCATTAATATGCCTGAGAAAATGTCTTGTCTACTTTATTTGTCAGATTCTTTTTTGTGAGCCATCATGTTCATGGTTTTTCCTTTCTGAAATCTTTAACCTCCACACGAATCTTTTTAACTGTTTGCATTGTCTGCACACACCCAGCGTCTACCGTGTGCTATCAAAATTCCAATTTATATCATGGGTTAAAACTTTGATTTTGCTGGTGCAGAGCTTCTCATGCAGCCACTTCGGCACAGCAGTTTGTTGCTGTTTTTCTGTACCTTGTGGTGCAGACGCCTCGCTGTGGTGGGAGCTGAGGGTTATTTCATAACACAGGATTACTCAGCCAGCCAGCTCTAAAAATAAGCATGAAATGAACCTCTAAACTGGAGTTGATAATGAAAGATCAGTTGGTGTGGCTACAAGACATCCATGAAAACCAATATCCAAATTTAATTTAACAAATTATTCAGGACATCAACGGCTGTGTTACATTCTTACCAATTCCAGTGAAGTCCATAATTTCCACTGTTTTCCATCTGTTTGCTCTGTTAATAGACGTGCAGTGCATTCTGCCAGCAGGGTAGTGGGTTAAAAAAGAGGTGCTGCGTACGTGCTGACCGTTCAGTGTTTGTCTACGTCAGGTACCAAACACCACTTGCTGTTCCTCTCAGAACTTCCAAACCGTGTGATTGCACGGAAGCTCTGTTTCCTCTGTACAAACAAGATCCGCTGCTTTATTCTTTAGCACCTCTAGACTGGCAGGGTTTGCTTTTCTTGGTACTCAAGTTTAAAAGTATTACGTGGACTGCTGCCAGGGTTTGATAGTAAAAGATTAAATATAATTAAGATTATGTAATCAGATTGCAAAAAATAAGTAACTATCATCAGTCCAGATTATAGTTGAAAAAATGTTTTGTTAGGTTAGTTACATTTTCAAAGATTATCTGATTACATCTTTTCAGTTTGGCAATTTTCAAATTTTAAAATCTTTGTCATGAAATATGAATATGTCGACTATGTGCTACCATATATAAGTTACTCCTCTCAAGTTGCCAGATTTTTTAATGATGACTTCATTAATATTCGTTTTCATTTTCAATGATGAAAGTCCTCAATGTGAATACACACAGTACTGTCAGCTTAAAATATTTGAAAGCGTATATTATTATGTATTATTATGTTATTTTTTTATTTTAACATTTAAATTCTACTTAATGCTCCAACTTATTTAATACTTACTCTCAAACTATACTTAGTATACTATACTTACTTATACTATACTTTAATCTGCTCACCTGGCTTCGCCTCATCCTGTTTCTGGCTCCATCAGCAGCAGGTGAGCCACATGTGAAGCAGGCATGTTGTTAATGACTATCCCTTTTTGAAACTCCTGAAACCTGTGTGTTATCACATGACATCGCATCAACCAGGTGCATTTAATTACAAGCTACGCTGCAGTAATCTGAGAGTATTCAGATTTAATAACATTTTTTATAATGACTACATTTCAAAGTAATGTGACCGAACCCTGACTGTTACAATCACACTTGTGTCCCTACATTTAGGCCTATAGTATTTGTGTTGTTAGGTCAGACATGCATAATAAAACCAAAAGCATTTTTTGCATGTTTTTTGCTCCAAGAGAGAAACCAAAGTGAATTTGAAGACTTGTCAGAAATTGAATCTGCACAGCATGTTATGGAAAGGTTTTGAGGAAGTGTTTGACAATTAAGGTGGAAATTAGGAATCACTTTGCTGATTCGAATCGTTTTTGTTCAGTTGAGTTAAAAGATACGCATCTAGTTTGTTTACATTCATCCAAGCTGAGCACTCACATCACATTCAAATGTACTTTGGTATACATCAGCAGCTTTCTTTCTGGATCACCCTACTTTTTTATTTTATTTTTGTTGGAGCCTTCCGTAGTGGTGGCCTCACTGTGTCAGCACATTGGTCTCATTGAAATGAATAAGGAAGCTGCTTTTTCTTTTTTTTTTTTTATTTATTTATTTTTTTAAATGTAGTACCATTGTTGATCTGAATGTAAAACTATTCCCTACTGTGGTGTGTCCCAGGGCTAGCAGGCTAAAATAACGCAGATAAAAGTAATATGGTAATTTCTGATCCAGGTAGGGAAAATCACTTCTTGATGAGAGTGTGGGGTCAGCTGGTAGGGATTCAGCGTTTTGCTCAAGGACGCTTGAGCAGGGTGGACATTTTAAAGCTTGAACAAAGATCGTGTGTGACGGTGTTCATCTGCTGTGCCAACCCTGCAGCTTTAAACCCGAGTATCTGTTGCTTTAGTGCTGCTGTTCTCTGCATATGGCAGCTAATGTATCTGTTAATGTAGCACTTTTTATTATTTCTGCTTGCCTCTTTGTTAGCGTGACATTTTCTTTAAGCTGTAGGCTAATGGCTGGCTAGCGGGCTAGCATTAAGGAGGCTAATGTTTCTGTTAATGTTACATTAGTGTTATTTCAGTTTTCTCTCACTTAGTTCCATGGTTTAAGGGTATGGTTCCTGAGTCGTGTGTGTGTGTGTGTGTGTGTGTGTAACGCCATCACAGCACACCTACACTCTGTGTATATGTGTGTGTGTGTGTGTGTGTGTGTGTGTATGCGCGCTCTACATATGGAGCCAATGAGTTACATTTCCATTTCAAAGCGACGAGTCAGCAGCAGCAGAAGCTACTTTCATCCATTAATGTGATTTTAAGGGAGAGAGCGAGACTGTGAGACACACACAGAAAGAAATACATACAGCCACAGTAATAATTACTCTCCCGGTTGGAAAAGGGTTCATATTGTTTATTAGTGTTTCTGTCTTTGTGTTCTACCCTCTCTGGGAGCCACCTCCCTCTGACTTTTCTCATGTTTTTAGTTAATTTACGTGTAGTCCACTTTTGCGTTGAGTGGTCGGGTGTTTTAATGCAGCTTTCACTTACGTTAACGGGTTAAGTGTGAGTGTTGTTATACCACTGTACCTGTAAAAAGTGGTAAAGTCTGCACATTTTAAAGAATAAACAGCCTGCAAGTGTGATTGTTTGTCTTGGCCTTCAAGAGAAAAATCCTTAAGGTTAGGGGATATACTGTGTGTGTGTTTGTGTGTGTTAAGGAAGTGGTGAGGGGATTATTTTATGCTTGAGTGCCCTTTTGAGGGTAAATGTCCATGCGTAAGCTAAAAGTGTGTGTGCCACTGTAGGCATCATGTATGTGTACACAGCTTTTCTGAGTGCAACCATGCGAAAGCTGTACAAGCTGTGTGTCGCATTAATGTAGAGCTGCAACTTCAAAGTGAATGTGTTAGTTTTGAATTTGTTTATGTATGTGTATTAGTATTTGCTTGTTTACACATGTCCGCATGAGTCGGTGTGTTTGCTTGTATGAGTGTGTCCATTTGAAGGAATTTAGACTATATATTTGTCAAAGTCTGGAAGTTATAAGCACAGAATAAATAAGCACAGACATAGCATGGCGTACAAACATATAAAATGTGGCTGTCAGTGAGGAGGTGGTTATTGCTGGAGCCCTGTGTGTGTGTGTCTGTGTGTGTGTTTGCCTGTGTGGGAGCCTTGACTTGTGTCAGACTGAAGTCACAAATATGAGGACTTGCTTGACTAACTTTGATGAAACTTGACTGTGACTCGGGCTTTATGTGACTCGATAGAACTTTGAATTGTTATTAAATATTTGCATTTTCTAGATATTGTGAAGGTACAATCTGATTTTGAAATGTGATTGGGTGATTTTTCCTGTAGTGCAGGCAAACAGTGACATGATATTGACACGAGTGTGAAGGTCATGTTAAGTTTACGGTTTATGGATAGTATAGTCTTATTTTGTTTTCAAACTTAAATCTTTTTAACATGTTTGGAAAACTGAGTTTGGTTTTTCACCTGTTGGTTGGCTTTCTTTTGGCGTCTGAGTGGGTGGCTGGATTACCTGTGGAACAGGTGTCCGGCATGTTGCACTGTAAGTAATAGTGGTCGATATAGTTTTCCTAGTTGGTGATGTAATCCATTTTTCCACCTAACCGATCTAAGTGTGTGGTGACAGCAGTTTGTGTGGATATTGTTGATATCTATTAATAACAGTACTTTGTTTATGGGGAGAAATTACTTGTAGATGAAAGTCAACATTATGACTCTTACTCCTCTGTGTGACTTTTGCAATACCGCTCTCCATTGCTGTTCATTAAGGATTGCTATTGATCACCAGAAAATGTCAAATAAAATAAGATTTTTATGGCATAAGGGTAAGTTAATGTCGAAAATAAAACTCAGCGTTTCATGGTCGCTGTCTTTGAATGAAATGTGCAAACTGATGGAGATGATCAGAATTTGAATGAACTGTGACTTGGCTTGACTTAATGCAGGGACTCATTTGGAACTGCTTGATTCTCATCACAGTAACTTGGGTCTTGCTTGTGACTTGCATATGTGTGAATTACTCCCACCTCTGGTGTCCACATTAACAGCCGGCATGTTTGTGTGTGAATTTGTGTTTATGCATTTTGAACAGAGTGTGTGTGTGCGTCTGAGTATAAATGCATTAGCCACAGGCTATCGTTGCTCCAGTAGCATCGTTCTTATTCCATCCATATTTAATGATTGGTAATGGTCGCTAGCAGTGTTGAACCTACATCATAAGGACATGGTAAAAAAATGGTCCCGTGGTGATCTTGGAGGAGACAGAGGAAGGGAGACTGGGAACAGATTGGAAGAGAGGGAGAAGGGAAACAGAGAGAGTGATAATAGATGTTAGCTTGTGGAAACCAACATCATAGGAGTGCTGCTGAAAAGGTCTCGTGGTGCACTGTGCCACTGCAGTACAGCCCTACAGGGGAGACAGTGAGAGAGGAAGAGAGAGGGACGAGGTGAGAAACTGGCCAGAAGGCTGACTGACTGACTGACTGACTGTCAGTTTGATTTACTGACTAAATGATGGACTGGTTGTTAAGTTGATTGACTGACTTGCTGGCTGATTGGTTATGTTACAGGCTGGCTAAGTGACTGACTGAGGCAGTTGCTGATTTGTTGAAGGTTTTTTACAAGGTAGCTTCGTAATGGCCGAGCAGGCGAGGAAAAGAGGAGAGGAGAGCGAGCAGTTGGAGAGACAGATGAAAAGGAGGGCCCCTTAACTGTGTTTAAACTGTATAAAAGGGTTTGGAATGAGTTTCCTGGGTCCAAAGGCCAGGAAACGTAGCACATATATATTGGTGTTAAATTGTTTCTTGTTAAATTTACGTTTCATTTGTTCCCATTAAAGACCACAATGTGCTTTATTGCCGGTTCTTCCTTGTGCCATCCTTGGGGGAAATGGTAGAAGTTTATCAACCGAAATTCAGTGGAATCAAATCAAAGTAAATTAAATTAAACTGAATCGTATGAAACTAAATTAAATAACACAGGGCCATGGAAACATTTGAAACAAATCATCAATCCATGTAAAAAAGAAAGAAAGAAAGAGATTCAAACATTTTATAAGCGAAGCTCTGAGGTTTTCGTATCACGCCGACATCTCAAAGTGTAAACTGAGCAATATCGCCCTGTCAGCAAGAGAGGAGAGGCAGAGAGATGGATGGAGAGGCTGAGAAAGATGGTGTGGAGTGGGAAAGGCGGAGTGAGTGAAGGATGCAAGGAGGTGGTTAAAGAGGAGGACAGGGAAGAAGGAGGAGATGGAAAGAGGAGGAGGGAGGGAAGGCCTTAAGCACTGTGATAAGGAAATAATAAAGGAAAGGTTGTAAAAGGCTCCAAGACTCCAGCCATAGCAATATCAGCTACACACTCTCCCTCTCTCACACACGCACACTTCAACACACATTCTCCCTCTTTTTCTCTCAAACACACTCACAGCTGTATGAAAATTGATGTTGCAGTGTCCTTTACAGGCCATTAAATCTGAACAACGGCAATCGCTTACTTCTGTCTGACAAATGATGGCTAAATAACACAGCTTTTCTGTCTGTCTGCCCGCCTGTCTTAAGTCTCGCTCTGAAATGTGAGCATGTGTTCGACTTTTTTTTCTTTCAGACTAGTTAAGAGTTTTATGAACAATGTTCTTGACTCGTGTGTGTTCTAATTCTGACACATTTTGCCGGCAAAGACGTGATCAGGTCCCTTCATTACATCTCCAGCACATTAGACAATAAGCTGTGAGGAGTTTCAAGTAGAGCTTCTTGAATGTCAAAAAGCAAGTGATTCTCTGTTCCTTCTCTCTCACCCCATTTCCCTTCCTTTGCGCTCCTCCTCGTCCCTCCTCTTTCATCCCTCTGCCCTTTTTCTCTTGCCTCATGTATTTCCCCCTTTTAATCAGGAACTCTTTCCTCTTTTAGCATTTTATCAGTCATTCTAATGCTCCTTCTTTTCCTCTTTGCCATTCATTCCTCTCACCCCCCCATCTTGCTTTCCTCTTTTTCTCCATCTATTCCTTCCCTGTCTGTCCTCCCTGTCTTCCTCCACATCGTGCCATCCCTGTCCCTTTTTGTTCTTCCTCTCTCATCAACTTCCTCCACCTAACTCATTCTCACCCTCCTCCCCATTTTTGTTCAAAGTCTCTTTCTCATTCTCTCTCTCTGCCCTTTCGAGTCCTTTGATTAGGTTGTTGGCATTTTCATTGAGATGTCTATATGACCACTGAAATAACTCTCCTGTCACAGTCTCATCTGCCCTCTATCTATTTCTCCTCCTCTGTGTCTTCATTCTCCACTTCTACTCTGCCACACTCTCTTTTCACCGTTTTATTTTCTTGCTCCATTTTATCCTCTTCCTGTGCTTCTGTCTTGCATCTCTGCCAATACTCCTCAGTTTCTCTCCTCTCAGTATCTTTGACTGTCTCCTCCTCCACCCTTTTCACAGTTCTGCAGCTCTGCTTCACCATCGTTTCCCCCTCTTTCTTGCTTTTTGTCGACTGTCTTCATGCCTTTCTGTTCACATTTCAACTCTGTTTTGCTCTGACCATTTCTGTAAATCGTTTGTCTAAATGTCAAATGGCCACATCAACCACTGTTGGTACTATAAACAGTTTTCTGGTCAGTATCATGGAATAAGAGACACATGGAGAGTAAGAGTGAGGTGGTGATGATGATGGTGGTGGTGGTGGGCCCTGGGCTGACGCTGCAGTTTTGTTGTGTTTCTGGCAGTGAAGAGAAAGAAGCTGATGTCTGAAAATAGAGAGAGAACATGTTTAAAATGATATGGGGTGTGGGGTGGGTGTAAAAGGAGGAAGAGAGTGAGTCAGCTTATAGAGGAGAAAAATGAGATAAGAGGAGGAGAGGGAGAGAGGTGAGAAGAAAAAAGAGGGGAGGAGAAGGAGAGAAATCAAGAGAAAGAGAGAGGGCGAGCCTGTGTGTCTACATGCCTCTAATCTGTTGATGGTTGAGGGGAAGCAGACAATAAGCCATTATCTCTCCAAGACTTAGCTTTAGCTGCAGCAGTATGGCACTGCACCCCGCTAGTGCCAAAGCAGCTTACAGCACAGTTTTGTACCCAGGATGCACTGACACCCATACAGGAACAGGCTGGCGTATGAACACTGAGTTTATATAAGGAAGATGATAAGATACTAAGACAAACAGCTTGATAATAATAATAATTATTATATTTCTAATTATAATGTCAGCATGAAGATCCAGCATGTGAAGGATCAAAGCTGAGTATAGTGTTTTCATCTGTAGTGAAGAAACGTTCCCGCTTTCCTTGTTTTCATGCTCCGTGTTGAACTGTGAACAGTTTAACACTCGCTCCGGTAAAACATGGAACAAGTGAAGTCTTTTAGTGCTGACTAACTCTAAATTACTCACATGATTTAAAGTTGCAAACAATGATGAACCTATGATTCAGCAGCCTCTGTAGGAGCTGGTGCTGCATCATGATTTTCTCTATTCAAAAAGAATATCTGATTTGTGAACACCTAATTTTCTAGTCCTCAAATAAAACACCATCATCTGCTTTTTCAAAGATTCTAGAATTTCAAGAAACAAATAATTGTATTTGGGATGATACTGTCATTGCAGCCTGAATTACATTTCTTTTCAGCAGAATGAGAATACATTGTCAATGAATGTATCTGACAAACATGCCATGACAAAATATTTACTTTTTTGTCACCTTTCCTCTTTGTCTCTGGACATTTTAGTGGGGAGATTTCCGTACTTAAAGCACTTGCTATAAGTTGGATAAAGTTCAGAGTTCACGGTAGACTTTGAAAAAAAGTTGAGCCAAGAGACATGATGTGTTGCTTCACTGGCAGTTTATTGACTGGGATTTTTTTTTCAGAATTTTTGTTGCCTAAACCTAACCCCATGTGGAATCAGGATGTGAAGCATGGTCTCTGGTGTCAAGGTCCTG
The DNA here is from genome assembly GCF_020382885.2 of Scatophagus argus. NCBI lineage: Eukaryota > Metazoa > Chordata > Actinopteri > Scatophagidae > Scatophagus > Scatophagus argus. The sequence continues at coordinate 13,306,542 of NC_058493.1, forward strand.
CTCCTTGTACTCCCACAGTGGACCCTGACCAGCTCCCCACGCAGTACAAAAATGTAGCATGTCCTACCTACACCCATAAAGCATTGCCACTGATTATAATCAGACAGAAAGTGCATTCAGCAAACCAAATTAGTATGTGCAGTCTGCAACTCTGCTGAAAGAGTTGACTCCTCACAAGTTTTTGGATAAATTAATTTATCATTTAAAAATGTATAGAAAAATTGAGTGATAAAGAGGAGTCATGTGCAGTACAAGGCTGGCAGACGTGCCAGGGGTGTGAGGTATGCAAAATCTGACTGCGCTGGAAACACACAACCTGTACAGTTCCTGTATGCCAGTCAGCAGGAAGAGTTTGCTTAGAAAATAGCATCTAGATGGAAAAACTCATACTGTTTTCCATTGCTCCTGGACATTCAGCTTTAATGTACTTAATGTTGTGCATTAGGAACTCTAAAGCTTACAGTTTTCCTTGTATTCTGATTAATATTTCATTCAACTTGATGTACCTCCATATGCAGTTAAAACTGAATGATTAAAAAGTTAATGTACTTCCTATTGTGGTTATGTTTCTGTTCTTCGATAAAATGGCGCCATGTGGAGCCTCATGCCTCTTTAGATATCTGTAGCCTTTTTAGAGCCCTTTTAGATTTTTTTTTTATTGATATACAATAAATACAATTTTCACTTATGTCATTTTGTCCTGGTTGATTCTTGTAGTATAATAGATCACGCTGCTGCATTCCAGTTATTCACTCACAGAGACGAGCAAGGAAAACTGAAGAAATATGCACTGTGCAAACGATGCTGCCAGGCTCTTAATTATGACCCTTAAGTTCTTACTTGTATTCACTACATTTTGCTCTTTATACTGCCATGCCATCTGGTTTGTTGCTCTGATATCATCATTTTCATCTGTAAGGTGGAATAGAGAAGAGCATGCAGGGCAAAATGATATTTGGGGTAATGCAACATTTTAAGCTTCATAATGTTGCCATTAAATTGCACAGTTGTTCCTGATATTGTGTCCACCCTCTGTAGGACACACTGCAGTCTACGGTGATCAAAAAGGAAAATGTCTCCTAAATATACATGAAAAATCCACATTTACTGTCTAATAATCTCTTTCAGGCTGTCTTCCTGTCTCTAGAAACAGGAGGGAGGCCAGATTTGACACCAATGCTGTTAAAAAGCTGACGTCACTGCACTGACTAAGACAGTGAACAGAGAGAGGTGTCACATAGCAAGCCTGCTCCTCTCCTCTACTCTCCGTCTCTTTTCTCCTCTCCCCTCCTCTCCTAATTTTGATTTTAGCAGGCATTTTGTGGCATCCAGTAGCCTGCTGGTGTGGAGCTGTTTAGGGGGCATGAAGAGCTTTCTAAATGATGGCTAAATTTAACTAAATGACTTCCTCCACTCACATCTGATATAATGTTCTCCCCTGCTCCTCTCCTCTCTCTGGATCTTTCTCTCACTGCCTCATCCTTTTTAGCTGTTGTCCTTTTTCACCTCCTTCCTCTCTCGTTCCTTCTCTCTCTCTGTCCTGAAGTGTGATTTCTATTCCTCAATCTTCCTCTCAACTGCCCCCCCCCCCTGCCTATTTACCTTTTTCATCTCATTCTGTCTCCTGCTCCAACCACTCCCTCCTCATCCTCTCGCTTTCTTTCTGCTAATCGTTTTGTTTTGTCTGCTCTCTACTTGCATAAAAGGGTCACACTGTTCTTGGTCTGAATCTTTTCTCTGTCTGAAGCATTAATATGGAGGCTTTAGAGGAATTTTCTTATAATAGATAAGTCAGCTGCTACTTGTCTGCCTGCCTGTCTGTCTGTCTGTCTACCTGTCTGATCGATCCACTTTGTCCTTGTTTCTGTCTGCTGTCTGCAGTAATGTGGCTTTGACGGGAAGTGGCGACTAATTAGAGGATGGATCTTTTACCTGAGAATTATGGTCAGAAAATTGGAAAAAGATAATTGCTTGTAGATCCACAGTCAGTGGTGACTCAGGCAGCCAACCAGCCTGCCTTTGTGCTACTCTATTCATCCACTAACAACCTCTCCACACTACCGCCTAATTACCTAATTTATATGTATAAAGTATATCACTCATTAGATTAGCATGTATATTATGTTGCCATATAATTATGTCATAATGTAATGTGATATAACGTTTTGTTGAAGCTGTAATTTATATATCTTACTCTGTGGTATCCAATTACTGTATTTATAAATTTGTGATTTATATATTGATACAGTTTCAAATATTATAATGGCACAAGGTTAAATAATGATACATCCAAATTCTAATTTAGTTAAATGTATTATTATTTTATGGATTCTGTGAGGCACATAAAGTCTAAATTATTCTATTAAACACAGCTTCAGTAATATAACATAATATAACACTAAAGCTCTCTGAATCAATGTGTTGCCCATCCTAATCTCACACACATTGAAAGAACATGTGTATTACTGAAGCTCAAGTGGGAGCCCACCAGCAGCAGCTGGCTGACAACATGACGCTGCTGCCCGCCGCATCTGCCTCACGTAACAACCTCTTTCATTGTGTTGTTGCTGCAGCGTATACAGTCATCATGTCATACGAACATTATGTATCAGCCCTGGCTGTGTTCATCTTCAGGACCTGTAAGGTTTGTAAACATATTCCCAAATAAAGGTAACTATAATTATTTCTAACATGTTTTAATTTTGGAATGTGATCAACAATAACAATAACCTTCGTTAAACAGAGTAACTTGATCCATATCTTGATTCTTTATTTTTCACTGACAGTTAACGTAGTCAAGTGAAAGGGACATTTCACCCCAAAGTCAAAAATACATATTTGTATATTTGTAACCATCTAGTTCCATTATATTGGAAAACCTTTCCAAAATTTGACAACAATGAAAATAATCTAGATGGATAAATAGAATGACAGGTAAGAGGAAAAATATCTATTTTGGCTTAAGCTGTCCTTGGAAGAGAGCAAAGTATAAAAAAGGCTGACTTGTGCCATTTCCATTATGAGTCACACTCCAAGTCAAAAGTAGAAATTAGGTTTATTAGCCCGTAATTCGAGCTCGGCGGGAAGACCAGCACCACTCTTTTGTCCATAAGACAGTGACTACAAAACTGCTTTTGTTCTTTTTAAACTTTCCACCTGTCATGTCTCTGAAAGTTGATGCCACTTTCCAGTAACTGCCATCCTTGGTGCTAAGATGGTGTTCCTCCTAATTTGAACTACTTTCATATTGAACATATTGGTGTTTTATAAGTTTAAAATTCATTCTGCACACTGAGCCTTTCTCCAGACACCAAGGACAACTCAGGTAAATTTTTTTTTTTATGCTGGTGAGAAAATGTTTCTCGTTCCAATGTTAAAAGTCTGTCTGTCTGTCAGCTCTTCTTTACTTTTCCATGTCTGAAAAGGACCAGTGATATTAAGAACTCCACAAAATGAATGAAACTGCAGATATCTATATATCTCTCTCTCTCTATATATATATATTACTTGCATACAGCATAGCTTGATTTGTGCATCAGTTACATACAATATTCCTGCTGCCTCACAAGGGAATCAATCAGCAAAGCCTGGCTCAGCAGGCTATTTTCTCTTTCCATGGCCTGCTCTGTCAACATGACTAATATGTTAATCAGAGTATTATTTATGGTTGAATTTGGAAATCATTAATACATCATATCTAGAATGGCGTACAAAATGTGACATCTTCAGACTTGCTTTAATGAAATACTGTGTAAAAAGTTATGTTGTGCTATATTGGATACTATTAGTAATCACTGTTTATGATGACATCCATCTTTACAATAAAAAATTATACAATTTTAATTTATTGTGAATCTCAGGGTGCAGTAAAATATTGTCTTAATGGTACATCCTTGTAATGTGCTTGTATTGTTATTTGCTTTACAGATAATATCTCAAACACTCAAGGTTGAATTCATACTGCAAACTTTAGACAGTTTACTACTCTCCTCTTCATAATGCGGTTAAAACTTCTTTTCCCACAATCAAAACATGCATCAGCCTGTTTGAGCTAAGTCATCATTGCCAAGGGACCCCATTGTATCTATAAAACAATGCACTTTTACAAAGTCTGAAAAATACATTATTGTTGTAGAGGTCAACCATTTCATGGATTTGTCCAATAGGAAGAATATGAGTATTGAGGGATCTTGGCTCTGACAGTGTGTGATGGGCGTGCAGCCAGTCACGCAGGGATGTACTTCACAGATTTAGATATTTATCACTTTGAGTTTGATGTTAAGTGATTGATTGATTTAGTTATCTATTTACCCATTTATTACCTTACTATACTTTACTGATTTTATTCATAATATTCATTCAAAACACACTGTAAGTGGACCCTGGACCTGAGTGGCCAACAACGACCAGCTCACGTCGTCCTCCCACTGTGTTACTGTCTCCTCGTCAGAAAGGAGGTATGAAAGGATATAAAGCCATTACTAGATCTGTACAATTATTAAACTGAATATGACATTTTATGCATTTCATGAAAGGTTTCACCATAAGATACAAGATGAATACAGTTTTCTCCTTCTTAAATGTCACATCCTAGAAGACCATCCTTGTGTTTCCTATTCATTTTTGAATTCTTGCTCACTATACTGAATATGCACTAAATTTTAACTAAACCTGCCTCATTTTTTCATTGCAATGTTTTGTGTACATTTTACTGTGAGGACGCACCAAATCATGGCTCGTAGGCACTCTCTTTCTAAGAACAACATTGCTTGTGGGGTTTTGCTAAATTCATCACTGAGCACCTCACTGCAGCTCTGTCACCTTCATTATCTGTGCAGCTGTAAATCTGCAGTGCCACCCTTTGAAACCTGTCATGTCTGGTTCAAGGTGAAGGTGTGACAGGTCAGTCCACATAGCATACATGTGTGTTAGTGACACACTGTTAATAGTTTATGAGGACACTTTATGATGCATGCAAAGCAAGACATAGCAGCAGTGACATAAGTCAGAGAGTCTGCTTCCCGCAAGGCTCGCAGAACAGAACTGTTGACTCCAATATTGTCATCCACGTCTTTTTTCCTCTTCTCTCTTCCACTCCACCAAAATATTGAAACATGACAGGAGTTGAAGACCTTTGGCCGGCTGCGCTATTACTCAGGATACGACTGTCAACATTTATATACAGAATATTCTTTTCCTCCCATTCCTTTCTGTTAAACCTCTTCCGAGCAGCAGATGTATAATTGAGAATGACCCTTGTTACTGCCAGCATATTATGTTCCTTCTCCCTGACGATTAGCATTCGGTGAATCCACACCAGTGACATGCACCACTAGATGTGATATCACTCACAGAGCATATCTGTGAGCTTTAAACTCACTACCTTCATAACATTAGTGGCATAATCAAGAAATGACCACTGTTGCGTGAATGAAAACAATTACCCGGCAGGTTCTTGCAGCGTTTGGTAGCTAGGCCGCCATTGTTCTTGATCTTATCTGCAGAGAGCTAGTGAATATTTCAACCTACCAGATCTGTCCTGTCTCATTGATGGCAGCAGAGATAGCTGGTTTCCTGTTTTGATTTTATAGCAAGTTGTAACAATGCTTTTTCCCAGCAACTTCTTTTTAAATTATTTCTCTAGCTCAAGATTTCCTGTGCACGTAGACTCTGTTTCAGCAATCCCCTGCCTTACATTTATATACTTTGGCTTTAACAAGAGCTGACCAGCGAAGTCCTTTTTCTCAACAAATGTACTGTGGTTGGTTATGGTAAGGTATTACTTAATAAGTTACCTAGACATTTTCTCATGCAGCTTATCTTTCCGAGTATTTTACTGTGATGACTCACTGTTACTGCAACAAGGACTACAGAACAAAAGGTATATAAGCACAGCTTTTTGTCCTATGAAGAAGGACATGAAGGAGTGACTGGCTGCATGACTTATCATCCAGTTGCTAGTCCTGAAACTGTTGCATTCAGTGAATACCAGCCAATCAGGACTATTGCTGTAGTGGTAACATTTGTACTGATGCAGGTCTTCACATGTTTAAGGGCAGCTTCACCATTCTCCATTCTGAACATTTGTGCTTTAGTTGAACTAGTGCTTTAGTTCAGTATGCTTGTGACTGGTGTTGTCCAAACTTGTCTGAAAGCAGCAAATATAGCCATACTTTGAAAGGATGGCAACAAGCCTGCCATTACTATCACCTCCTCACTAAATCATCTGCAGTTCTGTCTTTTGCATGTCTCTGTTCTTTCAATGCAGTGAATTGTTAAATAAAAAATTAGCACTAGGCAGATAGCTTTGGTGAGTCTCTCCTCAAAAGCATTTATGGTGTTGCATTCGGTTGTGCCCTTGAAAGTGGCGGGACAAGTCGTATGAAGAATAAAGAAGAGACTCGGAGAGAGAAGTTTAAAATCAATGCTACCAGTGTTTTTGCAACAGTGCACACCTGGCCAACAAAGCAGCTATGTAAAGTGATGAGTCAGGTTGTCTGTTTTGAAAAGCTGCAAATATTGATCTGTGTTTTCAAATGCAGCTCTCACATTTCATTGTCATAAAGGGGGTTGACGACCATTGCATTCAAAGGTCGTAACCATTCTGCTGCAGCTTCTTCTTCTTGAGCTTAAACAACTACACAACTACAACCGCAAGGCTCAAGTTCAATACAGTTTGTTGTATCCATAATGCTGATGAAAACCATGCATTGTACACAATGTCGTGACCTCCACTTTTCAAGAAGTCACCTTTACAGCAGTTTGAACAGTTTCAACTTCTGTGAACTGATTGGCCTTCTAAGGACCTTCTCTTACAGGAAGCGGTTACCCTGCAGTGTCCATCCAGAGTGCTGCACTATGTAGACATAGTGTGATAGGTATGCAGCTGACATGTTCTGTCATGGTTATCTTGCTAGCCTACAATCTCCTGGGCCCACACATGACAGCATCAGCATCAGTTTCACGGATGTACTGCTCCGTATCTCTCGGATTAAGTGTCCTATTAAGTGTCTCCTATTTTGATAGCATTACCATCGTAAAAATAGATACCTTGGATCTTATAAAAGGGCATTCAGTAGGGAGATACTGTTTGTCTCGTGTTGTCCCCAAGTGAAAAGGTCATATATTTTCATGATCTCTTCTCTTCAAACAGCCAACTTGTCATCCTTGTCAGTGATTTACCGACTCCGCACACATTCACTCACTGACATTAATTCTGAAAACTGACAGGCAACAAATCAAGCTACTTTTGCGGTGTATCTAAGAAAATCTCATTGAATGCGCTGACTTGATTAATATGCTCATTAACATATGCTGGCCTTCAAGCAATGACTCTTTGAGAAGCCAAATACAGCTTTGAATAGCAAAACATCAACACTGCCTCTTTCCTCTGTTTCTAAATAAAATCTAACTGTGGCAGGATGATGACCTGGGAGGGAGAGGGAGAACTCTGCCACTTTGGATGATGATGATAATTCAAATTTGAGTTAGTTCAAATTTTTGCTTCTAATATAATGAAGCAAATTGATTATGGAGGTGATTCAATCTGAGAAATTACATTAGTATGTTTTATCGAGTAAATTACTGATTACAGTATCATTCCTTTTTGTTTTTCTTACAAGATAATTATCCAATTGTCGTGAAAGGTGACTATGACAGTGCCTGGGATGTTTTTCTAACACATTTCTGCCACATTTCTGCCATGATAAAAAGCTCACTTGGATGTAAAGTGATGCTTATACAGTTGGCAAGAGTGTCATGTTGCTAGCCTACTTCTGGTGAATCCTCACATCATAAGATTAGTGATCTGATTTCATGCTTCTCTCCTCTTTTCTCCTGTCCTCCCCTCTTCTTTCCCAGCCTTTCCTTTCCTCTCTAGTGAATGCTAAATTATGGATTGTGATATCGCTTGTTGAGGCAGAGCTAAGCACTTGGGCAGACGATAGCACTAATACAGTTATGACATAGATTTAAATCCATCGCTCTGTAGTGACAGTTGGAGGAATAACTTCTGTTTGTTGTGTGTATGTGCATTGTTTTTTGTGCCCCGATTGTGACTCAACTTTCTGACAACTATCGCAACTATGTGAGCTACAGTCAGTTTGAAAGGGGATGGCTCAGTCGTGCTCTCGGCTCTGACCTGGAAAAGTGTAGCATTTGACATGTACAGTGTGTGGAGTGTGTCTCGCCTCATGACTTCAGCAGTGGCTTGTGTAGCCACAGTTTTGATGCCCTACTCCATAATTCAGACAGTCACTTACATTTCATGTGTACAGATTGATGCAAGATTTTGACTTAATACTGAAACACTGAAAGCCTTTTTTGCTGCTGTCGTATTGCATCATAACTCAAAATGGAGATTAGTCTCTGTTGGCAAACATTATGATTGAACAAACCTTTTACATCTTCATCTTACATAACCACCACATTTAGCTGCCATGTTTAGCTTTGTTACAGGAACCATTTTGGCAGTGAAAATCTCTTGAAATTGTAAAATCAGTGGAAAACAGAAACCAAGCAAAGCAGTGACAATGTAATAAAATATTACTCCCTGAGTTCTTCTGTTTGTTCTTTTGGTGTAGCACGCCCTTCGAGCCAGTAGAAAAATGTGTGATGACATGGCTGTCTTTGGTCTAACCCACAGTGAAGCAGTACAAATAGAGACATGCATGCATTGGTGAGTTGTAAACCTCACCTGGAATGAGAAATGACGTCTGAAGAGGTGGTCCAAGGACAGGATGTGATCAAAGGCTTGTTTTTGCTGTGAACTTCAGCTCATGTCATACCGCTGACTCACTCAAACATGTCTGGAATAATTCAGTTTAATGCTGCTGATGTTTGGTACAGCTCAGAAACGGTTCGACCTTAAAAACGTGTGGTTACTTACAGTGCAGAATCACAGCAAATTCGGTTACACATTAAGATTTGTTTTGGAGTCCTGAAGACGATCCAGTACTGTGCTTTGTCATTATATTATTTTGAACACATGCGTAGCACTTACTTTTGTGGCATTCAGTTCAACTGCCCATTCACCCATTATTAAAACGTGGACGAGACAATTAATACAACCAATTTAATTTCCCCAATGTTATAAACTGCTTAATGTTGGTAGTGTCTGTTTTTTCAAGCTTGCTGGTACATGGTTTTACGTGTCTGTTATTTATCTGCCAGTAGATTTTCAAACTGGTAAAATGAAAACCCTTCATTGACTGTTAACTGTACAAAATGAAGGAAAGCTTTTCATTACAGGCTTGGTTAGGCTGTATAAAGATATACACAAGCAGCCATCTCACATGTGGATCCTGTGCGGAAGGCAATGTACAAATACAGAGCCATTCCTTTGTGACTCTAACTTCAATCACAAATCATTAGCATTTTGCCATCAGCTCAGGGGTTCATGAGTGTCAAGTTAAACTCATCCATCCAGGGCTTTTATGAGGAGGACATTAGGCAGGCCACAAACTAGACTGTAAGAGAACACACTCCGTCTCCACTCTGAGTACGAGCTCTTTCCCTGTGGTGGAAGATTGAGGGACCCAGAAGGAGCCTGAACAGATATAAAAACTAATTTGTTCCTGTGCTCAATATGATTTTTAATGCCAGGAAGTAATACTCTGGAGGGTGCATGGCCAGTCACCACTGTACTCTTTAAATGCAAAAAGCTCCTACTGTACACTTAGTTGTAGTCATGTAACATTATTTTAATGATTTTCACCTCACCCATGTGTTGATCTGAAATCTGACAAAAACAACAACAAAGAAAAAACATAATTGCGTCACCACATGAAAAGCTGCTAATCGGTAGCTCTAATGCAACAAACATGGGGCAGGACTGAGGAGCAACAAGACTGTTAAAGAGGCGTAAATAGCTGTGTGTGTGTGTGTGTGTGTGTGTGTGTGTGTGTGTGCATGCACAGTAGGCAAGGGTGTCTAAAAGAGAAAGAGAAGGAGAAACAAAACAACTCAGCCATTGCTTTCATTCAGTGATGATATTTCTTTTCCAGCCTAGCAACACATCAGGCAGCGGCTGAATAGATGTTAGTGAAAATACTATACTGTCATAATACAACAGTGCTTAGACAAACTGTCACATCAGCATACTGGCTGTGCAGAAATCCTATAGTGCCTACAATTTTGGAGAGATAACTGAAATAGCTCTCATGGTTGGTGTCTGTGTGTGGCAAGCGAACACCTGTGAGACCATGCCGTTGTTCACCATAGGCCTGCTAGTTTAGTTAGTCTGTTAGTTTGAACATGTCTGTGGGACTGTACAGACACTAATGGGTTTGTCTCTCACATGTCTGTATACATGTGTGTTTGTCCGTTTGTCCACCTCCGTGTGTGCGTTTGTGTGCTCTGCCGGTAATTGCTTTGTTGCGTCCTCTTTTAACAAAATGGCAGTCATTTTCCCTAATGTCTTTTTTTTCCACATGGGGGTGGGGAGGGATAGTGGGCATTAAGCCAGCACTTTACTGTGTGTCTCAACCCATTAACTAGCAGCTTAGATATAACACAGTGCACCTCAATTACTAGGTGCCTCCACCCATTGCCTGGCAACATAACATATTAGACAGCTTAGCTCACTTATATGTGTCTGAATTTATTAACCTGTCTCCTACTATATAGAAGATCATTTGGTATCTGCCTGTCTTGTTGTGTATTTACTTCAAGAGGTAGCATTTAGCTAATGAAGGAAGAGGGTCTGAACCAGAAGACAAGCGAGGGATTCATTCTGTCTTTTTTCTAGGAAACTTACAACGTCTTTAGGTCCATTACTAATCAGTGTCATATAAATACATGTACTTATAATATATGCAAATCAACACAATCTGTCTGTGTGAATCACCACATATGTCAGTGTGTAGCTATTGTTCAGTTATAGTGGTGGCTCAGTTATAAATAATCAGATGCGTTTAAACGTAGGAGCGTTATGTTTGTTGGGTACAGTATGAAGTCCTTTTGTCTGATACATAGTCGCCTAAATTATTGATATGATATGAATGATGATTTAACTAGAAGAATGTGGTTCACTCTGAAGAGGAGACGTAGCACTCTGTCGGAGTGGGGGTTCTTCCCTCACAGAGGATCTTTGTCTGAGCACTGACACCAACTGCAGTGAGCACTTAACCACGCAGCAGACATTGTGGTTTCGCTTTGGTCTGGCATCAAGTTGAAACTAATGTTAATTAGAGACAGCTGATGTGACCTGCCGCTGGCTGTATTTGTCATTTTCGTTTTAGATATATTGTCCCAGGCGGACATACAACACAGGCAGGTATACAGACAGCAACACACAGATATAGACAATACATAAAGTATTTAAATTCATCCTTCTTCCAGTGCCCCAGCTCACAACAGTGTCAGCAAGGCAGTCCATGCAGGGCTGGTATTGCAGAAGGGACACGACTGCAGCTAAAGCGAGCTCCTCTCCATTTCAAAGTCCTGTATCTCTGACCAGATGGTAGTAATGTGAAGTGCTGATTGAGGGGGTGATCAGTGTCATTTGCTATTGTGAGTGGAAGGCGTGTGATGGCTCTGTGGTTCGTGTTTGTGAGATTGGGTGTGGGAAGGCTAAAGATGATTTTTGATGGGAGTGATGTGTTGATCAAACATTTATTGCCTATAATTAGTCCAAGATATTTGAAGCTGCTCAGCTGTTCTACTGTCTTGCTGTGCGTGGGGTTGGTGGTTCAGTCCAGTGTGGGATGTGTTTGATGTGCTAAAGTCCTGATTTTTAGTTTTGTCCATGTTCAGCTGCAGGTAGTTATCAGTGCATCATGGACTTTTGATAATCGAGTTATTTTCATTGAGTAATTGGAGGTGTGGCCAAGTTTCTGAAGTATGTGGTGATGGATTTTAACCAGCAGAAATCTCAGTCAGCATTAGCTAAACTTTTGAAGCTGCTACCTGCATGCCACCTTGCCATTGAGGAAGACTTGGAGCTTTGCCAATGTGAACAGATTAAGAGTTACTCTCACTGGTCTCACCCACGTATTCTTGGGGAGCGAGTCAGTCACTGTAGATGAGATATTTTCACATTCACACTTATAGGAAATTAACCTAATCTACATGCCCTCGTACTGTGGGTGGAAGAATCATGCAAACACAGACAGACCCCATTCTGACAGGTTCAAAGCTAGAACCTTGCTCTGTAGGTTAGCGCTGGACAATATGTTGATGTTCTATTGATATTGTGATGAAGCTAGATATTGTCTTAGATTTTGTATGTCGTCATATGGTGATATGGATAAGTGCTGTCTTTCCCAGATTTTAAAGGTTGCATTACCTTTAGGTGATGTTATTTTCTGAACTTTCTAGACTGTTCTAATATTTGTCTTTGCTCGCCTTGATATTATATCCACATTACTGATGATTATCAAAAATCTGTATTAATATTTTGTGAAAACACCGATAATTTTTGCATTATCGGTATTGAGGTATTTTGGCAAAGGTATCCTGATAGTGTTTTGATCATACTGAACTGCATTCATTTCATGTGTACTGAACTGGTAACTGATTGTGTTGTGTATTGTACAGTATGACTGGCCAAAATGATGAAATAAGCTGAGTTTATTTAAAGATAAATTACAGCTACTTTAATGCATTATATCACACTGAGAATTATCTCTAATGCAAGCACTGACACAGGTACAACACAAGTCCCTATGCAATCATTTTTTAATTGTCTTGTTGTATGTCTTAATGAGGGGTGACCAGAGGATTATGAAGATTCACAGGGCTAACCAAAAAAAGACGTTACAGTCAACAGTGCAACCACGTGATCCAGTTGTCAAACAAGGAGCAGCAAATTGTGCAATAATTTACACACAAGATGTGCTAACTGAAAAGTCTTGGCATTGTAATTTGTTTGCTTAATGTTATATACTAGTCCAGTGATTATGGATTGAATGAAAGGTAAATTTAAAAGACATGGGTGCATCCTGACACACACACACGCACACACACAAGCACACACACATGTTCAATAACAAATGACAAACAGAGGGAACGACAGCATTTATTACCTGCCAGGCAGTGCAGCAGTCTGGTTTGACTGCACTGTTGTCTTAGATTGAGAAAGACAAAATGGGGGAGGAAGGATTCAGTGGCATTGAGGGGGGTTAGGCAAATAGAGGCTCAGCGAAAGAGAGCGAGAGAGAGAGGATGGAGAGGAAGAGTGAGTGCGAAGAGCAAACGGAGCGGGTTGAATAAAGCTTCCGGGCCCCAGAAGGCCGAGCTCTCAGACATTTTAATCAATAACCGCAGCTCTATCAAAGGACGGCTGATAGGCCAGAGACAGAGGGATTGTTCTGCACTCACTGCCTCACCCCTAAGGAGTGACTCAACACTCTGGGACAGGGTGAGGAGGAAGAGGGTGGCAGAGACAAATGGATGAGGAAAATGACAAGAATAAAGGGAAGGACAGATAGCAAGGCAGAGGGAGGGAGAAGACAACGGACAATAGACACACAATTACAGAGACAGAGGGAGGCAGCAGAGGATGAAGCAAAGTTTTTCTGCTAGTGTTGGTTATTTTCTGCCATTATGTCACATAGAAAATTGTGTGTGTGTGTGTGCGCAAAATCTTTTATGTGTCATGACAGACTACTGCAGCTCACATATAAAGACTCTGTATTCAGTAGAATTTTATGCATTTGTGTGTGTGTGTGTGTGTGTGTGTGTGTGTGGTGGTGGTGGGGGGGAGAGAGAGAGAGGGTGAGGGAGAGGGACAGAGAGAGAGAGAGACAGCATGTTGTGACCTTACAGTAGCTCAGTGCAGCCCGGTTATGTGCCCAAGTAGGAGATGAAACTTAGGAGAAATGATTCATAACATTACATATTTCTACCTTATAAAAATGTTCTTCTGCGTAGGTTGACTGATTTCCTGGGATATACAGATGGGATTTAGTGTTGAAAAAAGAATGTGGAAGTAAGTGGAAAACAACCAAACAAAATGGTGCAGCGTGGATGTGGATTTTGTTGATGTCCATTAGTCTTGCATTTAGCCATTAATCTCAAAATTTGATAATGTACCTATCCGCTTCATAAATTCCTGAAAAATCAAGGATATTCGTTACACTGATGCAAAAATCCTTCTGTATTAAAACAGTAGTTGCATACCCAGGAGTACACTGAACCCTTTTTTTTTCACTGTGATTGTCCATATTTGATGTGTAGAAATTCCTTGCTGAAGTGATTTCAATCTGCGTGATGGGAACGAAATCGAGAGCTGTCATTCTGTGTTAAAATGCATTCAGAGTCCATCCAAGGCCAATAAGGATCTTTAATAGTCTGAGTTAGTCACACTGAGTGGGTAAAGTTCATCACATTGTTTGACTGTGGTAACTTAGACTGCTGCCCTCATAATAACTTCAACTGAACTTTGGACTGCATTTTTACACAAAGCAACGACTCTGGACGCTGTCCCCCATTACTGACACTGAAACTACTTTAAAACGTTTTTTTTTTTTGTTTTGTTTTTTTCTCAGTGTGGATCGCAGGAAGAGTACAAGGTTTTACGTCACAGATGCTTTCGAGATGTGACACATGACCTTTACTACCCTTTTTGTCCTTTTTCTCCCTGGTTTGTTTCCTGTCACGCTTCTTCATTTCACCTTCACGGACTGAATAAAAGAAAATAATAACCCTGATGTAAAGAAATTCAGCTTAAACCAGAGTCAGAGTCACAGTCACAGTTTGGTTTCTGGAGGGAGACGTGCAGGCTCTGTAACTCTCCGAGGACTCAGAGTGTGGTGTGTTGTTCAGGAACCGTATTCCAAGCATTGTAAAGCTCCCAGCACTAAAAATGCTTTCTATTTAAACTCTGCAACCTGCTATTCCTGTTTCTCAGAATGTGTGCGTGTGTGTGAGACTGAAACCATCCCTGTTAGTCTCAGAGGAATATGGAAGTGTGGAAGTGTAACAATGGAGTTGTTAAAATGCACACATCTCATCTGTGTGTGTGTGTGTGTGCGTGTGTGTGCTAGAGAAAATGATTAATTGCACAATCCTGCACCCTGCTGTTGCAGTGTCACTTAACACTGCTGTCTGCGTGTACACATGCATCTGCATTTCAGTGGATGTGCGTTTCATTCACAGTGCATGTGTGTGTGTGTGTGTGTGTGTGTGCGTGTGCGTGTGTGTGTTCATGGCTTTCATTGTTCTGGTTCTTTGATCAGTCTATACTTGAAAAATCCCTGCTCAGCTCATATTACCAATAATTAATGAATGCGTATCTCATTTATCAGCAGAGTCCTGTCTTCTTTTTTATTATTAGAGCTGTAATGTGCAGTTCAAACATACCAAACCTTGCACGCCAACTTTAAATTCAAAAGGTTGCTCTAAAAAGTCTCAGTAGAGCTGCATTTGAATTTGAAATGATTGTGATTGCATTTAAATACCCCTCATTTGAATTTTTTATCCCTTTTGAAATGAATCCAATCAGGGAGTGATTGTAAATGCTAAATGTGAAGTGTTACATTTTTTTCTGACTCAAATAATACACCTGGAAAAAATGTTTGACCATCAAACTCTTATAGAGTTACTAATAAAAACTGTGTAGAATTCGCTGAAATAAATTACTTGACAGCTGACTCAAAATACAGGCCTGCTAGCTTCTCATATCCTATCATGAGTAGCTGCCTCTCAGTATAGTGCATCCCTACACTACCATCATGTAATTGTCAAGGTGTTTGTTCCACATGTCAGAATCTCACTGAAAGCTAATTATTTCCCCCATGCTCCATTACCAGTGAGCTTCACATCAGGAAATGCAGACATTCATCACTGTGTCTGAAATTCAAACCCTGTTTTAAACATTTTGGCTGATTATCACCCCACCATTTTGACGAACAGCACCGTATTCATACAACGCTCCTAAATGATGGACTTTGTACAGTTGGCAGGGCCTGTTATAAAGAGATCTGAAAGTCACTTGTGACCCCTGCAGTCCCCTGGGTGTTTTGCTATCATGCCAAGAATCTTGCTGTAATACGCACAGTGTCAAGCATTTTCCAGAGTCAGATAATTCATTTTGTAACTAAACTGCAAAGCTACAAAGCTGCTGGTGAAAAGAGCTGAGTTAATTAGTTTTTAATGAAGACTTTCACAGTTTGGTTAGACCGTGATTTCCTTATCATGTAAGTAAAACTTTAAGGCATATTTTAGCACACAAACGGCACGACATTCAAAGATTTGAAGCGGATAAACAGCTCATCGTTTGGAGTTTAAAAGTGTTCTGTCGAACTGCAGGGCCTTTCTGGATATTTTCAGCCACACCTAACTGTTAAACATTGTTTCCAGTGCCATTAGCACTACAAAGTTACTTTTATCACTCCAAAAACTGACAGAAATAAACATCCTCATCATTAAAAAAAAGGCAAATATGACAAGGCCTGAATAGCAAGCATAAAGAATGGACATTTTTACATTCACATGAGCTTTTTTACATCTCTAGTATGCGTTTTTGAAAGGACTTTGCAGCCTCAAAGGGCAGTAGTATTTATTACCTTTTAGCTGTGTTTCTTTTAGCTTTGACCTTGCAATAGGAAGCAATCAGTTCATTTTATGTAGCATCATTTTTCACATTGTCAAGAAAATTCATTTCAATTAAAATGCAAAAATAAACAGAATCACATCAAGGCAAAGGGAATCTCAGTGTGTGTTATATAGATGCTGGTGTAGGCTGTCCAGGTTTTAAATACATTTTGGAACAAATTTATAGATGATATATAAATAATTTGACTTGACCAAACTGTCAGCACTTTTTAAGAGGGACTGCTTCTTCACTGTAAGAAAGCTCTGTAGACAACAATTGACGGTGAGAGTTGTGGATTATTCTGAGTGACCAGGACATTGTGTTTGGGCTGAGTTTGTCATTTTTCAGTACTTTGAGCACCACAAAGAAAATTCTTCTCTGTTGTGTATTGTGGTGTGGATGGTAGATACAAAAATCCTCAGTAAATAAAAGTAGTCAGTCTTTTGTGAACATAATCAAAATGAATCCCTTTGTATTATTGCCGATATACAAATAAAACTTGCAGTTATTCACCTTAAAAAGTCCTTAAAAATAATATTCTCTCTATATTAACAGTAATATAGTACACTGCATATATATATACATATATATATATGATTATATAATATACATATAATAGAATATAAAAAATATAAAAATATAGTACTCTTTCATGTTTGGCTTTCTCTCTTACACCTGCAATTTGTCCCAACAGGTGGGATTTTAGCTTCAAATAGCTTCTGTAGTAAAGCATAGTTGGGCAATGTGGTGGGAGTGTTGATAGACAGAGAGAGAAAATGTACTCCTGGCAAGCAAGAGAGGGATAGAGAGAGAAGAAAAGAAGCAGTCAAAGACAGAAAGGCATTGGAAAGAGGGTATAAGAGATGGAGACACAGGAAGAGAGAGGGAGAGCTGAAGAGCAGCGAAGGCAGATAAAAACAGAGACTTATAGATGCACAAACTGACAGCCTCTTGACATGAAAGAAGAGGAGAGAGAATGAAAGAGAATATTAAAAGAACTATAAGCATGCGCTTATATCAACACACACACACACACTCTCACAGTGCAGCCACTGTGTGTGAGTGTGAGTGTGTGGTTCCCGCTTTGTGTGAGACTATGTGCTTGTGTTTATTAGATGAGATTCTAGAGCTGGAATGAAAAAAAGGGGAAAAGCGTGAGAAAAAATACGCAAGAGCCTCTGAGATCAAGGAGCATAATCTGGCACAGTGTCGTGTGTGTTTTAAATAGAGAGACACAGGGGGGAGTGTGTGTGTGTGTGTGTGTGAGGGGGGCAAAGGAAGGAAGAGAGAAAGATGGACAGATTGTTGGATAGTTGGAGACAGGCAGGGAAAAGAATAGGGAGGAGGAGAAAATTGGAGAGGGGAAAAGGTAAGTGGGGGTGAAAGAGAGACTTCTTGTTGTGTGCTGCTCAATTTTTCTTCACTCATTCACACACACATACATACACATTGCAGTAGAGGGGAGTATTTATCGCAGTAATATGTGACAGCAGGCATTGCTTTACCGCTCACTAACAAATAGCCCAAGGCAATACACACAATAGCACAAGGTTACATTTGATTCACATGCATATCGAAGCATACGTGTTCAGAAGTAGAGATGAATGGGGCACTCTTAAGGCTGTCACGCATACTGTACGGCCGGTATGTTACTTTTCAAAGGAAAACTTTGACTTCAGCACAGACTAACTTCTTTGTGAAGTCACGGGGGTTGAGAGTGAAAATGAGTAGAAGATTCAAATCTGTGAGAGAACGTCAAACTGTGGAGCAGAGTGGAAAAAGAGGAATAGATGGAGAGATGAGCAGACAAGTCGAAACTATTCTTAGCCTGCTGCTGTCAACGGTCTTGGTATCCACACACACTCATCCCCACGCGCACACACACACAAGCATGCACAATCTGAGGAATAGCATACTGTGTATCTGTCATCCATATAGACGTGCAAAATAAAGCGAGCCGTGTGTGTGTGTGTGTGTGTGTGTGTGTATGTGTGTGTGAGATGGAGCTACTAAAGTGGAAGGATCGAGAGCCAAAGGAAAGAGAATAAAGGAAGCCATCTAAGAACAGAGGAAAGGATAGAGGACAAGAAGAGTGGAGAGAAAAGGAGAGATAACCGATGTTCTTGTCCTTGTATTAGCTCTAATTCCCCCTAATGTACCTGGTATTAAAGGGGGAGTTCACCCATTTTCTCTGACCTTGACCATAGCACTTTGAGAAGCTATAGCGATACAGAGCTGGCAGAGATTGCCTGGCTCTGTGCCAGCAGTTCATTTCCACGTCATTGTAAAAAAAAAAAGAAAAAGAAACACTCCTCCTTGTTTTATAGCTGCACATTTTACCTTTTCTCACATCCTTATTCCTCAGTCTTCTGCTGTTCTCTCTCTCCTGCTCTCCAGCACATGCATGCAGTTGTGTCATGCTCATGGGGTTAAAAAAATATGTATGCTGCATAAGCAATGCATTTCAAATTATGTACTTTTTTGCCAAACATGATAAGAAATGTAACCTTAGATGAAATTAGTTTGGCTGTTGCAGCAGCAGAAGGAGAATACAGCAAAAAAATAACAGAACAAAACCCTAAAAATAGAGTAAAACCCAACTGGGGCTCTCCAGACATTATGCGGCTGACAGTTCCAACACATGCTGAGTAGAAACTGTGTATGCACAGAAAAGGAAAGGCTGTTACTTACATGTGGAGGGTACAGTAAACACCGTTTGATTTTGTTTGCATTTCTTTTGCAGGAAAGATCTTTCCTGATAAATGACGCTTAAGTTCAGTTTATTCCAAGGATAGTGACAGTGCATTATGTTTCCGAATCTGCAATACAACTAAAGATCAAAGGTCTTATTTAGTGCTCCGCTCTCATAAGAAACCAGGTTGTGATAATTAAGCAGCCATCCTAATTAGCCAAAACTGTTAAACATTGTTATTTGCTTTTTTTGCTGAAAGGGGTACCACTCTCATGTCTGTCTGTTAACTCTGAATCTACAGCCGGGGGTCTCTTAACTTAACCTTAAAACTGGAAGTAGGGGAAAACAGCTTGCCTTGCTCTGCCTGTCCATAACAAAATTCAGCTACCAGCACTGTGGGAACTCACTAAGTAACATGTGCCATCTTGTTCATGAAAGCTTTCTAAAAAGTGTAAAAACAACAGTTTTTGGTGCTGGTTTATTTCTTTGCCGGTCACAGTGACTTTCTGTCTTAATGCTAAGCTGACCGTCTCCTGCCTGTTGCTACATATTTAACTGACAGACATGAGGGTGCTAGTTATCCTTGCATGTGGTTCTTACAAGAAAGAGAAGTGAAAGTGTTTTTCCCCCCACATTTTTCCCACAATCATCCCTCTAAAAATGTTAATAGCAATTATTTTTTTTAATAATACCGAATATTCAAAAATGATTTAGTAACAAAGAATTGTCAGAGTGAAGTAATGTGAGCAATACAGTTGAATCAATATTGTAAATAATATCACAATTCATATTTGCCTAGCACAGTATTTCATAGACCCCTGAAAATGCCTCCACAGCCGCCTGTTTGTCGAGCCACAAGGGAAACAGAGAGAAACACAAATGGTGTGGCGAGAGACTGTAGATGTTAGAGAAAGAACGACTGATAAAGATAAATCAGAGACCCATTTCAAGGGGTTGTTGATGAGGAGATGCAAAGGGCTTTGTCTTTTCTCCGTCTGCTTCCATAAGGGGAACACACACACATACGCACACACCTATTTCCTTTTAAGATAATTGACAAGCATGTTAAACTGACACAATGAAGATGGTCATATTTTGTGGCTCCACTTCCTCTTTGTTCTCTAAATTCCCCCTCCCTTTCTTCTTCACACCCTCTCTCACACTCTACCTATTTTCATTCCTCTGTTTCTGTCACTAACCTCGGCTGCAGTGATTTGAATAATGACAGTAACTTGTCATTCATAAGCAGTGCAACATGGTAATGTGATTTTTCTCCTTTACCTTGTACCTGTGTGTGTGTGTGTGTGTGTGTGTGTGTGTGTGTGTGTGTGTGTGTGTGTGCGCAGTGCCTCTGCAAAACAAAATTTGTATGTGGGCCTGTGGGTGTTTAATGTGACCAAATGAGGAGCAAATTTCCCAAATTAATGCATTAAACAAATCATCAGTATTATTGTTTTTTACAGGCTGAATGAGACTCAGGACTTCTGCACTTAACAAACAAACTTTCTCAGACACTACATAATAGCCTGTTTAGTTTGAACATCTTGTCAAAATTATTACAATGCAAAAAAACAACCTTCTGTCTCTTTTAAAGGTGGAAGTCAATGAAAACCTCATATTTACATATTAATCAGCTTTTACAGGACACAAACTATATTTAGCCTGTAGAAACTGTGGCAAAGCTTTTTCTATATCAACAAATTGTGAAACTTTTTATCACATTATATAAATTTTCAAATTTCTCATCATTTCTCTTATTTCTCTCATGACCGTTCAGCATTTGGGGATCCTGTTAAATCTGTGAGCCCCGTCTCTTAGAAATTACACTTGAATAGCATTAAATTGTTTTTCTAACCACTTTATGGTACGAAATACAATTGCTGCCTGGATTGTGCTCAGAGAAAAGTTTTTTGAACCTCTCCTGGTACTGGTAGAATTACCAGTGCTAAAAAATAACCATGTAAAAAAAATGTCATATTGTATTACATTGTTTTGGACATTGTACAACAGAAATCATATCAAATATGTTGTCAGTGAACATTTTACTGACATATTCGACATCAACATTTTTTAGACTTGACAGAGATTAATAAACAACATTTCTCACTGTGCCAAAAAAAAACAACGAAAAAAAAACATAGCTAATCGAGATTGTGTTATATTTCCTTAAAAATGTAATAATAGTAATAATATTTGATAATCCATACGCCAATTGGCCACAACATTAAAACCATTGACAGGTGAAGTGAATAATCGTCTGTTTACAGTGCAGTGTTATGTGGGGAAACTTTGAGTTCTCGCAATCATGTGGATGATGATGGATCTCTGACACACACCACCCACCTAAACATTGCAGACCAAACACACCCCCACATGGCAACCGCTCTTCCTGTCAGCAGCAGCCCCCGCCCAGCAGGACGAGGTACCCCATCACATTTTGAAAACAGCTCGGTGTAGATTCACTGTATCTATGAAGTTATGTTGGTGGAGCAGTGACTGACCCCGTCATCTTCCTGTGGTACATTGGAGGCTGGTGAATGGATTACTTAACAGGCCCAGGAGTCTCAGTGGTCATGAACCACAACGTCAAGTTTGAAGTGACCCCATAGACTCACCTATACCAAGTCCAGTATTTAGACTGTAATTTATTTTTGTATGGGACCAAAGCTCCAGTATGGGACACACATGGACTGTGACCATCTAAACATAATAAATGATTAGTGTTTTTTTCGTGACGCTCCCAGATGGAGTTTCATAATGGACACTGACATTAATGGACACCATGACTGAGAGCTGATACAGCATCTGTTACTTACAGCATATTCTCCATAACATCAGCTCTAAATGGATTTGTACTGTACTAACTGTGTTGATAAGTGGTATTTACTTGTTGCAAGCCAATTTTGTTCATTGCAGTCCAACCCAATGTGTGTGTCCGTGTGTGCATCAGTGTTCATCACATTCAGTCCTGCCAGCTGCTATCTGCCATCTTGAATCAGTTTGATGGAACACACACACACACACACACACACACACACACACACACACACACACACACACACACACACACACACACACACACACTAATCACCTAATCACTCACATCACATCCTCCAAGTACTTAGTTCTGTCTCACTGAGTACAAAATACTGAACACTTAAACTTTCCGTTCACTGTATACTGAGGAAGTTGAGAGCAGAGCAGATAGAAATAGTTGGATGATAGGTGATCACATGAGGCAGCAGAGGAACAGTGGAGAAGATTACAGTTGCTGAAATTCAAAAAGAGCAGACGAGGTGTTCTGCTTTGCAATATCATCAAGGTCTCCTGCCTTCAATATGTCATAAATAAAATCTGTGTGAGCATTCAGTTATAAGGAAAAGGAAATCACAAATCCACCAGACCCCTCCTGAAACTTGAAGGGCAATGCCAGCTGCTCATTGCAAACAGAAAACTTTCTTTATGTCTCTCTCTGCATGAGCTATCAGAAACTTACCATTTCACCATCTGCCCACGGCACAGAGATCCAAACAGGTAAAAGATCTATTCATCAACTTTCTACTTGTACTGGCTCTTTGCTTTTCTGGCTGAATATGGGGCTGGTATTCATCTCGATGTGCATCTGGACGCCATATAAGACTGGAACTCTATATGCTATTACAAGAAAATGAAAAAATAGGCCATGTGTATAATGTCATGTAATAGAATAGAATTCTATTCTTGAATTTTAACCCCAGACTTTAACTATACAGAACAGGAAAAATACATAGAAAGTATTAGAATGAAAAATTATTATTACTTATCTTTCTTGCTTCTGAAAAACCAAAGGAGCGAGCGCAGTGTGACAGATGTCTGCAGACATTACAATCACACAGAGTAACACTTCCTGCCCAGTATGTGGTCTGTTTATTTATAGTACACAGAGCGTAATGTAAAGGTTGTGTTTGCTTATGTCAAATGATATGGTAATTCACTGCAGTGTGTACCACCTATTGTGTGTGACTATGCATAACATTATGAGAAACAGGTACATTCCTTGATACGAGTGGGTCCAATTTAAGACACAGCTGGTTGTGGAAAAACAAGTGTAAAACAAGGCGGCTGTCTGACTTGAGTGTTCGCATGCTGAACATCTCTTTTGATAAAATACAATGTACTTGTATTTCGGCATTTTGAATTTTAAAAGTGATGAGATTTATAAATGCGGTTTGTGAGATACGACTTTGTCAGTAAACAAGCGGCAATGTTTTCACTTCTCACAGAGGATACAGTGATGCGCTCTAAAACTGTCACCTGTAATGAATCTAAGCACATCATGATAAACAGCGTCAAAGGGCCTGAGCGTATGGGGCTGCTGCATCCATGTAAATCACATCAGAGCCATCGGGTACTAATAAAAAATGTCTGTACAGTCATAAGCTCAACATCTAAAGCTAAAAAGTACCCTAATTTAAACTTTGGTTTCCTGCTCATATTCAGTTTCATCATTTAACAGTGTGCATTGTACTGGGAGCATTTTTAGCACAGATAGTAAAACTGATAAGACTATTTACTTTGGTGTCATGGTTGGAGACATATGATTAGTTTTCTCTGGATTTATAAGGTAGATAATAAGTGAGACATGGGGGGTGGAGGAGGTTGACTGTGTCAAAACACAGAGCAAAAGTATTGTTTGTGTGTTCAGATGCTTGAAACTTTATCCTGACAGGCGACCTCTTGTGGTGGTGCAAATAATGACAGTTTTCTCCATCCATCCATCCATCCATTTTCTACACCGCTTAGATCAGAGTCGATGGAAGACCGTAAAAAGTGTACGACGTTGATAGCAGAGACGACAGTTTGCATCCTGCCTGCCTTTCAACAGACACCATTGGTTCCTTTTAACCGTGACTGCACTTCTTTCCTAAACTGAATCAACTTTTATTAGCCTAAACCTCAGCAAACCTTTGCATTAGAGGTTAAACTCTGTAAAGGGCATTTTGGAAGGCAATGACAAATGCCTTTTTTTTTATTGGCTGGTTAGCATAAAACTGTTAGGTATGAGTGTGTGTGTGATGACGGCTCCTTCAGTGACCCTTAAAAGTGATGATCATGACATTCTATTTGAAGCAATATGTTACAGCCTTGAAAAAAGAAAACATGAACAGTATTTTTTATACTTTCAAGGCAAAAGTTGAAGTATTTCTATTCAAAGTATTAATGAAACACCTGAATTCACATCCTAGATGAGCATGAATACGGATCAGATTTATATTGCCTAAATACTGTCTTTCTGCTGCAGCGAAACTGTTAGCGGTAACCTGAGGAGAGAGAGGAGAGGAAGAATGAAAGCGATAGCGGTGAGGAGAGACCTGCTGGTGAAGGAGGAGGGGGAACAAGAGATAAGGGGGTGAGCGGCAGAGCAAGCAGAGAAGTGGTGTGTCAGGCTCAGGGGAGACCTGGAGGAGAAAAAGAGAGAGACAGAGATGAGAACACAAAAGAGAGGGAAGAGGGGAAAACCGGAAGGGGCTGGATGGGGTACGAGGGATAAACTTCGAGGATGGGCAGAGTGAACGCTGTGGGCTTGAAGCACATGTAGAACAGGAGGAAGTGGGGATCAAAGACAAAAGGAGAGAAAGAATCCATGCAACTAGATTGATGGACATACAGAATGAAAGGATGAGATGGATGTATATAGCAAGGTCAAAAAAGAAGGAGGACCGGAGAAGAAAGGTGAGAGAGCAGAGTCAAGAGAGGAGAGAAAGGTGCAGGGAAGGGATACAGAGGGAGCGAGATGGCAGTGATGATGGGAGGAAAACGGAGGGATGAATAGAGGGCTGCAATGAAGCATGAATCCAGCTAGCCTCAATTTACCCTCCACTTGTGTTTCCAACAAAATATTGCACCTACCTGGTTATAACTAGTAGCCTGTTCACTTTACAGACTGAGATTTTGAGACACACAAAACAACTTAACTCAATTACAATTAGTCCAGATGCAGTACAGCATTAACTTACATGTTTCAGTTAACTGACTTCAAATACTATGTATTTTACATTATACCACTCCATTTTCCTTAACATGCCACAACTATTTAAAATTGATTTCTACTTTCATGCAGTCACTGGTTTCATTTAATCTGAGGACGCAATTAAAATCAACTTGCGAGACTTGAAAGTTGCTTAATATGCATAATCCATCACAGTGAACAGCTCCTTTGTTTATTTATTTATTTATTTTGGGCAAATTTACATTTTTATTTTATGGTAATGACATTGCAAGAAGGAACTGTTTTAAAACTCCCCTTGAAGGTGCATTCAGCCATTTTTCAGTGACTGATTTGACATCTGCTGCTAAGCGTAACATTGTGCACACAGTAACAGTAAACAAGCACTGATGGTGTCGAAGGGATAATGAGAAACTGGTCTTTGCTTGCTTTGAAATTCAGCTGTTCAGCAATTGACTGAAGCTTCTGGGGACATACAACTTTAATGTCACACTGACAGAAAAAACAAAGCTGCTGTATTGTTCAAAGTGACGGATTACCAATCTCAAGCAGCCTCTGTAAGTTGATTTTTATAAACAATTGAGATAAAATCACTCTAGAAAATCATTCTAAAACATGTTGAACATTTTGGAAATTAGTCAAGAAGGAAAATAAAGCTGAACATACAAATCCATGATTCTTCAAGATACAGCTTCTGATACAGTTACTGCATAGTCCTTCTTCATTTCTGTCTTCATTACTGTTAATATTTGCTTTGTTAAGGGAAATTATGAATCCTGGGACTTCTCATTTAATTTAGAAGTTTACGCAATGATGTTACTAGTTTAAAGTTTAAAAGATTCAAATAATTGGTGATTGCATTCAGTTCATTCAAGGTGTGTATATATAAGAAGTGGTGGAAGTATTCAGATCTTTTACTTGAGTAAAAGTAACAGTATGAAAAATCCTATTAAATGTACAAAAGTATTTTCACTGAAATGTATTTAAAAAAAATCCAAATTTTGTCAGTGTGAGTGATATATTATTATACATGTCACTGTTAGACTGTTAGTACTTAAGAAGCCATGTGTACATAGCATTTTACTGTTGTATCCAGTTGAGGCATAAAAAGGCATTGAAATGAAACAATGTGAAAGATTCATAGTGGAAATGGTTCAGAGTTCAAAGACATCTGAAAAGTGACAGGGGGTCCCTTTAAACACTGTTTTTGTGAAGACACAAATGTTGGAAACCATTTGCTTGATCTTGATCTGAGCAGTATTTCATATTTCCTAAGCTTAAGGCATACTTTTAGAGCAGAAAATCTTTATAAAAAAGTCATTGGAAACTGCACAGTGAAGTCAATGTGGTGTATTAAAAACTGCAACATTTCATATGGAGTAAAACTAGCAGAAAATGGAAATACTCAAGTACAGTTCAAGAACATCAGAATTGCATTTAAGTACAGCACTTGAGAAAGTGTACTTGCCTACTTGTCTTACAAAGCAGACAACAAATAACGCCTACCCTGACAAACAAAATTCTTTATATCTGAGGCTTAAATTGCTGTGTTGTTTTGGAGATCATAGATTCCCCACCTATTAAAAGTGTGTTACATCCTTGTCGCACTGCTGACTTTCTGTCCAGATAGGCAATAGCTGGTTTAGGGTTAAGGTTAGTCAGTCCGATTTCGCTGAGCGAGAGTGTGTGCATATGTGAGAGAAAGGATGGATGGAAGGAGCGGTGCAGATAATAGGTGACTCTATCTGGAGGTGAGAGACGTAGAGGTGGAGGGGGAAGTGAAAGAGGATAGATGGATGGACTGGAGCAGCGAGATGAGTGTAGATAATGGCTAGACATAATATCCGGCAGAGAGAGGAGAGAAGGACAAAGATGGAGGAAGCGGGGAGAGACAACAGGTAAGGAGAGACAAACCAAGCACAGAGGGAGGGATAGAAAGGGTGGAAGGACATGGGTATAGGAATGAGTGCAGATAATGGGCTCAGGTCTAATGTCTGGATGGAGGAGAGCTGGAGACAGGGAGGTAAAGGTTGTTTTGCGTGCAGGAGTGGAGCAGTGAGTAGAGATAATGGGCTCCATCCAATGTCTGGAGGGAGAAGAAGCTCCAGAGATAAGGAAGAGGGATGGAAAGATGAATGGACAGGAGTAAAGGGGCGGGACTATCTTAAGACTTGTGTGGCATGCTGGTTGAACACACATTTACAGTAAAGGTGTGTTTGTTGAATGAATAGTTTGTTGTGTGTCTTGAAGTGACCTACTGAATGTCACTTCTGTAGGCCACTGACACTGTGCTGTGACATTGTAGAGCTGAACGTCTCTCCATCAGTGTCACCGAGACAGATTCCTGCACATGTCCTGTCCCTGACAAATAAACTAACTCCTGTGAGTGTACTATATGTAGTGCAGGTAATGGGCTTGATCTAATATTTGCAGGAGAAGAGAGGAGAAGAGGTGAGGAGAGAAGAGGAGACAGGAAGAGATGGATGTGTTGATAGAGACGACTGGAGGGATGAGTTTAAAATATGGTTAGATGTGATGTCTGGAGACAGAAAGGAGGAGAGTGCTGTAGAGAGGAAGGATGGGATAGAGGGATGGAAATCTGAGCATAAATGATGAGATAGGTCTAATGTGTGGAGGAGTGGCGAGAGGACACAGGGGAGAAAAAAGAGGGAGTATGGATGGATGGTGGGACAGGGCACAAGGATGAATGTGGAAGAGAAGGAGAGATGGATAGATAGACAGTGGAGGGATGAGTGCAGATAATGGCTAAACCTAATGTCTGGAGGGCAGACATCCATCTGACTGACCGAATTATAGTCCAGCTCACTTTCCACAGACTAATTACTGGAACACAGGATTTTCACTCTGTCTTTCTCTCTATTTCGGTGTTCAGGGTGATTTTGTGGGTTTATGAGAGGGGAGGATGCCCGTGCCGATAGCACAGGTCTCTGCTCAGCTCGTAGCTCTGCTCACCTGCCCTCTTTTCCCCTTGTTAGCACAGATCCTCACATACTCTCCCTCCTCTAACAGATGGTTTTATAAAGAAAATATAGTTTGTTACCTGCCCACCGCTGCACTCATTTGGCTTATTTTTCTTTTCCCTTCTTCCTCATCAACTGTTTTCAGGCCCAGTCTAAAGAGGAGAAACAACAATCTACTACTCTGCTTGTTAGCGCCATTGTTAACACATATACATCTTGTTTAAGTATATATTTCAGGGAGTGAATAAGTAGGGAAACAACAAACTAAATGCTCTGTGCGATATTTCTCATGACCCTTCATGGGGCTTCAAGTAACCTTTGATCAAATTTGGCTGACCTGATAAGGATGGGAGTTGTGAGGGAAAATGTTTGTAGAAAACAACAAACCTGCCACCTATTTCCTCTGTTAGCACTTGTGTTTAAACCAAGTAAGTACTAAAATAAAGGAAATGCCAGCATGAAGTGCTTTTATGTGGTGTAGTGCCACCAGAGCACCTTCACTGAACCCTAACATAAATTCTACAAATGTTTGGATTTTATGGGGGCAATGGATACACCACTGGTCTTGTACAAAGACTTCCATTATTCAGTATTTTGATGGTGGAAAACAATCATGTCTTTGGCACCTCCAAATCTTCAGTTGTGTTTAGTCTTTAGATTGAGATGTGGTCTGTGGGACCTGTTGTGGGATTCATTTTCAGTCATTTCAAGGCTTATGAAACCGATTTCTTTTTGTTCCCTGTGGTTGCTGCTATTATCCTCCTGGAAGATTGCTCATATTCACTCACTTTGACAACATTTCACATGCCATCAAAGACATCCACTGTAGCTCAACCATGCCATGCAGATGTGTCCCGCATGAGAGGGCTGCAGCAGACACACTTTTCTACTCGTGCCTTGTGAATGGCAAAACATCTGATTTTCTATGTGCAGTACCTGCACTGTTTTGTGTCATTTACGCTAAGTACATTTTAGGTACAATAAGGTGATCAGATGTGTGTGATTGTTTTAGCCTTCAAATTAATCCAAACATACGGTTATGTTGGCTGAGCAGAATGCGCATCTGTGCATTTGTTGCCTAAATGAACTTTCTATTTCTGCAGGCATTCCTGTAGTTCATACTTCCTTTTTTTCACAGTTCTAGCCAACATATAAACTGGACTCATACTCTGTAAACATCACAGCACCTGATTCTACTAATCCAACTCCTGACAGAATCATAAATAATGAATGACACAGCTATTCCAAACATGTTTTTGCTGCATCTTTTCATCAGTAAACTTAAAATCATCAGTTCTGTTGTTTGTTGCCTTACATCAAACTGGTTTGTGTTTGTGTTTCAG
The DNA here is from genome assembly GCF_020382885.2 of Scatophagus argus. NCBI lineage: Eukaryota > Metazoa > Chordata > Actinopteri > Scatophagidae > Scatophagus > Scatophagus argus. Next base: position 13,336,081 of record NC_058493.1, read on the forward strand.
AATGAATGCTTCTGTTATTGCGTTTTAAGGTCAGACTTAAAAGTCTGTATTGAACTGCAAGCAAAAGGTCTCAGTCACTAATAATCATCAGAGACGAAACCACTTTATTAAGTCGCAGATCAATTTCAGCTATCATTTTACAAGTCAGTCACGCTCCTTTGGGATTTCTCAGCAGTTTCAGTGTCAGTTGCGTCTGTATTTGCATCTTGCAGTTTTAAAATTAACCACTGAATAATAAGAGACACATTACATTCGAAGGACTCAAGGAAACTGGGTCCTGCGGCCAGCCTGTAAGTATGTAAGTGTATTTTGTGGAGACAGCACACACATGCATACAACCTTTGGAGTGGCTGAAATAACGTTAAAAGCAATAGACAAAGGGCAAAAGTGTGGGCGTATGTCAGTGTGGATCTGTGTACACACTGTGTGTTTGCTTGTGTTTGTGTGCTTACATGTTGCAGATGTCTCCTCATGGACAGTATAGACATAGAAAAGTGTATTCATTACTTGTGTTTGTTAGGAATCAATAAGTGTGAGGTGTTGGTCGAGCTGACATCAGGATTAAGATTTCAGTAAAGACTGAAAGCTATTGCTTGAATACAGTCTAAAATACACAGTGTGAGAGCGTTTTTGTGTGCTTGTGATCAGACATCTGCCTCCTGAGGTTTAGGTCGCTGTTTTGTTTTCATTTCAGCGTCAATTAAGGCCTACCACTCCCTTTCTCTCTCTCTCTCTCTCTCTCTCTCTCTCCCTGTGTGTGTGTTTGTGTGTGTGTATGTGTGAAAGAGAGAGGGAGAGATAATTAAATTTAGCTCCATGTTTCTACCTGTGGCTGTATCTCTGTGCAGTAATTAAATCTCCCTCTCTCTCTCTCTGAATATCTGAAGGAATGCAGATATGAGTCTTCGTGACAGAATGATTTACTGTGACATAATGACACTCACATTAATGCACACAAGTAAGTGGGAGTGTGTGTTTGGAGGTGGGGGTGCAGAGATACCTTGTGCTAGAAGCTGCATCCTTACTTCCCTCCTCTCGCACAGCCCTGCATACTGTACTGTATGCCTAATGGTGCTCGCTATTTTTGTTTATCTATCTTGAGAAATAATCTAAGCTTATTTCCTATTTTTAATGAATATAGTTAAAATTATACATTACATAAAAATACTGTTTGGAACCCAATTTTCTTCTTCTTTTTTCTGCTTTGAGGGACCCGCATTTCTATCTTTACATTTTACAGCTATCTTTGATTTTCACCCCTCATCGGGTTGTGCATAGCTTTTTTTTTTATCAATGAATGTACTTGGATGATGTAGGTAGCTAAGTTTATGTATCGGCTAAGACTGCCCCTTTTTGTTACCACACAATCATGAGAGGAGGAGGAGGAGGCGGTCGACCCATGCTGCTGCTGTCCTGCTGTTTGTGCTCCATTTGTGTTGGGCAGCTGCTGGGTAAGAGCTTAGACTTTTGCTCTCACCTTTAAAGTTTTGTGTCTGTAAAAGGTCTGAAGTGCACACAGCGGAGAGGGGACGTGGGCCAGCCTGCTTACTTTTAGATAGTTTTCATGGACAAGTCCATTCAGTGGAAAATAGTGTGAAGCCTTCCTATAAAAATTTGTTTGTAGAATCAGGGTTAGAGTTAGAAGGCTCAAACCATATGATGGTAATGAACAAGGGAAATGTTGGGCTAACTGTTGGCTGTAAACAAAAAACAATTAAACAAATCACATGATGTTTGTGTCTGACCAGTTGGGATTGTACCACAGAATTGGTGTTAACATTTCCAGCCTGGACACATAATTATAAATGAGTACATTGTCTTATACTTTAAATAATCTTACGTGAAAGTCTGTTCTGTGAAGTATTTAGTTTATTACAGTAAGATGGAATTTCTGAGGAAGACAACTTGTGTGTTTTTCCAGCATTTTGTTGTTTATTAGTTTTGTGAGGATCACAATCAATTTAGGATATTTGTTGTCTTCACTTGTGCCTCTATATTTCATGTGACGGGTTCAGGATTGCAATTATTCTCCTGCCTAGCCTGTCTTATATTACTGCAGTTTTTCCACCCAAATTGCCTTTGTAAATTAAAAAGTGAGGCTGAGACATTATGTTATTCGTTTTTTTTATTTGAAAGTTTACTGAAAATGATCTGCTTCTATAAACGGAAGACAACAGTTGGTTCTTTGTGGTCTTATAAAACTAGACAAAACAATGCTTGCCCATAAAAGCTCCATGTACATGCTGTGCTGGCTGCTGGTTTAGATATAATTCAAGCACTAACTGGAAGCATATTCTGAGTTGTGGTCACCACAAGTACAGCAAATGTCTGGGAGCACAACACACAATAACGTTTAATTGACTTGAGACTATAATCTGGGAAAATTTGTTTAAACTGATCTGTTCCTTTTTTGAAAAACAGACTTTTTTATTTTTAGTTTATTTTTTATTTATTTTTATTTAGGGTCAAATTGTAAAAATTAAATTATGATCAGTTTAAAGTTTCCCAGATAGAGATGCATCAAAACCTGCTTTCCTGTAGGTTTTTGTGTGTGTGTGCGCACATGTGCATGTGTTTGTTAGAAAGAGAGTAAAAAATATGGAGCAAAACAAAGAAATCTTTATTTCTGCACTGTCAGATTTTAGTCTGTATAAGCTGTTCTAGTAGAGGTAGGCAGCCATAGCTTTGCAGTAAAGGCCAACTCTTTCAGTCCCCTTTATTATTGTAGCCCTGAGCAATGAACACACACACACACACACACACACACACACACACACACACCCAAGTAAATCCTGCAACCTTGTACATACCTAAGTAAAGGTACGTTCCTACCCACCCCCAGACACATATACAGGTGACTTATCATTGCTTTGCCCACAAGAGCACTATCAGTCAAAATGTAATTCAGTCACAACTTGATATAACAGTGTGTGTGTGTGTGTGTGTGTGTGTGTGTGTGTGTGTGTGTGTGTGTGTGTGTGTATGTTTGTCTGTGTGTATACTGTACATATCACCGTGTGTATGTGTGTGTGGGTGGGTGTGATATAATGGCAGGCCAAAGGGTGCAGAGAAATAGAGAGAGTTGAGACTCAGAGGTATTCTTTAGCTTTTATTATCACGATATTGCCAAGGGCAGATGGAGAGAGAGAGGGGAGGAGAGACAGACAGAATGAAGGAGAGGCAAAGATAGATGGAAAGAAGACCCAGATAGCCTGTGAACAACAGAGAAAGAAGAGGGAGAAAGAGAAAGTAATCTCTTTTTTCCTTTGGGCTTGAAAAGTACTGGTCTTTGGTCAACACTTTTGTATAAGTGTGTGTCTGTGTGTGAATATAGAGCTTAATATATTTTTACCTTGGTATATTGGAAGTAACCTTCAACTGAACCAACTTTCTATAGACTGATTTTAGTATTTTGAACTAGCAGTGAGTTAAAATATAGAAAAAATACCTCAGAATGCTTTATGGCGCAAAGGAAACATAAAAGCTTTACAACAAGAACAGCCAACATTGATCCAGCAGACATCAGGATTTTCAGTCTTTTTGCAGTGACAGATGGTGGAGCCGTGGAAACGCTGATGGTTCCCTGCACCAAAAGCTCTGCTCTGATGCCCAAACACAGACTGAGTGATGGAGGACCACAGTCAATATTGAATACAGCATGATGATGACCACGTCATCCACCAAAATGTCAAAGCCTGCTGCAGATTTTCTGATGCAGAGAGGATCTGGATGAATTCCTCGTCGTGAGCTTTTTGCCTGTCCTTCACTGTCAGTGCATGTTGTTTACCAAATTCCAATAAGACTGATGGAACTAAAATAGAACTTTGTCATGATTAATTTGACCACTCCTGCTGACTTTTTGGCCAAGAGTACCGAAGATCTTGTTCCTTTGCTCAGGGTCATTATCTGACAGAATTTTTAAAAATGTCATCTTGTTAGCTCGATTGTTTTGAGACTGAAAGAAACCCCAAATGTGGGCTCACCCTGTTAATTCTACAGGCACCATACTATGACAACAATTTACTCTTGAAATCAGCAGCTAGTGTTCCCTCTGGAGTCATAAGGGGTGGTTATAGCAATAAATGTAGTGATAAAGACACAGAAAACAGGATTCCGAGGATACTGATGTGCTGTGTTGTTTGTCAGGTGAAGGAGCTTTATTTTTACGTGAAGTTCTGAAGATTTAGTTTGGCCTATGTGGTATTACATACTGAGGATTACATTTGGCCTTATGAATCTAATAAAAGATAATCTTGTGTGTGTTCTTTACACTAACATCTAAATATTCTAAGGCCTCTAATGCATTGTGCACATCGACATGTAACTATCACAGATATTGATGTTGTCAGGAGCTCCATTTTATTTGGCTTGTTAATTGTCAGGCAGAAAATGAAGTGCCAGTAATTCAAAAACCTGTTATGACTATAAGGCTGACTAAGAAGCTGTGTGAAGCTCATTTAAGGACACTTAACCTCCAGGAGCTGCAATGATTCCACAGCATACCCTCATGCTTTGACCTCATTCTCGTGGCCATAAGGGCCATGTGTTGCCGTAGAAAAGTGGATTAATTTGTAAGTGTTGATTAAGAAACCCTCATGGGCTGGTAGAGTTCTTGTGTTTGTCTGTTGCAAATCTCCTTGCACCATGCTCCAGCTCTAATACACTTTGGATTTCTTCTTCTGAACTTGGTTAGGGGTTAATTTAACACAGGCCTCGTACAAGCCACAACACTTCTGACAGGTCAGTGCTGTGGGACGTGCAGTATGGGGCATCTGTGGATCAAAAGGTAGGTCACATTGTCTCTGTGACTGCTGCTGCTCTCGACATCTGCTCCATAACGGAGCTGAAGGAGGCCATCTGTGTGCAGCTGAAAATGCAGAACAACACGGAAGAATCAGGGCTTTAGGATCTGAGAAGTTCAGTCAGAGACACATAAGGGAGTGTGGGGTTTGTAGCATACAGTGAAATGATTTGATTTGTCGGAAAAGGATCAGCTCTTTGGAGGAACTCTTAAAGAATCTGAGCAACAACAAGGAATCAAGAACATACACAGCAACAGTAAATCTTAGTCAAAATAACAATACAAAAAACAACAACAAATATTCCAGCCTATAATGACTGCGCTGTACACCTGAATGAATATGATTCAGGTTATTAGTCAGCAGACAGTCACATGGCTGGTGAATCAAACAGTGGTTGTGAGGCATGAATCAGCTAATGCAAGCTCTACTTGACAGCTCTGCCCTACCTAACCCTGGTATGCTCTCAAATTATTGACTTTGGGCTTCTTTAAGTGTTGTCTTGTTTAGGGTTGCAGTTGTTAAGAGCAAATGAACACTCCATATTAGCTTGAACGTGTCCCACTTGTTCAGCATTGAGCACTGACACCTATGCATAATAATGACGATAATAATAATGATAATAATAATAGGATCCAGTAGCTATATCATCACTGCACTGTTTTTCCCCAATAACTTGCTGATTTTTCTGTTGTCAACAATTTGTGATTTGGTTACGAAACTAAAGCTCGGTGAGCTAGCTTCTATTATATTATTCTCTGATATCAGACAGAATTGTCAAGTTGTTGTATCATTTCCATATTCAGCATCAGAATATTAATCAGATTCATAGAGTGGGCAGACTTGAATGTCTGGACCCAGGCCAATTAGAGCAAGCTCCTATAATCTTCAGTCCACTGTCTTCTCCAAACGAATCAGTTCCTTAAAATTTTTGTTGTATGTTTCCCCACGACCATTTTTCACATTATCATATTTGATATACGCATGCAGAGAACTGATCACACTGAAAGGTATTTTAAATTGTGTTCCCGTACTGTGGTACGAGTGTTAGCACACAATAGGAATGGATGGCAGCCAAACACGTCTGTCACATAATGAATCACATGAGTTAGGAAAATTGATGATCGCTTCTCAGCTTGTTGACGGTCGTGAGAGTCAAGAGTCTACAAATTGCAACAGACCAATACAAACTAGCTCACATAACACACATTTAAGGGAATAGAGAGAGAGTGTGTGTTCCCTGCTACTGTGATTTTCCCAATTAGCCTCATGTGTCATGATGGATCTGTGGTTAATAACTAAGTTATCTACACTGCTCATTAAGACTTCCTCGAGCATTGTGTGCCATCAACATCAAACACAATCTGTCTTGAAGCTTTTTTTTTTTTTTTTCAAAATCTTCTGTATATGAAAGTGGGTGTGTGTCTACTGTCTCTTTATTTAACAGACTAGTAATTAACTAGTGGTCTCTTATCTCTTTGTGTTGACAGAGTTGTCAAAAAAAGCTATGAGTCACACAGACAGTGAGGGAAAGTTGGAGGGAGATGCAGGCAGATATGGTTACATGAAGGGACATGGGAAGAAACTCTGTGTGTTTTTATTAATACTTTAAAGGGGCCTCTGTGAGTCTCTTGTCACTTCATGTTGACAGAGACATGAAAATGTGTCTGAACACATGAGTCATACAGTTAAGTAATGGAGGGGGAGAGAGCGAGAGAGTGATTAGGCTGCTAAGAGACTGAATTTATACATTATTGTTGTGAAGGCCTTGTTTAGCACCGCTGTCTTCTCACTATTAGTTCGATTTTTGTTGTTATTGTCACTTAATTCAAAAGTGTCATTTTCACCCAACAAAAAAGAGAGGAAAAAAGAGAGAAGACGGAGAGAAGGACAGAAAAAGAGTGGACGAGGAGAGACACAGGGCAGAAGTGTGGCAGAAAGAATGGAAGAATGGAAACAAGGAGAGATGAGTGGGAAAGAAAGAAATAAAGAGGGGGAGAAAGTGAATGGAATATCAGATGAGTGGGCCATTAGTCACTGCCTTCTTGCTTCCTGCTGTGACTGTGTTTCCATGGTGACAATTAGCATATCAGACATTAACCCAACCTCCACGGCCCTCAGCGCCTAGTTAACCAATTAACTTCTGAGTCGGTAAGGACTACGCCAGAGAGAACAGAAAATGAATATAAAAGTCAGTTGTCATTGGTCAAAAGATCAACAGTGTTGATTCACCACATGAAGAGCTCCTTAAGTGATGCAGCTTCTGTTTCAAAAATGTGGCACTTTTACAAAACTCTGACCCGGAAGTAACAGTCATTATGAAATACTGTTACTCATTGGATCATCATGGATTTGTATATGTTCTGTTTTAAAAGCTGTGGTTCAAAGTCATTGCAGTTGATAAAACAATATCACCACAAGGTCCACTTAGGAGCTGTTCTTCGGCTTTTATACGTGCAGCATACTCTTCATCGGCACATGGGGATGATACAGCACAGACTTAAAAATAGCTTCTTTGTAATATCTTAGAATAACATGAGGTGCAAAATGTGAAACACTCAAAAGAGTCAAAACCCTTACATTATTGCTTTGAAATTGGGAAAATCATTTGCACCCCTTTTATTTTAACCCCTTGATATTTTAACAGTATCACTACTCAGCCTTCTTAAGAAATTGGAGGCTCTGTGAAGTGAATAACTTCCTTGTGCTTCCAGGATTACACACCTCATAGATACAAAGTGTGACCCTCAAGATACAGAGGTTCAGTAAGGACTGGTCCCTGTGTGATACTACCAGTTGGCGGTTGCCTATTAAAGTGCCCTTGAATAAGACACTGAATCACAAACAAGTCTGGTGACACCGTACTCACTGCCAGCCCTCTGCTCGATCCCTTCTGAAGAAAAGTTTGTGAAAGGACGATGTATTCTGCAATGAAACGTGGCTGCTCACAAAACAATTCTAAAATGCCCTTGAACAAGGCACTGAATTCCAAATTCCTCCAGGGGTGTTGCATCGCTGCCAACCCTGAGCTCTGTGAAGAAATGCTTATGTGCTTATATGTCTAGGAGTGTTATGCAGAACAAGGCATCCAAAGTACCTTACCATGGAGAGGAGAGCCCTGATTCAGAGGTGTACCTTAAACATGGCAGAAATCAAATTGGATTTTTTAAACAGATGTTCGAAGAGCACTCACGCATGGCGATATGGTGACTCTGTGCTTGTGTGCAAAGCAAGCCAAGTTTATTTGCATAGTACCTTTCAACAACAAGCCAATTCAAAGTGCTTACAAAAATAAAAGGTATAAGAAGATAAACAAACAAAAAAGACAGAAAGAAAACACATTTCAATAGCTTTTGGAAGAGTAAAGTAAAACCAAAGTTAGAAAAAAAGAACAAAAATAAATCCAAACAAACAGAGTAAAACAGATAAAACAGGAGAATGAGAAACTGCAGTACAGTGCAAGACATGAAAAAATAACCCCAAATTTGATTTGATAAAAAAGCAGTGGAAATTCTGAAACCTTCATTTAAAACAACAGAGTTGGAGCCAAGTTTTCAGGGAATTTGTTCCAGATATGTGGTGCATAAAAACTGAATGCTGTTCCCTCACGTTTTGTTTTGACACTGCTGACAGGAAGCAGATCTTTCCTCAGTGATCTGAGAGCTCTGGACAGATCAACAGCTCAGACATGTATTAAAATGTGCCTTCTGACAAACAGGAAGACAGTGCATGGATCTGAAAAGTGGACTTATGACTCTGAGAGATCTGAATTAGCTACAGCTGTCTGACCTGTAATTTGCAGTAGTCGAGTCAAATCCTGCTGAGACATACAGTATGTCCTCCCGTTCTTAATATATTCTTCTGGATTTTGGTCTGCACCAAGATTTTGGGCTAACTTTGTAGTTTGGAGGTGAGCAATGACTTTCACTCGTTCTTTTTCGGCTTCACTTAATTGAAGAAGATCTTAGCACATTCAGTCACTGATTTGTTCAGTGCACCTACTCAGCACCTACTGCGGCACCACAGTCCTCTGGTGATAACATTATGTAAATCTCTGTCGTCTGCATAATTGTTCAGTTTTTCCAGTCTGTCTAGTAAGATTGTATGTTGCGGCTGACCGAGTTGAATGCGGCGCTGAGATCCAGTCATATCAAAAAACTTTCTCAGTTTCTCGCTGCTGTGTTGGGCTCAGAATCTTAACTGGAAAACATCGAACAATTGTTTAAGTCCAAGGTGTGCAGTTGTTAAAAAAAATAGCCTTTTTAGTGGTTTTATTCTAAAATAGGATGTTTGATATGCAGTTATAATTGTTCAGTGGTGAGTTTTCAAGAATGTAATTCTTTGTTAAGAGTAGCTCTGCAACTGCTATTTTAAAGCCTTTGGGAAATAGCCTGAGAGAAGAGAAGTGTTGACTATTTGTTAAAAAAAAAATCTGATGCTGTGAAGTTTAAAGAAAAAAAAAAAAAATTTTTGAAATAAGCCTGTAGGGAGAATATCATGGGAAGAGGGGGAACATTTCATTCAAAGTTTCATAGTTGGAAGAATTGAATACAATACAGGCCCTGCCTGATTTGTAGGAGCTGACAGCTTGTCTGACTTTCTGATTTTTTTTAGTGAAGAATGAGGCCAATTCATTGCAGGACTTGGATCGAAGCTCGGAGGCTACTGACGCTGGAGGGTTTGTAAGCCCCTCAACAGTAGCAAACAATGTGTGTACATTATTTTTGTTTTTGGCTAAGATGTCTGTGATGAGAAAAGCACTACAAGGCTGCAGTCTCATTATGAACCTGTAGTTTGTTTTTTGCCACCTGTGTTCACCTTTTTGATACTTTCTTTTGTCTTTTTTTTCCCAGTTTTTATCAGTGTTAATTGTGGGACTCTTTTCTGACCAGACATTGCCTTCACCTTATTGACATCAATTTATCATCAAATTATTATTTTAATTATTATCATTAGAGAAAACCCGAATGAATCATTTATGAGTAGAGATTCAGTCGCATACCATTTTGTGATTACCTCTGATTGAACATTTTTGTGTTTTCAAATAGTCATCTCAAATGAAACCCTAAAAAGAGCATCATCAGTCACCTCGGCCTTCAGAAATGTTCAGACCCCAGGTGATGATTAAGTCCAGAGTGTGCCCCCTGTTGTGTGTGGACTCTGTCACATGCTGAGTCAGTCTTTAGTTATACAGAACACATTACTGTTCTTTAGTGCTGCTGTCCTGGGAGCTGTCAACATGAATATTCAAATCACTAGCAATAACTACACAGTCAAAGTCAATGCAGATGATAGACAGCAGTCCAGCAAAGTCATAAAAAACTTTACTCAACAATTCAGTGGTCTGCAATGCTAACCCCACCCAACAAAAAAACAGCTCTGCAGAAAAAAAATCAAGAGGAACACGTTCAAAAGAAATAAATGGAAATAATTATTACTACTACGATGACTAATAATAATAATAATGATAATAATTATAATAAAACTGCACACTGGTGTCTTGGTCCAACCAAATTTCCGTTATAAACCTAAAGTCAAGATTGCGCTTGATTATTAAATCATTAATTTGAAATGCCAAATACTCGACGTCCAGTTCAGATAAATCTAATGAGTTGTTTTCTGCCAAGTTTTTCATGACAGGTCAGAAAACCCACTGCGGCTGACAAGGAATGGACATCAGATTTAATAAATTTACTCATTCAGATAGCATGTACAGTTCTTTTTCTTTTGCCAATCATGACAGGAATAGGGAAAGGCCCTCTGCACACCAGGTATTGGCTTGTCTTGGGTGTAGTCATCAGTCCTATCATCCTTATAGCCTGACAGATAATAGTTTCTTGGGACAGGGATCGAGTGTTTAGTTTGTTCCCAGAAGTGATCAGCTCTTTCATGTGGTCATTGACTGGAGAGGATGGTAATCTGGCTGTGTTTCCTGGGGGATAGAGGTTAAATCCTCATAGGTGGTAGTTGACATGTGAAGAATCTCTCTTGTTTCAAGCTCTCTTCAGGCAGGGGCTGAAGTGACTCTCTCTTCCAAAGTTTTCAAATTCTGGTGTGTTACGTTATGACTTGTCATTGATTTGATTTCTCTTTGGAAGAGGAAACAGATGCGTGATACAGGACATAAAAAAGATTAGAGGTGAACATCTTTACTTCTTATTTTTTAAAGTCCATCTTCCTTAATAAGATGTCTGCAGTCCCAAAAATTGTCAGTCAGTTGTTCTGAGTGCAGATCACTGATAAACACTGATATATTTCAAGGATCATTGTGTGTTCCATAGTTCACTCACAAGTCTTGTTTCAGTTCTTCCACAATGTCATCATCCCTTGTGTAGACTATGATGTTTTTCACAGTTGAGTGTACAGCCAGAATATGTGGGACACTACTGGGGAAAGTGGTATATTTTGGTCTCGTTCTTTGTGCTCATGCCTTTTACAGCTTTTACAGCCAAATCACAATCAGAGTTTGGGGTCCTGCAGCAGCAGTGCAAATCTGTTTTCAAGCTGCTTCGTTGCTGGGGAGGTTTGTTGCTAGTTCTTCCTTTTGCAGCCATCCACGGCTGTGTCCTACTAAACACCAGGGTTGATCAGGCACTCTGCCTGAATGGTAGTGAAGGCCAGCCAGTAGCGTTGCAAATCTCAGGGTGCTTGGCTCTGGCTATCACTCATCCTCCCATTTCCCAGGGAAATGATTTATTCCTAGGCTTTGCACCAGGAGTGTTCCAGAGAGGACTACTACTCGCAGAATTACTGCCTGAAAGGCAGCCCTCCTGTTTCTTAGTAGTCTTGTTTATGCTAATTAGCAGTGCGTTAGCATTAAGGAGGTGTCATTCCAACGCAGTTTATTCACCTTCACATTAACCGGTGGTTTCTAGTTTCAGGCAAAGTAATTTGTTTGAAAAAGTTTGTGTAAGTCCCAGTGAATAATTATCCCGAAGCCTCTTGCCACAGTTTCGAGCAGAAAAAAACAAGAATATCAGCAAAAGAATATAAGCTGAACAGAGAGCAAATAGCAAAACGCCTGCACAGTAAGAAGAAGTAGAATCAGCTTCAGCAGTATATATATTTTTACATACACACACTGAATTCGTCTTCTGCATGTGACCCATCCTTAGCTGAACACACATGCAACACCCAGCAAATCACATGCAGTGAAACACACACAGGAGCAGTGGGCAGCATCAAGCCATCAGACAGCTAATAGAGGAGGGGAAAATTTGTTGCATTAATCACTCCACCACACCCAAATTTTTCCTGCCTATCCGGTGGGGGAATCGAACCAGTGACCCTCCAACCACAAGCCACTTCTCCAACCTCTAGGCCATGGCTGCCCCCAAGAGAGAGTGGGAAGCATTGTGTGCAAGATCCATCTTGTGTGTTTTTAAGCAGAACAATTTATTGTAATAGCTGCACTAATTAATATTTTGACTTTAACAATGGGTCAGCTGAGTATGTGTAATGTTAGTGCGGTCAGTTGTAATGACACAGGATTATCTCCTGAACATGGAGTTCCCTTCGCTCCATGGTGCATTTTGCCATCTTTCAGCTCATTGTTTTGGCTTTTCAGCCAACTTTTACAACAGCATCACTGTTTTGTCAGTCCAGCTGCTCTTATCATCCTCGATCCCAGCCATCACCATTCATGCTAGTCGACAGTAGTAGATTTATCAATGCTGGTTATGGATTCAGGCATATAACATGCTAACGAACATTAATGGCGAGCAATAAATATTTCATCAAAGACTAGAAGTCTCTGAACTATGTTTTTGGACCAGACATTTCGAAGTGTTGCTACAGTGAGCTCACCAGTTTTTACCTGTGCAGCCCCAGTTTAGCTGCTGCAGCACACGTATATAATTTTCACCAAAATGACATGTTTTCATAGCCAGATTTTAATTTATAAAAAACAAACAAACAAAAAAACCTGACCATAGATGTAATTGAAGAATGTGATTAAGTTTATTTGGACAATGATGCACCAAAGAGTGAGGAACCATCACTCCTCCCAGGCAGGATGACTTACTGAAGTTTATTTTTGATATTAAATATAATGTCTGTCTCTCTATCATAAACTTCTATAATCCAGTAACAAACACACACATACCTTAATGACTATAGGTCAGTTACCATAGCAACAGAACAGGAACCGAAAGGAACCAATAACCAGAGAAGGAGAGACAGGTTGACAGAGATGGAGAAAGGAGGAGAGAGTTAAACGGATGAAAAAGATAGAGATGGAGAGCAGGGAGACGTGAATAATAGAGAAAAAGCAAAGCATAATCGAAGTCACAGAGACAGAGGAGGAGGAGGAGGAGGAGGAGGAGGAGTGAGATGAGACAGCTCAGAGAGGTATGACTGTATCCACTGTGCAACATGTGCAAAAGAACATGCTGGCAGCATACTGTATGCTGTGGTCACATCCGGTATGTGCACAGCAGCAAAAGAAACAATCCACCATGCTGAAAATGATAAACATGCACTTTTATCCCCCACACTTTTGCGGTTGTGTTCGCCAATGAGATTATGGAAAATATGTTTCATTCTCTCAAGGGCAGTGCAATGGTAGCATTACTCACAGAACATTCCTGCTTGGTCAGTGTTTTCAGATCGGTGACCTTTGAATCACAACACTGAGGCCGGATGCCTGAGTAAAGCTACAGTAAAGGATAATTTAAGGACTCCAGCTGTTCCTGTTGGTTTGGGTCAAAAGATGAACTCAGACTTTTCAGCTCAGTGTGAAGAAGACCTGCCGCAGGCTGCAGCCAACTAAGCCTGTCACTTGTGTACTGCTTATATACAATATTTACAACTATTAGACTGCCAAAGAAATAACTTCTTAACAGCTTTCATACACGAATGAGACAAACTTTTTAACATATGAAAGAAAATAAAGGAGCAGTATTACTGTGCAGCTTTCAGTATGATGCTTGCTGGCAGCTGTTCATAGGCATTTGCAGCCTTTTTAAGAATTCATAGTGTATTGTAGCCTGTTGCCTGATGTTCATAACGTGTAGTTGGGTACTTATGCCTACTTAACGTAAGCTAGAGGCCCCCTAAATTTTGCCAGCTGCATCCACTTGTAGGAACAACAACCTTAATGTGATTTGTGTGAGCATTTTTGCTGTGAGAGAAAATGAGGGTAACTTCATGCAAGTTTTCTCTCAGACAGTACTGATCATGAACCAATCTGGTTTCATCTATTCCTAGTCCTCTGCAGCTACTGTGTAGCACTCTGAATAAAATAGTTCACCTCATATCATGTTTAATATGTCAATATAGCCTTTGTACTTTTTATGATCTTTATCACAACGATGGTATTTAAATGCTGGAATAGTAGTAAAGACATAACAGAAAGAGAGACATAGGACGAAAGAAAGAACCAGAGATTCACAGGGACAGAGAAACAGTTAATAGGAAGGAGAGCAAAAAGCAGGCAACAAGAGAGAACAAAATTGAGAACAGGCTGCAGAAAGGCTGAGAAAGGGCAAGCAGAGACAAAGAGAGATAAAGAATAGATTTGTGTGCGTGTGTGTGTGTGTGTGTGTGTCACAGTCTAGAGATTTGTGCTAGCTTAGTTCTTATTCCAATCACACACACTGTCTAATGAGCTAATGGGTCTGACAACCAGACAGACACACACAGTGAGGGACAGGGTGAGGGGGACGGGTGGATAGAAAGTCACTGTGCTCGTCGGCCAGTCAGTCAGCCAGCCAACCAGCCGGCCATTCATCCATTCAGACGGTCAGTCAGCTCGTCAACCTATTAGCCCCTTGTTCCACGGCGAGGTTTGTGTGACTGCCGCAGATAAGAGATGCGCAGCTTTTCCGTGGCATTTTGTGAAAAAAAAACCCCACTCTTCTCTCCATTATTCTCCTCTCTTGACCCCCTCGTCTCTTCTTGTCTTTCAGTCCTCCACTACACAAGCAGGTAGACACATCTGCCGCAAATATCTCAGTGTTATAAATCACAAAGAAACAGACACTCTGATTAAGTTCCTCCCTGGATTTAAAGTGCCGCCTGCTGTAGCACCCCCTGTGGTGTCAAGATCACAATTATGGGGCATTTGATAAGAAGTAATTTTACAGATTTGTCAAATAAATGACTAGTCCAAAGTGTCCTGTGCCGAGCTGAGTAAGACCTACAGCAATCAGCAACAGCTTCATGATTAGCACCTCCTGTGGTGCCAAGTTCTGGCTCTCCTGGCAATTATCTATATGTGTTACAGATAGCTGAATCACTAAAATAATAATGAATTTGGTCTCTGATAGGAAATATTGAAATTAAAAATTGAAATGAAATGCAAAAAGAAGTGATAAAGTTAGCTAGCCCCAAGCAAATTAGTATCATTATTCTTATCATTATCATTATTGTCTAATTATCCTTCCAATTACAATCAAAGCTTTACTATAATCAAAGCTTTTCTCACTTTCTTTGGCTCTCTCACTTGTTCCTTGCCTCCATGTTTCGTCTGCCTTTTTTGCGCTGTGGTCGCCTCCTGATTGGAATACGTTCTCCTAATTTTCCAGGTCTGCTCTCTTTGCGTCATTAAGTTTTTTTCCAGGTTTTAGCCAGAGGACATCACTGTTACCAGAGTAGGTGAGCAGTTTGATTGTGCACGTGCACAACAGTAATGTCAGTCAGTCCTCAAAATGCTAAAATGCGTTACTGTGGCCCTGTAGTAACCACAGTAACGCATTAAACATGACCCAAAGTGCAGAAAAAAGTTCAGTGTCTTTTGTACAGTGTCACAGCTGATTATATAGTTCTTGCGGTCTAGATGTGACATTCACAAGTTGGTAATAGTAGCTGGATATAATGATAATTACACACCTTTAAAACACAGTGGGTGTTTTGAGCCATAGCAGGAGCAGCTAGAGAACATCAGTCATATGCTCACTTCTGATGTTCAAATTGTTGAGTTCCTGAGTTGGTAAGTACTAATCTTCAGTCCTCCCGTGGTGATAATGTTGTCCACAGAGAGCTTCAGGACTTATGCATGTACTCTGTCCGTTTATCTTGTTTGCAACCTCATCGTCAAGTTTTTCAAAGACTTGTGTTGCTTTGAAAAACAAAACAGATGAATTCTGCTAATTAGCACTCAGTGTGCTGGGTAGACGCATTTGTAATTGGGACTTGACAGTTCAAGTTCTTTTGCACAAAATTTCAATAGGCATGTTTTTTTTTTTTTTTTTTAATTTTGTTTTGTCAAAAGAATTCTGAGAATTTATGTTTATTTATTTAGAATTTGAATTAAACCAAAAATACAAAAAAGCAGGGTTAAAGGAACAAAAACTGCAGCTCCTTTTTAATTTCATTTTCTGTAACCAGAAGCATTTTCTGAACTATGCTTATTACAAGAGGACACTCACCTGCATTGAAAACATGGAAAACATAGCAAGCTTTGGATGTGCAAAGACACAAAATCCTAAAGAAACTTGCTTTAAACCAATCCTTTAAACAAATTTCTCTCCATTTCTGAAAATCTGTGAGAGCCAGTGCTGAGCCTTACAAATAATCGCAATCACACATTTTTAAACCTTTTGTTGTGTGACAGCTATAGTAACTATTCACAAGTTTCACACTTGATTTTTCTTGTCTTCCATGTGATGTTTCCATCATTCAAATTTTCCTGGGTACTGCATGTTTGTGCCTGCATGTGTGGATTTGCGCCCTGAGATTGACAGGCCACGTGTTGTGAAATTAGCTGGGCATCTGGACCAGTGTTCATTACTGCTGATGGGTCTGTTTAGGACACTGCAACGGAGGGGGCCATTAGACATCTGTGTGTTCAGCTACTCTGTCACACATATGAGCTAAATTTTAAAACTTGTGAAAGAATTTTAAGAGACACCCCCGGATCTGTTGAACCCTGGGTGGAGTGGCTGTGGTTACTGTATCAGCGTGTTAGTTTGAACACTGAAACCTTCAGATGATGCTTCACCATCATGCATAGACGTTATTACAGCACAACCACATGATGGACTGTATGGGTGCTGTCAGTGGGCAATGTGTGCTTTCTTTTTCATAAATCAGCTAGAGGGTCTTTTATGATGGCGGACTTGCAGTTTAAAACAGGAGCCTGTTTACTTATTCATTGTTTTGTCACAAACATCGATGTGCCTGCACGAATCACAGACACACCCACTGTGGCTCCTCACTGTCTGTCCTACAGTTTGCGTTTGGAGTTTCCACGACTGAGAAAGCAGCAACCTAAATGCCTGCAAATGAGCATTCTGGAATAAATAGATGAATAAATATGAACATATTAATGAGCTTGACTTCTGCAAGGGGTAAACAAGAACAGTGGGACATTCATGTGTATGTGTCGTGTGATGAACTATTAGTTACAGCTGTAACTAAATCCACCCAGATGAGATTAGGAGAGTACTGCCTCCATGTATGTACGTTATTTTCCGATGTGATACCGGAGTTTTGGTACTGAAACTGACCGAAGACCGAACTCAAATTTATGCAAACGTAAGATTTCATAAAAGAAAATAAAACAGAATTGTGACTGAAATCAGCAATATCGTAGAATAAGTGAATGATCATATGTCTGTGCAGCTTTTGGTATTTTGAAGGTACAGTTTGGGAACACTTCAGTGGGACCAAAAAGGCCCAAAGGTTGTTCCTTTCTTTTTGATCAGCACACATGTACACTCCTAGAATACTTAAAATCCATGTTCCCATTTCACAGCTCACATGTTTCCTGTATCAGTAATGTAAGTAAGCAGTCTCACAGGGAAACATCATCTTCCATAAACAATATCAACATTCAAAAATCACGGCTGTATCTCTGGCTTAAATTAAGAACATCTTTGGGAGTGTTTTTAAAAAGGATTTGGAAAGTGACTATGGTGTTTTAAGTTAGAATTTGTCCTACTTTTGAGGGCGGGGGGGATTCTTTCTTCTTTTGTTCAGTCAAAGCCCACACAAACTTTTGTGAGAAGAAGCATTTTGAATATGCAAACAAACACACTCCTATACCCCCCAATGCCTCTTCTTCTCTCATTTGGCGCTTTCATTTTGTTTCTCTTCCATTTCTCGTTTTCACTGTCTTTTGGTTCATACTGATTAATTGCAAAGTCTCTTTAAGATGTTTGGAAGGCAGAGTATGGTTTATGTAACATTTCATCATCAAAATGAGGCATGCTTTTTGAAGAGGTAAGGATTTGAATGTAAACAACCAAAACACATTTCCGTTGCAAATCCACCAAACGCAGAATGTTTGTGCAAACCCAGAGAAAAGCCTGCATGGCATTTTATACGATTTGACCTGGTATTTACCAGCGATCAACAAAAACACAATTGTTGGTAAAAAGCACTGTAAATACGTGGAGCTCGGTTTCATTTACATGTCCTCTGTCTCTCTCCTCCCCCACAATATATGTATCCTCCTCTGCCTCTCCTTTTTCCTCTCCCTCTATTTTTCCCTCTGTCTGTAAGTTAGAGTACAGCAAATGATTCAGTCATTTGGAGAGCTTGTATGGTGTTTTACATTGGCTCAGTAATTTAGTGAGACCAGTCAATGTTCCAAGCATATGGAAGATATTGATAAATAACATGCTATTCTCCAACCCCTCCTACACCCTACGCTTTGCTGTGCTCTCTGAAACAATGACTGGAAAGTCTATACACACACACACACACACACATACATACATACACACACACACACGCAAACTGGCACATCTACAGACATTTCTCAACGTCCCTTTGTGTTTGTTTGTGTGTGTGTGTGTGTCTTTCCTTCAGTGGCTACAAATCAAATCAAAAGCCAACAAACATGCACATAGAAACACTCAAGAGTATTTCATTCCATCTCTTAAAATCTAAATACAAACCTCCCCTTCTCTATCTCTGTCACACACGCACACACACACACACACACACACACACACACACACACACACACACACACACAGTCTTGCGCTCTCCTGTAGAGACAGTGTATTGACAAAGCCCACTAGCTAATCCAGTGTGTGTGGGGAGTGTTGCTGGAGAGCGAATTAGGTGGATAACATTGGATTGACCCCAAGCCCCCCCTCCCACACACACACTCACACACACACTCACACACACGCTCACACACACGCTCACACACACGCTCACACACACACACACTTCCACATCTCACACCAGCTGGATTGTCTGAGTTTTTGCGTGTCCTCCATGTGTGTTGTGGAAGTGCATGCACACATGTACATATTTGTGTGGATGTGTGAGAGAGATTAGATTTCCCACAGTGTGCTGTACTCCTGCTCTAGATTAACTGTTATAATGTGGCTCCTCACTCCTCAAAAGTAAAGAACTTGAGGAGTCATGGTTTGTTCAGAAAACCACATGAAGCTCCCCTGTGTCGACTTATCCAGATTAAGTACTCCTTAATCTATTTCTCTTCAGTTTGACGGTTTCACTTTGCGCCTCCAATCACATTTCCTCACTGAGATAAATTCCTTTATGCTTAAAATGCTAAGCAAAGAAAGTGTCTCTAATTTGTATTTCTGATGATAGGAGTTGAAGGGCAATCAGCTACCAGTATTGCTGCTGCATGGATCCACTATGACAACTGACACTTTCATACCACTCAATGCCAATAACTGCAAACAGGTAAAACAATTAGAAAAGAAAAATCCCCCAGGTAAGAGGAGCAATATTGTCTGGATCAACGTGTCCTTTGTGTCAGAGTGTTTTAGGAACAATTATGAAACAAAGCTAGAAAATAAGACTTTTAAAGTTTGACTGCGTGTCCCCAGAGCAGATTTTTTTTTTTTTGAGCCTGTCTGTCTCTAAACTCTCATGAAACTATGTGCACTTGCAAATTAAAATATCCATTCAAGCCATCCATCATCTGTGATACAGTACATCTCTTAAATTCAATCACTTAAACTCATTTTGTGGCCCCTGATGGCAAAATGATAACTTGGCTTTATTGTAAATGACTAAGAGTGTGAAAGCAAGTAGTTGGCATGCGTGTGTGTTTATTGTTAGACTATAAATAAATGTTATAATTTCTGCAGCCACCACTACTCAAAATGCATTTTTTTCACTCCAGTGTTTAAAGGCTTTATTATAGCCGGAGGGAGACTTACATGTGCAGCTCACATAAGAGCAAAGCAGAAGTGAATTCAGCATGTCAGAGACTAGCAGGCAGGAGAGACGGAGAGAAAACAGGCTGAGAAGAAGAGATGGGGGAGGGGGAGGTAAGAGAAGGGTAACTTTTTAGTCAAGATTCAGGTTTTTTTTCTACAGTATTTGATCATCATGTATCATGGGACTTCTTTACTTTTTAAGCAAATTTGCACAAGCTCTGTTTAAACAGAGAGCATTTCTCAAGGGTTTAATGAAAAACTGGAATTTTGGATACACGTTAACTGCAGTATATTTTTTTCATTGTGTTAGTGTTGTGTCGATGTGTGTAGCTTGAGTGTACGATTGAGTGCGTGCTTTGTAGGTAAGAAGAGCATCTTCAAAGACCAGGTTCAGTGAGTTCAAATAAAAGCATTCAAATTTTTGGGTCACAAGCAGGACTTATGGTCGTGACGCTCATTACAGAAACATATACACCCCATAATAAGGACGGACCATCTGGACAACACAGTATCAGGCTGCTGTGCTGAACTGCCCTTTGGACCGATGCCCTGTTCTCTCGCTCGCTCTTGTTCCCTCACTCCCTGCCTCTCACATGTCTTGCCAGGTTTGTTGTCTGAGCATGATTTGCCCTAAAATCACTCATTTCTGTGGGAATTAGAAAGTTGGAGTGAACTGAATGTGTTCAGCTGCTCGTTTACTGTAAGGTTTTGACTTGTATAACGTTAGCCTAAGCGCACTGCAGAAATCATGGCGGCTTTCCTCTCAGAGTCCTTGTGTTTAACCTTTTTCAGAGCATGATCAATCACTTGGCCTGCTTGACAGTGATGAGACAGAGGTCCCTGTCATGTGGTTAGACACGGATGATAAACATCTTGCATGTCAGTTATATTTGTCTCAGAGCAAAGCTTAGCGTACTGTTGAATCACCCAAAAAATACAAAGAAAATGTTTTGAGTTAAGTTGACCGAGTCCTGACGTCATCACCAGGCTACAGCTTTCGTTCCACTAACTGCTGTAACTTAATACGATGTTTTAGTGAGCATTTTTACATTTTATGTCTTTGTTTCTGGGGTTTACTTTTCATATTGTAAAACAAGCTGACAAGCAGCACTAGCTTTTAGAAATTAATTAACAAAGTTAAACAGAAATTTGTTAGCAAACAAAAAATACTAAAGCTCTCATAGAATATTCCATGGTTTCATAACCATGATATGCACTAACGTTCTCCTCTAAGGAACTTTTCTCAGGTGTTCTCCTGTAATCTCTGTTGCAGGACCTTAGACTGGTGGAGGGCATATGGGGAAAAAGGTGTTCTTTAATTAATTAAATTAATTAATTAATTAATTAAAGTTTTTAATTTAATTTTTAAATAATTAAATTAATTTAAAGGCTTCTTAAAACAGGAATACTGAATAAATAAATTGATTTTATTTTTTTGTGTTGCCATCCTTGTGTTGGTCAACCTCACAACACAGCTGTAGATTAAGGCTATGGTCCAAGGCTGGCTTTTTAGTTACTTGTGTTATTATAGATGTCAGCGAGATTCACTACTTCAGCAACAGAACTCAACTTCAGCATACTTTCATGGTAAAAGAAAAAGACGAAAAAAATATTTATCCATCTATTTTCTATACCGCTTATCCGTCAGGGTCGAAAGGGTACACCCTGAACTGGCTGCCAGCCAATCGCAGGGCCGACACACAAAGACAGACAACCTCTCACACACACTCACACCTAGAGGCAATGTAGAGTAGCCATTTAACCTAACGTGCATGTTTTTGGTATTGTGGGAGGAAGCCGGAGAAAACCCACGCAGGCACAGGGAGAACGTGCGAACTCCACATAGAAGGGCCCAGACCGGGATTCGAACCTAGAACCCTCTTGCTATGAGGCAACAGTGCTAACCACTGCACCACCGTGCTGCCCTCAAAAAAAAAAAAAACTCTGCTAAGAAAAAAATAGTTTTGTGCAAATAGAATATTTAGCTATCTAGCCTTAGAAGACACTAATGTAATATTTCATTGCTCTGACGTTACAACTATTTTAGTGAGCTTAGTTGCTTAATTCACCAGTGTAATAGAAAGTGTCCTTGGGCATTCTGGTTCTGTGAAAGCTGTTGTCCTCCCTTCACTTGGTCACACAGCACTAGAAACCATTTGTCAGTTCATACTAACAACAAAAAGTCCACTGGTTAACATGGGAATGTAAAAGTTTTTTTTTTTTAACATGCTTCTTTGCAAATAATGCAAAAAAGAAACAACTTGCTATTCCCTACACCATCTCCCTGTCACTTCATACTAGCAACGAAAGTTCCTGGAGTTAATTTGGGATTTTAATGGGACGCGCTTTTGACAGGCTGCATAGTAAATCTGCTCTTCAAGGCCAGTGAGAACAGTTGAGGCCATCTATGATTTACCGCATCCTCAGCACCCCCACCCTGTCGCACCGCAGACAGATGTAGCCCACACCCTCACACACCTGATGGCTGTGTGCTTAAACTGAAACAAACTCCTATTTCACATACCCATACAGTTTCAATAGTTGTTGTGTTGCTGAAACAATTCTGTCCAGTGTGTATAATTTAATACACCTTGTGGTCCAAACTGCATTCAGCTCTAAATGAATAATCGGCTGACAGCATCAAAAGCAAGCCAGAGCTGTCAACATGCTGTCGAACTAAATAAAACAAACATGGATGCAAACACCCCTCTCTCTCCCGCTCTCTCTCTGTCTCCCTCTCTCTCTCCTTTACGCTCTTATTGGTAGTGACTCCTGCTCTGCGCTGCCGCCTGTTTATGAATCCCTAGAAAATACACACACGTAAATGATAATTCTGATCATAGACTTGTAAAAAAGTGTTTTTCTTTATGTTTCACCACTGAAATATCAACTAAAAACAGGGATGGATACTGGAAATAAAGCAAACAAGCAGGATGGTCGGCCAATGATCTATTTCTACAAAAAGCAGGATATGTGGAGGTATTGAGATAATGTTGATTCTCTCAGATGTCAGTTTGTAAAGTCAGGTTCTATCATGCTTGTGGGACCGTGCGCTCTACCTCGTGACCAGCTGGAGGTTTTACTAATTGGCTGCCCTGCTGTCAGACTGACTGACTGCTTCACTGGCTGATTGTCTCTGAGGTCGGTTGACTAACTGACCAGATAACTGGCTGACAGACTTAGTGATGGTTGACTGATTGGCTGGCTGGTTGATGGAATAGCTTACTGGATGACTGACTGGCTGCGTGGCTGAACATAATGCAGGCTCAAAGCCCAAAGCCAGTATAGAGCAGCAACAGCAGGGTCCTGGGGTGAGATTATCAGTCCACACAGATACACTCCCTTGTGTTTTTAAAGTCAGACTGGAGAGCTGTAAGCTGCCACAAGTTGATAAACATGAGTTTGGATCATTTTCAGGAGTGTAAATTTATCTTTAATTTTCACTGTCAAACTGTTGATATTTGGCTGTACTGTTTTATGCCCCACAGTGCAGTGGATTTAAAAGTCTGATTCTGCACCAAAATGTGGGATCAAGCTGGATTAACATGTTTGTTGACTTGGAGAGAATTTTATCAAATATTCATATATTTTTTGTTTCTTAGCAGTACAGTAAGAACTTGCAGATATTTCTAATAATTCATAACGAACTATAAGAATTGAAATGAAAAGGTTTAGAGGAAGCAAATAAAAACCAGATGCAGATAACAGTGTTTAGTGACTGGTAAAACTTTTTTGGCCCCAGTGAAAGAAACCACTACCTTTTACCACCATCTTTAATAAGACATAATATATGAAAACAGTAATAATAGCACATACAATAATAAGTAGCCCACACTACCATACATCACCTGAACTGCTAAAATGGTTAAAGGAAGGAATCCCAGCTAAACCAACAAAACACTGCTTGAGGCTGCTTTCACTTCCTATTTTCAGAGTGCAAAGAAATCCTAAGATGTACCTAGCTGAACCTGTGAGGAACCTCCAGAAGCTGATCTTTGTTTTCATATTTTGTAGAACTAACTTTCTGACACATTCCTTTCTTATACAGAGTTTAGTATGACAGGATAAAAAAAATAATTCAGATGGTTTAATAAAATAACACTATTTGTGCTCTAGATGATGTTTTGGTATTATTTGGTCCTGATGAGAGCAGCATGGTGATGCGGTGGTTAGCAAAATCACACACATTAAGTTAACTGGCTGTTCTGTGTTGCCCCTGGGTGTGAGTGTGTGGGCATGTGTGGTTGTCTGTCTTTGTCTGTCAGTCTTGCCTTTGACTGGAGACCAGTCCAGGGTGTACCCCACCTCTCCCCTCAATTGTCAGCTGATATAGGCTCCAGCCCCCCCACAACCCTGCATGACTAAAGTAGTACAGAAAATGGATGGATGGTCTTGAGGAGGTTTAAACCAGAATTATGAGCTTGAACACATTTGAATACCGAGCTTGAGTCTATTGATTTATTTTAGGCAGGCAACAGAGAGAAGCCAGAGTCGAGTCTTATTAGAGGAGAAGTTAATGCTGAAGTAACATCTATTGGGGAAACACTAACAGTGAGAAACTTCTTCATGTTATTTCAGAGTGGGAATCACTACAGAGTTCCCCCAGTGACGTTATTACAACACATTGCTCACAGTTCAGCAGTATTACAATTATTACGCCATTGCAATATGATTGCATGAGCTTTTTTAATATGACCACAGTAAAAAAAAAAGGAAAGAAGAATTAATTTCCCAAAGGAAAATTAAATATTTGAATCAATTAAACATAGCAGTTAAAAACCCCTGAATCAATTACAAGATAAAATTCAAGGCTTCTAAAATTTTAAAAGGACCATTTCTTTCCATTTTTATGATGGCGGGAGTGCAGAAAGAATTTAAATGTCAAGATGTATGACTTTTTTTAACTTCAGAATAATACAATAAAACTTCTTCTAATAATATATTAAAACTTCAGAAATGTTGCTTATAATTAGCAACCATTAAGGTGTAATGCACTGACATTATTTGACTTACTTTTAAACTTGTAAGTCTGATATTTTATGGAGAAGGATTGCCATTTATTTCGGATATGTCGAGTATAGCCTTTGCTGGTGTCACTTCAATAGCTGCTTAACTGCTGCATTTTTTTCAGAGGCAAAACTATCAGTACATATATTTTTCAGTATCTTTTTTTTTTTACTCATTATATTTCACTATCACAATAGGGATTCATTTCAGGTTTCAGTTCTTTTGGATCCTAACATCATGGGAATGATTTGGATGTAGTGGCCCTTCAAAGATCTCTCTCTCTCTCTCTCTCTCTCTCTCTCTCTCTCTCTCTCTCTCTCTCTCTCTCTCTCTAAGCATCATCCCTTTTGGTCCTTTCCTGAGAATTCAATCAGTTCATAACTCATCTATAATCATTTTTTTTCCATTTCTATACTCATTTTTTTCATTTCTCTAAGTACCAGTCTTTCTTCTATGGATCCATTCTACCTCTCCTCTCCTTTTCCCCTTCCCCTCCCCCTCTCCCTTCCTCCCCTACTATCAGTAATCCTTAAAAAAATACAAAAGCTTAATATCCCTGTAACTATCACCATTATACGGGTGGCACGGTGGTGCAGTGGTTAGCACTGTCACCTCATAGCAAGAGGGGTCCAGGTTCGAATCCCGGTCTGGGCCCTTCTATGTGGAGTTTGCATGTTCTCCCTGTGCCTGTGTGGGTTTTCTTTGGGTACTCCGGCTTCTTCCCACAATACCAAAAACATGTACATTAGGTTAATTAATCTACATTGCCCCTACATGTGAGTGTAGGGGCAATGTGGTTGTCTGTCTTTGTGTGTCAGCCCTGCGATTGACTGGCGACCAGTCCAGGGTGTACCCTGGCTCTCGCCTGTAGTCAGCTGATAGGCTTCAGCTCCCCCGCGATGCAGATGGATAAGCGGTATAGAAAATGGATGGATGGATATAACCATTCTATGGATCTTTAGTCTTCTTTGTAATTCAGGTCTTGTCACTCTGCTTCTCCTGCTGTATTTAAAGAATTTCCCTTCGGGGATAAATAAAGAAATTCTGATTCTGATTCGGATTCTGATTTATCTCATCTGAAGCACATGTAAAATAAATATAATCTCAACCTTGTTTCATTTGCAAGCCCACAAATGTTCATGTATACCACCATATATGCGGCCGCTTAGACCTAAACTCACACACAGCAGGTTACATATGGTTAAGGAGATAATATTCATGCACCATCCTGTGCAGTAATAAGCAGACACATCCATCACGGTCATAGAGAAAACTGGTCTGATTTACCACATACTATCAGAGAACTTTCAGAGATCTGGTGTGTGAAGTTGGCCTGTAACTGCATAACCTGAGTGTTGCTGCTTCTTTCAGACTGAGCGAGGGTCACCAGAGTGCCAAGTGAGGGCCATGCAAGAACACACAACAGACAGATGCTTGTTTCTGGTCAGATCTAGAGTCTGTTGAGAAAATCAATATCATTCCATCACTAGCACAGAGCCAGGTCAGAGACCCATTTAGTGTAGCATAGCTTGAAGCCTGGAGGCAGGTTAAGTGTTAGAAGAAGAAGAAAAAAAATCTCCTTTCTAACAACTTCAAACTGTGAATGTTGTATCTACAGCTAACAGATTAATCACTGATCACTGGCGTCACAGTGACAGTTTACTTTGGAGATAAATAGCCTTAATACATTGCACTGTTTAGCTGTTGTTAGCTTCAGTGCATATGCTAGTTGTTGATAACAAGCAGGAGGGCACTTCTGGAGTTGTTGGACAAAGATTTTTATATTTTTTTTTGGACTGAGTAATGCAGTCTCCAGCTGCTAACAACTTCAAACTAGAAACTTTAAGACAGAAAAACTAAGCTAAAATATCACAGACGAAGAGCTTCAGATCAGTTGCTTGCACTCACCTGCAGTCTATAAATTGTGCGTATCATTAAATACATCGAGCTCTCATGAGTTAAAGTCATGCTTTAGGTCAGCTCTGATCTCTTCGCTTGCTGTTTGCGTCTGTACTTGTCCACTGACACCAAATGGGAGAGCATGCAGTTTGTGTTCAAATTCATTTTACTGTGATTTGTTTGAGTTTTTTTGTTTGTGTTTCTGAGTTTGGTTTTAATGTCTTCTTGGGTGGGGTACTTCTTCTGTTGGCGTAGTCACAGATGAAGTTTCTGTCATTCTGCCTGAAAAACTCAGAAAGATAATATCCACCCATGTCGGCAGAGTGTCTGTGAAAGTGTGTGTATGGTGTATGTAAATGTAAGAGACAAAGAGAGAGGTTCATGCATAATGCTGAGGGTGGCGATGGTGACGGGATGTCATGCCAGTCAGAGACCAAAATCACAGGAAGACTGCAGCAGGCTGCTTCAAATTTGCGTAATTCCTCTTTTTGTGTTTTTTATTTGTCTTTTGTTTTTCTTTTTGAGCCTGCTTGAGCCTGAATGTTGCTCTTGCTAATTTATAGTTTAACTCAATTTTCTTGAATGTGGAGTTCATAGATTAAAATGTAAAAGCCATAATGTATGTGCCTCAATCCCTTGAACCTTGTAACAGCTCTTAAATGTGTTCTGTGTAATCTCAATAGGAACCCGTTCGTGGTAATATGATTACTGTCCCTATAATAGGCTAATTACAATAGCCTGTCATGTTGAACGATTTATGCTGAGTAGGCACGATACACTTGACCTGTGAGTGACTGTGTGCGTGTGTGTGTGTGTGCGTGTGTCTTCTCTGCCTGCTTCCTCTGATATGCTGTATTTATTTATTTATTTATTTGCTTGTTTATTTTCCTGTCCTCCCTTTATCACGGCCTCACCCCCATCATTCTCTCCGTGTCTCCCTGCTCGCCTTTTTCTTGTCTTTCTAACAGATTGTTAATCGGTGATTACTGCAGCAACAAAAGGTTAGGTGAGAGTGTTGATGGGATTCTGTTGTCATGGGAAGTGCTGAAGGCAAAAGGCAGCATCCGCTGAGTTTAATGATTGTGCGTGCGCGCTTGGTGTGTGTGTGTGTGTATATTTAAAATCCTTTGCTAAATCATGCATGAATATGACGTAGTGTGTTAAAACATAGTGTGTTATACACGCGCTCAGACTGTAGAAGATGGATGTTCTAGGTTCTCCGTAATGCATCTCTGTCTCAATCTGTCTCCCTGAAAATGACAACGTGACAACGATCGTACAGGATATATAGCTACACACACATACACAAACAGATACACACAGGGGTACAGATGCAGATTAGGACACACACACACACACACAGATTTAAACAGTGAACTACACACTCAAATTAAAATCCTGAGACAATTTTTCTGAATATCTCATTTTAGGGCTACATGTTAAAGTGTTCAACCCTTTATAACCTTTCTATTTTTGAGGAATCCCATCATATCGTATCATCTTATCTCTTGTTCCATGCACCAGCATGTGTCTGTCTCTGTGTGTGTGTGTGTGTGTGTGTATCAGCCCATATTGTACATATGCAGTATGATGAGTTTAACAATGACATCTGTCTCTGCCTGATTGCTAATAATCATATTGTTTCTGGCATTTGTATGTGTGTGTTTTTTTTCACACGTTGCATAATAATAACTCTGCAGGTCGGTAAAATGGGCACATAGAAACTGTTGCTATAGAAACACCAGAATAAAAGCACCCTCCCTGGTAACGACACAACTTTTCATTTCTTCCTGTGAGATGGGAAAGGGGGTTTCACTCTTTGTGTTCTCTCTCTTTTTCCCTTTACCCCACTCTCCCTTTGAAACGAGACATCAGCTTCTCCCTCTTCTCTCTCCATGTTCCACTTTCATTTCGTTTCTCACTCTCACTCCTGTTGACTTCCTCAGACGGCCCTATTTCTCAGAGTCAAAATTCAGACCACCGGTGTGCTTGACAGATTTTGGTAATTTCATGACCGGAGGCTGTAGCGCTCCGGAGGTGCACCTGCAGCACTAATGTAAAAGAGGGTGGATTTGGAGGAATAAATTATCGGTTTCAATCACGAACAATCAGATCAGCTCCTCTCATGCCGTTTAGCAACACTGTGTTCCCACCGCACACTGACATTCTGTAGTGGAGAAAAGAGCCCAGAGCTCTCCCGTCAGGGAACTGATACACTTTATCAGGCGTCGCAGAGTCTCATAACACAAATACACACGACTTGCAAATGTGCAACAAGTGTGCATCAATTCAGCAAGATCTTTTAAAGGATGAGGAGTGTGAGCTGCTGTGAAAAAATGCCCCATCCTTAAATTATAGGCTGCAGATGAAGCACCTATACCTCTTTTTGCTGCCGTCAGATAGCTACAGAATTCCATCAGCTGAAAAGGAAAGCCCCTCATACATAATACAAGCAGTTGTAGATAACAGACACTTGTAAGAATCATCCCTCTTTGTGAATTGTTGCAGTAATCACATATTTTGTGTGGTTGTTGTCGGTTTATGCTGTTGTTGTGTTCTGAAACACACAAAAACAATACATTTTCTGAAATAAGCTGTGCTTTGAGCGGACAGAAACATAATTTAAATTTTTGATGCCAGACAACTGTGACCCATATAATTTGTGTTGACATCCTCCTCTCGTGTGCCCTCTCCCTAATGTTGCTCTGGTAATGTCATTGCAAGCTGCAACATTATTGAACCCATGCAGGCAGGAAATTATCAAGTAGCAAGTAAATTTACCACTGCACCAGTGCACCGCTGCTGTTAATAACCAGCTCCAGCATGACCTTATGTCTGTAAATATCTTATATGCCACACATTTTACATTCCGCCAGGATGCTAGCCCACATTTGGCCATGATAAAGAAGTATTTGCCACAGTTTTGAACTTTTAAAGTAGCATATACTCATTACAGCAAGCAAGTACTCCTTTTAAAGCCCCTGAAAATGTTGTATCTCAACTGAAGTTTTTCTTCTACAACATTAAATATTCATACCAAATGTGCAGTAATCAAAGTTAGGAAAAACATCGTTAGGTATTATTTATCAAAAGCTGAACTGTCAAGACTCTTCTCTTCTTACTTGACTTTGATACCAAATTACTGCCCGTGATACAACAAGGGCCCGTGAGTCCTGTAGAACCAGTTCATAATTTTGGACAACCAAAGAAAAGGGTTGTTGTTCCATAAAAGTAATATAATATGTTTTAACTGCTTTGTAATGCAGTATGGTTCATTTTGTGATTTCAGAGGATTATACTAAAGGATATTAGACTAAACCTTTCAACTTCATGTTTTCTAGAACGTTTTGATGTTAGGCAATGATGTTAGGATGAAAAACTTCATTCCACCTGCGCACCCTTTCTGAGTGCGTCAGCTCTCTCCTTCTCATACCTTCTCTACCTTTGTCTGTCTGTGTTGCTACACGTCTACAGTACTTCCCCCATCTTAACTCCTCCCATCCCTCCTGCTGACCTCCTGTCCCCTCTGCCTCCTCGGTGTCTCTCTTGTGTCTCACAGTGACAAGATGCTTGGCGCCTTCATTCCTTTCCGTCAGCTGTTATCCCATTTGCGATTTTAACCCTGCTTCCCCTTTTCTCACATCCTTGCAATTTCCATTTAACTTATATACCCTGCTTTATTTCTTCTCTCTGTCTGTGTATATGTGTCTGTCTGTCTGTCTCTCTCTCTCTCACACACACACACACATCATGCACACACATATACAACCTGCTATCGCATGTGAAACATCAATGTCCCTACAGATGAATAACAAAGCATACTGCAGCACATAGAGTATTAAGGCCCCAGGGGCAAAGACAGATGCAAAGAGCTGCAACTCTCTCTCCTTTGCACTCTTTACCTCTCTCCCTGTTCATAGTGCATATTCATTTCTACCTCTCTCCTTTGTTGTGTGTCTCTGTGAATTCAGTTCCAGGTAATTTATGTAATTTTGAGAAATATCATTCCTTTGATCATTTTTTCACCTTTTTTTTGCTCTTATGCATCAGTCTAATACAAATACTATATGTATGCACACACAAACACTTAAACACACATGCATTCTTCTCACTGTTGTTTCTCCTCAGAGCTCCGGCTGTGTGTCTGTTCTTGTGGTGGCCAGTTGGACGGCTTATGGACATTGTTAGAATCACAACCACTGGGCACTAGCTGTGTGAGTGTGTGTGTGTGTGTGTGTGTGTGTGTGTGTGTGTGTGTGTGACAGTGAGTGTGTGTGTGTTTGCGTGTAGAGCTTGCATGCATGCACCTTGACACACACA
The DNA here is from genome assembly GCF_020382885.2 of Scatophagus argus. Classification (NCBI taxonomy): domain Eukaryota; kingdom Metazoa; phylum Chordata; class Actinopteri; family Scatophagidae; genus Scatophagus; species Scatophagus argus. The sequence continues at coordinate 13,367,198 of NC_058493.1, forward strand.
TTCAGTAATACCTCTTGTCTCTCACTCTTTCATATACTCAGGAGACACAAATATCCACAGGGACCAATAAGCTCGAGAAGCAGGCACACAGAAGAAACAGGAAGGAAGACCTACAAACCTGACAAAGTGAATTTACAGGAATGTACTCTACCGTCCCTCTAAGTTCCTTACCTCCGGTGAAAGGCTGGTTAGAACTGTAAGATACTGAGGAGGTGGAACTAATTAGGTAAATACCAGAATTGACAGAGCCCAATTAATTTCACCACAGAAAGGAAGCTGAATTATTTACAACTGAATTACTTCAATCCGTCTCTGACCATCAGTTTAAAAACTACACGCTGCGGTTTAGGTGGTAACAGCCCAGGCTTAAAGGCATCATTTCTGCCAAATTATTTCTTTCATAAAACATCCACTGTGTAACTCATCAATTTAAAGAATAACATTCTGGTCCTGCAGGCTTCTCTCAGCATCGGCCCAAAATTAATTGTGCATGTTTTATGACGATTTTCTTTGTTTGTTTGTTTTTAATGTAAAGGCAAAAAAAAAAAAAACTATCAATAGCAGCCTCAAACCTTGCTGGACACCTGTCAGATTTATAATGCAGTTATGTTTTCACTACCGTGTATTGATGATACACAACGCAGTGATAAAACAAACGATATGTGAAGAACATCTCACATTACAAATACATATCTAGCCAAATTCACTTTGCCTAAAGTCCTGATGGTTGTTTAATAAATGTGTGAACACTTAGGTTAGATCAAATTGAACTTGCCCAGATAACAAATGTCAGCATGAGTGAAAAAAGGGTGGTCTGAAAAATATAAGACGTCAACCACGTGTCAGCCAGAATGGACAGAAAAATCTGTTGTGGAAATTTCACATCAATCAGTGGTTGAAATAAGTTTCGAAACATCTTCCAGCTACAGGGGGTTAACGGATTAATAAACTGTCATGAACAAACAAGTAATACAAATCCACACCTGAAAATACATAGTGATATAATGGTTGTTTTGTGTCAGTATCAGGATGAAATGCCACAAGACTGAAAGGCACTCTTAGGAAGATAAGTGAATCATTTTCAAAACAGGGAGAGATTCTAATAGAAGTAATCATAACATTATAAGAGACACACCTCAACCAGTGAGTCTTTGATTGCTTGTGAAGGTATAATTTAGTTTTCCATTTCTTCTCTTGAGTGTGAACGCACACCTGCAGATAAATATGCAAGAACACACGCTGGCGCAAACTAAACCACATGCAGCAAGAGAAAACATCTGTGCCATTTGATGTAATTGCACATTTGCTCATGTTAAGGTGTCTGTTTTTCTCTTTTTGCAGACTTCACTATTTCTTAATATATGCATATTTTTAACATTAAAAATCACTGGCAGACCCAGTTTGAAAATGCCTGCTCCTTCTGCTAGCTCGTAAGATGTTCAAAATTAGAAATCAAGGCTGTGACATTAAAGTTCTGAATGTGACACGTGTCTGGAGACTTGGAAATTACTAACTGTAAGCAAAATATGACATAATGGGCACTGATGTGAAGGTGCTCAACTTAGTCACACTAAAATCACAAAACAAACATCAACAAAAATCTTGACAAACCTGATTAAAGTGTCTTTAAAGAATAAAGCTGTTAACTTTGAGGGATTGTAGAGGAAGAAAGAGCGATTTGGTGATGGTTTTATTTAAAGAAAACAAACCAAAGGGAGCCGCTGCTAACTGTCACCCATTGGGCTACAGGACTGCTTTTATTTGCTTTTGTTTTCAGCAAAACAGCTTTATTGTCAGATGAAACAAGCAATTGATTTCCATTGTTTTTATTGAGGAAGGGGGGGAATTAGAGCAAGAGATGGGGAGAGGGAGAGAAAGCCAGAAAAGCCAGAAATGGAAGAAAATGATTCAAAGAAAAATGTATGACTTTCAAGTGCTGTGTGTGTGTGTGTTTGTGTTTGTGTTCATGTTCATGTGCATTTGTTGTGTTATGTCAGCACTAAAAGAGTGACCCCTGTCCTGACTGCTCAATACAGTTTATATTAGAACATCTCAGCATAATAGTACAGTAAACCACATACAGATACACTCCAAATACACCCAAGGCCATGCACTCTCTCTCTCTCGGTCTCTCTCTCTCTCTCACACATACACACACACACTTACACATTCACAAACATCCAGAGGATTGCTTACCATTGCTCTCTCTCAGCACCCATTTTGCTTTGCTGCACTCAAACACGCGTTCAGCAGATTGCTGAGTCCATGGAATTGATATGCCCTCCCAGCTTTGACCGCAGAAGATCCTAATATGTGTCTCTGATGGAATATGTGTGTGGGTCTGTGCTGATGTTTTCCTCTCTATACCACATTAACAGGTTGACTTTTCAAGAATGCAAAAGAATTCATAGGCTTTTATTTATTCTTTTTCAGCTTATCCCTGTAGTAAGTTAAATATTGAGCACACTGCCTCTTTTTGCAGCATTAACACTACAAGCTAGTGGAGTATTGGTGAATTTCATTGTCACATCTTTTCTACTTAGATGGTTCTGTGTACTGTTATCTGTGTTTCCCCTTCATTGACTCAAAAGCACCGCTACACGGTGTTGAGGAAAAAAATGTCATTGTTGGTGTCATAAATGGCAGTAAAACGGGACTACAGAGGGAATACACACAACTTTCCTCTGGTGAAAAGTCAGAGCTATGTTCATAGATGGGATCTCTAACGCTAACAATGTTGAAAACAGCTATGATCAGTGTTTTTTATAATAACAATTGACCTTGCGATGATGAACCCTAACACAGTTATTGTCTGGCTCTGCAGTTCCTCTTCAGCAAAGTGTCTTTCAGCTCAGTGTTTTGGTTTTGAGACTGTTTTGGTTCACTCTCACCTGTCTTAGGGCCACCTGCATCAGCCAGTTGGTTTTAGCAAAATTCTTTAGACAATCACTCAATCAACAGACAAAGTTATAAACTAGGTGGTTAAAAAAAGCACTCTGACAGGTCTGTGGTACAGTTCGCTTTACAAAAGACACATGCACTGTTAAATAAACAACATAACAAGAGACACTTCTAAGATAAATATTAAAGGATTAAAGCCAATAGTGTTGAATACAGGAAATTGCAATTCTTCGTCAGCTGTTTATGACTACGAACTTCGTCACAATACAGACTCAGACTTGGACAGTATCAGGTACGACCTGGACTGGACTGGAGGCTTTAAAGAGACAGTAGTGTCGAAAGCTAAGAACCACGTGTCTCTTTCATCTTCCTTTCCCAGAGATGACAGCCATTTAAAAAACATGTGACCCTAAAATGGTCAGTCTGCAACACTTTCTGTATATGTTGACTGTGGTGGCACACTTGGTAATGAGCTGTCGTTATGGCAGTGTCGCACACTGCATTTGCCATCACTTCATAAAGCTGCCTCCAGTGCTTTGGCATCACCGAACTGACAGCAGCTCCCAAACCACCAAACAAACAAGCATGGGCTGCTCTGCTGACACTCTGGAAGCAAATACAAATAATGGAATGACAGAATTTCAGCCGGTGCCTATGAGCAAACACAGAGATGGTTAAATCTGCAATGAAAAATACATCAATCATGATTTGTAAAAGATTTGATTTGCAAAAGATTTGTAAAAGATGTTGTCATGGAGTTTTACATTGAGCCTCACAGATATTATAGTAGCGAGGCAGTAATGCCAAGCATGTATTCTGATATTACTGTTTTTTGAGTATTTGGTTTCTGTGCTTCATTTTGATTTTAGTCCCGTAAATCATTTACATTCATTCTATTCAGAACTTAAAGCTATTGACTTGTTGGTTGAAGGATGATTGATTACAGATACAGTGTTGGCTTTCCTCAGAAAGTAATGCAGTTTGTTTTTCAAAGCAAGAATAATGAAAAATGAAGATATTGTTTTACGATACACAAACAGGCAAACAGACGCACGCACATGAAATGCAAGTGCATATGCAGTCACGTACAATTCTCTCCTGCGTACCTCCTGCACTTATTTTGGTCTCCTTCAATCTCTGATCATGTTGTTCTGTCAGACACACACACACACACAGAAATGCACAGGCAGAAACACACCATCCACCCTACCTTTCTGCTATCTTCAAACAGCAAACCCTATTCCTTGCTGACTATGTCTGGGATTTACTCTGGACGTAGCCTTCACTCTCCCTGTGTGTATCTGCATGTTTGTCCATTTGTGTGTGTGTGTGTGTGTGTCACATGAAGTATGAGGTATCTTTGCTCCACTTTGTGGTTGTCATGGTGATCAGTGACTGGGCATGTCATGTCCCGCACCTCATCATTCGTTAAACTCATCACCTCATCATCTTCACTTTGTATTTAATTCGCTGGATTTTCTCTTTTTAAAGCTCAGCTGATGTGCATATGACAAGTGGATTAATCTTGTATTTGAACAAACAGGCTCTTTGATCAGCGTATTGAAGTGTAAAGAGAGCTGCGGTCGATTTTTCAACAGTTTGTCCAGTGTTTATTAGTTTGCAAGTTTGCGCTTTAATGATTTTCACACTGTGTTTGCTGGCCAGCACAGGCAAATGTTGAACATAATAATCTCAGTTTAATTTAAGGAGAATTCTTATGACATTAATTCGCAATCACAGACATGTTGAGAAATTGAGGAAATGTTTATTGAGGAAAGTGCTGTTTCCACTTTTTCAGTAACAATTTAGTGATTCTCAGGGTGGCTATAAAAATTTCAAACAGGTGAGTAATAGTTCTTGATTTCTCAGGAAAACAAAGCAGTTTTCAGCATAGTTAACTGCATAGATGGATTTTCATATTCTTTAGCAGAGACCTCCTTTTATCCTCACTTAGCACCAGCTGAATGGCATAAATACTTGAATCTAACTGCAGTCCCATTTACTTAAACCGTTTGACAGTTGGCTGACAGGCAGTGTGAGAAATGGCAATAGAGAGAAAGACAGACAGAGAGAGGTTGTGGTATTTGTTCTTTGTGTGATAAATATAGGAGGTGAGTGGGTGGAATAAAAACAACCTAACACTCCAGCAGGATAAGAGAGGAAACACAGAGAGACAGATATAATGACACCATGAGAAAGACAATATGACGTAGCGATAATAACACCGATAAAGCAAGGAAGAGATGTAATGACTGTTAGAGAGGGATACAACGATTCTGAAACGGAGATAATTGCAGCGAACGGCGGATGGAGAGAAATTGAAAGGGATGAGAGAGCAGGACAGAGGTAAGGCGAGGAGAGGGAGGAGGTGATGACAGAGGACTGAGGAAGGAGAGAGAAATGAAGCTGTGAGAGATGCACGGAGAGAGGGATCGAGATAATACCGATGTAATACAGAAAGCAAGGATGGCCAGGAGGTTAAAGAGAAAAAAGAGATGCAGGGGATGGATTGAGAGAGATGGACAGCTGCAAAGAGACAAACATAATGTGGGAGAGACACAATGATTCTGACACTGAAATAATGAAAAAGAGGGAGGGGGCGGTGCACGAGAAGAGGTGAGGAAGAGGCAAAGAGAGAAAGAAAATAAGGGTACCAGAAAGATAGACAACAGATCCTCCACCCACCCCCACCTACCCACTTTTTCATAGCCAGTACTGAATCACTGCAGTCAATAGTTCTACACAGCGTAACTTAGAAAGATGCGTTTGATTTGTGGCTCAGCACGCCATGGAAAGAGGAGGCCAGCAACTGATTTATGAGACGGGGACCTTGTGGTCAGGTTCAGCTAAATCCCTCCACCTCTCTGCAACTAAAATTTAACCATCTGTCTGATGCGTAGATCTGTTCACCAGCAAAATCCGTCATTGAAAAATACAGATTTTGTTTAAATTCTTGGGCAAAAATGATTGAGAAAAAGTTCATCTTTCTCAAGTTGCCCACACAGTGACGTGAGACTTGACTTAATTTGACTAGGAGAATGTTGCTACATATGACTGTAAGTAAGCTGAAATAATATTACTCAAGATCCAAGTAAAAGGGTGGTTAGCAAGCATGTTAAACTCGGCATCAGCCATCTCATGTTAGCATTCGCTGAGTATTTGAAAAGATGAGGAAGTGCTGTTTGATTGCCACACTTGTTCACAGAGTTCTGGCTTTGCCAGACAAAATGACCTGGCAACAAATGCATCCACATTCTGGTGCCACGATCTACTGGCTAACGTTAAACTTTAGAGACAAACAACGTTAACTAGGCTATTAACTTCGGCTGCTGGCAACTTACAGGTTTATTCTTGGTCATATAATGTTACAGGCTTTTTAGTTTAGAATTACTTGAGTTTTGAGAGGCTAGAGGATTGTGTTAATTTTGGTAGGTTACAGACCCTGTGTATAGTTCCCTGTCACCCCGAGTGACATTAATCTGCATCCGTTTTTTAGCCACCCTGCCTATAATCAGATAAAGCAGATAAATAAAGCCTACAGCTTTAGCTTGGGGCCAGTTCTTCTCACTGACCCCTGTGCTTGCAGATGAGACTTGCTTCACATGTAAAATATCAGCTATGTTATGACATGAGTCCTTTCTTCTTTATGCAGGACCTTAATACTTGGTCTGTATGGTAACTGTATAGCCATATAACAAGGCAAAACACAGCTGTTAATTTTAAAGGAAAGCTTTCATTGTGTCATATTTTCATGTTGCATTGCAATTGCATGTTTAAAGTGATTATATACCAAAGATCTAATTAATGCTGATAATTCAAATAAAGGAATGATTATAATATAGTAAATCCTTAGATGCAGCTAGCATAGCTATCATGCAAGCATAAGAGCCTTGAGACATAACTTGGACTTGCAAAAATGAGTTACGAATATCTCTGGAAATATTTAACATTCATCTATTGTAATCAAGAATCAAGTTGCTTTGGTTTCTTTGCAAACATGTGGCACCCAACTGATGGGACTGGCTAGTACGTGGCAAAATGCACAAGCAGCCATCTGTATTTTAACCTGGGACATGTCTCACATCAGTGTGCAGCCCTGCAGACTTGCATGTGTTATGTTTTAAAGTGAACATACTGTAGAAAACAGAGGGGAAGCGGCAAAGCTTTGGGGTATAAATGAAACAAAACATACCTGCAGGTTTTAGCTCTGTGCTTTAATGAAGACTGACACTGTGTGTATTCGCGTCTGCATCTGAGTGCACAGCACACGTGCATATGACAGCATGTTTTTATCTGCATGTGTCTGAAGCTGCGATTTAGCACACCACTTGTAGACACCTGGGGGTTTATGCACATTCACACTCAGCACTAAGTCATTATTTTCTTTCTTATTTACAGTAAAATGCTGATGGGTCTGTCAGCACATTTCACCTCATCAAGTGAAGAAACTAAAGACAAAAATCCCAGCCAATATGAGTAAATATATTTGTTAAATCTTCACAGACATGAGAAGATAGAGGAAGCATGTATTGGGTGAGGAGGAAGGATAAAAAATATTAATTACTCCAGAAGTGTTTTTCTGAGTATCTACACGGTTTCTAATCCATTACCACAACAAGACAGACTTGAAGAATTCCATAGATTGAAATGTGCCTACTGCTTACAAACATGAGTTGAGTTCTGCACTGAGTCCTGCAGCTGAAAATGTTGTTTTGAAATGCTCATCAAATGCACATCATGGAGGACGCCACTCATCAGCTCTGGTACCACTGAAGGAAGGTTAAGAGGCTAGATATAATTAATATGAACAATATGAACATGAAAAAGAAATTGTGGATTATTTAAAATGTAGAAAATAACAAAATATAACACTGGGCTTTGGTTCTGCTGCCTGGTTATTATTGGCTGCTCATTTGCTTTGGCTATACAAAGTAAATATAAGCCTATAGCCTGTCATCAGTAATCGTTGTCAACCCACTGCTTTCCCTCTTACAGTACTCCAGAGTTTCCAGAGAGTAATCAGTGTTGTTTTAAAAACGTGTGTGCCTATACTTTCACAGTGACTGCTGTTGGAAAGTGAAAGTTTCATTTCATGCATGTGCACATGGATGCATGTTGCACATGGTGCAGTTTCCTGTTGCCATGTCAAATGTAATAAGTTGTCGTATTTCTCATTTGTCTCTCATTTCTGTCAGACACAAAGTCACAGAAATCAGGCGTGGAAGTGACTGCAAGCCTCAGACAGCCAACAGATTTATTGCCCAGCTATAGGCTAGCAAGACGGACAGAGTAGAGAGAGATGCACTGCCAACTGTCAACCTAATGTTGCTCTTTGCTTGTATTGAACTTGGAATACAAGAACACAAGTTTACCTGATTGTTGTTCTCACGATTCATTGTCATAGGAGGATGGCTGACTGACGGACTGACTGACTGGGAGTGGGCTGCTTTGTGGAAGCAATGTCGCAAAACACAACATTACAGATCTTAAATGTTATCATGAGAAGGGTTATAAATATTTTCAGTTCATTATTAAGCTGTAGGGGAACAAATTACATGTGCCACCAGTGTGTGGATGATTAATGGGAAACCTTGAGACAATAGTTGAACAGATTGCCATGAAATTTAGTACAGAAAAGCTTTGGTGATTTTGTGTTCCGTTGGTGAAGTGCCATCAGCAGCCCATAATTTTGATTTGATAGTACAAAACTGACACTCCAATCAGCCTCAGCTCTGGTATTACTACTACTGTTATTATATTATTTATTACTAATTGTATTATTTATTACAGTGTGTGAGCTAACACACAATTAACTTTCTACATATTATAACAGCTGAAAATAAGCATGTTAGCATTGTCACTGTGAGCATGTAAAGTGATGTTAGCGTTTAGCATGAAGCACTGCTGTGTTCAGCTAGGCTCTCGGTCTTTTTCTCCTCTGTCACTTCTTTCAAGGAGCAGGCTAAGTGTTGATTGTCTTGCTCACATAGACAGCTGTTGGAGGGACCGACCATATGGCTGTCAGCTACTGGACGTTCTCTCAATGAGAAAAGCTGCACTGAATCTAAACTAAATAACAAAATCTAAGTATGAAAAACCAGAGGGGGAAGAACTCAATGCTACTTCAAAAAAAGAGGCAAGGCAAAGGCCTTTTTGCTGAAGTGCCCCAAGTATGGTGCTACAATATGGCATCCGGCTTGATAATTATCTGATGAATTTTACTTACCCCATCTGCTCGAAGGGGGCAGAAGGGGATCTGGCAGCAGAAGAGACCATGTACAGAAAGAGAGACAACTGGAGACAGACACAAAGACGGCTGAAGGGGAGAGGTGAATTGGGTTGGAAAGACAGTGGAGAACAATCTGAAATTAATCTGGACACTCCAGATGGTTTGAAGTTTGTGTAGGTGTGTGTGTTCGAGCAATTGTACATGCGTGCATGTATGTTGCTGCCAGCTCGTCCATTCGGAACTGTGTTTAGGTGTTCATGTGTGTTTGTGCATTTTGTGTAACTTCAGACAAATATGAACATCTGGTATGTGCACAATCTGGAATTTCTGATCTTACTTTGATGGGAAATGACAAAAACACACAAAAACAGATGCACACATGTTTTGTTAGCATTGACTAGGATGTGACGTAGTAGATAGTTGTCTCTGTAAAATACGGTTTTGTGCGTGTGTGTGTGTGTATGTGTGAGAGGGGAAGAGAGAGAGAGAGAGAGTGTGTTCTCAGTGATATAAGGTTAATAAATCAATAGCCATCGCTATCTGAGAAACAATTACTGCTGGCTTTCATGTTTGCCACACACACACACACACACACACACACACACACACACACACATGCACACACACACACTGTGTGCTACGTGTCCTGTGTATTCAAGTAGCTTTAGGAGTAAACTGTATAAAGTGTTTCTCAAGGAGAGAGCAGCAGAAGATGAAAGATGGAGGAGAGAGGAGTGCAGGGAGGGTTTTTAAATGACAAAAGAGGAGGGAGGTACATACACAGAGAGCCAAGGCACAGTGTGCCATTAATCCTTAAACCTTGATTGGTTTTTATTCTTTCACTTGGTTTTTCATCTTTTACATGTGGCGCTGTACTGTTATGACTTTGTTGCAGCTGGGTAAACTGTGGAAACTAATATTTGCTTGCTGTTTTTTCCATGAAATCCCTTTAGTCCATTGTTTTGCACAATTCAGCTTTTTTTTGGTTGAACCTACTTTGGTTAGCTCGCATTGGCCTTGCTCACTCAGCGTATTTTAGTTGGAGTTTGGAGTTTGGAGCATGTTCAGATAAGGATACATCTCATTTGATCAGGGGTGATGCCGTTGAATTCAGGGTGTGTCCATTCATACACCCTACAACAATGGAGCAACACTGACACAAATTGTTCATAAATGATGCTGGTCATGGGTCACTGCCGTCACCGCGGTGTGACTGATGCACGCCAGTCAGCGTTCTGTGCCAACCTCAGCACATGTTGCTAACGGCACACGGCTAAAGTATCCGTGTGGAACTCATACTGTGTAGTACACAGCTGTGGTTACATGTATAGCTTTCAGCTGATTTGTTACACATTAGCTTAGCTTTTGGCAGCTTTAAGAGCTGTTGTATGACTAATTCACTGCCTTTTTTCCCCTCACTGAACTTCACACTTGAAAGCCGTTCATGAATTCTTCAGAACTTAGCCCGCTATATAGAGTCTGTTCTTCTGTGTATGAGTCAACTATGTTGAGTGCTGGAAGCACTGCTCAAGTAGCACAGTAATCACACTTTGACCATACTTTAGTAGATACATAAACATTTGGAGGGATACTTAATGATAAGATTCTGTATGGAGCACTGAAGAATTTAATTAGTGAAGCATTTCCAAAAAATTTATGTTAATCTTATGAATTTTATTGAATGTTTAGTTAATGATATTTTTTAAATGTTATGTTAATGATATGGTTTTACTAACAAGTGTTTTGCTGTTTAATGAAAATAGCTGCATTTGAGCTGGCTTGGTAGCATGTTAGTGTTTCTGGTTGTGTGTGTGTGTGTGTGTTTGTGTGTGTGCGCATCCATGTAGTTAATGCACATGATATAAGCTCCATGTTCTTCTATTCAGTGTGATAGGAGGACAGTGTAAGGGTTGTACAAGGTCTTATATCTGTATGTCCTAATGTGTGAGTGTTGAGTGTGTGTCATGGGATTTTTATGAGTGAGCGATGTGATCACACGGTACATGCTGTTAAAATAACACCATACTGTAGTCTATGCACTGTTAAGTGTGTGTAAGTGTATGTGTCATGGGAAATTACTTCTGGTCCAAGATCAGTAGATCGCAGTACTAACATTGTCAGGATTAAAGAGTTAGAGACACGGAATATAAAAATATACAGTATGTACTGTTTGCATGAAAGCTTTAGTGTGCTGTAGTGTCATGGGAGACTGTGAAGCATGTGTTGCGTTATGTTGGAGTTGCATGAGAGGACAGGCTCCCGTTACTCCTGTGACACTTGACTTCACACATAATGCATATTTAAGTTGTGCTCAATGTTTTACTTCAAATACACAATTCATTACATTATATTTAAAGGTTTTGGAGGACATAATTTAAAAATAAAGTACAAGTAATTTAAATTGCAGTGGTATGAATCTACTTTTTCCCTTTATGTTTTCGTTCTGAGCTTGACAAATATTACAAGGCTACAGGCTAAAAATGACTCTGAAATGAGTCTGTATCTTTTAAAGTTGATGCATGCAAAGTAGGAAAGAAAGGCACGATCTTACATCCTAAAAACTAATTCAAGGCACGATGCAAGTTTGAAATCCTGATATTCTAATAGGATTTTTTCTCATTTCTCTCTTCCAGCTGAATCATGTGGTGGTGTAGTCCAAGGACTGAATGGTACCATAGAGTCTCCGGGTTTCCCCCACGGCTATCCCAACTATGCCAACTGTACATGGCTGATAATAACAGGGGAGAGGAACCGAATCCAGCTAACCTTCGTCACCCTGGCGCTGGAGGAGGACTTTGATATTGTATCAGTTTACGATGGACAACCGTCGCCTGGCAACTTAAAAATGAGGTTAGAAATGAATCTTTTATTTACGATCTGATCTATTTTCATTCTCCTCTGTAGCTCTCAGACTCTCAGTTCAAGTGTAGCCTATTCCCTTCTCCAAGCTCTACTCTCTACTTTACAAAAAAGTTGACATTTGGACAGCAGCATATTTCTTTGAATAGTTATTTCTTATTATTTGAATAGTTAAGAGAAATGACACAGTGTCAAATAAACAGTGAGTCACAGATTTAATATGAGTGGATTTTCTGTCATATTGGATAAATAGTTTAAAAAAGGATCCATTTTTGTGTGTGGTACACTCTTTTAAGGTGACAAATGTAGATGGACAAAACAGGTTGAGATCTGACAAGGCAGGAACCTTCACACTGCAATGGCTATTAAGGATGTTTTCTTATCTCTAGAAATGTAATCAGTACCACAGTCAGCTGGAATGTAACATATGATATCTACCTTGATGTAGAAAGTAGGGATGCACTGATTTTTGTAAATATATACTTATTCTGACTTTGATATCAGCAGCATGTTTCAGACCAGCTGGGACATGGGCAACGATGCAGTGAGGAAGTTGTGTAAAAAAACCTGTTTGAAACATTTCACAGGTAAACGGGTTCACAGCTGAACGCATCGTGATTGGGTATTAAAGCAGCATCCTCGAAAGGCTCAGTTGTTCACAAGCAAGGATGGAGTGCAACTCACCACTCTGTGAATGCAAATGACTGCATTCTGCATTTATTGACATTTTACACAGCATCCTGAATTTTTTAGTCAGAGTTATAAAGATTTGGCTGACACCAATGTCTTTTTGTTTATTTTGTTGTTATTTATTTATCTATTTTTGCCAGGGACACGAAGAAATCTTCAATATAAAAAAAAACACCACTGAACTGTGGTTCAGACCTTCATTACGCTGTCTTTGAAAAGGCACATATTAGATTATACAAATAAATGAAACAACCCTTAATGTAACCTTGTTTCAAACGAAAAAAAAAGAAAAGTAAAGCATTCAAAAGCCTTTTCAGCCTGCTATACAGCTACCCATTCAATGATAAGAATTTTAACAAAATGCAACACAACCGATAAACATCTTCCACTGCTATTAGTGAGTGTCATATTATTCACAGGGAGGATGACAGCAGCCAACAAGGTGAATATCAGCCAATACTGATGTTCACACACACACACACACACACACACACACACACACACACAGACAGCTTTCTCTCAGGGGACCAGCATCCCATGTGAACCCAAATGTCACTGATCTTTTTCTATACCTAAGTGGGTTTTTGTGCCTAAACTTAACCAAATCCTATGGTTAATCATGTTAATTATTAATCATGTGTTAGAGTAAAGGCTTTGCACATTACAAACAAATACTAAAGGCTATCTTGTGTGTCTGGATGAGATGCTAAAGAAGGTGCGTGGCAGCATCTGATGACTTGGGATGAGAATGGGCTGATGTCTCATGAGAGGTCAGTCAAAGTGCCATAATATTAAAAGACAGCACTTAGATTATATTGTCACCTAACAGTATATTTTACTGCTTTGACTTTGCATAGGAGTGCATATTGAAGAGCAAGTGTAACAATTCTATAGTATCGTGGACGGAGAGGTCGGTCACTGCTAAATCTTGATTAGGTTGTAAAACAGTTGCAGTGTCTATGCAGATGCCTGTTTCAGATTAAGAATATCTCAAGCTGAATGCCTTTTTATTTTGTCGTGCAAGTTGAATATTGCAATGCGAGTATAACCAGTCTCACTAGGTTAAACAGCACTATCTAGTGGATCATTTAAATCTGTATTCTCTCTGTTGATCAACAAAATGTGGAGGAAAATAAAAGTCACTGCTGAATTGGCAGCATCAGTATTTGGTGAATTGCAGGACTGTAATATTGTTGCAGAGAGGAAAGATACAAAAGCATCTACAGAGCTGGCAAACTGTAGGAAGCTTATTCATAGTGCTCTGCTTGCGTGTGGGAGGGATGAGCTGGGAATGCACCAAGTAGTGTCTGAAGTTGGTGGTGCAGTTAGGGATAACAAGTGGTTTTTCCTTGAAAACATTATACAGTTGTATCATGTGTCAGTGTTTGAGTAGAGTACTTTTTCTTTTTTATTTGACTGGCTGGAGGTGAAGAAGGCAGACTGCACACTATGTGGTGGGTTTGTGTGGAGGCGTGCACCTTCTTTTTGTGCACAGAGTTTTGCCATCAGGTTTTCTTCTCTGCAAACACTGCAGTAAACACAATTATTTATAAAGATATTTATGTCAAATTATGATCCAAATCAATATGGAGGTAAGAACAGTATACAACAAATGAGTAGTGTGCGTTTTGCAGTTATGAGAACATAATTTCTTAATAGATGTCAGTGTGTTTAAATTATTATGGCTCTGGAAAAAATCAGGCATATTCCCAAGTGTGTAAGGCTGTCAGAGTAATGTTTTTATTGTGGCACAAATTTTTGTGTTAAAGCAAATCCTGAAACTAAGCTCTCAGTTACCACCCTAATCTGTCCAGCTTGATTTTTCTTGTATGACAGATGCTGGATGTATTAACCTGTATTTAATATAGCATTTATAGCAGCTCCTCGGGAGAGCTTTAGCTGTTTGTGGTCTCGCCTGCATTATTCTACCTGTGATTGCTCGTGTTTTAGATCCACAACAGGCTACCGTAATAGGACTGAGGGAGTTCACTTTGGGTTTATGTTGTGCTTGGCCTCACGGTACTTTGGTGGGATTAGATCACAAACTGGCTCAAGAGACCACTTCAAAACACATACTAATTAGACCCTTTACCATGGTAATTTCTAAAATATCTTTTAATAAGTATGAGGAATGAGCTTGAACAGTTATGTAAAATATTTGAAATATCAAAATCAAATTAAAATCCACAAATAAATAAAAAAAAAAAACTCTTGACTGATCTTTCAAAGATTCTTTTTTTCATTTCCTTCTTTTTGACATTTCTCTCCTGAGTTATATTTCCTCTTCTGCCTTTCATTTTTCACATTACTTTCATTTTTAGTTGAACTTCAAGTCCTCACAAAATATATAAATATTCTCTTTCTACAAATAATGCCTTTGTTTATCAATTCTTTGTTCACACAGTACGTCTGGCATGTTTATGTTCATAAATTCAAAACGTATTATCTGAGGCTTCTTCTAGCCTCTGCAGCAGATAACATAACCAAGACTACCTTGTCAGGTAATGCACCTTGGACCCCCTGCTGGCTCTGTGTATTCGAAGTTGTTGGCCTGAAGCATACTTCTGCTGGGATAGTGAAACGATCAGAGTTTGCTGTCTTCAGGCCGTACATGGGATGAAACGACAGCTACAAAAATTTCCACTGCTCTCAAGGACTACAGCTGTAGCGTGACAACAGAGAAGTGAAGTGTGTGAGCAGCTCACCTGTGCATGGCCCCTTTGGGCCATTCTCTGATCACCTGCTGCTGTTTTCTGCTACCGTGACGACAACGTGCTCTTGTCTTTTCCTCTTGCCAACTCAGTGCTTTTGTTTGATACTGACTTTATGCTGTTTGTTCTTTAGGTGCAACATCACCTAAAAGCACATAAAACTGAATGCACCAACTATTCAACACTTTGTTTACATGAAAAGTCTGAATATATAAAGTCTTTAATATAAAGTGTTTCTGTTGTCATTCAAGTACTCTCCAGAGTTTGTCACTTAAGCCGTAATACATGAAAGGGTGTGCTGTACTGCTTAAATTCTGTGATTCTTCCTGACTACATCAATTAACAGCGGTGTTAGCACCTTGGAGGTCTTCTCTCTTCAGTCCTGACAGTTGGAGTTTGTGGGTCTGGTTGAGTTCAGGTGGTTGATTAGTGCATATTTTTTGCAGGTCTGTTGATGTAGATTGGCTCTCATAACAAGTTGCATTGTTATTAAAAAAAAAAAAAAACCTAGCTTGCGCATTAATACTCCAGATTGTTGTAAAGTCCAAAATTCAAATTGAATTGTAAAAAGACAGATGCAGTCATTTCCAAAAATGAAAACAAATACGAAACATTTTCTCAAAATTGTTTGTTCTCCTGCTGTTTGCACACAAAGGGAGACACACACCTGTATCAAAGGGGCAGTTTTGCATTTTTATTTCATAAAACACAAGACTACCTTATTTAAACCAATAAATCCCATTACATAAATAAATATGTTGGAGAGTTTCTACAACTGCAGTGGTTAAATTCTGAAACTGTTATATTAAAGTTCATAATTATTCTATAAATGTTACTTTAACATCTGCAAGAAATAAGCCTCACAGAATGCCATAGACCATATAGCCCACTGTGATTCATGGTTTATTTTTTATGAATAAAAACATTTCAAAAACATCCCCTATATTAATATTTCAGTGTTGAGCAAAGTGCGAGGTTATGCTAACTTAATCACTCTCTACATGTCTAGTTGACCAATTTTACTGCTTGGTTGTAACTACTAATTGTTTAATACTTATTATGTGACTGGCAGTTAATATAAAAAGAGTTAATGTAGATAACTATGGTGACAAGAGGTGGCAGCTATACAACCCTTGTTCAGCTTGGAGCCTCTGTCACTGGTGTTAATCAGCCCTGGAGTTACAGTATTTGGCACAGACAGCCAGACCTGCTGGGTGTTTTTTAACTATTTTGTCTGTTGCAAATTGTGAAATATAAAGAGCAGTAGAAGACTGCGTTTGTTGCCTCTAGAGCTCCTGACCTTAAGTGCAGTGAGCTCTCAAAGTGAACCCATTCCCAGTGTCATTGAGAACAAGTAACTAAGCTTGGAGGTGCAGACTCATTCTCTTCTTAACTCTGCTCCTCTGTTGATGTTAGCACTTCTCTGTGTGGTGTGGACGTTACTGAGGAAAGGCAGCTTGGTGCCGAAAAGAGACCACTGGCCAGCCTTCTTGCTCCTTGCTCTCTCTGGTGTGTGTCACTGTAGGCAAATGTTCAGCTCAGCTTGTAAGGCTTCCTCCAGCTCCAGCTGAGGTTGGGCAGCTATTGAATAACACCCACCACCCCCTCTTTGCTTACTAGAGTGTAACTTATCTTTTTCCATAAATATACTTTAAGAGCTGATTCCAATTATCCTGCTGCTGCCTGTTCTCTGTGTGAGCTCCACGAGGGCAGTGGTCAGCCTGTTGACCTCAAACCCTCTCTTTCTCTCAGCCTCTGGCTGAATGGTGCAAGACTTGCTGATATGAACCCATCACACTGCTCACAGCGACAGTGGGATGAAGCCAAGGGGAGCTGAATGCCTTCTCTTTGTTCACAAAGAAGAGAACAGAAGAGGCAGGATATGAATTTCAGACCTTGTGTGTGGGGAATGCTGCAATTTCATATATAGAAGAAGGGCTGACCCGGCATCTGTGGCCTCTTCTTACCAGCCCCAGCTGTGCGTCAGCAGCATTAGCTCTACTGCATCCCACTCACTCTGTTGACTGATGTCAACAGTGTGGGATATCTATTTCTGAAACTGAAAAGCCTCAATAATACAGGAACTGCTACCTGCTCTCTGCGTGTGTCTTATAGTGAATTCCTCACTGTCCCTATTACCTTCCACACTATGTGGTGGGTTTGTGTTACAGTCAGAGTTTGTCCAAAGTTTGATGAGACCTTCATGACTGTAGTGCCTCAGAAGGCATTATGTGTGTTGATGAGTGTAATTAGAAATGCATTGTAACACATTATAAATGACTGCCTAACACATCATAGACGTGTTCTTCACAGAAAGTGTTAGAGCACAATGAGCTTTTGTGCACCACACTAGTCAGCTTCCCTTCTCAGCTTATCTGACTGGATGGAGAGGAGCCACACCTATTTCCACACTCTGTTTTATCACTGTGTAAGCCCTGCAAGCTCCAGTCACTGGTGAAGTGGCATGTAGTTGTGATGTAAATTACATTTGCGAGAGCTGTCCGCCAATCGGTGGTCAGAGCGAAGTAACCAATAGACTGGCGGGTCAAAAATTTTCTTAGCGGTTGACCAGTTAACGGTTAACCATTGACACTCCACTCAGTACCAGACAGAGAGTCATTATGGAGTCAGGTCAGAGGGCGCAACAGGGTGAACCATTGACATTCTTACTGTCATGTACCCTGTGGGTCTTGTATCAGCAGCTCAGTATGTACCCACTGCACCTACTGCACATCAGCCATTTGCAGAAGAGGTTTGTCGGGCTGCACTTGGACCTGTAATTTCACAAGTTAAGTAACACCTTTTGATCCCTGTAGGAAGATTCATTTCTCTGTATGTGAACCACACTCCAGCACATGTTAAAGAGTTCCTCAGATATCACAAATGTCTTCACATCATGTTTCTTAGGTAGTTGCACTGTTAACAGACTTTGCTTCATAATTCAGAAGGAACCACTGTATCCATATTTATGCCAGTGGGAGTGGACAGAAGATTAGAAACATTTTCATTACAATGTGCTTTTAATGCAAAGCTTTGTGTATGGCATGATAACAGGTTTAGTTGTGTGTATGTAATAAACTATCTAGGTGTAAAAATTAGAATCTCATTACTGCTTTTGTCCATACACTCTTTACATGAAGAGATACTCCTGCGTGTTTACTATGCGCACTCAGGCCTGAGTGTGTTGAGTGGTGCATGTCTGAAAATAAAGCGGTGTGTTCACTCACAGCTTTGGCTTGTGTGTGTGTGTATGTGTGGGCATATGCAGTGATGCACCTGTGTTAGATGACACAGTTAATTATAGAGTACAGCCATTATGGCACTAAGTATCGCTGTGTTTAATCAAAGTAATTAAGAAAAAGTTATGGCTATAAAAGAGTACACGCGGATGCCCCCCGTAACACACTATGAAACTGCTAATGTCAGCAACACACACACACACACACACACACACACAGAGTTTCACAGTTGCCTTAATACTGCAGCTGGTGCTTCTTCATGTCATGGACTAGAGTTTTCATTGCTGTGTATTTGTTTTTGCTATTGATCTTTGCTCCTTACAGCTTATTCCAAGAAACCCTCTGAGTTTTCTAGTATTACGTTGCTACACTTGGTCTTTAGGCAACCTGTGAATACAGAATTTACAAATATGATGGGATTATTGGATTATAGGATTTATAGATATAGATGAACCATTTCCACACTAATCTGACCAAGAGCATGAGGCGCTGCAATATAGTTGCAGACATATCATTTGAGTTTTAGTTAAGGATTTATCTTGCCAAAGTGTCAAATAGTGTGTCTAGGGACTGTCTGAGTTGTGAATAGTAACAACAGTTTTGTCAAAGAAAGCGTTATATTCTATTCAACAGTAATATTGTTTACCTTTGTGCGGTCAAAGTGTGCACTCCACTGTGGTATCGTCATCATGCTGAAAACAGACACTGAAGTGGCATTCAGAGCATGACATGTAGCCAAAGCTCTACTAAAATGCATGCTAATGAAATTATTTTGGTATGGTTAGCAGCTATTAGACGTGTCTGTGCTTTTCTGAAGCCTCTGCTTCTACTGACCTGTTTGATGAGTCAGTGCAATCAGTAGTGTGGTAGTGTACGTCAGCCAGTGCTACTCATGCAGCACACCCGTCCAGTCTGCTACAGGAACCACACCCAAAGTTACTGACAGATTTTCTGTAAACATACTTTTTCAGGTCCCTCATGGATCCAACATTATTATGGTTTTACGTGACCTCTTATGTAGGTGACCACCACCATTTTCTCACACATTTAATTTGGATAACTAATCTTCAAGTTGCTCTTAGTGGCAGCGGTATTGCTAAAGCAGATTTTCTTTTCTTTCCTTTTTTTTTAAAGGCATTGTCAGCAACTAAAGTCTACTGGTTTGGTATTTGAGTAGATAAGGAAGGCAATAGGATGTAGAGCTGTGTTATGTCTTTGTATACATGACAGAGGGAGGAGGCAGAGAAGGGTTATCTGTAAGGTGTTGTGTCTTTGTTGTGGAGAGAAAATCAAGAGAGCAATAAGGAGAGCAAATAGAGACAAAAAGAGCGACCAAATGAATAGGCAAATGGGCAGGGTTCATGCTGTTCTCTGATACTCTCCTCTCTGCACATCCTCCTCTGAACTCCTCTATTCTCAGCTCATTTTCACTTGTTCATGGTTTGGATATGTTAGGATGCCAATTTAGTTCATCCATTATATTTGATGGCAGGTCCACAATACTTGTGTATAAGCTAGGGCTGTCACAATATCAGATGTTCCCTACTTAATTATAAAAAATTATATAAAAAATTCACAATAATGATATTATCACAATATATAATATCAAAACCTATAGACCATCCATCCATCCATTTTCTTCCACTTTATCCGGGACCAGGTTGCGGGGGCAGGAGCTTGAGCAGGTATGCCCAGACTTCCCTCTCCCTGGACACTTCCTCCAGCTCTTCTGGGTGGACCCCAAGGCGTTGTCAGGCGGTGCGATGCAAAGTCCTACTCTTGGAGTACAGTGACCGCATGGCCCTTAGCAAAGAACCCCGTACCCCATATTCTGAATGCCGCGGGGAAGACAGTCCAATGCCCTCTCCGAGTCCACAAAACACATGTGGACCGGTTGGGCAAACCCCCATGAACCCTCAAGCACCCTGCTGAGGGTATAGAGCTGGTCCAGTGTTCTACGACTGGGGTGAAAACCGCAATTGAAAACCGCAATTGTTCCTCCTGAATCCGATGTTCGACTATCGGCTGAATTCTCCTCTCTAGTAACCTGGAATAGACTTTCCCAGGAAGGCTGAGGACTGTGATCCCTCTATAGTTGGAACACACCCTCCGGTCTGGGGACCACCACCCTGTATGCCAGCCCAGGGGCACTGTCCCCGACTGCCACGCGATGCTGCAGAGGCGTATCAACCAAGACAGCCCCACAACATCCAAAGACTTAAGGTACCCAGGACAGATCTCATCCACCCGTGATGCTCTGCCACTGAGGAGCTTCCCAACTACCTCAGTGACTTCAGCTTGGGTGATGAATGGATCACCCTCTGGGTCCCCAGCCTCTTCTTTCATGACGGAAGGCGCGTCAGCAGGATTGAGGAGACCCTCGAAGTATTACTTCCACCATCCGACAGTGTCCCCAGTCAAAGTGAGCAGTTCCCCACTGCCACTGTAAACAGTATTAGTAGGGCACTGCTTCCCCCTCTTCAGCTTGATGGCATCACTTACCTCTGGTGTCCACCACCGGGGTTCGGGGAGTGCCGCCGTACCAGGCACCAGAGACCTTACGACAACAGATCCGAACATTTTCACAATGGTGGTGGAGGGTTCCACCAGATGTTCCCAGCAGACCCTCTCACGGTGTTTGGATGTGCCAAGTCTGTCAAGCTTCCTCCTCCCCCAGCGGATCCAACTTACTACCAGGTGGTGATCGGTTGACAACTCAGTCCCTCTCTTCACCCGGGCGTCCAAAACATATGGCCGAAGGTCAGATGACACAACCACAAAGCATGATCTCTGGCCTAGGGTGTCCTGGTGCCACGTGCACTTATTGGCACCCTTTTAACATGGCATTAACATGGTGTTTGTTATGGACAAACCGTGGCTAGCACAGAAGTCCAACAACAAAGCACCACTCGGGTTCAGATTGGGGAGGCCGTTCCTCCCAGTCATGCCCCTCCAGGTGTCACTGTCGTTGCCCACGTGGGCATTGAAGTCTCCCTGTAGAACTATGGAGTCCCCAGTTGGAGCACCTTCCAGCACCCCTCCCATTGACTCCAAGAAAGCCGGGTAATCTGCATTGCTGTTCAGCCCATAGGCCGAGACAACAGTGAGAGACCTATCCCTGACCCGAAGTCGCAGGGAAGTGACCCTTTCATTCACCGGGGAGAACTCCAACACATGGCGGCTGAGCTGGGGGCTATAAGCAAGCCCACACCAGCTCGCTGCCTCACACCATGGGTGACTCCAGAGTAGAAGAGAGTCCGACTATCTCTAGCCGGTATCGCTCAACTTCCCGCACTAGCTCACGCTCTTTACCCCCCAGTGAGGTGACATTCCATATTCCCATAGCCAAAGTTTTTGTCCAGGGCTGCCAGGGCCCCCGCCCACAGCTGTCGCCCAAAACACATTGCACTGGCCCCTTCTAAACCCCCAGGCGGGGGGTGGGCCTACAGGAGGGCCTGTCTACAATCTGCAAACATTTTTTAAAAAACAAACAAACGGTGCCATCAGAGAGAGAGGGAGGTGGAGAGAGGGAGAGAGAGAGAGAGTATAACCACATTCGTACAAAAACATACAAAATGAACAGTTACGTTTAATAAATAGTGAAAAGGCAACCAGATGAGCTCATAAATCTACATGAACATCTGCCCTGGATTATTTACATGAAATTATCATTTGTGTATTATTTACATAATATTGCATGTTTTTATGTCATGGCTGCTGTCATATCATACTAGTCTGTATCGTGTATATTTACTTGTGATGGTTGTGCTGCTCAGATTGAACCCTTATATTTGAAATATTGTTTTTACCAGCAGCTGGTCCAAGAAGTGTCTGTTGAAAATTTCTCAGCATCCCGGCAGCAATCAATAAATCAAATCCTCTGACATAAAACCGTGTAATAAGCCCATCCAATCATTTCATACCTGCCTACCTGTGGGCAATCTGTCTGTGCCTTTATTGTTGCATGAGCAGAATCTTTCACAAGGCTAAGCAGGTAAGCAGCCAGAGGTTTTAGTGAGCTAGTTACATAAGAATGGCAGAGAACATGCAGGCAGAATTTTCCTATATTACCACACTAGCTAGCCATGTTTGTTGATTATTCACTCCAGAGAGGAGATTTTAAATTCTAACATCCTTTGGAATTATTATGGAACAATGAAGACCAGATGAAGAGTTTTGATACTGAGTCCAACCTAATGAGAAATATCTGGTTTAATTTTCAAAGTAAACTTCACAACTCTTCACAAAACACGTCTCACCATCTTGTAACCACACACACACACACACACATACACCCACGCAAACTTAGACTACCCCCAGTAAGTGCAGAATAAAAAGCACACTTTCCTGAGAAAAATAGGCCAACACTAGATAACCAGGCAATGGAACTAATCCAAGACTGGCACTAGGGAACGAAAGAAGGAGAGAAGTGAAGAGAGAGAAGGTAGGGCTGCTGGGTGGAGGAGGGAGAGAGACAGACGCATACAGAGAAAGAGACATAGGACAAGAGAAGAACTCACACACACACACACACACACAGAAGATGCTAAAGCTAGTAGAACTAAGTCCCTGTGCGGTTGGTAGTTCTGTCCGTCTGTCTGTGTCTTATTGTATTTCTGATAATTCTCTAAGCTTCTTCGACTTGTCACCAACACATCAGAAAGTTAAGTGCA
Organism: Scatophagus argus; assembly: GCF_020382885.2. Taxonomy (NCBI): domain Eukaryota; kingdom Metazoa; phylum Chordata; class Actinopteri; family Scatophagidae; genus Scatophagus; species Scatophagus argus. Next base: position 13,390,500 of record NC_058493.1, read on the forward strand.
GTTTTCACATTACGATAAGAGTTGAACAAGAGGAGGTGAAAGTTAAAAGAACACGCCAGATTTCTGCCAAATAAGCATTTAGATTCTTTTCCCCTCATCCTACTGTTCCTGCATTTGCTTGAATTTATGCCCAACTGAGTGCTGAGCAAAGTTAAAACTCTTGAAAACACTTGTATTTGTCCATGTAGGCTGAAAGGAATACTCCACTGAAGACTTCAGTTTCGATGCTACAGATTTCACAAACAATCCTGTAGGTTTGACAGGTCGCTTTTATGTCTGAAATTGCTCCTTTGGGAAGATGACGGCTGTAATCAAAATGGAGTCACAGCAGTTGCAATAAATTCCAACTTATTTAACAGAACAAAAAAGCACCAAAGTCTAAATATAAGCTTCTCAGATGACTCTAATACTGTTGCAGCAGAATGTCTGAATGCTCAGTTGATCTGTTTGTGTTTTACAGAGCCACAATAATTACTGTTATTATTATATTATTTTTCAGGTATTCTTATGATCACTCAGTCGACCCTTAAATAAGTCATTCAGTAAATCATCATCATCTATACTGTTTAGCCATCAGGGTCAGGCTATCCCAGCTGTGTAGGGGCGAGGCGGGGTACACCCTGGACTGGACTGGTCACAGAAAGACAGACAACCACACAAGCGCACCTAGAGGCAATGTAGAGGGGCCAGTTAACATAACATGCATGTTTTTTGTGGAAGGAAGCCAGAGTACCCAGAGAAAACCCACGCAGGCACAGGGAGAACAAACTCCACACAGAAGAGCCCAGACTGGGATTTGGACCTGGAACCCTCTTGCTTTGAGACAGCAGTGCCAACCACTGCACCATTTGTGCCACCCATTCAGGGTGATGTCTTAAAATTGCTTTTTTTTCTGTGATCAATAGTCCAACACCCTAATATATCATATAGACCAAAGTATTGGGACACCTGACCAATTCACCAACAGGGACTTCAATGACATTGTATTCTAAATACACAGACAGCTTTGCAGCTATAACAGCTTCCACTCTTCTGGGAAGGCTTTCCGCAACATTCTGGAGTGTTTCTGTGGAAATTTTTGTCCATTCATGCAGTGGAGCAACAGTGAGGTCAGGCACTGATGTTGGACCAAAAGGCCTGGCTCGCGATCTCCATCTCAGTTCATCCCCAAGGTGTTTGATGAGGTTGAGGTCAGGACTCTGTGTGGGCCAGTCAAGTTCTTCCACACCAAATTCATCCAACCATGTCTTTAAGAAACTTGCTTTGTGCACTGGGGCACAGTCATGCTGGAATAGCAAAGGGACTTCCCCAAACTGTTGCCACAAAGTAGCAAGCATAGCATTGTCCAAAATGTCTTGGTATGCTGAAGCATTAAGATTGTCACTGGAAGTAAGGAGCCCAGTGCAACCCCTATAAACAACCCCATCCCAATACTTTCATCTATATAGTATATAGAAAATTTACGATGACACGAAGAAAGAGAGAAAAACATCAGACTTTGAAGTGCAATAAACGATAAAAAAATAAATTACCTGAACCATTTATTGATCCATTGATCCAACTGCTTAATTGTTTCAGCACTAAAATTTTATTCAAAATGATTCTCTGAAGTTGTACTAGTATGTACATTTTTTTTCTTTCCATCATGTCAGGCATTCTTATGTTTGTCATGTCAAGGTCTCTAACACTGCCAATTTTACAAACTCTATTTTATACCTCAAATTCCAAGGTAGCCTGGAGTATTTTGTCAGCAGAAAAGTCCTTTGTGTATTGTTGTCAAGAATGAAAGTGACCAAAAGGAGCGACGGCTGCTGGAGCAGGCTGTGAAGTGATGCTGAGTTCAGCTGTCGGGCTGGACTGTAGGACTGATGAGAACATTTAGATCCGCAGGCCTCCCGCCTCACCAAACACCTGTTAGTGCTGATACGCAGCAGGGGGTGAGGGGATACAGAAGCAGAGATAAAGCAATAGAAAAGAGAAAGTTACAAGTAGACTTAGAGAGACAGAGATGGAGTAGAGCAAAGTGACACCATGAGGAATGAGAGAGATAGACAAACAAAATCTATGCCAGTGGCCACACACACACACACACACACAGTCGTGCTTTCATCATTTTTGGGGACATTACACACTTGACTTACGTTCATTTCCTGGAGGCTTAACCACCACCTAACCTAACAATAGACATTACTTGCCTAATCCTGACCCTCACTTAACCAAACCCTAAACCTAACCTTAAAGCAAGTCAAAGGTGGGTCCTCACAATATGACTGTGGCAACAGATTTTGGTCCCCAAAGCTACACATGAACACACACACACACACACACACACACACACACACACTCTCTCTCTCTCTCTTTCTCTCTCTCTCTCTCTCTCACACACACACACACACACTTGTGTAATCCTGCCTGTAATATTGCTGCCAACCTGAATTTCTGTCACATTTAACTAGACATATTCAATAAAAGTTTAATTCATAGTGAATCTAGATTGGTCCATACTGCAGAAGTTTCACTTCAGTGAATTATTTGACTCACTTGTCTGGTTTGTTTTCTCAGTGGAAGAACATTCAAGCAAAATAAAGAAAACTAAAGTTATAGTGACAGCAACAAGAAAAGAAAGTAAAGAATAAAAAGCAATAAAAGTTGATGGATTTCTGAAACAGATCTCACCCCAAACAAAAGATACAAAACAAGAAAAACATCAACAAAAGTCAACACCACAATTCAAAACACGGAGAAGGCAGTATAAATCACATAAGCACTCATGAATAGTTCACCATGAGCACCAGCCACCCGTAGTGATGTCATTCACTGTCTTTTAAAAAAATAACTGTAGCCATTCCTGTGCAGTCTTCTTCTGCTCATATGATAATGTGCTGCTGTTTACGGATACTGGCAGGAAATGATCGCCACGCTCAGGAGGTGACAAACTTTAGCTAAACAAGAATGAGCAGGAACAAGAGAGCATCACCTCCCCGCCTGTCATTCATAGGCACTAAAAGGTCTGATGCAGCTGTAACAATGCACTACTTACAGTAAATCCTCAGTCAGCTTACTACCTCTGTGCCACAGTGTTGTTAGTATGAATGAAAATGGGCACAAAAACTAAAGCCATTCGTTCCAAAACATCTTTGCTTCCAGAAATAAAACTTAAAACAAGTGTTGGCAAAAAAATTAAAATCCCATTCTCTGTCAGTTCCACAAAATGTGTACATCTGTCTTGCCTAAAATTTTTGACTTTGAGAAGTCAGGAGAACAGCAGACAGTCCAAACTAGTACACTGACTAGTACAATGAGCTTCATCTCATTGTGTTTGCTTTTTACAAATTTTCATCAATAAATACCCAAAACATTTAGGATGTGCAGTTGAGTACCACAACCAACACTAATGTCATGGTGAGCTGAGACTCCCTCGAGTCCACCTGCACATCAGCATGCTGCAAGAAGATGCTGAAACAAGGCAAGCAAGATCCTGCAGAGTGGTTCTTGTTGCAGACCACCTGAGCTATCAGTTTCAGGTATGCTCTTTTTTATTTGTCTGTCGGTTACTCCTGATGGATTTTTGAATGATTCATCAATGTTCCTGTTTCAATTGAAATAAAAAGTTGAAAATCTGGATTTGTTTTGCCAAAAATAATGAGCCCTACTCATTCAAAAAAATTTAGCTCTATATTAATGACTGTTAAATGTTTCAGTGCTGCTCTTCAGTTAGTTAGATGTAACTTTTTTTGACAGTACTGCTTCTAATGGGCTGACATCACATTCATTATTAATGTCACAGCTGTTGTCAAAGTTTTAAATGTGTCAAGTAATCCTTTAGATTAGTTAAAGTTTTGACATGTACACACTGACCTTGAATTTAGGTTGTATTTGTGCAATGTTAAAATAGAATCTAAATATAAACTTAACCAATTTTCAACACATAAGTAAATGATAAAATAGCTGTGCATTTAAGTAGAAATTGTAATAACTAAAAAGACATTAAGATGCTAAACAAAATAACTGGCTGCTGCACTCTCATCACAATCATAGTCTTCATTCTCATTATAATGTTCATGTGACTGCTATTTTTGGAGCAGGCCTGCAGTCTGATTTACCTGCAGTGAATGAAACCAACTCGATGACTTTCCCACGGGGATAAATAAATGATCACATTATATTATATATAGTATTTCCACTTGAAGACAGTGCTAAAACATCACCTCAGTAAATTGTAAACTGTGCCACTGAAGAGTTTACAAGGAAACAATCAGATCTATAGGAACAGCCGTTTCTAACTCCATTTAGTGCTATCCCTTAGGCATAGCGGTTGATTTATATTTTGCATTTCAAAACGTCGTACATCATAAGATGTAATGTGTACAGGCATTTAGACGTGAGGCCCCTGGCGCTCCATTCCACACTGGTTGACTGACTGACTAAACCGACTGGCTGAATGGCTGGCTGTCATTTGTAGAACATCTGAGCCGGCATATATCCAGAAAATCTACTGTTGTTTTTGATCCCTTTGGGTGTTTGCTGAGTGGTAATATGGAATCTACACTTCCTGAAAATACAGATTAAAAAAAAATGTTTGTTTCAGACACATCAAGGTGGAAAGGCTGGCTGGTACAAAGCCAGAGTTTGGAATGCCTCCAAAAGAGTCTTTTTTTTTCTCTACAAATACATCAAAGTACATGGGGGAAAGTGCTTTGATATCAGAGGCAAAAACCAGATGATGCTCTCCACTTTTCAAGCTTTTCCCCTTTTATTCATACATCAGGAAATAACAGTCCTTTTCATTGCTTCTCTCTATAAAAACATTTAACTAAATGGCCATCTAAAAGTACCACTTCATCTGAAAATGGAGAACAATTTTTTTTTTGCACCCTTAAAATATGAAAATGTGGTCTAACTAAACTTCTTTTCACCAGGGTTAATTTTTAAAGATTTCTTCAGATTCTAGTTTTTAGTCTTAAAGTCATTAAAAACTTTGCCGGCAGGGTGTTTGTGATGTTTTTGCCCTGTATATCGTTTATCAAAGGGGGGGAGATGCTGGTGTTATTCAAATGCTGCTGACAGTAGAAACAGAAAACAACACGATAAGTTCAAACTGTTTTGCTTCCATACATCCATCCTCTCCTGTGACTTTTGTATCTTATTCTTCCTAACCACTGTGTGTTCACCAGAGGAAAAAAAGTTCTTTATTTTCAGTTTTGCTCTTGTAGTATTTCAGCCACTTTTCAAAGCCTTGCTGTCTTTCACTTTCTCTTTCCAGCTGTGCTTTTTTTACTGGCTGATTTGTAGCTGATTTTAAATTTTTCCCTTTTTCCTTTTTCCTTTTTTTTTTTTTTTTTTACGCTGCACATGGTACACATGCAGACAATAACTGCTGACACACATAACGGTAGGGCTATTAGAAAGAAAAAAAGAGGCTTTCAGGAGACCGCCAAAAATAACAGAAATGGCTGGGAAGTTGTTTCATGGTGGGAGGAGAAAAATCAAAGTGATCTTTAAGGTCTCCATTATGTTTTAAAAACTTCCCATACAGCCTAACTTTTTCAGCCGTGATTCATTCATTTTTATTATGTGCTTTTCTAACTGTGACATGTGAAAATGTTTTCCATGAAAAGGGCCAGTGCACATATTTTTTGGTGAGCAATATGTAAAAACTGATGTGGGAACTGATTTGCATGTGCCCAGAATTAGCAAAGTCAAGGCATGGTTCTACATGTCACTGAAGCAGAGGTAACTGTGCACCAAATATTTTCCAGTTTCAGAATAGGCTGCCTATAATTTATTATTATTAGTAACGTCAACTTCAGCTGTTCATCATGTGGCTCCTTGGGCTTCCTTTCAAGTCCAGAGGAGATGTTATTTCACATGAGTCAGTTCTCACCCATCTGGCAAGATGCTCACAAACGATCTTCCTGTGTTCTCCTCAACATTGTGCACAGACAAGCACAATAATTTGTGAACAAAGTTTGGTTCTCTAACTTTATGACTCTCTAGTTTTTATTTCCAATAAAGGTTTAATTCTTAGATATTGTCATATTTGTGAATGTTTGGGGACCGCGGAAGACAGTATGGTGGGAGTATTTAAATGTCACATTTGCTTGTGTGGGTTGCTGGTTCTGTGGATAATTGGAACATTCAATTGTGTGGTTGCTACTGGTGTGTGAGTGTATGTGTCCACACATGCATGTGTGAGTAGGTGTTTAAGTTGGTGCTTAATTTGTGAGGTTTTCAGTCATTACTGTCCTGATCGTATGTGTGCAAAATATAATCAGATATAAACACACAGATAACTACACATGCCCTGTAGAGGGTATGCAAACACGTTCATAGTCCCACCGAAATTCACCCCCTGTTCTTCTGAGTGGCAAAACATCCGGCAACATGGCAGCATTTATTTGGGAAGCTGCCTAACCTGGAGTAAAATAAACAATCAACTGCTTCAAATAAAATTAATTGGGTTTAACAATGTTCCTCACAACAGAAGAAGAACTTACTGTGGTCCGTGGACATTAACATGTGGCTTGGAATCATGTCCTGGAGTCTATATGTACCTAAGAGCACAGAGTTCTTTTGAATCTGTCAGTCACACAGCAGCTTTTTCCCCATTTTAGGTGTGTTCTTTGCGTTTCCACGGCTGAACGTTAACATTTCAGCTCTTGATAAACATCAACAATGTTGACACTCTGTCATCTTCCTCCTGCTCTGTGGCATCCACCTACTGTGACTTAGCGTAATTTGCCGCTATAGTTCTCGTCCACTGTGCGCAGAAAACAGAATCACCCCGTGAATACCAATATGTTTTGCCTGTATAAGTGAAACGCTTCGGTGCTGAAGAAAGTGAGTTTATCTTTAAACAGATTTTATCTTGACTTCCATTAAGTGAACTCTTCTCTCCAGAGGACATACCTTCAGACTGATCACAGAGCCGTGAAAAGACTTCCATGAGTTTGCCTGTCTTTGGATTAGTAGAAAAAAATAGTCCATTTCCCCAAAAACTGAACTAAGTCTCATACCAGCCTATGAGTCATTGTGCTTTGCATATATTTAGCCCTGTGGCCAACTGCAGCCAGCACCTGGCTTGATGTTGAATTTATAATCAGTTTTTTCTTTCCCAACACAGGACACAAGGTTACCATAGCAACTGAAGATGAGTTGTCATGGGTGATTGACAGCTGACAGATTAGCATGAGGATGATCCATCACACAAAGACACACCTAGAGTTCTGGTTTCCCCGCATGTGTTTCGTCTTTTTAAAACTATCTCTCTCTGGTCTTCTCTCTCTCTGCCTCTCCTGCTCTCTGTCAGCACAAAATTCATATCATGAAACTGACTTTGGAGTTTATAGAACGAATGTTTATGTTTCAATCCGATTTAAATTTCAAAGAAGTTTGGGCCAGTCAGGAGCCGAAATGGAGGAAAGAGGAGGAGAATCAAAATAAGAAGACTGGGGTATTGGGAAGAGACGAGAGAGGAGAAGAGATGAGGAGGTGAAAAGAGAGAGTACCATTGTGATGTGTTAAACACTGAGTAACACTGAAGGTTTAAAAAAAGAAAGATGTCGCATAAATGTGCATGTGCGTGCACGCACGCACACACACACACACACGCACACACACACACAGTGAAAAATGATTCAGAAAAATGCCTTAAGGGAATACTGATTTCTAGTTTATGAATATGGAAAAGTTGTTTATAATATTGTGTATAACCCCACCTGTTCCTGCAGTGACATGACAGTACTGCAGATGTGTGTGTGTGAGAGAGAGAGAGCAGACTGGAATGGATGGGAGAGGGCAGTAGAAAAGTATAAATGACAGATGGCTGATGGAGGAAAGATAATGTCAAATATAGTGAAGTAAAAAAAAGTTTAAGACAAGCTCTCAGTGATAAAAACAAAAACAAACAAAAAACTTTCTCAGGGCCTGGATGGTGGGGAAGAAATAGCAAATGTGTCATCAGTATATATATATATATATATATATATATATATATATATTATAGAACCTGCCACAAAAATCAAGTTCAGATTAAATACTTAGGCTTATGTTAGGATGGGTGAGGGGGGTGAACATTCCTGTGAGAAACTTTTGACAACCAAAAACATTACATTTATATTGATGCAAGTGTAAGTTGTGTTAGTAGCCTCATACTAATGTTATCTGCAACTCCTCAACACATTTCTGTTGTTTGTACATCTTGATTTTTAATTTTCTTTCCTTTTGCCAACAGATAAGGAAAGTTTCTAAATATGGATGACTTCTACTCCTGGGGGTTTGCCTTTGATGTGTGATTAACTAGTTTATTAATTCACTAGACAGACTTGAAAGAATGGCAGCTTTCTGAACAAGAGGAATATTTTGTTTCTTTGGAAGCCAGATGAGCTGGGACGCTCTCGAGTCAACACACTGTCATGACCTGCAAGTTGAGGCTCACATGATGGACACAGACAGCCCAAGAGAATGCATCAGCAGGTTGCCTTTTACTGGATGAAGCTGAATATAGACATATTGCGAGCTAACTTCCCTTCAAAATATAACCTTTCATGAATATTCAGAGTTTGAAAACCACACTCAGTGATCCCTTCAATATGACTGTCTTACAAGTCTATTATTACTGAAATGCACAGGCCCAACAAATGACCTTCATGAGCTCTGGTCAGATTTTCTGTGTGGATCAGATAATGAAGAGGAAAGAGCTCAGTGTCACTGTAGTAAAAACACACACAAAAAGTCTTTCGTTCAGTTTCTCCTGAAATGCCCCCAACAATTTTGAATAAAAACTGGCAGTGAACATAGCAGAGTAGCCTCCAAGCAACTGTTGCTCCTGAAGGTTATATGTTTGAATCTGGTCACATCTGCCTCAATGCATAGACACAAACTATTGCTTTATTCCTCTCATTCAGCTCAAAAATGTGTGTGTGAATATTCCTATTCCTAATAATCTCTTCTCTCTCCACTTCCATGCTCTCCACCCTTCATCTATATATGCTCATCTATATAGAAAGGAAAGGATGCAGCCAAATGTCAGAGGAGACTGAGAGGGGAAGGTGAGGGTAAATGACAGTGCTGTGTTGACAACAGGAGCAGGACAAGAAAAGAGAGAATGAAGATGATTAGACGAGGGCAGGAGGGACAATACAAGGAGTGAGACAAAAAAGTAACGAGTATGAGTGAAGCTGAATGATGGAAAAGAAGGTGGAGATGAGGAGCTGGAGAGAGAAGTGAAAACTTAGATAGATATATATACATACACGTATAGATGGAGGCTTAATTGCTTGCTTCAAGTTAATCTCTTCCTTTGAAAGGTGTGCTAGGGCTTTTTCCTGGGTTCTGTTATCTATTGGTGTTACATGTGAGACACCCTGTGCGTAGGATCTGACTGTCTGAGTCATTTTTAAGGTCTGAACAGCTGAATCACAGTAACACTGACTAATGTTGCATCGTTGTTGTACTCCAGGCAGAGCTGATTTCTCATTGCATCCATTGTCGCAGCTTGAGAAACACAATCATCTTACCAGAGTCTGTGTGTTCAGCCTTTTGTCATTTTTTAGCACTGGCTTACTTTGAATACTTTAAAAGGACAATAAGTGTTTCACAGCCCCATAACATGAAAATGACTCATTATTTACTTTGCAAGGTGCTGAGATTTCTGCCTCTCAGAACTCTTTTCAGCCATTTTCTCGTGCAAATTTGTCAAGGCACCATCTGTACCTCCAGCCACCTCCACCCATTGCTCACAATAACTCTTACTTTGTTCAAACTTGTTAGTGATCACTATATTATAGGCATACAGTATAAAAATATTGTACTTTGATATATTTTTTTCATTTTCTACAGAGAATAGAAAAAAACATCAGTTGTTCACTCACCTTGTTAAAAAAAAAAAACATTCTCTCATTCTCCCTAACTGAAAAATCCAGACTCCATGAAAATGCAAAAGTTGTTCTTTCCAAAGGGCGGCACGGTGGTGCAGTGGTTCGCACTCACTCGTTAGCCTCATAGCAAAAGGGTCCCAGGTTCGAATCCCGGTCTGGGCCCTTCTATGCGGAGTTTGCATGTTCTCCCTGTGCCTGAGTGGGTTTTCTCTGGATTCTCCGGCTTCCTCCCACAATCCCAAAAACATGCACATTAGGTTAATTGGCTACTCTACATTGAGCCAATCCAGGGTGTACCCCGCCTCTCGCCTGTAGTCAGCTGGGATAGGCTCTCGTCCCCCTGCGATCCTGATGGATAAGTGGTATAGAAAATGGATGGATGTTCTTTCCAGAAGTTTAAGCACTGTACACAAGACATCACCAGTTTCACCGAAACTCTTGACTCAAAATCTTGCTCGTATGTACAGCCCTTTACCTCAGATTTAAGGTGAGCAAAGGGAAACCTTCCCTCGTCAGCAGCATATGTGAGAACTCTGCACATCATTCTGCACAGTGATGTGCAAACATCCAAGTGAAATAACAATAAGTAGTAGACATTTTTGAGTTGAGGGGATCTTTAAAGTAGCTGGTCCCTGCCACTGCTTAACACTGCTGCAAAGACATAAGATACTAACTAAAACAAAATTATACAACACACAGTGATGACTTTATGTCCTAAAATGGAAATGATTTTAAGACACCGTGTCTCCAGTAATAAGGAATTTAAGCCCCACAAGACACTGGAATCGTGTCCATCCAGCTTCTCGTTCTTGTTTGGAAAGCACAGTGATGGATTACAGCTGCAGCAGAAGGGTGGCAATCAATCAAACGAGGATGAGTAGAGGTGTGGAGGAGGGGGGATTTCTCTTATGTCAGTCATGTTTTATACACCAGAGAATGTGTTTCGGCGAGAAACTGCGCATTTTATTTCACTCTTAATTTATTCATATCTACTTTGTACGACTGTCAGTTTAATCAATAGTGATGGTATGTACTATTGCATGCAGACATATTAACTGAGCTTTTTTTTTTCTTTTGCAGTTGCTATAAATGGCTGCATAGATTCCCTATAAAAGCAACGATTACATAATGGCAAACAGCGCTCTAATTAAGGATTAAGAGCTCCATTCTGAATGCTGAAATATAACTGGAGCCAAATTTCTGAACCTTTGTTCAGCTATTATCAGTTGTGTTTATTTTATTTTATTTATTTTTGTTGTTGTTGTTGTTGTTTCTAATTACTAATTAAATCGTTCATTTTAATTTCTTCGTGTACAGATGTTGAGACAGGGTCAGGTATAGAGACAGAGAAACTGTGGGAGATGCAGACCACTGAGTAACTGTAAAGATGACATAGCAGCAGTATATGTAACATACACAATGTGGTGTTGACGCACTTAAAATACTCACTATATTATTGACCTATAATACATATTTAGACAGATAGATACTTTATTGATCCTGAGAGAAATTCAATTCAATTCAATTTACCTAAAAATATAGATAGTTGAGCAAAATATTGCTCAGCTATTTGACAGCAGCAGGATGGACAGACAATGGACTGACTGACTGACAATGATTTACAATGAACTTATCACCCACTGTGGTGTTGCTCTCTTATGTGTTGTTAATCTTTTCTGGACAACTATTAAGATCTGTGGTATTGAGGAACAAGACATATCAGGCTATTTGTTGACAACAAGAAAAACATATAATCTGTGCTGGAACCAGTTGGACTTTTTTTGGGTGAAAAGTAATAACATCTCTTGAGCACTGAAGAACAATCAAACAAAAAAAAACAACAAACCAATTTGAAATTGACAAGGCAATTCGCCAGTGAACAGATATTACAGACTGAGGGTGCAAACCCAATCAAAGTACATGAGATTACCCCACTTAAGTGTGGTGCACACTGATGTTATACTGGTGACTGGTGAGGGTGTACTTAGGTGACCAGCTGTACTATTACTTGGTCTTTTATATGTGTCTGTGTGTGCCTCAGTGCGTGAGTGTACATGCGTGTATATTAAGTATTTTTACTTGCTTATGTGCACGGTGAAGGTGCCCTTCCCTCAAGCCTATGGGTGTATGTGACTGTAGAAGCTTTTAGTGTTCACACCTTGTCAGAAATCTTTCAGTTACCGCACTGATACACACACACACACCCAGACACACACACATATACAGACATGCAGAGGACACATGTCATGGTCTTCTAAACAAAACCTGACAGAGAGAGGAGGGGGGAGAATGAGATGTGCAGAGAGAGAGGGAGGGAGAGAGAGAATGTAGAGGAGGAAATGGAGGAGCGGGGGATCCTCCTAATTCTTGCTTCCTCTCTCTAATCTGCCCCCCTCCCCCACTCTCACTGTCTCTCAGAAGCATAGAGAATCAGTTTTAATGGTTTGTCAAATAATGCTTTTCTCCCCCACAGTGGATTGGTGATGCAGTGTTTGTGTTAGCTGTGTGTGCGTCTAGTTGTGTTGGTGTGCGTGTATGTGTGTGTTTTAAAGGGAAGCTTGCCCTACTTTAGCCCAGTGGTTTTCTCTGTTGATATTGCCCATAGCGCCAGATTATATGCTTTTCAATGTGGTCAAACACACACATACACACGCTGCACACACTCAGACAACAATGCAAACACACACAAAGTGTGCACATGCACACAACAGGGAGAACAAATACACATACAAAGGTGGTATGGATGTGCACAGCAGTACAGAAACAGACCCCATGAATGCATGCAGACGCACACAAACATATGTGTTCATTAAATATATGTTAATGTCTCCTTACAAGTAGCATTTTAATTTTAGCCTTTGGGTTACTTTATGTATGTATGTATGTATGTGTGTGTGTGTTTCTCACTTAATGTAATTTTGTAAAGGAGTGTGTGTGAGTGTGTGTATGTGTGTCATTGTATGTCTGGGTTAAAAATCTCTATTGTCAATACATGCGTACACGTGTCTGCACACTCAGTGGGCCATGTTCTCACTGTCTATTCGCCTCTTTAGTTTTATGTCACTGTGTGTGTGTGTGTGTGTGCTTGTTTCTTTATGCTATTGTGCATGTGCATGTAGGCGTATGCTTTATCCACTTGTCTCTCAAGGCTAGTTATGACCAATGTCTGCATGAAACTAAGACTGTGAAATTGATGTAGTCGTGTATGTATAGAGTCGGGACTGAAGCACCTCACGTTCTGTGAGTGTGTGTATGATGGATTTAGCAATATATCGCAAATATAGCAGCTATATGTGTGTTTTATATGCGGCATTTGTGTGTGTGTGTGTGTGTAACAGTAATGGTTGGTTCGCCTGTAAGCACTTTGATGGATGGTTCCTTGTGGTCTGACTGTACTGTGCTACAAAATGAGAGAGCTAGAGCATGGCAAAGGTAGAGAAGCAGAGGGATGGAAGGAAAGAAAGATTAAAAACGACTGATAAAGAGGATCGATGAGAGAGTTAAAAATAAAAGGTTAAATGTCAGCTTGTTAATGCATTGTCTTACTGTCCTGTAATCGACTATATTTGGTCCAAAAAAGCTGAAAAATGTTTCAATTTAATTAGATAAAATTGGTCTGTTTTTAGGAGAGTCTCCATAATCCTGATTATTTAATCACAATCTCTCAATCTTTTATTTATTTATTTATTTTTCCCCAAATGGATAAGCAGATTTGCCAAGAGCCCCTGTGTTTGGCACATATCCATAACTCACATTCACAACTTTTAGCTTTTTTGTTGTTGTTGTTGTTTTTGTTCCAAGTGCCCCACATTACTGATGGAAAGGAGCCAGTGTCAGGCTTTGGGCCAGTTTTCTTTTTCTTTTCTACCATTGCCATGTGCACTAGTGATTTGTGCAGAAACATCAGGAGAGTTTTAGTTTGAAAGAGACTTGGAGAGTTTTTGTGTGAGAGATGCAAAGACTTCAGGATGGTTCCCCATTTTTCATTTTAAATAGATAGCATTGCTGACAGGAACTGATGGGAGAAAGAGAGGACACACAAGTAAGGTAATGGTCGCACTGGAACACTTTCTGTGAAGTCCACATCTATCGTGTGTTATGGGGGCATTCATAGTGTGTAATAATGCATTCCTAATGATTTATGACCATCTTCATAAACATACATAATGCTTTCTGATGCATAACAGTCATAAAGCTCAATACCTAATGACTACCTATACTCACCTGTGCACACCTCAACAATGAATTGTAGTAATCAGTCAGCGAATGCTTTACTCAGTATCATAATATTGAGGCACCATAATAATATATGCTTAATTTTCATGCACTTAAAGTCTGTGCTGTTTCACAAGTGTTTAATAAGCCTTAATAAGCAGTCTATGGTTATGTGAAGTGCATTCAGAGCTTAAATCTCTGTGGTAACTTTCTTGTCCTCTGAAAACAAGGCAGTTTTTGTTCTTTTACCACAGAAAAAAATGGGTCTGTGTGCTGATGTACAAATCAGACACTCATGACTGACAGATGCATGTTATGTAATGTGGTTGTTTGTGACAGTGCAACACTACAGTTCGGGAGATTATAAGTGTGTGATGCACATTAGACTTCTATAGGCTTGAAGACAAATGTGAGTTTGTGTGCGAGAAAGAAAGAGAGACAGAGTACTTTAATCTGAAGGACCCCGAGTCTTGGCTAACAGCCAGCAGTCTGGATACCCACAAACCCTTGCTGATGCTGCTGCTGCTAGGCAGAAAAATGCACTTAAAACACCTCCATGTTATGATGAGTTTTAAGTTTTTGGAATGCTGGCCATGGACCCAGGCACCTTGTTGTTGCCTCTCAGGGCAAAACTCACTTTTAGTCAGTGAAGTATTTTCTGTTGTGGTGACTGGACAAAATGTCTTCTTCAACCTCATGGCTGTCATGTAAGTCAGTTCTTCTCTAGAAACAGAGTTGCTCTATTTACGGTCCAAGGACTGAATGCACCCCCTTATCTTGCCATAGGAGAAAATCGGTGCTTTTACCCCATTCTGCAACCTCATTGTTTCAACCTGAACTCCTCATTCAATAAAACATCATCTTGTGAGCTCCCACTTCAAGCAACCGGTGACCCATGCTAGGGCCAGATTCACAGATAGAAAAACACTGGTCTACGACCCAGTGAGATGTGGCTCGGTGCCAGCTGCCTCCTCACAATATCCCGCCACAATGCTCCTTACCACAGCTCAGACAAATTGGTCCCTCTGGGGTTTTGTGGAGCTTTTTTTGTACCTTTTGTGACCTAAAATTGTATTGACTTTTCTCAAAAATTGCAAATCGATTTGCAAGTTTTATGCAGGGTTATTTTTGCAATATAATAGCAATAATTGGTGCAAATTGCTAGTCAGGATACTAAAAGAAACTAATGCAGTACTTCATCACATTCAACAGGAATGTGATTTGTGCCCAAACTGTGTAACTATGTGTTATTGGGAAA
Organism: Scatophagus argus; assembly: GCF_020382885.2. Classification (NCBI taxonomy): domain Eukaryota; kingdom Metazoa; phylum Chordata; class Actinopteri; family Scatophagidae; genus Scatophagus; species Scatophagus argus. Next base: position 13,405,851 of record NC_058493.1, read on the forward strand.
GATATGTATGTGGTACTTTGCTGTAATAATTATCATACTGCACATCACAGAAAACTGCTGGAAATAGTTAGGGATCCATCTGTTTCATTTTCTGACAACAAACTTTAAAGCAAATGATATACAGCACTGGTCTTTGGCTCCAGTCTTTATAAATATACCTTCAACTCAGTGTCAGCACAACGAACACCAAACAAGATGCTTATTTGTGAAGCTTTGTAAAGTGTATAATTTGATGTAAAATATCCACATTTATTTTTGACCTTGATTTTGTGTTTTTCTGCATGCCTTTTAAGGCTTATGAATAAATGGAAGTATAATAATGCCTGTTAAATGAAATACAAAGTGCCCTAATTTCCTTATTTGTGTTCTGCTGAATAAAACTCACATCAGTATAAAGCTCATTGTCCTCATAATCAGCCTCCATATTCTTCTTCTACAATTTCTCACTTGGGGTTGTTGTACAAGAAAATATAAGCAGATTTACTTTAAACTTTTTACGTATCATTTGTTTAAGTAAATAAAAGTAAAAAGAGTCAACTTTCTTTGTTGATTGTGTGATTCCATGTAGAAAAAAGGCACAAATCTTGGCTTTGATAATTGTATTGATTACTTCTCTTTCACACCTTCATGCACATACTAAGCCTACATACACAAGCCTCTGTTGAAATCCCACTGTGATAGACAGTTTGATAGACACTGTCAGGGCAGGTGGGGTTCATGGTTTAAATGTAAGGGGATTGCACAAAAGGTTGGCACTAGAGGACACCAGAGAATCAGTGACGTTCTTACCATCTTATCACTCAAATCAAATGCCACCCACAGCCAAAGTGCCCTTAAGCAAGGCACACAACTCCTCACAACATCACAGCACTGCTGCCACATGGATCTGTGTGATCCTGTGTGTACCCCTCACTTCCTGTGTTTTTCCAGTTTGTGTGTAAATGAGTTTATGTATCTCAGTGGGTAACATACACTCCCAGAGGCAAAAGCACTGTAATTTCTCTTCAGAATAAGATCTGTCTCTCTGCTTGCCTGCAAGAAATGTGCTCAAACCTCTTCTGTTCTCTTCTCTTCTAAAAGCAAATAAAAGAAACAGCATTGAATGTCTCAATAATACTTAATAATAATACTATTTAAAAGCATTAAAAAATTTCGCTTAAGGCTACAGGAGCTGTCCTTGGCTAGACTGTTGAATTGTTCTATAGCCAGGGGTCTATAGTTAGGCCAGAAAACTAATTATCCATAAATACAACTTAATATCTTTTTTTAACTGCTGCACAAAATGAGGGATTGGAAAATAAGACATTTACCAGACTATTTTGCCTTTTAGACCCCATGCATTAACTAACTAACTAACTATCTTACTAAATAATTAATAGAAAAAAAAATATATGTATTAACATGGGGGAAGGTGAAAAAGAAAAAAAAAAATCTATCGATTTAAGGTCTTTTTTGTTTGTTTGTTTTGTTTTGTTTTGGGTCAGTGGCACATAGAGAGACAAGAGCCTCTTAGTGCTTGGTGTATCTCTGTCTAGGTTCACAAGTTTCCAAAATTTCACAGCCCAGTTGTAGTAGAGATTTATACCACAATTCTTTACAGATTTATACCACCCTGTTTTCCCCAACATATTGTCTATAGTTTGTACAGGAAGCACAGCCAACTATGCCTATAACTTTATACAAATCTCCTACTTTACATAACTGTCCATGTCCTCAACCTGGTTTCTGCTATTTGTCTTTTATATGTCAGCAAAAATCCTCCCTGTAAAAAAAAAAAAAAAAAAAAGAAAAAAGTTAGGTTTGTTATTGTTTGCAGTGTGTTCGCTTCTTTTCAAGATTTCTTCCATCATCTGCTCACTGCTTTTTCATTCGCTCTTCGTCTCTGTCTTCTCCACAACAAGCACTTCTCGTCCATCCATTTACTCTGAGCTGTGTGGTGTCACTGATACACTAGTGTTTCATGAGACAGACTGAAAAAATGGATTGCTTTCCCAGAATGGCAGGTTGAAATAAATAGCTCCAGCTGGGAACATACATCTACTGTACAAGTGTGAGTTTACACAGGGGCATCATGATGGTGTAGTTGTTAGCACTGTCGCCTCCTAGCGAGAGGGTTCCAGGTTTGAATCCCGGTGTGGGCCCTTATGTGTAGAGTTTTCATGCTCTCCCTGCATGGATTTTCTCTGGGTTTTCCAGCTTCCTCCCACAATCCCAAAAACATGCACATTAGGTTAATTGGCTACTCTCCATTGCCCCTAGGTGTGAGTGTGAGACTGTGTGGTTGTTTGTCTTTGTGTGTCAACTCTGCGATTGCCTGGCGACCAGTCCAGGGTGAACCCTGCCTCTCGGCTGTAGTCAGCTGAGATAGGCTCCAGCCCCCCCGCGACCCTGATGGATAAGCGGCATAGAAAATGATTGGAGTTTACGTTGGTCTCATCTCTGGTTTGTGTGAGACAGATTGTTTTTATAGATGTCAGAGCTAGTAGATATATGATCTCATATATCTCATAAGATCTCAGAACATAGAAGTTCTATTAGAAATCGTGATCATCAGAGCTCTGTGGACAAACTTTTCAGCCGAATGAACAACACTGCTCCTCTCTCAGTTATTTTGGAATTGAAAATCCAACATTCACCATCCAATGTTTGCCACTTTTTTTTGCGTCACACAGTTAAATTCTCTGCATACCACGTGTGGAAGGTGCGTCCTCCGTGTTGGTTATTACGTGTCATGCATGCTCTTTGTGTTATTGATTTCTGACTAAATACGGCACCATGTATAGTATTGTATTTTCTCACATGTGATGACAGCCTATGAGCCCTGATCAAGGTTATGAACACCATATTGAGTGTTTTATTTGCGTGTTTGAGGATATTGATTGTCAGCTTGCACTTGTGCATCAGATGCTGTACAAACTAAGGACTATTTACAATAGCTTGTATGTTAATGTATATGCACATGTATTTATGGACATATTATGTTGTTTTAGATTATTTGACCACATCAGAGATTGATTATGTGACTGTTTTAATGTGTACATATGATGGCAGCCCCAGCGGGGCTCTAGTATGACAAAGAGCAGTGTCGCTTGAAACATCACCACCTTAATGGTGCAATAAATAAGTGGATATTGGAGCCCTGCAGCGTGAAAGCCATGTATTTGTTAATTTAATGTTTTTTTCTGGGCCGATGTTTCAAGCTCAAGTTTTGCTAGTCATAGCCCTGTGTTGACAGATTTTAATGATTTTTATGGCACAGTGATAGAATACCTGGAAAGCCAAGGATTGACTAATTTTCTGTGGTAATTTAAATGGATTTAGTAAATAAATCTATCAAAGTGAGACTCATTAAAGTGTACTTGAAAGTAATTTTCAGTGATACTTTTTTCTGTGCTATGTTTGGGGGAAGGTCAGCTGTTCGCTCCTTTAGAAAAACATCAATAAACCATAACTAGAATATCATTTTTAAGTGTACTTATGATGAGTAACTGGGATGTTTAACTTAGACATGAACCATAGAAATCTGGTGTATTATTCTACTTCATTAAGCTCTCATATTCAAAATCTTTGTGAGTGTTCCAGTGTTGTTCCAGCTACATTAGTCAAGACAGAGGTCAAGTACCTCAGTCAGATACATTATAATGGTCACTGAATAAGTCTTTTACTTCCCCTGTCAGGATTTACCATGTTGGCTGGTAGATTTTAACCATCAACTGCCTCTTCACGAGCAGTCTTTTTACCTGTGAGGTGTTAAAATAACCAGGCTGCCAACATCACTCTTAATTTGCCTTTGGTAAGGTGTGATTGATTCAGGTTGTCATGGCTATCGCTAGAAAACAGTGCATGAGAGCGCAGAAAAAATGTTTTGAAATACATTCAGTCAGTACTGGTCAATATGAACATAAATCTTTAAAGCAAAGAGAAGAGGGAATCAGCATATGAACACCAGTAGGTCAATACCACAGTCATTTAGAGACAGTAGTATACTTATCATAGACAAATGAGACCACCAACTGTGGCTACACTCACGTGGCTATTCCTCTTGCTGCAATATACTGTATCCATCACACGCATTTATTCATGGCTGTACAGTATGTAAGCCATTGGTACTTTGCTTACAGTTTGGCTTCACGCCTGCTGCCGCGTCACTCACCCGAAAGCCACCGTACATTATCACTAGCTCTTACTGCTTTTGCCGCTGCTCCTGTTTATACCGCATTTCAAAAGCCCTAATTTCACCCCAGCATTCACCGGTAGACTCTGAGTCTGCCTTCATCTAGAGGGGAAATTAGTATGGTTGTTTCCCAGTCCTTCTGTGGTGCGTCATTGTGGGGAGCGGCGAGGTCAGAGCCCTGATGCCAGACATCAAAGCTTTACATATTCTATATTCACATATCAACTATTCCACATGGGTTGACTGACTGAAATACAGTGAGCTTCAGAAAACTGTCTGAACTAACTCTAAGAGATGAGTTACAGAAATTTTCTGCCTGGAGGACCACTTGTAAATCAAATTTACCAGAAGACTGCAAGGACATGCTAAAAGTCATTAGGTTTTCATCTAGATGTATACATGTGAAAATAAGAAATGCTATGTTAAATTGGATGGCTTTGAATAACTTTAACTGAAATCAGCAGATAACTAAGTGGGGAAAGAAATGGAGAGCATATTTCAAAATAAACAGACAGATGACTATTTATCCTTCTCTCTTTAAAATCTCATTGAAACAAGACTGTAACTGAATAAATATTTTAATGGCATCAACCAGCAGATAGTGCATGTTGTGCATGGACATTAAGGGCATTTCCAAGCTCACCTTCTATTTTTGTTAATAAATGTGCAGTGGCACTCAACCTCTCACTTGAGGTGGGATGGAAACAGACCTGACGTCTCTTTCATAGAACCTAGATAACAGACTAAACCAGGATTTTCCAGCTACCCTGGCTGAATTTAGCTGTGACTCAATTTCATGCAAGCAGTGGCACATACGTTACCATGGAGATTCTGTGCAGCTAGCCTGCTCCAGCCCAGGCTATCTGTTCAGTCAGCAGTCCCTCGGCCGGAAACCAATGCGTTTCTTTGCAGTTATTTCATCTTCTTATGGAAGTCTTTTGCTTTTTTATTAGCCTACATTCAAAATACAACGCCTAGGTAAATACTGACATTCAGTTAGGTATAGTTATTTTAGCACTGTGACCATTAGTAGTTTTAAAATTACTCATAGTCATTGTTACTGAGTGAGAGAGAGAGAGATATTTGCACATAAAATAGTTTATATGGTTGTAATTGATCTACATGTTCTAACATTGTGGATTAGTGATTGTAATTATTCTTCGAGGTGAATTTCCAGAGGAACTAATTGACTTCTCCTTCTCACTTTAAGGCCAAGTGTACAACTGTCTAATTATGACAATTTCAGTTAAAGCAGAGTACTAGACTGAATATATATTTATATATATAATATATATTTTCAGGGTGGTCACTCAGCTATTGTTTGGTGTGCTTTTTCACACACTGTACTATCACAGATGCTGTGTTTCAGTTTTTACATAATATATACTGTAACCTTCATTAGCTTGTTGCTTACTGGGTGTACAGTATGCGATACACATCTTCTCCATTTCAGGATTAATAAATCTGCGATCAACCTTGTGGTCTGTCGAACAAAACTGTGAATGTGCCTTTATATAAATTACTCCCACCTGCCTTGACCTACTCACATCTCCCCAATATGGCCTGACCAACTGAAACCGATAAATCCACAATGCACTCAGTCAAGCCTTGTGTGTTCTGTTATCCCGGATTTCTGCATTCTGCTTTTGTGAAACAGCTCTCTGGTCTTTAGATGTCTATTTTTAAAAAAGCAACACATTTTTCAGCAAAATGTTAACAACTCTTCTTGCACTGACTCATTTGCATGAAAGCTCCCATCTGTTTCTTTTTCCAAATTTGTGCCATGAATGTTTCTTTCCTTCAGGTTTACCAGCTTTAACAGGTATATCACTGGCTAATTTTAATACATAGTTAAAATATAGTTATGGTGCTGCTAATGGGAGAATATTGCTGCTAAATGAGTTTGCAGTAAGCATCCCTGCTTTATCACACAATGTCATGCCACAAGAAGGCCCCCTTACACTTACTGTTGGTAGCTGTGTAGACAAGTAAGGGCTTGTCAGTGGTCATAGGATGCAGCTCCATTTAGAGATGGTGAAATTGATGACACACCTATCTTCTCAACACTTAAAGGGTCATTTGGTTCCAAGAGGAGAGCATTGGTTTTGAAGTATTTCCATCTCTGACTGTCACTTTATTCATGAAAATCTTACATCAGGCTTTACCAAGATTTGCAGGGTCTCCCTCTTCATTTGGTACAAATCTGAAATGCTGCTAAACTGCATTACTTGCATTATTTTGAGTGACCAGCTTGTAATCATAATGCCAGCTTTTTTTGTACTCCCTGTCTAATCTGTGCAAGAGTGTTCATCTGATGGTAATGAAAATAGCACTGATGCTATTTTCCAGCACCATGGTATGACTTTTACTGTACTACCATCCAATCTAAACAGTAATCCTAGCATTATATGAGTCTGTCAACATCTGACATGCCAGCAGTCTGATAGACTGTCAGGAGGAGCGAGAGATAGACTGTTAAACAGGCAGATACAGATGGGCAGTCAGACAGATGGACAGAAAAACAGAAAGGCACACAGGCAAGCTGGCTGGTTGGTTGGTTGACTGTAACGACCGGCTGGCTGGAATCTGAGTGGCTGTCTGATTACGTAAGCTGTTTGGCTGGTTGGACAGTTGAACGACTGAATAAATGGTCACATAGTCTTAAACTGGATCACTTATTTTTGCATAAATGTCAAACTGCCGTAGGATCAGTGTGTCTGGGAGGGAGAGTGAGATGGAAAGAGTGCAGGGAAAGAAGTCGGAGAGAGAGAGAGAGATCTATATAGGGATATAGAATCATTTTGGTCCATCAGTACAATGACATCTAGATGATTACTGCTCATTACCTGACTGACTGACTGACTCACTGACTGACAGTCTTGTTTGTGTGTGTGTGTGTGTGCATGCATCTATCTCCTGGTCAATCCTCCATTTAAGACGCATATCACAGCACCATTTTATTCCCAGAGACAGACAGAAAATGGGAAATGATAATGCTTGTGTTTGAGTTTGTACCATCCCTTTTGCTTAAAGTTTACATTTTGCTTGTGATGATTTCTAACCTTTTAATGTGTGTATATATGGAATATCATGACATATTGATGTTTTTCTCAGTCAGTACATAATATTTAAATTCACTTGCTTGAGCTAAATATGTGTCTCAGTCAGTACCAACGATTGTTTTCTGTGGAAACCATGGTAGCACTATAACGCAGCCAATGCTTCTTAGATCAGTAGTCCCAGCCATCCTTTTTCTTTGACCAGCATTGTAAAATTTAGTCTTGCCTTTGGAATTTCACATGTTCACAACGTTAAAAATGAAACATAAAAGTGCTCCCAATAAGTAGCCAAACCATTTCACTTTTCACTTTTTCTTTTTTAATTGGTGAAATATTCATATGAGAATGCAGAATGAGTCTTACCGGTTCAGACGTTGCTCGGGTCGACAAATTCCGCTTCAGGTGTTGGGGGACCAGCGCAACCTGATGAGAAATGGGCTACTGGAACAAGACATTCGTGAACTAATGCAGAATATAGGGTACATACAAGCAATCCCAGTGAGAGAGGACAGATGCAGACGCTCAGGGATGTATGGATGCTTTGAAAACCAACATCTACACTAACAAAGAAACAAATTCTAGCACAGAGAGCACACTCTGAGACTGGGTACCAAGCCTCAATAATAGACACAAAGTCCCTTAACACAAGGGCAGCTGACCTGAGACTGAAGATCATGACAAAGCTGGCACCCCCGTGATCGCTGACCACTGCTAAGTGACAAAGTACCCTCTGAAAGTCTGCTAGAAGATGTGAATGCAGCACTAAGATAAGAGAAGATAAGATAGGCCTTTATTAGTCCCGCAGGTGGGAAATTCTCATTGTCACAGCAGCACAAGGTATCATCTACACCAAGGTAAACCTATTCAGTCAGACAACAGTCCAGCAATCAATTGTGCCCTCATACAGGCTGCAATGTTCAAATTTTATTGAAAAGTTGAAAGTTTTAGACAGATGTTATCATGCTGACATGTGTTTCTGTTTTATTTTCTGTTTTTTCTTTTTTTACATTGGGATAGATTAGGATAGATAGCAACACATGTCTACACATAATAAGAGGTAATAAGGACCAGTCAGGTTATTACCAGCACAAAGTTCACAAACCTGCTTCTCTGATGGTATGGGGTTGTGTAAGTGCCTCAGGCTTGGGTAGCTTCCCCTTCCTTAAAGCAAACATTAATGCTGAAAGGTACATACAGGTTTCAGAGCAACATATGCTGCCATCCAGAGGACGTATTTTTCAGAAGTGGAAAATAATTATGTGTATCAAGCAAGAAGGAATTTCATTTCACTTTTAAAACCCAACCATTAGTATCCTCAGCTCCCAAACACTTACTGGGTGTTGTTAAAAGAAAAAGTGATGTAATACAGTGGTAAACATGCCCCTAGCTCAGTGCACACAGTTGAACAAAAAAAAAAAGAAAAGAAAAGAGGTGCCAGACACTACTGTGGCTTAGGAAAGTAAAAATTTGATTCACACTGAGTCAAAATGCACACTTCTATTTGTTCTGTTCTTCCTACTTTGCGTACTCCATTTTTCTGTTCTTGTCTGTCCTTTGTGTCCTTGCTTTGAAGTCAGAGAATTAAAATTGTTCATTTTTTCACTGTTCTGTTTTCACTCTTCTCTGTCTTGCTTGATAGTTAAGTAGCTAATCTTTCATTGTCTTTTTTATCCATCCACCTTTGCCTCTCCTTTTTCTTCTTTGCCTGCCTTTTTCCCAGTCACTTTCATTCTTTCTTTTTGTGTGTTTCCCCAGTCCCTCTCTCTGTTGACCTAGCTGACCTCTCAGCGATGACATAAATTTTACAAAATGGCTGACAATAACACACAAACCACTCACTGTCATTGTTTTGATTATATTAACATTTGAATCTGTCCTTCTTTTCCCTTCTTTTGTCCTTCTTTAATGTAAAATAGGCTCACTAAATCCTTATTTTTTTCCTGCTCTGCTCATACAGTTGCCAAATGAATTGTAAATATCTAAATCTTTTCATTTGTATGTTTGCTGCAGCTTGTCAGGAATTCCAATTAAATTCCCAAATTACCTAATCCTTCTTTTTTCAGTAGTGGCTCTACTCAGAATTTGAAGCCATTTTCAAATATCTGAGCTTTGAATCTAAGAATGAACTTGGACATCCCATGAAGTTTTTGGTCCCTTGCAATTGCGTTCTCATTCTCACATCTACCAGGAATGTAAGAACTTCACCTTCTTTTGGGGGAAACAACTTGCTCCTGGAAGCTGCACCATATCAAGAGAAGTGCACAAAACTTGTGCATAGGAGAGTATCTGTGTGATGTTGTTTAGCTCAGCCTCTGACTGAACTCCAGGAACTCCACCATGTACTGGGACGTACATCTACTAGTAGAGTGAGAGCTTTGCTGTCAACACGCTAAAATACTTAAATCATCTGTAGCTGCAACAGGCTTGGGGATTTTTGTCCTCATCTTAACCACCTACCCTTGGCTGCAAACCAGCTCCCTCAATACCGAAGGTCATGTTCTGACACAAAAAACAGAACTATGTCAGCTGTAAATGGAACAAATGTTCCTATACTATATAACTATATATGCTTCTATCAAAAGTACAGCAAGTTCAATTTTTTCATCTCTTTTCAAATCGTGAAATTATTTGATTTCAAGTCAGAATTTCCAGTCATTTACAGGATGAATGCGGTTATTAATGTCTCCATTGTATACACATTTCGTCATTATAAATCATCACATGGTTTTCATCTACATTATATAGGAAAGTCAATACACTATTCATTTGTTTCAATTTCAGCTCTGTATGTTTAGTTATTTGTTCAGTTTCAGAATTCTCCCTATTCTCCCCAAATTGTTTAACCACCACCCTGGTGATTTGTTATTTGGTGTAATTGTTTAACCACCACCCTTCAATAAGGCTGTTCCATCATAACCTCCAACTTCTCTAGTGCAAAGTCTTCTGCTTTTATTTTCTCTTTTTTGTTCTGCATTTCAGAATGTCTAGACTGAGCTGGTTGGTTAACATGGACAGTAGACATTATGCACTGTCGAACTGATGTATCAAGTTAATATAATGCATTTCTAGAGATTGAGAAAATCACTCCCTTTGCTCTCTTATTGAGTGGGAAAGCTGAGTATAGCACAGTGTAAGGAAAACACAAAAGAGAAGACCTTAGAGGGATCTTGGTCCAACTGAGCAATAAGATCAATACGATCAACAGTGAACACACACAATTGTATTGTTTTTTTGTCATATATTTATTTTTACATGTATCAGCATTTCAGAATTGATATTGCCTTGTATGCGTTCACAAGTCGACATGAAATGTGTCTTGCCATGTGTTGGAGGTACAATTTTTATAACATTTTTTTCTTGTTTTTCAGGTTGTCGGGTTTCATGCTGCCCTCCCCTATAGTCAGCAGTGGATCTATATTGGCCTTGTGGTTTACCACAGACTTTGCTGTCAGCGCACAGGGCTTCAAAGCTGTATACGAAGGTAAGAGAATGTGCGAGGGTCCAGTCATGTATGAATGCTGGCCGTGCACCACAGACAATATCTGAGTCAATAGTGATGAAACATTTCCCTGCGAAGTGACGTGAAAGGAAAATGTGTGAATAAGACTGCGCTTTAAGAAAAAAAGACTGTTCTCCATAAAACAAAAATGATGTTTATTTGTTTATTTGAACGTATCCAAATGACAGGATGCCTGCAAATCAATGGAGTGACTTTGCTGACATGTTTGGATGCTGATTAAAGGAGAGCGTGCATAATCCAGGTTATCTTATCACTGTACTTTTGACATCATCATTTTTAGTGTTCTTAGGGATCAGATGGTGTTTGAAGTTAGTTTTCCTTAAGGACTGTGTGTGTGCATTTATTGCATAGAAAAATAATTGAGCAAACTCTACTGTTGATCAAAATCAGTAGGAACAAGCAGTGGTGTACATACAAACATTTTTTTCTGGACTGTATGGCTGAGCCCTTCTTCTGACTTCAGAGAATGACTGTTTGTGTTAATAGTTCAGTGTCTTGGCAATAATCCCTGAATCAGCTGAAACTACTGTTATGTATACATATGCTATAGCCATATGTTTATATGTCGTGTATTCTTATTTGTATACTGAGACATCCATGTTCACATGGCTGCTTGTCGTGTTGACTTCCTGGCTGCATTTTGTTTTGCTGTGTGTCCTACATGTGTATTATGAATGTGGTATACAGGATTTTTCCATGTCTGTGTGCTTGTCGGGATGCAACACAAATGCTTAGCCTGACCTTTTGAAGATGCATACACACACAAAACACACACACACACACACACACATACTGTTCCATTACGCTTGCATAAGAGTTCATCTATGAATCATGAACTCTAAATATCAAAGACAAACTCAAGAGACCAGATATACACACTTACTCCCCTGTGTGTGTGCGTGTGTTTTTCTGTGTTTCACCTTTATCTTACCTTGTCTATATACTGTTTATTGGTGTGTGTGTGTGCGCGCGTGCATGTGCGTATGACTGTGTGTGTATGGTCGTGGGTGTGTGTCATTTGTGTATGCTGAAAATGAACTTGACAGCCATTAAACCTTTTCCCAGGAAGTACTTTGTCTTTTTTTTTCTTCTTCTTTCCATTGTTCCGTTTCACATCTGTGGGGACCCTTAAGTGTGTTTCCTGCCTCAGGAGTGGTCGTCATTGTGTGGTGTGTGCTTATGTGTGTGTACTGTGACTATCTTGGTGACTATCTTTGATGTTTGTGTCTTTGTATTTGAACTGTTGCTGCAACTATGACTTTCTGCTGCCATCAAATGTCCCGATGACATAAAACAAAACACAAAAAACCTTGCTGAACAGACAACTGAACAACATATTAGAACATATTAATTCAAAATCAATCATTAGACAATTTCAAAGTCTACTTTCCCTCCTCTCCTGCTTTTTCTCTGTTTCTCAACTACACCTTTTTTCTCTCTTCCCTGTAATCCTCTCCCCTCCTTACTCTTCCTCTGCTTCTGTTCATTTAAACTAATTTGCACTAACAAAAATCTATTTGGCCCTGTCTTTTTATTGGCCCTAACCATCCTGTCTCCTCCGTCTGTCTGTCAGCTCCTCTCCGTTAACACAGCCAGTTCTGTTAACAAATCTATTCTCTGGTCTATTCTTTTTTTTAAAGCAAATCAAACTGAACTATAGGTCTGAACACCTAGCTTACCGATAAGACCACAGTCACCAGAAAGAGGGATGGGTGGGCAGTGGGAAAGAGAAAGAGAAAGGGTGGGTCAAATGAAGCTATAAGTGGTGGAAAGCAAGGCTTTGCTGATAAAAAAGCAAGTTTGCAAACCAGCTCTGCAAGACAAGATAATCATCAATTAATTTCCCCTGAAGCAGAGAGAGAGACAGACAGAGAGGTGTGGAGAGCGATGGAGGGAAAGATGAGGAGGGGTCTACATTTTTAGTTTGTTGTTGCCACTGAGGTTGTCAAAGGTATAATTTTTTTCAATACTTTTTCCATACCACATGTTTAAAATGACACGATACAATATTTTCTCTTCTTGCCGTGGTGTCGAAAGGAGTTCAAAGTTTAAAATTCTGGCATTGTGACAACCTTATTCTCCAACAACACAGCAGTATTCAAGACAATAAACATCCTACATGTAAACGTATTAAATCACATTTAACAGAGAAGAATTTGAAGTGCTTTCCTATTCACTCACTCAACAGTGATTGTGTTTTTATGGTATTTTGTACAAGTATTCAGATGCATCAGACTCCCAGATGGAGGTCTTTTTGCCACATGTAATTCTCTCATCTCCTTCTCAATCATCTCCATCTGTTTCCACCTTAAAAAAAAAAAAAAGCAATGAAATTCTTCAGAAAATGTATATGAGTTGTATGTTCAGGAACCAGTCAGCAAGTCAGCCTCCTGCAGCTGTTTCATTAGTTAAACTTGCAGCCGTAGCTCTTGATGTGATGAAAACAATATGCATCGATGCTGATGGTTTTCAAAAGTAAAGGATGCCTTTATGCACATTCCTGCTGGAGCAGGGAGCTTTGCATGTGTTTAGCAGTCATGGTGCCAAATGCTAAAATGCATAAATATTTAAACTTTTAGTAAAGGATTGCTTCACCTTAAATGAGTTTGCAATTGTCACTTAACAGCAGGAAGCACTACCAGCACTTCCCCTGAGCATTCGTTAAGTGCTGCTGCTTATAAGAAGAGACTCAGTGGATACAAGACCTCACTGTTTTGTTCACAGTAGTGGCTGAACTGTCCTGAAACAAAGGAAATTGTATGAAACTGATGTCCTTCCTGACTTCTTTCAGCTTTAGAACATGTGAATGAACTAATAAGGTACACTGAGAAACTTGTCAGTGCAGCTGTGATGCTTATTATTGTCAGGATATGACATATATATGTTTTACTGGATTCAGGGGTTCAACCTTAACCCTTAACAACAAATCTCTTTTAATTCAGAATTATTATGGATGTATTTAAAATGCAGCATTAAGACAATATGATGATGAAGAACATCTCATTTTTTAACAAATGTGTTTTTAATGGGCAGATTCAGTTTAAAGCAAGTATCCAAATGACCGCAATACAAAGTATTTTAACAAAGATGTTTTAACATTTTTCATTTAACATCTTGACTAAGAACTGCTCTAATTAACAAGGACTAATGATTATAAACTGTCGGCGATTATGTGTAATATGCACTACAGCAGCTGAATGGTGTTTGGGTGAGTGTGTGTGTGTGTGTGTGCTTGTGTGTTTTAGAGGGAGAGGGATTATTGACTGCCAGTGCCACCTTTAACTTTAAAACAAAGTAGAAACATCATCTTCAAAGTCTCAATCTCCCACACCCACGCACACACACACACACACACACACACATGCACACACACACACACACATGCACATGCACACACACTTTGAGAGAAAGAGGCAGAGTGTGCATTTTTCTGTCCCTTGGCAAACTGCTGCAGAGTTTCCGCTCCTGTTGAGGGACTTCTGCGGAAAACATGACTTGGAAACCCTTTAAAGGGACTCACAACACGCACAACACGCCCACACGCACACACACACACACACACACAAAACACAGCACACACAAGTATACATGACTAAGATTACATGGGAAATGCAATAGAGGCAGAATAAAGATAAGATGTAACTACAGAGGAGAAGAGAGATGATAGGGAGGGGCAGGTGTGTGTGTGTGTGTGTGTGTGTGTGTATGTGTGTGTATATGTGTGTGTGTAGTTTCCAATCTCCAGTAGTTGTGGAGACAAAGTCTGTCTACACAGTCACATCGTGAGGACTCGCCTTACTTTTGGGGACAAAATGCAACTCCTCACAATGTAAATCATTAAATATTAGGTTGAAGAGTTGCTTTAAGGTTAGGTTGAGGTTAGTGTTTGGTTAAGTAAGGGTCAGGATTAGGCAAGTCATGTTTATTGTTATGGTTAGGTGGTGGTTAAGCCTCCAGGAAATGAATGGAGGTCTATGTAATGTCCCCAAAACTGATGGAAAAGCATGACCCTGTGTGTGTGTGTGCACCAGTATATGTGTTACAGGTCATGAGTTTTTTTGTTTTTTCTCGTTTGTTGTTATGATGATACTCATCATGTCACCATGTAGAGGATCTTATGGGGTATCACTTTTACACTGCATTACAACATGTAATGTGTTAGCACCCATGCCTGAATGTGTGTGTATCTGTAAAATTGCACAAAGTTCATCCCCTTTGGTGTTGGCATTTTCTCTCTCTCTCCCTCTCTCTCTCTCTCTCTCTTTCTTTTTCTCTCTCCTTCACTCTCACCCTCTTCCTCTCTCTCCCTCGTCCTCTCTGCTGTGTAGACTGGTGTAGAATCCATTAGGAACACTTCTAGGAGCTTCCAAATCTTGCTGACTTGATGCAAGGCTTTGCACAGACTGTGGCAGGAGCCCTGTAGCCACCAACCATTGGACGAGATGCAAAAAGATCGCAGCCTCCTGCTCGGGGATTTTGGGTCCTTAGACATGATGTTACACATAAGAAAGATTTATTCATCTAGAGTTTTTTCCGAAGCCTCTAGCCAGATAGTTTTCTTAGTGGTGCCTTTATTTCACAGAGTTTCGACTTACTATTCTCAGAGGACTGAAAATAGCCATTGCACAAAATTACACTGCACTGGATTTGTGACATTATATGAATATAAACTATGAGATGTTAGCAGGCTGACAAAAAAAAGTATTTGGAGGAGTGATTTTGAAATATAAGATTACAGATGTCATAGACACATTCTCAATTTTCTCCCCACTCAAACTGACAGTAATTCTTTCTTATTTGTATTTCTTCATTATGTATTACTTTTAATAACTAATTCACTCCATGAATAAGAAATTTAGTTTTGTTCATAGGTTTCTTAGTAAGGTGGTTAGTAGGTTCGATAGTTAGCTGACTGATTGGTAAAGTGTTACATATTTTGCCAGCATCGTAAGCACACATCAGTCACAACACTTTAAAAATCTGTCCAGTCAGCACAGAACAGCAGCAGCAACAGCAGCAGCTGAAAGGACACCGACAGGTCAAACTATCTTCACCAAGCTGACTAACTGTGTACTGGAGTGTACAGGAACAAAACATATATTTCTTGATCTTATTTCCTACAACAATGCATTGTGACTCTCATGGGGTCCCCCATTGCATGCTGGGAATGTGAGTGGACTGATACATTGGATAAAGAGTAGGTGTTCAATGAGATGGTTCAGTATAAAATGCCAAAAGTTCTTTCTGTGTGGATTGTCCTGTAATGTTTGAATGATTGTGTCTTAAATCACAAAATGAATTAACTTCTAACTGCATACTACAACCCACATTGCATTTCTAAATCTATTTTCACCGCATGCTTTACTTTGTTTTTCTACTCATATCCCGGCTGTTGTAATTTCCCTGTTTGAAAGACGGTTGACCAGCTTGCTAGTTTCCGAAGTGAAATCCATTCAGCCAACCAAAAAAAGAACGATGAACACAAAGCTTTGGGGGATTCATTTATCAAGGTTTAGAGATCATGAACGAATGTGCTCAAGCTGTTTTTGTGTATCCATAGAGAGAAATGTATTTTTAATATTGAAAGCACACTTTTACCATCTGCTCACAAGCACCAGTGGCGAAAAGCAGCTCTGACTTGCATCTACTCGTGGTTTCCCGGACTTGTTATCGCACATCACACTTGCCATTAATATACTTTCGAATCCATGTTGGAAGCTTTAATCAACAGTAATGATCAGCTCACATTTCTAACAGCACACGTTTCTAGCTGCTGATGTAGGAAAATGCATACGTGTTCTGTAAAGCATTTATAGATTCACAATAATAACTGCTTTCATTGGGTCACAGCATTATTGAGCTTGTAGATTTGGCAACAGCAACAAAGACTTAATTTATCAGAGTGAAACTTAGAGGGTAAACAACAGTTATTTCAAAGGAAAATGAATTCATTTGGATTTCCTTTTGATTAGCTTGTTTAGGAAATTGTTTGCACGTATACTGATGGAATGAGTTATATATACACATATAATATATTAGCTGTTTGAAGTGTAAATGGTTGACATGACTGTAATAAATGGGCTTGGGCTTATGATGTTTATGACTATTGCTTTGCTATATACAATAGGATGCAGAGCACATAAATGTAAATTAAAACACATATGCAACGCACACTCCCATTTTAGATGTTTAAGAGGTTAGGTCATGGTAAAAATACTATGCATAATCCCTTCATATCTTAAGTGGCAATTATGCTCCAACCCAGTGGGACAAATTATACATGAAACATAAAAAATATCATTTTCTACTTTTCTGAAAAGTTTTTTTTTTTTCAGGAGGATATCAATGATTGTGAATACGAATGACATTTACTGCATTTCTCTGTTACCATTGCATAGCCTGTTTTAGCATGCTATCGACCTGTTATCCCCCAATCCTATCAGTATCTGTGTGCCCTTCACTGAGAATAATAGGTTGGAGAATTTAGTCAAAGCCAATGGATTCAGCAGGGAAGCTTCTTAGAGCAAACACAGCAAATCATTAAAGGAAGGAAGGACTACTAGTGGATTTGTTAACTTGGATAGTCAAGTGCTGCTACATATTCGTGTATTTAAGTGTGTGTATGTGTGTGTGCGCGCGTGTGTGTGTTTGTGTGTATGTCTGCTGGAGAGATAAAAAGAGTGAAAGAGCCACAGAGAGTGAAAGACAGTGAGAAAGGAAAGGGAGAAGCAGTCCGTTACACCATTAACCCATATTGACTGGAACGCCATAGGAAGCTCTTCACTGTGGGAGTGTGTCATATAACGCTGTTGTTACTGACGCCAGCAGTAGTCAGCTACATCGATCTAAGCGGCAATGTCAACTGTCCTGCTGTGTGTGTGTGTGTGTGTGTGTTTGCCCATGGTGGGGTAGCAGAGGAGTGTTCAAGGGTGATACCACCATCATCTAAGCTTGTTGTCAAGACACACTTTCTCTCTCATACACACACACACACACACACACACATACTTGTAGTGAGAGTGGTGAGTCTGTAATCAACTTCCCAGCATGTAGTAAAGTCAATATGACATCTAAGTGGTTTGAACTTAGCACCCTTTATGTGCTATCCTCAGTCTCTTTGGGCTCACTGGACTCTCAGCAGGATCACTAAGAGCATAAGGTGGGATAAAATGCTTACACTCACACCTGGGAAATGTTCAGCATATCTACAGTGATGTTTTGTTGGCAACTGAACATGTCTTCTTCAGCAGTTAAAGTTGTCGGACCATACTCAGAGTTAAGTTAGGCATGCATATTGAATGGTTTCTGCCAGAACTGTGCACATCAACATTCACACCTTACATTTTTCAGAATTGGAAGCTTTGTGGTTTTCCTCTCCACAAAATCCATTTCATGAAAAGGTCTGTTTTCAGCACCACGAACAATTTATATATTGCCACGTTTTCTCCCAGAAGTGCACGTCTTTACAGAACATACACTTACACGCTAAAACACCTTCTGTTCTTGCATGTGAGTGATTTGCAACATTGCAGCCAGCATTGTCACTAAGGAAGTGAAAGTGAGCCAAAACGTAAAAACCTCTCACAAATCTGTTATGCAGTGCATCCACTGAAAATGTGGTCATCTATTTATATTCATACTGTCCAACCAGAAAATAGGTCTGCATGAGCGAAATAATTTTTACGCTTCTAATAGATGTCTCTGTGTAATTAATATTCCCCGCAGATTTGAGAAGAAGGCCTTGATCTCTATTTTTCCGAGGTAATTTCCCTTCTCTTGTTGTAGGAGTGGGTGAACATGCAACTCCTTTAGCTTTAAATGAGCACTTCTCTGACAAAAAGAAATACAATTTAATGAATCAACCAACAAAGGAACAGATTAAATAATTTGTAATTAAACAGTTTTAATTAGCTTTTTAAAAATTTACCCACACTTTTTTATGGGTTCTGTTTGATTGATTTGTGGTTCTGATAAAGGTTCAAGACTAATAAAAGTTTACGCTCTAGTTGGCCTTAAGATAAAGAAGATCAAGAACCGCAATTGTGATCTACAGTTCAAGAGTTTACTATGTTTGCCTGATGTGCAAGGGCGGTAAAACTATAAATTAACTAAACTAAAAATCTTAGAGGCCTTCAACTGAAATGTTCAGGCAATACTTCTCTGTTTAAAAAGTCTGAACACATCACATGACCGTGTACTGGTTTTCTGGTATTAACATTCAGGTGATCATGTATAAGTCACCACAGCGTGTGAACAATGTAAGCCAAGCTCCAATTCCATATTTATTCTCTTATATTATCTTGTTTACAACAAAACACAGTGTGAAATTTAAACTCATGGAAGTGAATATCAATAACCTGGTACGCATCCATCATATTTAGGACAAATAACCTTGACCTTTTACAATAAACTCGTGTAACTTTCGCCAGCTTTTCAGGGGTTTGTATAATTTATTGGGCAAGGGTGATGTCAGGGTCACTTTAAAATGTTTTGACTTTGGAATTTCATCCAAATGCACTATTGGTTTTGATTTTCTAAAGGATTCAGCTTTGTGGACTGTATTGCTGAAAAGATCCAGCCTTTGAAATAGGACACTCTTCAAGTTTGTGGCAGGTTTAGTGATTCAAGATTGTACCACTGGTGTCAATCTAAATTGAGTCCTAATCCTGGGGACCGTCACACTCAGACAGGTGGGATTGCATGCTTGCCATTAAACACATGATGATTCATGAAGGAGATTATGTAAGGCTGTAATGGTATTGATTTTCCTGCTCAGTATTTTACCAGAAATATTGTTTCTCAAAGTCACACAGGCACATAGCTTACATGTTAAACCCAGGTCTGCCAGCTCCACAGAAAATGTAAATCATACACGTTTTTTTTTTTTTTTATCATTTACAAGTTTACTAAAATTTCTTTCGGAGCATCATAGAAATTCTATCACACCATCCTTGTGCATTTGTTTTCACACTGTTGATCTCAGAGGTTAATGCTACATTCACTGAACTATTGGTTTTGTCTGTTAATGTCACATGGGACCCCCCAAGTTAACATTTTCTTATGAGGACCCTTTATCTCTTATGGCCAGTAACAATTCAGTGCCGTTCAATTGCACTGTAATAGCCTAATGGGAATTGGGGGTGGCAGAGATAAAAGATTTCTGTTACATTTTCATATCTCTGTGCCCCCATTTTATCGTCTGTGTTTCTGTCTCTGATGATAAGCACAGCTTATGAAATCTGTGTGAAAATCTTTGAGACAGAAAGTGCTCGCTTAGTGTCAGGCTACGCTCTCTCTGACTCTCAGTCATGCTTTCAGTTTCTCTCTGGCTTTCACTGTCTGAGTTTCTAACTCTTTCTCACACCTTAAATCTTTAGCGTATCAGTGCCATCCACGGGAAAGAGGCAGATTATTATTATCAAATTCTGGTTGTCTCTTGTAACTTGGTTCCACTGAAAATATATAAAATGTTTATGACGTGGACGTCCCTCTCTAGGCAAACTGACTCTTTTCCTGTCTTATGTTTTTCAAAGCCTCATGGAAGAGCTAAATGGGGTCATGAGCGATAGTCGCTGGAGATTTTCTTTTCACTCTAATATCAAGTATAATACTAGTAATTGAAATCTAATATCCTTTTTAATGTCCATTAAAAAGTACAAGTTTGTAATTTCTACTAAAAATCAAACAAGGACATCTAAAAGGTATAATCACAAGCTTAATCCGGCTTCAGATTTCCAGATTTCTCACTGCTACAGTGACAAACTAGACTTCATGAAAAACATTTTCTCTTTCCAGGAAAATTAATAATCAAATACCTGTACATGAATCAAGTAAATAACAATTGTAATTTCAATGCATTTAGTAATTTTTCTGTCATTAGAGCAGAATACTGCAGTACTGGCAATAGCATTCACTCTGTCTTGTTCTCTGTGTGTGTCTTTTTCTTGGCATGTTTCAGTGGGTGGTGGCAGCAGGAGAAGAGAGAACTACACTTCCTGTTCAGCAGACTTATCTGCTGCATTTGAGATTTGTTTAATTTTCAGCACCAGACACACATTCAGTGTCATTATGAGTAATTATTTAGATACTATTTCAGTGAAAACATTTTTGTGAATGTGAATTACAAACAAACTATACATATATTTACATTTATATCTCATTTAAATTAAAAAATAATGCAGTCTAATACAACAGTCCTGCAATAAATGCTCCCTACATGATGGCTTTAATGTTTTATGTTGAGAGGTGTTGATCAACTGTATGGTCATTTTATAGGATCTACTTTGTGATGCAGTTATTCAGGCTGTACCCTCACTGATAAATGAGAGAATCACCTGTCAGTATAATGCAGTACAATTCAACAGCACCACGAACTGCAAAATCCAAAATGACCATAAAGTTGAATAAGGATGTGTTTAAAATAGTTGCAGCAAAAAGTGAATATTGGAACCTTCATGAAGGTAGGATTTATTTTATTATGCTGCATTAGTTTAACTGAGGTGCACCTAATAATAAAACACTATAGAGAGTGTAGAGCACTGTTGTTCCATTTAAGGAAGGCCTTGCTTCAGTTTGGGACTACATTACACATAAAAATAGCAATGAAAAACAACACTGGCGATACTGCAAGCAACTGTGGTGTTATAATAATTACAAAGTCATGCCAGCCTTAGAGGAAACTGCAAAAGTGTGAACATTAAAATGAGATTGCAAATAGCACGTTCTCCTGAATGCAGAATAAAATTCTGAGTGGAGTTCAGAGAGGATCCTACATTTCAAAGTCTGCATATTTTCTTAAAATTAAATGCAACTCTTACCTGAAGCTGAACTGGACATTGGTCCAAACTTTGTGCTTTTTTGTTCTGATGCTTTTATTTTTTATTTTATTTATTGATTTTTTTGGGGGGGGGGCAGCTATTGCCAACACAACAAACATTGCTATTGTGCGTTTAGACCCAAGCAGAAACCAGTTTTGGAAGAAGTGTGATTAAATGTGAATGTGTTGTTCTTTTTTGATCCCGAGGGAAATTCAGTTAACAGAGCCTCTCCCTCACATGTCCACTTCTTGAAAGAAGTTGAAAATGTGAAAAATAAACTAAAAAATTCATTCATTAATGTACAAATGAGAAGAAAACCAGAGGCACTGGTGGGAAATAAAAGAACGAACTGGAGTTTCTGTGACATTTGAATTCAGTTAGAGACTGAGCTGAACACAAACAGACAGAAGCACTCAGTCTGACCTGACGGGTGTCTTCCTTCCTGGCTAGCTTACAGCTATCATCTGAAAAGTTGGAACATCGACTGTTTGGGGTGAATGAGCACAAAAGGTCACATAGATGACGTGAGGTGAAAATTCACTGCGTCTGAACACACCTTTAGAACCCCCACAGAACATGCTAAGACTTACATCATCAGGCAAATAAGAACATTTTAAAATATGCAGTACAATGCTTTAGCAAACAATACACCTTAGAGTTGCTGTAAATCATCACTGACAATTTCAGC
The DNA here is from genome assembly GCF_020382885.2 of Scatophagus argus. NCBI lineage: Eukaryota > Metazoa > Chordata > Actinopteri > Scatophagidae > Scatophagus > Scatophagus argus. Next base: position 13,428,109 of record NC_058493.1, read on the forward strand.
TATTGCAGTTGCATATTTTTATTACAGGTCATATTTTTAGTGACGTAATACCTCTGAGCTGTTATTAATAACAGTGCATGGAGTCCACATTTAGAGGATAGCTCCTACACCCGTCTTTGTCAGATTCACTAACTGTCAAAGCAAAGGAAACCTTAAACTGCTGTTAAGATGCTGCTTTGTGATAAGATCAAACCTTTTTGGATGCTGTGGTGAACATTTCAGACCTTGGTTTTAGGCTTCTGTCAGTTAAAGTTGTTAAGTGTGTTAAGTCCACTGCTCTCTCTGTGTTTGGGTATGCGTGCTTATTTGTATGTGAGTGTGTAATTTGATTTTATGGTAGCCTACTTAATATTGTATGTATGTAATTGATGTGCATGTGTGACTGTTAATGTAGAATAACAGCGAGAGACCAATGCCTGGTCACTGACAGAAACATTAGGCAAAAAACTAAAAATATTTTTATAGGGAAATCATGACTGGAGAAGTGAAAATGGAAATACTTGGAAGAAGGGGGCAGAAGAGAGAAACAAGTTGCATCAAGAAGCATGAGAAGAGAGGTGAGGAGATGGAGGAGGTGGAGAGAAGAGGAGTGAGAAAAAAAGAGAAGAGCAAAGGAGAGTAGACTGGAGAGGAAAGAAGAGCAGACAATCCCTAGAATACCAAGCACTTTTCTGGCCGAGAGAGAAAGAAAAGAGGAGAGGAGGGGTTGCAGTGAAAGATGGAGAGCATCCACAGAATACCAAAGAGCGAATAAATGCTAGGAGGCTTTTCAAGTCTTTTTCGTATCACTTCCAGAGTCTTTGTTAGTAGTTAAAAATAGACACATATACTGTATACTTGAATGCTATTAGTGGAATGTTGTTCTAGTAACTCCCTTTTTACCAGTTGCTTTGATGTCATTATAACAAAGTACTTGGTTACAAATCATATGTTTGCTTTTACAAACAATTTGTCGGTAGATGGAAGTACTCAGAAATGTCACGGTTGTGGAACAGCTGAAGAATTAGAGGTAAGAAGATGAAGAAGAGAGGGTGAGAAGATAATTGAGAAGGGAAAATAAAAAATGAAAAGAGAGATAATAGGAAAGGAAAGGAAGAAGAAAAAAGAAAGAGAACTGACTCTAAAAATCATACTCGCTTGGCTGAACTCGTACCTTTTCCCAAGATGCATTCTGCTTGAGATGTGCCTAAAAATAGAACACACACACACACACACACACAAATACATACATACCCACACATTTCAAGACACACATCTCTCCCTGGGGTGCACACCAAGATATATACACTGTAGACAAGCGGCAGACACACAGGTTTAGATCAAAGACATCATGTTATGTCACCTTAACTACCTGCCATAAGTTGTGGATGTTTTTATGGAATGAAACAGGAAAAGAGACGTTAAGAAAAGTGAGGAAAGAGACAAACAGGTGCCACCTTGACAAAAATAATGAGATATGCACAGTAATGATGGCTAAAACATGAACAAAGGACCAGCAGTATATGCAGTGTCACGTGTGGAGAAAATGAGCTACTCACACTTAAAATAATCAATCGACCATGCAAATAACATATCATTGCTGTTGGATTAAAATCTTCCTATCTTAGTTTGATTTTGATGCTTTCAAATTATCGGCGTGATTATGTTCTCCTCTCAGAGTTGAGGCAGATTTTCAGACCCTCAGGCGTATAAAACCCTTCATTTTTTTTGTTGTTTTTATTTTTTTTGCATTTTTCCGAAACTGCACTGTCTACACATCTACATTCAAACAAGTGTGTTTTTCTCAATGCACAAAAGTTGACATTTTCCAGATAGATGGCTTTCACCTGACAGCAGTGATATCTTACCATGATTATGTTTACTCCAAAGAAGAGCAAAATTGCGCAGCATAATCACAACGTGGCATTTACACTGGTCCAGCTTTTTGTCTTAATCACTGTACAATCACAGTGGTTTGTGCATGTAATTTTCAATCAAGGCTGTCAGTGGCACTTGTTAACACCTGCTTGTTTTCCCAGGTGTTTTCAATAGTTTGGTCATGGCATTTCCACATCTTCTCCAAACCATGTGCTTCATATTGTAGACAAAGAATCTTTAATGGTGCTGAATGCTGAACATGGCCAAGTCGTTTGTTAGACTTGTAGTAAATTGAGGAAAATGCCTTGCCACAGACACCACCATGACATAGCTCTTGAATAACAGCTCTGTGCTCTTTTTCTGTTTTTTCCCCAACAACGATATTATCCACTTTGTTATTTCGGGTTAGCTGACCTGTACTGCCGTAGCTGCAAGGCAACATTGTGCCCTTTGAGCTCATGCTGTGTATGTTAGTAGTGGAAAACTACGAATACAAAAGAAGCAAGTGTTCCAGGTGATCACAGCCAAACATCCTCCAATCAGGGCATTTATGTGCTGTTTTCACAGATTTCAAAGAGGAATCATAGCCATGTTCATGTGTCATCTGTACTTCTCTGTGTAGCTCATGTGGCTGTGACAGGGATGGTCGTATTTCTTTGTAATCCTGTAATAAAAAGATGTCACATGTAGACTGGGTTGTAATAGGAGGTGTTACTTTATAGAACCATGAAAATGGCTTGATTTCACTAATGGTCTGGTTAAATGATTGTGCTTGAGAGGTAATGAGAGGGAGAAGAGTGAAACAGAATAGAAAAAAGTCCACTTCTGTCTGCTAGCAGTCTTTTAGCTCTTTCTGTTACCTTTCATCTCATCATCCCTCTATGACTCTATCTCTTTCTCCATCCCACTCTCTCTTTCTTTCACTCTCCTCCATCTTTCTTTTCACAAGGAGTTCTTATGGGGTGAAGATAACCCTAAGTCCGTCTTTATGCTGTCAGTCCATGAGCTATTTACTTCCACAAATCATGACTTAGCTAATGAAGTGCATGTACAATACAAAAAATGGAGGAGGTACGATGTGTGGGCCGATACAGAGTAAGAACAGATGTTTCCTCCTCTATGAAACCAGACTGGGTTTTACTTCATTGTGAAGTCGCCAATTACAGAATATTTCCATGTTAACAATCATTTTGCTGTTGCTCTCATCTTGATTACAGTGTGAGGGGTTCGCAGCCAAAACACCAGAACCCAGTCAAAAGAACAATCCAAGCCAACCTGGAGTATTTATATCTCATCCATCATAATTCTGTGTGTTAGCATGTCAGCATTTGCTAATTAGCACTTAAAAACAAGTACAGCAGAGGCCAGTGTGTGGTTTTGGTCATAAACTTAAATATTTGATATATCATTTATGTTGCTGAAAAGTGAAGGAATCACAATGGAAATATCTGTACCAAATGTGATGGTAAACCATCCAGTTGCTGTTTAGACATTTCTTTCAAAATCAGAAATGTCAACCTTATGGCAGTGCTGGAAGAAAGGTAGTCAGGTAATCAATAGAATAATTAGAATTCATCCTCCACTGTGAATGGGCACCATGAATATGTGTAGTTGTTTAGATATTTTAGTTTGGACCAAGGAGGTGAACTGACAGACGGACTGAGAAAGCATATGTATGAGATAGATTTTGAGAGAAAGTAAGTCCACTCATGCAGCCGTTGCTACCTTGCACCATCGAAAAACAAGCTCTCACAAAGACACATTGGTTTCTGAAGTGAGCAAATGTATGCTTGGAATTAGCTGAATATAAAAAATAAATAAAAGAGAGGGTAAATTTGCATTGCTAAGAAGTTGCCCTGACCCTGTCAGCGCAGGTAGTCCTGATGCGAAAGATAACTGAAGCTCTGCTGTCAGACCTCTATCTTCTAACTGCGCTGTTGTCACCATTCTCACCATTGCACTTGATTTGGATACTTTTCTTGTACCAATGGGAGGTTGTCCTTTCAATGTCAGCAAGTTCTGCTATTTAACAGGTAAAGCTGTTTTATCTCTGTCACTGCCAGGGGATCATTCTCTACACTGCAGCTGATATTAAGGACAGATGTTTTGTTTTTTTTAAAGTTCCCTTAACCTTGTCAATGTAATTTTAAAACCTGGCACACTATGACAACCTGACATGTTGTAGCAAAAGTTGACTTAGCTATTCTTAAAGGAGCAATGAGTGAACTGAGGTAGTGACATATTAGAATTTTCTTAACAGATGTGTCATTTAGGACAGCTTGTGCTGACGTCCGGTTAAACAGGTGGTGATGAGTTTCATCAGAGGATTAAGTGACACCCACCCTGTTCATGTCTTTATGTTTTGAGACACACATTTTTAATATAAAACTAGATTTTTTGGAAATTCCATGTAGATGTTGTGTAGGAGAAATCAGATGTGTTAGTCATGTTGAATCATTTCAATTTAAAAATTCTAGTATTTGCACAAGCATTTCTGTAAAATTACTAATAAATCCTGGATCATGACATTAACACAGATTATGGACAGTGTGCTTCTGTTCTCAGAAAAAAAAAATAGCAAAACCGTGTTTCCCTTGTCATCATCCTCTTATTACATCTGAACAATCCCCTTTAGTGCAGCTTTGGACACCCAGCCAGCCAGTTAGCCAGGAGTCACATGTACGGTGGCTGTCACTGTGTCCTGTCATTTGCAAATCAGAGCTGGAGCCCTAACAGAGATGGATTTGGCAAATGCAGCAATCTCCAGACAGAGTTGGACAATGAGTAATTTTTAGATTTTTGGCTCATTTGGCAACATTAAGTATTGTCACAGCAGTGCCAAATCTCTGTGCACGTAGTTATAAAACCATAAGCATTATCATCATTTAACCTTTTGAAAATGGCCCACACCTTTTAAATTCTCCTGAATATTTGCAGACGTTGCACATATAAAGCAACCTACTCAAGGCCAAGAAACAGTCCTGCATTTAACACCCAGTAAAACCACTACTTGTCAGTTTCACCCCTGCATCTTTATTGGACTAAAACCAAGAAGATTTTTATGAATTATTGAGCTTCACAGGTGCTAGTAGTTAGATTTATTTTACTGTACCTTTAGGCAGAGCCAGCCTAGCTGTTTCCATCTTTCTGCTAAGCTAACCTCCTGGCTTTAGTATCATATTTAGTGTATAGACATGAGATTGCTATCAATCTTTTTATCTAACTCTTAGCAAGAAATCAAATAAAAATGTTTCCCTGAATGTTGTACTGTTGTCAGATTTCATAATTGTAGTATCTTTGGGGAGTTTAACCAGTGGAGCTGAGTAAAAATACATTCAGTATGTGATAAAAAAAAACAAGATAAGTGTTCATAACTTACTGACAGTTTCATGTTTAAAGTTGACATTCCCTCCCACTGCTGTGTATACTGCAGAGAGGCATCGTTTTTTTCATCGCTGGAGAGTGGCAGCTCTCCCACAAGCAAGTTTATCTGATTACCTTAATGGAATTCACTAGGGTGAAATCTGAACTCTTCTCCCTCGTCTAAATGCAATGGGGGTGTGATGCTCCGAATAAATGAACAGGATCTCTGATAGCACTTTGTCAGAGTGTACTCGGTGTTTGAAAACACATTTTAGAAGTCAAAACTGGAACGCTGCAGGCCAAAAATAGTTCCAGGCCTCTGTGTGATCCCTCTGTTTAGTAGAAAGCTGAATGTGACTGATCTCAGTCACGATTATGTGCAATTGTCCAGTCACATCAAGAGTTGGTGTTTGATCAGCAGTCTTAGTTGTCTATACAATGGGTGAGGGTTTGACGGCATGTAAATGCATGTTTAATGGCAGGCATAAACCAGTTGGCACAGCAGGTTTAGTTTAAAGTCCGGAAAAAGCTAGAAGAATGAAGCCACCCTGAAGAAAAAAACAGCTTTCTCTCTGCCTCTGTCTTCTATCGCTCTATTTCTTTTCCATTACATCTGTCCTTCCTCACGCCTTAAGGGTCATAAACAGTCAGACACATTAACAAGACTAACTGCATGGATGCCTTGCATATTGATCAAAACACACTCAAAGACACACACACACACACACACACACACACACATGCACAAGGTAGCATAAGGAGAAGGCATGCATAAGTGTTTCTCCTTTACTTTCTGGCTGGTGTCTCTTTCAGTCTGTCTCCTTCATTTCATGAAGCAGACAGTCTCGAAGACAGCTGCTCATCAAAACCACCTAAAGGTGACAAATGGCTCAACGAGGATGTGGATGATTTCTTTTGACTTACTGGTTCTTGACAACATGCCTACACAGGAAGTGTTCCGTCCGACTTTTTCAGTCGTAAGTCTCACACGTGTCTGACAGAACGGATTCGCATCTAACTTAATCAATCCAGCTGTCTAGCAGGCTGCGTAACAACTCACATTTCACTTACGCATAAACACAACCACAATCATATTTTGGCAGTTCTGAGGCATATTTCAGCACTTCACATCTATTTTCTTCTACTGTACATAACTTAATCCTGATTGATGTCAAAGCACAGGTGACCTACACTCAGTACTGTGCCTGAATGCATCCTGTTTAGACACACATATAGTGCTGAAGTTGCTGCTCTCTGAGGGTGGTTTTTGAAATCCACCACCGACAAAATTAAGCATTGTCTCTGAAATACTGCATAAGAACTTTTCAGATAATTGTCCATTATCATTTTTTAAAGTTGCATGTTGTTGCATTCCCTCAAACGCACACATGTCCAAACTCACCATCAGAAGGCCCCCTGCAACTAACAGCTGTTAGTTGTTCCACCATTACAACCCTGTGCATGCCTCAGTGAAAGAAGCTGAGACAGAAAAATCCCTCTCTGATCGAGTGCTCATGTCCGCACTGAGGCTATAACTTGTGACAGTTATTTGTTTTAAGGGGTCACAAGCCAGAAAGTTTGGCAACCAGTGCGCTAAACATAATCAAGATGTATGTTAATTACGGTGTGTTAATAGAGTCTAATTCTTCCATCTCTGGCTACACTATGTGCATTTTACATTTCAGAATAGAGACAGTGAACTCAGTTCAGCACCAAAAAATCAGCAGTGGACAAAAGAATGATGCAGATTTTCAGTGGCCTTCATATGTAGATTTTTGTTCCCAGTGAATACCACAGTCTCAGCTCCTACACTGATGAGTGGACAGAAGTGCACAGTGTGGTTGTCAACAGCTACTGAAACTTCTGTCCACACAGATATTACATACAAAGAGTGTCAGATCAATCAGTTTCAATCGATTTTGTTTTTAATTTTCAGTTACTAATTTTGCAATTACAATTTACACAGTGTATATTAATATGTATGTAATGTATCTACTGTATGTCAGTATTCTAGTTTCTTTTCATGCAGAACCTCATGTACCTTTTTCATGGAAATGTGCCTGCGGCCAAAGAGAGGCTGCGAACATCCATTTAAAGCGTAAAATGATAGTGACTGTTTCTCTTTCTCTTAGTCTGTCTCTTTCTGGGTTTTGGGCATTCTGCTGTGGTTCATTCAAGCATGGACTCACTATGAAACAAGTTGGGAGACAAAAACCCAACAGTGTCTCTTCAAGTGTGTGTGTGTGTGTATGTGTGTGTGTGTGTGTGTGTGTGTGGTCACCAGTTGTGCAGCTTCCCGTCTGAGATACAGGTCACTTCCTGCCCACCCAAATGTCGCTTTCTCTCACCACCAATGACTCACTCACACATGCATGCATGCACGCACAAACACTCACGCTCACACACACACACACACACACGCACGCAGCAGACACACACAGACATTCACTTGTCTTGCCCTGGGCTGCAATGAGCATATCAGCAGTCAAATTCCCTCTACAACTGGAGTGCAACAAAATCACTGACCACAACAGACTCACAAATACAACCAGACACATACACATTAACACACACACATACGCACACACACAACACACACACACACAGACATGACTCTAGGTAAGGCTGTAGAGTAGTGGCCTGCGTTGCAAGGTTTCACTATGAGAACTAAAATCAGTCAAGGATTATTCTGCCTTGTATGAGTGCGCGTGTGTGTACATGCATGTATGTGTGTGTGTGCCGGCACCTGTGCATGTGGTAACCAAACCAGCACACTGCCAGCAGTCACTTGGTTGTTTTCTGCCTGCTCATGCAACAAATTCAATTCCAGGCAGTCAGCAAACCAGAGATGTCTATCTAAAAGAGTTTTGCCACTGAAGCCACTGAGGCCAAAATACAATTTTAGACAGTAAACAAAGCTTTAGCTCTTATAACTTAACAACTGAGTTTAAACTCAAAGAGGTCAAATAAAGTCAAACACCAGGATCTTAAAGTGCCTCAAACCTCTTTATGTGACAGCTTCAGGAAGTAAAATCAGAGCCAGAGAAGTTAGTTTGATCAGGGTTCTCAAATTACTGGGCCCATAAACCGCAGAATGAACTCACGTTGACATGTTGTTTGAAATGATTTGTATCACGATAATGAAGAAAAATAACTAAATCTATGCAGTGTACTTCATAGCGCCCTTAACATCAGGTGACATCAGCACACAAAGTAAGCTGTGATTTCCTTCACCATATCTGTTTACAGAGTCTGAATTCCTCCCCTTAACTCTTTGTGTGTGCAGGTGTACATAACAGCAGCAGGTATGAAGCTTGTATATGTGTGAGTGAGCGAGTGGAGTGTTGAAATGTCCAGACAGAACAGCCAGCAGAGGCCAAGTAGAGCTCTGCTCTTCGTACTTTCCACTCCACTGCCATTGTTGGCTCTTGTCTGTACACTTGATTGTAACAGTGCTTCACTTGTTAACAGCATTTCTCTTCAGCGTGTGAAAGAGACTGGTTGGATGAGACAGGGTGGAAGAGACATGGGATAGGATTGAGCTGGAAAATTAGCCAACAAAAGAAATACTGAAACATTATCTCCAATGTGACAAATACCAAGTAAGGGTAAAGGAGCAAATTCAACGTGCCACCCTGATGTAAACCAGGCACCCTGCTGTGACATAAAGGGCTGGTAGCAATATTAATGACTCTGTGGTAGCGTCAGCATGGCAGAGCAGTGCAGAGGATTTAACCAGACTTGAAACTGGAAGGTTGAAGAGGTCAGCTATCAAGTGCTCCACTGCAAACGTCGTCTCTATTTTAACCGAGACTCAACGCACCTGCCACTTCAATTATTTAACTACGCGACACTGTGAAAAGCAGGGCAGGTGGAGAGTGAGACCGAGGGACAGAGAGGACAGGAGAAAAGCAGAAGTAAAGCATTTAGATTGCAGTTAATGATGACCGATCTCACCGGTGATGCTAATGAAAGTATCCATGTAGAATCCTTTGGTTCACAATATGGCTAACTACCTGGTGAGGAGAAAACGTTTTCACTGTTCAGCCAATCACTGTATCTCCTCAGTGGAAGTGCTGAATCTATGATGACTAAATGTTATTACATATGCATGCAGTGTTAATATTAATGGCCACACTGCTGTCGGATTTTTAATAGTCAGAGTCAGAAAGACAGAGAGCGGAGGGCGAGAGAGGTCAAGTGCTGTGTATAACAAAGATGAGCTTAAAGTGAAGCTGTAATTAAACTGTAACACTTAATGCAAAACATGCCATGTTTGGTTTGAACATTACAACATTAAACTTGGGACATTTATAATCTTTTATACTCTTTTATACACCTTTGTTAATAAACACAACCATCTGCTGGACTGGGCACACACATGTTAGTGGTCATGTTATACGGCTGTTGGATTGCTTTGTGGCACAAGCCAAAGTCAGCGTCAGAGTACAAAGTGTAAGGTTAAAGTCTACTAGCCAGCCTATGATCTTTGCATTCAATTGTGTAACTGCATAAGGAAGAATGACAGCATTTCTTCTTTTTCTACTCAGACCTGCAAAGTTTCGTTTTTATATCAGCCAAAGCTCAGGAAACGTGGTGGAAAGGGTCATTGTCTTTTGCTAACTTCAACAACCACTCGAAAGTCACAGCTGTTTACATGCATGTATTCCCAGTTGTGTTTTTATGTCAATGTAGAATTGGCATGTTATGTAATTAGAGTAGTTATAGGCCCAGTTACATTTCTTTTTTTCTCTGAAATAACATTTTTTTTTTTTTACTTAAAATAACTTACTCTCTGAACTCTGAGAACCCAGCTGTTTATCCCATCTCGCTCTTACTCTCCCTCTCACTCTGCCATCCACTCATGTCTGATGTGTCAGTCAGTCAGGGTCTTAGCAATTCGAAGTGTGTGTGTGTCTTTAAGAATGTGCATGTGTGTTTGATGCGTGTGTGTGCTCTATCTCGTGAAGCCAGCCTTGTGTTAATCTGACGTGCTTGGTTGACGTTCTTTGCTTGAAACTTTGCATGACTCCATGACAATCTGTGTTTAAGCTGAGAGACAGGGCAAGCCTTTGTGTGTGTGTGTGTGTGTGTGTGTGTGTGTGTGTAAGTGTAAAAAGGACAGACAGACAGAAGTGAGTGAAAGGCAAAAGGCAAGAAAGTGAGAGAGGGCAACACGAATATTAAGTATCATGAAAATGAGGGAGAGACAGAAGCCTTTGAGTTTGTATTTGGGATTGTGTATGAGGGGTTTAAACTAGGCCATTGTAGGATCAAATCTGTATATGTGTGTGTGAGTGTGTGTGTCTGTGTGTTTTACTGTGAAGGTGTGCTTTGTGAGGAAATGTAAGGAAATGTAAGGAAAACAGTCTTTTTATGTTGTCCACATGAGAAAAAAAATGCTAAAATGAAATACATCCTTTGGCATTTTGTCCTTCGTGACCCTCACAAAAATACAATCATAATGAAACAAATTCAAATTTGCTTATTAAACTGCTCAGCATACAGCAGGACAGGCTCAGATAAGGCCCAGTACTTGTTGATCTTCTAACAATTGCATTCAAGAAACCTCTCAGTGAGCATTTTATAAAAATGTTTCTCTGTAAGACTGAAGAAAACAATGCATTTCATGACTCCATTAGCGCTTTAGTAACAAACTAACAATCTAATGCAAACATACATTACAGGCACAGTCATTAACATAAGACACCAAACCGGAGAAATATTCAATAATTTTAGGCAAAGCAATACCAGCTTCATTCATCTTTGCTTGAGATGTCCAACAAGGGAACTTTTGTGTGTGTGTGTGTGTGTGTGTGTGTGTGTGTGTGTGTGTGGTACATAGGTGCTGCAGCAACTGTCCAGCTTTCTGTAGACAAAATATTGAATTGCAAATGTAAAATCTTTGTAAAATCTGACAATATCACTATCACCTAAATCTTAAATAAAAATAATAATATAGTATTATTATAGTACTATTTATAATAATAAATAGTTGAAAACAGTGTGTATTTGCAGCTTATCTTGGAAGGTTGGTACAGAGGAGCCTACACGGTCAAACTGAGACAATATCTTTTGCACAAACAAAGAATACATTAATTAATAACCAAATTACTTCAGTTTCACAAAGTTTATAAAGTTTCCCCAACCAACAACTCACAAAACTCAGTGATATTTTAAGGGAGTCTAGTACTTTCTCCCCCCATGACAAAGAAGTATATTGTGGTTATACCTTACGCTTTAGATTTTGGTTTCTCTTTAGTGTGATTAGTGTAGCCAATAACACAATTCTCCCATTCTCTACCCTTCACTCTTTTACAAGAATATCCACATATGTTTAATAATTATGTGTGCTGATTTTGGTGTTGTCACAACACCAAAATGAACACAATACCTCCCCTAAATATCTCGATACAAATACTGAAACTATATCATCCAAAAACCATCCTAAATAGAAAATAGAAAAAAGTGATGGAATGATAGGCTACATTAAATGACAGAACATGGAGCTTTTTTATTTTCATCAATTTAAAAAACAGATGTCTCAAAACACTTCATTGTCACAGGTCTGTGCTCTAATGTAATAAAAATAATAAATGACAAAAATGTACCATTTACCAGTACTGGCTGATTAGTATGATTAATATAAACTGATCCTTTGTAACTGATGTTTTGCAAATGCTGAATCTTTCTCAGCTTGAAAGTCTAGTAAAAAGTTAACTTTATGAGTGTGAACATTGTATTTGCATATGGAGATGTTTGCCACAGCTAAAAAGCTAAAGACAGATTTAATCTTCATCATTACCCTTAATTGCCTTGTCAAACTGGTGAAAACAAAAGAGGAAAAGTCCTCTTGTCACAAAAAAAAAATCACACTTGTCAGACTTACGTTTTAATGCGTGTAATTACATTATCTACTGCGTTAGTTAATCTGTTGCTCTTTGAATTCCTTGAACAGGTCGGCATGTCTGTCAATGAGATGCTTTGCCAAGTTGGACGTCTTAGCTCCCTTGGTGTGTGTGGGTTTAAAACATCTTTTACAGACAGGCTTTGTGATGTCCTTGGACTTTCCCTAACTGTCGGCTATGTATGCTTAATAACAGCATATTTTGTTCTGTGCATCTGCTTGGCCAATAAAAGCTATAAAAGGACATTGGCAAGACCATTTGTACTTGCGGCCATACATCTCCCTTTTTCACCGTGAAAACTGAAACATGCATGATTGAAAACAGACATGTCCACAATGCTTTCAGGGACGGGAGTGGTGGAAGTGATGTGCTGCTACACCACCCCACTCTGTTGCACATCAAAACAGCTAATAAAATGGCTTAAAATGGTCCTTGAGACGTTCCTGAGCTGTTTTCGAAATGTGATGGGGTACCTCGTCCTGCTGGGCGGGGGCTGCTGCTGACGGGAAGAGCGGTTGCCATGTGGGGGTGTGTTTGGTCTGCAATGTTTAGGTGGGTGGTGTGTGTCAGAGAACATCCACATGATTACCAGAACCCAAAGTTCCCTGCAGAACACTGCATTGTAAACAGATGATACTTCACCTGTCAGTGGTTTTAATGTGGCTGATCAGTGCATTTAGTTCATAGTTTTAATACACAGTTGTCATCTCTACACAAAGTCAACAGCACCTCTTAAGAAATGATATATATCTTAATTATACATTTTGCTTCAGATACTCCTGACTAGTTTACAAGACCTCTTTAGTGATTTTATGCATGTTCAAGTGATTGGAAATTTGGTATAAGAGTTTTATTCTTAAATTCTTAATTCTTCAAGATTTAGTGTAAAATCGTACTGGATTAGAAGAATTTTTTTTTATTTTAGTCTTTCTTTCAAGTCCAACAATTTATTTAGGCAGTTTGAGAAATACAGATACAGGCGACAATGTTGTTCTGTTTGAGGTATTTGTGAAACATGTTTATGATACAGCTATGTATTATCGGGCGGCAGAATGTCGATTCTCACTAAACTGAGCTTGTTTATTTGTGAAAACACTTTGTATTAATCACCAAGCCTTAGCTAAAAACTTTAGATTTAGTTTAAAGTGGCTGTTTAGGTTGTTAGGTTGTTCAGCTCTGAAATCAGAGCAGTCTTGTTTTTCCTGTCCAGAAAACTTGAAAAATACGTGACATGGGGTTTCGCATTTGAAGACTCGCCGAAGAATCTCCGAGGAACGTGATGCAATGATATAAAAACAGTCAAAATGAATCAATAGGAGGCTGAATGTGGGATTGTGTGCTTGGCAGCAAAGTGTATCTGCACACCTGTAACGAGCGATGAGTTTTCAGGAACGGCACGTCGGCAGGGTAATTATGGAGCTTCATCGCATTCCTGCTGTGAGAGAGTCAGCATGCCTCCGTTTAATTGCCCTCCAGTGCTCCTGACCTCAAGCGGGACGTCCCAATTGTTATCAAACATGCTTGATAATTGTCTTTGGTGGTCTTCTGGTATGAGCGGTCAAATTACAACTGTCACTCCGGTCAGCGTCAGGACAGCAATTGCACTGAGTAAGGACAGCAGAGCAGCAGAAAGGCAAAGGACAAACTCATCTTGTGCCGCCAAAACATTTTTTTCACTTTCTATGTTTTGCTCTGTACTTTGGTTGTTGTCCATCAGCCGGCATTACCTACCTACCATGCCTCTCGTACCTTGAACATTAATGTGGAAAAAAGATTTATCCATTATTATTGGTTCCAGAGGCATCTTCTGTCAGACAGAAAGGTGCTGTTGCTCTTATTAAGAACAGAGCAACAGGATTTCTCCAAATCCACCATCATCCACAAAACCGCACAAACACTGTCACACTTCAATGCTTCCCTTTGTTTCAGCTTAGCCTGATCTAATCGAGCTGCGTGCATCACACACACACACACACACACGCACACACACACACGCACACACACAAAGAAACACACACAGACGTGGAGCTGGAACGGTTTGCCACTTTATACATTTTTCACGAATACAGAAAGTGTTCTTTTACTCTGTTGTGTCGCATGTGTGATTGTGTGTGTGTGTGTGTGTGTGTGTGTGTGTGTGTCTTGCTCTGGGCTTGATCAGATCAGAAACTGGAAAAAAAAAAAACACATCTGTGGATGTTTTTTGCTGGTGGCTTTCAGCAGAGTGTGTATGCGTCATACAGGAGTCTGCCGGTCACACTAGCTGGGAAAATTAAAATTAAACATCTTTATTGTGTCATACCTTCACAGGAGTGGACGGGAAAAGATAAGATAAGATGAAACTTTAATAAAGTGTGTGGGGAAATTAGGTCATTGCAGTCACAGAAGCAGGGAGGCAGACAAATGCAAGTGCGCCCACACTAGCAATAAAGTGTACAAAATTAAACCTTAAGAAAATGAAGTCAACTGTAGACTGTGCTGGTTGGAATTGTGATGGAAATTATGGATTATTGCCTACTGAAATATGGCGGAAGTTGGTACTGCTTTTCAGTTTTCTGAAGTAACTGCTTGTGTTGCCAACTAGTGGTGACTACATGCTTTTTCCCCACACAGTGCAACTGTGATTTCGCTTTGCACGGTTGCACGATGCTACATCACAGATGCATTTGATCCATTGGTCCATGGCCAGTAAACTAATGTGTAAAACTGGTGTCTTGGCCCTTTATATACATGTGGAATGCAGTCATCATTCTATGGTGCCCTAAATGAAACATGCAATGTAAATAGGCAGGGTTTATTAGTCTTAAAGTGGCTGAGGCTGCTGTTTGAGTGGATTCAAATAGTAATTTGTGAATTTCCAACATTTTGACAGCTACTACAAGGACCACTTGCCCATTACATAGTCTACTACACTATTGAAAGGAAAGAAAAATAATCTGGAAAACACGATGGCATGTCATGCTCTCCTGCTGTATTCTGTGTTGCCTCTTTTCTTTAAAATAAGGCATGAAGTGTTGCAGGAGAGAAAAGCACTTAAGCATTGGAAATATGACAACAGTATTTAAAAAAAAAACAAGTGGACACCAGTCGTGTTTCAGAAAGATTTGTAATAATGGTTCTGTGAGTACATGCGTGTGAATCCATTTTCCTGTTTGTGTGTCACAGCTTGCATCAGGAGAGTCGTGCTCTACATGTGACGCCGGTGTTTGTGTCTCTTCATTCGAATGAGCTGGATATTTGTGTCTGCGCATTAACCAGCTTTAAGAGGAGAGCTTTATGCCAGTTCACACAGGGTTAAATAGACTTGCCGAGGCCCTGAGGCTCAGCTTGTTGGGAATTGAACTGGCAACCTTCAGGGTCACACAGACTGAATCTCTTCCTGGCCGTTCTAAGCGATCTAGATAACGAGCCCGTTGAGAGTCGATGAGTGTGTAGATTAGCATAAATTAACATAAATTAGGAAGGCAATTAATATTCTGTTCAATCTGTTCAGAAGTCATCTGACTATCTAGAGGGAAAGACAGAGAGGAAGAAAAACAGGAAGGTACAAAAGAAAGAAATCAGGCCATACAGTGCTGTCAAAGGATGTGATCAGATGAAATGATGTGATTGGTTGTCTCTCATCAAAGACAAGGCTATGAAGGGATTTCAACCTTCTGTACATGGGGTGAGCACATTAACGCACTCCACTCCGTGAATAAATACTTTTGAGTAGAAACAAATACCATAATGTAATGTTAATTCAGCTGAGGATGTAACTTTTGATGATGTGACTATTGATATGGTTTTTGATCTGATAATCGAAAGATGACAGTGGTGAGGGTGGCATATGTCATTAGGGGTAAAAGGGGTACAATTCATCTTATAAATCTTTGGAAAACATATACATTTTGATTTTGCTTTTGCTTAAGGAATTTTTATTTGATCTTAGAAATAGTAATTTCCACACTTATTCGCTGTATTGTAGAGCTTTAAACAATAGTATACGGACTTGGAGCACAGATGACCAGAAGTCCAAACGCTTAAAAATGTTGTGCATGATGTGACAGCTACAAGCTAGTAAGTGGACCTTGATTTGTTTTGTCAAACTACGGTGAAGGTGTGTCCTTCTACTGCTATCATCTATCACCTCTTGTTTTTTTCCCCCTGCATTTTCAATTAACCTCAGTGCTTCAGTGTGCTTTGGTGGCTGTCTGTCACTGGATTTATTTCACACAGTCTCAATAAATGTTAAACCTGGTTATACAAAATGACATCTGCTTTGAAGTTATCTATTGAAAATGCTCTAACTTTATTAAAATAAGCCTTTATATTAACACATCCTTTGTGGGGTGTTTGATCGTGTGCAACACACTTTTTCATTGCATCATCAACATTTCCCCAAGGGACCACTTATTAATCAATGCAACATGTTACTGAACAGCACTGAGAAACTACAATACAATATGGCTGTACGGTTTCATCTAAATGAGTTTACACACACGATAGTTGATATAACACACACACTACAGTAGGAAGACAAATAGCAGTGGAGCATCATTTATAGGACCACTAGAGAACATTCATCATAACTAAAGCTCAGTGTATCCTGTCCTGTTAAAACTGAGGCTTTAAGCTATGAGGGGGTAAGATCTGCTTTATTAGACAAAACCCTGTGAAGAGAAAGGAAAGAACTAAATAGCAAGGACACACCCCAGCAGGTTGTCACTTTGATTCCAGCTGTTGTCATGCTTGTTGTTGTTTCTTTTTGTGCTGGACAGTAGGACTGTACGAAAGATGAGAGATGAGGGAGTAAGACAGAGAGAGTGGAAATAATGAGACAACACTCAGAGGGATATGGACTTGCAGCATGGATATCCAAGGACTCATAAAATCCAGGCATTTCTTCACTGTATTATTAGAAAAAAAAAAAAAAACAACTTACTTATTCATGCTTCCCTCACTTGCATCTCTTCCCCAGTCCTCGACTCCTCCCACTGCAAACCCAAGGGAGAGATGCCAGGAAGGAGATGTATGAAGAGAGGAATCAGCTCATCACACATTTGTCCGCTGGGACGTCCTTTCCCAGTCAAGCATCATTTGGAAACAATGCAATCTACCTATGTTGCTCAGCTGTATCAGCTGACAGAGATTTTAACAGATTGCACTGTTTCGTTATGTCACCTCAGAGCTCGATTTTGCTCAGATAATGCGATGTTCCACTCAACTGAATGCTGCCTTTCTCGGTCAGGAAATATAACACTCTTTTTACTGTTGTCATTGTTAAAAACATTTGTGTATCGCTGCAGGCTAAACATGACACGCATACTTTCTCCTGTCAAACAAACTCTTCTCTTGTTATCTATATTAATTTTATTTTTACAGGATATTAGATTGAACCATTTTATTCTTTAAAATGTAACTTTTTGAAATGCAGTGTCCCATTAGCCCACACATGTACAGCAAATATCTGGTTCATGTCAGATCTGCAATGCTGGTAATTTACTTTAAGTTGATCACTCAAAGTTTAAGTCAAAACATACATCGGCTGAGCTCAGACATGAGTTATAAAGGTGTTTGAATCTTCCTCTGGGTAAGATTCCCAGTTTTTTGTCATGAGTTTTCCAATGTCTCTACCCTGAAAAATAAGCACTTACAGCATTTCAAATACAACAGAGTTCAGTAAATAAATGCACAATGTGATCTGATCAATAATGTGTTGTGGTCAGTTGTTATCCAAAGTCAAACAGAAAAGTAATATTCTTAGTGATTTTAGCATAGTGCTTTACTTCCATGTCTTCCATCTAGTAAAGGCACCAATTGATGTGATGTTATTCTAGTTAATCACCTTCTGTATCAATAAACTGCAGTCTAAAAGTTTAGCAGTCTAGAGCCTGCACCACAGTGAACACATATGATCCTGCAGCCTCCAGTCTGATCAACACACTGCCTGAAGCCGCTGTGTACTACCTCAGGGGAAACACATCTTTTTAAAGAAACCCACATTTCTCCTACGCCTCATCTTCAAATTGGCTCATTTGCACTATTACATTTCCAAAGTTGTTCATTTAATGGATTTCATGTTCATGTGCGCTCCAGATGATAATTAAATGTGAAATTCATTGCAGATTGTGTGCACTATTGTCACAGACAACACAACAGCATTTTCAAAAAGGTGCACTGCGCAGTTTTCACTTGACTGCCTTTTGCACCCTGTACACTGAGTTTTTATCTGTGTGTGTGTGCATGTGTGTAGGTGTGTGGCTATCTGTGTGCATGTTAGATGAAAGTGTTGTGTGGTGTTTACACTAGCCAGAGTTATACTGTGAACAATAAGAATCCTTGATCATACATCAAAGACTTCACATTGACACACACACACACACACACACACACACACACACACACACACACACACACACACAAGTACACTGTTTCTGAAAAAGGAGTGAGAAAGTTTAGACATCTTCTCACAGTGCAGTGTGCTTCTCATCAGTACGCCATAGATGGCCATCTATTGGTACTCATGAACACTGAATTGCATATGCAGTGGCTTACCTGATAATTCTGTTTGTTCATTTCTACAAAAGGTCTGTACTGGTCTTTCGTATCAGACCGGTGTACCATTTCCTCTTCTGTGCAGGCTGACACACGTCACTTTATTTCTCCTTGTGCTTCTCCTGCCCAGCTGGCCCAGAGGTGATCTCAGTCTGCTTAACAGCCATTGATACATTTTCACCTTTTTGCTACCGATTTGATGTGAGGAGTCACTTTTCACGCTGATATTCTTGCCTTTTTAGGTAGAGAAAAAGAGTACCTCCACTTTTTCATCTGCTGTTTTGTTTATTTTCTTTCCTTCCACAAACAGAGCAAACTCTGAGGGCTCAGTGGACAATAAGCCAAGACAAAGTCATTTTTATTCATAGATGATAATAAAGTCTGAAGTCAGGATATCACAGCACAATACTGTTGAACTTAGTACTTTCAGCTCAAGTAAAGATTTTTACCAGGCCGCCAGCTGCAACAACTGAAAATCTAGTGTGTTGTATTTCTGTGTTACTGGGAAAAGCCATTTAATCAAATTAATTCAATACATTAGACCTCCAACATTGCTCACGCCTTGCATTTTGTCGGTCTGATTTTTCATCCAGCACAAACACAAACCCACACCTATCTTACATCAGTGTGGCACAGGAATATGCTCTTCAGCAGGGGCATAATATACGCCGATACAGTCACTGAATGTACGGAGCCTTGATCCTCCGACTGCTGAAGGTTAAAGTGAAGGTTAAGTTCACAGGACTGCTGCTACATAATCTGGTTTAGTATTGTTGAATGGTATTAAATCCACAAGCCACCTGCCAAAGGGTAAAGAGTTTTGTTGAAGCTGATAAGTCTGAACCACTTTTGTAATCATCAGCATTGCTTCAGTCTTTTTCCTTAACTGTGACAAATTCCCTGCTATGAATTACACTGCCTGGTGAAATCTTCTGGCTGCTGTGACCTGGTGACAAATGAATTAGTTACATTCCCTTGACAGAAATGAGACACATTTCAGTCACTCCAACAAGGTCCAGTCACTGTCGACATTGCCCACTGAGCTGCTGACCCTTGGCTATGAAATTTAATTAACAGAAAAATGGGATGAGTATTTTTTGACCTGTTCGACTGGTGGCAATGTCACAGGGCTGCTCTGGCAGTACCAAAGTGCCTCTGGACTGACTCAGCAACAGTCTGACTGTCAGTGCCACCAGGCTTTGGATCCACCAACTATTTACCTGAGGTACACAGTGAATCGTATGTCATTTGCAATCCAGAGAGCCACTGTTGCATCCGGGCTGCTGGTTAGTCTGGCTGAAATATAACCAGCAGTGGAAAAACAAAGCTACAAATCAAATGAAATACACATTCCCTGGCTCAGACTACGTTTTATTGGAGTAACCTTCAAAAGGGCCACAAAAACAGCCATGGATCACAGGAAAAGTAAAAAAAAATATGACTCCTGAGGAGGAGCTATGAAAAAAATTAGTTTATAACATTTAGCTGAACGTGTAGTTCATCCAGGAGAGTCCTCAAAGAAGACTGCTGGACTGCTGGTCGTGCATATTCTCAGACTCATTCAGGACATACATGTACTTCAATTTCTTTGTGAAAATATGGAACCGCAAACTCTCAGTTATACACAGACTCACAATGATGCACGCAAACATGCATCACTGTGAAAACTGTGCTCTCTCTGTATCCAGAGAGTGATGAGACAAACCAGACACTTGTCAGAGATGACGGGCTCATGTGACACAAGCTTGTGTGTGCGTGTGTGTGTGTGTGTCTAATCCTAGTGATTCACTTGTCAACAGCACATGCCAGCAGCAGATGCTTGGGGGTAAAATTCTCCTTTCCACCTACATATCAAGGTCCAGTGGCCAGCAGACATTACAAAGTATGAATACTGGCACTGCAGCCTGAAAATTTCAAGTAAAGCCAATTTTGTGTCACCCCCCCCCCCCTCTCTCTCTCTCTCATTCTCTCTCTCTCTCTCTCTCTCTCTCTCTCTCTCTCACACACACACACACACACACACACACACACACACGCACACTTAGATCCAGCTGTTTAACTCAGTATACTCAGCTTCATCTTGTTTTAAAAACAGCATATATTCCAATCAAATCTGTCAGTGCAGGGAAAACAGGATAGAAAGGAGTAAATATTCAGTTCAGCTAAGAACACAGTTCATAGCAAAGAATAGAAATGTGTTTGAGAAAAGCTTGCCTCATTCTGCATGCGCCACCGTCTGTGAGGAGTGCAATAAAACAGCCAAAACAAAAATTTTCTCCCTTCTCAAGTACTGAATTTTCAGGTTATGTTCCCAGAAGAACAGAGCCAGCAGGCCCACCATCCTAATGGTGCATGTTGTTCTGGTAATGCCAATACCCTTTTCATCGGAGGTTTGAGCTCATAAAGCATGCTGGCTAAGACATCAGGTTGCATGACACTCTAGTGCTCGTTTGGAATATTTTAACTCGATTGTGCCCAAAACCAAGAGCAACAACTTCATTTCAGTTCATGCATTCTTTCAGATTGAGGGAGCAAATACAAGCCTGTCTGTTGTGTTCAGTTCATGTCTCACACTCACTTTGCAGAACATCTTACAGGTATAATGTACAACAAAGGCACCTTAGGATTTTAAATGTGCATTTTCTGTTAGTGTTTTTTTTATAGCTGGTGGAAAGTTTATTGCAAGACATATATATATATATATTATAAAATCATAGTGGGAGGACACCAGGTCACCGTTCCCAGTAGTAGCTTCTTCTCTCTGTCTGCTTTTGCCTTGTTACTATTATTCTTAGTGTATTAATATTTAGTATGGGTGGTGCTCTTCTCACCAGTCGCCTCTCTCTTCTCATTTTCTGTCTCTGTAATGATATTGTCAGAAAAGTAATCTGCAGAAGAAGATAAAGCACAGACTGTTCTTGTGTGGGCTACAGGCACAGTTGATTTTAATGTATTCAGTTTGGTTGTTTTTTAGTCACATGTGGGTGCATGTGTATTTTTTGGATGAGCGCGAAAGCGGTTGGTTTTCTGAGATGCTTGTAATTTTTCTCCCCCTGTTGTGTTTTTTTTTCTTTCTTTTTTTTTTTTTACGTGACATGTTTCACATAAGAACATCAAAAGTTTCCCTCCATTGCTCTTGCCTCTCACATTCCCTCGACGTACCATCTCCCTGTGCACCCGCTACACCTTCCTTAAAGGTTTCTTCCACTGCTCTTTCATATTCTATTTCACATTGTGCTCATTCTCACTCTCAGCTTCTTGACTTGATTTTTTTTTTTTGTGCATTGTTTTCTTGGTGTGTTATAGCACCATAGCTTTCCTTATGTTATTTTCTGCTTCGTGCTCCTGGAGTTCGATCTCTGTCCCTTTTCGTCCTGTTCTCCCTCTATCCCTCCCTTCACCCAGCCGTCCTTCACCCTCTGCTGAAAGATGGATGGATGGAACAAAGTGGTTAATGAATCAATGAATGATTTTATGTGTGTGTGTGACAAAGAGAGACTGAGACTGAACGTGTGTATGTGTGTATTCTGCGTGTGCGTAGTGGGCACATGTTATAGAGTAGTGAATTATTGTGTCTGTCATTTATCCCACTCTGACTCGTCACACTGTCAAATCTATCCCATTTAACAACTGTGTGTGTGTGTGTGTATGTGTATATGTGCGCGTGCATGTGCATAGGTATGCATGTGTGAAACAGGATATGAGTTTCTCCAAGCGTAGAAATAGTTTTCTCTGGACTGAACACTATTTAAATGAAAACACTGTAAAAAGTTAGAAAACGCTAAAAAATACTGTAAAACAAAGGCACACTCAATGTCATATAGTTGCATGATTCAGGCTAAAACCATCAATCTACCAAAATGCTGCAACACGTGCATCTGAAAATACACACACACACACAATCAGAGGTGTATGTATGTACAGTATACAATACACTAATATGATGGTTCCTTGTTTTAAGGTATTGAGACAGGATGTTGCATACACATTGAGCTGTAATTTTGCACTGTGAAGTATGCATACACACGCACATACATTGCTTATGCCCTGATAGAAACTGAACTTTTGTTTTATGATGTGAAATGCGCACACACTGCTCTGCTACGCCTGTGCAGAGATGATTAACAGTCGCTGCTCCGTTGGATAATGAACTATTATGTATTATAATTTAACCATATTTATGTCCTTCTTTATATGTATGTGTATGTGTTCTTGCTTAAAGGTCTAGCAGTCCTAGTCCTTGTCAGTCTGCTGAATTAATTCAGTGAGTGAGTGTGTGTGTGTCTGTCTGTCTGTCTGACTGTCTGTCTGTCTGTCTGTGCAAAATACATTGCATTCTCACAGTTTTGACAAACCTAAAGATTAAAATTAGATCACATTTCCAGGCCGTTTTTTTCCTTTAATCAGAATTTAGACGTTTAGATATTGCTGTACTTTTTCCAGACTGTGCTCTTGCATACACCGTAATTAATGATATGATCCATCACATTTGCACTTACCAAGTATATTATCTATTAAGGCCTTTATTTCTCGCTTCAAGGCCTGCAAAACATGCATTAATGAAGCTCATAGACCAAAAATGACATTTAAATGTATAATCTTTCAATGCTGTTATCCTAACTATCTTAACTATTTCAGTTATTAAAATGTAATAGTTGATATGGTTTGTGTCTAAACCTTAATTTGCTTTGTTTTTAGTGTTGTGAGGCTCAGAAATCTTTGCCACATGTTGTTTTCAGAGCGCTGTAAAGGATCTTATCATGAAAACAAAACAAAACCATGTCACGCGTGCACTCTTGAGTGGATGTGGATGACGCATGTGAGTCTGGAGAGGGGATGAAATGCACAGTGTCTTTCTAATCAAGACAGATGTCGTGACAGGGTGAAATATAAATGAAATTTACTTGAATGCTTTTTGAAAACTGAAGACACTACTTCGAACTGGTTCATCTTTCTGCCATATTCCTGTTGCTTCTGTCTTGCAAGACACTCCAACAATTAATCTATAAATCTGAGACACAGGATGCCTTCCTTTATTGGCCATGGAACATGTGTGTCATGCAGTAGGTAGTCATAAGCATCTTAAACACTCACTGTTAGGTGAGCTTATGTCATACACACTTATGCACAAAGATTTACAAAGAACTACACACTCTTCACCACAGTCTTCATTTAACTAAATCTAAACTAAACTAGATTTTGCAGATATGAGACACTTAAGCACAGATGGCATAGGGCATAAATGTTTGTGTTTGTTTATGTTTCTGTGTGTGTTTGCACATGTGTGTGTGTTCAGCTATACCACACAAAGTCCTAAAGGGGCTGTTCATTTCCCCCAACACAACATATCGATCCACAATACATGAAACGCCCACAGACTGACACAGATTCAACTGCACAAACAAAAACAGACACGCACACACACACACACTGGTCTACATGAAATTCCTATCTCTTTATCTCTCTCCCCCACACACAACAATTGAAACACACAAATTGAGTCAGATGAGAGTGTTAGAGTTGAAATATAGGGAGGTTTTAGAGGGCTTACATTGTTTTTATGGTTAACACCCACAGAGGTACACACATAAACACACAGACAGGTGGGCCGAAAGAACAGGAAAGCTGGGGATAAGCTATTTTATCACACACACTCACACACACACACACAGAGTGAATCAAAGAAACATCAAAGTAACAGTATCAAAATCAAGTTTGACCTTTGTACTACCCACACAACATGTTATTTGATATTATATCCCATGTCTTAGGTTGTGTTATGGTCGTAACTGTGAATGTTGCCCATCTACATCAGCTGCTGTATTACATCTCTGGTTCATGTTCATTCTAACAGGTATAGGCTCCTCTCTGTCCCCTGTAACTATGAACAATGTAACCAATAAACGGGTACAGGAGTACAAATACTTAGACATAGCAAACTGACATAGAGTGCTGACATTAATGCTACATTTGGAGGCCCAGAAAGTCTCAACAAGGTCTTTTTTTTTTTTTAAGGATGCTTAAAAATAATACTACTATGCCAATACTTTTACCAGATTTTTTTCCCAGGTTGGTCCATTGTCTGAACAAATGGACAGGGTGTTTAACTAGGTGGTGAGATAGATAACTGGGAGCCAGTTATTTACACGACAGATCAGTATGTCATGAATTTAGCCCACAAGATCATAGCAGATCACATTTACATTCAGGGTGAAGGTACAGCATTCAGATGCTTAACAAGCTCGGATCAGATTTGGTACTTTACTGAACCTGTACTTCATGTCCTTTATCAATTTCTCTAAATTATGCTTTTTGTAGTGGTTTTATTTTACTTGTATCTCATGGTATATTATGTCTTGTAGAGCACAATTATGGATGCTTTGCTTGATATTTTCTCAATACTCTTTGTGCAAAACAAATTCCCTAAAGGTGATAAAGGTTTCATTCATTCAGGCTAACTAACTGCTGGCTGTTCAAATTGAAACTTTTATTTCCTTCAAAATTCTGAAGGTGATCTGTTTTAAATATTTAAATTTTAAAAGGAGCGTTTGAAAATATGCTTTTGCACTTTATTCTAGTTAAGACACACTGCTCTAACACCAGTATAACTCTATATGTTACACACACTATATACACACTATATAGACAGAAGTAAGTGGTCACACCTCTTTATTATTGAATTCAGGTGTTGTATGGGGCTGTTTTTCGGGAGCTGGGTTAGGTCCCTCACTTCCAGAAGGGAACTCTTAATGCTTCAGCCTACCAAGACATTTTGGACAATGCTATGACTCAAACCACAGTCCACAAAGACATGGCCGGACAAGTCTGGTGCAGACGAACCTAACTAGCCCACACAAAGCCCTACACCCCACTGAACACCCCTGGGATGAACTGGAACAGAGACCATGAGCCGGAGCCCCCCGTCCTACACCAATGCCCAACCCCATAAATAATCTGCCGCATGAATGGGCAAAAAAAACTGACAGAAATACTCCAGAATCCTGTGGAAAGCCTTCCCAGAAGAGTTGAAGCTGCCACAACCGCAAAGTGGGGTCTAACTCCACACCATTGTCCATGGACTTAGAATGTGATGTCACCTAAATTCCTGTTGGTGCAGTGGTCAGGTGTCTAAACACTTTTGTCTATATAGTGTATGTTAATCACCTTTCCTCACCTCATCGAGCTTCATTATTCAACATTCAGGTCGTGTCCACATCTACAACAGTCGTGATAGATTTTTTGAACCTTTAAGGCTTTTAGTTTCACTTGTTTATGTGAAGACAATGCCATTTTTTAAACGGCATTAACTTCCATTCTTTTGCATTAAAATCAGTTTCTGATTGAATGACCAGCAGGAAATCAAGCATGGCTTTGAATTCTTTGTATTTGTATTCATGGTGAGCTTTGTATTCTTCAGGGCAGAGTTAAAGATGATATAGTATGGATATAGTTATATAATGATACAGAAAACAGGAACTTTGTGCACTTATTACTTTTATTTGTTTATTGTGTTTGTGCTACTCATCGTTTAACTGCTGTTTCATGCTTTACTTACTGAAACAGTGAAACTGCAGCCCTGGCGTCCTTCAGGTATTTGTTCCTCCTAGATAGTTAATGAGCCACATTTAGTCTCAGATACAAAGTGCGGCTCATTAACTTTCAGGGAACAAAAACCTGCAAGACATCAGCCCTTGACAAACAGGGCCTGACACCCCTTAACAGGATTATTGAGCTTTACACCCGTATTTACATCATGTTTTTTCATCTAAGGAGAGATTTCAATCACAGCCTCGGTCATCAGTCAAGATTATCTGGTCATGTGGGCTCACAGATTTAGCTTTTATCACACAGATCTGAGGTGCTCTAATTTTAACATGTTTGGTATTTATTAACTAACATCTGCAGGCATGTTTTCTGCTAGAAATATGTAAAACTTGAAACAACAGCCATTTTTGAAATTATTATTATTATTGTTGTTGTTATTGGAGCTTCTCATGTGGTTTTCAGCCATTCACAGATCCCATGCAAATTATTACATGTTTATCACACATTTGAGGTTTGGCCCAACTGTGTATGAGGTCATATAGTCATTTCTGTTCTTTTTGTTTGCAACCATACCCCAAAATTCTTTGCATGTTTTTTTTTTTTTGTTTTTTTTTTAATTTTAAGTTGTGCTTAGAAAAGTATTGCTGTTTGTAAAACGTAACATCGGTCCTCAATTCTTCTTTTTCTGCTCTTGCAATGTTTCAGACCGACTTCCCAACATTAGTGAACCTCGATGGCATTGTCAACGCTTTCCAGCAAGGTTCAAAAGGCCTACCGCTGCTTTCACATTTATTGTGGAGCACATGCAGGAAGTGTTGAGTTAGTATCAACGGCGGCTTTCAACGGAGCAGAACAGAAAACAATGGGGCTCCTGCTGTGACAGTGTTGCTTGAGTGACAGAATGACTGCTGGAAAATAGTGATAAATAAGGCAATATTATACACAGAGGATTGCAGTGGAGCTGAAAATTCAGGAATGGCATATAAATGAATGCTAGTTTGGGTCCTCTGGTGTGGGGGGACATTTATCGCAAGTGCACAGACGGCAGTACCAAAAGACAGCAAAGTTTGGATGTGTTGAGGCAGAGTCAGCAAAATCAGGCTGTCCACCTCCATTGGCGGTTTGATGTCATGATGGATCATGGGAGTACCTGTGGATTTATCAAGAGGGAGCAGTGTGATCTCAAATATGTCTCCATTTGTGCTTTATTTCCTCATGTAAGCATATTTACATACTTTATAAAAAATATGTGCTGTGCCTCATTTAGTGATTAGGAAATGCTGGCAGACATTACTGTAAGACTGGTGCACACATTGGGATATTGATTTGGCATAGACAGTAATTTTTTCTTTGCTGCTTTGACCAGATGTGTCAATGTGTGATGGTCGAAGCAAACCTTTTAAGTACCTGCTGCCTCTGTGATGAACTTGTCCACCTATGTTGTCAGTGATTGTCCATTTCACACATTTAATTTCATGTGAGTGTCTATTCAGTTGTGAAGGAACCACTATCATTGTTTTTCTTTGCGATGCTCACACACATGCCCACTAAGTGAACAGACAAATACAGGATTAAGGCGGGATCAGACTATAGGAGCCTCGGGAATGTCCCTGCTTCGTACCTTCTGATAATCACAGGAGAATTCCTGTCTGGTACTCTGATGTGCAACATAGATGATATGATGATATGCGGGGGTTACAGAGCCAATAAAACATCCCGAATTGTGAGTTTGGATGATTTCATTCTACTATCAGAAGAAGGAAGCAAAAGTGAATGAAAGGATTTTTGAAATGTTGAGCCAAGAAAACTTTTTTAGCCCTTAAGGTTAACATTAGCATAGCAAATTACACCTCAAGTTTTCACTGAACAATACACAACCCGTGACAAGCCATTTTGTTTACATCTGCTGCCCCACAATAATACAATTAATAACAATAAATCCAATTAATAATATCCTGTGGTGTATGATGTGGCATCATTTTTAAATCTTGTGGCTTGTGCATGTTTGAGATTAGAGATAAGAACATCTGTGAAGTTTCAGTTACAATTTTCAAACTCCTGTAGTCTCTTTAGGCATGTCTCTAAAATAGAAGATTTAACTGAATCCCCCACAGGCACAGAAGAACACCAACATTCACCTGGGAAAAAATGTGTTGACTGTTGTCTGTGTTCAGTGTGAACTATACCATATGAAAGTATACAGACAATACAAGGGAAGAAAATAATGACAATATAAACATTATTAAATTGTTATTAGTTAGTGTCATTGACATTTTCTGAAGAACCGATGTTGCAGATGTTCCGGATTCAAACAAACTCAAATTACTTTAACCAAGTTTCTGCTTTCCCTTGAAATTTTACTGAGGGGAATTGCTGTGATAATAAAGCACAGAAGCTACAAAGACTAATAGCACCATTTTAACCATTATCCCAATTTATCTGTTACAATGCGTTTCTGTGAATCCTTTAGCAAAGCTCTAGTGGGTCCCCAAAACTGCCCGACAGATAATGTTCCTTGGCATCAACTAGCAGACTTTTCTTCTTTGGTTTTAAAATAAGCCTTTTTTTTGTAAGATACTGTTTACAGAGAGTAAGTTAGTCATATTTATAATATACGTTCCTTGGCTAAAAAGATAAAACATCACGTCTAACAGATACTTTAAACAGTACGATAACTCACAGTGTTGAAAAGGTGCAGCAATTCAGTGACACATAATGTCTAATTTATACCCTTTTACTGTCTGTTGGCTTTTCCCCATGATGTATGACGCAAATTCTTACACTTAATGGCAATAAAGAATTATATTGTGTGTTTGTATAAGTGTGCATGTGTAAGAGAGTGTGTGTGTGCATGTGTGCATCGTTGTACGTGTCAGACTAATGATATATGGGGATAGTTGTGACATCGAGTTTACCCACGATTCTGTGCTGCCCAGGGGACCATGAACTGTCACCTACCAAGGAAATTGACTGTTTTGCACACATGCACACAGATACACACACATACCCTCACAGCCAGACAGCCACAGACATTAGTGTATTTATGCAAACACAGACAGTGCAGAATGCATCTGCTTACATGTGCATACTAGAAGACACTGAAGCAAACTTGTCCTTAAATACATACAAAGATACATACACAACTCTTTACACGCATATGCACACAGGAAGATGAATGGATTCACACTTACATGCAGCATAAAGAAAGACACACACACACACACACAAGCCCATCCATCCATTTTGTATAGCAAGTTGACAGATGTAAATGTGCCCAGAGGACAGCAGGACGAAATGAAGATGCATTAGACCTTGTGAATGTGTTTGTGTGTGTCTTTGTGTGTGTATGTGTGCCTGAGAGAAAGAGAGAGAGAGGTGCAACAAGCAATACGGACAGCAATGATTAATGTCATTCGAACATTTGAGCAATGAACACTTGCGTTCTTGTTGTATTCAGTCGGATTCTTGTCTGTTCCCTTCTGTTCTTAACATTCATAAATGTCAGATATCAGTACTGTAAACCTTTTCCTGATCTGCTCAGTTTTCTGCCAGGTCTGATCTGTGACCTTAAAGTACTTAACACACACACACACTGAGAGAGAGAGAGAGAGAGAGAGAGAGAGAGAATTATCTGTCTCTATCTTGTCTCTACACAAAGAATTAACAATACCACAATAAAGAAGAAAAAGATATATACTGTGCAAATGTGAGGGACCGTGATCATATTGTCTGTGTGTGTGTGTTCGTGCATTCACGTAGGTGTGCTCACATACACGCACAGATGTGAGTATTGATGAGGCAAGTGATGCTATTTCCTCTGTGTTTTCATCCCCTCTGACGCACCACAGCCTCGGGGCAGGCCACTCTTACAGTGGGAAGTCACGGGCCAGTCAGGATTGTTATAGCAATGATGATGATGACAGGAAGGAAAAAGGTAGAATGGGATGTGTTGGCAAGGTTTGTTGGAGAGGAAGGAACAGAAGGATGACGAGAAGTGAAGGGGGAGGGATGTGGGAGACTGGGGATGGCTTTTGAGATTTTAAAGTTTTTTGATTGAATGAGATGCTGTTTTATCTGCTGTCCCCTCTTCCTCGGGACTGTTTTTCATAGTGAGGTTTGAGGACCTTTAGAGGTTATTGTGGAGGGTCCATGGAGCTCTCAGCAAAGTTTATTACAAAGAAGAATAGACAAGTGTGCACAAAGACAGACGGACAGTCTGACATTTTGCTGACTTTGTATTTTCTTTTTCTTCAAATCATTTACGTGATGCACATAGTACTATTTCATTTCAGTGATGTATTTCTCAGAGAGTAGCACAATTAAACTGCTGCTTCACTGGTTGCTTTCATAATAACTAGATAGTTCGGGCCTCAAGTACTGTATGAATTAGCCTGGAGTTCAATGAAGCAATTCTTTAGCTGTATGAACCTTACTTAGTATAATGAAAATGTGATTTTAAATTTTACACAGAACGTGAACCTTTTACGGCTCCCTAACTGGAATATGAACGTATTTCACTGTGACTTGCAGTATTAAAAAGTATGCAAGCCTTTTGCAACTTCACACTGAAGCCGTAGGTTGTCACACTATCAGCCAACATGTCGCAAAAACAGAAACAAAACAGTGAGGCCATTAGTTAACCTAAGCTAAGTAAGCTAAAGTATCATCATGAGGTTGCAGTGCTTTTCTTGAAAATATATTAAAAAGTTTAGGATTTTCATAATTTAGATGGTCTCTCTGGTGTGTCGCAGATTATGTTTTATAACTTCAGATGGACATATTGAAAAGTAGTTGCACAAATTTAAGCTGAACCATCCCAGATCGCAAAATGTACATATTAATAATGATTCAGTCCCTTTCAAGAGCAAATAACTGTGGGTGTGTTGCATGTTGTGTTATACAGAGGTTGAGTGGCGTTTCCTCCGTTTGTCTCCTGCAGCACTGTGTAGCCTCCGGCTAGGTCACTGTTTCCATAGCAACCTCTGGCTAGGAGCACATTTCCCAGACGTGTGAGTGTGTTATAATTGCTGCACATGCCATGAGAAGAACTCTGCAAAAATATTGTTTCTCAACACTTTTTTGAAAGACACATTCTGCTAATATCATCTCACAGGATGAGTTGCAGCACCAGCTCTGAGACTTTAGTGAGAAACATGTAGCTGTTGATATCCTTCCAACTGACTGTAGTACTCACAACTGGTACAACTAAAAGGCTATTTAAAAAAGAATATGGAGGCAAAATTGTGATATTAGAAATTTTTTTTAATTTTTTCTAGCTAATTGTACAGAATATGTTGATGATAAAGTTTTATATTATTAGGCGTTGTATTTATAACAGCCATTCACTGAACCTCCTTAAGGAGCTACTTAATACTAAACTGAAAAGCTTCATTTCAGGGCCCTAAAAAGTCTTTTCAACTCAACCCCAGTCAGCATCTCTGATGGATGTGGCTGGTAGCCTGGCATCTGTAGCCCCACCCATCAGTGATGTCATGGCGTAATGATACCACACCACGTGCACTTTTTTGATCCCATCAATTAGGTGTAAACCCCCAGAGGTCAGCAAAAAAGAAAATTTCAGCTGCTGCTATTTAAGTGTTTCATGCTCTGTGTGCCAAGTGTCTTTTTTTTCTCCCAGTATTAATGTTGACATGTAACAGCCAGCTGCCAACTCTGAGATTTTTATAAAGGAAATTTTCTAGCACTGGGCTGTCTCACCATCACTACCACTGTTCACATACACTTTTCATTTAAACAAGAGTAAACACAGTTAATCTTAAAATCACCTCTAGGCAACCAGTTGCATCAGTAAAAGGATTGGGTTAACTTATTCATACAATAAGTAAGTGTCTACAGTTAGGTGGCCAGAATCAGTTACCTGGTTGACCTGAACATCCCTGAAATATATTAATTAAACTTATATATTAAACTTAAAAAATTATGGACCTCAGGAAGTAACAACCAAGATTGTAGTATAAATCAATTTTTTCACTTTTTTTTTCTTTAACCCACCCCAACTCCAAATATCAGTTACTGGCCTCCTTGAATACAAATAATCAGCATTGCCCTGATGTCAGTTGATCCCTAGAGAATACAGCTTTTTTGCAGCCCACAGGAGGTCAAAATGGTTCTGCTTTAAAATAGGCTTGGTCTGCACAACTGGATCAGCACGGTCTGATATTATTTAATATGAACATATATTCACAAAAAAAACTTCTATTTTTGAATTAGCTGATAGCAGAATGTAAAAGAGTAAAAAGAGAGAAATAAACGTGATCAAATTTTAAACATTTGTTTTGAGTTTTACACGATACCCGTGTGTTTACTTTCTGTCTGTTGGATGGGAATCTTGTATATCAGTATTTCTTACTTCAGTAGTCAAGCTGGAAAGGCTGAGGAGAGCTGGTGTTTAACAAAGTGAGCTGTTACAGTGATTACTCTGTTTTGCAGGTGATTGATTAGAAGCACTGCTGGAAATGTCACTTGCCTTGCTAATATATTTTCACCAGGGGAACATAGGAAAGGCGGTGTTAATACATTTTAATATGTTTACTCTGAGGGAGCAGATGTTACAGAAGTGTAACTTTTAAAGGCTTGAGGTTTTTTTTTCACATCAAAATGGTTAGTTAACAGCTTACAAAAGCAGACTGCAGAGCCATATATAGAATATGTTCTGCTGCTGCAGTGTTTGGCATTATCCATACAGAGCCACTGCTAATCCATTGCTGTTGTTTACTACATAACTTCTTGATTGTACAAGCCCTGGTTCATTAGGTTGCGGTTTATTCTACGACATTCTCTGTGTTGTAGAACAAAGTGAAGTTTGTACTCTGATTGCCCTCCTTCACTGGTGATCGTTGGGAATTAATGTTGGAAACATCACTGGCTGGCACACTTAAAAGGGAAATCCAACATCCAGAATTGTCAAGCAGAATTCAGATATGTTGTTCTCATTATCTTGGACGGTGCAGTCGCTATTTGAGATAATAAACAGCTCTCTGTCCCAAAGCAATAAATACAAGAATGAAAACTCAGATATTTAATAAAGTATCATTGGGATGTACAGTGCAGCATGTTGTTTTGAATATGAACTGAATGAACCGTAACCACACAGTGTTTGTTTAAGCTTCATCATAGTAGGCATCTTTTGGGCAGACTGTAGGGCAAAAATAAAATCACTGGAGATACTAATTCCTGTTAGTGCATAGACACATAATGGTATACCATGAGTTACTAATGTTCAGTACAAAATTTTATGTTGAATAGTTCATCTCTGTGTTAAAACTCTCTGCTTCAGCTGGCAGCCAAAATATTATGGGAACTCTGTTTGAAGGGACATTATGCTAAAAATCAGTGCTGCTCTTACATATATCCCAAAACAAAGTAATGAAAATCAATTTCGGGGGCTCTTTCGATTGGAGCAAAGGTGTGCTCAGAAGGTGAAACACCCTCTAATGTCTTTGATTAATGAGTTAGTGCTGCTGGAAATGTCGCGTTAGCAGTTGACACATTAAAACAAGGAGAGCACGGCAGGTGGTGAGGGGCCTCTGTTCAGCTTTGGCCCTCAGACACAGCTGGGCAGGAGCCGCATTAGTGTTTGGTTGGTTAGAGTTATGCACTGTGTGTCAGAGAAGCTGTTAATACATTTACACCATGGGAGCACTAGCGGCGCTGGGGAGTCCATTTAGCTCAGGGGCTTTGGCATCTTTCCAACAGCAACAACTCTACATCAAGAATCGCAGATTAAAGGGGTATGACGATTGCTATTTGTTAATACATGTACACCACAGGAGCTGAGTAGAGGTGTTAATGGATTATGGATTGCACCCATTGAGATGCTTTCATTGTGAACTCGGGATCCCAGCAGAGGCGTGGATGGAGAATGATTTGTTCAGACTAAAAATGGTCTATGGTAAGCAGGTAACATTTTCCTAACATTTATACCAGGGTGTTGAGCGTGCAAACTTTGCTGTAAGGGGGCCAATCTGAACCTTGTTGATTTGTCACTTTGCAGAAATTGACTTGTAATCTGAACAACTGTTCTCCATACTCAAAAGTTGTTTTTTTTTTTTGCAAAAGCGCGCAACTTGGGAATGAAATTCTAAAACTTGTTTAGAGGATTCATAACATGATTATGCTTTTCACCAACCCACGTTTTGAGTTAAACTGAAATAGATTACAAAAATCATCTCATTTTAAAAAAGTTAACTTGTCTGCTTAAGTTTTAATCATTCCAAAGATGACTTTTTCCATATGAATTTCAAATGCTAACATCTGTCCAAATCCCTGTTTGGCAAGATGTGTACACGGTCTGACATTTGTTCTGGTTCCGCTTGGTTTTAACTTTCCAGCCCCCTGGAAAACAAACAAGAAATTAGTAATTTTTGCCAGGTATGAGGAGCTAGATTTGACAAAACATCTGTTCCAACCTTGGCTTGTGGCAAGTTACATGCTGTGGATACAAATACAGTTCACTCCAGTTGTTTTGTTACTGTCAGGTAACTCTGGGCTCCTTTTTCACTCTCACTCACAAAGAGTAACACCAGCATATATTTTTTAAATCAGCTGGACCTGTAAAATATATACAAATACCACCTAATTATTTGATTCATACATTTATTTTAGTCTCAAAGCTTGCAGATTGTTTAGGTGTCTTTATATGATTTTTATATGTACTTTTGTTCTGCTGTTGGAATCTAGCAGTGGCTTTCATGTTTATGCGAGAAAGCATCTTCGTAATTTTTACTGTGAGTTCAATTAATTAGGATTTTTGATTTAATGTCATTTAATTAAATTGATCTTTTTATGAGGAATTGAATTGTGGCATTTGGCTGGTATCCAGTAGCAGCTGCTTCACTGCATCCATGACAACACATTCAAGAAGCTGTGAGCTTTGCTATTTTTAGTGGATGGTTTACTCATACGCATCACTACATATTGATACTGTGGGAGAGAGCTTTGAAGAGGTAGTGTGGAGGACCTTGTTAAGGATGTTTAAGTTCTTTTCATTAGTGCCAGCTTAAGGTCAGACCTCTGACAGATGGAGGCACGTTTTAAATGTGGACGCAGTTCTAACCGAACAGCAACTTAGAAAGACATGACCACATCTAGAGTTAGTGAGTGTTAAGAGTTTGTACTGCGAGCAAACAGTCTCAGGTTTGAACTTTGTGTTCGAGCAAACTCTTAACAATGAGAGGAATTATATACAGAATGCAGGGTTTTCATGTAACTAGTTAAGCTTGTGTTCGTGTGGCCACAATAAAGGAACAGAAACTTAATGTATATTTTACTTAGAGGAAGAGAAGAAGAACAAAGTATTGAATGGAAAAGAAAATATAATATCTGCATACAAGGTTTCTGCAAGATGCTGACAGTAATTTATTAATAAGTTAAGAACAACACTTATGTCATCCACTCCCTCCTGCCTCCTGCACTTCCTTATTTCTTCTGGCTCTCATTTTTTACTTCCTTCATCCCTCATTTCCTCTTTACCTCTTCACACAAGTTGTCCTTCCCTCTTGAACTCTTTCTTTTGTCTTCCGATTCTTCTCTTCCTTTATTGTATTACTGTCAGCCCTCAGCCTGACCCTCATCACCGTTACTCACTCCTGGATCACTATTAAAATGTTGCCTTGGCCTAGAGTTGCCATAGTAACTTGCTGACCTGCCCTAAGGCTATGAAGGGCCAGCAGGGACAATCACAACAAAGGAGCATCATCATTCATTCTCAACACCCACATACACACACACACACACACACACACACACACAAACAAGAATTTACCCATCTTCAGTGATATTAGAATTTTTTATGTTGTACTTCTGTGTTTAAACATTTCATTATCACATAAACAGCTTTAATGAGACAATAAAAAGCCTCCATTTTCCTCAGGTTGTGAGCTCATGACGAACACTGGCAGTACACAAAACACATTTGACCATGTTTTGTATTCTGATTGGTGCAGAATTATAATGCATACAATTTTTTGTGAAACAACCCGAGATCACCTCAACTAGCAAATGGTTAGAATAAATAAAATTTAGAAACACAGGAGTCATTCAGTATCAGATTTATTATGCTACTGTACACAATTGCAAGTGGCTCATTTGAACTTTCCCAGACATGAGGATACGGCTATATTGAAAATAAGTTACAGCAACACAAAATAATACTGATTATTGATGGCAACTTGTGGCAACTTGCAGCAAACTATTTGTAACCGAATATGTAGTGAACATAGCTTACTAACTGTCTTATGAATTTTACGCTAAACACTGTAGCCAAGGGGCCAGTAATTAGGACCAGCCAAGAGACACTTTATCCAGCATTAATCTCTCCATCAAAATACAGTGAATATATTTGGGTGGTTGATGATGAAATCTTTGCACAATCCTGACCTCTGAACTCTAACCCCTGCACTACACCTCATCCGATAAAACGTTCTAATCAATAATAATCATTGGTTCAGCCACACTAAGCTACAGAATGTTCATTGAAGTATTGTTACTTCAATTGTTTTTTTTCTGTTTTTTTTATTGCTACCGTTGCAAAGAAAACACACACACAAAAGCTCATCATTGTGAAATTAAGATCATCATTCAAATTATTCAAACATTTTTTTTTTTTAAATTTAATAGACATCATATCAGCACCAGGAGCTGTCCATATTAGGACTAATTAAACAGCCCCATGCCTTTTGCAAAACAAGGCACTGCTTCCCACGCGGTATATTGATTGCTAGAAGATAAAGTTGTTTAAATGTCAGTAGAATGTACTTGTCATAGCAAAGGTTGATTTCTTATTTCTTTAAATACAGTTACACATTCATCATATGTAGTGTAGAATCATATTAATATAACATTCTCTGCAAGTGGGAGATGTCAGCTGTCGGATCTTGTTAAAGTGAAGCTCCAGTGGTCACGACAGCCCTGTTCTGGCTAAGCTTTTCTCTGCTCACTCTTTGTACCAGGTAATTTTCTCTGTGTAGTTTCTCACTGCAGGTAGTGACCTCTGCAACACAGGCGGCACTCTTAGCTGATGGTCATACTGGTGCCGCAAACAAAGTGTTCTTGATTATCTCTTCACATCTTACAGGCTTCGTCTGGCGTCCAGTCTACATTAGCACTGCAAGTAATCTAAAAGTTTCTGCATAAGTATGTTGTGATTCAGAAGTCTAATCACCGAAAACTAGAATGTTTTATATTAGATCACTGAACAAAACTTTCTTGCCAAAATTAAAATGGTTTCTCAAAAATGCTGCTCTGCATGAGGTTTGCTGGATGCTGATAATACTTGTAAGCACTTTATCCTCCTAAAATCCCGCCTGATTCATTTAGACAAATGAGAGAATACCTTTGTGGACCAAGCTGATTTACAAAAAATGACAGGCTGACAGACACATGAGGGAAACACGTGATTCATTTTATTCTCTCTTCTCCTCTTCTGCTTCTGCTCATCCTTAGGTCAGTCCTCTAGTTTGAGTTTTGGAATTTGGTTGTATGTCTCACCTTATTAAAACAAAGCAGGCAGCATGTTTGCACAGAGGACGGCATGGTCAGCTGAGTGTGAGTAACTTGCCTCTGACGCATGACTTCATACAATCCAAATAATGAGTCAATTAGAGTAAATTATACATGTTTAGGGCCCACTGCAATTAGTTCACCTCTCTTTTCCTGTCTGACTGTAGTCTCTGTCTCCCCCCTTTCCTGTCGCCTCCTCTCCCTATCTCGCTTCCTTTATCATTCTGTCTCTGGTCTTACCCTCTTCTTCTTCTTCCCTTTCTCTCCTGCCTGACTCTTTATCTTCCCTTCTTTTTTGTTCTCTTCCTCTCCCTCTTTGTGTTCCTCTCACCCCTCAGCCCTCCCTCTTTCTCTCTGTCCTAGTTCTCGGGGTCTCTTGATGAAGCTTTGTCTAATTACCATGCTAGCATTTAATTGGAACAGCGTACACAAACACGCGGATTGACTGACTGAGTATACCTTACATGTAGACACACTGAACTGTGCATGCACACACCACACAAACACACACACAAACTAACCCTGTGGATACACATTACATGCACGCATTACACCCTGTAACACCCAGCAAGTTAATATGCTCCAGTTATACAAACACACATAAGACACAGCGTACACCAGGGTTAGATACTGTGGAACTTGTCCAGGTTGTACTATAGCCACTGTGCTGATATCCCTTCTGTAGAGCTAAGGCGTGTTGGCTACAGTCATACATTGATTTTGGCCTAGTTATACCATGTAGCTGCTCCCACTGCAGAGCTGTGTCATCTAAGAAGTGACAACAACAGATGCACGTTGGAGGAAAAATTGCTAGCCAAACATCTAACTACCACACAGTTTGTTTTACAAATTTTTAGGATTTGTAGCAAACCAAACATGCACGTCTTTTGTATCTAGTGTTGATGCTGATGTTTGATATTCGCTGAGTTTCCAATGTAAAACTGGAACAATTCGCATCTATCTGAGTGTTTATATTATGCATACATATTTATTTATATGTGAATCATCACATAATGTATCAACACGTTCATAAGAATAGTAGGAAGATTTGTCAAGGAAAAGCATCTCAAGATAAAACTAAGGGCTCACGAGAGGATTAACTGCTCAAGAAAAATGTAAAACAAAATAAAACCAGTGCCATTTTTTCAGACTTTTTTCAATGTTTTCTTTTTTTCTTGGAAAGACTGATTAATTTTACCTCATCAATAATGACTCAAATGATGCTTGCTGAGAAGAAAAAATTAATAGTTCAGTTCATCTTTTCTTTTCAGAAATGGGTAGAAATCACAAGGGTGCCAAATGTGCCCGAGGACGTTGCTTTAGTCCAGACCAAAATGTCTTTTGGAAATGTAAATGTAAAAATGTGATGTATTTTCTGTTGTTGTGCTCTTACTGGCTGCTTAACCTGTTTTGGGTCAACTGATTAATTAATGTAGTTGTTTTTATATATTGCAGTTGTCAAATATACAATTCTAAACACACTGTTTTCTCCATTTTATTCTCTGTTTCAGTGCTCCCCAGCCATACATGTGGCACTCCGGGCCTCATTCCAAATGGAGTCATTCATGGCTCAAGGTACAACATGGGGGACAAGATCAGATACAGCTGTGAGTCAGGTTTTGTATTGGAGGGACACAGTATCCTCACATGCATTGTATCACCTGGCAGTGGGGCACAGTGGGACTTCCCATCACCATTTTGTAGAGGTAAGATGTTCTTCCTCTCTCTCTTTCTTTTTTATGCATCTGTTCTGCTCGTAGCCGTGACCAGAGGCATTAGGTTTTTGGGTTGTCCAACCTTCCATTTGTGCATCCCATTTTCGTGTAAACAGTATCTCAGAAACACCTTGAGGACATTTCTTCAAATCTTCAAACACCTTTAAAGATGAAATTATTAAAATTTGGTGGTCAAAGGTCAGAGTCACCGTGTCCTCACAAAACACAGTTTCTGGCCACAACCCATGAATTCATTTGCTAATTATGAGTAAATTTCCCACAAATGTCATATAGGATAAAAAGTGATGAAGTGGTGTCATTTTCTATTCAAAAGGTCAAAGGTTAACTTCAGTGTGACGCCATAATGTTTTCTGTTCGTTATTCACCACTTTAACTCGGGGACAGAATGGCAGACTGTGACCATATTTCACATTTTGCCAAATACTGAACTGTGACATTAGTCTTGGCTTCCCACCTTGAAACTGTGCTAATTGTAAAAATCTTCTGTGCTGTTGGGTTGAAGATGTGTGTGAAGCATCCACATTTTAGAATTTGTGGCTGCTTTGTGTTCTATCAGAATCAGTTCTATCACACTTAATACCTTTTAAGTGTGCGCGTGTGTGTGTGTGAATACTTGATTCTGATTGGCTGCACAGTGTCTGCATTAATTCCTGATGATGGATACCTATTAAGCAGTGCCAGTCAAACTGTCTGTTCGCCATTCTAAAGTAATCCGCTAGCTGCAGACACCTCTACATTGGAAATAAATGACACGAGAAAAAAAAAAAAAAAATCCTCCACTGCTTCTCTGAACTTACTTGGTAGACTAATATGTAAGCAATTAGCTCACTTCCAATTTTGGACTTTGAATCTTGGTAGTATAATGTTAGCTTTCTGGCTGCACCAGAGTTAAACAGAATAAAAATATTTCCAAGTCGTATCTAAGGCTCATCCTATGCACTGGGGTAGTAAACAACTTTCCATGGGAACTTTATGGGATGGGAATGTTTGTCACAGGTATTAGTCAAACCCTCAGGTGTTACCATAGAACCAGGCTTACAGCTTTTGAAAGACTTTAAATTTTGATTACAAAATGCATGAAAATATTAATTAATGGTCTTCATTTTTTTCTTAATTAAGTGACCATGGTGAAAGTGGAATAATGCCCTTCAAGGTGTCCATAATGAGGAATTAATGGACACCGCGGATGGTTTTGCAGAGTCCATTAATTCCTGCGCGTCAGACTGCTCTGGCCACCACATCGTCCATTAATACCTGATAATCGACACCTCGTAGAGCATTATCCCTTACTTATTAAATTCCTCACTACATATATGAGTCTGGACAGACTCATACAAACTCATATAAAACTGTAATTGCTGGGGTCATGAAAATTGAAGGACCTTTACATGAGGTCACAGGGCAGAAGAAGACAAGAAGCCCCAGTGCCATCATTACTAAACCAGATGGAACCCAAAACACAGAGTATGTCAAGATTCAGTATTTTGTGATAAATTTCTGTAAAACCCACTTTACCTTTTTAGCATTTTTCAGAAGCTTTAGTTCAATGGTTTTCAGTGGTTGGGTTCTGCTTTCTTGTTGTCAATATTCTTTTGTTTACTAATTAAACAACAAATATGTTGTTAATTTAGCAGCAATGTTCTCATTAACATGTGGATTCTGTTAATTCTTGCTAACAAATTAATGTAAGACT
This sequence comes from Scatophagus argus, assembly GCF_020382885.2. Lineage (NCBI taxonomy): Eukaryota > Metazoa > Chordata > Actinopteri > Scatophagidae > Scatophagus > Scatophagus argus. The sequence continues at coordinate 13,469,268 of NC_058493.1, forward strand.
TGTTTGACCAGAAATGATAAATTGAGCTGCTGAACATACTGTGAAAATAAATACACACGCGTTTGTGTTCTTATCAAAAATGTTTTTAATCTGTCAGTCATAACTTAATTTGAATAGCAGGTTTCATTCAGAGCGGTGTTTTACAAATGACTGACAAGCCAGTAATACGTAAGTCATAAGAGTACAAATTGAAAAGTAAAACACTAAGTGAACAGATTAAAAGTGATATAGGCAAAAGAAAAGAAAACTAGAAAATGGTGTATGAAATCCCCAAAAAAATACAAACAAACAAAAATAAAATGCATGTGGAATGGTTGCTATTTTCTTCTCATTCTCTGTCCTTGTTCCTCTGTGTGTGTCTCCAGCCGAGGGAGCATGTGGTGGTACGTTAAGAGGCACTGCAGGTTCAATAACCAGCCCTGGATACCCTGCAGAGTATGAGAACAACCTGGACTGCACCTGGTCAATCCTCTCTGAACCTGGTGACACTATAGCCCTCGTCTTCAGTGACTTCTTACTGGAGGACAAATATGACTTCCTGGAAATCAGCGGCACAGATGCTCCAAGTATATGGTAAGATACATTTTAAACAACACAGACAATAATGTTGAGTCGATACATCGGAGGGCACGCAGTTCTTGGTGAAAATCAGCTGGGGTGACACACCACATGCCAAGTGGCACGATAATGAACCCAGTCATGCTCGGTCACCTCTGACCGCAAGTGTGAGGCTTTATTGTTGTGTCAGCTGACTCATTCACATTAAAGAGATCAGTTGTTGTTTTCCCTGCAATTGTCTGTAACTTGTATACTTTGAAGGGGGGGGGGCATTTAATATTAAAAGAAGACTAATGATGTTGTTGAGGAAGACAGATACAACTACTGATTGATTAACCGCACAGGAGTCCTGTTGATCTTTCTGATTTATTCAAATCCCACAGGGAAGGTGATAAATTGTTGTTTTCACTCTTATTTTCTGTGATGGTGTGTGAAAATTGGCACTCTGTTGTACGAGAACACACTCCGTTTTTAAATTTAGAGCTCTGTTGGATCTCGCATTGGTTTGTTCAGAATATCACACATCTCTATTGAAGGCTTAGCTCTATTTTTGAAGGGGTTGAGGCAGCCTAATGGTTAAGCATGTGGGGTTGTCGATGAAGTTGCTGGAACTGCTGTGAAAAGGAAGTAATAGGGTAGTTTGGCCTCCCTCAGTAATAACAACCCAGATGCCTGTGAGCCAGGCCTACTCAGAAACTGAAAGTGGTAAACTGTGAATTGGCATCTGGGTATTAGCGTGATATATTTGTGAAGCAGAGTCTAGCTTAAAAAGAACATACATATTATCAATGTTCGTTTGATAACTGACATCACGTACATGTAGGAAATTCCACACCATTCCAAATTTGACTTTGTTACACCACATCTGCTTTTCACAGAGGAATAATTATTTTCTGTTTAAGTGAAAGGAAAATATTTTCAAAGAAACACCTATGAAATCAATTTAAAAATTCTGTCCTCGTTCCTTGAAAATGATATTTTTTCTGAAAGAATCATCTGCAACATCTCTGTAAAGTTTTTTTTTCTTTAAAAAAAATGGGTTACATACTCTTTTTCTCTGCCTGTTTATCACTGCTGATGTGTGCCAAAGGATGTGCAAAACTGCACAAGGTGACATGGAATATTCAATTCAGTAAATACAAATGTCTGTGCAATGAGGTATGTTTGTATTTGGAGAGATAATGTGATGAGGCAATGTTGTGCAACAGCAGCAAGACGATTTTGGAATCTTAATTTTTATTAATCTCTCACTGGTAAATATGATTCCTAAAAATGCATTTACAGATGACCATGTCCTGCAGAAACGGTCTGTCTCCCATTTTTCATGTTCTCTTGACTTCAACTGATAGATGACATTGTCACCCATGTGTAGAAAATACTTCATGATTGTGGTGCAACCTGCAGAAGAATAAAATGGATAGGTTGACAGATAAATAAGTGGAGTGAAGAAGGCAGAGAGGATAGCACCAGATGGAAACAAAAGGAATGGAGAATAATTGCACGTTTAGTCCTGTCACCAGCAGGGCGGTACACATCAACCATGGCATTCTCATGATACCGCGTGTGTGTCTGTATGTGCAGTCTAAAGTGGCTCTTTGTCTGCGTGAGTTGTTCATCATTTCTCCGGGTTCTGACAGAATACAGTCACACACACACACAAACAAACGCAAAGTCGTGTTTCCATAATTTTTTGGGACAATACATACCTAACCACCACCTAACCATAAAAATAAACATTACTTGCCTAACCCTTACTTAACCAAACCCTAACCTCAACCTAACCTCAAAGCAACTCTTCACTAATATTTAACGATCTGCATTGTGAGGAGTTGCATTTTGTCCTCTCAGATGGGTCCTCTGAATGTGACAACTGATTTTTGTCCCTACAACTACAGGAATAGGCATAGACACACAGACACGCACACACACACACACAGCTTGTCTCTCACAGTATAACATTCAAGGACCACTGTCAACCCACCATCTGCAATGCAGTGGGAAGACAGGGAGACACCTAACATTTAGTCACATAACTGAAGCTTGTTGACGTGACAGTTTTAGGCATCCACATTATTATGTCAGAAATGTATTGCATGTATGTAATCTACACTTTAAACAAATAAAAGGAATAAATCACAATAGATCACAAATACATGCCTTGTATGGTGTCAATACATTACAATATAATTCTGAAGTAAAACTGAGGTACAGGTGGAGAGATGGGTGAAGACACACAGCTGAGAGGAATGAGGTGAGGAAACAAGGGCAGCTGATTGGCCGGGAAAAACACTGGAATTAGAACAGAACTAACGAGGCTGATGCAGGGCAGGTGTGCAGTAAGAGCAGGTGCTAGAAGGAAGGAGAGTGAAGGAAGGAGACCACCCCCACCCAGACAGAGAGACAGAGGATCAATGGGAAACACAGAGGGAAAAGGAAACAACATGGAAATTACTCAAGGCGCAAATGTGAGCAATACATTTTCATTATTAAATGGGTTACAGTGCAGATGCACGGGTTACGCTGAGGGGGAAAGGTCTGAAATTGTAAAAAAATTGAAGATATTTTGTATCTTAGCCACAATAGACTGCACAGACACCTTGTATCTTTGATCAAAGTTCAATGATCAACGTCTAAAACAATATAGTTATTTAAAACTAAAGTTGATTCGGCTTCTGCCATGCCCAATCGAATACAATCCTAAGTACTTTTCTCCAGAGGTTGGATTAAGAGATGATTGACATTTTCACTGAGGCATGTGGGCAGGTCATTGTGAAAATGACTGACACCTGACAGGACCACTGTGACGGGTTCTTCCTGTTTACTGAGAGCTTTCTCTGATTGGCTGTCCCAAAAGCAATTTCCTGTTTCATGTTCCTGTCTGCTAGCTGGCAGGTTGAATGTCAGGTTGACTAGCTGTTTTGCACACACACACACACACACACACACACAAAAGTAATTGTTCCAGAACTATTTCACTCTTTCATTCAAGTGGACAAAGTGAGGGATTTTATTCCAATTTGTAAGAACAAAGTTATGGTCGTATCATGTGATGTCATTTTATTCTTGAGATGGACATTTTATTTCTGCAGACAGTAAATCTGCATGCTGTTACTGTTGCAACTTTCTTACAACCCTAGTCTAATTTGAAAGATTTTGTCCTGGATTATCACACAGTTGTGCCCAGTTTTCAGACTATACTATATACTGTATTCCACACTATAATGCGAGGCTGTATTGCTTGGTAGCTTGCCTGCTGAGTGAGGCCAGACTGGACAAAGAGTGCAGTTACTGGCTAATGTGAACTTTATTTCACCTGGATCATTTGTGGAATATAAAGAAGGATGGATAGAGGATGGAGTTAACAATAAAGGCAGTCATCTGGGACACAAAATGAGTGACAGAGACTGGGTCAGGAAGACAGAATGAGAGATTTCCTTGGCCCTCCAGGCATTTTTGTTGCTGGTACCTATAATGCAATGCCGTTATTACTCTGTATGGCTTGTCTTATGTTTCTTTGATATATACAGTATATGTTTCCCTATTTAGCAAGTGAAATGTCAGTAGTTCACACAGTTGCTTCTGCATGCAGTTGAGGAGGTCATAAATCCCTTTCCGTGCATGCATTTGCTCCTTTTTTCCATGAATCAAGATGATCTGATTCATCTGGGAAACCGGTTATTTCACCACAAAGAGGACTGATGAGGCACCTTCGATTTTTGTCATTAATTTAATTCTGTCCTCTGGTAGCTAACTATGAATACTGGATTACAAAATAACAAATGTGTACAGCGCAATTTGTCAAAGAACCATTCAACCCGTGTTTGTAAATCATGGTGAAGTGAACTGAAGGTAAAGGGTTTAAAAACACTATTACTGTTGATAATATAATGATTCTGGACTTATGTTTCAGCCAGATTGAATGTCAGAAAGAGATGTCATCAGGAATTATGTTTTATTTAAGGCCATGTGTGATGCAAATATTCAGAATATTTCAACTGTTTCATGTAAATATCAAAGTCCTGTTTAGAATAACATGGTTAAGCTCTTATTCTAAGTGACCTGAATATGAAGACACATAAACAACTTATCATGAATAAAGGCCTTACATGGAATATAGGCTGTTATCTGTGACGTTGCAATTGTTATTTTCAAATCGGGACACATTTTCTTTCCGATTGCTTAAAATGAGCCCTGTTTATCGGTTTCATTAATATTTACAGCAGGTCTTCTATGCTTTTGAACCCCTCTCATTTCTACTTCCTAACCTCTCCCTCTTCCTCCCTTTTCTTCTTCCTTCATTTTTCAATCTCTTTCTTTCGATATTTTCTCTGCACTCCCTCTGGCTATTCCGTCGCCTTCTCTTTCTCTGCCCCTTTTCTGCCCTCCTCTCCTCTTCTTCTTGTGTCTTTACCTTTCAAAGCATGAGGCAAAACTGAAATACTCAAAGCCCAGCTGAATGAATTCTTACTCTGCTAAAGGCCATTTCATCTGAGGAGCATAACCAACAGTGATTAATCATATTTTGTTCCTTATTGCTTACTACATTATTCACATCGATTTTTAACCTAGTTGCCAATGCTGAAAACTGAAGAATTTCTTATAATCACTGCGATTGTCAAGGATTTTTAATAAGCACTGGGTTGTTATTCTGATTTAAAGAGGGTGATGGAATCTCAGAGTTTTCCCATGAAATGAATCCCTTCCCTTCCTATCTCTTCCAGACGCCTGACTAAATGAAAGGCCCTAATTGCCAATTATTCCTTTAATTGAGTAACAGGGTCACTACACATAATGTAATGAAACTATTACCCACAAATCAGGTCTCCTTCCTTAATCCATTACACCTGCAAGAAGCTGTGGGCCCATTTTGGTGTTTCACATGTGTGTATGATATTTTATGACAAACAACTTTAAAACCCATACCCCGCTTGTGTTTAAGCCGTTTCCCCCCGAATGGTTCATAGTGTTCACCGGATCCTTGGCAGTCATTGTTCACCACTTGGATAATCCAGACTGATAAATTTCATCAACTATTGGATGGATTTCCTTGAAATTTGGTACATATATCCATGATCAGATTCATTTAGTATTCATTCTCCCCACCAGTGGCACCAGATGCCACCAGATATATATACATATATATATATATATATATATATATGTATATATATATACATATATATAAATGTGTGAATTGTTATAACTTTTATGATCACTAAACTTTTCGTCTGGTCAAAATTCTGGTTTATCCAAAACTTCAGTATATGATGACACTTTCATCTTTAAGAATGTGTTATGTTAAAGTTGAGGCTGTTTTTCTCTTTTCTGTTACCTCTGACTTCTGTCTTTTTTGTTAATACTTCTCTCTCAGACACACTCCCACATACACACACACACAGTTTCATTTTTAATTACTTTATTGGCAGTGATAGAAACAGTAGTAGCAAAGTAATTTCCATTCAGCCCTCCATTTTCTATTTGCTTATCCATGTCATTTTCTAGTCATTTAACCAGGACAAAATTCATTCGTTCATTACAAAAGGCTAAGAACCGCAGCCCAGATGTTTTGGGTTTTTTTTGTTTGTTTTTATGAGAACCTCTTCCATGGATCCACCTTCACAGTCAAGGCCAGATGGGAGATGCAGCTCCTGTAGCTGATCCTGGCCTTCCCACAGAGTCCTCTTTTAGCTGACTGGAATAGCATCCTTACTGCTTACCAGAGATGCCTCAACAGCTTCTGTCAATCAAGGTCAACTTCTTGCCATTTTCCAAACTTCTTGATTTTTACCCTCCTCAAGTCTGAGACCAGCCACCCCAATAGTATGATGTTATTTATGTCTACTTATCGTCTTTGATGTACAGAAATGGTTGGCAGTTTACAGGATTGTGTCTGTGGGTACAACGTCCAGAACTTTTATCCATGAAGCATTATCTTCAGGAAACAAGCAGACAACTATGATCTTCTCGAGGCTGCTGATTCTTATCCAAAGCAGATCATGGATAGTGACCATCTCCAGGGGAATCAGAGATGATGGTCTGGTGTGCCCAGAAGGACAACATCCTCTGAAAACAGCAGGAATGCTAATCGAATCTCACTGCTGACTTTCTCATTATGTCTAATACAAACAGAAGACAAGGCGAGGGACACCCTTAACCACTACCTACACCCAAATGTTCTGCTGCATCTCCGAAAACTCTGAGGAATTTTATGAAATCCAAATCACACACAGATAAGATTAGCAAGTCCCACTCTTTGCTAAAATAACTAGTTGAAGTTGATAACATGATGAATCATTTTTCCGTGACCCAGACAGGGCTCACATTGCTCCTCATAAATGTGAGGTTTAACTGTCAGGATTTTTTCTTTAGCACCCTGACCTTGGTAGGCTTCCCCAAAAAAGGTTTAGCCGTGTAATTCCTTGATCATTTGAACACACCCTCCGGCCCCCTTACTGAAACTTGGGAATGGCTGGCCTTGTGTGCCTATTCAAAGGACACCACAACAGGCTTGCAGCATCTGTGGATGACTCTTCATTTTCAGCACCTTGCCATGAAGAATTCAGTGACATCTGCCAAAGAAATAAGCCTAGACTTTTCCCACCCTGTAGCTTGAATCTCTTCTTTTTTCCTATTTGCTCTCCCTTCATGTAACTGTTACTTGTTAACTCCTCCCTCCATGTCCCTTTATTCTGCTTCTCTTCTGCTGCTTCTGCTTTTCCTCCTCTTCAACCCCTCTGCAGATTTCCTTTTTGTAACCACCAGTCCTCCATTTTCTAACACCTCTCTTGTCCTGTTATTACATTTACATTTTAAATTATATTTTCTGGCTCTGCATTTGTGTTGTGTGTGTGTGTGTATGTGTGTGTGTCTCTCTGTGTGAGTGTGTGGGTGTGTTATGAGATTAAAAGTACCGGTGTACCAGGGTTTTGAACTACAGTAAGCACTTGAAATAAACAGCTAACTGTTTAGGATAATGTGCTTTCCAACTCTTCTGACTTGTCTCCAATCATTTATTTTTACAGTGCCTTTTTGTCATTTTGCAGATGCTCACATCCACAGGGACATGCAATAAGCTCTAAGCTCTGGAAATAATGTATTACCAGCAATACAAGCTGCTAGCAGGGAGGGAAAGGGCTACAGCAACAGTGCCTGGAGAGAAGAAAGTTATACCTGTGTCTTTGTGATGTTCATGTATCAACAAGCTGGTGGTCTGATAATAGGGAGGCTCTTCAGCAAGGCCCAGAAACACTTCTCCTACTCCTGGTTTCTTTGTCCCCCTTTCTTCTCTGTTTTGTGTCTTGGCCTCCCTTCTCCTATTGTCTCCCTCTCTCTGTTGTGTCAAACTTCTCTCCACTTCTCCTATTTTATCATCTCTCTTCTTTTTTTTTTTTACTGCTGCAACTTGTCCTTCCTGTCTCTCCTCCCTCTTTGTTTTTTATCCTTACATGAGTTCTTTTGTTTATGTGAAACCTTAATTTCTTTTTCATCTCCTCCTTTCTCCCATCTGCCCTCTCCTTCCACCTTTGCTTGCTTTCTCGTTTATCTCAATCTTTTGCAACCTGGTGTTTGTAATGTCCAGCCTCATTCAGACTTGCTTTACGCGTCCCCTTTTAACTTCCGCCCTCTCCTCACGGCTTGTGTAACCTCTCCTCCCTTTGATTTAATTTCCCGCTCTAACCTCATCCCTCATGTTCCTCAGTCATCAGGCCCAGTTTTCCTCTGCAGGTTCTTTCACCTTGAAAGTTCTCCCTCTCTCACATTTCTCCTTGTTGTCCTATGACCTGATGTAGTGATTTCTATCCAAACATGTCCTTCACTCTCTGCTCCTCTCTTCCCCTCATGTCAGCCTAATCTGTCTTCTTTCAAACTTGTATCAGTCTTTTCTCTCTCCTCATTTGCTCCTTCTTTTTTCCTACCCTTCCTTTCAGTTCATGTCTCATCCCTCTCTTCTCCTCCTCCTCTCTGACCACTTGTCTCTCTCTCTCTTTCTGGTGTCAGGCAGCAGGCCAGTCCCCATGAATAATGGAAGAAATGCAGCACATCTCTCACTTTTTATCAGTTTCTCCACATATTTCCCTTCTATCTTTTTGTCCTTCCTAACACATAATGACTATATTGTTCTGATTAACATGCATTCTTGTTTCTCTATCCTCACCCCTAAACCCATATCCTGATTTTTTAAAAAAGCCATTTGAAAGAGGACTGTTTTTAGCAAGCTCTCTGTACACCTATTAAAGTTGCGAAGATTCATTTCTCACCATTAAAGAGCAGGAAGGAGACACCAAATCACCAAAATGTGCACGTGAATACACTATTATTGAAATACCTCCTCTGGGGATGACTTATGGCTCTTTTTGAAACATTTACCTGTTGCTGACCGTTAGTGTCTGGCAAGTCGTCATACAGAAAGGATGCCATTTCAGCAATCACTATGTCACAGAATAGAGCAGACTTATCCCCCAAAACCTTCCAACTAATCAGGACAAACAAAAAGGAAATGACGGCAGATGGCTCTTTCAAATTGTCAATGATGATATATTTATATTATGTGATTTATAAGGGCAGATATTCAATAATACTACATAAAAGTAGTAAATTCACAACAATATCACATATGATATTGTTTTCATCATATAACCACCATTTTAGAAATTAAGAGGATCTGAGGCAGCAACAGTACAATACCGGCAGTTATTTCCCAATGTAATACTGAACGGGCGAACTTGTTTTTCTTCAGTACCGAAATCTTTTTAGTCATTTTTTGGACATCATTGTAAAAAGTGAGTCATCCTCACACATCTTGTTTCTAATAAACCAAAACATATCAGAATTAGATGATACATAACGTTTCTATATATTATGTTTTTCTGTGGTTATTGAGTCATTTCTTTCAAGGGGACCAGTTTCCTTTCTTCTTGACACATGAGTCTGTGACAATCACAAGTCTACATGGACAACTTTATTAGTATTTTATTAATATTAATAGATGAGTGTTGTTCATCTAGCAAACATTCAAATAAACTTAGATTTGTTTCCAACAAGTTTAAATGTTTGAAATACAGTACATTATAACTGCCAAATTTAAGTTTAATATTATTGAGACATTATCCCTGAATTGACTGCCGTAAGGTGTGATTCTGATTCTTTACATTACCTAATAATTATATTGATTTTCCCATTGCTGCTGTCAGTTCACTGTCATTTTTACATCGTTTCAGTATGGTAAATCATGTTTGAATTGTTTTTCACTTGACTTTCACTTTGACTTCACTAAAATATATATAGTTTTCATTTCAATGTTGATTCAAATTTAGTTTGACTTCACTCTGAGAGTATACAGCTCTCCAAGATTGGTCCAAGATTTTATGGTTATAAAACAGTAAGCTGTTTCACCTCATAAATATTTTCGTGCCAGACAGTTTTCCATAATGTTTTCTTTGACCAGGCTGATTTCGTTTATATAACCAGAATGAAAATGCAATGAAATTTGAAAAGAAAAGAAATTCTTTCAAGGCTTAAAAAGTACAATGATATAATACTTTATTTATGTCTGTAGTGAAGAATATCAGTATTTATTACAGTATATAGTGAACTGCTTTCACTGTGTGCCATTTTATTGAAGTGTGATTCTAGACCACTGGTACTTGACTGTAGTCTATTGTATATTATAGTCAGATTGCCTTAAGGCAGACATGTTGGCAGTGCTTTTGTCTTATATGACATACAAAGACATGTTTGTTTTTTCTCTGATTTCCTGGAGCTGTTGTTCTCACAGGTACAAAATCTTGTGTCTCCAATAATAAAGACTGAGTGAGTTCCTCCAGTAAGCTCTCTTAATAAGTTGTTTTTTTTGTTTTTTTAAAACCACCTCTTCTATTTTGTTTTCTGCTCTTTTCCTTATCTTTGCAACTGTCTCTCTATCTACTCCGTATACCTGCAGCATTATTAAAGGGCAGTTACAGTGACTCAGTGAGGTTGCTCAGTGAGGATGGTAGAACACTGGTTACCAGACAGTCTATTACATCATTTCCTTTTGTTTTTTTGGTTCAGTGCACCATTTCCCCACACTTTTTTTCCAGTGCATTTGTTGCCATTGGTAATGATGTGCGAGAGCTAAAGCTGATGTAAGACTTACCAATGGCAACCAACTCATCGACTTAATGGTGATGCTTGAGAAAATGTTTTTCAAGGTGTGAACTTTGCTGGCTCTCTACTACTTCACGTTCTCCATTCACCTTCTCTATTTGACTGTTTCCTTCCTCTTCTCTTTCCACACCATTTATTTTTATCAGAAATAATGGTAAGACAGCCTGTTTCAGCAATTTTACTTGAGAACCTGAGCACAAAATCACAGATAATCATAAATATACACCTTGTTATCAAAATACCAAACACTTATATCATAGTTTGGACAACTTCACAATGCAGTGCATCCGGAAAATATTTACACCGCTTCCCTTTTGCAAATTTTGTTATGTTAAAGTCTCATTCCAAAATAGATTAAATTCTTTTTTTTCCCTCAAAATTCTAAATACACGATAATGACAAAGTGAAACAAGTTTGCTTGAATTTATTTGCAAATTTATTGAAAATAAAAAAAACAACAAAAATATAACATGTACATAAGTATTCACACCCTGTGATCAATACTTTGTTGAAGCCCCTTTGGCAGCAATTACAGCCTCAAGTCTTTTTGAGTATGATCCTATAAGCTTCGCACACTTATTTTTGGGCAGTTCCTCCCACTCTTCAATGCAGAACCTCTCAAGCTCCACCAGGTTGGATGGGGCTCTGGCTGGACCACTCAAGGGCATTAACAGAGTTGTCCCGTAGCCACTCCCTTGTGATGTTGGCTGTATGTTTAGGGTCGTTGTCCTGTTGGAAGACAAACCTTCGCCCCAGTCTGAGGTCCAGTACACTCTGGAGCAGGTTGTCAGCAAGGATGTCTCTGTACATTGCTGCAGTCATCTTTCCCTCAACCCTTACTAGTCTCCCAGTTCCTGCTTCCACAAAGCATCTCCACAACATGATGCTACCACCGCCATGCTTCACAGTAGGAACGGTATTGGCCAGGTGATGAGCAGTGCCTGGTTTCCTCCAGACATGACACTTGTCATTCATGCCAAAGAGTTCAATCTTTGTTTCATCAGACCAGAGAATTTTGTTTCTCGTGGTCTGAGAGTCCTTCAGGTGTCTTTTGGCAAACTTCAGGCAGGTTTTCATATGGATTTTACTGAGGAGTGGCTTCCGTCTGGCCACACTACCACACAGGCCTGATTGGTGGAGTACTGCAGAAATGGTTGTCCTTCTTGAAGGTTCTCCCCTCTCCACAGAGCAACGCTGGACTCTGTCAGAGTGACCATTGGGTTCGTGGTCACCTCCCTGACTAGGGCCCTTCTACTCTGATCACTCCGTTTAGTTGGGCGGCCAGCTCTATGAAGAGTCCTGGTGGTTCCAAACTTCTTCCACTTACGGATTATGGAGGCCACTGTGCTCTTTGGGACCTTTAATGCGGCAGAAATCTTTCTGTACTTTTTCCCAAATCTGTGCCTCGACACAATGATGTCTCTGAGGTCTACAGACAATTCCTTTGACTTCATGGCTTGGTTTGTGCTCAGACATGCACTGTCGGCTGTGAGGGCTTATATGGACAAGTATGTGCTTTTTCAAATCATGCCCAATCAACTGAGGTTACCACAGGTGGACTCAACTCAAGTTGCAGAAACCTCTGAAGGATGATCAATGGAAACAGGAAGCACCTGAGCTCAATTTTGAATGTCATGGTAAAGGGTTTGAATACTTATGTACATGTTACATTTTTTGTTTTTATACATTTGCAAAGAAATCAAGCAAACTTGTTTCACTTTGTCATTATGAGATATGTGTAGAATTTTGAGGGGGAAATTTAATTTAATCCATCTCATTCCAAAATGGATTAAATTTAATTTAATCCATGAGACTGTAATGAGACTGTAACATAAAATGTGAAAAAGCAAAGCGGTGTGAATACTTTCCGGATACTTTCTTGTTCTTCTTCTGGATAAATTTGCTGAATATTCTGTCAGTTAAACACATACTTAGACATGGGAGTCATACTGTACCCAGTATAACCACAGTACTCTGCTTCTGGTCAGTGGTGATCATTATGGGAAGGCATAATATCACTCATTCAATTCCCACACCAACACTTTCCAAGCCAGCATAACAAATTGCCTTTCAACTAAAAGCCCCTTTTATTACAGTCAGCCTTTGCAACTCGGAGGACAGTGCAAAGTGACATCAAATCATACTTTGAACTCTGTAAAGTTTTTTTTTTTTTTAGAAAGGTATATGTTCCTCAGATTAAGCAATTTAGAACCTGGAGTTGTTCACACGTCTGTGTTGTGCATTGTATGATATGCTGTATTTATTTGCGAAGAGAAATTTCACAGCAGTGGTATGTTGTAGTGCAATCTATTATTCTGCAGCCATAATTACGTGGCAGCAATTTTGAAGCACTTCCTTCAATCAACTGCCTTTTGTTTTTTCTCCCTCAAATGGAAATACTTGGAGCTCATCCTCCATGAGCACATCCATGAACCAAGTGCATGCACTGTTACAGTTATGATATGTATTGTTCATCTCTATGTAGTCTCTCTGTCAGCATTATATTCACCAACAGTGTGAACTATATAGGAAGAAAGAATACATTACACTGCAATACCATAATTTAACATACAGTTTATTCACTGGAGTGGGGAGTGTGGATTTGCAATCACAATAGCTTGAATTTTGTTACATCATCCCCTCTTGTCTCTCTGCTGCATTTAGTATAGTTCAGAATTAACACAGCAAAGAACAAAAAGGTAAACTCAAGTAAATTTACAGAGGCTGACATATTCCAGATAGTTATAATAAAATGTGAATCTATATGCATTAAGTTTGGGCTATGCCTCCATTCCAACTACTTCTGTTTGGTTTTAGATATGTTTCTTTTTTCCTTTTTTTTAAGTTTATTTAATAAATAATTTCTTCTTTGCTTACTTCCAGGCTGACTGGTACAACCTTGCCCTCACCAGTAATATCAAGTAAGAACTGGCTTCGGATTCATTTCACGTCAGACAGCAACCATCGAAGAAAAGGATTCAGCGCTCAGTACCAAGGTACAACACACTCTATTAGTCTTATTACTTGTCTGTCCTTCCTTCTGCACATACAACACATATGGCATACCCACAAGTGTCTGTGTGAGGAAATAATATGTGCATATCTTTGTGTGTGGGTGTGCATCTGCTGGAATATGCATCAGAATTGAGGGTCTCTTTTCCAGAATCTCATTTCTTTTTACATGCATTTACTGTAGAAACCCACTGAAATGCACAAACAGACATAAACAAGATATGATTGGGAACACATGGTGGTTTTTTAGCATTATATATTCTTTTACTGTAACTGAGAATAGCAACTATTGAAGACAGACATCTGAAACCACCTGACTGGACTTGCTGGACCTTTCCTGTCATCTAATTGACTGGTTGTATGACTTAATTAGCATATTAAAGTGCATGTTAGTTTCCACATGACGGCTCACTTTTAATTGGTTGCTTTCAACGCAAAACAAAGTGATCCAAGACATGTCTCTCTTGCAGATGTGCAGAAAGTGAGACAGGTCTTCCATCACCATGTTCTGTTTTTCCACCTCTTTTTCTATTCAATTTCTGCTGTCTTTCTCTTCCTGAGTTATCTGTCTCTTGTTTTTGCCATTGATACTTCTACCATTTATTTCTGTCTGTTTCTTTTTTATATATATTGTGTGTGTGTGTGTGTGTGTGTGTGTGTGTGTGTGTGTGTGTGTGTGTGTGTGTGAGAGAGAGAGAGAGAGAGAGAGAGACAAAAACAGAAAGAGTCTTGCCAAGTCTGTTTCTCAGTGGACTGTAGTTTGGTTGTAGCTCATATTTTTCTGTTATCCTCTGCACTGCTGCTATTTAGGATAAAATAGATGGAATAAATTTTAATGCTTCTCCACTGCTTTACTTCCCCTTTTCTCCTCTCTGGTCCCTACTTTTCTCTGGCTTTTAATACCTTCTCCCTTTTCCCTGTACTAATTTTCAGATTTCTGCCACAGTTGCATTTGTTGTAGGTTTGTTAAAGGAGGGAGAGTGTGAAGCACTTACTTGAATGTGTATTGCAGGGCAACCCTGAAAATAAGAAGCCCTTAAATCACTGTTTAGAATTGAATTAATAACCTCTATCCTCTCTCTGTTCTACAGTGAAGAAAGCAATAGAGTTGAAGTCCAGAGGAGTGAAGATGATGCCAAGTAAAGACTCCAGTCACAAAAATGCTGTCTGTAAGTAAAGCTAACAAACACACACTCATGCACGCACATTGTACATGTACACAAGGACACAAGGCCTGCATACACCCTTGATGTGACAAGAGCAGAGATTTCATCCTTTTTTCACTGCAGTTGCCCTTCTAGGATATTTTTTTCTCTCTTTTTCTTCTTTCCTTCAAACAGCCAGAGGTCAGCCTGAAACCAGTTCTAAAAATCGAGGTTACTTTGGCATACAAAGGCAAACTTCCTTACTTTTAGAAGCAATTATTTATTTAAAATACAGATTTCAAAAGACGTTTTATTTTTATGCTTCGGTCAGGTTTATACTCATAAACTAGTCTTACAATGCAGTTAATTACAAAGCAGCAATACTTACACAGGCAGAGAGAGTAAACATGATCAGCAGCACTCAGTTGTATGTATTTTTTCTCCACTAAAAATTGTGAAAACATAATATTAATAGTTAATTAAAATCTGTCAGTAATCTGGAGGCTATAATTTCTGCCCCCCCCCCCCCCCCCCCAATCATCATGTCTGGCGTACTCACAAGCCCCTGCTTTGTTTCTGTTATGATGGTCTCTGTCATTTTACCATTTAGGATATTTCTTTGTAGCATACAGTGAATGTCCCTGTGCTTGTGTCAGGATGATAATCTAACTACAGTCCATAGTAAACTCTACGGTAGTGTGTGGTAGTGACTCACTTTCTCACTTTTTTATTATGATATACGTATAGAATGCAAAACATGATTCAACCCAATCTCCAGAAAAAAAATGTATCATACATTTCTGTAAATATGTTGAAACTTTATGTTTGATAGATTGAAAGATTTTTACATTTCAGTTTTCAGTCTTATGTAGTGACAATGCATCTGGTTTTGTTGAAGGACAAAAAGAAGTTGATCAGGGTTACGAGAAAGATCATGTTTTGCATTAAAATACCTGGTTTTGTTGCCACACACAGCTGGAAACTCCAGATCTATCTTTCAAAATGTCTGCTCTTGCTGCCACAAAGATGACTGCAAAATGTTCAGATGGTCACTAAAATGGCACAGGTTGTTGTTGACGTGGTCTCAAACAGTGGTCTCTTGCTTGGCAGCTGTCTCGCCCATCTGTCACACCACCACCAACCTGCCCACATCCTGAAGAGAAAGTCAACTCGTATACATGTCATCTGAACATGATATGACACGTATTGTAGAAATGTTGATGCGATACATGTGAAACTTACAAAATTAATGCCTCCATGGTTTGCAGCAATGTACAGTGCCAACATTTCATTCTGGCAAATATGGAAAAGCTAGTAATGAAGTTCATTTGCATTTTTAGGCTGTAAACAATTAAAATAATATTAGCAGGAACTTGTCACTTTCTGCTTGTCCGGATGCAGTGTCCCATTGTTGTTGTTACAGGGAAAATATCATTAGTCAACCACATTACCAAGTGACATGAAGGTGAATATATTATTTTGCAAAGTGATGAACAGGGCTGACATTGTCCGCCAGAGAAACTGTCCTACCAAAAAAAAAAAACAAAAACAAAAACAAAAAAACTGCAGGATCATTTGCTTCAGAAAATGCTCAAAAAATTACATGTTTATGCTCAAGTGATAAAGCCCACCACCAGCAATCGTGATGTCCTCTGAAATAATTTGACATTGTTATTGAGCCACAAAGTCTGCAGAAGGAGAAGCTCGGGGGCGGCTGGATGGGTCAACGGAATATCTGATACTGACACGGGATTCTTGGCTTTCTGTTTCCTTTGGAAAGTCAAAATTTGTTTCCTTTAACCATGATGATAATATTTACTTAAACTACCACATTGGTTTTGGTTGTTTGTTTTTTGGTTTTTTAAATCTTTTTTTGTTTGCAGAAAGTATAGAGGCTGAAAGGAAATGAGGGAGGTGGACTTGACTATATTGCTACAAGCGATGCATTTTGTCATTTAGTTGGGAGAGCTTTCATCTTTCATCTTTGCAATGGTGAATTTAAATAACCAGCTATTTTCATTGATTCATGTCATGTGCAGTATTTTGCAGATAGTTTGCTTTAAAATAAAACTGACCTGTGTTTTTGGTTATTGTGAGCTGTGAAGAAAACTGGATAACTCAGACCTCAGAAATGCAAATCAGTTTAACAGGAGATCAAGGTGGCAGACAATCAAAGCAATCATGCCTGTAGAGCTTTTCCATCCATCCATCCATTTTCTATACTGCTTATTCATCATGTAGAGCTTTTCATTTTATGAATAGATTTTATAATGGTATTTATATCATTGATGATGAGTTTTGGCCATAGAGAAAACAAAATTAAATGCATTGTGTTGACTTGATCTCATAATTTGATCTCATATCAAACTATTAGTTTGATATTGTACTGTCTAACGTTTCATGGTCAGAGCAAACTCAATAAAATAAAAAGGCAAAGCTTTGTTAGAGAAGGTCTCAAGATAATTCATTCATTCATTCAACTAATACACCATTACTCTGCTTCAATGCTGGTAAGTGATGTGTACAGTAGGTCATCTTTATGGTTTGTTTTAGATATCAGACCATTTAAAGAAATGTCTCCAGAGGCTGTTGTTTAAGCATTTAAATATTAACTCAGTTCCAGTTTCTTTGCAAAAATTCACACCTAATGAACTGCCTTCACTAGCTGCTGTTTTTACAGGGATTATAATACATTAGTTGTTATTTTAAGTCCCATTTTAAAGGCAAAAAAGTTCCACTAATATTGTGAGCAAAGATGTGCAGTATTTCAGTTCACTCTATGAGTGTATTTTATAACTTTTGAGTTTTTTGTAATCTGTATTTTGCCGAACAGAAAAACTGAATTATTTATATTAAAATAATTCAAAATTTTGCATTTGTGTCTCTGAAATACTGAAAATATGTTACTCGATATGTTGTTTAATTTCCAAATAAGATACATTTTATTTCCAGGTATAACAAAAGTAAGCTGGTCTCGAATTAGCCTGATAATTTTTAACTAAATGCAAGTAAATCACATGACATGGTGCAAATTTACCCTAAATTACAGTATGTAATCAGAGTAAGATCAGACATTACATGCTGAGGCAAACTTACTGAATGGTGCTAAGAAACAGCAAAACATGTGCTCTGGAACTGGATATTACTGGCTAATAACAATAGCATACCAGCTAACATCACAGAGAAATAGGCAGCCTGAAATAATGGCATCTTTTGGTTATTAGGGATGCAGATTTAAAGCAGTGTCTTTAAACCATGGTCACAATTGCTTAGTGGTTAATTTTTAATAATTAATGAACTGCATTGTTCATTTTTACATTAGAAAAACAACTTAACCTGACATGACATGTGTTCCGTGCAAAACCAGAGTAGGCTAGGTTGTGAGTTGTGAGAACAAATCAGAAATGCCAAGTTATGTGAAGAATAAAATAACACAATATGGCTTGATCCAATCTGTCTGTTCAATAACCTGCCCTACAAAATACAACCTAGACTGAGGCCACTGAATGAATTAAGAGTGATAGAACCAGTTTGTAGGGAATGTATTTTTGTATTTTCAAATTACAAATTGCTTATATTTTAATTTAATTATTTTTTTTTTCAAAATAGTAGGTTTTTTATTCTGTTTTGATATATTAGTATCAAATCACAAGTATTTGTGATTTGTACCAAGATTCATGCATCAAAATTTTATGCATCTTTGATTATGACCGGCTGAATCTCTGTGTCTACAGAGTTTTATTAGTTTATCGACATGGGAGGATGAGGCATGCAGTGCTTTTGCAGACCATCGTAAGAATAGTTTTCACCTCAGTGGCAGCTAATGGAAATCCAATTAAACTTAAAAATTATATTGACCACAAGGCAGTGGGACAATGAATACAATGATAAATGTGATAAATATCTCTATAGTCTGGGGTGGCATTTGTGTATTTTTAGAGACGTCTCTAAAATAGTATTCAGACCATGTGACAGAGGCTTTTAATTATCAGAAGCACCAGCTCATACCTCATCCAGTCCTTAGCATTTAGCTTCATATTAAAACTCTCATCAATAATTCTGCTGATTTACATGCTTAGCCAAGCATGTGCTGGTGCAATTAACATTAGTATGGTGTTTGTTCTGTGCATGTGTATGTGTGTATATGTGGAGAAAAAAAATTATGTGCTTCTTCAAATTTAAAACTGGTATGCTTTCTGTGTCTGAGAGTGTGTGCATATGTAAGGAGTTCCTGGGGCAAATCAGTTTGTTATATTTATTAATGATGCAAAGCTTGGTGAAGAGTTCAGATATCTCACCGTTTCTCTGTCTTTCTCTCTCTCTCTCTCTCTCTCTCTCTCTCTCTCTCTCTCTCACTCACTCACTCACTCACACACACACACACACACACACACACAGTCAGTCATGTTTCTATCACGTTTGGGGACATTATAGATTTAAATTCATTTCCTGGAGGCTTAACCACCATCTAACCATAACAATAAACATTACCGAACCCTTACTTAACTAAACCCTAACCTCAACCTAACCTTTAACCCTAAATCAGCTTTTCACTCTAATATTTAATGATTTACATTGTTAGGACTTGCATTTTGTCCCTATAAATGAGACAGGTTCTCGTAATGTGACTGTGTAAATAGATTTTCATCCCCACAAGTACAGGAATATGCATCCAAACACACACACACACTTTCTTTTCACTCTCACATACACAAACTATGAATGTGCATAGATACATGCATATATGCAAACACATTTGTATACAGTCGATTCCACAGGATGGAATTGCCTGAAGTCAGTACTTCAGGCACGTAAGTCAGTAAAAGTACAAAGCTGTTGCCTTTGTTCGAAGAAAGGCGAGAACAGCAAAAACATTTTGTTGTGAAGTAACTGTCTTATCACAAGAGTCTATTTTTCTCTGGCTAAAATGTCTTAAAAATATGTTCTAAATAATAAATTCTGTTCTTCTTCTTGCTGCCTAAATAGATATTAACTTAAAAAGAACTAGCTCTGCAAACACTAGAGCTCAACTGCAAATAAGCTTATGACTTGGAGTCATTTTTGCACCAGATAGTCTTGATCTCACCTGTGTGGATTTTATCTAGATGTTTCAGTAAAATCACAGCGAGCACCAATGGTTCTTGCGTATCTGCTTTAAGACTCTCAAAAGTAGCTATACCACTTGTAAAATTATTTCTGCACTGTAGAGAACAAGCTTTGTTATCAGTTATCACAATATGGAGCCAAAGAGTGATGATAATAACTGTTAACTGTGTAGTTCAGAGATCCCTTAAGCTTTCATGGCCCTGGACCTAAATGAGAAATTTAGTTTCTCACCATGGGACCCATGCTCATTAAAGCATACCAGCATTTTTATCATGGGGACCAGAGCTGAGTAAATGTGGGTTTTTACACTGAGCTGAATGTTCAGTCAGGTTACCCCAAC
Organism: Scatophagus argus; assembly: GCF_020382885.2. Lineage (NCBI taxonomy): Eukaryota > Metazoa > Chordata > Actinopteri > Scatophagidae > Scatophagus > Scatophagus argus. The sequence goes on from NC_058493.1 coordinate 13,489,575, forward strand.
GTAGTGAAGTTCAGGCCATTAGACTGTGAACCAGGGTCATTAAAACATTAGCAAAAAAAGCGAAGCCAAGGTCCAATTTTGGTCTCAAACCAGTCTTTGAACAACATGGTATGACTCTCACTGGTAATATTATAGCTGCATGGCACAGAATGTGCCGTCTTTAAGCAATATATAATCATTACAAAGAACTAGAGACCAATGATAATGAGTTTTACCTGTCTAGAGAATGGAGTGCTTATGAATCATAATCTTAAAGACTGTGTGTAACAGCCTCTAGCCTATATTAAAGCACAGGGCTAATAGTCAGACACGTGAGAATAAGTTTGAATAGTTTGAGAACAATCTGTTTATGAATAATTCTCAGACTGACCATGGATTATAAGACATAAGTTGATTAAAATACAAAGACACAAAAGTAGTGGTAACTAGAACAATGTAAAATGGCTCAAAAGAAAGCAACCCGTCTTGCAGATATCCTGTCTCAGCAGTATTATTAACTTACTACTGAGGATGTGTCATAATTATAGAGAGGCCTGAAGATTTTGATTAAGGAGTTTCTCTCCCTAGACAATGACCTAAAACTGTAATGAATCATCATCACAAGAGTGTGATTTATAATCAGTGTTTTCTTCAGGATTGTCAGGCAAAATGGTTGTGGGTTGTGGTCTACTGAAATGAAAGGGCTATGACCACATGAACCTTGGAAATTGCATGATAGTGCACCACACCTAAATAGTTTTAGGATAATGCAATCCTGATGGCAATGTTATTTTATACTTTGTTTCATGTCTTAACTTTATATTGTAGCAAGTGTGGTAATGTGGAGAATGTTGTGGGTTCAACAATATGATGCTGGGAAGATGGCAGCAGGCTCTCTAAGCTCTTGGCTTGATTGACCTGTGAGCATGAGAAGGTGGGGGGAGAAAGAGAGGGCAGAGTGGATAAGAGGCAACAAGAAGAGCAGAGGAGAGCAACGGAAGAGAGCATATCAACAAACTGCACTTCAGACATTTCTCTTCTGATCCAACAGGCATCTGAAGAGCACCTCAAAAGCTCTTACCTGAAACACATGTCAGCTGATTACACACACACACATACTCCCACACTGTCCCTGTCTCTTTGCACCGTCTCTCGTTGACTATAAGACCACATTTTCTTTTTTAATGGTTCATCTGTCAGCCAGTACATACGTTCGAGTTACACTGCTTTGCATTCTCAGCGCAGATGTCTTTTGTGTTATCCATTCTTTACAAAGCCCACTCAGCCAGCAGTTTACCGTTTTTCTCCAATTCCCTAAGCCAGTTGTTTTTCTCCTTGGAAATTCAACAGCATTTTATTGCAAGAGGGAAAGCAAAAGTAACAGCAGAAAACACATAAAATTTTATGGACAATCTTAATGTATATATTCCATAAGCTTTACCTTATGTTAAAGAGTCTATTAAACAACCCTCTTTTTGTTTTGCAGCATTGGTGTTGCATACAATAACTTTACCTGCAAAGTAACTAGTAATTTCAGCTGCCAAATAAATGTTGAATGCACTTCCTTTGGAAATGTAGCAGAGTAGAAGTATAACATTGAATAAAAAGAAATACCACAGTAAAGGAAAAGGACCTTAAAATTTTATTTAAATTAAACCTATTTAGTTCAACACTACATCAGCCACACATACTATATGTTGCATCGTTGAATACGCTCTACTTTATGGTCGAACCCTTCCAAACTGCTGTTATTTATCAGATGTGACATGGAACAGCATACTGCACAGTTCAGAGGGATATTACTCTTAGAGGGTGAATATAAAGTGAATAATTTTGTACAAATAACAGAACTGAGTCATTTCATTAGTTGAAACTCTCATCTGTAGCCATGAAGTAAAGGTCTGTTACAGAAATCAAAACATACATGGGCACCAATGGGAAAATTAATCACTTTTTGCAAAATCCTAAAAAGTTGACTCATAGAGATGAAAGGTTTGCTGAACACACTTTGATGATATGGAAATGACACTATGCATCACAAGCCTGTGTTTAAATGTTGAATGGTCTTTTAAGTGCAAATATAGGATTAAGTCAGCTTGAGAATTTTTGACATCAGCCCAGCAGTGATATTTTTTTCCTCTAACAATCTCATGTTGTTTGCATGAGCTGGATTTGTTTCGGCAATATGAACCTTTGTATTTGATGCCAATGAAAGCCATTTGAACATGAGTGAGAGAGAAAGGGATGGGAGAATATGACACAGAAAGTGTGTTTTTGAGTGTATTTGTGTGGTGATTTTTGGACAGAACATCAAAAAACACAGCAGAGCAACAAGACAGCTTGTTCTGTTTGCTTCATATCTCACACAAACATGCATAGACAGCATATGTACACTCACAACCCCTCAGCACTCGCATAACACAATCACACAAATACAGCAAATCATTCATCCATCTTTTATGCTAGGATGCACAAAACTTCAGCATCCCCTTGTAAATTGCAGTTAATGTGTGTGAGAGAGGATAAAGGGGCATGAGCAAGCTGAGAATACAAAAGTAGAGAGAAACAGTGAGTGGGAGCAGAGGAAGATGAGGAAGACAGGAAGAGAGAGGCAAGTGAGAAAGATTCAGGAAAAGATAGGCAGAAACAAAAAGAGAGAGGTTGAGAGGTCAGATATTGCTCTTTCTCCACTTCATATTTTATAACCAGGCAGGATATTCTTTTCTTTTTTCTTTGAGCTATTGTTGTCCCTTTCTAGTATTCTCCTTATTTCTATTTTATTTATTTATTCTATCCTATTCTCTATTTCTTCTCCCTTTTTTTTTATTATTATCATTATTATTATTATTATTCATCCACAGAGTTGCATTAAGATGGAACCGGTCTAAACTGGTTTCTGTCATGTTATCTGGTCTCATTTACATTTACATTATGTTTTAGGCATGCAGCAGATGCTCCCAGCCAGAACGAAGTCTAAAACCGCAAGATCCCATATATGAGTCGGACCAAAATTGTCACGTGTTTTGCTTTTGTGCTTTCTTTAGAAACAAAACAGATCATGCAGATAGGTGAGAAAAACAGAAAGAGATGCTGAAATGTGAGAACTGAGGATGGTTCCCTCTCTGAAGAGTTTATCAGATGTTTGCACACTCTATGTTTGAATTTGAGGTTCTTGGACATTTTGAAACATGTTGAAGACTTGCAAAATGTCCAGGACGATACTGTGTCCTTATGTAAAAATGTACAGAATGTCAGGTTTAAAGATACTCCCATTTAAAGTGAGTTTTGTATTTGCTATTTGTATCAATAATATTTAATAATAATAATTATGAAAATAATACATTTTATTTATAGGTGTCAATCAATTATGTATAATTCTGCTGTTTACTAAAGGTTTTTTTTGGCAATGAGTATCCAACCCATGCTTCAAAAATTTTCATTTCTGGCTCCAAAAATGACCATATTTCCAAGCTCGAGGTTTCAAAACTGAAGTACACAACCCAATGGTGATGATGTTTACACTTATATACATATTCTTTCCTTTTTTTTTCAGTGAGTCAAAGCGGCCTTGCTGGTGATGTTTGTCCAGATCCTGGAGTTCCAGAAAATGGCAAGAGGATGGGCTCTGCTTTCCAGTAAGATCAAATTCTAGTATACAGCTGTATGAAGAACACTCACAAGTGCCCCGGATATTGTTGATCTTAATATTACAACCAGCACTGGAATAATTATTTAATGTCATTGTGTTGTATCTCAACAAATCATTTGAATAAGAAATGAAGAGAGAATTTATATTTATATTATATATATCAATTTATATTATACTGTTTTCACTGAAACAGCTTAGTTGCTGTCAGCACAGGACCGATTACATTGAGCCTTGTTGCAGGCCGAACAGAGTTGCACTATGAAAACAGACACCCTGTTTGCAGTTGTACAACCAAGTTTGACAAGGTTAGTTGGTTACCCTGCCGCTCTGCAACCCTGTCCAACATGGAAGGGTGACAGTATGTGCAGTGACTAAATCTTGGTGGACTGAGTTCAGATCTGATGACTCTTTAAGTTTGAAATAGTAATAGGAATGTTTCTGTTTGTCTGGGTTATCTTGAGGTTACAGACATTGTGACTTTAGGGCCAATTCAATTATTTCCCTAGAAAACACACTGTGTTTTAGTTGTGCCTCTTCTCTTTTTGGCTCACAGGCATTCCTTAATTCCCAGGCTGATAGTGAGTGCTGCTCTGTCCCTGTTCTGGTCCCTGAGTTGGTCCAGTGAGCAGGGAACTTTCTCACCAAAGTTTCCCTTCGTTTTTGTTGAGACTGAAGTGTTTTGTGGTTTATGTATCATCATCAATAATTTATGTCTGTTGGGGACCTGTCGTTACAGCTCTGACTTTTTAGATGTGAAGCACCTTATGTAACTGGCTTGTAACAAACTTGGAAAACTTGCATATTCATTTGCAGTCTTTTAAAGAGCTTGTCAGTCCAGCTCTACACCTGCCAACCTGTGTCATCTATAGAAAAGTAAATCATCAGCAACACTTTCAGCCTGCAGATATACACATACAGACAGACAGACACACACAAACTCATATACATATACAATACAAACACACATATACAAAGACAAAGGTAATTACTCTGAGAGTTTAGGTGCTGGAATTCTGCATATGTGCCACCTACAGGCAATGGGTGTTAAAGCTGCCAGTTTTCTTCTTTCATAGCTGCTGTTTTCTTTCTATCTGAGCAGTGAACAGAGATTTAATCTGCCAGAAAAGCCAGAAAACACCTGTGTGAGTGTGTGCAGGGCCTTTAACACTGAGCTCTGGCAACTTACATGCTTAACTTACCATTTTGTTTCAGTCTCTTAATCCCATCATCTGTAGCTTTTTCCATGTTTTTAAATTACAGGTTCAAAATGTAAAATGTACAGTATCAAAGACAAACAAATAAAGCAAAATCTTTAACCCTCACAACCTAGAAGTGTCACAATTGCAGAAATTTCACCTGCTACTTTGATCTTTATATTTCAGCTGCAGTGATACGTTGATTAATGTGTTGATCTAAAAAACATAACCAGGCAGCTATTTTGATAACTGAGTTAATCTTTTTAGAAAAAACAGTTCATTGTATTGTTGCGTTGTTCACCGTGTGTACTGAATTATAGTAATTTTGTGTAGGTCCATCCAGAAACACACTGCTAACCATCAGTAGTATTTACATTTCTAATCACCCTCCAGGTTTGTATAAGGGTCCTTACTCACTCATGGGTCATACACAGAGGATGGGAAGTAATGTTTGGGAAAGTAGAATCTTGGCTAATAAACAAGGACTTGGTGGACACAGGAATTTTAAATGATTCACTCCATGGCGTCTGTCATCTTATGAGCAGAAAGGGAGCCATAATTTCATTTAATCAGAAGTGAGCAATTATAAAATAATCACCTCTCCCTACAACTCATCCACTTAGCAACAGTGGCAGCTGAATTGTTCTTATGTTTCTTTTGTGATTAAGAGAGAATCAAAATGGACAATCCATTTTTATGTTTATTGGAAACTAAGGCCAAAAAAAATTTCAAAGTATAATCATCTTTTAATTCACAACATTTCCTGGTACTCATTTATGCCATGAACAACTATGACTGCACAAACTCTGTAGGACTATTAGTTAATGAGTTAGCGAAAGGTCATTAGCTCCATGTGTGTTAGTCTGCATTTATGTGTAAGTGGACATGCATGTTGGCATGGTTGTGGTTGCCGTGTGCATCAGGTTTGTACCTAATCATCATTAAGCATCAAGCAGAATCATGATGTGATGAAAGCCAACAAATTTTCACTGCTGGGCAGTGCAAATGTGCAAAATAGCTGTAGCTTAACTTACACAGCTGTGGTGGGTAGTTCTTTTCGAGGAAACAGCAGTAACAACGCAGTTTTTTCCCCTTGCAATTGTAAAATTCACAGTGAGTGGCTGGATGTAAGGTATTTTCGGTGTCATCAGCAGCGCCAACATAGCTTTAAAGCGAATGACCCAACTCTCCGTGACAAAGGCACTAACAGAGAGATTTGGCCAGACTGTACGACTCTACAGTGTTTAACGACAGGGTGGAGCTACTGAACAACCAGAACCCTACGTAGTGAATGTTTGGCCAGGTGGTAGACTGTGGTGTGTGTCAGCAGGGAAGAGACATTAAGCTTTACAGACAAGACACCATGCAGCCTTCCACTTAGATGGCTGAATGTCCCTCTCACATTTTAGACAGCGGGGTGTTGGAGAGAATGAGAAAACAAGAATGATCAGAAAAACTTATGGGAGAAAGGGCGAGAGGAGTGGAGAACAGAAAGAAGAGGAGTGTAAAGGAAAGCAGACAATAGAAAGAAGGAATGAGTGGGAAAAAATACACTCTCACAGAATGAGAGGAATTACTGTATAGATCCTAATTGAATGATCTGTGGTGGCAGTTGTCTTTCACGTCGATCTAAAAGCCTCTGCAACATTTTTATAATGACCATGTTTCATACATTATTTATACAGTTATCTCCTGGAAGAGCCCAGATATGATGTAAGATGTTTCTGCAAGTAGCACCTGACCCTTTGTAAAGCAATTAGAGTGAGATTCACTGTCAGTGTTTGACAAGTGTATCTACTATTGTGTCTCTTTAACTAGAGTTGGCTCCAGCGTCCAGTTCAGTTGTGACGACAGCTATGTACTACAAGGATCTAAAAGCATCACCTGTCAGCGAGTCACTGATACACTGGCTGCCTGGAGTGACCACAGGCCCATCTGCAGAAGTAAGTTTCACCCGTCATTCACTCTGAAACCTGCTGACATTATAGGTGTGCGTGCATTCAAGCTAGAGTGGAGATACAACTGTTTTATACAGTGGTTCCACATCTCCTATACTGATATTACTAAAGCACTTAAAATTACATTATCACAAGATCACAGTAGTTTCTGACACTGGGGATCTCTCAGTGAAAATAATAGATGCAAGTGGTGTAGGATTGTGACTGTTGTCCTCATAGTTCTGCAACCACCAGTGCAGATCAAAAGCTAGACTTGATTTTTGGCAACATTTGGGATAATGCAAGCATACAACTCAACAAAATAAATAATAAACTTCTTATCATTTTGACACATATATCTTTACATTTTTAATATCCATAGACTGCATCCATATAGTTCATTTATCATGACACTGTGCACAGCTTTACAATATGTCACATTCACACACACTATCATACATATTCATACACTGACAGCGATAGAGCCGTCAGGCAAAATGCTGACCTGGTTATCTGGGATTCAGTGTTACATTCAAGAACACTTAAGCGCACTGCTACAAGGTGCCAGGAGTTAAACTATCAACCCTGATGACCCACTTTACCAATTATTATTCCCCCTGAGGTCCAAGAGTTCACAAAATTATTCCCTACCTGTCGTCACAGATACTCCTGCTGTTGGCCATCTAAAACTAGACTTGCAAGTTCATTATAAACCCAAAGTATACAATGGCAAAAAATTTTTCATACATTTTTAATTGCCTTTGAACATCAGGTTTCTAGAACTTTTTTAGTATTTGGCCGCAAATATCTGTTGCCTGAAAGCCCTGAAGGCCTGTTCACCTTCACTCATTAACCCGGGCACTGAAACAACCACAAGGTTAGTGTCTGAAGGACAGAGATTCTTCTGCTCAAGATCAAATGATTAAATGTTGAAAACAAGACCCAGGCCATGCAAAACCCTAAAACTAATCAATAAAGCAAACAAAAATAATTAGATATACTGCATGTATGATAATATAGTATATACATTTACATGCAAGTAAACTGGTCCAGTGTTGTGCTCACTGATGGCTGCGTTTCTAGTATGGAGATAACAACTAATCCAATATGAGCTGTGTAGATGGCATGAAAAATGGGAACATGATCTTCTTGTGCTGCTTCTTGTGCTCACAAAAATTGTAAGCTGAATGACAAAAAAAACAACTCTTAAATTGGCACATTTCATTAATTTCTTTCAAGTTAACTGCTCCTAGCAACCAGTACCACAGCTTGCAAGAAAACCTAAAATGACAAAAATGTGTGACTGGACAGTCTAATGCAGTCCTGAGCCCCTTTTTTTAAAAAAAATAAAAAAATAAAAATGTGGATGTGTTATTTTACTAGTGCAGTGGATTTTGTAAAGTATCACGGAAATATAATAAATAATGTGATTTACACTGTCTTGTTTGTTGATTTGTTAAAATCACGATTCACTCTCTGACTGACGGGCTGAGTGACTAAATAAATAACTACGTGAGTGGCAGTACAATGATGCAGGGGCTCTCGCTGCCCGCATGTTTACTGACAACACCCTGTTGGGTTTATTGCTCCACAATGAAAAGGCAGACAGCTAGCACGCACATCGAGTGTGCGTGCATACACACACACACTTACAGTGACAGCAAATGTCCAAAGGACAATGTCACATACCTCATAGCTGCAGCAGTACTTGCCTTGAGCTGTGTGTGTGTTTGACAGACAGGCAGTCCCTGTGCTCAGACACACACTATAGGGTCCCTGTCACATCATATTATAGTGTACGTGTGTGTGTGGTTGTTCCTGTTTTGTGGCTGTATGTCTGTCTGTGGCTGCAGGAAGCTGTCTGACTTCATGATACTGGCTACTCATGTCAGGAAGAGACAGCAGAGATGGAGGAAGAGTGAGGTTGAGAGAGAGAGACAGATAGAAGGACAATCAGCTTGTTAGCAAATCTTATCTTTTTTTTATGCACAAGAGCAGAAAACTTGTCCATCATGGTTCAAATATTGCTGACAACACTGATAGTATGAATGTTCCATGTAATAAAAAAATACACAAAATTTAGAGGAAGAAAATAAATGAAATTTTTAAGAACTGAGCAAGTCAGTAGTCTGAGGGACATGGGGTTTCTTACACACATTCTTTGAATCAGATTAGCCTGCCCTGCGTTATCATTCAGTTTTTCAGTTCATTTTTAGTTTGGCAGACACAGGCACTCAGTGTTTATGCTGTAGTGAAGGGTAAATGTAGCTCACCCACCTTTTTAAATACAAAGTAATCTTTACTTGCCTTTTACAAAGGTTTACTCAATTTGTTGCGTGATTTTTAAAAGTTTAAGGCATATTCTACTCCATTGTTGACCGAGCATTATATGGCAGTTCAGAACGTGCCCTCACCTTGTCCCCTCCCCCAGAGTGTTTGCTGGCACAGTCCCCTCTTCTGTCTTCCTCTCTCACCCTCGTGGATGTAAGATTAACACATGCATGTGCCCAACACTAGTTATTACTATTGAGTGTGAAGGTCGATGAGCTCATTCAGGCTATTTATTTGCAACATACCGTTCTTGGCTAATCTTATTAGCTATTGATCAAGGTCAACTCAGTGCCAATGAAGCTCCATTCAACTTTACTGTTTTCACATGTTCTTTGTGTACAGAGAGGACTCTGTGGACAGTCTGAATAGTTTTGTAAATAGATGACAGTTGACATTTGAAATCCAGTAAATGAAATAATGTGCTATTTAGTACTGATTGTTGAGTATTTAGCTGTAATGATTTGTACCGCACACCAGAGGGGTTTACTGCGAATACCCGAGTTAACTTAGAAAGCTGAGAACTGCCATTCATCCAGCCAGCTCATGCAAGGGAAACCAGGCTAAGCTTGGTTCTTAACCCTAACCCTCGCTTCACCAAATTAAATAAAATACAATGACAATAACATAATATATTCATAGGGATAAATTATTTTCTTTATTATTTCTGAAATTTCGAAATTAATAAAAATATTTCATCATTCATCAGTGAAGTGGTAAAAAATGCAGATGCAAAAGGAAAATCAGAGTTCATGTGATTAATTTTCAATTGTGAGAGATGGAAACTAGCTGGATTTATGTCTTTAAATATTTTCCACGTAAATATTTATAATTAGAGAGAGGGATACATACACAGAGGGGAAAGCAGAGAGTAATGAAGGGACAAAGAGAGAGGGAAAAAAGAAAAGCTGTTACAAACTGACACACACAAGTGGGTAGGCAGAGGTTAAATTTCCTATATTGTAGGACTGGTGTATTGTGTTATCTGGTGTGATCACTCTCCTGGGATTCAAACCCATGAGCCACTCTCATTCTCTGCTGAGACTTTAATGTTAATTAGAAGCTGGTCTCTGGGATGAATCTCCATGAATGTGTTTCTGTGTGTCCGAGTGTGTGTGTGTGTGTGTGTGTGTGTGGGTACCTGTGTGTATCACAGTGTGTTTCAGCTCTCTTTTCTAATTAACAGGCAGATCAGTCATCTGAGGTCCTCCTCTCTCCCCCTCTCTCTCATGGTATTTTGTGTCTCCTTCTCCTTCACTTTCTTTTCTCTTCCTTTCTCACATTATTGTCTTTCATCCTCTTTACTCTCCCTTTCTCTCTTTCTAACCTCTCCCCTTGTGTCTCTCCACTTTCTCTTTCAGCCTGTCTGTATTTGCAAACTTATGTACTTTATAATTTCCACCCATCTCTCTCCCCCCCCCCCCCCCCCCCCCCCCATGTTCTTCATATACCTTTTCTTGTCTCAAATGCCATTGGTCTTCTCCTCCCTCTAATGGCAGTGATCGCCTCCAGCTAATTCATTATGGTAGATATAGGGCAAATGTATGATCAGGTAAAACTTCCTCCACAGTGTGACAGTGCTTGTTGACTAAAACTGACTAAAAATGTCAAGTAAGCCCTTTAATATTACTGTCCTCCAGAGAGAGGGCTTTTTGAGGGGACTTTTGACACAACCTTTTTTTCTGCTAAATATCCCTTTAAGGCACTAACACTTGGGTGACTTTATGAGGTACTGAAGACAAGAAATATTACCTTGAATATCACACAGGACAAAATCAATATGGATAAAATGGAGCACCAGGAAGAATATTATGAGAAATGCTGTTGATAAAAGGGATCTGTAGGATCTTCAGGGGGCACTGAAAATTTTATCAGGCAAGGAGAGTTTGGATGAAAATGTTAAGAAAAAAATTACCCATCTTTACCTCCAACATCTATTTTTTAATATAGGTAAGACGAGACGAGGCGAGATGACATTGTTAGACATTTCAGCCAAGCTAGCAGCTTCTCAGCTCCTCTGTTATTTTATATTATATTTCAAAGTGATTCTGGTGATTCCCTGACCTTCATTCATTCATTCATTCAACCATTATTTTAATTCACCTCATTTCTAGTACATTTGAGTAAAAAATAAAAGATCAAAAGGTTAAAAATTAAACTTGTCCAGCAATTAGTTCATGAGAGAATAACTCTAAAAATCATTAGTTGTAGTATGATCTTTTGTGTGTCTGTGTGTGTTGAGCCGACTATTGCATTAACTGTCATTCTGTTTTGTAGTTCTTGAATTTGCTGTTCTTTATTTTTGAAATTCCCAAATTTGAACATAATGAGCAAAAATATTTTCTGATGGCCAAATATGACTTTTTCGATATATAACCCCTTATGAGCTCATAATATGCCCATTTTGGTTCAAGAAGATCCACATCCCGGAATGATACATTATTCTCTCCTGTCTCCTGCAGCATGAGTATACAGCATGTTGTTCTTTAAATTTTAACTTCACGTCACAATACTTCAATTTTAACCCCACTTTTATTTAAGAGTTAATGGGACATAACAGTTTTAACAACTGTTGCCTTATTTTTGTAGTTCTGGTGTTAATCACTTCCAGTCATGATGTCATTTCACTCACCAATGCAGTGGCTCTGCTAATCCTCAGTGTGCAATAGGCAATTCCATAATGTCTGGAGAAAAGCACCTGCAACTACTAGATCTATTCTAGAGACATACAGATTGATGCTAGTACTATCCTAAAAACGATTCTCCCCTTTAGATATAACACTGAGAGAACTCTAACTATGTCCACCAAATTGTCCACTAGCCCCAGTTTCAGTTTGCCTTTGTCAGTGCCACACCCTCTCTCTGTCTTTTCTCTTTTTAAGGCAAAAAGCCATTTGCAATCCGCAAGCGTGATTTTGATTGTCCCGTAAATCTCTTTCACTCTGTGTTGCTCCTTTTCCTCTGTAGCTCGTACCTGTGGCAGCAACCTAAGGGGGCCCAGAGGGATCATAACTTCTCCTAACTACCCTGTTCAATATGAGAACAACGCACACTGTGTTTGGGTCATCACCGCAATGGACTCTGGGAAGGTGAGCTCATTTGCATTGTTTTATTCTCCCCTTTGTTTCACCAGGCACCTTATAAAAAGTAGCCTTATACTCATATGCCTTAGAATTTTCTCACGTCATAGTCTTATACGGAGATCTTAACATGTTGATGCTTGTCCGTTGAGAGAGTTAACTTTTTGTTTAAGTCTACATTATATACCATTTTTTTAGTTCGTTTCTGATGAGGAGTGGAGAGAGAAGTTAATTTTTTATGTGAAATATTGACCAGTTTGCCTGTCCACGTTTTAATTTCATTTGTCAATAATGAACAGTATTGCAAGCTTAAAGTCTAAAATATCATTCGTAATATTGTTCTGCAAAGCTTATACTAGTTGTCATTTCAAATGATTTAAAATGGCAAAGACGTCAACATATCAGCATAGGCGTATCACATGAGAAGCCTCTGCAAGAATGTGGACATTTGTCTGCCACTGCTCATTCTATTCTCCTGAAGATTCTTTGCCAAGGCAGGAAAATTATCCACATGATGGATATTAAGAATGTGGTATGCATTTGTGTTTGTGTATGTGGTTGCATTTTCTTTCTTTATTTGTTTGCATTAGCTCACAGGGTGAGTGTTTCTAAGTACATGACTGTGAGGCAGGACTTTGCTGAGAAATGACATTGCAAACAAAGCCTTGCTTTGGTAAATACAGATTAAAAATGCAGTGGAGACTGACAAGGGAGACAACAAAGACAGCATGACTTGCAGTAAAAAGCTGCAAGCCAGACTGGAAACCATGACACAACACAAATATTCTCTTATGTGGTCCAGCTGAGAAGGCTGAAGGTCTGTTGTTTTAGGCTTCCCTTTTGTTTTCCTGTTTGCTGACAGAATTCTTTTTCCATTGCTTTTTCCAGAGTTGAGTCTCTCTATTTACACTTTCTCTTTTGGTGCTATCTTCTCTTTGTGTCGTCTCTGTTGCCTTTGCTTCGACTCTCACTTCGGCTTCCATTTCTGAGCTCCCATACTTACCATACTGCTGTCCACTCTTTCCCTTCTCTCTTCCCCTTACCCTTTGCTTGCCTCTCATTTTTTCTCTGCTCTTTATTCTCTACTCCTCTCTCCACAACCCTCTCTCTCATCTACTTTGCTCAGCACCGCTCTCTACCCCTCTTCCTCTCCTTCATCTTTCTCCTTCTATCTTCTTTTTTCCTGCTTTCACTTTGATTTGTCTACAATGTTAAGTTTGAAGATGCTGAGTGTAGAGAGAGGGAAGAGCAAAAAGAGAGCAAGATGGCAGTGAGCTCATTGAAAACTACAGAGAGAAAAGGAGAGAAGGGAAGCATAGAGCAGGAAAATGGGGCTGAATATTCAGCAAGCTACTTCACGATTAAAAACGAGTGCCAGGAATAGAGAAAAGGGAAAAAGACTGAATGTCCAAGCAGGTACTTGACATGTGACAGTGACGTTTTCTCTAAAGATTAGTGTAAATGGAGTCTGCTCACCCCTCAGTCTTTGAGGGAGTAGGAAAGAGAAATACTGAGATATAATTGTGGAGAGAGCAAAAGAAAAGATGAACAGGGAGAGAGAGAACTGGGCTTTTTTTTGTTCTCACCTCTGTTCCTCTTCGACCTTGATGGAGAAAAATGGCAGCCTGAGATGAAATAGAGCTTGTGTATGTCTGTTTAGATTTATCTTATTTATCAGACTGTGAGTCACTCATGACTTTATATTTTGAGAGAAATTTGCACTTTGGAGATTCTCTTCAGAATCAGCGTGTGCCAGTCATGAGTGGTCTGCATTTTAAGACTTTTGTCTTGTAGTGGTATCAGCTTTGCATCCACTATCACCTGTTCTTATTTTAAGCATCTTCCAAGAACTAACAGCTGTAAGTAAAAGGAATTAACTTAGAAGGGTGCATTTGTTCACGTTTTATCTCAACAAATGTACCACATGTGATTTTACATGGTCATGTAACATACAGAACGTTGTCCTGTGTGTGTGTGTTTCTTGATATTGAAAATAGAATACAATACCCTAGAGTATAATAGATTCACATAGCCTTAGCTTAGGAGAGATGGAATGTCTTTTATCTGCTCTGTGTACTGCCTGTGCATGCATGTGTACGTGCGCGTGTGTTTATGCATTTGCGCACGCGCCTGTGTGTGTGTGTGTGTGTGTGTTGAAAATGCTTGAGGTTTGAGAGCACTTTAAGAATGTGCTATAATGACAGATTATCAGCTACTACAGCTGCTGGCATTTGCAGAATGTCACTATCTACATACACAGAGGGAGAGACAAGGACAGAGACGAACAAGAGGATAAAGGCAGTCACAGACTAGACTAGGCTAGAGCGGAATAGTGAAAAAGAATAGAATAGAATCTAAATGAATGACACTGTGAATAAAATTAAATCCGATTTAATGGAAATTGCACTGTGTACAACATATACTCGTATGTTGAATAATTGTTTTGCTTGTCCAATTTTCACTTTTATAAAGTTTAACACTTAATATGTAATTTGTAATCCTCATGACACGATGCTGCACATTCACGTATTCGATCGCTATTTCTGCGCAGCCACAACCTGACCTTTGTGCTCACACTGTACAGATCAGTTCAATGGCTACGACTCAGCTACTCGCACTAAACGTAAGCACACAGACTTCAGATTCTTTTCTCCGGTGACAATTCGAGTAAAATTATTCAAGCAAGATAGCTGCATCGTCAGTGATGTTGACAATACCAGAGAAGGTAGCAACATTGTGGAGTTCTACTGTGAGCAGAAAATAAGAAAAACAACAATATTGTTGAGCCACAGATGGCTGGAAGGTGCAGATAATACACTGCTAAAAATACAATATAATAATTTTCTGTTCTATAACCTATGACACAAGTAAATATTTTTGATACATAGCAGCTGTGTGGGAAATCAGACTTTGACGCTGTTCAAAGTTCATCATTACAGGATCTGTCACACTGAAGCCATACAGTTCACAATGAGAATTTAGTGGTCAAAGTTCAGGTCACTGTGACCTCACAAAACATGCACTTGTAATGACAAAATTCCACACAAATCTCTAATAGGATAAAATGATAAAGTGATGATGGCGGCACAGTGGTGCAGTGGTTAGCACTGTCGCCTCACACCAAGGGGGTTTCAGGTTCAAATCCCAGTCTGGGCCCTTCTGTGCAGAGTTTGCGTTCTCCCGGTGTGGGTTTTTTTCCGAGGAACCCCGGCTTCCTCCCACAGTCCCAAAAACATGCACATTAGGTTAACTGGCTACTCTGTATTGCCCCTAGGTGTGAGTGTGAGAGTGCGTAGTTGTCTGTCTTTGTGTGTCAGCCCTGCGATTGACTGGCGACCAGTCCAGGGTGGACCCCGCCTCTCGCCCGTAGTCAGCTGGGATAGGCTCCAGCCCCCTGTGACTGTGATGGATAAGCAGTATAGAAAATGGATGGATGGATAAAGTGATGACATTTTACATCTAAAAAGGTCAAAGGTCAACTTCAGATACTGAACTGGTGATACTAATCTTGGATGTCTACCTTGAAAGATGTGTGTAAGGTATCCACATCTTAGAATTTGTAGCTTCTTTGCAGCAGCATCCATTTTTAAAGCATTGTAGGACACCACAAGCTCACTGGATCTGATGATACTGAGCTTCAGGTGATTGTTTTTGCACCATGTAACGAGCTCTCTGTCAGTCACTACACGTGAAACGAGGCTGGACAGACATGGATGTAAAGTGTAACTTGACTGGTGCATGGAGGCATTCAACTGTGAAGCAGTAGTTCTAGTTAACTTGCTTCCCAAGCACATTTTTCTTTAAGTAGAAGACATGTGCTCCTGGATGAATTTTGATCTTTAGTCATGATTTAATGTGTTTAATTTAATAATATATTAATTTAATAACACAGCATTTTAAATCCAAAGTGTATGCTCCGAGGAAAAAAAGATGTTTATATATGCTTTTTGTGGTCAGTCAGAGACAAATTGCAGGGAGATTAAGGGAGAAAATGAGGTGTTTAAACAGAGCAAATGTGCATGAATTAAAAAGAATAACAGTCATCTTTCCGTTTTTTTCTCTTCAAGTTTCTCTGATTGTATCTCAGACGCCTGCTCTCTCACTTCTTTGTCTCCTCTCCTTCTACTGCTCCTTTATTACCTCCCTCACTCACGCAGTCTCTGACTGACCATTATTCCAGATGACTTCTTTCATCAATAACATGTTACACAAAAGTGAGACTGAGACAAATGTTTTCATCAAAGTATGCATGCCTTTTTGTTCTTTCTTTGTGTAGCTGTACGTGCACAAGTTGCAATATTTTCAATATTCTGTTAAGTTCTGAATAAAGACAGAAAGATCAATAGAGTTTTTTATGGGGTAACAGCCTGACGGCAAAATGCTGTGAGTGTGCCTCTATTTGTGTGTTTTTTGTGTGTGTGACTATTTGTGCAAGTGTGTGCACAGGCATCTGGTTGGGTGCGATTTTTATGAATGTTGACTGTATGTTTTCTGTCTGCCAACTTAATTGCTAACTGCCAGAGGTTGTGAAAAATATGTTGTTAGGTAAACCGTCAACTTTCAGGTAACCGCGAGAAAAAACTTGGGTGCAGAGCAGAAAATGGACTTGTGTGTATCTGTGTGTGTATTTTGTGTGTGTCAGTCATTTGATTCATCAGTATCAAGCAGATAATTATTTTGTTCAAGTCTGAGCCATGCCTGACTGCTCACACACATACACCCTGAAACGCATCGTCACACATGCCATTAGGCCTCTAATCATTGCTGTCTTTTTTCCCTGATGAATACATATTAGTGTGTGTGTGTGTGCACGCACTGTCTCTGTGTGTAGTATTATGGTATTTGATGTTGGGTCATTTTCGTGCATGGATCATCATCATCATTTTAGTGTTGGCAGGACATATTCTGTGACAATTTATCAGGTTCTGTTCAATTTTACTTGATGCAGAAACTGAAGCCAATCAAGATCAATGAGGCCCTTAACCTCAGTATGTTAATTCCTGTCTGAATGTACAACAGTGTATTGCTTTGCAACACAACTACACTTGATGAAGACATCATGTCCAATATCCAGTGCATTATCATAATGGTATGAGTGTAAAAGAGCATATCAAGAGGTTAAAGGAAAAGTATGGTTTATTACAACTTGGGTTTGGTTTATGTAACTCTGGCCTTTGGTTCTATGGGTTGACATTTTGTAATGTGGAGGAGTGGATCACAGTGGGTTAAACTGAACCCGGAGCTTTGTCTGCTAACTTGTTAAAACAGACAGTGTGGGTCATAATTTTTATTTTCACTTCTTTTTCTTTTTTTTTTTAGCTATTTAGAGAATTCAGTAATTATTTTTTTCTCAACCCTGTTGTATCACAGAGCGGTTCATGCTGCAGTTTCCACAGAACTGTCACACAGCTGTTGTTCAAACATAGCATGCAGTTTATTTTCTTAAATTGTTCAGCCAACAGGTCAACAGCACTCAAAGGTGCTGTAACACCTCGACAAGGGAGTTATTTTATCAGACAACAGCCGTTTGCTTTCGTACCACTTAAAGCAAAGGTCACCTCGGGACGGAGCTGCAACACATAAACATGGCACATCTGGGTACTTTCAGGGTACAGCCAACAGGCTACCATCCTTGCAAGTCTATTTTTAAATTGACTGGTACTTTATTTGTCCCACATGGAAAATAACTTGTCAAAGCGTATAACAACACTGAGACACAATAACTAAACTAAAAAATGTTGACATGTAGACCCAGGATACGGTTATCGCCACAGATGCGGCACCCTCTATTGTGTAATGAAACCATTTTATTGTAGTGCAGATATAATGACTTTGTTACATACATCACCTGAAAGGACATAAATTGCTTGTTGCCAGAATTAAAATAAGTCAGTCATTCTCTTATATTTTATTTCTATTACTACCTTTTTTCATGTTTTCCCTGAGCTAAGATCAAGCGCATCTTAATTTGCTGCAGTGGTTCCCAAGGTGCAAGTTACTACAGTTGGATTTCTGAACCATACATCACATGCTATATTTTCTTTTATGCGCTTGTTTTGTTTCCTCCATATACTTTTGTTTGAAGCAGAGGATGTTACTGTGTTACATGTTAAGACATGACAGAGGCACAGTGCCTCAGAGTGAGACAGAGGCTGGTACAGTTGGCGACCCCAGCCTTCTATCTACTGTTTTCATTTTCTCCCTGTGTGTTTCCTCTCTGTGATCATGTTTCCTCTCACAGTCCACCTGCAGGTTAGGCAGATTGTTAAGAAGTGATTGTATTTCTATGTTAGCCCTGTGATTGCCCGGCCGTCTGCCTCGGTCACTCTCTGCCCTCTGGTCAGTGTATACTGGGACATACTCTGGCCCTCAAGACCTGGAAAATAATAAACGTGAAGAAAAGCAGTGAATGAATGTTTAGAGCCTTCACACACAGTGCAGCAAATTTATCAGTTTATTTTAATGAGATCCTGGCAATAGACCATGGGAACCACCCACATAACAATTAGTATAACAGACATAACTTTCTAAACATTTTATTGCGTAAGAAATAGCATTCTGTTATCTAATGAGTCAACCCGCCAGCTAAACTACTGTATCTCATACTCATAGTGGATTGCATAGGGTTCTGGCATTGGACTTGAACCTCTATGCACATTCAGCTTGTAGCAGTCACTCTTTGTGCTGACAGTCTTCAAACAGTGGCTTTTGTATGCTGCTGTGTTTGCTCGTCATTGCCCAGCTGCACGGCGCAAATGCATCGTAAAATTCACTGCAGGTGAAATTTGAAGTGCAATGCTAAGGTAATTTATCTTAAGCTGCAATGAGCAGCAGAAGTGCTTCTTGGATTCTGATTAGATTGTCAGTGAAATGCTTCTAAGAAAACAAGTCTCCAAAGAAAAAAACAAAACAAAATGACTTTAACTTATAACTTAAAGGCATCAAGAGTGTGCTGTGGCTCGTGTCCTCAAGCAGGCTATCAGGTTATTCTTTCCTTGTTTATTTGCCCGAAAAGCTAAAAGTAAACTATTGGGGAAAAAGGCCCCAAACTGTCATTGTGGCAGCTCACCAATGACTCAACATAGCTGCATAATCTCAGCAAGGGAATTCTCCTGCACTCGGCTTTCAGGACAGCTGTTCCCTTTCTGTACTACTTTTGACAAGGGGTCACCTCAGTACATAGTTTCAACTTTTTCTTGACACTTTATTTTTGACTCGGGGTAGTAGAAAGGCATCACAGCTCCTGCAGGCACAATGTTTATGTAAAAATACACTTTCCTTAAGCTTAAGTCCCCTTGGGCCTGCGGCAGAATAGAGTTTGTCAACCCTGACTTCACCCCTGTTAAGATTACTGTGATAAGTGTGGTCCAAGGCCTGGTCAAAGTGACAGAAGTGATGAAACAAGAGGAAGTTAGACAATAGGATTTTATCTCCCTTGCCAGTCCAGCATCCTCAGTCTTTGACCACAGAAGTTTGCAATCATCAGTAATGTGCTTTTTCGTGATATTATGTTGTACAATTTCTGGGCACTTCAGTGTTTAAATTTTAATACTGTTCTTGTCAGTTCAGAATTGCCAACTTGTAAAAATGTGCAATCTGGCTTCAAATTGTTGGATTTTCCATTTTGATTTTATGCTTTTAAGTTATGCTCAGAAGTTTGAGCCTGTCTAGTCAATGAATTTCATTCCCAGCTGCAAACACACATACAGATTTATTATACACCATCACTGCCAGCTTCTGACTCAAGTGAGTCAAATTGTAAATGTGCTATTTTGTTGGGACATAATGTAAAAACATGATGATTCATACCAGGTAAATACCTAGCTTTATTAAGGATACACTTTGTTTTGTAGTAATTGTTATATTTACAGTGGGTCAGTTGAAAGGTCCTCATAATATTAACTGTTGTGTTCTGTTAGAAGTCACTGTCTGATGTGGGGAAAATGACTTATTTGTTGTAGTTCTGCTGGGTGTGATGGTAATGAGGAGGTTGGTGTTACTGCCACCAGGATTGAAATGAAACCTATTCCCATGTGTGCCACACTTGGCAGGGGTCACCTCAGCTTATTCTGTAGTTGAAATGGCTGACTGAACCTAATTCATTAGTTGTGTGGAGAGTGGTGACATTTTAACAGGGTCCAACTGATTTTTTTTTTTTTAGAAGAACCTATGGGCTGCACAACAGTGTAGCTTAAGTATGGTAGGGAGGCTGCCCTCTGACCAACTGGAGGACCTAAGTGTGAATAACCACAGCACTACAGAGAAGCATCTGACCCCAATTGCCTTTGAGTAGAACAATAAATCGTTACCAGCATGTAGCTGAAGCTGCTGTAGTAAATAAATTTAATGGTTCTCATTTTTTATAATAGATAGATGTGTGATAATTTCTGCTCACTGTTGCTGCTCAGCAGTGACTCAGCACTTGCTGCAGCCTCAGCTCAGCAAGGGAATTGAGAACTAGTCCAGCAGGGCATTGCTGTGTGTTCTCTTGCACTACTCTGATGTAAGGTCACAACAGTGAGAACAAGATCAGCAAGCATGGTTTAGTTTTCCAGTTTCAAGATGTTTTTTTTCTGGGGCAATGGAGGAGGCATCTCATGGTTGATTCAACATTTACTTGTTATGCGTTACCGAACGGGTGCTGTTTAATGTATGTAATGTGTTGTAAGGAGTCTTGGGTGATCCATTTCAAACAGACAGCTCTAAGCACATCAGTCCACACCTGGCATTAACATTTTTCTTGAGTCATCACTTGTGACTTGATCTCACTGCTCTGCTCTGTATGTAAATTAGGTACATGTACATCAGTGGGACAAACTGACAATTTTTTACACAACAAATTAAATAATTAATGCACAGCATTTGCTCAATTTCACAACGATTCAAAGAGTTTTAAAGTTTCTCCTAACTCAACAACTCACAAATTTGAACAATTTATTGAAGAAGTTTGGGGACTTTCCTCATGGGCAGCAAAGTACAGTGTATTGGCACTGTGACAAACTGACACTTTTTACAAGTAAATCAACAACCTAATGTGTTGCATTTAATGCCTAAGTAGTTTTGAGTTTTTTTAATGTTTCTCCTCACTCAACAACTCTCAAAATTATGATTTTATTCTGGTAATACTGAGGTTACGATTTCAGTGGTGAAATCAGCTGAAACAGACAGTGTGTTCACAAACATCTGCTGCTTACCTTAGCAGGTAAGGGGCCAAATACAGTCAACTAAATGGAAGTCAGACAGCATGTATTCAGTTGTGCCTGTTGCTGTGGCTTCTTGTTTTTTTTAACAGAAGATGTCCTTTAGAGTGTGACACATTAATGCACACACAGCTTAAATAATGTGGTCACATATGCCCCAGGCCACCTCTGATTGTGGTCTGAGCAATCGGATCTCAGTGCTTCATCATTGTATTGTATTCAGACCTGTGAAACCCGCTCGGATCCCAACTGGTGCTAATACTGGGTATGAACAGAGTTTGATGGTTTGATTTCTGTGACAAACTTCCTGTATATCTGCTGTGAATTTAGGATCAGAGTGACAGAAAGGTGAGTTACTCCCTTGCTGTGATCGTGCCCTTAGGTGATCTTAAAATCCACGGCTCTACAAGTTTACTGGCTGACTTGCTGTATTGAGTTGAGCTTGGCTGCTCTGCTGCTTGCTAATGACCTCACAGTTATAACGCTTCACCTACCCCTTCAAAGAGCATCCACCCTTAAACAGAAACAGTTTTTTTTTTTTTTTCTGATCTTGAACGTGCATAGTACCAAATCTTAGCATGAAAAACTCCTGGCACGCTAGAAAATACTACTACTAGAAAATACAGGAACTCAATAATATGGTGGAATCAAAAGAAATAATACAGAACTGGAGTCATCAACCTGAAGACAAATTTGCTGTCAGCACTGTCCCAAATGAAGACTTATAAATTTCTAGACTACACGTCCTATCTTTTCTTTCTTTCTTTCTTTGCTTTAGAAAATAAACAAGCTAATCTAGGGTAGTTTGGGGTTGCAGGCTGCTCTTAGTGTCTTTCTAAATGGACCCATTTGGATCTATTGAACAACATTGAGCTTCTTGCTAATGACCTTAGTGTGATAACGCTTCAGTTCCTCCCTTTAAGTCTGCTGCTAATATGCAGTCTGCATTGACTGTCGAGAGACACACACACACACACACATATACACACAAATATACAACTGAGCAAAAATATAAACACAACACTTTTGATCCCAATTTTCAAAGTTGAAGTAAAAAAGCTTATTCCTCTTGAATTTTGCTCTCGAGTATGTTTAATTCTGTGTTAGTGAGCAGTTATCTTTTGCCAAGCTAATTCAACTACTTTGAGGTGTGGCATGTCCTGATTCAACAGTATGATTATTGCACAGGGGTGTCTCTGAATGGTCACAAGAATAGGTCATTTTAAAATGCAAATTTTCATTTTGAAAAAAGACGTTCAGGCACTGAACTATGGATTTCACATGACCTGAGATACAGGTGCACAGGTGGGGTGTTGTTTGTGTGGGAGGTGTTTGACAGCCAATGTTTATCCCCAGTAAGACTTGAGTAGGTGGCATGATCAGCTGATCAGCACTACTGCTGATGGATAAAATGTTGTGTCTCGTTAATGGTTTCTCAATGGTTAAGACACAACTGACTGATATGTACCTTTAAAAGAAAGCCACATGTTCTTGTGAACCTTCAGAGTCTAAAAGATCATTTTGAATTAAACATTTATTATTATTATTATTATTATTATTATTATTATTTTAGCCTGTATACATCAATTTGCACTGTTTTAGAGAGGTTGTGTGTGGGCATGGATCTGTGTGAACTTGAGTATGAATACAGATTTATACAGTTATCTGTGGCTTCTTTGCCATTCTTGTCCATATGGCAGTTAATCCTTCTGATGCTTCCATATCCTTTTACATTATTTGATAGCTATTTTTATTTTTGACAAAGCACGGCCAAAGGCTTAGTTACGCATTGCTGATTCTTGTATGCTGAAATGGTTTCTACATCCTTATCACCTGTGGTGAGGTTTTTTCTTCACTGTGTGATTTGCCATGTGATGGATTCTCATCCATTCAGTATCGCATGTTCATGGTTCATTTTTGTCCTCTAGTACACCAGAAACTCACTGATTGAGCCCAGCTCCTTTGTTTTAGAGGTTTTCTGAGCACCACAGTTTGCCATAGGGTTATTCTGCCTGTTCTGTCATGAATATGATCTACAGCTAATAAATAATGGACAAGGAGCAAATAATAGAATACTAGCATCATGGCATTTTAGAGCGCACAGTAGATTGATGATCAAATGCTGTATGTATGCAACTACAGCCACTAATGTGCCGGCAAGTAAGGTACTTAACACTCGTTTTTCAGTGTTCAGCAGCAGGAGCGTGTTTGCAGGGTGCAGGGTGCATAACTCCCAGAGGTGTTTTCTGTAACTGTGAATATAAAGGATGCTGCCATATCAAAGCAACAGCCATTTCAGTTTCAGAGTTTTGTAGTTTTGCTCTGCTCCCTTTCATCAGAAAAGGAATTATTTAAAAAAAACTAATATGTCGCTGTCAAATTAATAGGCATCCTTTTGGCAACAGCTTTAATCAAGAAAAATCATGGTCACAGCCTTAATCATTAGTAAACCACATTTTAGAATATTTCCCCTCACATTTGCTGTCTCCTGCTACAAGGAGGACTTTATAGCCTCCTTTGTCACCTTCTTTTCTCTTTCAAATAACCGTTTTATTTTTCCACTCAATAAACAGGATAACTTAAGTGAATTTCCCTGTTGTATGATTGATTTCACATTATGGCATATGAATTTTCAGTATATTTTGTATGTTGTTTTTGTAGACTGAT
The DNA here is from genome assembly GCF_020382885.2 of Scatophagus argus. Lineage (NCBI taxonomy): Eukaryota > Metazoa > Chordata > Actinopteri > Scatophagidae > Scatophagus > Scatophagus argus. The sequence continues at coordinate 13,513,611 of NC_058493.1, forward strand.
TGCAAATGCACACTGAACATCCTGTTTCACTTAGAAGTACTGTGGAATAAAGTGTCATGTTAGTGCAGCACCACATTGTCCTACTCATGAAGGAAGCCAAGCATTGTGAAGAAATGTAAAACTTTTTTTTTTTTTTTTTTTAATGACAAGGCCATCCCTTCAGGAACTGGTAATAAATCTCTCAATTTGCATTTGTCTGTATTCTCACCTTCCCACGTGTCTTTGAAAAATGATGTGTTTTTATTTTTAAGGGAGTTTTGCGATTACTATTTCAGTGGTGAAATAAGTTGAAAGAGACACAAACAAAAACAAATATCCGCTCCATATATCCGTTGCTACTTTCTTAACTATTAATTTTTAATGTTTTTTTTTCCCCAGGTGATAAAGCTGTCATTTGAGGAGTTTGACCTGGAAAGAGGATATGACACACTAACTGTGGGAGATGGAGGGAAGATAGGTGACACTCGAAGGGTACTCTATGTGTAAGCATCACTGATTTACATTTTCTGGCTTCTGATTTTGTAATATTGACATGCAACAGTATAGAACAAGCTAATGGTGGCAATCATGGACACATAGATGCTATTGTGGAGTCTGAGCTCACAGACAATTCGTCTTAAGGGGGTGCAGTGGGATTGTGTACTACAATGTTGTACTGCAATCCTAGTTTGGGCAATAAATGTATTAACATGTTTTTTTAGATATGTAAATAATTATGCTATTTATAAAATTTTATTTTATAAAAAGTTGCTCTTAAGTTAGTATAAAGTATAAAGTTAGTAAATTAAGTTATTCATTTTTGCTAACAATTCGTCTTAATGTTTTTCTGTACCTGTGTGTGCATGTGTCCGTGTGTGTGTATGTGAACAGACTCACTGGCTCCAGTGTCCCTGACCTCATCGTTAGCTTGTCAAATCAGATGTGGCTACACCTGCAGTCAGACGACACAATCGGCTCTGCGGGGTTCAAGGCGATCTATGAAGGTATGCTGTCCTTTGCAATGAATGTGACAGCTTAAATAAGCTGCTCGGCCGCTCTTTTCTTTCTTCCTTTTCTTTGTCTCTGAAACATACACCCATACACACACACACACACACACACTCATGGATATACACTCTCACATAATGGAGTGTGAAAGTCATAGCTTTGCTGACGTGGTGATTCAATAGTGAATACAACTGTTGTTGTCTGCCCTTGTGTATGGATGTGTGTGTGTGTGTGTGTGTGTGTGTGCGGTTGTGCATTACAACAAGGTAATAAATGAATTATGATTCAATCAGTTGATCGTTTTGCTTGGTTATTTTTCTTATTATACCAAAGCTGACACTGATATAGAGATAAAGATGGTGACTGTTGCAGAGAGTGAAGGTGAGAGGGAGAGATATAGATGTTCCTCTAAATACTTATTATTTGGAACAGTCAATTTGTTATATTTATATATTATAACATGCTGCATCTTTCCATGCTAGTGCAGCTCTTTAAATGGAACTGAACTGAATAGAAGTGAACTAAATTGAATTCCCTTGAGACAAAGTGGTGAGACTGGTTGAGAGAAAGAGAGAGCTAATTTGATAAATGTAGAGGCAGAGGAAGAAGGATAACAAAATATTGACAGGGTAGGACAGAAGGAGACAAAATGACAAACTGAGTGAGAAGAAATAAACTGTGTCAGAGAAAGAAAGAAAGAGTGAGCGGGTTGTGCTCCTGGTTCTGACTCAGTGATGTTGCTGACACTGTTGTCCAGGGTCAGGTGTTGTTCAAGTCAATCAGCACAGCATAGATACAGAAACTTTATCTGATACTGGAGCACATGTACGTCTGAAACAAAGAAGGAAATAAGAAACAAAAGAACAAACAAATGATACTTAATGACCTCTAGATGTTCTTGTAGTTTCAGCTTCCCCCTGGAACTGAACAACAACCGCCTGTGGTGTGTTTTGTGTGTGTCCATGCATGTATATACGTGATGCTGTCACATTGTGTAATGTCACCGCCTAACACACTTTGATCAGTGTTATCCCCTGAGAGCTCTCTTTCAGCCCTGCAGGAAAACCCAACATGTGTGTGTGTATCTGTCTTGTTTTTGAATGCCTTGTTAATCACTGCAGCTCTGTGTTTTTTGTGTGTTATTGTGTGTGTGTGTGCACGCATGCATGCGTCTGTTCTCGTGTGCATGTTTAAGACAGCGAGTGAGTTGGTATCATAAATACACTGTCCATTATGATAATTGAAGTTTTGCTGCTGCCAAGTTTTCAGGCTGATGGCACTTGTTTGTGAAAAGAGTAATGATGTAAATAATGTGTTTGTTTTTTCATCTCATCAAAAAATGAATGTTAGCATTAACTTTCTTTAAGTTCTGCATCTGCAAGATCTGTAGAATCAAAAGTATCAGTGCGTAAAAGTAGTACATCTGAATACCAGCTTTGCTGCATTACTACAGATTTTGACTCAGTATTTTTGCAAATATCAACCTAAATGTAAACAAAATGCAAACAGCATAATAAGCTATGAAAAGAGTACTTTGCTAGTTGATTGCCATTTGACAGCTGATGCTGTAGTTTTACACAAGCAGTGCGATAAACCAACAAAAAATGCACCTCCTTAATGCAGCACTCAGCTGCTTTACCATTTATCATAAAAACTTAAGACTGTAAATTGTTCACTAAGATGACCTCCCAACATCGAAGAGTTTCTGTTCTCTGCATGTATTGACAAATACTGAAACCAAATGTGTCTGGAACATATTGAAACACATCCAAACTTTTGTGCTATGCGTGTGACTGTGGTTGGTCGTAATGTGAAGTCTATAAGATTTGTAGTTAATGGGCTAAAACATAAAAGCACAAGAAAGTAGATCCCTGCAAGATCTGTAGATCTTTTTCCTGCTTTTTTCTTTATAACATTGAATACATTTATCTTGTATGTTTTACTTTTATTTTTTCTTTCCCATTATGTAGATTACTTTGTATAATACGTGACTGTTGGAAAGTAGAAGGAAAAAAAAGCATAAAATACTGTTTTGAGCTGAGTTGAGTTGTCGTTCTGTGATTTAAAACTCTTAAACTTAGGAAAGGGAGGAGAAAATGACAGAAGAGAAGGAAGAGAAAGACTAAGCAAAAAAAAAAAGAATGAGTGATAGAGGCAGTTACCACCATAATGACAAACTTACCAGGGGCTCAAGATTGCTGATATCTATCCTGACACTCGTCAGCTGTGTGACAGCTAGCTGTGGGCCACACACACGAGCACACACACACACACACACACACACACACACACACACACACACACACACACACACACGTACGTCTGCTTCTTTGAGTATTCTACTCATGTGGGGTGTACTTCCATCCCAACAGATAGTAAGAGTGTAGAACACACACACACACACACACACACACACACACACACACGCATTGCTCACCTTGAGATGTATTTGCCCAAAGCGAATCCAGGAGCATGGTGGAGCATGTGTTGCAAGAGAACAGACGTCTGGTAGAATGTCAAATTTTAAAGGAAGCGAGAGAGGGAAGAGCAGCAGATAAAAACACACTGCCAATAAGGGAAGAAGGGATTAAAAAAAAGGGGTGACAAAATGAATGGAATATGATTGCAGGCCAGTTTGGCAGCACTGCTAATGTGACACTCATGCCAATAAAGCACAGTGTATTAAATCAGACTGAGAGAGCAGGAGCGATAAGAAGAAAATCAAGCAGAGTGGGAGAGAAGGACAGAGACAATTTGAGGAAGCAGTTGTATTTTATACATTGTCACAAACATCAGTGTTGCTATCGTCTGTTTTAACCTACTTAACAAGAGCACATATGGATCAGCATGTGTTTGGTACCTGTGTGCCTCCACTCATTGTTTTGCCTTCCACAATTAAATCTGAATTACACCACAATTACCCTGATGACAATTAGCTGTGAGACAGAAAACAATAAAATTTCTCATAGGTTGTGTTTTATTTCTTCACAGCAATTTAGAATAATAGACTGGAGACATGTTCACATTTATTTTGTTGCTCCACACAGCCATATTAATGTTGCCGCTTGTCAGTTGTTAACATTTGTCCTCCTGTTGACAGTCATGACTGCTGCCAGCTCTTTTCCAAAGAAATTAGCATACATTTTTAGTACGGCTCCTCTCTTCTCTCATTGGGTCATTTTGGATTGTGCAACTTTGACTGCAGACACATTCAAAAAAACATCCACATTAATCTTAACCTTAACCGCGGCTGTCTCTGCATCCGTCATGTCCTCACAACACTGAACATGCATATTTTATTGTATTGAAATTCAGTTGCCAGGTGCTTTTATTTAATAAATATCTGAAAAAAAAATGTGATGTGAAATTGCCAATTTTGGGAGAAAAAAAAATAAATGTGAGATGAAACAGCTACAGCTACATCACTGTAAACACCACCTACAGAATTTTAGTTTTTTATTTTTTATTATTATCTGAAAATCAATGTATGCACGCTATTGCCATTTAACCCCACCTCACAAACAACAAGAGACAGCCCCTTATCTGAATGTCACTATGTCACATGTTGACATTAATTATCAGCACTAAAACATGGCTGGCTGTGTTGCGTTTGTGTCACAGAGATCGAACGAGGAGGCTGCGGTGATCCTGGGGTTCCGGCGTTCGGTCGGCGCAGTGGTGATCGCTTTCAACACGGTGACGTGTTGACCTTCTTTTGCCAGTCGGCCTTTGAACTAGTGGGAGAGAGGACTATCACATGCCAGCACAATAACCAGTGGTCTGGCAATAAACCCAGCTGTGTTTGTAAGTACACATACTGCCTTTGTTAACTGTTATGTTTACTCTTTTAATACAACTTTGTATTGTTTTTCTCTTTCTTCCTCACTCTTATATCCATCTGTCTTTGCCTTTCTGCTTGCATTCATGCCCAGCTGTTTATCAGTTTAATTTCTTTCCTTCCTGACTTTCTTCCTGTTTGTAGTCTCATGTTTCTTCAACTTCACGGCTCCATCGGGGACTATATTGTCCCCAAACTACCCAGAGGAATATGGGAACAACCTGAACTGTGTGTGGTTGATTATCTCTGAACCGGGGAGCCGCATTCATCTCCTTTTCTCTGACTTTGACCTGGAGCCACAGTTTGACTGGCTGGTGGTAAAAGATGAAGGTAAGCGCGTCTTTATCTTTTACCATACTTTCAAAACAAAAAAAAAGATTAAATTTTAGATTAATTTTTTATTGCTTAAAATGGAACAGGCTTGTGTATACAATTTAAAAATTGTTAAATTTGTTACTTTGAGGGGCCAATCCACTGATTATAGAGAACTGAATTTCAGATGGGAGATGGATGGATGGATGGTTAATGTTTTATGCTTTTTTTCTTTCCCACTACACACAAAACACATTAGATTGCTGGGCCCCATTGCAATAAATGTTATTGATTTAAACTGGATCAATTAGAACCCTGGTTTGACTGGCTGGTCATTAAAGACAAAGTTGTGTTTAATTGACTGGCTGTAAACCTGTCAGTCCACAGGGGATGTTATTTTGGAGCAGCGTTTTAAAAACTGTATTGCAATTAGTGCTGAATTAAATCAAAGTTATTGCTTCAAAGTCCTCCTATTTGGTCTGCTTGGTGATAGCTGAAGGCTGTCACATGCAAACCACATGTCTTCATCTAGAAGACCAAAAGAACACATTCTGTTTATGACATGTTTTCTTCTCAAAATTAATCACAATTTTGAAATCTTCATAGTATTCACTGTCTAAAGGATCTGTTTGTAAAATGTGTATTCAGATTTTAACACTGAAGTGAATACCATAAGATCTGTAATCAAAATTGATTCCAAAATCTTGTGAACTTCCATTTAGTTTAGTTAAGTCTGATGAAATAAGTTTTCTGTGAATAGGATCAGTATTCATTAATCTGGCACCCATTTATCAGTTACGTATTGGTTTTTAGAAGGTTAAATTTTGTATGAGTGGACCTCAATTGAGACTCTGCAGGAGACTGCAGAGAATGTACAGTATCTTTGAATGTATTTGAACTTAAAGGCTGCACCACACCTGTCAGCAGGCTATTGGATGAGACAACTGGTTAAAAACTCATTTGCTTTGCAATGGGTAATGTAAAAGTAAGTAAAACAGCATATCTGGGGAGTTATTTGAAGAGACAGTGATAACCACTTAGATCTCTTCTCACAAATTACTTATTCATCACTAATCATATTATACAGTGCTTACTGATTTAAATGATGGCATTTTCTCATGTTCTGTACTTAAGTCACACATTATGATTACCCACAGTTTGCTATTATCCTTTAAAAAAATGTGTATATATATATTAAAAAAAAATTAAAAGAGAAATGTCAGTCCTGGAAGAAAATAAATCTGTATCCCAATACAATAAGATAAAAGTTTCTCAGCATTAAGGAACCTGAAGGTTGTTCCATTCAGCAAGGATTTTATGTGCCCTCGACACGCATGACTTTCTCTTCTTTTCATTTTTGCACAATAGAACACTGAAATACAAACAAATGACAGGCAAAAGTGAACATAGCAGCCTCAGTAGTAAAGCATAAATCTCCCAAGCTGGGTAACAGTAGCATGAAACCCAGCCTAAAAAAATCTAATACACCTTCAAGTGACACTTTTTAATACTATGTACAGTAAATGGTTAACATAATCAGAAGCCATTGTATCATCTAATAACATAGTGATAGACTGTTACAAAAGGCTTTTCTTAAAGTGTCTCCTCTTAAATAAGACAAAGTAGGACCATGTCATTCTTTCATCTATTGTTGACGTTGATTCTCTTTCCGCTCCTGGTCTCTCGCTTATCAATGCAATAACGAATATGTGAAAGAGCTTTTGGATTGCTGAAGAACAAAGAGACTGGCACTTTGCATCTTAGTCACTGTGTAGCTCAAATTGTGTCTAAGTGCACTGGATCAAATCTCCAAGTCGAGGAAGAAAAAATAAAAACAAAACTTTCTGTGGGAGTGATGGTGAAGAATTCCAATTTCAGATTAGTTTTATTATTGAGGTGTTCTTAAAGCACCTTTTTCCTGAACATTGCAGGCTTGTCCACTTATGCTGCTTCCATTGTACTTTTTGTAGCTGGATTCATAAGAGGATTTTGAATGTTATTTTCAATAGCCTCTATGCACTTAACAGTGCAATTTCAAACACTAGATCACATTGATTTCTGTTTTAGGTTAAAAGGATGGCATCTTGCCTCTGTAAAAAGGCAGGTCTCACTTTGGGATTGTGTATGTTGCAGCATGTGCATGCATGCAGCAGCAGCAGCTTTGTACAACTTAAATACACATTTGATGTGTACTGTATGTGAATGGATTCCTGAGAAAAAATTTCAAGATTTTATGATTGTACATGCCAGATGTTGAGTTTGAGCATCACTGAGAGGACCAAGTTGCTTGTATTTTTGTAAGTGGCATTCTCCAAGGTCATCAGTGAATAGACCAGAACACAAACCATTTGCCATGTGGGTAGATGGCCCTCAGTGGGTGAACATAGAAAATATCTGGTTGGAAAAGGCCATAATGAATAATAACCAGCGCTGCTTCTCATACTCATGCAAAACTGCAGGTGTTTTCTGATGAAGCACAGATCCTGCTGCAACACCAATCTGCTTGACTCCTGGTGGGCCATTAACAGCAGCAACCTTTTGTGTTAGCACTGGCAGTGAACTCGAGTTGTGCATGCCAATAGCTTATCAGCATCAGATGACATTTCTAATTACCAATCACACTCAAAATAAATTTCCAATCACATCCAATCAACACAATAACGCTGTTTTTATAATCTCACAGCCTCTCTCACTTACTCTTAATTGCTAAGGTGCTACTGTTGGTGGTTAATCTATTTATTTCTACCTCCTACAAACTGCTGTTACTGGCTGTGGCGATTGATTTCTCCATCAACCACCTCAGCCTCCTCCTGTTCAAGTGACTTATTACCATACGTGAGGACGGCATTTCTTTCCTTGTACATTACATATATTCTGTATCTCACTGATATTCTGTTCTATGTGGCCTTTAGAGTTTTATTGCGCTCCCCACTGACTCTGTCGCTGCTGGTAGCATCATTGGGGAGCACCCTCAAGAGCCAGGTATATTCTGCCAAACGAAAGTGCATCACCATTTGTTGCAGTAAATGGTCTTATGCTGTGACACAAATGTCTCAGGCAGAAATGAGGTGATGCATTGTTACAGCTGTACAGACCAATGGGGGAGGTGTAATGGTTTCCAGGCCATTCAGTTGGTACACAGTGGGTCTTTTAATGGCTACAAAGTGATGCTTTAATGCTGGAGCACACCTTAACATAGCAGCCAGGTTCAGACATTCTTTGCAATCATGTACTCCCAAGAGGATTTTGGGTACTTTGTGCAAGATAGTGCTTCCTGCCTTCCTGACAGAAGTCTCCGTGATTGCATGATTCAGGACACGGTCAGGTGAAATAACATTAATGACCTGGACACCACAATCCACTGGCATTAGTCTGTTTGGATTTGCTCAAATGCAGTGTCTGGTCAGTGAGTGTAGTTTTTGTATGTGAAGTTAGAGCAAGGTATCGCAGAAGGTGCAAGGGTGATCACATTCGATTCCAGTTTAAAGAGTCATGATTTCACTCAATATTAATGAGATGGTTCATGAAACAAACCTGAACAAAACCTGATTTTTTCTTAGTATATTTATTTATCGGTTACTATGCAGATTGAGACTAAAAGTTGTTTTTTCTTGTCCTTAGTCCTAACACTGATAACATTTCCTGAGGTGTCTTGAAATATTTTTTTCTATGTGTATATCTACATGAGTCCCTCTCTTTCCAAAAGTGTTCTTGGTCTAAAGTTGTGCAGACAGAATTCGATAAACACCATTAAAATGTGTCTCTGAAAGATTGTTTCAACTCTGTTCTATTTTAGGGCTGTCGGAGCCAACAACATTTGGGACGTTCTCGGGAAAAGATGTTCCGTCACAGATCGCCTCAAACGGACACATCATGAGACTGGAATTTCAGTCAGATCATTCTAATACTGGAAAAGGCTTCAATATCAGCTACACCAGTATGTGCTCCCGTGCTATCTGTCACTTTCTCTGTCTGTCTGTCTGTCTGTCTGTCTGTGTCCCTGTATCACTGCTGTCCATCAATTCACTGATGTGGCACTAATGTGTGACTTTAAAACCTGAGCAGTGCCACTGATTTATTCAAAATATATTATTGTATGTACAAAATATATTATATTATATTATATTATATTATATTATATTATATTATATTATATTATATTATATTATATTATATTATATTATATTATATTATATTATATTATATTATATTATATTATAATTAATAATTATTATTAAGTAAAAGCAATTTTGTCTATAAGGGCACCATTTAAACCGTCTGTAGTGCAAGGTCCAGTCCAAGGAGCAAATTCCTTTCGACCTTATCCAACTACAACAGTGCACAGTCTGGCCCTGTACAGCACTTTGCAAAGGGTAAAAGATAGAGCCTTAACTACAGAATCACACGTACTGACATCAAGCTTAACATACATCCTGAAGTGGTTTAAAAACATCGTCAGTTGTGGTATTAATTTGTGTGTCACTTTTGTTGTTTACTGTGTATTTTCCTTATTCCTGCAGTTATCCACTCAACTGTCAGCCTGAAATCACATTTGAGATATTTCCAGAGCAGCAACAATGGAGCTTTGATAGCAACAAATTGTTCAACAATCTAAAAATGACAGCAGCAAATATTAGCTGCAGATTTTTGAGGTCAGCACGTCAAAATGGAAGAGAAGATCATACAGAGCGCTTAAAAAAGAGTCACTTGCTTATAATCCAATGCAGTTGCAACATAAAGTATGTTTTAAATAAGAGGAGATGGTTTCACCTTTTGTTGAAAAGAGCAGCCCTTATTGACTCACTTGTTTTCTCCACCTGTACGTGTATGCTGTACTTCAAGTTAATGCCCCTCACTTTAGCATTGCCATGAGGCCTTTTGGCAAATGGAAGGAATCAAGGTGTGAGGCAGAGGTGCACAAGATAAAGGTGGCTGTGAGTAAACACATTTCAGTAGCAAAAGTACTCTTGGGAGTTTTCTGTGTGAATGCTGCGTGAGAGCTCTGCAGGAGATAGTTGTACAGAAAACAGGAAACTTTAAAACACATGCAAAGTCTTCTTTGCGTTTATGCCTAATGAGGCTTATTAGGAAACTACATTCCACTTATCAGGGTTGACTTTGAAGAGTTGCATGCATTGGCTTGAGGTGTTTGTTTTGTAACTTTTCCTGCATATAATATCCATTAAAGGTTATTCAGGCACACACATTTAATACAGAAATACAGTAATTGGCGCAGGTCCATCATATACAAATTAAAACTGAATAAAACTAATACCACACAAAGTGCTAACATTCCCTTCATCTCTCCCAAGTTCTGCTCGACTTAAGTCTGTCCCAGTGTTAGCTTTGAACCTGACTACTACAGCCTGTGTGTTTATCTGCTCTAAGCTGAACTAGTTCTGCATGGCTGATTCTGATTATTCTCCATGATTTCCATGTGGTTTTGCACCATTTCACACACTGCTTCTGAAATGACCTTGTTTCTGACTTTTCCTGGAGAGATGACTTTTGACAAATGAAAGTACCAAATGGTTGTTTTTCGTCTTTAGCACGACCCCCCCCCCCCCCCACACACACACACACACACCACCCCACCCCACCCCACCCTCCCAATCCTAACACAAATGAAAGCACCTTTGAAAGCAACAATATGTCTTTAGAGTCACTCAGATCTTTTTAAAGGTAATATACAAATGCATAATTCATTTTTATGCTCCCCCTTTCTTGGATATATTCAATGCTTTCATTGTCTACGGTTGTAAAAATAAAAAAGAATGTGCTTTAGGTAAATACCAATATTCTCATAAAAAGACAAGTATTTAACTCCATTCGTATGGTGAAACTTTTTGAAAATGTAATTTGAATTTCACATAAATTGTACATTGGGAAGAAAGAAGAAAGATTAGATATTTTGGTGCTGTTTCAGTGATGTGGTCTATTAACATTTTAATGCATTGTGAATATCAAGGGATGTTGCTTGAGGTATATCAGTATCTATTTATGTGAACAATGTTAAACTTAAGCATGAACTTTGTCACACCAGACTATGCAGTTATATAAAAGTTGTTCATTTGTGACTTTACAGTCAAGGTCAGTTGATTCCATTGGGTATATGGGATAAAGCCCTTTAACATAAAACGCTCAGCATATTGGCTTCAAGCTTAGAAGTCATCTCTTTGTCTGTCCCAACCCTATTCTGTATTTTTTTCCTTGTTTAGTGTTTTCTCAAATCTGTCATGTTGATCTCAGTCTCTCACTCTGACTCACGCCTCTCTCTCTGTCATTTCACTCTCAACCTTGTCTCATGATTTCTTTATCTGAAATACACACACCACACTCTTCTCCCTTTCCTGAGTTTACACATATCACCTAAATTTTTTTTCAGCATTTTGTGTTTTCTCACATGTATACATCTCTCTGTTATGTCTCTCAATCTTTTCCACCACTCCTTTTTATAGCAAGTCTGTGAATGTACATATAATTAATTTGTATGCAATGTGTGTGCTCTACATCTGTATTTGAACACATGTATGCAAATGTGTTTCTATTCATCTTCCAGCATGTGTAATACATGTGCATATATGTTGCGTTTGCTCCTGCCACTTCCTCTCTCACTGTCTTTTTTTCTCTATCCTTTTCTCTATCCTTCTTTTTCTATCCTCTGCTTTCATTTCTTCTCCATCAGTAGCTAATCAACCTGAGGCATGTCCAATCACTGGGTGTGTGCTCTGGGTGGGATCAGGTTAATCTCTGGAATAAGGATAATATAAGCTAAACATGACAGGGTTGAATCCATGTGAAGATAATTCCATTCCCATATTTCCATGTCAGTGGAGATGTCACATTCACTGACAAGTGATACAGCAATGCTTTTCAAAGTTTCGGGCACTGAAATAAATTGCAGAAACTAGGGAATATTGTTCAAATTAGGAAATACGCACATATTTCTTTTTCTTCTCTGTCATATTTTCTCTCGGCTCTGTCAGTTTCAAAGTAATTTGTTTTTGTTTCACACAGTTTATTTGGTCAGTTCTGGCTCCTATTTGAACTCTTCTCTATTCGTTGTCTTTACGCAGCCTTCGGTCAGAATGAATGTCATGACCCAGGAGTCCCTGTCAATGGTCAAAGATATGGTGATCAGTTTCAGCTCGGCAGCTCCGTAGCTTTTCGCTGCGATCAAGGATTCATTAGGACACAGGTAAAAGCCAGCTATCTGTCTACATCTGCAATAGAAAATTACTTACACAAAGTAAATACAGATATCTTTAGAAGTATTAGCATTATCAGCAAGTATATTGGTCTTAGTAATAGAAGGTAAAGTAGCATAAAAGATAAAATGCCACTTAATGTACTGATCAGCCATACCATTAAGATCACCCGCCTAATATTAAGTAGGTCCCCTTTTGCCACTGAAACAGCCCTGACCCATCGAGACATGGACTCCACTTGACCTCTGAAGGTATCAGACAACAAGTCATCAGTAGCAGATGCTCTAAGTTCTGTAAATTGCAAGCTGGGTCTTCCATGGATTTGACTTGTTTTTTCCAGCACATCCCACAGATGCTCAATTGGATTAAAATCTGGAGAATTTGGAGGCCAAGTGAACACCTCAAACTCTTAGTTGTGTTCCTCAAACCATTCTTGAACTATTGCCATTGCCATCACTGAATACTGTTTCTGTGAAGGGATATACCTGGTTAGCAACAATCGTTATTAGTAGCATCCACATGAATGGCACGATCCAAGGTTTCCCAGCAGAACATTGTGCAAAGAATCACATTGCCTCCACCAGCTTGATTTCCTTCCTTGGACTACTTTTGGTAGGTCCTGACCACTGCAGACTAGGAACTTCCCAGAAGAGCCGCAGTTTTGCCAATGCTCTGACCCAGTCATGTGGCTATCACAATTTGGCCCTTATCAGAATCACTCAAATCCTTATGCTTGCCCATTTTTTTCTGCTTTCAACTCTTCAAGGACAAAATGTTCACAATGTTCAAAATGTCAGGTGTCAAGGAGATAATCAATGTTTTTCACTACACTTGTAAGTGGTCACAATGTTATGGCTGATTGGTGCATATTCTCTTCATACTTAATTAGTATCCGTACATGGATTTAATTTGTTTTTATAGTGTAGTTATCCTAAGGTCTTCTTTCTTTGCTCTGTATTTATGTTACAATAAGTTAAATATGCTGATATCATACATTCATATCATATTTCCAGGGGTCTGACCAGGTCACTTGCATCATCCAGGATGGAAATGTTGTCTGGTCTGCAGCTGTGCCTCGCTGCGAAGGTACAGACACGTACAAACCGTTTATGTGTGAGCAATGGGTGATCACTGAAAATGTTCCACTTGCCCGAATATAAGGTCACAAATCATCCAGTTATTTGATTCCCTCCATTTAGCTTAAGTGTGCTTTTACACCTTAGAAAGCGTATAAATTTCCCCTTCTTAATTGCTTTAGCCTCCAGCCTCCCCACACTTATTCAGGCTGTTTGCATGTGTCTGTTTCTCTCAACAATAATCTTAAATGAGACTGGCACAAGTTCTGCTGAAACTCATTCAGAGAGACTTGCCCAATACATGGAGACTCTCATATATAGAAATGTATCCATAGTGTGCAGATAAGAGAATATGTGGAAGCAATAATAAATGGACAGTGAATGTGCTGTTATTTCAACACTTTTTAAAGACGAATGGCAACCACTGGCTTGTGAGTATTTGCAGTTTTTTATCGTATCCCTTCCACCTTGATTGTGTTGTCTAAATGACATTATCAGATGTTGCCTGTTGTTAATAAATGGAATCGGGGAAGAAAATCAAAATGAATAGGGTTGTCACATTATTAAATATGGAGTCTGGGAAAATATTATCCCTCACATTGGACAGGGAAGGATAATTATGTCTTATTTCTCAAATGACCTCCCATCCAAGTGTGCCATTGCTTCAGTATGCAGGGAATGGAAAGAGAATGCAGTGAAACTAAAGTGACTTGTTTTAACTTGCTAAAAGTCTGGAATTATGAGAGGACAAATCAAAAGGGCAAAGGTATCAGCTACTTGAGAAGAGAAGTGGTAAGAAAGTGAAAGATAATCCACTGCAAATTGTATTTTGTAGAAAGAGCAATGGATAATATACAGATCACAAACTGCTAAGTTTTTTCAAGTCTCTTACTCTACATGTTAATGTTAGTGCTTGACTGCCTAAAAAGAGAAGAAACAGTGAAAACCGAAGCTTATCTAAGGTCACAGAGATATTAAGTATTTTATTTTTATTAATATGGAATCTAAATTCAACCAAAGCTAATTCTTGCATCTTAATGTGCCATAATTGAGATTTGGAGACTCAGTTAACTATAAATTAGTGTCAGAATGTGCCAGCTTTGCAGCCTGCAGCCTTCTGAGTTGCAGGGAAATGAAGAGCCATTTTTTGGCATCATTTGACACATAAATCTACTTGATTTCCCATATAAATGATCATGTTCTAATTATTTTAGTTTTTTTCAAACATGAGCACATGAGCAGCTCATAATTATTTACTACAGCACATGGTTGGCACAGCACATTTTCTGAAGGTAAATAATTATGTATGAAATCTAGAAATTCAGGAAGGATTACATTATAGCTAAAATAAATTGAGCAGATGATGAATTTGCTGACTTGATGTAATACAAGCATTGTGCTCATGCTGTAACACGGTTGCAAGAAAAAGTGATTAATTCATCTCTCTCTCTCTCTCTCTCTCTCTCTCTCTCTCTCTCTCTCTCTCTCTCTCTCTCTCTCTCCCTCTCCCTCTCCCTGTGGTTGTGTGTGTGTTTATTTCCCTGTAGCTCCATGTGGAGGCCATCTCACAGCTCCTACTGGTGTTCTGCTGTCTCCTGGCTGGCCCTCCTTTTATAAAGATTCTCTAAGCTGCCAGTGGGTGATTGAAGCACAGCCAGACCATGCTGTGAAGATACACTTTGACAGGTTAGTGATTTTGGTTATGAAGCTATAGGGAGATGTTTTGTCAGGACTGTTTAAGTTAGTTAGATTATGATGAGTTGTGTAATGAAGTCATGAAGTGTGAAGCCATTGTTTCCACTTTTTGCTTGTCAATTAGTACATTACAATTTAGTTAGTCTGTTTTTCAGTTGATCAGTCAAAATCATTAAAAGTTAGTTAGACGTAAATGTAGTTGGTGAGCTACTGCTGCAGTAAATAATTAATGTTTGCTTTTTTGTACATTTTTTTCTGCAAACAAGTCATGAGCAGATGCAGTGTAGCCTGAAATTGCTATCGCTGAAATTTGTCTTTTTGGAAAGTGATGTAAAGGCCAAGTTATCTTCATTGCCTATGAGGCATTTAATTTGTGTCAGATGCAGCATTGCCATTGCATGCAATTGTCCTGCTGAGAGGCTAGCTGGTTAGAGATTTAGAATTGTGGTTCCCAACTCTGTTTTCTTTTTCAATTCCACCAGGCAGTCAATTGCATTCATGTGATACCCTTATATCCGTATTCTAAATCAGTTATTGCTGTATTTGAGACATTCACACACATCAAATTATACTCAGCAGCACTGATTGTCTCAGGAACCAAGCAGTTCTCTGGACCCTGTTGCCACAAATGGGTTTTTGCTCAGTCAATTCATCAGATGATAGTACAGGCAGAGAACAAACTCAGCTGTTTTACCTAGTTAGTTACACAAGGCACTTAGGTGGTTACTGAAGTGCTCAGTTATTTAAATAGATGGGTAGACTGTTAATATAGCATTTTGCTGTACTGATCATCAGTTTGTTATTGCTCTTTGTTGTGTGCTACAGTTTCTGACTTTAATAAAATAAATATTGTTGTTGCAGAGTCCTTATGATATGCTGCTTGTTTTATTATTATTTCTTTATAATTTGCTGCTGGTGGCAAGCAAATATTTGCTCTTAGTTACATTACACTGGCTGGTGTTTGAGATTCACAGATAAGATAAGATAAACCTTCATTAGTCCTGCAGTGAGATGTATTATGTGCACTATGCTAGTCACATGAACATTATCATTGGATATTGTGTATGGGGTTTTTGTGTGTGTGCGTGTCTTTCTGTCTAGGTTCCAGACTGAGGTCAACTATGACACACTGGAAATCAGGGATGGCCCCTCTGCCTCCTCGCCCCTTATCGGTGAATACCACGGCACCCAAGCACCTCATTTCCTGATTTCCACGTCCAACGTCCTTTTCCTGTTGTTCACCACAGACAACAGTCGTTCCGCAGCAGGCTTCAGCATCAGATATGAAAGTAAGGCTGATTGACTGACTGATAAAAATGTTTGGTAGATACAAGCTGAATTGCTCGCAGGCAACAGTATTTTGCTGGTGTAATTACCCCATTATACGCTCACACTCTTGACTCTTCTGGTATTCATGTGGCTCATGTGTGATGTGATTCTCAGGTGTGAAAATGGAGTCAGACTCTTGTCTCGATCCTGGTATTCCAGTCAATGGTCGTCGCCATGGCAGCAGTTTTTCCATTGGCTCCCGTGTGTCATTTACATGTGACCCAGGATACACACTGAGTGATCAGGAGCCAATTGTTTGTGATCAGAATCATCAGTGGAGTCACGCTCTTCCTAGTTGTGATGGTAAGAACCTTTCTTTCATTTTAGCACACTTGGCTGAAACATTTTGCACCCTATTCCAGAAGAATAATGTGATAATGTGTCATGTGGACATTTGAAATTCTTATAAACATAGCAAGCAATGAAAATTAGGTTAATCAGTTATACTGTAAAAGTTAATGTCAGTTTTACTGTAATGCTTCTGCCAACAAAATAAATCAAAAAAGAAAAGCAGGCTCCCTTTGCTCAGAGGACAATCCCATTTTTCCCAGAGTGCCAGCTAAAAAGAGTTTTGTACATATTGCCTGACAACAGGCTGAAATGTCAGCTCCTTACACTTCTTTTCCATCTACACTGAAGCATAGTGCTGACATACTGGTGTTGTCAGGGTTTTAAGAGCAAAGTAAAATATTATTATATAATATATTTTTAAAGTGCAACAACCATGAATCATTAAATATTACTGAAGTTTATATGTTGGACTGAAATTATAAGCTCATTTCCTGTATATTTTAATGATTACATTAAACATTTCGTTTAATCAATACGAATTCATTGTGACCCGAAAGTGCAGTCAATTAATAACAATAGCAAATATGTTTAAAAAATGCCAAAACTGAGTAGTTTAATCCCATTATTAAATCCTTCAATTCACACACAGACAGTCAGAGGCCTACTTCAGCGTGTATTGGCTAATATACGTTAAAAACAATAATATTTTGAACCACCTCAAAGCTAAGCAACAAACTTACACCTAAATGATACGCATATTATGAGGTCTACTCACTAATTGAATCTCCTCAATGTAATGCATGTACAAGCAAAAGCATGTTTCTTCCCTGAGAAGAACCGAACCTTCAAAACTATCCAGGAGTACCTGTTTGGGTTTATCCACCATGAAGTCATCTGGGTTGTGTGAGAAGGGCAGCTAAGAGATGCACATCTGTCATCTGGTTCTGAGGTAACTTAGCTTCTGATTGCAAAAACGGCTATCAGAAACTGAGAGAATTCTGCTAGACTTTCATCCCAGTATGAAAATATGAGACATAGGGTCAGCTTGACAGAGCTTTACAACACCATGACAATATTGTTAGTCCTGCCCATTTCACTAATTAGCTAATCATTAATCTTCTGCAGCTCTCACTGGATCGTCTGCTCTTTCAGTTGAGAAACCACAGATTAATGTCATGATGCCAGAAGAATCAGAACTAGTCAAGTCAATGGACCCAGGCGATTGTAAATACACAAAAGCTGTACTAAATCCTATGCTTTACTTGATCTGATTTTAATCATAGACAAAAAGCAGGTGGTCTGCTTTGTGATATAAACTTGAAGATTGTTTTTAATATTTCCAAGTAAATACATCAGCTAGGAAACAGTAGCTGGAGGTTAATGTTGTGGTATTTCGGATCCTCTGAGATTTTTATCAAATTATTTCATTTATACATTATATATGAGTGTGTTATTTCTGAAATTAATCCAGCCCTGCTGTGGGGCATTGATGAACAGCGCAGTTTGTTAGACCACGACTAAAGTCATTTATCTCTTTCCATCCATCTCACCATTATCAAGGGCAAGATGACCATGAAGGGTAGCATGGGGGTGAGGATGACAGTGGGTCAACACATCATGATTTCCAGTCTATCAGAGGACTACCACATATAGACAGACATTCACACCTACCCCTACCAGCAGTTTAAAGCCATCAGTAGCGTAAACCACTTCTTGGGAGCTTCTGGAAGAAAGCCACACCATGCTGCGGGAAAACAAAAGGCTTCATCTTTCTGACATGTTTGAACACTTGAAAACAGCTTCAGATAAATTGCCTTTTGACTTGTTTTAACTGAGTTGCTGGTTGTGACTACGATATTAAAATGCTATTTAGCTGTCACTTTGAAGTGTAGCCCAAATACAAAGACGAGGCACAAAGCAGATGTAGTTAGAAGCCAATTTGTTTGGTGGGCAAGCAGACTTACATTTGGTGGTAAGCAGGCTGCATCTGGTAAAGAGCAACCAGTGTCATTATCACACACGTGTCCAGGTTTCACCACCGTTGTACTGTTCACTGGAAATGAGTTTTCACAGTTCTGATTTCCAGACTGCCAGCTGTGTGGTTGCTGTGTGTGAGAGAGGTTTGGGTAAATTGAATATAAAATAGTGAGCTTATTGCATTAAACATCACAACACTAACATGTCAAATAACTTTACGTGCTCAAATTAAAACATTAGTTCCAAGTACTTCACCATGCAGAAATCAGTTCTGTCGATAAAATAACTGAACGGCAAGGTCTTAATATTTTTAAGCAACATCTCTGTGTCAACGCATACTTGTGTTTGAGGGTTTTATAGTGCACTTCATATCCCACCTACTGGTTTGGGATGGCTCTGAAAATGATGCCCCCCCTCTTCATGAATATAAAAGTAGAATTGGAGTGAATTGGGTGAAGTGGCGGGACAAGGTTGAGCCATGTAGATGCAGGCAGAGGAGGGAGAGGGAGGAGGCACAGGTGTTCCCATCAGTAACTTCTTTCATCCATACAAGGATACTAAGAACACGCTATTCCTAATCCTTTACTTTATTTCCATCTCCCAAGGCGCATCTGGCAGCCAGTGTTAACTGTACCATCAGTCCCCACTCCAGAGTACACACTACCACAATGACTCAAGTTGGACATCTGCCTCAGTGAAATCATGAGGGTCAACAGGCACTACTGAAACAGATGCTCACTTGCCACTCTCAGGCCATTCCATTCAGCATTTGCCCACAGCTCATGCTATCATGGGAGATGAATACACAGTATCTGATTCAATCTGCTGATTGAGAAGAATCCAATTTGAAAACCAAAGTCAGGGTGTCTGAACTTGGGAGTGAGTTCAAACTGAGGCAATCTATCTCACCATATCAGTCATATAACATAAGTAGTTTTAAATGGCTACTGTGACATTTTCAATTTTCAACCAAGCATGACATCCTACCACACAGCTGTTACAATACAAGACACGCTATCTCAGAATGACATTTTTGTAAAATGGTGGATACGACTTCATTAGAATATAAAATGCTATAGTTTGTTTTTATCAAAGATGATATGACTAAGTGTATGTGTCAAATCTGTTATTGCGTGACTTTTTCATTAATCAGATTCACTCCTTTCCTATATATGTATTGACAATTTCATATGTCCAGTTCCCCTGATTTGCATGTTTTGCTGCTTTGGGTAGAAACCAGAGCAATCCCACACAAACGCAGAGAAATTTCAGAAAGGGCTTCTCACATCAATTTATAGGAAAAAGAAAATCATCTTTAAAACTCCCACAGCCACACTCAAAGCAACTCATACACCCACATGTGGATATTAACCACAATAATCTTATTTACAGTACAGTCTCAGAGGCCCAGTTAACATTTTGAAAGGAAAAGCCAAACCCTTTTTTATCACCATATGTTGTGCATTACACAACCACCAAAATTCATTATTCTTGCAATTTCATGTCTAAAAGTACCGCAGTGTCTGTTGGAACCAAAGGACTCATCTTGCAGGTCAACTAAATAACCAAACAGATAAAGCAGATCACTGGCTGCTCTTTTACATGTCAGGGAGAATACTGAAGGGCCACCCTGACATTTTAAAGCTTACAGCCGGTGCCAAGACATCGACTTGGTAGAAGAGACCAAAGTCACAGTATTCATTGTCGTTAAAAAAGCCATGGCATCCTTCTTTAAGAGGGAGGTAAGTAAAGACAGGGAAAAACATGAAGGTAGGAAAGAGGAGGAGGAAACTAGCTGAAGTCAGGCATACTATCTTTCTCTATTTAGCTATCCTGTCTCAGAAAAACAAGCCGCATTTTCCTGTATCTGCTTCTCGTTCAGCATTCAGTCTCATGCTGCCTCTCTCAAGACTGAAGGCCACCAGACTTTGATTTGCCTGTCAAATTTTTGTTAGAGTCATGAATAGTCTTTCTCTGTGTCTCGTTTTTCTTTTTCTCTCTCATTGTCATACAGCTCACACTTTCTCACACATACATTGACAATCTGTCTCTTATCTTCACACACAGAGATCATTCACACACACTGAAGTATGCACTCTCACACAATAGATGCAATATGTGCACACAGACATGCACTCATGCTTCCCTTTGCAAGGGTCATTTAGTCGGGCAGTGTCCTAGTTTTAGCTGAATCCTGATGGGACTGTAAAAAAAACTGGCTCTGGTAACCACAGCACACTCAGAAGTTAACTCCAGCTCAGTTGAAATATGATATGGAACAAGATGAGGGCAAGATATTGATGGACAAACAGGTAGAGAGAGGAGGAAGAGGTGGACACGCACACTGGAATAGCAACAGCATGAAGAAACATGAGACACCGACACTTCTGTCTTCGTAAAGACAAATAATAAATAGTCATATTACAAACCTTTCCCCAAATGAATTATCAGTGTTTATTTTAGGAGCTACAGGGGACATTTGTGCATGCAAATATATATATACAGTGTGTATATATATATATATATATAAATCTTCAATCCAGAGTCACTTTAACAGTGAAGTGTTTTGTTGTCTCTGGCTCAGTTTATATTCTGGGATGTGTTTGTTTAATAGGTGAGAAAAACACCCTTTTTTATTTCTATGCCAGTCGAGCACCTTGAAGCACTTTCATTGAATTAAATTAACTGAACTGAGCTGAACAGAATTGAAAGAGATGCAAGCACAATGAGAGAAAAACAAAGAGTCAATATATTATCTTAGTTCAACAGTCTCGAATGCAACGCAAACCCACTTTAACTCTCCATTATGTTTCAACAGTAATATTGTAATGTTCTGTATCAGTTCTCTGGCTCCATGTGGAGGCCAGGTGTCGGGTAAGGCACACACTGATCTCTCACTCTTTCTCAACAAATTGCTCTCTCTTTGTCACGTTCTCCCTACTCTGTTTTTGTTTGTTTATTTGTTTGTACATCAAGTGTATTACTGGACTTCATCCCGTTTTCCTCTGAAGCTTTATGAAGAGACCTCATTTTTTTGTTTTTCCTCCTTTAGAAGGCCTCCTTTGTTTACTCTTAAGCAAATTTGGTGATCTTGTAATTACTCGAAACAACAATTTTGTATCTCAAAATAATTTATTTCAGATGACATGAACAATAAATAATTTTGGCCATCTTTGCATAGTGGTTGACATATTTAGCTGACATTTTTTCTCAAAGCGCATACAAAAAACCACTAAAATTTAATGATTTGTGACAGGAATTCTAAAGTAGACTTCTGCAATCATACCCATGTATCTCTGTTAAGCTTTGTCTCACCCACTTGCTTCTTTTGCTTTTGCTTTTGGTGGATAGGCCTATGCATATTTTGAGATTGTTTTTCATTATTTCCAGAAAGTTTCTGATTATAGTGATAAGTTGCACTTGGTAGATGTCATGTTTTATTAATTATTTTAATGTGCAATTTTAGAAGAAGAACAGTTATTCTGAATGGTTGTCACAGTTGCCCCTCATTCATGGATTATCACTTAATTTCATTTCAAATTTGTTATACATCAGCCTGACCTTGGAATTTAGAGCAATGAAATCTGTCATTATGTGATGGCGTCTTTATTGTACTTAGGCTATGTCTTTATTTTTAGGTATAAAACTCTTTTTTAGAAGTAGTTGAGGTCATTCAGCTCAGTGCAGTTTTTTGTGTTTTACCTTCTTTTTTTCTACCTTTCTTTGTCTCCCGCTCTCTCTCTCTCTGTAGCCCTTTGTGGAGGCTATGTCTACGGTAAAACAGGGACAATTCTGTCTCCTGGCTTTCCTGACTTCTACCCCAATTCTCTTAACTGCACCTGGACTATAGAGGTGTCTCATGGGAAAGGTAGGAGGAACACATATATGCAGACATTATGGAAATTAATTCTTCACATCTTAATGAACCTGTTTATTAGATTTGCATATATTGAAAATTTGTGTTTCAGGCTTGGTGTCTATATTAATTAGTTGCCATTTATGTCATTCCTCTGTGGCTAACTCTGTCTCGAACTGTTTATCTAACCATCTATCCATCCATCTGTTCATGGATTTCAAGGCGTTCATCTGGTTTTCCACACTTTCCATCTGGAAGAGAACCATGATTATCTTTCCATCACTGAGGACGGCACTTTCCAGGTTCCTGTAGCTCGACTCACTGGCTCAGTGCTGCCCCCTAGCGTCAAAGCAGGTCTCTATGGGAACTTCAGTGCTCAGCTACGTTTCATATCGGACTTTTCCATGAGTTATGAAGGTTTTAATATTACTTTCTCAGGTAAGAACACCGGTACACTACATCCATTTAAAAATTGTCTAACTCTATTTATACAAAAGATTAACCTGCCTTTTTAACCAGAAACCTGTAGATCTAGCTTTCTGTCTCTTATAATAATAATAATTATTATTATTACCATTGTTATTATCATCATTATTATTATTAGTATTGATACTTCTTAACATTGTAATCATTGTCACAGATGTTGCATACAACCTAAAAAAGCATTACAATACTGCCCCCTTAGCCTGCTTTTGGCCTGTCTCATCTACTACATGGCTGACAGTCCCAAACAATGCCATTGAAAAGCTCAGGGAAGCCACTGGTTAACGGCGTCACCTCTGCCAAAACAAACAGTTAGTCTTCATCCTCAAAGTCTTCTCTCTTGTTGAACCAAAATATACTCTCTGAAAGCACTGTCAAGTAAATCTTACCCGTGTGTGAGACAGGAGACTGCAGTATGGGACTACTGCACTTTAAGTTCAAAGGTATGCTTGACAACCTAAATGCTGCAGGATAAACACACCTATAAACAAGATATGTTCTTGTTTCTACAAAATATGTTTTTTGTTTCGACTAAAGCATTGTTGTCTATTTGACCTAATGAAGTAATTTAACTAATCAGTCTTCAGTCAATGCCATTTATGTCTGAGACTTAAAACTGGTATTCAGTACACTGAGAGGCTGCAGTTACTGCCCCACTGCTAAGTTAGCTGAGTTACCTTTTAGCTGGACTATGTTGTCCAGTATTACTATTTCAACAATATGAATGTATTTTGTAACTGATGTACTATATGGTACAACAACATTACTAGGGTGTGGAATTTATTAGCAAGAGGCAATGGTAAAAATGGGTAAATTAGCTTTAGCCAAGGCTGACACAGAAGTTAACAGTAATTAGCCAGAATGCAGCAGGTTAGACTGAACCATTTATTTCTTTATTTCAAGTATTACATGCTGTTTTTTCTGCAAAGAACTACACATTTCTTTGGTATAATATGTTTTTATGTTGTAACATAGATCAGTCAAAACCAAACTGACTGAATATGTAGTTAATCCATTTTGGTCTGTGGTGGGGCATTAGATTAATATAGCAATGTGACTTATTAGCAACCACAACTTCAACTTAAATTGTAATTTGTGGTAGAGTTTTAATACATCACAGCCTCAGTTTTAAAGTTTCCTTGACCCCAGATTTTTAAATGTAATTAGTGTCTCTCTCATTACCATATATTTAATATTGGCTAACTTAAGAATATTCACACAGTTCCTGTACGTTTTGCACCCCTTTAGTCTTCTTATTCTAACTCCTCAGTGATGTTATTTATCTCTCCCAAATGTATAGAGTACGATTTGGAGCCTTGTGAGGATCCCGGCGTGCCAGCGTTCAGCAGGCGGATGGGATTCCGATTTCGAGTTGGCGACTCACTGGCCTTCTCTTGTTTCCATGGCTACCGACTTGAGGGAGACAGCAAGATCACTTGTCTGGGAGGAGGCAGGCGAGTCTGGAGCAACGTACTACCACGATGTATAGGTAAGACAGCCAAGTAGACAGACCCACTGACTAGTGTCTCAGTGAAAATGCAACAGTGTAAAATCTGTGCTGCATACAAAACACAAATCAAGAAAGATAATTAGTTTCTATACATTCAGAGTAGTTGTCCATAGAGCTGTAATTGGGCCTTAAAAATTAGACCCGACATGGCCCGAGCCCAACAGAATTCAACCTGAACCCGTCCAAACCCAAATGAACCCATTTTTTTTCAAAGCCTGAACCCGCTACAGCTTGACATTATTCAAATGTGCACATCCACACAGCTCTTTTGCCTTTTGTCAAGAAGGAGTTGTTTATACATTTTTACCGTCATTTATTCACTCGTCACATGGTCAAAACTTTTCCACACTTTTTTCCAATGCAACCAAGCTCCTCAGTATCCATTTCTGCATCTTTCACGTGCTAAGCGAACCACATCACGTGACTGCTAATTGACCGCGCATGCCCGAACCCGGCCTGAGTCTGTGGATAATGATGAAAACTAAGCCCAAACCCGACCCGGCCCGTCAGGTCTCGTTGGATCCCCGTTGCTTTCTTACACAATGTTCTATAAAGCAATGTTGTAACAAGCCCTACAAAAGGTTTTCTGCTTTCAGTATTTAGAGCTTTGGAGAGGTTTATCTTCCTTGAAAATAATTGGCAGCTTGTGTAATAGAACTTTAAAATTACCTTCTTCAGCATATGAACAAGCCTTGTGGCAAAGTATCAGCATTTCCTGGTTGAAGTTCAATTGTTTTATTGTTGACACAATGGTAATTTACTAATATTTGACTGAGTATCTGTTGAATTTTTTTTGCAGAGATTTGGCTGTTAGTAGGTTGTAATTTGTTGGTATTTAAGTATCAGTGTTTCCTTGGATTCTGCTGGTAATTTATGAGAATCTGACTGGTGGCTGCTGGTAATTTTCAAGCCCCATGAAGAGCAGACTGAAAATGCCATAATAGCATTATCTGTCAAGAGATCAGGCCTTACTAAGAGGAAACTAAGCAACAGCAGCTGGCAAAGCTCACTGAGTTCTTCTCTCTCCTCTTTCTTTCTTCTCAAATGTCTTTAGCGCTGTCTCACTCTTTCTAACTTTCTGTTTCCCTTTCTCTCACTTGAAGTCCTTGGGTAGATAATTAGGGCATTAGCTGCTATATGAAAAGTGTTAATACTGTGTCTTTTGTTACTCCCCTTTTCCCTATTCTAATTTCTCTCTGCATATTTTCAAAAGGCCCTTGTCTGTCGTGGTTCATCTGCTATCGTCTTTTCTTTTCTTCCTCTTCCAGCTCTTTCTTCATTCCTTTATTTCCCCCTTTACTATCCTTTATTCTCTCACTAACACTCGATAGTGCTGTCTTCAGTTTGAAAAGATCTGTGCTCCTTATCTCCTGCCATAATCTGCTTTAAACACAACAGTGCATTTACAAAACTGTTGCTTTGAATTACAGATTTGCTCAGATTTGATAAATACTGCATCTTTTGTTTGGTGGGTTTTTTTTCCTTTTTGGCAGTGAGTTTCATGTAGTTCCACATCAGCTTCTCTCTTGTCTATTTCATTACCTCCATTTCCTCTTTCCCCCTCCCAAGCACTGGTGGTCCTCATCAGTACGAGTTAAAAGTCTGATCATCGCTTTTCTCTTTTTTACACTCCTCATTTACATGTGACAAAACTCTCTTTGCACAAAGTGCCACCTATTTGAATACCAAAACTCTGATAGCCACTGCACCTACTTGGTAATTTTCTATAATTTATATAAAAGACTTGTTCTAACAAACTAATCCAGACTTTATTCTTTTTTGTATTTTCAATTTTTTCTCTTATTAATGCTTTGATTTTTAGGCTACTAAAAATTTAGGAACTTTTACTGTTCCCCCTTCTTGTTTGTATTGTTTTATTTGAAGCACATTTCAAACAAGTGCTTTTAAGTTATATTATACTGTGTGGTTCATTATGATCATCATAAAGTCAACCCAGATATTCTGACTGCTCGAACATAATTAGATAGAAATGCTGTGATTATTGATGCACACTGTACCAATGTCCTTTACTCTCCTGTTGTAGCGGAGTGTGGAGCCTCTTCGCTAGGCCCAGAAGGTGTTCTCCTTTCTCCTAACTTCCCCTCCAACTACGATAACAACCATGAATGCATTTACCGCATCACTACTGAAAAGGGCAAAGGAATCAGACTGAAAGCTGAGAGCTTCTTATTGCAAGATGGAGACTATCTCAAGGTATGCACACACACACATGCAAACATGGCAAGCTTTTTCCATACAGATGGTATAAACCTATAAATGCACAATTTATATACAGATTTAGATACACACACAGCGCACATACAGCGTTACATTCATGAAAAGCTGTCTATATGCAAAATCATATGTGCTCAAACATATATATGCCGGAACTGATTAAATTGAAAGTGGGTTATTTCAAATGATGCTTGAAACGAAAGAGCTGTGGATGCTAACATACTCATAAACACTGTAAAATAATGTGTTGTCAAAAATAAATAAGTTAATAAATAAACAGCTAGTGCTGTAGTGTGTAGTGACCACATGCTTAGCCCATAAATGTATATGGTCAAGTGTCTGTTCAGCACTTCATCCTACACTGCAGTACATGCTGTTTGCCAAACCTCTCTCTAATCGTCCTTCTTGGCTTCAAATGCTGATGCCTGTAACAGTCCCAAGGCTTTTAATCTAAATCAGTTGTAAGGATGTAGAAGAAAGAGCCAAAGTAAAACAGTTAGAGTACATCCATAAATTTGATGATTCTAGTATTTAAAGCCACATAGCAGAATTGATTAGCCATTTGTTATATTTAAAACAGGGAGAGATAAAACAGTGTATAGCCATGTTACTTTTGTGTTCAAAGTCAATCAATATCAGATGTGATTCAGCAATATAACAAAAAATATAATAATATTCAATGTCAACCTCAACCTGACTTTTCTTTGCTTCCTATGAGTTAATTCACTCATCCAGAGGTGCTGTGATGCCAGATAAATTCTGAACTGAACAAAAGTTTCAGGGAGGTTTCTGGGCTTTGATTGCTCCTTCCTCTGTGCTTGACACAGTCTTAAATTGTAATTTTTTGCCTATATATTTTACATTATTTTTAAGTTGCATTGCAGAGCAGAAACTCAGTGCAATCCTCAAAAGCCCACCAATTCTGCAAGCTTTAGTTCCAGTCACACACACTATGTCCAATTAACGTGTTGGGGAATGAGCAGTCCTTAATTATATGAGGTGTGGGAAAAAAAGGCTGGAAAAAAAATATAAACTACAGGAGGGGCTTTGAATTCTTGATTTACCTAGTAATCTTTTATTTATTTATTTATTTACTTTATTAATCCCAAGCTGGGAAATTACTTCTCTGCATCTGATTGAAACACACACACATGCAACATGTAACATGCAGTTAAACACACAGGAGCAGTGGGCTGCAACTATCAAGCGCCCGGGGAGCAAATTGGGGGTTAAGTGCCTTGCTCAAGGGCACATCAGGGCACTCCAACCTCTAGGCCACAGCTGCCACCAAACTACTACAGTATGTAGTTAAATTGTATTAGCAATGTTTGCCCTTGCTGTTAGGTGAGTTACGTTGTTGTAAGAAGCAGTAACACCCCTGCAAGGGTTTATTACCCATGTTCTCAGTTAGTGCTGATGGTACTCCTGCTGCAGCCGCCATCTATGGTTGAATGGATACACAGGGAACAAAGACAGCGAAAGGATCAATTCTGCGTCTTTAATTCTAAGCTTTACAAGCTTCATACACACTACAGTACATTGTGTATGAAGCTTGTAATGTTTGAAGCTTGGTTTTTCTATACTTTAATTGGTTGTAATATGTGGAAACAATAAGTAAAAATGAAAAGCAAAATAAACAGAACAGAGCTCTGTAAAGTTAGCATCATGTGACTGCAAATACAAATGCCCCAACTATCAGTGCTTCATATATATATATATATGTGTGTATAGTGTGTATATATATCTATATATATATAGATATATATACATTGCAAAAAACTCTGAACAGACATTATGAGGCTATACAAACTTGTTCTGCGGTATGTTATTATGGTACTTTTCAGACTGCTGTCGCCTCTGTAAATGTTGAGGATTTGGAGTTGTCACTATATTATAAAGAATTCCTTGAAGTGTTTACATATTATAAACTTGGATATGTATACTTGTGTAAGTCTGAACTACAAAAAGAATTACTGATGTTCCCAAGGCTTGTAATTCCTCACAAGTCCTCTGTCGGGTACATGTGTCCTCTTCAGTGTTGGTCAGGAGAAGCTGTGTGAGCTGTTTTACAGTCTTGATGCTGTCCTGCAGCCATCATCTCGGTTTCTATTCACAGTGTCTCTTAGTGGTATTAGGCCTGAGGGCATGGTTAAGCCAGTATGTGGTTAGAGTGTCTTATCAGTATTAGGCCTGCAGCACTAGGCTGAGCCTGTCTGTGGTTAGATTGTATTAACAGGGTTCTCCCTGACTTTTAGAGATGCATGACATCATTGTAAAAGTGGGATAGGTATTAAAAAAAATGGAAGGTCCTCTTAAAGAAATATGACACCAAGATGGTTAACGGACATAAACATGCTAAAATGGTTATTATATAATGCGTTCCATTCCATTTTCCAACATATCTTGCATTGCACCGCAGTGCCCCTCCCACTGTGTAATTGTCTCTGTAATTAAACAAAAGGATGCAACCTCCAAGACTGGAGAGCAGAGGAAGGCATTTGATCTTTTTCAAATTATGATTGTGCTCTTCACAAGGCATTTGACATAGTATTTACTGCAGTAAATTGATTCCTTCTCAGAAAATAACAGGAGCAAAGAGACAGAAATTGTCCTCAGATCACAAAAGTTAATGAGGGCATACGGGTTGCTAACATACCAACCAAAAAGTAAGGGTAGATCTCAAGACTGATTGCAGGAATGATACATAATCTTCAACAATATTATATGTTGGCTTCAGTTTTGATGCTTGGGGGTGGAAAAATAAAATAAGTTACTTCTTGTACATGATAGATAACTAGGATGTCTACATATTATTGAACACAGAGTTACCTTATTGTTCTGCTGGAATGATCAAATATAAACTGTTGGACTGGCATTTTTTCAGAATTATTATTATTGTTTGTTTAGTCTTGGGCAAGTGCAGGCAGTTGGAAACATCTTTAGTCTTTTTACTCAAGTATTTAATTAATATGTCCATCTAAAATGTGTGAGAGTACTAATTAGAGTGTTGAAATTTTGAATTTCCATTGAGCAGCCCACATCTCATTACTGTTACTCTGGCAACACCCGATCAGAAACAAAAGGAAGGCTGTCAAGCAATCTAAACACTTTAATGTTCACCAGAGTGTAAATACATTTGAGCTCTTATTGAAGAAAAAATAGCTATGTTGTCTATTCATTTCCACAAATCCAATTTTGTGTGTGTATGTGTGTGTAATCACCAAATGAGATGCTAGATGCTAATTATGTAGACTAAAGAGGACAACTGAGCCATTTAAGTGTTAATCATTTTAGTAATGTATGATACACTCAAAAAATCAGCCATGTAAAAACTGGTAATTATGCAAAAGGTAGCAGGTGCCTGACATGATGAAATCTATACTACGGTCATCTTGTGATGGTACAGAAGTGGGCATATATAAGGGCAAAGACTGGTAATGTACGACATGTCTGTTAATTAGAACTTTTCCAAAGAATTAGCAGAAAGCACAACTATGGTGATCTGGAAGGAAAGCCCCAAGATGCCACTTAGGCTAGCAATTAGCATGCCACTCCCTAGGCTGGCTGTTACTGCGGCAGAATTGTCTGAACACAAACCATTTGTTTGGCGGTTCCAAAAAGCTTCGGGCTAAAATCTCCTGTAACATATGAACCAGCTCATTACGTCTCCTTTTGCCATTGGCTATATTTTCATCCTGGCACTGTTAAAGAAAGGACTATCCAATCGCCTGAAAGTGCCCTCTAATACAGTGCTTGACCAAATTTACTCAGATGCACTTCAAGTCTAGAAAAAAAAAGAAGGGGTGAGAAGGGGGACTTGGTGTGTGTGTGTATGTGTGTATGGGGTTGTTGTGTGTGTGTGTTGGGGAGGTTGTTTGGGAAGGAATTGTTCTACGAAAATGGAGGTGATAGGAGAGCAACTGAAAAAGTGAGAGTCAGAGAGGGGTAGGGTGGCAGATGGTGACATGTTGATTTATGAGCCACAGGGCTTTTCATTAACCATACTGAGTTTCACTGAAACATTGGGGGGGGGCAGTCAAACTGTGAGATGCAAAACGGGGGGGACGCTGACAGACAGAACGAGAGGAATGTGGGGAGGGAGGAACGGGGAAGGAAAATTAAGTTTACCTGACTTACCTGACTAATGCTGCAGATATGTGTGATACCACTCATTGGTTTTAGGCTTTTGCTCATTTTCACACTGTCCTTTCCTGTGTCTCTCCATCTTCCTCATATTTTTACTTTCCCACACAACCACACACTCCAGCATACTGCAGCTCCTACTTTGGCTTCATGCAGAGATGTCTTGTTTGACTGGCAATTTTTATAGAGATAGAACATTACATTGCCTTAGCCCTTTTTCCTTGGCATTCTTGCCACCTGCAGACCTGTCACCACCAATCTGTGTAAATGTCTCAGGCTCCCAAATAAAAGCTTGAGGAGTTCACATTTATATCCCAGCTTGGGAGAGTATTATGAGATGCTGAAGAATGTTAATTTTCCCTTAAAAACTGCAGTCAAAAAGAAGACTGTACTTCCCAAACTAATACTTATCCACTGTTATGTTGCATTCAGGATTATAGTAAATTAGAAGGCAGAGAGTAGACTCCAAAACAAACTTAAGGGTTTGAGTATCAAACACTTAACACCTATAAATCACCTATAAAGCTTGAATTTTCTGCTAGCCCAGTCAGTTTCATATGTGTTACCTTTCTTTGGCTGCAAACCAAACCTAATTTATGGACTGTACTACCAACACAAATCTGCACTGAGCCACTTTTTTAAGAGAGCAGAAGCATTTAAAACTTAGTAAATGTGCCACACTAGTGATTTGTGCACATGAACACTTAAATAGGATGTTGTTTTCGCTTTGTTATTTGTGTGATGTTAAGCTCTGCTCAACTTTCCCGTGTTGCCAAGCTGCAAAGATCTCTCTGGGAGCCATTTCTCCACCCTCCGTATCTACTTGTCTCACAGAGCTCATTTGAAATAAATGACCTCCAGCTGTTTTGTCTCCTCTTTGTGCTGCCAGTGTGAGCATACGGTTACAGGTTGATGTTCAAAGTGCAAAGATACAAAGCAAAATTATTTGGAAACCAAACAGAAAAACTGAGTCTAGTAAAAACTGGTTAACACCTTCATCAATGTCATAATTTCTAATGAACAAAGGGAATACAAGCTATGTGCTGCGATATTGATCTGGTCCAATTATAGTTTTATGTTCTAAATTCTCATGGTGTTTTCAACTTTTGTACTATGCATGACAGCATCTCAAACCCTGTCACACACACACACACACAGACATTAACTTAATTAGTTAACAGCGGAAAACATACATACTGAGACATCTAGCTTTTACAAGTGATTTCTAGGAAAACACACTGTACCCCTTGCTAATGATTTCCCCTGTTAAAATGAATCCACTTAAGCAGCATAATTTAAATATAAATAAAATCTGGAACACTTACCACAACTGGAGACAAACTCAACTATGAATAAGCACCTTTTTATTTTTCATTGAGGGCTCCAATCCCCCCCCCCAATCTACTGTTTCCCACAGGTGCTGCTCAAGGATTAACCTTCAAAGTTCAAAGTAGCGTTGTACACCAGTTTTTGTCCACCACCTTTTGTTGTTGCAAATAAGAGAACATTAATTACATTCAAATCCTTATCAAATGAGTTCACAGAATACTGATTAATCCTATCAATGCCTGATCAATCTCTCTGTATTCTCTCTGAATAGAGTCTGGACTCTCCTTCAATGGTGCTCTGGTAGTGATGTGTTTTAGGTTAACCAGCAAAGATTAGTATGCCAGAACTGAATGGGTTAGCAACCACAGTGATGGAGTAGCTTACAAGAAACAGGAGTATAGCAGGGTCTATGCTGTTATAAGCATCTAGGACACATCGGTTCTAGTGACTGTTAGCCCCCTAACAACTCACTTGTGACCTCAACAGCTTCATGTGATAGTTTTGACTCTGTCTTTTATGGTGCCTCACAGGGTCCATGCTGATGCCAAACCAAGTATATTTTTTTCCCTGAAGCACAACAAAGATTTTATGCCTCTGCTGGCAATAGCAGTGGCCAGAGGTTATTGCTATTGGGTTGCACATCCCATCCTTGTGAACATGACCTCCACCTTTGATAGGGGATTTCTTCAAATTTAGCACAAACATTCACTTGGACCCAAAGATGAAATGATTACATTTTGGTGGTAAAAAGTTGCTGTGACCTCATGTGTTTTAGCCACGCAAGCATTCATGCACTAATTATGACACAATTTCACACGAATGTGTAATAGGATAAAATGGTGAAGTGATAATATTTTGATATCCAAAAGGTCAGAGGTCAGCTTCATTGTGATGTCATAATGTTCTTGACAAACATTTTATTGTCAATTTTTCAACACGATAAGAAGGTAAGGGGAGACTGTGGCTACATTTCACATTTTTGGTGATATTGAGCTTCAGGTGATTGTCACTGCATGAGGTGACGAAGCTCTGTATCACTGGCTGCAGGTATGAGTCTGGACAAACATGCATGTGAACTGTAACTTGACTGGTGCTCAGAGGCAGCCAGGCACAAGGCAGTAATTCTACTATTCCATTGCTTGTGACTCACTTGCAGAGGAGAAGCACAGACAATGGCACTGGCAATAGGCAACGGCATACAATTTTGGTTCAAGACTGAATACATTTGGTACTGTGCTCTTTTTCCAGGCCAGGTCAAGAGTGAACTGTACACTCGTTTGTGATATTCTCTTTCCTTAAACTGGTAGACATACCCTCATGTACTTCTATACTAAACCACATAAACACCTTTAACCCTGTTTGTGGTCCTGTTTCTGTGTTTTGATTAACAGATGTATGATGGAGAGAACACTTCATCCCGCCTGCTTGGCAACTTCACACGAGACGGCATGCTGGGTCATGTCATCAATAGTACATCCAATCGCTTGTGGCTAGAATTCAACAGCAACGCCTCTGGAACCAATCAGGGCTTCCGTCTCACATACACAAGTGAGTTGTTTGAGAAATTTTGACTTTTACTTGGAACTGAAAAGGAGTACAGCCATACAGGTTGATATTTATTCTGCATATGCTGTATATACTCCAGCTATGGTTTGCTCTAGAATGACCAAATAACAAAATCACTCCTCTCTTTCGCTGTCACGCAAACAGTTTTTGCACACAGATGCGCATAAAAAGTAATTTTCTACATTATGAGTAGCTCATCATGAAAGTTCTTGTAAGGAGATGTTTTTAATTGAAAACTAGAGTGCTTGTGAGTGTGTTAAAATGGCCCTCATGGATATATCCTGCATGTGTCCTGTGACTCAGTCAAGTGATGCTACATACCAGAGCAAAATAGGTGTCATGTACTACAAAACTCTAAAGATTTTCTCTGTCAGCAAATTACCGAGCTATTTCTTTCACCTCTGACGCCCAAAAACAGATCAGTTTTCCGAGTAATTTCTGTCAAAGGTGGAGTCCAAGGTGCAACAGCAGTTTACAAGAAAAGGAAATGAACATATTGATGCTTGAAACACACACATGCACTCTCTCTCTTTCTCTCTCTCTCTCTCTCTCTCTCTCTCTCTCTCTCTCTCTCTCACCCTCTCTTTCTCTCTCTCTCTCTCACACACACATACACATACACACCTTAAAGGCGCTAAAGACAGTCTGTTAAGAAGGCAAGACCAGCTGCTGTGTAAGTCAAAGAGGCTATCAGAGGAACATTTATCTGCAAATCATTTAAAGAAGGTGAGAAAGTGACACATCTGGAGTGGAAGAGCGGCTGGACGCAGGGACAAATGGCTGAAGGTAGATGGTATACAGAGACTAGATGGATGCTCTGTATGTCAATTAAACCATTAGACAGCCGTTAATCTGCAAGTCATTTAACTGGAAAAGGGGACACCTTCTGCAAAGCTCTGCTAAAATGAATGGGCTAAGAGATAAGAGAGACTGATAGAACATTCAAACAGGACGATAGAGAGACAAGCATCCAAGCAAGAGAGATAAGGATGTTTTTTTAAGTAGGGTCAGGGACATAAACCTCTTTAATACTACACAGTGTTATAGGCTATTTTCATAGAGCAATAAGACTTCAGACATCAGTTCAAGACATTAACAAGAAAGGCTGACAGAAGTGAGAGGCATCCATTTCACTGAAATGGATTCAGAAAGGGGTACACAGTTGTAGACATGCCTCACAAAACTGTGCACTTCAAACAGTGTTTGCTGAGTAAAGGATCTTATTACTATGCTTTATGGAAGAGTAAATTGTCATTGGACAATAAGCGTATTCTGATTTATTGTCCTGATTTTCTCTGGAAATAACAAATAGCAGGTATTGTTTTACACAGGATCAATGGAGATTTGTGTTGTCTAATCAAATAATTTAGCAACACCCTCTGACACAAAGCCATTACACAGTCCAGGAATGTTACTTTAATGTTCCTGTAAATAATTACATAACTGTAAATAAAGTTACTTTAAATCATGAGATTAGATCAGATGATGCTTTCAGTAAGCTGGCCATTGTGTTATATACTGAGCCAAATGTAAGTGAAAAAACAATTTATGATAATGAGCAGTGAGTTGCTCATTATCATAAATTGTTTTTTTTACATAGCAACTCAGGACATTTCTGATCTGAGGGAGAATGTTTTGTTCTGACCTGAGGGAAAAGAAAAATATGTTGTTGACATTGGTGACATTGTTGTGTCTTTGTTTATCTATCTGTCTTAGAAATGGGAAACTTTCCTGTTCTTTGTTATCTTTAGAACACACAGACGCTCTTGCAGTGTGCTTGTTCAAGTGTGCAGTTTTGTATGTATGCGTTTGTGTGGGATGCGAAATTATGATTTGATGTTTTCCCACGATTTCATACAGAGACCACATTTTCAATCCATAAATATAATCACGGGTGCTGCTCGCTACACAGCCTTAGATCTTACAAAAAAACAAGAAGCCTACACATTTCTACAATGTCACCGAAACAAGCATCTGAGTAGAATATGTAGAGATGTCCATTAGCTTTCACTGCAGCAGAAAGGCTTTCAGCATTAGCATTGAGTAAAACTTTCTGCGGGAAGTCACAGGGTTCAGGAGAACAACAATTAGACCTTATGTCCTCTTGTCCAAAACTGCTCTGAATCACTCTGTTCATTTAGGCAATGCAGTCTTTCTGCATTAACACAACAATCTAATCTGTGTGTACATCTGTGTGTGTGTTTCTCTCTGGGCATGTCTCTTTCAAGGTTTTGATCTAGTACGCTGCGAGGAACCAGGTGTCCCCAGTTATGGATATAAAATCCAGGATGACGGTCATTACGCCAACACATTTGTCCTGTACTCCTGCAACCCTGGATACAGTCTTCATGGCAGCAGTACACTGACATGTCTTAGCGGGGACAGACGTGTCTGGGACAAACCACTTCCTTCTTGTATCGGTTAGTATGCTAACACATGTTCCACGGGTATCAATAATTCAGAACTGACAAATCTGAATTATTAAGGTCTAGGTATTTTTTTTTCCATACCATTCGTCAAGAAATATAGCGGGGAGAAGCTGCAGTCAAAGTAAGTCGTGTCTGTTCCAGCAAAAGCATGATGATTCAAAAGAGAAAGTGATGAACAAGCGATTGAGTCAGTGAAAAGGTGAAAAGAGGGCTGATTGAACACTCTGCAGGAAATATTCATAGTGATGCGAATACACCTCTGTATGTTTGAAAAAAAAAAAAACAGGCTATGATCCATGCACCTGTGCACACAAGACTATCAGCAGGATGTCACCGGTCATGTGATTTTTTTTTTTTTTTTTTTTGCACTGGGCATAAGTGTATTTTAAGGATGGCATGGTTAAAGTGCAAAAATAGGGGATGGCTCTCTGAATTGAACTTTGATGAGTTCAGAATGTAATCCAGACTCTTTTCTTTCACCCTGAAGGTGTGCGCAGTTTTTTTGTGCCAAGGACTTTGACAGAAGCCTTAGCTTTCCGTTCTATTCTCAGCTTGCACAATAAATAGAATATTCTGTCAGACTTTTTTTTTCAGTTTCCAGAAAGTGATTTGATTTAAAAACAATTTTAATTCATCTGAAATTGTTAAGTATATGTTTTTCAGATTCTGGACAGCGCAAAAATAAAAGTGCACTCATTTTACTGTGATAAAACTAATCGTCTTGTGTTACAAAAGTTCTAAAAATTAGTTTCACATGCCTGGAAGCTTTTATGCTAGTGTTGTCAAAGTCTTGGAGATCTTAAACTTTTCGGATCTAAGCCAGTTTACTGTACGCCCATATCAAATTGGAAGACTAATTATGATTAAAAAACTAAACAATATTCTGAGATTTTAGATCATTCTGACTTAGTCTTGAACAGAGAGCTGAGTGTGGTAACAAAAGTAATTTACTGTGACTCAAAAAATATTAAATGCCAATGCAATGCCAATGGTTAAAACACCAAAATGCTGTAATTCTAATTCACTTAGTAAGTACAAATTATTTTCCAGTACAAATGTCA
This sequence comes from Scatophagus argus, assembly GCF_020382885.2. NCBI lineage: Eukaryota > Metazoa > Chordata > Actinopteri > Scatophagidae > Scatophagus > Scatophagus argus. The sequence continues at coordinate 13,550,936 of NC_058493.1, forward strand.
AGTAAACCCATTGAAACAAGGAACATGAAAATAATTGTGAAGTTGTATCAGAGTCACATACATTTTTAGCTGAATGAACACAGCACTGAGGAAATTATGGGAACTGCCTGAAGGATAGTGTAATAATCAGCCATCAATCTCACTGCTGCTGTGCACTCCCACAATATCAGGTTTTGTTTTTCAGACACTGAAATTGACCAAAACAAAGGTTTGTCATTTGGCATAGAATATATTTGAATGTTTCTCAGTTTATGAAAGTAGGTACATTGCCAAAGGGCAGATTTAGCTTTAGTTGGCACTTGGCAGCTCTTAATTAGGTTCGAGAGGTGTGTTTCAAGTCATTCAGCTGCTTTGACGTGGTGATTTTTTTTTTCTTCTGCTTGTGGACCTGTGAAAGTTGCTTTGTGTTTTAGCTGCAGTGCAGCATGTACAGCTGGCCATTCTCATTCCTTATTGTCATTCAGCAGCCACCAGTGAAGCATGAACTCGTCGTCGTTTGTTTTTATTGTTCCTAGCTTTGAAATCCCTAAAGCAAATTTGCCATTTTTAAAGTCCATAATTCCTGCTTGTCCATAAATATTTTGCGGCTTTGCATATTTTACAAATTAAAGCACTTTCCCTGTTCGTATTTCTACTTTGCTGGGTAGATGTGGGCACTTGGCACTTGTTAATTTGGAATTCCCTTCTGCAGAGCCAAACCTTGTGTCTTTCTAACCTGCCAGCACACCTGAGCTCTCTGAGGTGGGACATGGCCTGATGTGGTTGCTAACGGCAACTAAAAAGAATGTGTGTTCATGAGTGTGTTCCGTGAATGTGTTTGTGTGGGGGTGTGAATGCAAATGAGTATGCGTTTTTGGCTGGATGTGTGTGAATCTCAGAGTGTATTTGTGTATGTGTGTGTGTGTCCCTGTGTATCTCTGCAGTCAGTCATTAATTTGTAGCTGCTCCGTCGCTGCCTTATTACAGGTAAGCCAGCAACCAAGAGAATACTTGCTGGCAGAGCCCTGGGCTAACCTCTATAGCTACCTTTGTGTCTTCCTCTTTTGTCTGCCTGTTGGGGCATTCGTCTTTCTGCCTTTCTGACTGTCTCCTTCCCTTTCTGTCTGGCTTGGTCCCATATCTGCATGTACTAGCATAGAGATGAGGAGATGGCTTTGCTTCGGGCTGTTTCTATACTGTTGTTTTCACTCCCTCTCTCCCTCTTCCACACTGAGAGTGGTGGTCTGTTTCAGACTCTTTTTTGTTCTTTTTTGGTTCTCTATTCATACAGTATACCTGTCTATCTTCCTCTCTGTATTTATGTGCCTGTTATTCTTTTCTCTGTCTTGGGAAATTGCAGTTGTCATTGGCCCAGGCTTACTAATAGCTATTTTTTTCTCTCTCTCGCTCTCTCCTTGTGCGTCTGTCTTTCCCTCTCTAACTGATTTTTCATGATTAAACATAGCAGATTGGTGTCTTTCCTCCCATGTTTTCTATCACTGGTGTGTGTGTTTGTGTGTGTTTGTACATGTGCATTCAGTCTAGGGTAATGCAACAGCAGTAGGTTGTTGTTGTTGTTCTGAGATTGCAGAGATGTGCCCTCTTAACTCACACAAGCATACAATGCACACACTGACATAAAGCTTTCTTTACCAAACCATTTTCTAATCAGCAGCAATCTGCTGGCTCAATGGGGTACTATGTTTACCATGTACTTGCATGTTGAGTTCAGATCTGCTCACAGCCTTTTCCCCTGCTTCTCTCCCCTGTTCCTTGCCACTGAAAACGATATAAAAATAACACAGAGAGCCAGTTCTTCTCTGGTGCTTTAAACAGCATTTTATTTTAAAAACTTTGAACATTATGACTAGATCCTTAAGATAAAACAACCATTCACCAACCTTGAAATTCTATAGCAGGAGCTTGGATAATTCAAGGTTGATTTAATGATTCAAGCCATTCTTAAGTGATTCTCATTTTGCTCAGCCTTCACACCTCAGAGTAATTTAGAGCAAAGCAGAGGAGCTGCCTCATATAGAAATGAAATGAAACATTAATAGGGCTGCAATGAATACCCAGAAATATGATACAAAGAATCTGGTTGTGTTGAGAGTAGAGTTCCCAACAGATCCAAGATGCTGGACCTGATCCAAAACAGACCTGTGGAGGACCTACCAAACCCAATGTGTATAAATTGTTTTTTGAAAAATGAGAGACTCATTGAAAAATGAGAACTGAGATTCACTCAGAACTTATATTACCAAGAATAGATAGACAAAATGCGTTTGACCCAAACAGACTCCAGAGAACAGCAACACTGGCAGCAGCAGCATTGTACTCTATTGATCAGTAAGCCACCGCTGTTAAAAACGGCAGCAGTTTAATAATGATAATGTCTTTATTCAAAAAAAAAAAAGTCCAAAAATCATTTGTCTATATGCATCAAAGACTAATTTATAGAAATTCTCAAAGTCATATTTTGAGTCAATTGGGTGAAAGGTAGATAGAAGATAATCATTTTTTAACAAAGTTTATATCTGTGAATTAAATTTCTAAAAAAAAAATCAGTCAGTCATTTCATATACATTTTCAATATACTGTAGCTTACTGGCTTTGCTATGATTTTTTTTTTTGTCCTGCACACGTTATCAGAGCTGAGGGTGAATACTAATACTTATTCTGAAATTTGATATATTTGCACACAGACTCAATTACACAGACAGTTTTAACCCAGTCCAACTGAGTTTAGGGACCAGGTCAGGGTTGTGAGGCACTAAGTGAAAATCTGAAGACCTGTAATTGAGAGAAATGCTGTAAAAAGATAAAAAAAAATCATCTAAGACAGGGAGAGAGCAAGAGCGAAGTAATTCACATTCACCACGACAATGCTGGTGGTTTGGTGTGACTTTGTAGGATTGATCCTCTTTATTTGGTCACCTTATAAAAAGTTATTTCAGTTAATATTATCCAATGAAGTTCATCCTTTGATACTGAAAACAGCGGGTATTATGACTTGTGACTGCCAGCAGCATCTACTGCAGAGTTTGTAATTCGTAGTAACACAGCAGTAATCCTACAATATATGGATTTGCCTCCAATGCTTGCTTTGTTAAATGCTTTGTTAAATTCTGTTTGATCTGCCCATTTAAGTGTGTGTACTAGTGTGTGTGTAGTAGCTTCATGCTTACTATGATTTTGTTGATTTGGTTAGGATGAAAAAGGGGTGGTTGTGTATATAAAAATAAAAGAGGGGGAGGGGTATGGTATTTTTCTCCCTGTGATGATCACCCCTTTGTCTCATGTCCTTGTAGCGGAGTGTGGAGGTCACATAACTGGAGCAGTGTCTGGACGGATTCTGTCTCCAGGATATCCTGCTCCATATGACAACAACCTCCACTGTACCTGGACTATAGAGGCTGATACAGGCAAGACTATCAGGTAATTATGAAGCAGTTGGATATACACTGAATCAACTGTGAGTATGATAGTGGCCTGCAGGTATTTGGAGGTTTTTGTTTTGTTTTTTTTTACTTTACATTAAAGGAAACTAGCCATTATTAATGTGATACTAATAATAATAACAATAACAACAACAATAATAATAAAGAGGAGGATGAGAAGAAGACCTTTTTTTACTCTGGATGAGATTTTTGGGGGAAGGAATAATAATGGCATTACATAGAATGGTTCCCTTGTAACAGCAGCCCTCACATGTACTGTAGAAGTAAAAGCTCACAAGAATGTTTGGTAATGATATATCCACCAGTTGTAGATGAATATTCACTGTCAAAGCCACCGCTGAGTTGGAGAGCACATCACATTAGTCATTATGCCAACTGTAAAATATGCCAGCCTTTTGGCTACAACATTCCTTCGTGTGTGTGTGTGTGTGTGTGTGTGTGTGTGTGTGTGTGTGTGTGTGTGTGTGTGTGATATCTGTCTGTTGTCAGCTCTGCTTCATTTGATTTTATGGTTGGCAACTGCTAAATAAAGCACAATTGTTATTTCCAACATATTACTTTATGTTGGATCTCTGATCTCCACTTTAATTTCTGATTTCCCAGCCTTCACTTCATTGTCTTTGACACGGAGGTCGGCCACGATATCCTGCGAGTTTGGGATGGGCCATCCGGACCATCAGACGGGGGGATACTGTTGAAGGAGTGGTCTGGCCCAGCCTTACCTGAAGATATCCACTCGACTTTCAACATACTCACACTGCAGTTTGACTCTGATTATTTCATCAGCAAGCAAGGATTTTCGATACAGTTCTCCAGTAAGTAGCCTTATCTCTAAATCAAAATCATTAATGTTTTGTTCAGATGGTAGGGGAAGCTCAGAAAGACTGAAGCAACTCAAAAATATGCCTTGATTATAATAAATCACTGATTTAGGTGGCCTGCTCCACTCTATGCCCCACATCCATTTATGAAGAAAAACCAATTACTGAATTAGCAATTAAATTAGCTAATTAACAAACTCATCACACATATAGTTTCTTAGTTATTATGTAAAGCCAATTTAAATTGGCTATGAGATTATTTATCTGGAAATAATGCTGCATTTAACAGGATTTCTGAAAAACCTTTAGCCAAAGAAACAATGAGAAATTGAATATCTCACCCTGGGACCTCAGCTTTTGGGTCGTATCCCACAGTTTAGAAGCGAGCAGATGTAGTAACAAAACTTGGTGCTGAGTCCTCTCAGATTAGGTAGTTATTTAACAGCAGCACAGCATTTCTTTTAGACACAGTTATTTTATCAAATGGATTAACAGTAATGATAATAATAAAGACCATTTTGTCGGTAAATCAGAAATTCTTTATTTATCCCCAAAGGGAAAGGTAAAAGTAAAAGGGGTTCTCATTTATTTTAGTGACTTTGAACTTCTTAAATGAACAACTGTAAATCTCAAAACTGTCTTTTTTTATTTACATCAAACTCTTCATTAAATGAGGTTTCAAAGAACACAAACTTTAATTTATTTAACCTGGCAAATAACTGTGGCCTTTAGGGGTGGTGCTTGTCCTTGCTGTTTGAGTTACTGGACCCAAGAATGTGCAAAGTGCATCGTCCTGTGAGAATCATTGGCTGGAATCGTGGTAATCTTTTGAAGCAGCAAAATCAATCAGAGGCACACTGAGGTAGAAAAGTTAAGAACCGGGAGAACAGACAGCAAGAACATCTTACCTTTACAGCTGCTTGCTCACATTAGAGCATCAACACACAAACACATACATAAATACACAAACACTATTCTTGCACAAGCACATGCAGCACATCTCTACTTACTCTGTGGTAAATGTACCTGCAAAACACAGAAACAGTCAGAACCTTTTTCAAGGAGATTCATATTTACAGTCATAAATATTTACATCCAGTGCTTTCTGTGTCCCACTCTCTCTCACACATTTATTCTCGCCCATTCTCCACATATTTAAAACAAAAAATATTTGCACTCACTAACATGCTAATCAGGGCACTGTTTTCCAATTACTATGGTAATGACTCCTTATGTTTACCTCTATGTTGATTACTAAAGCAAAGGTAGTGCTATTTACCACCACACCCATTCATTTTAAGCAAGCTTTGTGGATTTTTTGAACAAGTGATTTTCAAGGGTGATGGTACTACAGATATCTGCAACAAATGTTTTTTTTTTCATTTTTTATTCTCTCTTTCCTCTCTGACTTGATGGAATAAATACTGTTTTGTACAGGATAGATATGATAAACATGATGTTATAATACTGTTTGGCTGTACAGCAGCTGTGGGAATATTGAATGAAATGAATTAATGAAATGGGTAATTTATATTTTCAGTGTAGATTGTAATTCATAAGGCCAGTCTCTGTGCACTCATGTTACACTATTATTTTGGCCAGGGCTCTGGCCACGATCTGACCTATAATTTTCACTGAATCGGAAGCTTCATGACTAATTGTTGAGTCTACTGTATAATGAGGATTCCAGCAGCAGCAAATGCTCAGTTTTTCTCCAACCTTTTTGGCTTGTGATCCATCGTCATTATCTATGGGTCACAAGAAAAAAATTTAGAGACACTTTTCTGCTTTCTTGTCCTGTTAATTGTCTCTCAGCCACTTTGATTTATCGTGTGATCCCTTGAGATTTCCTTACCACAGATATTTAAGAGAGATCTGGATACAGCATTAGAGGCAGGGCTCTGTCCACTGTATGAAAGTTGTTTAGTGAAAAAAAATTTTGACAGCTGTAAAATTACCAAGACCTTCCACAGAGCTCTCACACTGTGGGGCCCGTATGTGCATCAGAGACTGGCTGAATGGCTAACTTCTATTTTAACTCTCTGCTCACTTGAAAGGGGACAAAAATAGTTTAATGATGCTCTTCTTCTACACTTTCCAAAGGTTATTGGACATAATTGATCGGATTATGATAGTGAGATGGGTCGTTGGATTGTGACTCTAAGAAAATGTTTCCACCTTTTCACAACGAAAAGTATTTTTGGGCCAGTGTGCATCACGAGATGTTGTAGTTACACACTTTGCTACAGCTTGGTCCTGACCCCTGGGCTGGGAACCACTGGTGCACAGTAGATGACAGAGAGAAATACATTTCATTCTGTTTTGTACTCAGCATTTCGAACCAAACACCATAAATCACGCACCTTCCTGAAATCAATGGAATCTGCCAAAACTAAAACTATAATATTGAGCTGATGGAAGTACTACAGTACATTTAAACACAACTGAAATCCACCAGAAACTCCATGCACCGATGAGAATTGTAATGAATCCTTTGTAAGTACAACAGCCTGAAAGAGGAAGCCAGATTATAGCAACAAGCCAAGTTTGACTGAATCTAGAGCGACAATCCATTTAGTTACTAACTGGTCAAGTTGAGTCAGTTGAGTTTGCACATGTATATCCACCTGTCCCTTAATACATTGTGGTAGCATGTCAGTATATTAATAGTACATGTATGTCTTGGTAAGCTAGTATTATGGGGTTTGTGTGTGTCTCAGTGCCTCACAGCATGGCAATATCTGTCTGTTTTTGCCTATTTCACACACTTCCAGCCACTACAGCGACGACCTGCAATGACCCGGGCATCCCTGTAAACGGTTCTCGATATGGGGACAGTAAGGAACCTGGTGACAGTATGACATTCCAGTGTGATCCAGGCTATCAACTGCAAGGCCTGGACACCATAACATGTGTACGCATGGAGAACAGATTCTACTGGCAACCGGACCCTCCAACATGTATAGGTAGGTTTATTTCACTCTGTGGTTTGGTTACTATCAGACATTAATGAGCTGGGAGACTGAAAGTCATACAGCACACTTTGAAATGAGAAATATGAAAATTACACTAGATGTTAAGTTTCCTATACCAACAATCCAACATCCAAAAATGAAAGCTGAATGCAAAACCTGTGAAGGCGGAGTGATTCCAAAGTTGCATCTTTAAGTCTGATACAGTCTCAAACATGACAGCTCGGGTCCCTTAGGTCCTTGTGTGTTGTTGTGCCACATCTGACACACTTCTCTGGAGGCAAATTAACTGATGCTTGTGGTGAGGTAATCGCTAATCCCAGGTGATGCTGCTGCGTGGAACGTCAGATGGTTTTTCTTACTGGAGGCATGCTCTTAAAGATCAAGGAGAAGGTGAACAGGTGCTCAAGAAGATGTGGCTGAGATAAGCATTGAGCACAGTTGCTCAAAGGAAAATTCAACACAAAACACCAAAATCAAAAAGGGTGAAGGGTGGAAATAAGTGAGGTCAGATTTGTTGTGCTGAACTCTTTAAAAAAACAGAACTTGTTGCCTCTTTTTGCTGATATCACCACCATCAGGCCACCTACTGCTTATATCCCAGTGAGCTTCCACATCCCATTCCACACCTCATTTACACTATTCCCCTGCAGTTTCTTTTCTCATTCCTTTGTTTTCCTTAATACCTCCTTCTGACACAATTGACTCACTCACTTATGGGAGGGAGTAACTTCTACCATTGAAACTTGTGTTCTGAGTCAGAAAATGCAGGAATAGCAGAGTCAGTCCCAAAGAAGGTATAAACTGTGTTGCAGCAAGAGCCCTTCAGTGTCCTCACTGTGCAAACCTACAAATCTCAGCGTGTTAGCACAAAACTAGCCTGCAGCACATCCACGGATTTCTGTGACCAGCTGTTTATGGGCTGCTGCTGAACTTCACACCTTTATGGTCAAAACTGTATTCTTTTTTTCCCAGATGAAATGCTGGGCCCTGATCAATTTTGCCTTGCACATGAAATATCATGTCAGAATATATGGGTGAGGAAAATCACCAGATATTACCATGATTATCCTGGACTGCTGGATTTTTAATTATGCAAGGACCAGGATGAGGTATGACATCAGACAAAGCTGACTGTGGGATGCAAACAGTGTGAGCAAGCTGGTAAAAATCTCTGCAGCGAGTATCAGGACTAGCTACAGACATTTGCCCTTCTGTTAGATGCCGAAGCCTCACTTTATGTCGCCTTCCCCTTCTCTTTATCAGCCAGCACTATCAGGGAGTCCTCCAGCATGGTTGCAGAGACTAGTAGTTTGCCTTGTAACCATGCCTGCGAAAGACATTATGTTTTGTTCCTGATATTGCCTCTGCCGCTTTGCCAGTGACCTCACGTTTCAGATAAAGTGTAGGGCTTTAAATCTCCCTCAGTTTTGGCTTTGTCTCTTTCGCTTAGCCTGCACGCACTTCCCTCCTCTGCACTTTTACCTCAGGTGGTGAATCTCTGGGTGTTCAAAAGCTCCTAAGATTAAACCTACATTATACACAATAGTCTAATGTGTAAGTGAGTCTGTCTGTGAGTGATTTGCAGCTGTTAATGCTTTTGTTTACCTCTATTTCACTGTTGATAATCCATTCACACCCACCTGCCACCCCCAAGACGCCTCTCTATGTTTCAGATTCTTCTTTCACATCACCAAATTGCTGCTTGAATGCATCTATCTGTCTCTCTTGCCAATTTCTCTTTCCTGCTCTCTGGCTTGTTGTGGGATAAAAGGACCACTAGGGGTGATTCTCTCTGTTAACTACCCCCAGACTTGCACTCTCTAACTGAATCTCACGGTCTCTCTCTGTCTCTGTTTTGCTCTTGCACCCTCTCCACAGGTAGCTGGAAAGGGTAAAAGAGCAATATCAGTGGTCCATCAAGAGTAATTTTCTCTCTCTCTCTCTCTCTCTCTCTCCAAACCAACCCCTGCCATACTTCCCATCACCAACTAACTCTCTTCCGCTCTACATGCCTATGGGGGTAATATGAGTGGTCAATCAGGGGTGATTCTTTTTCCAGATTACACTAAGCCTGATGCTGTGTAATCATCTTTCTCTCTCTCTCTCTGCCTCCCTCTCTCCCACTGTTTGTCTGTCTCCAGCGACATGTGGGGGTAATGTCAGCGGTCCTTCTGGAGTGATCCTGTCTCCTAACTATCCCCAGCCTTACCCCCCTGGCAAAGAATGTGACTGGAGAATTAGAGTTAACCCTGATTTTGTCATTGCTCTCATCTTCAAAAGGTAGGCAAACCTAAATTTGAAACATGGCTTTGTATGTGAGTGTACACAACCACTGTCATTCTTAAGCTTTAAACCAAGAGCTTTCTGTGCATGTAGAAACATTCTTCCTCTAAGCTGTTATTTCTGACATTTTCATTGAAGGGGCTGAAGGAACCCCCACCAAACTTCCCCCCTTCAACACACACACACACACACACACACACTTTAAAGTGCTCAGGATAAGGCTGCACATTTGCACTCAGACTTGAAAACATAATGTGGTGATGTCATAATTTTGTCATAATTAAAGGAGGCTACTGTATGCTGTAGAAAACAAAAACAGTGCCGGTCATGGAGGTGAATTGTTTTCTGTGACAATCCCAAGTTATTGACTCCTTGTTGTTCAGTAATTGCCGTCTGATTACTATTTAACTTTTTGTCAGAAAAAGTATTACTAGCAGATCATAAATAACACCACAAGAAAGCTGTGGCAATATGGCTACAAGAAACACACGTAGGACGAGTGAAAATCTTTCTGATGGTATTAATTTTTTAAAAGGTTTATCCGGTTACCTGAGAAAACATTAAAAATTACAAACTTAAGGAATGAGGGGATGGACTAAGATCCCCAAAGCATTATTTAAAATGTGTTTTTCTTCTGGTTCAAATTTAATAATGTATTACTCTCCATGGACTTTGTTCATGAGTTTAGTTTGAGTTTATTTTTAAAATGAATATTACCTTATTCAAAAAGGTGTACTTGATGTACATGATGTTTGGTTTTCTTTTTTGGGTCTATGGACAGTGAGTTTGCAAGCTTGTGTCTGAATGCACTTGATTGACTTGAAAAAGGTAATTTGTAGGCAGAAAACAAAGTAGAATCTACAAAACTAAGCTTACAGATAAACTTCTGTTTTCAAATACACCTTTTTAAATGATATAACATTCCATAGTTTTTAAATACAGACTTTGCATGACCCACTGTGGCCCACACAGACTGAATAATAAGTCTGTTTTACAGTCACGGATCGAGTAGAGATCATTTTTGGTTGTACTGTAGTAATCAGTGCATGCATCCTTGAAGATGAATGTATTTGTTCAGGAACTTTTTGAACACTATGTGTTGGTACATACACTATTTCGGCCTTGATGTGGACAGTAGGATTCCTGAGTAACTGAAAGAGATTTCTTACCATTTCCATTTTTTGTTTTTTGGTAATAGAGCAGTGTTTATTTGCATTTCAAGTCCTGATTGTGCCTGAGTGGTGAATATTTTACAAGTCACAGTGGTTACAGGCTTAATACTGAAGCAATAGTGAAGACTGGAGTTTCAACATGTACCAACGGAGATAAAAGCAAAGCGGACTTTCTCCAGATTGCCAAAGGAGAAAAAATGACCCAATTTTGGTTCCATGTTTTTCAGCTGGAGAGATAATTTCCATCTGTTGTAAAAGTGAGACTGTTTTTGTTTCACTTTCAATTAAGCAGTATTGGTTGTTTTGTGAATGTTGTATGTCAATTCTTTGTCATTATTTGCCAAATTTGAACCTATTTGTATTTGATAAGCACAGCTGAAATGGACTTTTGTTGGTCCAAAAACTAATGACTCAGTCTTTCGATCAGTCTTTAAATCAAATCAGAGTTCAATTCATGTTCCTCCAATGAAGACAGAACTCTTTTTGTGTTATCATGTAATCTAGGCCTATCTTTAAAAGTACTGTCTACTTACTACTCACAGTCAGTGAAAATGCTGCATTTTCTCATAATGGGAGTACTGGCTGTTTTCTGGTGACATATTTCAAAATGTACAATAAATCAAAAAAAGATAAATCAGTTGTGGGAAAATTAAGGACCTTAAAAAGTAATCATAATCGCAATTAATCGCAATTTTATGAGGTATTAAATTTTATTGGTATTTAAGCTTTGACTCCAAAAAGTATCCATGAATATTTATTCTCCTCCTCGTGACTATTGCAAACAGCGATGTGTCGGTGGCGTACTCGGAGCTAGATCGCCTCGGGGTCGTGCGCGTACAGGAGCGACGTCGCTTGACAGTGAATGTTCTGGCGCCCAAACAGAGAAGAAAACAAAAATGGGGAAGTGCAAGTTCTCTGACTGCTGGCTCGAGATGCCCAAATTTAAATATTGGATAGAGCCGGTCGAAAATAACAACCGGGAGCCCTATTGCACACTTTGCAAGAAAAAACCATAAGCGTAGCATCGATGGGCATAAATGCAATTAAGTCCCATATGCAAGGTACGAGCCACAAGACTGCTGTTGGCCGCAGACAGCAGCAGCTGTCGATAACATCTTTCTGTGGTCCACCAGCAACACGACCACCAAGTAATGTGACAGCTGAGCTGGTCAACACAGCTACGACCGCGACCTCTGCATCATCGTCTGATAAGGGTGGCAACGCTGCGTGCGGAGGTTATCTGGTGTCTCAACACAGCGGTGAATCGCCACTCATTGAACTCAAATGAAGACATTTCTGATTTTTAAAGTCGATTCACACATTGCCACGACATTCACCTGTGGCAATGACAAAACTGGATACGGCATGAGATTCGGGTTAGCACCATACTTTAAGCAGCAGCTTGTTGACAGCTTCAACAAAACTGGTCGGGCTGTTACTTGGGTTCAATTCAATTTCAATTCAGTTTTATTTAAAGTGCCAATTCATAACAGAGTTATCTCAAGACACTTTACAGGTGTGTAAACAACACATTCAAAAAAAAGAAGAGCGACAGAGAGGGTTGTTACTTGTTGTGACCTGAAGGGAATGTCAATAAATCTGCCTTTAGTCTAATTTATTCTTTTGAGCTTTATTCCTTCTCAGCTTACCTCGTTTCTGTTAAACTGCAAACTGCAACTGTTAAAGATGTGTTGCTAACAACAGCTTAAAGTGGCGATGAGGTCTAAAATTTTTTTTGAAAGCTTTTTTTTTTTTTTGAAGTCTTAATAAGGTATTGAATTACCGCAGGATTCCTGCTGATACCCTGTTATTACTTTTGAAAGACCAACATATAAAATGGTTTAGTAGTTTAATAATAGTTTTACATAACTATTCAAATTGACCCGAACAGTATCTGTGTGATATAAACATGTGGGGGGTGGTTGCAAATATGTAAGATGAGCCATTTTCATGTTATATTTTGATTACACTAATTAAGGCAAGCAGAAGTTTCATACTGAAAAAATACTTGTAACTATTTTTTGCATTTCTGCACAGGGAGATCTTGATGTTCTTTTTAGTTGCTTTTAGCATGCAGACCCAGAATGTATTCCTAATGCAAAAGGTATTAGCACGGATCATTTTAATGCTTTGTCAGTACAAAAGGGGCTTACGTACAGTTAAGCCCATTCTGCACCAGATAAAAACACAGGGCTTAAACTTGAACACTTTTTTGGACTTTGATGATTACGTCCATTTTTTTTTTAAGCTCAACATGAATAAATATTGTTGTGAGCCAAATGCCACAAACACCTCTTTTGTCCAAACTCACAAATTCAAATTCAGTTTTAGTCAATTAGAGGGAAAGATTAGAAAAAATAGGGAAACATGACAGAAGAGTCTTATAAATACAACAGACTAATTTAGCGTTTTTGGATTTCAATAATGACAGCATTTTTATTGCTACTGTAGGTTTAGGCTGCTGGATAAAGAACTGAGAACATACAAAATGTACAATGCAATATACATGCTGAGGATATGCAGATTAAAAACGGATCACGACATGCGCCCTCACGATGAGACAACAGCATGATTTTTGTAAAATATCAGTTAAATTAAAGTGTTTATCCAGACCTGTCTTAGATTCATGTTGAAGAAGAAAAACAAGAGCAAAAGTTTTCATTATTAATGCAGTAAACACATCCAGAAAAAGTGTCAAACATGTCAAAATGAAAGTAAGACGATTAAAAGAGAGTGCAAACTAATTGGCAGTCATTAACTGAAGCAGTATTTGAACTTAACACATCACTGGATTAATTGTTTGTAAAAATTGAACACACACACGCACACACACAATGCAATCATTCTCACTTAATTCTAAAACTCAAGTTTTTCTGTTTTTTTGTTTGTTTGTTTGTTTGTTTGTTTGTTTTTTATTTTTCTTCTCAGTTTCAACATGGAGCCAAGTTATGACTTCCTGCACATCTACGAGGGTGAAGACTCTAATGGACCGTTACTAGCAAGTCTCCAAGGCAACCAAGCCCCAGAGCGAATAGAGAGCAGCGGTAACAGTCTTTTCCTGGCATTCAGATCCGATGCCTCACTAGGCATGTCTGGGTTCGCCATCGAATATAGAGGTAATTAAACCCCAAGACTTTTCCTTACTGTGCATTTTCCAGCCAGGTCGGACTTAAGATGGAATTCTTCTTAGATGCTTGTGGATTCTGATAAATTTGATAAGATCACAAAATTTGTGAATGCGAATGAACTCATGCATAATCCCGCTGCTGAACCACACCTGTGAGCTCTCTGACTGCATAATGAATCTGGTCTTAGTCTTTGTAAACCAGTTGCTGAAGAAACGCAGATTGCAGTTAATGACAATCACACCGCGCATTTGCGCAGCTCCATTTTCTTTGTTAATCTGGCCCTGTATTTGGTAAATACCTGGCATGCTAAAATAAAAATCAATTAAATGAAATTTTATGTTTATGAAATACAATGGCTAAAAAGTCAATACAGGAGTTTTTTCTGTGCAGACTGAATCATATTTTAAGCTGCCTACTCTTTTAATTTCACCCGTACTGTACATAAGAAGTGTTTTTCAGTTGAAGGCACATGCTGTTCCATGTCAGCCCATGAGTTGTCACAGATTATGAGTCATCCTCTTTTTTACAGATGTTACTTGAGTGTGGGTGATTTACCAGCTACTCAGTGTGGAACAGATGATTAGTTGATCTGCTGACTAGAAACCAGTCTCTGCTCTGTCAAGTTTCATAAACTCTTTTTTTTCCTGCTCTTGTTTCTCTTATGCCATTTATTTCTAATTAAAACAAGATAATCTCCTTCTCTGTTGACTGTCTCCTCACGCTACCTCACACCTCTGTACTTTTCTCATAAATTCACTAGCTTTCATCTGCCATCTCTCTAATTAAAATACAACCTTAATCATCTCCCTGTTTCGCTTCCATCTTGGCCTCCACCTTCCTCTCTCTCTCACTCTGTCTCTGTGTGCCTGTCAGTTTCCCTCTGTCAAGCCCAATATCTCATTGTTATTGGGCGATCACAGTAAAGCAAACAAGCTGGCCCAAAGCCAAGTCTTCTCTTCTTTTACTCTTTTATTCCTCTTATGTTCTTCTTGACTCCTCTTTTACCCTTATTTGTTTGTTTATCTCCCAGGAGGGAAATATTTGTGACATTAACAGAGGATATTAAATAGAAAATAGCAGTCTGTCGACTAAATTTGGCTCAAAATTGCAGCCAAAGTGTTTTGCCACCTAATTAAATTTGAAAGTTTTATTGGGCTGTATTAAAGTTTTAGGTGTGTTTTAGAAATGTGCAGCTGTACCTGTTTTAACTATTTATTTTAAGTTCTAATAAACATAGTATGAAGTCACCATCAGGAGAATAAATCATTCCAATCTTTTTCACAAGCCTGGTGCTTTGATATGAGAGCCAGTAAACTTACCAGACATCTTTGTCCAATAACATAAACTCTCTCTGTTCACCACAGAAAAACCAAGAGAGGCCTGCTTTGACCCTGGCAACATTATGAACGCCAGTCGGACAGGTTATGACTATAAACTGGGATCTCAGGTCTCCTACAACTGTCACCATGGCTACACGACAGTGGGTGGGGATAGCATCACCTGTATCATGGGGCATGATGGGAAGCCGGTGTGGGACAAACCTCTACCAACATGTAAAGGTAGGAGAAACACCATTACAAACATTACAAACTGGTTGCAGGTGACACCTCTCTTTAAGGCCCCTCTTGTTGTCTCAGTGTTTGTTTGTAATTGGTATGATGATATTCTGCGTGTTTTCGTGTGTGTGTGCGCGCGCGTATGCGTGTGTGTGTGGGTATGAGAGAGAGTCTGTCAGGGACTGGAAGGCTGAACTGTCTAACTGATTGACAGCTCAGAGAGCTGAGGAAGTGACACCTGCCAAACTGCCATTCAGAGTGTATATGTGATTGTGTGTGTGTGTGTCTGTCTGAAGCGACAGAGACCTGGCCCAGTGCCATGTGGGCAAAAAAATTCAAATAAGCCACAGAGTTAGGTGGCAGGACAAGAAATGAATTTTAAAATGAGCGCACGGGATACACATACACAAAACACATACACACACACAGACAATACGCACTTCCTTACACTTCTTAACACTTTGAAAAAGGCTCCTGTGAAAGCTCTGCTTAATAATGTCTGAGAGACAGTGAAGAGGGGGGTTTGGGGGTGGCAGAGAATAAAGATGAGATAATTGCACTCAGGGTAGCTAGTTGAGGACAACAATGAATAACAGACAGTAAAAAACCACACACACATTCATCTAGTTTATTTCAAGATAATACCACCACTTATCATCTTAGATATATTTAAGTCACTTAGTCAACTGCACACTTAGAAATTTCTTGCATTTCTTAGCCCGGCTGGGGAACACGAACATGTCATAATCTGCTGCTCCACGGCATCGAACAAAAGAAAAAAAAGTTGAATTCCTGATAAAAGAAAACGACTTTGCTCCTTTTTTTATGCATCAGTTAATTCCGGATGGACACCTACTGTTCACTGTCCTAAATTAATGTGCTGGCTGCAGTCAAATAGATATTAGAAATACATTACATGAGAGAAAAAACTGAAGCATTGAGTGTAATCCTTCAGTGCCTCATCCTTACCACAGGGTGGCACTATAACAAGCTGCAAGCAGCCTCCACTGCTTCTCTGAACTTACACTGTGACCATTGTACATTCGCTGCTTAACTTGCTACTTTAGGCTGCGGCTCACAGTACACATGGGTTATCATGTTACTGACTTTGAAGCTTACTAGCATAACACCAGCTTTCTGGATTAGTCAGACTAGAGCTAACTATCTCTTGGCAAGTCGTATCTAAGTTCCGTTGCATTTACTGGAGTAGTGAACAATGTTTCCCTTGCATAGGAACCTTAGGGGATGGAAGTGTTCATTCAAACCCTCAGGTGTTAGCAGGGAAGCAGAGTTACAACTTCTGAAAAACTGTCAAATTTGATTGCAAAACCCAAGAAAATATTAATTAATGGCCTCATTTTTCCTTTGATAAGTGACCATGGTGTAAGTGGGATAATACCCTTCATGGTATCCATAATCAGTAATTAATGGGCAACCATCAGACGAGCAGCGGAGCAGCCTTCACATCGTCCAGTACTTGTGGGTCCACCATCAGTGCACACACTAGTACTATTGCAGTATTTCCATGTGATCAGCAAGCTTGTCGGCCAACCAGAACAGAACCAGTCAGTCACAGTTACAGTCACTGAGGCCATTTTAACCAGTCACACATTCAGCTGAATGTTTGGTCTTACCAATAACCAATCTGTAAGTAATTGGCTCATATCAGTGAATAAGTTGCTTATGACATTTCCTGCATGGACTAAATTAAATTCTTCCATTGTTTGGTAACATTAACAGACCTTCTTTGTAGTAACACAAAGAACTTCATTAGCAAATAGGGTTGGCTGAAATTGATTCACTGTAATATTTAGATGCTTTCTTCCACAATAATGTATTTATGAACAGAAGCCAAGTATTGACATTTTAGTCACATTTGAAGGCTATTAATGGAAGACCACATAATGGTTCTCTATCAAATAAAAAATGATCTGAACCTCTGAAAGCCCTTGAACTTCATCTGACAATTGATTTATGTCTTTTTACTGTAATTGATTTTGACACCATTTCCCTAAAAGGTGTGTTTCTTTCAGTTTGTCACCATGGTAAAAACAAGAGGAATTTTAAGATCTACTGTTTTTAAAACTTGGGTCCGGGGAGCCCCAATGGATTTCATACACTTTCTGTAATTAAACATTTTAAATGAAAATTCTCATCACACAAGGGACCCAGGGACAAAATTTTGGGGTTCGTGGTCTAATATACATAAGATTGTAGGCCCTTGACTTGAAAAAGTTTGGGAACCACTGCTCTAATACGCAGAATATTAAGAATGTATTTATCCTACTGTCATTTTTGGTATAAGAGAGATAGATTTCATGACTTTTTCAAGACTCTGTTGTACATGATGTTTCAGAAGTTCTTCTTTAATCCAGATAACAATGATGTTAGCATCGCTCTACATCAGATGTATCCTCACACTAGCACAGGCCTGAGCCACAAGGACCGATCTGCTGAGGTCGCTGCCACCCAGAGAATTCACGTAATCAAAGCAGAACAATTTAACTAAATCCAGTCCTGCACGGTAATCTTGCTCTCTTCCTTACCTCGCTCAGCTCGTATTGCACACTGAATTTTCTCACCACATAGTGAGAGAAGTTTCTCTGTCTGTCTGCCTCTCTATCTTTGGGCAGCTCCTGGGGCTTTTAGACCAAACTCATTAGACAGGGTGAGACCTCTTTAAATAATACATCTCCACTTACACTCCCTCTGTCTCCTCTCCTCTTCCCTTTCACCCGCCACCCCCACCCCCGAACACACACGCACACACACACACTTTCCACTTCCTTTTCTTCTCTTCCCTTTTCTCTGTAACAACTTCTCTCTATTGCTGTTTTTTCATTTTCTCTGTCTCTTTCTCTTATTCTACCTTCCTCCCACCTTGTCTGTCTGTGTGTGATTTACTCCACATTTTTCTTTCTCTCACCATTTCTCTCTGGCTCTCTCTCTCCCCTTCTTGTTCTCTCTCTTTCTCTCCCTCTTACACACACACACACACACACACACACACACACACACACACACACACACACACACACCTCCCATCTTAAAACACTCTTTTATTGGTTTCCATGGTAACTAAGAGCTAGTGCGAGAAAGAAGGAATTCTCCATGACTGTTGATAGGGTTGTGTGTTTGTGCGTGTGTGTGTGTGTGTGTAAGAGAGAGAGAGAGAAAGACACAGAGAGGTGAAGTGGAAGAGAGAGACGTAGCTATTACAGAGTGCCGCCTAGAGGCAGCATACACGCTCAAACCATCACACACAAACACACACACACACATGCTCATCAAATGGAGAATAAGTCTCATGCTTATACAAACAATACATTGTATATGGTTGAATATCAGTTAAGGAGGGACTCCAAAATATTTTCATTTTTATTTATTGATTGATTGATTTATTTTGGTGTTGTGCACATTATCACAGTTATTCTCGTATTCTTGTTACAGTGTGAATAAAGATGATTTTTCCAGCACAACACACATATTGATTGTAAATACTACATTTTCTACAAAGAATTAACTTCTTGGAAGTTTGCTTCAGCCCAATTAGCTCTGTCCTCCACCACCATGACAAAATAGGCAACACTTAGGTCTACTATAAATCCCTCACACATAACAGGTGGTTACGTGAGCGTTAACCTGGAAAGTGGTCGTGGACAAATGACATCGTATATTAGTTAGATGTATTTCTCTGTAGCAGCAATGAACACCATGCATAATGTCTACATGCAACAACAGTGCTATATTCAGGGTTTAACAAGATATTCAGGACTGACCAACAGTAATTTTAACCTCAAGTAGAACTGCCAGCACAGCTATAGCACAAGTACCCACACAGTCCAGTTCAACTCTCTCAGAGGGCCATAAATGTGCTAAAACATGTATATTAATTCTGTGATCAGTGCCCTTGACCAAGCCACTGGCCGAGAGCTAGAGCCGGTCCCCCGGTGCCATACAGTGGCTGCCCACTGCTCCTCAGCGATGGGTTAAATCAAAAAACAAGTTACACTGTGTTGTACTGAGTATGATTGTACGTGACAAATAAAGGTTTCTCAACTTCTAGTGACTGCCAAGGCGAAAACAAAGATTGTTTATTTTGTTTTGTCAGATGAGATTATAATAGTCACTGTAACTGTTCTGTTTATGGTTTTGGTTTTTTCCTGGAAGAACTGCAACTCAACTTTTAGGGCTTTTTAGAAGTCTTCACCTGTACTTTGGAAGTGTGTGTGTGTGTGTGTGTGTGTGTGTGTGCACGTGCGTGTGTCAGTGTCTGTGTGAGAGAGAAGAAAAGGAAAATGAGACGCAGACAGTGAGAGGGAGGCCTACAAAAGTGTTGTGTTCTTGTGTATGTGCGTGGATGATCAAAGTGTAGGGATGTGCGAGAGAAAGAGAGTGACTTGTGTAGCGTTTTTTTGCATTTATTTGTGTGTGTGTGTCAGAGGATGTGAGTGATCAAAGCACATGTGTGTGAAGGCTTTTGATAAGGCTGACACCTAAGCCTAGAGCTGCACCACTGGGGAATTGTGGGTAGATCAAGGCAAGACCTCTAGACCCGAGGGCTGAATGCAGCAGCACAACAAGAATCAATTCAAAAAATATCAATCAATATCAGTGCACGGGATCAGAAGAAGTGGAAACAAAAGGGTGATTACACTGATGCTTTAGGAAACAAGAAGAAAGTTGGAAGGGATGGGAGTGGGGAGGAGAAGCACGAGTGGGTGGGAATATAACAACTGTCTAGTAGAAACCAAACCAAAGTATTGCTATATACAAATCAGTTTTACTGAGAAAAGTTTAACCAAGAATATGGGCCCAGTCTTAATGTCCACACTCGCAGTCTCATAGATTTTGACATGTGTTCCACATGAGAGTCCACAAGGGATCAGGGCCCTCCCACTCTGAAATCAGAATATGCTTCAGGGCTCTCTGGTGGACTTTTTGAGCCTTTTATGCACAGTTTTCACAAAACTTAAATGTTGAGGACTTTGCTTGAGGGAATTACTCTCAGGAGGATATCTGAAAATCATCCCAAAATAAGTTAACATTTCCATACATTTTTTTTTCTGTATTTCAGTAAGGAATGAAGAAGACAATTTGTTTTCATGTTTTGATCAAACATTATTAATAACACTTACACTATTATTATATTATTTTATCCAGTTTTATTAAACTACTTGTAAAATCACATCCTCATACCTTAATGGCCACAGACCGACCTTTGACCCAGGCAACGTATTAATTCACAAAGTGCTGTCCCATTTCTCAGACAACTTTTTCAACCTTTGCGCCCTGCTGCTCTCACATTTTCATTGAGCACAGAGGTGATGATAATTAAAGTCTGTTCGAGATCACAGATGATACTGTGGGTGGACACTGGGACTGGGTCACAGAGAAAATAAGCAAAATAAAGACAAGAAGAGCAAAAGGCCAGAAGAGGTGAGAAATGAAGCGTTAAGAATGAGTGTGTGTGTGTGTGTGTGTGTATGTGTGTGTTTGGTAGGATGACATTGACAGATGTGCTTGTTCCTTGTTCCTTTTCTACATATAGATACCCCCCACACACATACACACATTCATAGACACACTAATTTCACTGACCTGCGCCGAACCTGCGGTATAAATGTGCACACGCCCACATACTGTTCACACACAAGGTTTGTAACTCTCTTGAGAGTGCTGAAGATGGATCAAGCTACCGTTAGGGCTGACTTTCGTGGGTCATGCAATGATAGTAGGGATTAATAGGCTTTTTGAAATTGCAGTGTGCTGCGTGATACAGGAGATCCCACACTGTGTTGCAGCTCAGCACCACATAAATTCATTCAGTTAAGTTTTTATCCTGCTGGCTTTTTGTGAAGAGGGAGGAACTACTTTGATTAAGGTGCAGCAGAACTACCATTTTAGTCTTCAAAAATATGTGTTGCTACGTCTAACTGATATATCATTAACAAAAACTACTGTCGCACGTTTGCTACTGCTCCACAGTACCACAGTGTGTAAATATGTGTGTTTTTGTTTGCCACTGGTCATTCAAAGCATCACTGCTATTTTAAAAAATAACGGTTTTCACGTAATAAATCATAAGGTGACAACTGGACAATAAATCACAGGTTTATAACACATATAGTTAAATCTTTGGTCAGACATTATTTGCACACATGAATACACATGCACGCAAATACGCACACACATCAGAAACAGTATTTTTTTTGCATTATATAACAAAGCCTTGGAGCCACAAGAGTCCAAGTGATATTTGGGGACAACATGAATTTTCTGCTAAACTAAACAACTTTTGAGCCAAATGCAGTCAGTTGGATTTAAAAAAAAAACAAAAAATACATAAGAATAACAGATTAGGGAAGTGATACTCTCGCCAGCTTTGAGAGCACTTGGCAGTGTTCCCAGCAATGGGGGGGGTTGAAAAAGCAACACACGATTAAAATCTGAATGCTTCATTTCAATATGACATCTTTAAATGACTGAAACAACAAAGTGGGTGAAATTGTTTAGCCACTGTTGCCAGAAGTTTTGCTTGCTTATATGGGTATATATTTTTTTTCCATAGTTCTACAGTAGCTGTAGTGTAGTCTGTAATTAATAGCACATTGACATTTTTGTGTTGTTTTGGCTTTGTATTCTGCAAACCGGATTACATAAGTGTAAAAACAAAGTCAATAACTGTAAAGTGCTGATGAGTGTTAAGGATATTTATGGGTGAACCCTGATGATCATAACACACAGACAAGATATCCAATGTGTATTTTATGGCCAAATGGAGAAATGAGCCTCTCTCGCCAGAACAGTTGCCTATCATCAGTCCAACTGATCATACATACTCTTCAGGAAACAAACAGTAAGTGAGGCTGGCTGCAGTGCAGACTGGGCAGAGCATCACTTGGGGAGATACCAAGTGTCTGCTGTGTGAGAAAGTGAACACTCCCCCCATCTCATGGTCTCCCGCGACGGACACTTTTGGACTTTGTGGCACATGTACACACGGGTGTGCATACACACACACATATGAAGAGATGGACTCTTGAACAGCGTGTACATATTTTAAGTGCTTGGTGACATGTTTGGCGTGGTGTGCGCCATGGACGCTTCAGTGCGGCCCGCCACGTCACTCGCTCACCACAACTCACCTGTGACAGTTTTCTCCCCGGTCTAGCATCCAGGGATGTGGTGAGGTACCCACTACTCATCCCACTCTTCATCTGTCCATTTGTAAAGATTCTGGTTCTTCATACACTCACGTACACTCACCTGCACCGGGTTCACTGCTCCTCTGAGGAAGCGCGCGCTGCAGCAAGGGGGTGCGTCCCACTGCACACAGGGGGTGTTCATATTTCTTTATTGTGTTGATAATGGAGTATTTATACAAAGTTATTGTGCGACATGTGAATATATGGTGTGTGGGTAAATGATACGGTGCATTGTTTATTTTAGTGTTGATTTATTATGATTAATAATATTGTAAGGACCATTATGATTTGGGGTGATCCCCTTGATAATGGTTTGAACCAATTGGACTCAACCAGCAGCCCTATTTAAGGGAGCCTCATTTAGCTTCTGAAAGGCTCGGAGGAAAGTACTATGACCTGCTGTGGGTTTATGCTATTGCCATCTTGTTTTTGTATTCTGTCTACTCTCAGACCATATTTAGAGTATTTGTGTTTCAGGAAAATAAAAGCCTTTTGTTTCCTGGCATCTGAAGCTTCGCTTCAAATCTCTTTCACCTGAATCCAAACTCGCCTAGATCCCTTTATTTGGGGAGACCGTTCTGGTCTCTCACAGCTCATATCTGTGTGCTTTAGATGTCAGTCACTCACTTATTTATTTTAACCTTTATTTATTCAGGGGAGTTGCTCTGAGAGCCCAGCTCTCTTTTTCAGGAGCTCTGTGGTCACGCACACAGTTGCACACATTTACACACATTTACACCAGAAGGCTGTCAGTTACAGCCACAGCCACAGGGGCAAGTATTTCTAAATTTCTCTTGCTAGATTTATCTTAACAAAATACATCTGTGAAGTGATAAATATATTTTAAATACACTGTCACTGTCCAGCCTCACTTTACAGTGGCTGCATTCATCTATCCATATTCTTTATCCATTCCGGGCTGTGAGGGGTTTCCAGCATGCACTAAGTGAGAGGCAGTATACTCACTGGACAGGTTACAGGTCTGTCACAGGGCTAACACAAACATTCACACTCACATTCATGTCAAAGGACAATTCACAGTTTTCTAGTTCACTTAACCTGCGCTGCTAAGTGATTGGCACCATGGTGACAGAGCAGAGTGACCCCATGTTGTGGTTCCTTTAGAGATGTACTTAAACAAGCCTTACTGAGCACAAGCTAACCATCATCTTCACATTTACCGTGTGTGCATGAAAGCACACTGCAACTTTGTACTGTGCCTTTCTTTCAATTTGTGCTTGCAGTCTGTGTGAAATTAAATCTGGTTTCCAAAGGCAATAGCTTATTACACAGTAAGTGACTATGAGTTCCTTTTAGATGAGTATCGAATAGGTATGGAGCGGACTTGTGTTTGAGATCAGCAAGGTCACAAGATAATGAGAATGAGAAATATTAAAGATTCAACTAAGAAGTTTAACTTGTCTCACATCATCCCATGTCAAAATTTTGAAAAATAAATTTTTGATAGGTTTGTAAAATTAATTATGTAGGAGTGATTTACTGAATTCTAATTAAATGAAAAGGATGTAAAAACAGCTCAATCGCTAGAATAAATGTTGGCATTGTATGTTTCTGCAAAGCAGAGATTATGCTGAACCTTACATTTGATATATTGAAACATTAATTTTCCTTACGCTTTAATTTTATGTTGTGACAGTGTTGTGCTTACTGTGTAGGTTTAAATGCTAAACACTTGGTTGGGGTTGAGAAAAAAACTATTATTTGGGGTTTGCAGAAGTGTACAGTACAACCATCAAAGTGTTTTAGTAACTCAGCGAGCATCAATTTGAGTTCACGTTGAATGACTACAGCACCATAACTCAGCTCTCTGTGGGCACTGCCGCCTCTTTGCTTCTCTAAAGTCGATCTTTATTTTGGAGGTAATTCAATGCAGCTCCCTAGCATGTTTTAAAATTACACGTTTACACTTTTTCTGCAGAGATTTCTATGGAATACGTTGGAGGTTCATTAAATTCTCTCTCTCTTCTCACAAAGTTGCATGCGCTCTTTGAAGGTGAATAATGTCCTACGCATGGCCATTGCACATCATGCTAACATTATTAATTGCTGGATGTCTCTGTACGTATCCAACATCCACACTGTTTTCTTGAATTTAAAGATGTAAATTCCCAGTGCCCTCCACGAAAAGCAGTGACTTTAGAGTGAAAAGGTTTTTAGAAAGGTTTGGGGAAAACTGCATTTTGACACTAAATCAGGCATATTTCTATCAATATTTGAATGCAAAAGGAACACTTCTGGGAAACAAGAGCATGATACAAGAACTTCAAAAACAAAAAACAAAACATTATGGTCCCACCTTTAAATGCATATGCATAAAGACTTACTTTACTTAGCTTACAGATTTGCATTTGTGCCGAGGGTTTAAAATATGTGATTTCTATTTGAGAGCTTTTGAATGAATGAAAATGGAATTCCCTTTGTCTGTCTGCGTTTAGCTCCATGCGGAGGACAATATGGTGGATCTGAAGGAGTTGTTTTGTCTCCAAACTATCCTCTAAACTATACCACAAGACAGACCTGCATCTACTACATCACTGTGTCCCCACAGTTTGGTAAGTACATAAATGATCACACTTGCAAGCTTAATGTGGATGCTGTCACCATCCACATAAACACCAACATAAAAGCTGATTTTTAACTCTAGTTGCTTCTTCTTCTTTAGTGGTGTTTGGTCAGTTTGCCGTTTTCCAGACAGCGATGAATGACTCGGTGGAACTGTTTGATGGAGCCAATGAGAATGTTCGATTGCTCAGCTCCCTGGCTGGGTCACATTCAGGTGAGTTCTCCTATGAGTGAGACTCTAACGTAAAGTTTTCTCTTGTTTTCCTTGTTTTGTTCTCCTGAGCACATCTTTGCAAGACAGATATAATGAAATTGCTTCTGAGGAAGCAGCTCTTGGGGGCTGTAGAACACAGAACCAGTGGTCGTTATCACAATTTATTTGACAGTGATATATTTGGTGAAAATCCATTATGGTTTATCTTTACAAGAAGAAATCAGCAGTGGAAATCGTCTCATTGGGACCATACAATAGGGCTGATACCTGACACAATCCTCCCTGAGTTTCCTTATCCTTCAACTTCTTGACACTGCAGCTTGGCAACATTTTGAGACATTGCACTGTAACACTCTCAGCATTGACGGGGATTGAAAGATGAGGCAAAATTGATGTAGATGACATAGTATGAAGAATGAAATATGAAACAAATATTGATTAGCGGAGTTGTTGGCAAAATGTGCTCTCATTGCCTCAGAGTTTCGTGTTCTTCTGTTGTGTGTAATGGCCAGGGGCCATGCTGCAGGGGAGTCCCACTGGAATTGACATTTAGTTTCTTTCTATAGAAATCAGGGCTTTTTAAATATTTTCTCTGTAATGTTTGTTCAGTTGTGTGCATGTAGAATCATAAAAAATAAGCTCTTTAATAAAGGACAAGACTACAACTATCGACAAAATTCTCTTCCCAGAATTTGCGTATAGTAGAGTTTGATGGGAAAAACAAATCAAAATACTGAAAACACAAATATATCTGGATAGATATGACAATTCCTTAGAGTATATCTGAAGTTTTTTACATCAAGGGTTACATTTTCACTTTTCTGTGTTTTTTTTGTGCCTTTCTTCAGTTGGTGGATCAGGGAGCTTACTTCAACAGAACGTTAAATAGGAGAACATGGCAGTTTTCATTTGGTAAAATGTAGCTGCACACTATGCCAACTATTATCCATCTAAGTTAGTTCAAAGGAAAGAGGCCTGTTTATATAATGTTGAATGGTTGGCTTATTCCTTAAAGTTAATTTGGGTTTGAAATCCCCCTTTTGGCTAAAACTGGCAGCATAGAATGAAACACACCAGGCTTTACAAAATAATGTTAGCCGCATCATTACCCTATCACACACACACACATGCGCATGCACGCACAGGAAGACAGCTTTGCAGCACATTGTTCCAGCTAACTGACTGATTATCCTGACACATAAACATATTAACACACATACACCCATTGCAAACTTACACACACACACACACCCACGCAGCTAATGATGGTTCTAAATGTCAGCCACACCAGACCATGTTTTTCTCATTTATCACTGTTACTTTGTTTGCCTGTGTATGTGTGTGCATATAAATCTCTGTGTGTATGTGCCTGTGAGTTGGTGTGTGTGTTTGTTCTTGCATTCTTGTTTTTGTGAGGACCACATCTTACCATTAGGCGAAAATGAAGGAGAAACCCTGCTTAGTGCTAAGCTTTGAAGGTAAACCGGTGCAGTTAAATGTGTGGTTGTGAGTATCTGTAGAGCAAACAGGCTGTGTATCTTTGAGTACATGTGCTTGTTTGCACATGAACCTGTACATTTGTTATGCTCTGTGTCTCAATTGTCTGTAGTCTTGTGAAAAAAAGAAAAAAAATCAGTTGCTGTTTGCTTTCAGGGGAGAAGGTTAAGCTGTTTTAAGCATTAACATTTGTTTTAAAAAATCATTATTTGTGTATGTGTTTGTGTGTGTGTTTATCACAGGAGAGACATTGCCATTGGCAACTTCCAATCAGATCATGCTGCGGTTCAATGCTAAGAGTGGTCAGTCAGCTAGAGGCTTTCACTTTGTCTACCAAGGTAACTCTCATTGTTTGTTTCGCTATCACTTTTTCTCTTACTTTCAGATAATAAGTTGCATCCACTTAAAGTTCAAGATGCAAAGCTTCTCCTCTGCTAACTGTACTTCTGTATTCTCAACTTCTTATTTAATTACGGTCGTTGTTGTAGCTGTGCCTCGCACCAGTGACAGTCAGTGCAGTTCAGTGCCAGAGCCTCGGTACGGCAGGCGGATCGGCTCCGAGTTCTCAGCTGGCTCTGTGGTCCGGTTCGAGTGCAGTCCTGGGTATCTGCTGAAAGGATCAAGTGCTATCCAGTGCCAGGCTGTGCCAGGCGCCCTCGCACAGTGGAATGCAACAACACCAACCTGTATTGGTAAGGATAACTGACCATGAAATGAATTGAGAAGGTAACCGCCTAACATATGCAGCTCCAAAGTAGGAAATCAGTCATTTCTGTGAACAATCCAGTACTGTGGGGGCTTTGAAATGCAGGAAAATTACTTTGGGATTTTGACATTAATTCTACAAAACTAAATGAATGCCTGCATGAAATCTCCCTCTGCTGAGAGCAAGTCTTTTGCAACAGCTTCAAATGTCACCTCAGTTTATACCATAAATAGCATTTCATATCATATTTCTTCTCTTTGGCTCCCCGTAGTGCTAATTTGAACACCATATTGTCCCTGGGTATACAGTGCCATATTACAACAACCTGTCCTATCTGTTAGCTATTTAGTTAATAAACTTTGCCAGGAAATCCATATTTTATGTCTTCATTCTAGTTCCCTGCAGTGGCAATTTGACTGAACGTCGCGGTACAATACTGTCTCCTGGCTTTCCTGAGCCCTACCCAAACAGTCTCAACTGCTTGTGGAGAATCCATGTCAGTGAAGGTGCTGGGATACAGGTACATATTTGTGTATACACTTGTAAATTAGTATATAATGTATGTCGGAAGGTCCACATACACTTGGAGGCTGTTATTTTTGTTAATTTTCATCGTTTGCTATTTAGATCCAAGTGATGACGTTTGCTACTGAGCACAACTGGGACTCTCTGGAGATCTACGATGGAGGAGACATGACAGCTCCTAAATTAGGGTCGTTTTCTGGTATGACAATATGCTCGAACACACACACGCACACACACAAACACACAATACTCGTGCACAGACACCCTTGCAGACAAACACTCTGGAAATCTATGATGGATGAGATATGACAGCTCCTAAACTATAGATACACACAAACACACAAACACTCACACACAGGATTTATGATGAATTGGATATGACATGTTTTAAACTATAGATATGCACACATACAGCATACACTGGAGATCTATTATGGATGAGCTGTAACACCAAGAAATATATATATATATGAAATATATCTTAAATAGAAAATAAATGCTTTGTAAGACAGAGGGTAGAGGATAAAGGAGGATGGTGGGGAGGGAGGGGAAGAGTTTCATCACAAGGTTGAGTGAAGGATGGAAAAAAGAGGAAGAGAGAAAAAGCAAGGTGGGATAAAGAGTGATCTAACCTTTTACAATTTCCCAGCGGAGTTTCCCCTGTGACCTGCCCCAAGCACATACCTGTCACACACCTATCACACATAAAACATGCCGCCCACAGGGCAACACGCACGAATTTGCACACACGCACAAATGACTGTGCCCTTCTCAAGTAGGCACACTGGGGAGCTGCCCACTATAACCACAGTGATCTGGTGTTGGCCACTGAGCAGCTTCACTGGGGCAGATGAAGGTTGCCTCACATAAGGAGACTAATATGCTAGCTGTCTATGGAGGGCATGAGGTCGTTCACCTTCTCTACACAAAATGTCCCACCCGGTCTCAGGATTTAAAGAAGACTTATGGTTAAAGTCTTGTTTTCTGAAAAGGCCTCCTCATGCATTTTTAATGTGAATGTATTCCTGCATGTCCAGCATTGTGTTATATAATCTTTAATGCTATTTTTCATGGAAATTCACTTGCATTTTTATAATCTGGTTTATAACCTGGTTCTGTTATATTTATCTCGTATATCTTTTACAGGGACCACTGCTCCGGCCCTCCTCAACTCAACATCCAATCAACTCCTTCTGCACTTTCAGAGTGACATCAGTGTGGTGGCAGCAGGCTTTCACCTAGAATACAAGAGTGAGTTAACAAACACGGAGAGACAGACAGACAGAAAGAAAGACAGAGAGAGCAAGTGAGAGAGAGCGAGAACAAACGAATAAATGAATGAATGAAGAATAAATATATAAATATTGGGTGCTTTCTCATCAGAAACCAAAAATGCACACACACACACACACACATCACTGGAGCCAAAACTTCAACATCACATAACAAGAGTCAGTGACCTGAACTAGTATTGCCTGAGAGTATACACACATGCTGAGAGTGCACAAGGATATAAACAAAAACACACAACACACAAAGACACATATATACACATGTACAAGTGCTTATGCTTGAGTTAGACACACACAAAAGTCCAAAAAAGGCATATACACCCACAAATGTGTACACAGACAAATAGAGAGGTATAGACATGGATATTAACATCATACGTGCACACCTGTCAGGGCATGGTTGTGCTTTTCAGTCCTTTGTAGTTGTTTTAGCTTAGAATCACTTCTAGATCAATGAACATGTCCCCTTTTGTGATTGTGTGTGAGGGTAGTATTGTGCGCTTGCACATATATTTTTGCGTGCATGTAGCTGAGTACACACATTTATGGCTCAGTGGTCTGTATGGTTTTTTTTATTAGCTCTATATATCAATATGCCGTCATTAGGAATGAAAACCTGGAAGAATGGTCACTTTTGGGGACAGTAGTCAGGGGACTGTGGTCACTCTGATCTTTTTAGGGTAGCTTTTATTACCAGAAGTGTCAGATACAAACATGATTTGCACTGGGTCTCCTTTTGTACAGTATCATAAATAATCCTCAGATAAAAATGGTACTTGGTATAGGCCAAGCCACTTTTGCATTTATTTTGCTCAGGTGTGCAACAGATAGAACAGAGTTGAAAGCAGAGCAGATGGTTGTATTTTGGGACTTTTCTGGCTTTACTTCTCTATGATGGTGGAAGGATTTTGGGTTGAACTGTGTTGGCGCAGGTTTTTATGAGAGATCTTCATGGGTGCTTCGAATTTTATCTCACACAGGCTCCACCCTCTACTGGACTCTGTGGATAATGCTTTCCCTGCTGAGATAAGGATGACCTACCTGGTACCTGCATGAGACCGCGCAGAGTTCCCCCATTGATATCACTGTCTCCATTGATGAGAGTAACCATTTCAGAAACTTGTCTGCATCATGCCCTGGCCTTATTGCTGAGACAGATGCTCACTCCTACTGCTTTGAGTGTTTCAGCCAAGGCTACGCAGAGAGTGGTGCCCAACAGCAACCACTCTGTATGGAGTATCAAGTGCTGCCTACCACACAAATGGAAGCTCCACTCCACAGTGGCAGTGGAGATTTAGGCACAGTTCAGGAAGGCAAAGGAGAACGTATTTGCCAACAAGCACAGCACCCACTGCCTGCTGTGATTCTCTTTGCACCTTCAGGGCACTTGTGCCATGGCCAAAGAAGTTGTTGTACATTTTTCTGTTTCTGCAGTTATTGATTTTTCTCGTCATTGTAGACCACCAGTCATCGCTGAAATGACTGATTGGCAGACAAGCCCTGGACAGTTCCCCAATTTTTTGGCTCTGTCTCAGGGGGCAGAGGTGGTGGGCAATTGCCCACCATGGAGCAGCCCCAGCTGGACTGGCTCCTGAGAGGAACAGGCTGAAGCGGGCTGGCAGTCCATTATTGTTATACAGACCATCCAGGTGGCAGTGGTGGCATCCATCGTTGCCTGCTACCGGGCAGGGGTATTAGGATTCCATCAGTCCGGTTGGTTCTCTCTTTCTGCAGGTTTACAGTATAGGTTGCCATCTCATTCCACCATTAAGATGCAGCAGCCATCTCTTCATATTACAAAGGGTTTTGCAACAGGCCTGTCTTTCAGCACCCCCTGATGAAACAGTTCGCACTATTTCCTGCTGCACCTGACCTCCCCTTTTTGCCCACCCTCTTTTGTCTGGGCATGGTACACCTACATGTCTTTGTGCTCCTTAGATGACCCAGCGAAGGTAGTCAGCAGGGATTTAACCAACCCCTGCATGGTTAGGCCGGTGCTCCCTAGATCAGTTTTCCCTGATCTGGATCGGGTGAGACCCCCTACTCGTGCTGTGGTGGCTAACCCTTAGCCTGCCAGGTTCAACATGGTTCGCTGTTGTTAGTTTCGACAGAGCAGTCATTTATTAGACTCCACCCATTGCACTCAGAGAGTCCATAAGAAGGCACAGCCTGTGTGAGATAAAAAGAAAAGTTGCAATATTGCTATTGCTATTGTTCCATGAGCACCAATGGAGCCCTCTTCCAGGCACCCTGCTGCTCCTGCACCGTTCACTAAAAAGAGTTAAAAAAGAGTCTGTATTAATAGAGACCTCTGTTTTGTATTTGCCCACACTGTGATTAGATTTCTCTCTTCATTTTGCCAGCCTCTGACCACCAAGTTGAATTCGGTATCTGAAATGGCACCATACACCATGTTTGTGCATGCACATTGTATATGCGTATATAGCAGTTTAATTTTGTGTTTGTACGTATGCTTCTCCACCTGTGCTAGTCTTGTTTGTGTAGCTCAGTCTTGATGATGATGAACTCTGCTTCTTCACCTTTTCATACTGAAAGAAGTTATAAAGCAGTACCGGGGAGGGTAGAGAAAAAAAAAATCATACAGAAAGAGGGAGATAAGTTATGTAAGGAGAGTGAAAGGGAGAGAGGCTAGAAGAAACAACTAGAGAAATAATTTCATATTGTCTATATATTTTAAGGAATCATCATGTGCCCTGTTTATGTATGTGCCTTTTTGTACAAGTCACAATCTGTTATCGTCTTGAAGAACCAATGCAATACATGCAGTTTCATAATACTAGTCAGAAAGCAGGCTATTTGCTGTTATCACACAAACCAAGTAAGTATAGCATGCTGGGCACTGACGTTTGTCCAAGATCACCTTCAAAAAAATGTATCATACATTACACCACCGTAAGAGCTCTCTTGCAGGACTCAGATGGTCGCTCTGCTTATCTTGAAATGAGTGCCAACACTTTAATCTGTAGCAGAATTTGCTCCAAGTATGCCTCAGAGATTCCTTACAGGAGGACTTAATACAAGGCTGGCTTTTAACTTTTTTCATTTAACACAAAGTTTTGCCAAGATTGGTCTATAGGTGATAAGTACAGAAACACCTGAACAATTATTTTCCCTCAGATGATTGTTCATTCTAATCCTCCTCACAAACACTAACAAATCCAGCTAGAACTATCCAAAAACGACTTATAGCACATTTAAACACAAACCTTGCAAATGGTTTTCACTTTATGGTCTTTAAATTCACAATGAATTACTATCAACTCAGAAAACTTGGAGTAGTGATGTTCTGACTTTTTATTGGAGTGTCTTCTCTCCAACAACAGCTACTGTTAGCAGTGACTGTTTAAAGTTCTCCTTGTCCATTTTGCTGTATCCTGGACAAAATCATCTGCTTGGGACTGCTGAATGACTGTGGTGATGATGTTCTCATCATTTTAAGCTGACTAAAGGGACTTTCCCTTTAAAGGGCAGAGTGAGAAATCTCTCTCCCTTGCCTGTCCTCAAGTAAACTGAAACAGAAGTATAGTAAATCCAGTCAGTTAGACTGAAATGCTGACACTGTCTAGTTGTAGTCCGGTGGCCCTTGTGGGGTGGTTTGTAGTGCCGTCAGCATTTTACAGAGCTTCACTGCTCTGTCATAACCAGGGGAAAGAGGGAGTAGTTTGCTAGCATGGAGAGAGAGAGAGATAGAGAGAGAGAGAGAGAGAGATGGTCAGCCAAATGGAATACTTTCATTGATCAGTTGTCCTGACAGCCTGCTGATGCTCTGCCTAATAATACACTGCGTGTGCATGTGTATCTCCAAGTTGCAGTCTTATGCAGCTAATTCAGTTATCCTCCATCTCCTTCTGCAGGAAGGGGCCTATGTAATGGTCACAAACACACACAGACAAATGTCATACGCTGGGGCTTGGCTACCTATATATGTATATGTATATGTAGGTGTGTATGTGTGTTTGTGAGAGAAAGAGCGAGAGAGGGAGAGAGCTCAGTGGGATCAACATTTTGCTGGTAAGAAGGTAGATAATGAACCAATAAGACCAGAAGCAAATACACACACACACACACACACACACATTGCCTCCTCTCTCTCTCCCCTGCTTTTACTCTTTATCCCTCTTCCACCCCTGTGTTGCCATGGTAACTGCTCTAGGGCAGTCTCCTGTGGAAACACACAAGCAGACCCAAACACACACAGACACACACACACACACAGAAACACCCCTACTGATGCTGTTTGATAAAGGGCTGGCTGCTGTCAAACTTATTAAGGACGTGTTTAACCTTTATTGTGTTGAAAATACACAATCAAAGTCATTATGTTACCTTCACATATTTTTAAGCACATTTCAGAGGCTGCTGTCACTGCTGACAATGTACAAACCTTTTTATTGTCCTAGTCGTCAATTCACAAATGGGCTTTTGTATATTAGAAAAAAGGAAACATTAGGGGCATTTGTCAGTTAATCTTTTACCTTAGTTCTCCATCAAATTAATCTAAATATTTAAATTTTCTTCCCTGTGTTGATAAACTTTAATGTGCTTGGAGGCATTATCATCCTGTGGAACACAAACAAGTTCAAAGTACGGAAAATAGGTGAACTGCTGTATTTTGCAATGATTGTTTCGTCTCGTCTCATCTAATCTCGTCTTGTTTTGTAACACTTATGTGGGTCTGGGTTGTTTCAGTTTCAGCAGGGAAACCCAGACTGTCCTCTCCCCAGTTACTTCCTCCTGCTCATCTGGGGGACATCGAGGCATTCCCAGGCCAATGTAGAGACATAGTTCCTCCATTGTGTCCTGGGTGAGAACCGGGGTCTCCTCCCAGATGGACATGCCCAAAACATGGGCCCTGGGAGGCATCCTGACCAGATGCCCAAAACACCTCAACTGGCTCCTCTCAATAAGGAGGAGCAGCGGCTGTACTCTGAGCCCCTCCTCAATGTCCAAGCTTCTCACCCTATCTCTAAGGCTGAACCCAGCCACCCTGCAGAGGAAACTCACTACACACAGCTTGTGAGGTTTGGAACATAGAGCCTTTCAGCTCAACTCTCTTCTCACCACAACAGACCAGTACAGCATCTGCATCACAGCAGACACTATCCTGATCCGTGATTACGCCCCCCTCACCCTCACAGGATGCTTAGAGGGACACCGTTGTAAGCCTTTTCCAAGTCCACATAACACATGTAGACTGGTTGACCCCCTCCAGCACCCTCGCAATGTTGCAGAGGCGTGTCAGTCATGACAACCCTACAACTCAGGACTGGGCTCTCCCACCCTCGGAGCACCGCTGCTGTGGAGCTGTTTAACTACCTCACCAACTTCTGCCCCAGTGATGGGAGCTGTGAACAGGTGCCTCAGCAATGGCAGTGTGAAACATGGCCCATTCGGATTTCATGTCCCCCACCACCCAAAGAATGCAGTTCAAGCTCTGCCTTAGGTGGTGGAGTTGAAGACCATCCTAACAGAGTCATCCGCTAGTCATCCCAGCAAACCCTCACTGTTCATTTAGGTCTGCTGGGTCTATCCAGTATCCCCCCACCTTATCCAACTCACCACCAGGTGGTGATCAGTTGACAACTCTGCTTCTCTCTTCACCCAAGTGTCCAGAACATACAACTACAGATTCGCTGACACAACTACAAAGTCGGTCATTAACCTGTGACCTAAGGTGTCCTGCTGCCAAGTGCACTTATGGACACCCCCATGTTCCAACATGGTGTTCGTTATGGACAAACTGTGACTAGCACAGAAGTCCAGTAACTGAACATCACCAGGGTTCACATCAGACAGGCCATTCTTCTCAGTCATACCCCTCCAGGTCACACTGTCAGTGCCCAGATGAGCATTGAAGTCCTCCAGCAGACCTCAGTAGGGGCATCTTCCAGCACCCTTCCCAAAACTCCAAAAAGGGTTGGTACCCTGAGCTGTTGCTTGGTGCATATGTGCAAACAACAGTGATAACACATTCCCCAACTCAAGGGTGTAAGGAAACAACCCTTTCATTCATCAGGGTTAACTCCAACATGCAGGCGGAGAACCTATAAGTAAACTCATGCCTGCCCTCCCCCTCTCACCCAGAGCAACTCCAGAAAAGCCCAAAAAGAGTCCAGCCCCTCTAAAGGAGGCTGGTTCCAGAGCCCAAGCTGAGCATAGATGTGAGCCTGACAATATCTAGCCAGTATTTCTCAACCTCACGTACAAGCTCAACCTCCCCACCAGTGAGGTGACATTCCATGTCCGGAAAGGTAGTTTCAATGACCAAGGATCTGACCGCCAAGGTCTCCACCTTTGTCTGCCACCCTCGCTGCACCAGACCCCTTTAACTCCTCCTACAGGCAGTTTTATTAGTTTATAGAGTTAATTATATTGGGAGTTAAGGATATCTCCACAATTGTTAACCTAGGAAAATAACCAAAAACTGTGCTTGACAAATGTCAATTTTTACAATTCACAATTTAAATATAATCTTTTTCACTTCTCACTTGACGCCTAGCAGTGATTATAGCCCAACAGGAGATTCTAAGCAAGTGGACACAAAACGTTTTTTGTATTCTACTTAGGTTATCAGTTTTTAAATAGAAAAATAATCCATTGAAACTGATGAGAAATGTTAACTTCATCATACTTTTGCATGCTTAAAAAACTTGGAATTGTTTACAGGGCAGTCTTTTCAATATGGCAGATGTGTTGACATACTGCAGGAATGAGCCAAAGTAAATTGTTTTGCTATCATTTTAGTGTAAAATGATTGTAATCAACCATGACAAGTAGAACAGAACAAAAATAAAGAAAGAAATGTGGATTTAGCTGTTTAGAAGGCTAAGCAATGAAGAAAACTGGATGATAAGATGAATAATAGCAATGACATAATTATTTTGTTTTGTTTTATTTTTGTTTGTTTGTTTGTTTGTGTTTGTAGCTGTGGGTCTTACCACCTGTCCAGAGCCAATGATTCCAGCCAATGGCATTAAAACAGGGGACCGATATATGGTCAACGAGGTGGTAGCATTCACCTGTGAACCTGGATACACATTACAGGTAATGAACACCGCCATACAAACTATGTAACAAATGTATTGATATATACATAGGTTTAGATACTGATTATACAAGTATGAAATAAAATTAAATTTTCACATTTGTCATGAAGTAAAAATCCCTGTCTTAGAAAATGCTAAGCTTGTACAGTTTTCTCAATTTTTTTAACTTCCCTCTCTTTATTTTCATTTGATAAGAAAAAGAAATGCTAATTAATTAATTTCATAGGAAAGTTCCGGTTCTGAAGGGAAACATTCTGTCGTCACCTTTATATCTGTAATTTCCCAGTTATGGGACTAATAAAATATTATCTTATCTTATCTTAACAATGAAAATGTACCAATGTTACAATATCTCATTTTCTTGAATATCACACACTATACTGTCACTTTCAGGGCCACTCTCACATTTCCTGCATGCCAGGGACCGTGCGTCGATGGAACTACCCACCTCCCCTTTGCATAGGTATCTCTCTCTCTCTCTCTCTCTCTCTCTCTCTCTCTCTCCCTCTCTCTCTCTCTCTCACACACACACACACACACACTGTCTGCTGTTATGAATTATCAATCCAATGTGGAAATAAAATCTCCTGTATGTGTGAGGGTCTTCATTTAACTTTTAAGCCTGCGCAGCAGTGTGACAGAAGCATTTTAGCAGATGTAGTAGAGAGCAGAGATGGTAGCTCACCTCCATGTTACAGGTTTATGGTCACACGATCTTCAAAGTTCTTTAGAAAGCTGCTGTTTGTTGAATATATATATATATATATATATATATATATATATAAAGTCATTGATTAAATGTCAGTGTGTTATCTACCAGTTCAATACTTGAGACTGCATCCTTTCACAGTAACATACTGCAGGAATGTTAATTCTTGAGCACATAAATAAATATATAGTAATGTAAATAATTAGTAAGGACTAGGGTTGGTTACCGAACTCTGTGCTTTTCAGGGTGCCAAACTATTTCGGTAGTACCTAGTACTGACTGCCATTAAATCACTGTCACACATGGGTACCCGAATGTACACCTCACTGAAAGACTAACCAAGAGCACAGACATAAATGAGACAGCGAGCTTCCGGATAAAATTTTCAAAACTTGACAAAGACAAGCTCCCTGCAGTATCTGTACTTCAAAGCGTAACGCTGGCCAGGGCAACTCATCTAACCTGAGGAAACACCTGTTCAAATGCAAAGTGTATCTAAAAGCTGAAGGGAGTACTGCATTTGAAAGCACAGGAGAAAGTCTGTTCTACCAGCTGCATCTAACATTAGCACTTGACTGGTAAATTTAATGGTATCACCTTTAAATCAGACTTGTGGAAGGAAGCAACTTCTTGAATGACACAAGTTCAGTGAGCTACAGTATAGGATCAATATACCTACTAGGTACAAACTGAATTTTGTAACTTGTGCTGAGAGCCAAGTCTTCCTAACTTCTACAATATTGTGTAAAAGAACTTGATTACATTGATGTTTGTGTTAAGGCCTGAATAATTTCGTCCTTGGTGAAAACTTGTAGCAGGTCTAGGAAGCCAGTTCCAATTTAAGTCAATCTTGAAATGTGAGGACGAAGTAATCTCAGCCCTGCCACAGCCACTTTCATGTGTCAAATCCAGCATTGCCTATTTCAGTCAGAAACAACAACATCAACCAAATTATATTTAATTCTGTTAATAGTGGAGAACTCCATGACAAAGTGCCATAAAATTTAAAATATATGTCTGTTGTGGTTGTTTACTTTGTTGAGCATGCATCCCATCTGTTGAGGCTCAGTCCTCAGCAGCAGACCGGATTCAATTCCAACCCCTGGCCCTTGACTGCATGTTTTCTCCCCTTCTCTCTCTCTTCCTCCCTCTGTCTCCCCCTTTCCTATCTGTAGCTACAGCTGTCCTACCAGATCAATGCTCAAAAGGCCCAAAAATGATCTAAAAATGTATCTGTCACCATTTGTTCCACAGTACTGAAATGACTGAAATGAATGAAATTCAGAACACATGTTCTAAGCTGAGTCTTCAGTTGGTTTCGTATTGCTTCATTTAACACCAAACAAGAGAAAGTAATGACACTGTTTTCTCTCGGTTTTGTGTTTGTCTATTTAATGACCCCAATGTACTATGTTTGCAACAATGTATTACTATATCTAAACCTAACTACCTGTATCTTTAATAGAAAAAAACACAAAAAATTAAGCAATATATTTATATTTGAAGCATCCCTTCATATCGAGTCCATTATTTTTAAAATATGTCATCTTTGAAATTCTTTGAAAATTGAAATTGGGGAAAAAGGAGGTCTGCTTGCTTTTATCAGAAAGACAGAAACAAAAATAATGTGCATCCATTGTGATAAGAACCTCCATTGAGAATGAATGGGGAAAAAAAATCATAGGTTAAGCTCTACTATTCTCAGATCTATATGGAATGGCCCCCTCACAGCTTCTGGGCCCAGGTGCAGCTGTCCTGGCTTAGCTGTAATTATGCCAGTGGATTGTACAGGTGTACCTAATAAGCTCTATCTTCTACAGATCCCCTATACTCCACCTGGTTGCAGCTCTCAGGTGTCCTATAATATTTTTGGCTTGTTTTCTATGGTGTAACCTTCTTTCTATTGAAGCAAAAGGATGAAGCGATGATCTCTACTGTACATTGCTGTACTGTGTTCTCTGCTTTAACAATGTGTTTTCTTTGCCTATGCCGTCAGCTCGTTGCGGCGGGGTGTTGTCTGAGATGAGTGGTGTCATCCTTAGTCCAGGTTTCCCTGGCAACTACCCAGGCAACCTGGACTGCACCTGGCAAATCACCCTGCCAACTGGATATGGTGAGTATTATTGGATGGAAGAGTGTTCCTAAAAATACCATGTCATTTTGAGTATCATCTGTTAGTGTAACTGGGAAACACAGACCTTCTTAGCATGGAATCTCCAGCAGTAACACATGGTTTATTGAAAGCTTCACCACATGTGTAGCTGCAGGCAGACACATGGTCTGTGCTCTCGTGACCACAATAACTGATCATTTGAATAGAGCACAGGCATACATGTTCCTGTGTGTAATTATAACTAGTTTTTATTTGACATGGTATGATTTTTATTTTTAGAAATGATAATTCAAATGATAATTGTATGTGAAAAAAAATTTGATCCAAGACAGCTTTCACTGATATTGTTTCAGACAACAACAGTAAATTAAAAATATAAAAGCAACAGATAGAAGATATGAACAGAAGATATGGTAATAGAAATGGATGTTAAAGCGTGGAGTTCTTTAAAGTTACTGCACTTTGGCTCTGTACATACAGTGTCTCTCAGTTATATGGCATATGGACTATTAAAGGATTATCTTATCTTATCTTATGCTGACTAGAAAAATCCCATCTAATGTAATTTTCATATATTATTGTTATCATGCATTGGATAATGTAAGTATTATATGTGTTTATATGCTAGGAGCCCATATTCAGTTCCAAAACTTCTCCTCTGAAGACAACCATGACTTCCTAGAAGTCAGGGCTGGACCACAGCACAGCTCTGCTCTGATTGGACAGTTTACCGGCTCACAGATACCACCAACTTTGCTTAGCACTACTCACCTGACAATCATCCACTTCTACAGTGACCACTCAGAGAACAGGCCAGGGTTCAAACTGAACTATCAAGGTGAGTTCACATGTGATTTTACATACCTTAAGATTTTTTTTTTCTTTTCTTTTCTCTTTTTTTTTGGCAGAGATGACTGCAGACACAAAAAGGCACAAACCCTGAGGTGTCACTGCAGGTGTGTCCAGGGTTGCTGAGGGAACAAATCTGTATTAAAGCTGAAGTCTAGTGTTTAGTTTCTCCAGATTTGGAGAAGGGAACACAAGATGCTTGCCTGAATTATTATTTTTTTTTTTTTTAAGAAATGGTTACTTCAAATGATCCGAATAAATTAACATCCAAACCTAGTTGTCAAATTACAAAGCCTTCCCAACTCCAAGAAA
Organism: Scatophagus argus; assembly: GCF_020382885.2. NCBI lineage: Eukaryota > Metazoa > Chordata > Actinopteri > Scatophagidae > Scatophagus > Scatophagus argus. The sequence continues at coordinate 13,591,386 of NC_058493.1, forward strand.
TGAAGGGTAGGATGAAAAAATGTATTGCTATGAGGTTTTGAGCTTTGATCCATGGATGAGTCATGCTAAAGACTTAAAAAAAAAACCTTATGGCTTTCCTCTCATCATTAAAAGAGATGAATTGTTAGTAAGCCCCTGTGAGAGACTGGCATCTTGTCCAGCAGGGTTTACTTGTAGCCCTAAGTGTTTCACTTCAAAGACACAAGAGAAACACTGTGGGCATATGCCAGCAGAACTAGAACAAGGCTTGCAGAATTACACACAGGCTAACCCACATTCACATGCACATAATTACTTTTCCCTTTTCCTCGCAATTTGCAATGGCCAAGTCCCCTAACACTGCATTCCTTGTCACTGCTCATTCCCAATGTTGGAATGAGAATGCTGTGGACGTTGTTTCACCAGATGCTTTTTTTCAAGTGGCAGCTAAGACCTTTGACTGGAGGGTGCCATACACACTGAGGTTGATGATGACATGATGATACCCTCAGCTGTGTTGAATGGACACAGTTGGAAGTGCTCTAAAGTAGCTTGGGTGCATGCTTTCACTCCTGCCTCACTCAGTGTTACAAGCTCAGGCTCTCACAGGGATAAGTGCTTGGTGCCCAAAAAACAAAAACAAACAAAAAATAAAATCATAGTGAATACAGTAGGAAAGTACCCCCACAATGCAGTTTTGATACAAACATTACTAACAAAATCTTAAGGGAGCTCTGATTCCGCCTGTCATTGCACCTTTTTAGTTGTGGTTGTGGTTTTGGGGATACTTGCACATATGAAACTACATGAAACATGAAACTACTTAGCCTATCTCTAGTTTCTAGTTTCTCTAGTTCCTTCCTAGACCTGGTACTTATTCCTTCCCCTTGATGCTGCTTTCACAAGGGACCTCTGCATCTGTGACCAGTTGCTTTTTTTCTTCTTCATTTCCACAATGTCCAGTTGGTTTTGTCTTTGTTTTTTTTTACCTTTGGGGATCTAGAAGTTCTGCAATATCTCAGTCCTGACATTCTTAAGCATTCTTTGTGGCATCTTCCCTCTGGATTTTAGACTGTCTGGCCCATAGTCTGCAGCAACACAGGTGTTCCTAGATATCCTGCTTCTTCGTTGTGTTCTGTGCAGTTTCCTCCTACATCCTGCTCTGGTGCTGTCTAGTGCTGCACAGCCTATTTGTATTGACCTGATACTGAGTTCTGTCTTGTGTCTCGCCTTTGTCTGGCAGCTGGTTTTCCAGAGTAAAGCACCTCAGCTCTCTGTCAACGACATGTCTAATGAGGCGGTTTGGCATGCCATGACACTCATGCGGAGTGAGATGTGCCCTAAATAGACCTGTGATATGTTATTTCCACAAGCAAGTGCTGGCATGCCATAAAGACACACCAGATAGCTGTGTAGGCAATCGGCTCTACCGATGTTGCTGCACCAGTAGCCTCTATGGGTCATGCATTTATTTCCTTATGTTCTGTGGAATTTCAGCATATTAAAAGTTTATATGACCAATATGGCTTCACAATACAAGAGACCAAAAGACCATTCCAGACAACCATGTTATATCATATCACCACATTTGATTATGACCACAAATGGATTATTTTGTGAAATGATAGAAGCAAATTTTATTGATTCATATTTATTTTTTTCTGAAATGAATGTTAAATATCTAGAGTATTTAGGGTATTTCAGTATCATTCCAAAGAAGTTACATGTAGGCTAGATAGATGCCTCAGTACTTACAAGCCAACACCTCTTGAGGCAAAAGACACTGGACCTTTGTAGGACAGTAATTCACCCATGTAGCAAAGTGACTTTTGCAAAGAGCTGTAAGCTCCATGTTAAAATACTGTTTCTAAATCAATGACACATATCTATACCACTTGGCTGGCAATTGGCTGTGGTTGCAACTTTGGTGGTCAACATTAATGTTTAACTCCATGCAAAGCTAAGATAAAAAAAAATGTTTTTTTCACCTCTTCACTCACATAGAAAGGCAGTTAACATAGGTGAATATTTGCCATTGTTAACATTGGGTTCATTCAATATTTTTTCTTAAGCTTTCACAGAATACTTTGAAGCTCCAGAGAGTTTTACCTTAGAAATATACACCTGTATTGTTTTTATCTGTAAATTAAGCAAATCTGAAACAAAATTGGAGTATTTCCACGCTGGCAATTTTTTTTCTTAATCTCTGTCTTTAGCCTATCAACTTCAAAACTGCCAGGACCCCTTTCCTTTTCCCAACGGCGACATCATCAACAGTGACTACAGCGCTGGTCAATCAATAACTTTTCAGTGCTACCCTGGTTACGTTTTGATTGGACACCCAGTTCTAACATGCCTGCATGGGAATAACCGCAAGTGGAACCACCCGTTTCCTCGCTGTGAGGGTAAGAACAATTTTACAACAATATTTTACTGATTGTTGATTGATGTTATAAAAAAGAAACAAAGGTACCCCTTTCATATCGGTCTTTTAATGTTTAGTTTTTTATGTTAATACACATTTAGTTTTTTATGTTAATACACATTTGTTATTATCACGTTTACCACAGAGCATCCCCATCCCTCATTAGCAATTGTAATTTAAAATGTAGACATTTACAAAATGTTGTTATCCTAATTGAATTTCAGTCAATTTAATCTCATCTTTCATCGGTATCACCAACCAGCAGTGTGAGCAGTTAAATAGATAGTAAATATTCCTGCGTCACTTGGATCATTTACTTCAAGCATCAGTAGTGCAGTCTTTGCTCTTACTACAACCACCAATACTCCTGCTGCTTCTATTTCTGCTGTTAAAATAATGATGATAATTGCATTCCTCACTGTCTGCAGTTCAACAGTTATACTTGTTTTCTTCTCCTGATCCTTGCAGATGTGATCTGAGAAGAAAGTGACAAATTTGCAAATAGATAATCTTGTAACTCTGTTTTTTACAGCTCCTTGCGGCTATAATGTCACAGCTGAAAATGGGACCATCTATTCACCTCAGTACCCCAATGAATACCCCAATTCCCAAGACTGTAGCTGGCTCATCACTGTTCCCCATGGACATGGAGTTTATATCAACTTTACCTTACTGCAGACAGAGCCTGTCACCGATTACATCGCTGTCTGGTAAGTCAGGGTGCACTCTAACATGTACACACAAACATATATACACACAAAAGCATAAACTTCTTTTCAATGTTGCCCTCTATCCTGGCACTGATGCCATCATTGACGGGTGAGTTGTGAATGCACTTATAGCCTGACTGCTCTCTGCACACTAATAAGAAGATGGAGAAGTTGGATCAACTTTTACTTCTGTTTTTTATTCATCTCATGCAGTCTGTCTCACACACATACGCATTCTCTCAAAGACTTTTTGGGGTATATTTTACAAGTGGTAACCTTATCCTCTGTATTGCTTGAAATTTTTAGTCATAAAATCTTTTACATTATACAAATACAGTCTTGCCTCAAAGGAAAATATCAATATTTGTCAATTGTTTGTGACTTCATCATACAAAGAGATACATACAAAGCCATATGAATCTGTATCAGCTCCACAGACGCTGAAAATATACTTGCATCCATACTCTGTGCGGTGCATATACTGACTTTCCTGCCGTAATAATGGGATTCAGTGTGGAGGTAAGACTGTAATATAGGGGGTGTGAGAGTAATGCATTTACAATGGAACCACTGACCAATTCAATCTAAGTCAGTACCACGGCCATACGCAGAGCCAGAGAAGGCTCAGGAACTCTGGCAGTAATGATGAGATTCAGTGGGGAGTTGGAAATTTAATGAAGGGAGAGATGGTGCTGGATTCACAAATCCAACGGGACTTGGTTGATTTTGACCAGTCCAAGAAAAAATTCTCACGTAATAGTTTTGGTCCATGTGAAGTGTCATGTTAGCTGTTAAAAATGATATTGGTACATGAATTTATCAGAAAGAAAATTAATATCAAGTAGGTTCATCTGGTGTCATCACCTGGTGTTGGTTTGGTGTTTGGGTGTGGTAAGTCTTTCATTTTCAGACTCAAGAGTCAGGCTCCAGGGAGTGAGCATCTGATATGCCCTCAGTGGGAAAGTAATACATTCACAGTCGGTGACTACTCACTTTCAATCTCACCAGCGACCAGAGCCATGGATATAGCTATGGAGAGGTGCAGCATCGAGCCATTTTACAATTGCAAATTGATTTTGGTGATTCATGTGTTTTTGGCACATTTCATATGAAGCAAAATTATAAAATCATATTGGGGTGCCAAAAGACATAGGTAATGTGACATTAGTACACATGACAGACTGCTGCACCGCTCAATCCAGCTATTTCTCAAACACATGAATATATTTGGAAGTGACTGGAGGCTGACACTGAAGAGCGGAGTGCTTTTCTCAGACCCAGTGGGATACCATGTACCTTCCAGGGCCTTAGACGGATTTAGAGTGGGTGATCGAAAGGTCTACTGCTTCTGCACTATGGCCATGTAAACAGAAGAGCAGCGAAATCCATTTCAGTACACTCTTTATATTTGATTTGCTTATTAGATTTATCTAATGTGTCTGTAAAGAGTAATTTCAATATTATAAATTTACTGACATTAGTAACAATAAACATTCTTCAGTAAACTATTGTTTGTATTTTCCTTCAAACAGCTGTACACACTGATGTGAGCACAGGGGGAACATAATTGCCTTCCAGTTGCTGTCAGTCAGATCAAAGGTCATTGAGTGACTCTGGCCACCTTTTTGACACAGAAGTGTTTACTTCTCACCTGAGCTTTGTGTTTACCGCATATACATGGAGATGTGAAGGTTTTTGGTGAGTCTTTTGGTGTCAGGGATTTTGGTGACTTACTGGGTTCTTCTTGACTTGCTCAGACAGACACAAATGTGCTTTTCATGTGTGCGGTTGGAGCAGTGTGGAAGTTTGAATGGGTTTGCAGTGAATTAATGGCCTACATTTAGATTATAAACACACGTTTTCTGAAATGGCTTTCTGAAACCTTTTAATGATGGAATTAGTATTTGGAATGCTTTTAATTATGTGCATCAGTGGTCAACTGTTAATAAAACAGGCTGACATTATCTTTGTACTCATAAGAGTTTAAGATTGGGGCCACTGCTTTTGTCGGGATTTGTTCTTACCAACTGTTTTGAATTTCTGAATTCAATTGGGCAGAGAATGGAAGGAGACACAATATGCCTTGTGTGAGCTACCAGGTTAATAAGAAATTTATTGGGAGCATAATTTCAATTAAATATGCAACTTGTAATGGTTAACTTTAAGAGTCTGATCCCAAAATGAGTCACACTGGATTTGAAGAAGTGAACCAAAGCCTATTATTGATGAAAAGCTGGTGGCCAGTATTTCACATCATTACTATACATATAAAACTGTTTTTTTTATGCAATACAGAGAGGAAGTAACATTGAACATTGCTCAGCAGTTGATTCTTACACTCACCAGTCACATTTAAACAAGTCAGTGAGGGAATTTTTACTATTCAAAGAGCCTGCACTCACACTTTTCTGATCATTCATTGTACTGCTGCTGTCACTGGTTTTGCTGATTTCCTCCTTCCTCCTCCTTCACCTCCTTCGCCTGTTCTGGTTTCTCATCAATCAAACGTGCCTTGTGCAGTACTAGGTCCTGTATAATCCATATTTCAATGATGTGTGTCTGCTGGTTTCTGCCCTGGGGTTTATGTGACTGCAGGCTGCATCCAGATGTCAGGGACTGAAGCCAAACTGTCTCTGTGGTCTACTACCAGTTGTGTTTGGCTCATTGCCTAATATTACTGAACAATTTCTAACAGCGGGCTGTGGACCAGAGCAAAACAGTAGTTTATAATGCTGTATACATTTATATTATTTTTCATATACTCATTTCATATTTTGTGTACTGTTGCTGCTTTTATATATAAAATATTTAATCTCTAATAATGCTGGTCTCTGTGAAAGAAACAAATCAATGTAGAAATGATTAAAAGTTATGGAGAAATGTATTGTTCATTTTCACTGAGAAAACTGCTGTACAGTCATACAAACTCAGAAAGTTACAGCACTCAACTATAAGACAACCACTAAGGACAGAGATAACATTTAAGATATATCACAATATGTTAGTAAGCAAAGAAGAAGAAGTAGAGAAATATTTACTGTCATATCACAGTATATTGTTATATCAGTGTCTCTTCTAACTCTTTCACATGGATATTTTTAATCTCCAGCATCAGTTTAGACCTCAGGACATCAGTTTACTTTTAAGAGGTTTTTGTGGTGGAACCACAGTCACAGTCCATTGTGGAACTGGTATGGCAAAAATGGTGTGCAGGTTTTAGTGTGCAGGGTTGGGATAAAGTGTGAGATGTTGGGTGATGAGTCACGTCAGCTCCTCTCACTCTGTTGAAATATTCTTCACAAACTTCTCATCTCAAACACACTGCTTGTGTCCATCACTTGTAGACAGAGTAAATAAATAGACTGGGCTGAATCTTAATGAATCAAACTTATTTAGAATTTTAAAACTCACTTAACATGCGTGGGAGAATATCTCATTCACTCCTCCTGATCATGTAGTTTCAGCAGGTGTTGAGATTCACACCAGCAGCTTTTTTTGTTGGCAAGCTGGCATCTTGTGGCTTGAAGCTACATACTTCATTAAATGGCTTTCACAGTAGCACATTCCTGCTTCATCGAGGGAAAAACCTCTAACCAATTCGAGTTAAGTTTTCTCTGTGCTGCTGTATAATTTCGGCACTTTTCAGAAATAATCTTAAATTATAAATACAGCGCCCCAAATACATGTTTTAATAATTTCAATTGTATATGTTTTTGGACTGAGAAAAATATTTCTGTTGGGTTCGTGTATTTTTTCTGAGAGTAAACATAGAGCCACAAAATTCCAACTCAGTTTTGATTTAAATGACCCAAATAACACATTTTAATTCTCCAAATAAGCTCCAACACCTTCAGAATACCTTGAATTATTGAGGAGCCAAGAGATCCCAGGCAGTCTTGGATGTATTAAAATTTTAACACCCTTGTTTAATCCGATGGCATGTTCATTAAAAACCTAAAACTACGCATTTAAAAACTTTAGAAAATGTAACCTTTCAACAACATTCAATATTTAATGAGAGAAAGTTAAGCCTTTAATCTATGGGCTTTGTTCAATGATCGTGTTTGAAATGGCTGAAAAAAGGAAAGCAAAGGGGGAAAAATGTTTTTTGCTACCCTTTCAATGAAGAAGCACCTGGTATGTGTGTTGTTTTATTAACAGCTTTGGTTTTTCTTCCTCTCTGTCATTAATCCCAGCCTGTGAAAGAAAACCCACAACCAGCCTTTCATGAGAAGTTCACGATGATCTTAAACTTTCCTTAGAGGCGTGACAGACACATGCAGCCAGCACATTTTCATGTTTGTTTCAGCAGTTTGTTTATTCAGTATGATGTTAAAAAGTAAATCACACCTGATTAAGCTATTTATGTTTTACATCACTATTATTTAAAAGAAATTATTATTATTGTTGTTGTTATGTGACTCTTGGTTTCTCTCTCTCTCTCTCTCTCTCTCGCTATCCCTTCGCTATAATAACACTTTAAATGCATCCTGCTTCCAGTCATGTCATTATGTCTCTCTCTCTCTCTCTCTGTCTCTCTGTCTCTCTTTCTCTCTCTCACTATCTGTCTTTATTTAGGGACGGCCCAGATACGTCTAGTCCTCAGCTGGGAGTCTTCAGTGGCAACACAGCATTGGAGTCAGCCTACAGTACCAGCCTGCAGGTCCTGATTCGATTTCACTCAGACTTTTCAACTGGAGGCTTTTTCATTCTCAACTTCCATGGTATGGACATACACTCTCAAGCACATCTTTCCCTGTCGTGTAGTATTCAGTTAGACACGTATGAACACACAAGACAGATTTACCAGTTTCTTCAGTGCTAAAACTTTGTTAACTTAAACCGTATCACAGCTTAGTGTTTTTGCATTAATATTTCTAGATCTTATACAGTCCATCTTGATTCATGAATTCATGTAGCCTCAGTGTGTGCATGTGTAGTGCTTTTCAGTAACCGCTTCAAGTGTCACTAGTGAATAGTTATTAGAGACGAAATATCTTTCTGTTGTGATAAAAAAAAAAAAGCACTGAGGAGAGAAGTGAGAGCATGGCCTTTTCTTTTTCACTCTTTTTCCATTTCTCTCTCCATTACTCTGCTATTATTCATTATTTTTTAAGGATAAACAAGTTTGTATCTCTGAATAAGTCCATCTCATAGGCTTTCAGAAATATTTTCTGAAGAATCACTGGTTGTGTGAGCAGTCTGAGGGGCAGCTTTTGTTGCTTGGACTTGAGAGTTTTGTTACAGTGATATATCCCCAGTGACAATCATACACCCTGTTGCTCAGGATATGTCTTATTTTCTCTAATCTCAAACAAATGTTTGTGCGAGATATGCGGACTCTCTGCAACCTTGTCTTAGATTAAAAATTTAATGCTACCTGATTCTATCTGTTTCTTAAGGTCAGTATATTTTTTTGTTTACCAAACCAGTGAATCATTATTTTATTCACTTTTCTCTTTTTCTCTTTTTATTCTCTTTCACTTAGCTACTCTAGGTAATCTGATTTGTCCCTCAGCAGAAGAAAGAGAAAAAGGAAATGCAATTTAAAATGAAATAATTACTGCTCTTGCTATTGTGGCTCATGTTTGTTATTGAAGTGGGTGAGAAACATTTCATAGAGGTTTCATTCATAGTTGTTAAAGTTCTTGTAGAGTTTGACATATTTGTTTGTTTGTCGATTAAATCACTGAGTGTGTCTTTGCAACCACAAGGCCACTCTGAAAGACTCAACACGGTATATGAGATTTTCTCCTCATTGTTATTTTAATTCACTATTTCTGACTTCTGGGTAATGCATACTCTTCTTTCATGCTGTCCAGAAACATGTTAGAAGTATTTACATGTACGTGTTACTATGCATTATAGTGGTCAGCCTTTGCAGTTTGCAGCTGAGACAATTTGAGGTACAAAGTAACCTAGGTGGATAGTTTAAATAATGAAGATCACAATCCAGGGTCAAAAAACGGGCAGGAAGCACCACTGCAGAGCCCTCACACCCTGCACACAAACTGTTTGATCTGCTTCCCTCTGGTAGGCGTTACAGAGCTCTGTATGCCAAGACCACCAGACACAAAAACACTTTCTTCCCCCAGGCTGTCTCCCTGATCTCCCCGTAATCCACCTGCCATTGCATGAACCATCGCACTGTTTGCACTACATGTACATATATTTATATCTTGTTTTTTCTTTTTGAAAATACTTTATTTTTATTATTATTATTATTTTGTTTTTTGTATTTTGTATGGCGCACAGGAGAGAGAAAAATCCGCAGTCAAATTCCTTGTATGGTCACACATACTTGGCAAATAAAGCTGATTCTGATTCTGAAATTGCATCCACTGGCCCATTCTCCACATGGATGCTCTTTCCAAACAGGCGGCTGCGCTGCTTGTGAACGATGTCAGTTAACTCCTTCACAGCAACAGAACAGCAGATGTCTTTCTGGACCCCATTTCTTTTGTTGATGCAGGCTGATATAACCATCATCTAGGAAAATATGCCATTGTTGTAGACTTCATTACACTTCACTTTTTTGGGGTTGTTTTTGGTCAAATCTTTGGAATCTTTGGTTAACTCTTTAAATTTTTTTGCATCTCCGTCCAGCCTACCGTCTGAAGAAATGCCCTCCTCCCCCTGTTGTGGAGAATGCAGAAGTGATCTATGAAGATGAAGACTTTCAGATAGGTAATAAGCCTGATTAATAATATGACTATTTGATACAATAAAGACACTGAAAGAATTTCCAAAAAAATAATAACTAATCACCATTACAGAATAACCTGCAAGATAGTTTTACTGATACCAAGATAACTGAACCGACATGAAAAAATGTGGCTCATTTAGCAGTTTCTTTCATTTACGATGTTTTGTACATTTTTCAGACTAAGCAAGCAGCTTGTCTACTGTAGTTTGGCGAATCTTAAGATTGACGGACTTTTACCTGACAGGACTGACGAACAACCTGACCAGACTTGTAGGAGGTCATTATCCTGCTGATTGTAAATTATTCTGCTAATGGGCTCCATTTATCTAAATATAGCAGGCTAACGTTAATCTGTCACTTGAACTGAGCATGTGTATCACTGTACCAGTGGGGCTGTATATTTTATCACTTTTTTAAAAAACAATGTGAATCTTTTTCTTCTCTCTTCATTTTTTAAAAATGTGTAAAAATTCAGACAATACTGGATCTTTTACATCTTTAAAAAAAAAAAATCCTTAAAATGAAAAGACAGTTTTTTGGGGAGTTCTATGTCAGTTGCAGCTCCTTGTGCCCAGTAGAGAAGCAGGTTTGGGATGTTTGTAGTTTATATTAACACAAGCAGGGTGGACAGATGGCTCCATCAACTGAGAAAATAAAAGTCTTCCAACATCTCTAACACCGTCTTAATGATATCTGCAGTAAATGTCCTATCTTGTTAGCTACCATTTAAATACCACCCAGTTTTCATTCTCAACTGTGTGAAGCAACTGCGTTATGAGTACTGAGGTTTCTGGTCAGTGAATAGCATTTTTGTGTAAGCAAACTGTTTGTTTACCCTGCAAACTCGTGTTTTCTTTTTGTATACGTGCATAGTTAGATGTAAAACAACTTGAACACCCCCACCCCCCCCCCACCCCCTTCTAAAAAATATAACACAAAATATGTTCTCCCAAGCTTTTGAAAATAATCCATTTTGGGAGAAATGATTGCTTGTCAAATTCTCCCATTTTCCTTCAGCTCTGTGTTATGTTATGATTTGCTCAGAGCATCTTACTCTTAGGGTTTGGTGACCTTTTAGATCAGCAGCTGTAATTCTGAAAAAAAAGCAGGTTTTTCATAAAACCTCAGCAAGATCAATTTACCCTGTCAGTGGTATATAAGACTCTAGAGTTCTGGCAAAGTATCATTTCATCATTTTACTGCAGTTTAGTTTTTGTTTGAAGGGTCAAAAACAAACAAACAAAGTAACATTTTCAGTCCAGTCAAATTCCAGGATCATAAAAGACTTCATTAGCCATCATTAAGATCATGTGTTGTGATATAATGCTCCTAACAGTACAAATACAACAGTGATACAGGGAGCGACTGTACTATTCTAGAGTGTTGGTTCACAAAGAAGATGTCAAATTATTGGTACATCACAGCAGCATCAGGTCTGCACCTGTTCACAGCAAGAGTGAAGCTGTTGTTTGTGACAGAGTAAAAGCCAAAGGGAGCTAATTTTGAATAATCATACCCAGAAATCTCACAAGCCCACATTGGAGTGAATGTACAGTGAATTTTAGATTTACAAAAGCTGGCAGTACCTCAGAGACAAAACCTGCTTTGTTGTTGGTCAGTCTATCAGTCAATTCTACAATCTTTGAAGAAGCTCAGAGAAAGGCTGAATGTTCTTGTTTGTTTTGTTCAACAGTTTTTGACTGTGCACCATGCTGTGAGCTGTATGCCACAGTTTGCCTTCAGGGCAAAATCTGAAGGGTGCATTACGTCTCCCTGACAGGTGGTAGAGCTCCACCTCTTTTAAGATGGCAAGTCAAAATTTGCCTGTCAGAGTGAAATGAATAAACATCTAAAAAAAAAAAACAGATTTATCAAGTCAAGATATTTTCAAGTCTTTCTATATCCAAAACTCCATACAATAAATTGAGAGAGTTTAAAAGTTGCTTTAATTGTTCTCCCTGTCCGTACTTGCTGTAAAGAAATGCCCTCATCACACAAATCTTAAGTGATAAATGGAAACAAAATCCCTAAAGGCCAAGTCAGTTTTAGTTTGCTGCCGTCGCTCAGATTCTCCCTTCAGCTGGCCTCCAAATTCACAGTCTTTTGGTACAAAAATGTTTAATATGATCAAATGATGACAGGGTATTTATTCATGTAGTCATCAAGACTCAGCTCTGCAGAAACACTTGTGTAATCTTAATCTATAAAGACACTGTATAGTCTGTGATGACATCATAGGTTTTGATGTTTCCTGTTCCAGGTGATGTTGTGAAGTACCGCTGTTTACCTGGATACACACTGGTCGGAAAGGCAGAGCTCATATGTAAACTTAATTCCCATTTGCTTTTTGAATCCCCGTCTCCAACGTGTCAAGGTAAAGTCCGACTCCTGAACCATAGAGTATATACAATATACAGCTGTCTCCTGTATGTACATGTCTGTGTGAAAATCAGATGGTAGTGCTTTGTCAAAATGGTTTGAATCAATAGTTACTTAAGTTACCAGTTACAACTTAAAAATAACTTTATCCCCATATCTGAGCTTACCAAAGTTATATTCATACAATCTTAGCTCTATTGTACATGTTTGCCACAGCACAGCATCTTTAATACTGTGTTCTGTTAAATTGAGTTTTCTGTGTGTGTCTACTTGTTTTTTATTTGTCTGTGGTACAGATATCTTGGTTTGTGTCAACATTGTGGATGAATTCTTAACTTGAGAGTAACATAGTTTACTTGTCGAAAAATCACCTTAAAAGTTTCTTTTTGTTAGAGCCTTCCTGGTAAAGACCCACAGTTTTATTAGCAAAGTTCCTGCCAGGGCCATCGGAGATGTCATACAGTTATTTACACAGGCTGAATGGTTTCCCACCTGAATAGTGTCTGAAAAATGTTACATCTTGTTACATCTTTTAGTATTACTCCATAAACAGTAAATGACATAAACTGGTGATTATTTCACCCGCATGTTTTTTTTTTTTGTTGTTGTTGGTTTTTGTTTTTTTTTCTGAACTGGACTATTCGACAATTTCAATGTGCATTCACCCTTCCTTCAAGAACTTTGAACACCCTTCACGGTAATGTGTTTTCAAATTGGCCTGTAAGGTTCGTGAAGTTCTCATACCCAAATTAATCCTGCTGCACCTGCTATTACTACCCACAGATGAATCAAAGATTTCAGGAATCAAATTGGATCCATTAAAGAGGAAACAGAGTGCTCCAGCAAAATGTAGCCTTAATTTTTGACAGTGCACCTAGAGGAAAAGTTGTGATTTGAGCAAATGATGCAGCATGTTATTACAAAACCACAGCTGTGTACAACCAGCTCAGTGTCATTTTCAGAGGGCTACGATCATGTAATTTTCAGAAATTTTGGCAAATCACTAACTGAAGTATCTTTGTCGGATCTGACATTTTGACGTGTCGTAGCAGGAAAAACACAAGTGAAGCAAATGGTATTAACGATAGCTCAAGTGAGCCATGACAGTGATCCAGCATGCACAGTACCAGGACACAGAATCTAGTTCACCTTAATGGTGTGCAGTTGTCTTTAATGATATATATTACACATGTTCTTCGAGTAATGAAAAGCCAAAATGTCTGCTGTGAGAAAGGTCCTACTGTTGTGTATTGAAGTTGAAAATGTCAGATAAAAACTGCTGGAAACACATTCCACTTTATCGTTTTCATATATAGTTTATTTTGTTGAATATGTCTCTTAAGTAGTGGCAGACATGTGACTTTTAAGACCAAAGACCTCAGCAAGGAGGCAATTTATATTTTCAGTTAGCAGTATTAAAACTCCAACACTGAGAACTCCTGGTAGCCCATCCTGCCCATCCTGTTATTTCTATGAGACAACTATTATGAGTATGTTAGAGAAAATTCTTCTTCTTCGCCTTGCTACAGCTGAGTGTTGAAGAGATGCTTATGTCTGGCTATGAGGTGGGACGAACAGAATGTCCTCTTTATTGTAAAGCAGGGAATAAAAGAATGCAGCACTCATATGTTAGGAGATGTAGCCAAAGTGGTCCCCTACACACCTTGGAGTTCAGCTCCTTTTGTGTGAAATCCTGTTACCTCCCAGTCATCACAAAAGAAGTTTTGGAAAGAGTCTCCGCACACCCTGTACACATTTAGATGAAGCACAGGGAATTTCCACACGTGTGGACTCTTTTGCATGTGTTTGGAAAAAGCATCGATGGAAGCAGACAGATGAACAAGAATGGAGTGATGGATGGAAAAGGACATAAACTGGGAAATTTAGGAGCTAGAAACATACCAAAGAGTTTTTTTCACACTGTTCAGATCAGTTTGACTGGCTTTTGTCTGCTACCCCTCCAGCCCAGTGCCCAGCCAATGAGGAGCGATCTTTGTCATCAGGGGTGATACTAAGCCCCGGGTTTCCTAGCAACTACCCCAACAGCCAGACATGCTCCTGGTTACTACATATGATTCCAGGTACAGTGTGTGTTTCAAGAGAGTGCAACCAGTATAAGTAGGGTTATGTGTGAGGGAGAGATATAATCATGTGTATATACATTATATTTGCATTGAGTGTGTGTGTGTATACTGAATGTAATGATTGGAAAGCAATGTGTGTGCGTCTTTCATAAATATGCATAAAGGTTTTTGCATATCTCCCTGCATTTACATGTGTATGGTATATGCTTTATGTTTCATATTGCAGCTTTTTGTTTCTTGTGGTTGTAAATAATTCTGTCTCGTTACACAGGGTACACCATCAATATCTACGTCGAGATGTTTCACAGTGAGAAACAGTTTGATGAACTGGAGATTTTTGATGGTATGCAAACCCTCTCTTTTGTGTTTGTGCTGCTCCTACACCTAGACACACACACAGAAAGACACACTCATACACACACATGGTCAGACACTCATGCTCACACCCATCTTTAATTTATGTTTGTTTATGAAAAGTAGCTCAACAGTTAATAAGATGTGTAACACTTAATACTCATTTGTTGTGTTTCCCCACCCAAGAGTTCCAGGAAGATTGTATAACAGTAAATATGAAAGCGTGTAGATCATATTGTATGTGTGGATTTTTTTTTTTTATGTATTTATTTATTTATTTTTATTTTTGTTGTCTCTGTTTATTAAGAACTTTTTAAACGGTTCTGGGTGATTTTGTCAAAAATTACTGTATATGTTCATTAGATGAGTCCATTCACTGGGGCTGAAACGTTTTTAAATAATCAAACAGCACAACAAGACGACAAAACTCGGGATGAGCTCTTGTTATCAAGAAATATGTGATTGACTTTGGAATTCACAAGCAGAGATGAGAACATATACAACTACTAATATGTGCATCCCACTCAGCTCTGTTTATCTGTTTTTATGTTGCCTGGTCCTGAGCAGACTGTAGCTGCCTTTGATGTTGCAGACAGCAGTGGCATCACTGTGGAGTAGGTGGCTGTGACTTTTTTTTTTTTTTTTTTTTTTTTTTTCAGATGTCGCCGTATTGTTGAAAGGGAGAAAATCTCAATAGGTGTCAACCCCACAGTTTATGTATATGATTACATAGACTATTTAAAGCAAATATGTATTTTGAGAAAAAATATGCAAAAATGTTTTTAGTATGTTTGTAGTATGTAGTATTGTAGTATAAGCAACATTTTATTAATATAGTTCATGCAAGATTTTTCTCTCTAAACACTAGTGCAGTGCCTGTTTGGAAGAGGCCAGTTGTTTTCTTGCAGCTTTTTTGAGAACCACTCGTCCGATCAACTGAACGCTCAGCACTGTGATTCCTTGGATGCTGAGCAATGTACCTACCCTGACATTGTAGCATCCCATAGAAATGCGAGAGTACATGTGTCATTTGGACACAAAAGCTCACGTGAACATTTTATGGCCTCATTGAAGTCAAAGCCCCATTCAGTGTCTAAAAATAAGCCCTGGACTTTTCATTCCTCAGTAATGCACCTTGATTTGTCGGAGACCGGTGCAGGTGGAGTATCACAAAGCTGAGAGATCTCCAGACTCAATACATTTGCATGTACTTCAGGTGTGGCCATAAAACAAAAAACAAAACTGACCCTCTGCCCAGGTCATATCCCCATAAGCTAAAGATCTGAGATGTGATTGCCAACAACCATCATAAACCTGCACTGCTAAGTCCTAGCTTTGCTGGACCAGGCTAATTAGCTATTTTCATTCTGAGAGTTACATGTCTGATGCTTGAAATATTTGAGTTTAGCAAAACAAAATGGCAAACTTGCAAGACTTTGGTACAATTTAACATCTCCAGTCTCTCTTTCCTCATTTGTTTTTGAATGTACTGTAGTGTGTGATAGAGAATGAGCTGTATGCAACATCTCTTTCAATGGAGCAACAGTTAATAGGGGTCCCCTCTCAATGCATTACACAGTATGTACTTGTGGTGGTAATAACACACTACTTATATGTATGTCAACAGACAGTGCAGGTGGAGGGTTGTGGTCTGTAAACCTGAGATGGAATTAAACAATATGCTTCATTTAGAATATGTGTACAACAAGTAATTTGGGGGAACTTAGCAACTTAATGATGCTGTCACTTTCATGTGCTGCATGTCTCAGGACCAGTAAAACACATTCTGACTGCAGCATCTGGTCCATCTCCATCTCTGGTTAGACTATGATTCATCTAGGAGATTGTGAGTTTATTGAATCGCTAGGGTCTAGAGGTAGGAGAAGTGGCTTGTGACCGCAGGGTCGCCACTTTGATTCTCTGGACCAGCAGAAAAAAAATTGGGTGGGTGTGTGAATAATCAATGCTCTCCCCCCTCCATTATTAACGGCTGATGTGCCCTTGAGCAATTTACCTAACCCCCTAACTGTTCCTTGGGAATCTGACATGAAAACAAACTTCTGTACTTTAAATGCATTTATATGTATATGGGAACATGAAAGTATACAGTCTACTGTGCACACTGCACTAGTTCTTATGTCTGGTTTATTTGTTTCTCTAGGATCCTCAGGACAGAGCCCTTTGCTTGTTGCTCTAAGTGGTAACCACTCATCTCAGCTGAACTTCACATCTAAAACAAACCAGCTCTATCTACGATGGTCCACTGACCACGCAACCAATAAGAGAGGATTCAAGATACGATACTCAGGTACGTTCTATGTCTTATTCATAATTAATTCATTTAATCATTCTTTTTTGTTTGCTACTCTGTTTAATCATTGTCATTAGATGAATAATATCAGCAAAATTAAACAACATCTATTTCCTCATCTATTTAAAAAGGTTGAACTGATACATGCCGTATGTGTTATTTGTCAGTCTAACTCTTTCTCTGTTCTAAATATTTTTTTGTTTCAGTTAAAATTAAATGTAAATATGCATAGCATTGTTGTTAGGGATAAAAGCTATAGCCAAAAGTGTCTAACTCTTCACCCAGTACAACAAATTTTACCCATTGTAATGTTCGCTGAAGTGATTTTTCTGTACTAGCATGAATAATCAATCAACTCCTCTTACTGTGACAATGAACTGATACATCAACATTGTGGAAACCTGAGCCATGATCATTTAGAGAACGCTTCTAATTGGCAATGTTCTTTTTAATGAATTAGTCTAATTAAGAGCACAAAAGAATTGGCAGGTCCAATTTATTAATTTCACAATTTGTTTCAGATTTAGTGTATTGTCTCTGCAGGTTCCTGCCAGCACTGATGTTCTGAAGAATAGCTTTGTCGAGTTCATGTTGTGAGGTTTTTTTCAGCCACCCTTCAATCATGGGTCTTCGCTTGTGAAGAAATTGTTGAAGATGACCACCAATCTCATAGAAATAAGAAAATAGAAAATGCAATTTACGGTGACACTGATCCTGTTTGAGCTTCAGAGGAGTGAGTCACAATGTCAGTCACTGCGCTGTATATACTGAAAAAAATATATAATATATTTTAGTTTGTGGGTTATATCAGCACATTGACCCAAAGTGTCTGTGTTTTCCACAGTGTGTTGTAGTGCCCTGACAATGACAACCACACAGAGAACAGAAATTCATTGTGCTTTACATTTTACTCTCCTCTACGCTGTTAAACCTGCAGTGTGCTTTATATTGAAGCACATCGCACATATTGCAGCGTTGTATATGTAATGCATTGTAATTGCTTATAACATGGACTCCATCTTTGATGGGTTTGAAGTTTAGGACTTGGTGTTAGGATTAAGGTAACAAGTTCAAGGCTGGAAGTTAAGGAATGCATTATGCCGAGCAGGATCCTCACAAGTATAATATGAATTTGTGTCTGTGTGCATATGCGTGTGTGTGTGTGTGGATGTCACCTACAGCTTGGGCTGTAACAATTACTGTTGTATTTTTCTTGTCATTCATTACATTGGCCTTGCTTGCTGTTGCTGTGAAATTACCTTCCTAATTGTATCTTGTGTAAATATCCACTGCTTTTCTGGGTGGTTATATATCCCCTGCCTTTCTCAAAGCACCAATGGCCTCCTCACCTGTAAACATTCTGTTCTCTTACTGGCTCCTAATGATGTTGTCTCTTTAACGGATCAAATCAAATTTAAAATAGGAGACGGTGTTAGGAGTCATCACAGATGGATAAAAAGATTTTGACAAAAAAACGTGAAACATTCAGTCTTATGATAGGCATTAATTCAATAATCTGGTCTGCATTTTAGATTATATCTGGGCTGTGGGAATTACCTAGTTATTTGTAAGACTAGTGGAACTGGATATAAAGTTGTAGTTTCAATGGCAACTTCACCTCAATGGCAAGACATTGAGATGAAGTTGCTTATCAAACCAGTGGGACTAGCCATTTCAGTTTGTTCAAAGCATATCCAATGTAGATATAAGGCCAACTCAAGCTGCAAAGTGTTCTTGTTTATTTTTATGTTAGATAAGTTAGGATTCAAGTACAGTTAAAAGCTGCATTAATGCAGGTCAGAGAATGGTGAGGAAAAGTTTATGATATTACTCATGGCTTAACTACTGAGCTTTGAAATGAAACTGCCTTAACAAGCCAATGAGGTCAGCCAATGTTAGCTAGTGGAAGCAGATACAGATTGGGCCAAGCCACAGAGTATCTGTGCTTTGCTTTGGTGAGAGTAGGATTCACAAGCAGCTTAAAACTACAGTAAGTCAGAGCTAAAGAATGAGTTGCTTGCCAGATTACTCTTAAGGTCTATAAAAGCTGAAGTTACACTATACAGACAAAAGTCTTGGGATCGGGCTCTACCTCTGCTGAAGGGAAATCTTAATGCTTTAGCATACCAAGACATTTTGGACAATGCTGTGCTTCCAACCTTGTGCCAACAGTGTGGGGAAGGTCCTTTTCTATTCCAGCATGACTCTGCCCCAGTGCACAAAGCAAAGTCCATAAAGACAGACATAAAGTTTGGTGTGGAAGAACTTGACTGGCCCACACAGAGCCTTGACCTCAACCTCATCCAACACCTTTGGGATGAACTGGAAAGGAGACCACGAGCCAGGCTTTTTTTTATCCTACACCACTGCCTGAACCCAAAAATGCTCTACTACGTGAATGGGCAAAAAGTCCCATAGAAATCTTCCAACATCTTATGAAAAGCCTTCCCAGAAGAGTGAAAGGGAAGAGAAATAAGGTTTACAGATGAAAACAAAAATTACAGAGTGACTCTGTAGTCCTAACTGGAGTGGGAAAGTCATCCTTCCAGCGTGAATCCAAAAGGGAGAAGAGCCAAGATCAGGTGACACATTGACCACATTGGACAGAGAAGGGAGAGCCAGGTGGCCCGTTGTGGTGTGTTCTGCTAGATGTTTAGATTGTTCTCCATGCTCTAGCAGTTATGTTTTTACACTCAGGTCCATGAACACTTTTTATTCCATTTTTCTTCCTGTGTGTCTCTTCGTCTGTCTTTCTGTCCAGCTGCCTACTGTAGCATTAATGATCCTCCAATGAATGGGGGCGTGATCAACCGAACCAAACTCCGCCCAGGTAGCAGACTTCAGTTTTATTGTAACCGTGGTTACCGCCTGGTAGGATCAAGCAATGCCACCTGCAGGCTCCATCCCAATGGACTTTTCCAGTGGGATACACCAACACCTTTTTGTCAAGGTAAGGATTTTAAACACTCCCCATGTCATCTAAGTGATGATGAAAAAAAGCTGACAAGCACTAAAAATTTGCAGTTTGAGAGTGGTATCACTTTTATAATCCGAATTCCTTGAGGAATTGAAAGATTGAGGAATTATAATTCCTCAATCTGCTTACTTTTGATTTTGTTCTGATGCAAACCTGATGTTTAAAATTATTTATAATTCCTCTGTTAGAGGATGCCAGGCTTATCCACTGATATGAGGAGGCGAATGGATACCGCATTTCAGAACGTTTGCTTCCTCGGTTTAAGTAGCTGGGAAGTGGAATTCCAATCTCCTAAGCAAATGAGACTCAAATTGTTTCCCAACTGGAAGTGATGTGAACAAGCAACCAAGCAAACATCAGATTGTTTCAGTTTTTTCAGAAATCTTCAAAAAGAATTTGAAAAGAAATGGGAAAGGTTTTGGGAGATTGACAAATTGTGATTTAATATAGCAAATGTTAGCAGTCCTTGAAGTCGGATTTCTGACTCGTAGTCCGTTTTATTTGACCATAGTGTAAACTGTAAAATGAAATGTTTATCAGTGCTTTTGTGTTGTTGGTGTCTCATTAAATCAGCCGTACACGCAGTTTAGTCCAACTTCTATCTGTGGACATGTGGCTACAGTGTTTTTATGCACAAAATACCACATGATATGTTGTCATCGGCTGGTATTGCTAACATTGGTTAACCTGAGTATAACAATCCATCTTTGTTTCCCAACTTGTTGTTATCGAAGGCAATCAATATAGTGTGAAGTCATTTCCAGCTGCAGCTTCAAACTTTCAAACTAAATGGAACATAGCATTACTCATTTGCAAATGGAGAAATAAGAAATACTAGAAAAATGCCATCCTCTCCTCACTCTGTGACATGTTTTGTATTTATGGACAATTTTTAGTACTCCATCCACTCATATTTGCTTGTTAGGACGCAGTGTCAGGAAGCTTTGCAGACTCAAGCTTTGTCTAAAGACAACACACGCGTAATGACTGCCTTGTATTTAATGTACTTATCCTTCTGATCTTATTTCTTATCTCACACTGATGGTTTTGTATGTATTGTGTTGTATCATGAACTGTTTTTGCCATTGCATGTTTTTTGTCCCCGTCCAGATGCAAATAAATAAATAAATAAAAATAAACAAGTATTCCTCTACAACTCTTCTCTCTTTGTCATGCCACAGCCGTCTCATGTGGAATCCCTCAGTCGGTGGGCAATGGCAGCTTCCATGCTAACCAGTACACTGTTGGTAGCCAGGTCACCTACCACTGTAACCACGGTTACCACCTGGACCCCGGTGTTCCAATGACAGCAGTGTGTTTGGAGGATGGCAGCTGGAGTAATGCTGTCTCGGCCCCCAGATGTCTGCGTAAGTATTTTTTTTAACTCTGACTGAAGGGCAGTCAAGAGTACAAGTTAAGAATCTTAGCTCGAAGTACTCTTACTGGCTGTTTCCCACAGCTGTGCACTGTATACACATACACGCACATATATACATCTTAATTTCTGTATTGGTTAAATGTTTCTCTAAACAGCAGACAGTTTATGAAAAAATATAAATGAAGAAAAAGGTTGTGTTGAAAAAGAGCAAGTAGAATTTAGGGATGCATTGTATATATCGGGGAGATTGATTGATTATTGGCTCAACAGTGGGAAATTTAGTTAATTATTGGCCAATAATGAAATTATAGCTGATGAATAGAGCTGCTAATACTGCTTCCATCTAACTATAAAGCATGGCTTCTGTGTCTGTCTGTGTGTTCTTGAACATCTCAATATAAATATAAATACCTATAAATAAGATTAAAGAATTTCATCATTGATAAATTACAAGTTAGAGATTATAGAGGCTCAGGTGTTATTTACCACTGACACGTATGTAAACTGAAACCACACAAGGTAAATATCTAATGGTTAAGGGAAAAAAATGAAGTTTTGAAACCTTAACTGAATTATTTATTTGATTCTAATTTGATCACATATTATTTCCCAGCAATCCACTGCCCCAGCATTGAGGGCATCTTGTCGGATCACATGACCTACCACCTGCTCTCTGGTAGATTGGGAGAGTTTGGCTCTGTGGTGATGCTGGAATGCTCAACAGGGTACTATTTGGGTGTGGGGCATCGGACTCTTCGCTGCCTTTCTAACGGGACTTGGGAGGGGTCAGATGACCCTGCTACATGCAAGAGTAAGTATTGATTCGAACATGAAGAGCATCATGACTGTCCTGCACAAAATAAATCACAGCTGCCTTCAGATTTATTTTGGTCAGACTCATCTTACTCCTTCTCCTCTGAGCAAGTTAATAAAACTCCACAATGTTATTGTGTTTTGTGTACTTGGTCAGCTCCCTTGGTACTCATGACACATAGCTTTATTTATAAGACGCACATGCAGTGATACGCTTACTGCATTTTTTTTTACACTTACATAAAACACTTCACATTCCTCAGTCCTCTGCACTGTACACCACACAGATCATTTTAGCTTTTTATTTGATGTTAGTTTCCTTTCATGGATAGGGAACCATATAAACTAAGAGATAAAAAGGAAGCCTCATAGACCCTCACAGACACAAACCTGCGTGAGCACACACAGAGTAGCTTCCTCTCCAGCTGTTCTTTTCATCTATCAGAGGAATAACTTTCTGTGACTTTTCCAGATGTTAAGTTGCACAAGGGTGGGTACACTGTTTTGGTAACTTATCCATGGCTGGTTGTGGCAGCAAGGGCAATGCAGTTTTATTTTTTTAGTAGTTTTTTTTAGCGTGTGTGTGTGTGCGTGTGCGTGTGCGTGTGTGTGTGCTTTTACATCCCCCTTACTATTCCTTTTTTAAAAGAGTTACCAGGGGCATCTTAACCACTGCACATTGTCCTGGGACTGTGATAGCTATTTTAAACAGACTGCAGCCTGTACTCCCTAAATGTGGGGTATATGTGGGAAATAGTGAAAGATTGGTTTTTCAAATAGAGTGTTACCATGAAATGCACTTTGGCTGCTTGTTTCATAAAGGGAAAGTCAGCATATGTCAGCATACTTTGAACACTTTCCAATAGGTAACAGAATTTTTTAGTGTTGCATAATATATGACATGACATTGAAAACTGAAATGTGCAAACTAAAAAATATTTAAAATTGAAGTCTGTTTTACTGGTGGTTTTCAAACCAGTGCCAGTGATTTTATATACTTTGTTACAGTTTAAATTTATTGCTTCATTTTTTCATGATCCAGCTTTTTTTGCGAGCTGACCTACCTAACATTGCAGCAGCTCTGAGGGATTTGGCAAAGTAACAGAAGTGTCTGTTCTTCAAGCTGGCCAGTGGTTTGAAAAGTGTCTCCAAGGACATTAAGGAAAAATGAAATCTTAAGTCTTCTGACCTAAATCTAATTTAGTCATATATTGTATTAGAAAACTAAATGTGCTGTGTTTAAATTCAAAATGACACTCTATGAACACTTGGCAATATAACCCATTTTATATTCAGCTTTTTGGCTATAGCACCAGTTGCCCTATAATGTTATGCAATATCTGATTTCCAGTGTCTTTCTGTCACGATCATGTTTTATTTTTGTTTTTATTTTTTATTACTTAGTCATCTCCTGTGGTGAGCTTCCCACTCCACCTTTTGGGACCAAACTGGGGACGTTGACCACATTCGGAGCAACAGCAATCTTTATGTGTAACCACGGTTATACGCTGGTGGGGTCACATGTCAGAGAGTGTGGCGCTAACGGGCTGTGGAGTGGTGCAGAGACCAGGTGTCTAGGTAAGGTCTGTTCGATGCGACAGTGTAGTGGTCTGTCCAAGGCCCCTTTTTGGATAAAAAGGAAATATCTGATTGGTAATTTAAAGTACATCCAACAGGTTGGGTGGTGTGGATCACGGAAACCAGAAGGAAGGTTACATTTATTGTGAATAAAATGTAGCAAGTTGTCATAGATGAAAATCAAAGGCTTGGACTCATCCTGCTTTTTTTGCATTTTTATTATTTTATTATAGTATTTTCAGTAGTATGTAATGTAGCTCTTTAACTTTCGAGTGTAATTCCAATTTAAAGGTGAATACGTGCAAAATATAAAAAGGCATATAATGTAATGAAAGATATTTCTATTTTTTTGCTGTGAGCAGTGGTATCACTGTATTTCCTCCAAATGATGTAGAGAGTGTTAAGCTGTATATAACACCTGTGTCAAGGACTTTTTGTAAAGACTTGATTTTTAATAGAAATATAGACATTTTTCATCTACACTTTATTAATACATGAGCTTACTGCAGGTATCTAGGTAAGGTCCTTGGAAATTAGACCAGCAATAAGTAAGATAAACTGTGCACATGGCTCAGTAACTCAAATGATCCACTACAGAGACATTTTATTACTTAATACATTGCGGACTTGATTTAGATTTAGAGGTATGCACTGACCAGAAATGATTAATACTCATTGTACGTGCAAACCCTACTTCAGTGATTCAGCCTTGAACTTATGGACTTGAATAGGATGCACATTCTATGTGATGAATGTAGAAATCAGGGCGTGTCCACACTCAGATTATTATTCTGACATTCCGGTGCTAGCAAATGAAGGCAAAATATGCCTGCAAGTTGATGTAACTGAAGCCGATGAAGACTGAGCTGAAGTCACTAAATCACAATTTAAACTCCTACTATACATGTAGGTTTTATACTTAAATGTCAGTCAGTTGTACTGCAGTGGTCAACACAGAGTGTGCACTGGGTTAGAGTTGGAACTGAAAAAAAATGCACATTAAAATTCTTTATTAGAAGTTTATTTATTAGATTTTCATTCATCCTCAAGCAATAGTGATACTGGGATTGCAGTTAACCTATGGGAAGTCCCTTCTCATGAGATGTTTTTGAGATGAGATTTATCCTTTTAAGCTTATTTTTAAAATCTTCTTTATTTACTAACAAAAAATATGTTCAGGGTTCCCATTAATCTCAAGCTGATATAAGAAAAAAAGATTTCTAGCAAATAAATGTCAATCATTTATACACTGCAGCACTTGTGTTAAATGTTTCATACCTCTATTACACTCAAAATCAGATATTTATTCATTTTATTTAACATGTGGCCTTTCACACATTTCCCAGGAGGAGCAGTTATTGATGACACAATAAATCACGGTTGGCTTCTCAAGAACATGTTCACTGTTGTGAACAGTTTTGGTATTCATGACACAAATCTTTTATATCTGGTCTGATTTGATGATACACCAGATATGAAAGATATTTGGATACTGATTTTGAGTAGATGGTGTTGTGAAAAGTGGTAGAAGTAACTGCATCACATCAGCTGTAATCTCCAGTGATTTTGTAAAAATAATCAATGATCTGGATGCATGCTTTTGCAGCATTAATCACCACTTGAGAAAGTGTATTGGATTATTTTGGGGGAAAAAAATGGATTAAATGCCCAATAGATCAAAAAGTACTGGTCCTCAGACATTGAGTTCTTCAGGCTTCTTCAGAAACATGAAGTGAAGGATTGATTGAAACGTTGGTGATTAGTCTCTTAGTAGCTGAAATGGTATTGAATAAAATTCAATGATTCTCCACACTTAAGCTCTTAAGATGTGTCCTGCAATTTATGTGCTCAAGTTTTAAGAAATCGTGAAAAGAAGCGGTACTTCAAGGCCACTTGGAGAGTGTAGACAAATCGTTTAAATGTGTTGATCATCTGTAATTGCTGCACGGTTAGGACTGCAATGACGAAGCTGCGCTGTCCTTGAACATTGACTTGTAGATGCGCTGATGATGTCATACCCCCAACATTCAGAAGTTTAATTATTGATACAGGTCCTGTCCACAATCTGGCTGGCACAATAAGCAAACAAGATGTAATCGTAACTCCCAAAGCTTTGATGACTTTTCAAGAACAATATAGGGACAGTGAGTTGAAGTTGTTTTTCATTGCACTGCATTAATCCCTATCATTTTGTCTCTTCTAGCGGGTCACTGTGACTCTCCAGATCCTATAGTCAATGGTCACATTAGTGGAGATGGCTCTAGTTACCGTGACACAGTGGTGTACCAGTGCATGTTAGGATATCGCCTAATTGGCACATCGGTCAGAATCTGTCAGCAAGACCATCGGTGGTCTGGAACAACACCTGTCTGTGTCCGTAAGTACTGTAGGATACCAAAATCATTCATCTGCATTGTATGATGTTTTATTATCCTACCATTTAATGTGAAAAGGCAAAAAAAATCCAATACAATACCCACGAGAGTCTTGAAAGAAATCACACATTTTAGGCCTTTTGGGGTTCTTTCAGTAACTCTACACCATCTATATAGTTCAGGTGAAAGTTGAAAGTATTACAAAATAAGTCTAAAATACCGCACAATGCTGCACTTAATATTTTTCACACTTCCAGTTTTTCATCATACTTCTTTCCACCCCCTCAGCTATCACCTGTGGTCACCCTGGCAATCCAGCCAATGGCCGTACCAACGGCAGTGAGTTCAACCTCAATGATGTTGTCAACTTCACGTGTAACAGAGGTTACGTCCTCAGTGGAAATGCTCGTGCTCAGTGCCGACTCAACGGGCAGTGGAGCAGCCCCCTACCTGTCTGCAAAGGTCACACACACACACAGTTACAGACTTTTACCCATGTACACGTATATGCTCCAGTTGAATCAGCTCTTCAAATTAGAGTTCACAGGAGTTCACATGTTTTTTTTTTTTCCATTTCACATCTCGTATGTACAAAGAACAATAAGTAGTGCACACATGCTTTGTCATTGCAGTGTATGGCTCTAGTGGACCTGTGCCTTCACCTTTGTTTTCACTTTCATGTAATTTGGTTCAGATAACATAGTTTTGCTGATGTTGCCAACTCCGCAGATCCTAGCAATTGGCAAGTAAAATATCATCAGAACAAAATTCAGTCTGTCTTAAATAAGGTACATGTTGTGAAAAAAAAGGATTTTCTATTTAATTCACACATTTTAGATGGTCAGCATGTATTCAGTATTTGTTGGCCCGATTTGCATCCAGCTACAGTATGTCAACTGGAACATTTTTGACCGATTTGGCTGCCACTAGACTGTAAAATTGAGAACTGAATAATTGTAGCGTAAATATACATTTAACACTGAGCTGTCTTCAGCCACAGTCAGGGTGGTGGTGTGTGTGTGTGTGTGTGTCTAAATAGACTAGCAAACATGCATTCTGCACTGTCGCGCAGCTGGGTACATGTCCAGAGACACGTTCTTCTCCTCTATTAACCATGCATGGTTGTTACACTACAAGCCTCTCAAGACCTCTGATAGTGTAACAAGTTATGATATACTATACCCCCCCACACACACACACCAACATACAAATACACACAAAGGCATTCTGCACAGTCATGAGAGCAGATCAATACAACACAGTTGCTCACATGGGTTTTCCATTGAAGGGATTCATCTTCGCTTGCTTAGTTTCTCAATCTCCCTCGCCTTTTCTGTCTTCTCCCTCTCTCTCCCTCCCAGCAGCAGCTGTCAATTATGAGACCGAAACTTTCTTTGTTCCCATGGGGCGCCAGACACGCACACACAAATCCATGTCCCCCATGGACTTGAATTTGAGTAGAGTAGAAAAAAACAGAGTAGCGAACTACAGAAAACAGAGCAGGGTGTGACAAAAGAGCAGTTTAGAGAAGATCAGATCAGAACAACAAGGGCAATGCGATTTTTCTACCGCTGTGGTTCAGTGAAAAAGTACCCAAACACATCCTGGTTGTTCTGTAAAGTCTGAACTCCATTGTGCTAAGATTTGTTAATTTTGATTTGATTTTGTTTTGGACTCATGTAAGCTGCCCCACTGCTCACAATAGCTGCGTATGTAATCAATGAACTATATTCATCATTCATCATCATCATTTTGGGCTTCTTCTCTTCTTTTCTCTTCTCTTCTCTTCTCTTCTCTTCTCTTCTGTACTGAATAGTATTATCAGTATTATTTGAATACTAGCCCAAACAAAGTGAAAAGACATTTCTATAAGAATTACTTAAATAGGTCCTAAAGGTGGGCAGCAGAGTGGTGCAGTGATTAGCACTGCTGCCTCACAGCTAGAGGGTTCCAGGTGGGTTTTCTCCGGGTACTCCAGCTTCCTCCCACAATCCCAGAAACATAAACAATAGGTTAATTATCTACTCTACATTGCCCCTTGGTGCTTGGTGTGAGTGTGTGTGTGGTTGCCTGTCTTTACATGCCCCCCCCCGCGCCGATATAGAAAATGGTTACATGGATGGAATGTCCTAATGGTGTCTTCTGCTCTCCTTTGCAGTGGTGAACTGTTCGGATCCTGGACTCGTGGAGAATGGCGTGCGGCAGTCTGGTCTACGTTACCCAGAAGTCTTCAGCTATGGTGTTACTGTGGCATTCCACTGCAAACGAGGCTTCTACCTCCTGGGTTCTGCGCTGCTCACATGCCAGCATGATGGACGATGGGACCGACCAGTCCCTCACTGCTTAGGTACTGATAATTGACAAATACAGGCAATTTGAGAATTATTTGAACTGAGCGGAACAATGTGGATACAAAGAGGACAAAAAGAGCAATAGATTGACATTCATAGGTCTATAATTAAAATGTCTGTCCTACTGTGAACAGGTTTAGGAATTCCTCAAAGAAATGTCTCCAAAAGTTTTCCATAGGTAGGTGTAGGTAGGTGAATTGCTCTTTATTTATATTTGTAAGGAAAAGTCAGTGAAATGAGAAATGAAATGACTTGAAGAGATACTGGAAGGAAGATGATAAGTGAATGAGAAACTGAAAGAATAATAGAGAGTTCAACGTAGAAAATGGGAGGGAGTGATCATAAAAGGAGTTTTGGGTGTGAGAGAGCATGCGTCTCTTCGAGCAATAGGCTGATAGAAACACAGATTAAACTAGAGAGCGATAGAGAAGAGGCTGATTCAGAGATGGAGAGAGAAACGCAGAGAAGCGAATGAGACGACAACACGGTAACAGAGAGGTAGAGAAGAGGAATCAGACAGCAGAGGATAGGGGGACAGACACCGGTGTGATGTGCATCGGTGTCTGGGCGTCGAGCATTACATTCGAGACACAAGGTCTTATCGGAAGATTGGGGGGGAGAGGGGTGATGACTGAGGTGCAAGGAGAGGATGAAGTAATATAATTTGAGGGTAAGGGGAGATATTGGAGGACCAGTCATTTGGCTGAAATAGAAAATCGAGAGCAGTTTCATATCTGTGTCCTCCAGAAACCTGTGCTCTGTAAAATGTCGATTTATCCAAAATTGCAGAAAAAAAAGCTTATTTTTTTCCACTGATGTCCGTTGCTTTGACACCATGGACTGATTCCTACCAGTTCTCTACACAGAGGAGAGGGAGAGACTCCTGTGTGTTTTGGCAAAGGGGAATTTAATTTGAGATGAGTTATAGCTTCACACTCTTTCTAAATAAACTCAAACCAGATAAAGTAAGCTTTGCTGGCATGACTCAGTGTAAGCAAAACAGCATGCTTTATCGTAAAATTGCAAATAAAAGAAAACAAAACAAACAAAGAAACACACCGACTGGTTAAGGCTCACACCATGTAACCACAACATCTTTGATTTGATTCCAGCCAGGGGTCTTTGTTGCATGTCATACCCCTCTCTGTCTTCTCTTCTCACACTTACTGTCTGTCTCTGAATGAAAGCAAATATGGTGCTGATAAAAAGCGGTAAGCAAAGAAAACCCAGTGTGTACTTGACAAAAGATTTGAAGAGTGAATGTCTGCTAAATTAGTTTTAAAAAGAGATAAAGTTTTTCAAGCTCACATAAAAAAATGCTGTGATTGCTTTGTTTTTTTTTTCTCTTCTCTTAATTAATACTTATCTGCTGTCTCTCTATTTTTGACAGTAAATCGCAAATTGCATCTTTGATGTTGTTCACAGACCCTTCTTTCTTCTTCTTAGTCCCTGTATGCGTGCTTTGACACAAACACACACACAAAAACAACAGACTGTTACGTTAATTTCAGCCCCTCCCTCTGGCTGTCTCCTGCAGTGACCCAGCTGCACCATCTAATGCAGCTGTATCTAGAATCTATAGTTGGGGAAAATCACTCTGTCTCTCCCCCCAAACCCCGTCCCCCCGGCCCCCCACTCTCTCTCCCTCTCTCTCTCTCACTCTCTCTCAATATAGCTATTTCCTGTGGTGACCCTGGTGTACCCCCTAATGCAGTAGTATCTGGAACCCACAGCTGGACATACAGCTCAGTGCTGCAGTACTCCTGTCTGCCTGGAGGTGTGCTGGTGGGCAACTCTAGTCGCCACTGTCAGGAGGATGGAACGTGGAGTGGGGCGCCACCGTACTGCACTGGTAAAGACACACTGGTCGATAAAGCAGCATGCTCAGTGGTTTCCAGCTGGTGAAATTGCAGAGTGTGGATATTTAGTCATTTACTCTGTCATTCACTTTCATACAGGCTGTTCTAAATGGGAAACATGTTGGCTGTCTGGTTCACAGAGTGTTTCTAAATCTGAAGCAATAATCCAGCAATCACACCCACTGAAATCAAAAGCATCTGCGATGCCGCTGCCAGCAGGGAAATGTGTATCATGAAATGACAAGAAATGCTTTTTTGATGAAAGTGTTTGCACTGTCTAGCTGCCATATGTAGAGTACATCTGCAGCCATAAAAGTAATTGTGAGCTTACCAGTAGATGATGGTATACATAGATAAAATACAAACTACAAAACAGCAGCCAGCGAGAAAGAGATAAAAATGGTCGAACGGTCAGAAAAATGGCATTATCTCATCTGGTGAGCTGTGTCACACAGGAAAGCCAGTATATGGATGTCGTCAGCATGTTGTCACTTCAGGTTAGCATACTGCATAATGTCACCTGTAGCCTACAGTGTGCTATGTGACAGTAACAGGTAATAACAACAACTGACAGGTAAAGATGACTTTGTTTCAGCACTCATTTCTTCAACTGAATTTTCTTCAACCGAATTTGATTGTGGATGAGTGGGTATGATGTACTGTATTCAGATAATGACAGTGTGACAGGACCAGACTTTGTGTTTCCACAAAAATCATAACACACCAGAAGAAACATTATAATTTCAAAGTCAGTTAACACATTCAAGTGACAAACTGTAACAGTCTGTTTGTCTTTGATCATAATGACCTAACTTTTAGTTTACTGAAACCACACCCCTGCTTGCACACAGCATCCTCTTTGCTCCGCGAAAAAATTGTTTCCGTTCTAGGCATTTCAACATTTTTCAACATCTTTTAAACGCTATTTTAAAAAGTCCAGTAATGTGATTGCTTTTAACTGATGTACTGTATTAAATAAATCACCGGTTTGACCATCATGCTTGTGAAAGCAATCTTGAGAGAGTAGTATGTGTCTTTATCATTCTTATCATCGTCACTGTACGTAACCTGGCTTGAGCTGCATGTGTAAGAAACAGGCAGGACGACGGAGGTGGTTTTCTGCTCGGGTTCTAAGTGCTGCTCTACAGTAGGCTTAGGCAGATCCCCCAACACTACGGCTGATCGTTTCCAAACTCAGCATCAACTGTCTCAACAGCTGAAATGCAATAAGCTTACTCTGCTGGCCTCAGAACAGAACGCGCAGCAGGGCAGAATCCATCCCGCAGCTGAAGACCTCATTGAGATGCAAGACGCTGCATTTGGAGCTGTACCCTTTTAAACTCGCAAATCCCTACCAATGGAATTTAAGCTCCTAAAATTGTGGCACGTTCAGTGCTTTTAATGCTAGAACAATTGCGTGTGTGTGTGTGTGTGCATGTGCGTGCACCACTGTATGTGAACATTTTTTTGTGCATTTAGTGCAATAGAGGTTATGAGGTGACTAACATCACAAATGCTTTTTGGTTGATGTTGTTGGGCTGTAGTATGAATGCACGTGTATATATTTAGCACAGTGGCCCCGGTGAGAGACAGCCTCCTAAGTCTGTGTTTTACCACTGAGGTACATAAAGTAGACCAGTGTACATCAGGTGAATGGAGCATGTGTTGGCTGTTAGTGTGGTTTATCAACCCTAAGTTTCATTTCTCGCTATAGGTATAAACCCAGGAATATGTGGAGACCCAGGGATACCTCCCCACGGCGCCCGTCTGGGAGGGGAAGAATTTAAAACCAAGAGCCTGCTGCGTTTCAGCTGCGAGGCAGGATATAGTCTGATTGGCTCAGCTGAGAGGACCTGCCTTCACAACGGCACCTGGAGCAGCACGCAACCCGTCTGTCAAGGTGGGGAAAGATGACAATGACTTCATGTGACTCATATTGCTGTGAGAAAATTTGACTCTATTGAAAGATGGAACAAAAGTTATTAGATGCCTGTACGGGAGTTCACACTTCAAACAGAAAACAAATTACAGTTGTTTTTTACAGAGATCTCGTGGCACCTTCGTAGCACTTCTGTAGTAGTACAGAAGTGCTAGGTTCTGTGGTATTGGATATCAAAGCAGTGAATTCCTCCTAAAGTAAAAGAAGAGATTTACTAGGCTATTGTGTGCAGTATTCTATTTACAAGCACCCTTTATTGACCCTGTTTTATAGTAAAAGACTGCTGCTTGCTTTATAGGGGCCTGGATTTGACAACACAGCATATGCTGAGCTGTCTATTTAGAAAACATAATGCATTTTGATACCGAGTTATCCCTTTGTCGTTTGAAGTTACCTTTGGGTCCCAACCCAGATTCTATAAAAGTAGCTTGAAAAAAATCATTGCAGTAAAATGTAGCCATGCAGAGTTTGTGTAAACCCATAGTGCATTTGTGACATATGGACTTCATTATTTAGTAGTTTATGTGAAGATAAATCGGCCCAGCTTCCAAATTTAAACAGCTGAATCTCTTATGTGGAGAATACAGTAACATCAACCTGATGAATAACCGTTGTTGATGAGAGATGGATGGATAAATTGTCGTTCTGCAGTACCCGTAGTGATTTTCTAGGTAACAAATGTTGAAAATTCACAATTGACATTCAACAAAAGATAAATCCACTTATTGTAAAAAGTTCAAAAAAATACAAAGGTTCAAGTTTACATGTACTGTACATGTGTGCGTATGTATGCATCTGTGTGGCTCACATACAAAAGACTGAAGGGCATCAAGTCACTGAGCTGGATGTTCCACAGTGCTGTGGACATAAAGTGCGTCCTCTACAGCAGCAGTTTTCAAAGACACTCTTCAAACCCGTGGGAGTATAGGGGAAATTAAAGTGGGTCCCCATAGTGCTGAAGTGACACTGAAATCCTAAGATGCTGCCTGTGTTACCCTCCTTATTCCCAGCCACGTTTGTTAGCCTGAATAACACACTGCTGACATTAACTCCATTGTACTCTGACGCAGATTTTAGATTCACTTAGATAGATGAACTGTTCTAGCAGCAATTTGAGTGGATAGGGGGAGGGAGAGTGAGTCATACAGTTTCAGTGTAGTGTTTTCTGTCCAACCACCAGTATACTATATATAGAATACTGAAAAGCACTCTGACTTGCATGGGAAGAATCAGTACATTTATTCCTCATAAATAAATAGATTTGGCTGCTCAATGACAGCTTGAAACATTTCATACCAAATTCTCCTATGTTTTATAATGATTTTATTAAGAAGTTATGCCAATCTTAAGAATGGTACTTCTTAGAAATTGTATTTTAAAATCATTCACAATGTTAATTGAAACCCATAATGCAATTTTCTCTCATGCCAGCAATCAGTATTTTCAGATTGTGTCACATTTTGGAAAAAATAATAATAACAATAATAATAATAATAATAATAAACTCTCCAACAAAAGCTACCCTCTCCCAAAGCTCGAACTGTAAGAGACAGCGCGATTCTAAACTGTAATGATATTATTAGCACGTGTTCAGCTTTGTGGACAGTGTATGATTGGACCATTTGACAACAACTGAATTTTATTTCACTTTAGAGGTACGTCTGTTTGTGTGTGCACCACAGTCTGTGTTTATTTATGTCTGTTTACATTTGTTTTTCATTAAGCTAATAGTGGTTAAAAGCTGATTCAAAAAGGATGAGACATCTATCACTTAGACACGAACACAAAGAAATCCATAAACCCATCCTTACAAACACACACACACACACACACACACACACACACACAGACTGTTGCTCACAGCAGGTATACTGATAACACTCACAGACACAAACATTAAGCTGTCTTACATTCACTTCTAGGAGACTTGTCCTAATCATAAGTAAATTAGCCTTGTCTTCACTCTGATCAAATGATCAAAACATTTGGCAACTAATTTTCTTTTGATCACTTAATCAATTAGTAGACTAGTTATTTTTTCATGTTATAAGGGCCTGGCATTTTGGTCCCTGTTAAGGTGTCAGACCTGCACACTGTGAGTGGGCTCCTGTGTTGGGTCAACACAAATACAGAAGAACAAGGCCACACACTCACACACCTACACAGTTTTCCATGACGTGCTCCACTTACACCATCTGCCACACACACACATACACACACACAGAGACACTCTCTCTGGGATAGAGCTTTTAAGGGCTCTATCTAATGAATCCCATCAATAGGTGTTTGATTGTTAGAGGCTGTCAGCTGTCATGATCTTATTAGCGAAATGCGCTGTGGTTGGTTGTTAATTCCTGTTTGGTTAATGTGCTGTGCCAGCAAACTTAAGATCGATGAATCGCTAGTTTAGAAAAGAGACATTATCTGCCTCCATCTGCATTCTTGTGTCCTTCCTGACAGTTCTGCTGTACAATCTAACAGACCAGCAGTGGTTCAGAAACAAAGAAAACCACAGAAGGCTGAAGATCCTCACGCTTGTTTCTGCTTCTTGTCCCACAAGAACTAAAGGGAAACCCTTAGATTCACTGTGACAACAACACATTGTGTAGACTTTAGGGCCGAGCCTGTTGAAACATCTGTGGAAATGAACACCAGCATGTCTTAATAGGTTCTGCATGTCAAGCATACGGGCTATCTCAAATTCTAAACATGTACTGTCTGTCCTCTCATTGATGGGACTTTGTTCTCCCCAAGACAACCCAGGAAGGACATAGTCCACAAGTACTGACTGACAATTAGCCTTGCAATCCTGCCGCATGACCAGTGATTCTTTTTACTGTTACTCTTCTTCACAAGTGTTTAACATATTATCATGAATGAATCACGTATTTCCAGAAAGCAGTCCAGGAAGCGGAGTAAGGCTCACGCCTTTGTGCAGTTATAGTGGGTGCTGTAGATGTATAACCAGCTGATACTGTACACCTGCCATTCTGTGCTGGGGAGCGCTCCAACAACCTTAAGTTATTAATCAGCCTCACTACCTCAAGGACATATTTAGAGTTATTTCCAGCTGACTTCGGTGATAATCTCATTATTGCAGTCTGCAGCTGATCAGCGTTGAGTGACAGTAAGACAGTACTGCTCACACTCATGTTATCACTATGATTAATCACTGCTGTTTAATATTTCCTCCTTTCTCAGCTGTATCCTGTGGTAATCCTGGCACCCCAGCACACGGCAGAATTGTTTTCAGTGATGGCATCACCTTTGGCAGCTCGGTGGCTTATGCATGCTGGGAAGGCTTCAAAACATCAGGCCTGACCACTAGACACTGCACAACAAATGGGACATGGACAGGACAACCCCCTGACTGCACTGGTTGGTTGGGTTTAATATTATTGCTTCAATTGTTTATATTACTATGGTTATTAGCATGGGGTAGAGGTGTAAGAAAATCTATTGTTTTGTGATACTGTATGGATTATCACAGAAATTTGACATGGTATGTGTTGATTTTCACTTTCTTTATTTTATTTTATTTTTATTTTATTACTTAGGCAATTGCTGAAAATGCACAAAAAGAAATTTGGCATATTTGTTTGATGTTTCAGACACTGTGATAAATAACAATGCAGATCTCACTGTTCTGATTGCATAAAAAAGTAAATGTTATTATTAACGTTTACTTTTATTACTCAGATTTTATGAATATGTTAGTGTGATCTTCATACTATACAGTTCTTCTAAAAATAGATTTAAAAAAAAAAAAATCACAATTTTTCGCCTTGGTTATAGTTATGTAACTGTAACGTTATGTGTGTCCTGTCACCATACACAACTCCAGCAGGGGATGTTGTCATTATTCTGAAAAAATAGCAAACATTGAACCAGGTTCCTTAGCCATATCACTGCAACTGATACTAATATCAGTATCAGCATCAGTGTTGGTGTGAGCTGAGTGGAGTTTTTTTTTTTGTTTGTTCAGAATCCAGGAGGAGTATAAATTGTGCATAGACTGGACAGCTTGCTGCTGTGCAGGTATCAGACTGTACATGGGTAACCTGGTTGTGTCTGAGATTTTGAAATGATCCAGTCAGAGGTTTGGGGAAAAGGAGAAAAAGAAGGTTGGAGATAGATGATATGAAGCAAGGCTATGCTTCAGGAAAGTTGAAGAAGGCAGTCTCTGCGAAAATTGAGTTGGAGGACAAGGTTAAAGGGCAGGCAAGGAGCAGAAAAACATGCTGAAAGTGAGCTGTAGTTATAGTAAAAAGATGAGATGGGATTGATATGTCCAAGGATGCTACTACCCTGGTGCACTACTGCAGGACTGCTGAAACAATATCGTTTGACATTACTTCCTGTGTCCATGACATATCCTGTATATTTTCTATCACCTCCTTTAGTGATCAGTTGTGGAGATCCTGGACCAGTAGCCAATGGGATTTATCTAGGAAGTGAGTTTACCTACAACCATACAGTGACCTACCGGTGTAACCCTGGTCATCTGATGGAACCAGCTGGAACCGGACGTGGCGCTCTGTGCTGCACTAAAGATGGAACCTGGAACCAAACCAAACCCAGCTGTAAAGGTAAGAAGAGCTGACAACTTAAATAACTGCTTCCAAAGTAATGCTGGACAAGAATAGACAATAACTTTTTCTCAGAATCAGAATCAGAATTGGAATCAGAATTGTCTTTATTACCATGTAAGTGAAGAGCTTTCACATTACTAGGAATTTGTCTTGGTGATTGGTGCATACATAGAACATCAGAACGAGTAACATATAATAATAGAATAAAATAAGATAGAGTAAGGTAAAACAAAATAAAATAAGTCAAATAAATATGGTTCTGGAGGTAGTACAAAAGTGAGGTAGTACAGAGTGGAAGTAGTGCAAGTAGTTGAGGTGAACAGTGCAAATGGTCAGCAGGTGGATCATGACATGAGCAACTGGAGATAAATCAATGGGTGTGGAATATCTGATGCTCATGAGCTCTTCTCTGGTGTAACAGCATGCGGACACACAATATTTACAAAAAACAGACGAAACAGAGCGCACCAAAACACCAGGGCGTCCATCCTCGGCGCCACCTTGGTCATCAGTGTTATATAATAACAAAACAAGGTGGATTAGGCAAATCAAAACAAGACAAAACAAAAAATTAAAAGAAAAAGTAGTTTATCATGGTCACCACACTTAAGATTGTCAGTAATTTGGTTTACTTTAATTTGGTTTAGTTTTGACAAAAATACATTCAGAGAGAAACATTTTATGATTTAAAAAAAAAAAAAACAACAGTACACAATACTGACAAGATAACACTGTACTGATTTTAAGAGTAATTAAGTTAGTTTCAGTAAAAACCATCCAGGGCTGGATCTAGAGAAATATTCAGCGGGTGTCACAGGGCGGCATGGAGACAGAAATATAGTGTATATATCTTGATTTATTCACCAACAATCATCACAATCAACCCTCAGATGAAGATAATGTAACACAAAAACATTACATTACTGTGGCACATGAGTGAATCATTAAATAAATTATGTGAAAGTGGACTTAGAATGTGGTCAAACCGATCATGAAACTGATCATGAAAAAATGTGTCAATTAATTTACGTATAGTTATCTTTTAAATTAATCTTAATTATTAATGCATTTAATTTGGCATGCGTGATACATATAATATTTATGCATGTGCAATATACATATATCCAAGTGCATGCATGAGGTTGAAACATGCATTGATTTCCCAAGTGATCAGTAAATTATGTCGGTGCAAGCTTTCTTTAAAGGACTGAATTGGCTGCTAGTTATAGTCCTACATATGAGATGAGTTTCACCATCTCATGCATTGCATTGCTGTGGCGTTTGGTTTGGGCGCTTGGAGAAAGTGATTTTAGTCCTTTTTATACTGGGTGTCTTTGTATGTTGCACTGGCATGGCTGATCTGAAATTTGGACATGTTTGTTTGCAGAATCTGTTCAGAGTTGTTTGTAGCTGCAGGCAATATGGAGACACCCAAGAACACCAGTGAATATTTGGATTTAGTCAGGTGTAATCCGTCTGTCCGTCCGTATTGCTAAGCACGACAGGCTTCAGCAAAACAGCCCCTCCACCCCTTCTGCATTGCTACTAGTGGACGTTGGCAACCCTACACATGCAATTAGCAGGGAAAAAAAGCCATCAGCACACTTTGTGCGAGCTGGCTTTGGAAGAGACTCCACAGAAAACTACCGGGACCAGGAGAAAATGAGCTGATGCCCACTGCAGACAGCTAGATGCCGCTGGGTGACACTGGTCTGTTCCCAACACTGTGTCCTCTTTTAGCCCCTGGCACCACCTGATCTGTGACAAGACTGTTTGTTTCTTTCTTATTTTGTGGGGACAGCAACACAGGTAATGTTGTTTAATACTGAAAACCCAACTGTATGAACCATTCCACAGGTAAACAGGCTCAGTGGTGATATAATAGAATCGTGACTGGGTATGAATGCTGAATCCTCGAAAAGTTCAACCATTCACAAGTAAGGATGGGGTGAGGTTCACCACTTTGTGAATGTATAAAGAATATTAATACATGTGCTTGGGAACACACAACATCAGAACTGTTGTCTATAAACACAGTCTCTTCATAAAATCATGCATTACTCAGTGTCAGAACCTTTCTGTAATCAGGGTTGTAGGCTTCAAATACACTATATAGACAAAAGTAATGGGCTACCACCATTACACCAACAGGCCCTTTAATGGCATTGCATTCTAAATACACAAACAGCATTGCAGCTATAACAGCCTCCTCTGTTCTGGGAAGGCTTTCCACAACATTTTGGAGTGTTTCTGTGGGAATTTTTGCTCATTCATGCAGTAGAACAACAGTGAGGTCAGGCTCAATACATTTGTATTGTTTTAGGAGACTGAAAATGTATAGGAAGTATATAAACCAACATTTCTTTTAGATTTTACAGTTCCTATGAACACCATATGCAACTGGAGGAGGAAAATGTATCAGTCCTCAATGTAAAAAAAGTGTTCTAATAACATTTTACATACTTAACAAGAAAGAACTGCAAAAGCATTTATTGTTATACATCTGTGATGTTGCTGCAAAAAGGACCCACAAAAACAAATGACAGTTTAAATAACACCAACAGTATTTCAATACAAGCTGCCACACTAAAATAACAGATTTTGACTTTAACAGTACATTAGAAAGAGGCCAAGAGAAGATTAACATTTCCCCTTGCAATAACAGCATGTTAAATTAGGGTTTATTTCCTGACACCCTTTTTTTCCCCCCACGAACACAATGGAGAAAATAAAAAAGAATGCATTAAATGAAATGAGTCACACTTTTACAACAGCCCATATTTAGAGTTTAGACTGTGATACTCCACAACAGTAAAAGAGAATGTTTCCTGAGATCCTCCCTACTTCTTCTTCCTACAAAGAGAAAATCTCTTGCTGGCTCCTGCAGTTGCAGAGCCTTTGAACTGAGATGAAAAAACTTAGAAAGCCAGCGTAGCGGCTACTGAGAGGGAACCAGAGAGAGGGAAAACAGAGAAGTAAAAGATACTGTAGGTGATAGAGAATGAGACTCAGGGCAGAAATTGAAAAGAGAAAATTAGAAGGCAGAGGAAAAATGAGAAAGAGGGGGAGAGATGCAGGTGGGAAAAGTCTGCAAGTCGTCCCTTTGTTCCTCCTCTGTCTTTTTGTTGTCCTCCTTTCCTTTTCATTTATCTCCTCCTGTTTAGGCTCTTCTTCTGCTGTTCGCTTGTTCCTGCTCAGCTTCCTTGTTTTCATCCCGTCTGCTTTCTCCCACTTCAAACAATCCACAAGTCTTCATTTGATCCTGTTTTGGAACAACAGCTTTTTTCACAAAGACACACACATGTGCTCCAGAAACAGAAACAGAGTGAAGTTGTAAGCCTTAGGAGTGTAGCTTGACAGGCAAAATGAATCATGTGAGGAAGAAGGAGAGATTGAGCAAGTCAAGCAATCAGGAAAGGGCATAGGGGAAAGAAAGAAAGAAAGAAAGTTGGAGTTAAAGGAGGAGAAAGAGAGAGTATAAAGAGGTGTGCTAAAAGAAAACACTAGATAAAGACACAAATCCAGAGTAATGCAGAGAGAAAGAGAAAATGGGAGGTGGAAAAAGACAGAGTCAATTGGTGAATGAAAAGGAAAAAAAAAAGAAAATGTGATAAGCCATCAGTGACTCTACAAGGAGTAAACGACAGAGCAGCAAGTAAGAGAGAGGAAGCAAGTGGTGAGTGAAACAAGAGAGGCAAATCAATACCTGCCCCCAAACCTGTAAACACACAGTGAGAAAAGGGATTAAGCCCATAAAATGTGCTGGCTGGGTGAATTGCGCCAAGAGAGATATGCTTAAAAGACGAAGGGAAGGGAGGGAGAGGCAGTAATGGCGTGAGAAGGAGACCAAGAGGGCAGTGGAAGAAGATAAAAGAGGACTGGAGCTGAGGCAGAAAGAAGAGGACGAATGGTGCAGGGAGAAAGAGACGAAGGGCTGGAGGGAGAGATCGAAGAAAAAGGCAGGAAGACAGAAAGGAGGCAGGGGACCAACGTGTAAGAAAGAGCAGAGTGTGGAGAAGAAAAGGGTGGGGAAAGGAGTCAATGATCACAGTGACGGAAGGAAGAGCAGAGGTGCGTAAACAAGCAGGGATGAGAGTTACTCCTTCAGAGTCATGTGGAGTCTGCTCACAACAACGTAGAGACAAACCATACGTCAGAAACCTTCAATTACAGACACAAGTGTCTGTGGGCATCAGAGATCTGCAAAAATATTCTTCAGGAATATCTTTTTTTGTTTTGGCTATATGGTAGTTAAAAACAACTTTTGTTAATAGCTGTTTAATTCTGCATGTAGAAAGGTGGTTAGAGAGACTGAAAGAAAATAAGGAAAATAAAAAAGTCTGATGAAAGGTTTGAGAACAGGTTTAATGAAGACTTAGAGGAAGAGAAAAGTAATATTCAAACATGGAGTGAAGGAAAATGCTTGTATATTTAGTATTAGTGTTGAGAGTGTTTGTTGTATCATAGCATTCTGTTTATACATTGATCTGGATGTTTTTGTTCCTGTTTATTTCAATATGTGCTCATTGCTGTGTCTACTGTATATACAGCATGCATGTGTTTTCTGTGTGTGCACGTATGTCTCTTTCTCTCTCTCTCTCTCTCTCTCTCTGTGTGTGTGTGTATGTGTATGCTTCTATGCACTATACATCATCATAGCAGGGTGACTGGAGCATGAAACCATCTGTTTCCTGGTTATGAGATGAAAATTACACTGACTTTATTAGATGTTTGAAACCATGCAGATGGTTATCATTATCTCACGCACACTAATGCTCTCACACACAGATGTTTATCAGGGTGCTATGAAGCCATATGTACAGAAGCTTATACTTACACAGCACACTCACATGTGTGGGCAAACACATAGGTGTGTGTGTGCAGTTGTGCATGCACACAGTGGGTTTTTTCAGGTCTTCTGGAGCTGGTGTAACATGAAAACAATATGTTGTTCATGGTTATGATGATTTGAACCATTGACTGAACCATTTGATATCAGTATTGGCACTATGAAATCAAATTTTCAAAATAGGTTAAACAGTAGCAGTGCATAAATAGAAATCCCA
This sequence comes from Scatophagus argus, assembly GCF_020382885.2. Classification (NCBI taxonomy): domain Eukaryota; kingdom Metazoa; phylum Chordata; class Actinopteri; family Scatophagidae; genus Scatophagus; species Scatophagus argus. The sequence goes on from NC_058493.1 coordinate 13,633,262, forward strand.
CATAATGAGTCTCAAATATAAATCTGTACTATTTCTTCTTAAAAAAAAAAAAAAAAGAAACATCATCACACACTATAACCCTGAAATGTTCCAAATGTCCTTTCAGAAACTTTCAGTGCATATGATGACCACAGCCAAGAACACAGAGTTTGTCTAAACAGGGACAATAATTTCTTTTTCTATAAAATGAAATTAATTGATACATATGAGTATGTGTTTAGTGTTTTTAGTGTTTTTCAGAAAAAAAAAATTAATGGACACAAGCCCTAAGGCTACTCTTTGAAAATCAAAGAACACATGGAGTAATCAGAGAACTCGCATAAGAACACAGCAGTAGCAGAGTGCTAAATAGTTTTTGGATTTATGAGCGATTCTCTGTCCAAATCAGCAGGGTCAGGCACATAGAACCAGCTCTGTCAGCGCTGTCCATGGTCCTGAAACAACAATTACACAGTTGTATGTAGTCTCTGACAGGGCATATTCAAATGGTTCTAATATGACATCACTTCAAAGGATTTGCTCAAATATTGGCAGGGACATTTCTGTCCTTACAAATTATTGTCCATATGCAAACCTGCGCCCTTGACCTTTGCCTGTCTCTTGGTTAACCAACGTACATGACTTCAGTCATCTGCATCTGCTTTAAGACAGTAAATACCCACATGGTGATCATAGCTGAATGCTGCTTTTGCTCTATTTTGTTTTCACTTGTTGCTGTTGTCAGTTACCTCTGTGAATTCCTCATTGCGAAACTGTGCTGGGTGGACCTCGTTATCAAACATAACAAATAGCTATATTTCACTAACTTATGTCAGGAATTAAGTCACGAAATGCAGCTCTGGCAGTGGTTGCAAGATACAGATGCAGATGGACCAACAGACGTAGAGCCGTACAGCTGCTTTCTAAAACCATTGTGCTTGGCACTTAAGACAGTCAGTCAGTCTGCCAGCTTTTCTCTTTCTGAAGCAGCCATCCGTACGCAGGCCTCTACATCACTTGAGATGAGAGCTTAAGACTCAGCTTTAGTCTTTAGTCCAATCTAAATGTAGACAGCATCCCCTATTTGAATCAAGTTAAACAGCACACAGCCTAATTGCAGTCAGTCGCCTTGAGATCCATTAACATAATGCTGCCTTAAATTGATTTGTTGGGGATCGTTTTGTTTTTATTTGTGGACATTGTGGGCCAGATTGAGACTTTCCGTGGTCTGGTTCAGGGCCAGAGAATCTAGCACATCAACTTAACATCTCTGTTATTTTCTGTCATTAAACTTAGAGAAACAATGGTTGCTGTTCTCACAAATTCACTCTAATGGTTCTTTTCTTTTCTTTTCTTGTCTTGTAGTGAGGGTATGCAGAGTGTGTGTTGGAGAGAGCTTGAATGTGTACAGCAAGGGGCTTGGGGTCTGGTACTTTGCTGGAGCAACGGCTCAAAGATGACATTAAAGATCTTTAATGTTACTATGAGATAAAATATTTCAGGCTCATTATGAAACAGTGGCAGGACAAATTAGACTGTGGTGAGCATCAGTTAATGATTAACAGTGTAAATTATATGACATTTTCCTGCATTTTGCCTGGTGCATGTGGAATACATCTGTATATATAGCAGATGTTGCAACGCAGGTTTATTTTAGACTTCACGGTGACATTGTTTGAATTACTGGTTCCTATCTTCTCCATCTTAAAGCTAATTTTACACCATGGACACATTTAGGCAGCAGTGTATACCAATGAACGTCCATGCTGTCCCTTCAGCTGTGTTGACTTGCATTACATGATACCATCAGTGCTGTCGGTGATGTTTTTACATCTGTGTGTGTTTCAGTGATCCAGTGTGGGCCTCCTCCTCAAGTGCATCATGGGAAAGTGGAAGGAACCGACTATTCATGGGGATCGAGTGTTAGTTACAGTTGTTTCCATGGTTACCAGTTGTCCACTCCTGCTGTGTTAACCTGTGAGGGGAATGGGACGTGGACAGGAGATTTGCCACAGTGCCTGCGTAAGTTTGCTTGATGTTGTAACTTTTACTGATGCACATCAGGCTTCCCTTTCGTCAGCAGTTTGTTCAAAGTTCTAACTGCACCTGTTGTTTCACCAAAGCTGTGCTGTGTGGTGATCCTGGCTCTCCTGGAGGAGGATACAGAGAGGGGAACATCTTTTCCTTCCGGTCAGTGGTTAGACATATGCATTTGCTGACTTATGCAGACACTGTTCATATGTTAATTTCCAATCATTTATGTGCAATCACAACACAAAGGAACGTTACAGGAACGTTATCAAGCTTTTTGAAATCCTGGTGCTTCATTAAAATTACTTGCACAGACTTTGTGGAAGCCTGCTGTGGCTGATACTGCTATTTAGATAACTTTATGCCTGCAGACATATTGCCACTCTGATAGGATCGTCACATTTGCTGTGGTAAACTGAAGTTGATGCGTAAACATACTGTTGATAATTAATCAATATTTGCTGCACATACTTCTCAGAATATTTATTTTAATACGAAGGACGTTGTCTGTCTTTGCTGTGAAACCATCTTGGGAAGTGTTGTTTGTTCCATCAAGGTTACCAAATGTTGACTCAAGTGTATCTCAGAGTGTATCTAAAAATATACTCAACATTTTTTGCACCCATCTCTTGATGTCAGTTTGAAATATTGCAGGACCAAAATAAACTTTGGCCGGTGGAGCAAAAACAAGAAAACAAACAGTGTAGGCCAAAGTTGAAGTAGCTAAATTGCACAGAAACTGAACTGTAGAAACCTCTTACATGTCACACTGTAATCTGTCCTCTGGACACCAAACCATACCTAAAATGACCAAGTGAAAACACTGAAGCCATCTTTTCTTTTTGATGTTGTGTGTTTGTGTGTGTGTGTGTTTTTTTATATATTTGCTTCCTAATGCAGGTCAGAAGTCAGGTTCTATTGCCATGCACCCTACTTGCTGGTAGGCTCAGTCTCCAGAGTCTGTCAAGCTGATGGGATTTGGAGTGGCCAACAACCTGCCTGTATAGGTAATTAAAAGGCTACCACCACAGAAACACCAAATCACTTTTTACTCTGGAACACAATGCAAGTGTATGTCAGTTTCCCAAAAGGTAATCAGCGAACTGCCATGAGGATGATTAGCTTTCGACCCCAATTTGTGAGCTTTTTCTAATATAGCAAGTAAAGCAAAGTAATTGCTGCAGTTTTTGTATGCTGCCACCATTATAGCACACTCAGCTTCTCCTAACAATGTTGTTAGGCAGCAGATCCATGGCTCAAGAAGTTTTGTGTTTAGTAACATGTCCACTGAGTCTGTAAATCCACATAATACATGGTCAGCTCCACGCTACACATCAAAAAGTGGGTTTATTGTGTTCCGTATCCCCGGTACTGTGAGGGGAAAAAAGGCTGAACACAGCTTTTGGTGTTTACATTCACATTTCTCTGTCTTGACTGACACAACAGAACTAGATGGAAATACTACTACTACTACTACTACTACTACTGCTACTAATAGTAATAATAATAATAATAATAATAAATATTGTTGTTATACACAAACTTTCTTGTGCCCATTTGGAAGGAAACAATAAATAACATAATCATCGGCACTCTTAACACATTTCTGCATCACACATGGAAAAACCTGCATATACTTGAAACATTACCAGAACTGACAGAATGTTTATGTAAATCTGAAATATTACATATTACACTCTTTCCATGACTGTGAGGAGCAGACATTTTTGAAATGAAAGAAGCATTTGATCAAAAAGTTATGAATAAAATTGTGTGAAATCAGATTACTTGTAAACAAGATTTTGGAGCTTACTCTTGAAGACATTTTAGCATTAGTATTCCTATCCAGATAGACCTGAAGATAATATCTAATCAATAGATGAGCTGTGTAGTTTTGATGTCAACATTTGGCTCCTATAAAGATTTTATCTTGCACAGCAGACCATCATTTTTTGAAGTGAAATGGTTTTTTTTTTTTTTGTTTTTTTTTTAGTATCTGATCTGTTAAAAGCATGAAGCTTATTTTTAAACAAGGTAGAAAATCACAAGAAAAAGGCTGAATTACTGTATTGTCAAAGAGCTGAAGTGCAAATCAGCCTTGAAACAAAACGCTGGCCATCAAAAAATTTCACTCATGTCCTCTGCCACAAATAACAGTGTTATCTGTCACACACAGCTATAAAATGCATCCCTGACCAGTATAAAATTACCTCTTTTTTTCTTTCCAATTTGCAGTCCTGTCACATATTAAATCCAGTTTCCAATCCAATTACTGTTGTGAATTCCTCATAGTAAGCACCATTCTTAGACTGTGGTGGGGGGCCCTGGGACTTTCTAGAGGAGTTTTGGCACATTTTAAAATTAAATGCATCGATCTGTTGCACTATAAGAGCAAGATGGGTATCAGTGCCGCGTTGTAACTAAACCTTGGCTATAATGTGATATTGGTTTGGCTCTGAACACTTCTACCTTGACTGAAGACTAGCAGCGCTAGCTTAGTGGCAGGAAACATTGCACTTGTGTAAAAATTGATGTTTAAGTAAACTGTATTTACTGCCTGTGTGTGTGTGTGTGTGTGTAGATCCAGCCTTCAACAGCTGTCGTGACCCGGGAACTCCAGCCTACGGTATCCCGGTTATGGCCCAGGGCTTTCAGGTGAGAAATAGATCAATGAACTGCATAGTTGGTTAAACTACTGTAATGTCCTTCAATTTACACTAAAAGCACAGGTTACATGTGGAAGATGAGAATAGAGTTACTGATATGCTGATATTTTACAAAACATGCATACATTTTATGCATTAAAAAAACTATTAAATTGCAATTTGTGCTTAAAATGTAACCTCAATGATTAGCCATTAAAAAGGTGAGAAGATGAGTACATGTAAAAGTGAAAAACAGTACCAGTAGTTATTCTGCAGCTCCTCTGTGATCCCAGGGTGCATTGAAGTAAGTACAAAAGGAGATGCAATAATGCAGGCACATTGACTAAATGCATGAATTCATGAATAAACTCCATCTGAGACACAATAGGCCTAAGTTTTGCAAAGTTCTTCAGTGGTACACATAAGAGCCAATCAAACACTTGACATGGAGGTCAAAAGTAATGACCAGATTTCTGAGGTTAGACTTTAAAGATGACAAGGAGAGGCAATGTTTTCTTTTGTCTTATGGACCAGGCTGTCTGGAACACAGATAAGAACCTGTTGATGCGATATAGCGGCCATACAATCCTTAATGGGATTTAAGCAAACAGGCAAATCCTTCAATTTGTGGGTGTGTAATTGGATATTAACCACACATCACATTTCCCCTGACATGTCTACAAAAGATGTGTTGCCGCCCACATTACGCAGGAGCGACATCCACTAAAGAAATAAAATGATTGAAGAATATATTGGTTGCCAGTGAGTTTTTCTTTTTTGACAATAATATATATTTTTTAGGTCAATGACAATGACCACATGCAACTGAGTATGGTTAATGAAAGATAAAGAGGACTTTTTTTTTTTTTTTTTTACTGTGCCTTTACATCATGTAGGTTGGCAGTAAGATTTCCTTCAAGTGTCGTAAGAACTACCACATCCTCGGCTCCACCACAAGAACATGCCTAGAAAACCTAACCTGGAGTGGAACTCAACCTGAGTGCATAGGTAAGCCATAACGACGTCTGTTATTAATCTGTGTGCCAAATATAATTTGTCCTTATCATAGTGTGTGATCCTTTAGTTATTACTAACTGAGTTTGTTGTTGATGTTCATGTGGTATTTTATTCGATACCTTTGTATTTGGTTTTATGGGGTGACACATGTTAACTCTGTGGGGTTTTTTTCTCCTCTTACCCATCACTCAGCCCATTCATGCAGACAGCCAGAGACCCCCAGTAATGTAGATGTGCGATCTATGGACCTGCCTACCTTGGGATACACGCTGATCTACACCTGTCAAGAGGGTTTCTATCTGGCCGGCGGATCAGAGCACAGAACCTGCAAAAGTGATGGGAAATGGTCGGGCAAACCCCCACTCTGTAAAGGTATTCAGATCCTATCTTGAAAATGCACTGCCTGTATAAAATGGGCAAATGTTGAGTCTAAAATCTAAACTGAATGGTATAATCCCATATGGTAAGAGATAAATATAGATTGTCGCCCTGACATTGTTGCTGTGCTCCCTTAGATCAGCCTCAGGGCTACCATGAATGCTGGGGTGATGTTTTGTTATTATTTATATATATATATATATATATATATATATATATAAAGCACAGACTCACTATCAAGTCTCAAACACAAGGAGTGGATGGCTGTGAAACCTCTGATGTATTACAACAAAACAGTCGGGCTTATAACTAACCAGAACTAGAAATTGTGTTTTGAATAATGTCAATGTAATGGCAAATCAGTTTATAGTTTTCTGTGTAATCATACTGTTCTCACAGTCTTGTCACATAATAAATCCAATTTCCAAGCCCATACATACCCAATATACTCTGAATAAGCATAATGGGCCAAACTAAAATTACTGCTATTTTATTTTTCAGTTGGAATGAAAGTCAATCCAAAAGGCAGGGGAGAGTCAGATGTCCTGAAGAACAAGATTCGAGGTATGTAGAATTACTTACAACACACACGGTACAGGGCCATGGTTGGTGGTGCACTGTCACCTCACAGCAAGAAGGTTCCAGGTTCGAAGCCCTTCTGTGTGGAACTTTGTGTGGATTTTCTCCGGGTACTCCAGCTTCCTCCTGCAATGCACATTTGGTTAATTGGCTACTCTACATTGCCCTTCAATGTGAGAGTGTGTGTGTGTGTGGTTGTCTGTCTTTGTGTGTCAGTCCTGCGATTGACTGGCGACCAGTCCAGGGTGAAACCCACCTCTCACCCGCAGTCAGCTGGGATAGGCTTAAGCCCCCCCACCACAATCCCGGTGGATAAATGGTGTAGAATATGGATGGATGGATGGATAGACAGTACGTTGTAGTACTTAAACAACAGATATACTGCATGTATGTGGCTATTGCAGGGAGGAGGTTGTTGTGAGTTTTGACTACAAGGGTCTTCTGTCTGGACAAGCAGTCTTGTTTCAGATTTATAGGATGAAAGCTCAGATGGAGTAAATAAATCAGTGAAAACATTCAGGTGCAATACCACGTAATATCTTGTAAGTTTGAAGTAGGATTTTATAATCAATATATGCATTTAGAGGGAGCCAATGAAGAGAGACCGAAGAAAAAGACCAAAGTTGACCGATTTTTGCAAGAATACTGAAGCTACTGAGTCCTGAATAAGTCATAGCTGTAAGTGTGGGATACAGACAGACAGAGACTAACCCAGTGGAGCAGTCAATTATGAAGGAACCAGGGAGATATCTTTTGTCTGTTTCTTGGCAAACACAAAGGGGCAGTCTTAATCCTGAGCCCTTTCTCGCCATCATTTCATTACTTTTATCTTGTGGCTGAGGAAGGTCGTGGAGGTTGGGTGACAAGAACACTGAAGTTGATCCTTTAAATCTCAGAAAATCACTTCAACGCCTAGACGTAGCTGGTTTAATACTTTGTTTAAATAAATGGCGAACAAGCTTTAAATTTCCTCTTGTTTTTTGTGTCTCCCTGACAGTTCCTATGGATGTGTTCTCTGCAAACTCGGAGTGGAGCGGTTTTTACGAGTATCTAGGGAAGAGACAAGCCACCACATTTACAGTTACAGGGTTCAATGCTACCAGTGGTAGAGTTAATGTCACATTACTGGAGACCAGTGGCGTGTCGATCAGACTGTCAGGTAAGAACAAGCAAAAAAAAAAAACAAAGAAAATATTAGTATTATTAACAGATGCTAATTCACCTATTCATGTTATTCTGAGTAATTTCACATTATTTTATAATAATGTTATTTTAATACTTTCAGAGCTTGAAAACATGATACAAACAGTGTTGATGTACATGAAATAGAAAACACTTTCCTCCAGTGGCCCTGAGGAAGATCAACCGATATCGTGAATGTGTGGAAAATATCGCATTTTATATGTTACTGAAATAATAGGTAAACGAAAAAAATGGACCTGTCTGACTGTGAAGGAGCGTTATAGCACCAAATTTGTTTTCGTTCAGGTAAAAAGAACACTCTAGAAGGTGAAGATTTAAAAGGAGACTTAAAATGCAGTGTAAATAACACGGGTGGAATTTCTACAGTGGGTGTAAATACACAGCGACTCAATAAAATTCCAATTTTCATTCACACTTAATAAAAAAAAGGCATCACTGGCATCTATGTAGAAATTGGTGTGATTTCTTCACCTAATTACATTAAAATTTTCACAAACACTCACAGTCTGCAAGGCAGGGAAAAAGAGTTTTGTGCAAGAGCTGTAGAGCGTACAGAGAAGAGAAACTGGTTATTAAAACGTTAAATAATATAACATGCAGGGGCCCTGGTGGGAGTTATGAACCACCTGGCAAGTCGTGTGACTGGGCCCCTCAACACTAATGTCCCCAGACCACTATGAAGGACCAAATTATTACCTGAGCAACATAGCCTCCCACAGCAGTGCTCCACTGCTTTTTATTTTCATGTCCTGCAGATACAGGTATCATATTACATGGCTATCAGGCTCACAAAACAGGTAAAGCTGCACTCTTGAGTGACCACCTCAGAAACAACAGTATTTAAGACACTGAGAAACACTGTTTGAATCTCCCACTGCCAATTATGTACATTTTGACATTTCACAATCAGTAGTTCAGCTTGATCCTGTGGTCATGAAAGAATATCTGCAGAGGAGAGAGATAAGGGCTCTCAATCTATGAAATTATTTCATTGTGAATGTGTGATATTTCTTTTTCATGGACCTGTCATATTCAAGAGCAGCAGTTTCTGTGTTGGCACTCCATGGTTTACCAAGTACAGACATGTAGCTGAAGGGTAAATGTCACTTTTTCCCCAAGTAAGGTGTCAAGGGCTTGGTGAAAGGAAAAAAAAAAGTATGATGATTCAAAATGTCAAGGTGTCTTCTTTTCTCTGTTTGTCAGTCAACCTGTCTCTCTGTTTTTCTACTATCCTGTCTGTCTGCCTGTCTCTCTGTTTGTCAACCCCATAGCTCTGCCTCAATGTCTTTTTCTTGCCAAGTGCCAGCACAAATTAAATGCTAAGTTGCTGTTATTTATTACACGAGGTTCAGGCACGAAGCCCATTCTTTGTACCCCTTTATATATCTATTCCTCCAGGTACCTATAAGTCAGAGGAAAACCAGCTACTGTTGAAGGTCTACCAGGTGAAGGGGCCAACAGAGCATTACCTCAGCAAGTTTAAAAATGACAACTGGGCAATGGATGGATACGTAAGACAAACTGCTCCTTTTCTTTCTGTGTGAAGCGTTTTAAAATGAACACCGTTTTTTATGCGTCTAATAACAGAAATCACTAGCACAATATAAATGCGAATGTTGTCAAACGAGAAATAATAAGTCACTAAAGTAGATAAATGATAATAATAAAATAATTAATTATTTCCGCTGTTCTTTAAAACAGTTGTTGTATTGTCCACACCACACCTCCTTCATGCTGGGTGGGTTCTTGCATTCAGTGCATCTTGCAAGATGCATTGAAATTCCAGACAGCTCTTCAATCAGATTATGCTAAACAGATATTCAAATACAACACTCTAATTAACATCTTTTCAAATAGAGGCAGAATGTGGTTTACCGAGAAACTTTAATTTCCATATTGAAGCTGTAAGAAATAAGTTATTCCATGAAATTATCACCATCAGACCAAGTTGCTTAAAGTGCAGAGATCCCAATACATATCTATGCATTTATCATTATGCATACAGTGTGACTGAGATGAAAGTGTTGTCACCTTGTCCTTTCATTAGTCCATGCACAATGTTTACTGTCTTAACTGTTGCAGATCACTATAGTGTTGTACAAAATGAAGATATGATATAACTAAAAAAAATTAGGTTGTTCTCCTACATGTCACATCTAATTGTTAATAATAGTAATGATAATAGTAAGAAGAAGAATTTAGCATGATCTCGTCCAAAATCCACTTTGAAATTGTGTTGACTGTAGAGATGTTCTGTGCTGCTGGGTTAAAGATGTGTGTGAATTGTCCACGTTTTAGAATTTGTATCTTCTTTGCAACAAAATGCATGTTTGAAGCACTGCAGTCCATCTCAAGCTGACTGGTTTTGATGAGACTGAGCTTCAGGTGATTGACGTGGTACCATATGACTGCTTGGCAGTAATTGTGGTTTCTTCCTGAAAACATAATGGATAGAACAATAGAATGAAAAATGTTGTGTCCATTGCATGTGCACTACTTTATGCTAACAATATCATAATGCAAGGCAGCATGGTGTATACATTCAGAAATTGGTGTTGTACAACACTGCACCTACCAGTGATGCAAACTGATGATTAATTGATAAATTAATGGCATATAGGATATTAAGAAGTGAATGAGTAAACTAGGCTTGTTCTCACTGTGAGGTTTCAGCTTTCATCTCAGTTTTCAGCTTTGTGGGGCTCCATGTTCTCATGACTTTCTAATGTGGTTCAGTGTGGTATTTGAAGTCATGTCTACAACTGGTTAAAGGATTAAAAATTTGATCATGTTTGAGGAGAGAAGCTGGGATGGAGGAGCCAAGTAGGAAAACTGTTAAAGAGAGTAGCAGGGAGGAACGGAGGGTGAAAAAGGATGCAAGTAGGAGACAGTCTGTCATGTCGTGAATGAATGTTGTGATTCCTGAAATAAAATATTTTTACAGTTGGGAGATAAAAAGTTGATTGTTGATTTGTGGTTAGAATATTGCTGCTTCAGTGTTCCCAGCAAGAGATGTTGAAAAGGGGAGGAGAAGGACAGCTGCAGGAGAGAGGCCACAGTACAGGATGTGGAGAGTTGCTGTGGATGATGGGAAAGGGCAGGATGAAACCAGACACTCACAATGTATACAGCATAATGTAAAATACTAAAATTGTTTTTGTGAGTCTACCAAACGAATGAATTTAGTATCAGTGCTCATAGAGTAAACCAAACAACAACTGGTTGTTTGGATTTTAAAAAATCACACAAATGACATTTGCTGACTAAGAAGTACCATAGAGTATAGCGTAAGATTTACTTCTACTGTAATACTCATGGATGACAACTCGAAGATGACTACTGTTAGCCTCATGTTGTCATTTGTCTGCAGTCATCAGAAGGCAATTACGTATTTACCTGTCTGTCAAAACCTGCAAACCACACCTGTCTTCTTATATTGAAATACCTTACTAGAAATGTCCTGCAGTGCTTTTGGTTGGCAAAGTCGAGGACAATCCATCCCACCACTGCTGTGTTAAAACAGCTCTTCTTTCTCCAGCATGTTGCATCTCCATCACATAATCCTTTGATGCTCTAAAAACATGCACATTATCTGTGACTGCCTGTGCTCATATTAACTGCGTGTGTCGTTTTTCAGGTCACTGCTGAGTCAGACCAGAAGACTTTTGTCTACCAGGGACACATTCACAGTAAAGATTTTGGCAAGTTCCATCTGACAAGGCAAGGTGGGTCAGTCAGCCACAACAAACAGCACAGTCTTGATCTTTCCAGAAAACAATGTCATTCTGGCAGAAAGAAATGTTCAGTCAAATTGGACAAACATGACTGAAATGTTTGTTTTGCCAGTGTAGTGTAAAATAAATTTCATTTTAGACTGAGTAAACAAGAGAAGCAAAGCTTACATGGAGGATGACTAAAGAGAGAAACATCTTTTACACGTGCACAAAAGGCTGTTTGCGTGTTATGTGTTCATGCATGTGTGGGTTCATCTGTGTCTGTTTCCCCAGGCCCTGTAACCATGGCAATGGACCCATCTAACCCCTACACAAACAGCAGCTCTGTGGCAGCAGCCATCTTAGTTCCTTTCTTTGCCCTCATCCTGTCTGGATTTGCCTTCTACCTCTACAAGCACAGGTAAGCCATATCCTCAGAATACCAAGTGGAATAGTAGAATGCCAAACAGGTGTTTGTATTCTGGCTTTAGCTGCCATCTCGGTAAAACAAAAATGTTGTAATGTTTGGTGCCCTCAGTTAGGAGTAATGTAAGAGTATTAAATGTAGTTAAGCCAAAAGTAAAGGAATCATGAACAGCGTCGTGATCAGTAACTAGTTCACACGATGAATAAATGTTAGAAAATATCCACCTTGAAATGTTTCCTAATGCAGAAGTAACTTCATGATTTTAGTGCATTTGAAGGGTTCCTGTGAATGTTAAATTTGTTTTGCCAGTGCAACCAATAGTTCCCTCTTTTGCTTAGTCTGAGTAATACACTGTATTTTGTACATTGAAACACCCAATCTCAAACTCATGTTACACTCATGTCTTTAGGTTGCACACTATTGCCAGCCTTTTGGTACATATCAGTGCAAAAACGATGGGACCTCTCATTCTGAGGGGCTGGCACAAAAACCTGAGCCTGTATAAGCTTCTCAAAGTGAGAAATCAGTCCCAACCAATTTTTAGTGACACATATTTTGCCCTGCTTTTAATCTTTGTGAAAACCTTTTATCAACTTCATTAACCTTGGAAAGTCGTCCTACATTTTCAGGATTAAGGAGAGACGCAGAGCCCGTCTGACTGGTTAAGAGTTTACAGCAGGTGGCAGCTGTACTGAAAAACAATAAATGTCTTCAAAGATAAGGATTTAAATGGCTTTGGATTAATTTTGACAGAGGTGTAAGGCCCTGTTTGCAAAAGTCCTGAAACAAGTTCTTGTAATTCATACCTAGGTGTAGAAGTGTCTAAAACTTACTAAAAACCTTCTAAAATATTAATTTACACTTTGAAGGAAAGGTCACATTCATAATTCATAATTCGTAATTCATAATGACACAGTTCAAAGAAAAGATAGAAAATCATCTGCCTCTGGCCATAAACTACTGTCCCACGGTGGTCCACCAGAAGGTGAGGGACTTTCATTGCTCTATTAGAAACAATATCATAGTCTTGCACAACATTATAATCTTTTTTGCTTTATCCCTCTACAAAACAAATCATACCCGCTGTATTTTGCAATGCAGGGTTCTAATTTAATGTAGGTGCGAATGTTGTTACCTTATTTTTGGTGACCAGCCTTAGTACAGCATAGACTGTGTAGGCAGCAAGCACTCCACATATGCTTTCAGAGGCAAATATTGTCACTTTTCTAGTTTCATTCAGATTACAGTAGGAATCCATGTCATCATGGTCGCTTTGAATAATAATTTGTAGCTTTTACAGCACTGTGATATCTGTGCAGTCAAGGTTCAGTCACCTGTAGTGCAATCAGATTTTTTGCTTGTAGCTCTTCAAAGTCTTTAAAAAGTAGTTTGTTTAATCTGTTGTTTGACTGGAGGGATACATCCCATAAAAATCACATTTAGATGACAAAGCGATTAAACGGAAAGGCCTTTATACATCCGAAAAGCAATTGTGGGTGACATTATTGTTCATAAGCATCACCCTGTAATCTAACCCAGCGCAAATCTTCCTTGATGACACTGGAAATTGTATACTGACTTGACTGTAAATGCATATAAGATGAAAATTAACTGAGTATTGCCAAAAAGGTGCAGCCCATGTAGTAAAGACAGTGAAATTATCTTTTTATCTGCATTAAACATCATTTATGAGTCATTTGTTCCAAACTGGAGAGATGAAATGGCTGTTTGATACATCCTTTTTCCTAAAAACTGCTGAAATATATTGAGTGGATGTGACAAGAGTTCTTTGGAAGGACAGGCAGGTTCACAGAAATTTTAAAATGCAGTTCTAACTCCAAGCATGTAGGTTAAATCTGACTGACTTTGGATATTAATTATTGTTCATGGAAAGTTCACAAAAGACTTACAATGCCTAAAGATGCGAGATAATCCAAAGCTATATTGAGGGTAAAATGTCATTACGTTTCCTGCTTAAGGCTTGTGTGAGATTCCAAATCTATAGGATGTTCTGACTTTTGCACTCCATCACTCAAAGTTTTATAAAGTCATCTTACTCATCCAACGGTAGTCATTATTACACGTTAATCTGTTGGCTTGTCATTCATGGTAACTGGCAAACATAGAGCGTCCCGTCTTACTGATGTTATGGAGGAAACACAGACTATTATGTCCAGTGTGCAATGCTAGTGCATGTATATTAAAGCTGATGGTTGTATGCAGGACATTGTCTGCTGACACAGATGACAATGAGAGACCAAAAGACACCTGGGGGCCTGGCGGCAGGTAAGACTGGCACCTGTCATTCACCTGGTTTCAAACGGCAACCAGACCTCCGCCCGCCGCCACATCCTCCGTCAAACTCGTCATCCCTTGTTTTCAGTTTTTAGATTTTGCTTCATGCTCTTAAGTAAGGCTGCACAATTGACCAAAATATTAAAAATGTCTGAATTGTGTACATTGTCTGACATTATTTTGCATCGCTGGAAAGTAAAAATTTGTAAACCAACATGAATATTAAATGTTACGGGAGACGAAGGCTCCTCACATCAGCTAAAAGTAATTGGGGTGACATTTATGTTGAGGAAAAAATGAAAAAGCAGTGCAGCCCTACTGTGGCAAAACAGCAGTCATTTGACACTAGACCGAGGACATTTTATTTTGTCTTTGATCTCATTGTCATTTCTCTGTCAGCATGATGTCATCAAGATCAAATTCAGTATTTGACTATAAACTGGTCTAACTGAAACAGGCAGTATGTATATTTCTGTGTGTGTTTTTTCTCACATTTTTTCTACTGTTACACCTCCAACTTGCATCACTTTCATTTTGACTTAACAGGAGATTTGTGCTTAAGTTAACTTTGCTAACAAAATGTCTGGTCCAGCCTGATGGCAAGCCAACAGAACTACAAATGATTTCTTCACATAAAAAAGCAAGGCGTGAGTGTGTACACAGCAGTCTCTTCCTGCTTTGGCCCACGTGCCTGCACAGCATCTGTAACACTGTCAAAGCAATTATGTTTGCTGTTATTCATTCTACCAATAAAATTAAACTATTGCACCTACAGCCACATCCAGAAACTAGTGCAGCGATTTGAACTACTGCCACGCAGGGAGGTCTGCGGTGTGTGTTGGTGTGTGTGCAGTTTTGTAAAGTAATGGGTTGAGCATGTAGGGTAGGCTTAGTGGCTCCCCAGGGTTGGATTTCTAGCAGTGTGTGTGCATGCACGCACACACACACACACACACACACACACATACATACACACACTCTTAATGAGGTCAGAGTCAAACAGCGTTTCAGCTGCAGCACTCCTCCCTGCTAATAGTTCCACAGGGTTTGAGAGTAAGTGATTATATCTAACTGGATTATAGGACCTGATTATCCAAAAATGTAATCTGCGACAAACAGACAAATTAGGGGGGGGTAGTTATATTTCACCATGTATCTGCTTGAACCCCTGCAGCAAATTTCTTAAAATCATCATTCAGGGTAATTGAGTAATAATATATTCTTTTGAACTAAAACCATTGGGTTCCATTTTCAGGGTGATGGCAGGTTGTATTCACACAGAAACACTCACGTTAGAGCAGCAGATGGATGCTGGGCAGCTCAGTCACTGAAGCAGGCAGTTGTTATGGTTCATGTTCTCACTCCTGCCATAATTTTCCCTGCAATTTGTAGATTTTTACGAGAAACCTGCTCTCACTAAGTTTGCACCTTTAATCTCAGAAGTAAAATTGCCGACCAACATGTCTGACAAGACAGCTGAGAAGACAGACAAGACAGCTGAGAAGATAGATTCAAAGAAGAAGATGGTTATTTTAAGTTTTTTGAGTAAATGTTGATTTGAAGTGGTTGTAAAACTAAAAGATAAATGTAGTCAACATTCAACACACAGGTTTCTCTTATGCATGAGTAATACTAGGACATTCTGGTGTTAAGTAACTCTTATACATCCTTCACTTTTCTAAACACCTGTGCCTTCTAAATCAGTGATGGTGCAACTTTTTTAAATTCTCACAAGCATGAAAAAGTTGTTTTGTCTTTTTTTTTTTTTTTATTACATTGACTTAAGTATGTCCTGTCATTCTGCAGTTAGCTGAAAACCATTAACATAAAGCTTCATAGGAAGATTTTAAAGCCTCCAAAAATTAGTAACCATACACACACACACACACACACACACACACACACACACACAGTCGTGTTTCCATCACTTTTGAGGACATTGCATAGACTTGCATTAATTTCCTGGAGGCTTAACCACCACCTAACCATAACAATAAATATTACTTGCCTAATCCTAACCCTTACATAGTTTGTAGTGTACTTGTCATTTGGCGTTTCAAATTCTTCCACCCTTTTGCCTGTGCTGTTTTATGCATACAGTTTTTCAAAGATATCTTTGTGAAACCAAATATCTGCTACTCCATTTTTTTCTTTTTTTTTCAGGACACGTCCCAAGGTCCAGTTCAATGGGTATGTTGGCCATGAGAGCTCCAATGGCCAGGCGTCGTTTGAAAACCCAATGTATGACACCAACATGAAGCCTACTGAGGCTAAAGCAGTCAGATTTGATACCACACTCAACACAGTCTGCACTGTGGTATAGTCCTACAAACCTGCCACTACCTATACAGTGGTTCAGTCCAACCTACCCATTGCAGTCTGCGGTGTGGCTAAACCAAACAGAGAAGACAGAACAAACTTATGATTCAGACACATCACCATGAGCAGCCTGTGTTGTAGCATGCTGTTCCTCTGTCAGCATAATCTGTACAGTAGTGCAGCTCTGCTCCACCTCCTGCCTGATCAGTGGTATCACTCCTCCCTGTAGTCTGAAAGAGCGAAATAAGTTGGAACCAATAAGCAAGGGAGTCGATAATTACATTATCAAATAACAAAATTTGTATTTCAGGAGATCAGTGTTGGGACCAGAATTCTTCCTTAGCACTGTTGCCATTCAGACTTTGAGGGAAAACAGAAATACGGTAGAACTAATTGAACTTTTTCCAAATGTGACAGCCTCACTGAACCGTGCTTATCCAGAGTCAGCTCAACTTCTGCAAAATTTGACCCTAGCATCCTTATGGAAAGTCACCTGGCCCTCCCATACCCTCCCTGCAACTTGAACAATGGTTTACCCAACACAACCCCTTGCTAAATTTGCGCAGTGGTATAGGCTTACTAGCTCCCCTGTTGCAGGCTAGACGTAGGTTTGACCGATGTAAAGGTTCTGCTATCAGGGGAAGCACATAGACTATGCCACCCTTCAATCCCCACCTGACATCAGACAGTGATTGGATGATTCCTGTATGGCAACACAAAAAACATCATTGATGCTGGACCAATAACCTCCCACTAGACTGCCATCATGCTGGACTTGACAGAACTGGACTCTCTTACACTGATGGAATCTTACATCGATTGTACAGACTGCTGTAAACCAAATGCAGTCAATGCAGTGACCAGACCAGTTCCTTTAAAAAAAATGATACTCTCATCCAGAACTAGATACTAGTATTAAATTAGTATTAGGAGTGCTGGACCAGTGCTACACAAGCCAGGGTCAAATAACAGTTGCAGAAAAAATTCAAAATGTTTGTTTTAGCCTTGTTTGAGAATGGATCCAATTCAGTATAGCAGGACAATTACAGAGAAAGGTAAGTTGAGTTGCTAGATTTTCAAATCGGTTCCTGTAATTGTCTATACCATCTGCCACCAATTGTATTTATGACAGTATTTACCTACAGTATTTGGCGAAAACATACCAAATCAAGCATTTGCAAATGCTGTTTGTTCCCAGGTTTAGTTTAGAACCTGTGAATTAGTTCTAGATGAGTTTTGGTCAAATAGGAACTACCCATTTAAAATCACTTCTATACACACTGTTCCACACGAGCGCTATACAGACTGCGCTGAACCAGAAAACCAGACATTTGAGTTGCCCATGATGGTGTACACAATGTACTGGTTTCCAGAGGCCTGTCTTACACAATCAGAGAGTCAGACAACTGATTCCTGCTCTTGGACTAGTCAGAAATCTGTGCTTGTTGGCTGGACAAGTGGATGCCTGGAGGCAATAAACTGTCAAGATCGTCGACTGCTGCAATCAGCTGTGGCCAAATCCAGGAAATGATTTGTCTTCTTCTAACTGTGATCGGGATTATCAGTCAAGTCATGACAGATTTTTTTTTTCTACAGCATACTCTGCAGCCACAAAGTGAGAGGTAGATGAACAGATTACAGACATACTGGTTTACTGACAGAAATTAGACATATGGACACAGAGAAATGGACAGATAAGCAACTCTGTCACTCGCTGTGGAAAAGAGAGACAAGACAGGTTGCTATGGAAAGAGAGGCAAATAATTGTCTCTAATTGTCTCTTCTGGTATTTTTCTTCAGTGAAGATAATGATGAACAGACTCCATGTTCAAAAGCCCAGTGGCCCCATGGGACTTCCCAAACCACTGCTGCTGGGGACCCCAAAATATAAACTTTATATAAACTCTTAAACCGCACAAATTTTGCACTAGTGTGTTTTTCTGACTGGGTTATGAAAAAATGAATAATTTTTGGGTCTGAAATGGGTTTGAAAAATGAGTCATTCAAACAAGAGAATTTTATTCAAAAACTTCTATCTTTAAAAAGATGACAAAATGACTAAATACAGGGTTACAGAGTGTTTGTATATACACATTTATATTTCACGCTCCCTGCTAGCGGAAGGTGTGACCACATGCTATACTGTCGTTTATTCTGTTGCCATGACAACATGCTAGCCAGCCAGAAAAGTTGGGATCAGTTTACCTGTGGACCTCTGAGCTTCTAGTGTCACGTACGTTTATGACACCACTTTGTTGACATTTGTAGAACAGTGACTGTTTCTGAAAGCTCACACTGAATATTGTTACTACTGTAATATGTGGAAGCAACATACAGAAAAGCTCACATCCATCACATGCAGCATGGTCCCACTGAGACACTAGTGCCACTCTGCTAGTTTTATTTTCAGGCATTAAACTCCATTTTCTGGGATACTGCACAGTTCTCTTAAGATGGACTAAATAGTACATAGTATATTAAATAGTGTCTCAGTATGTGCACATTTTTTCAGCTGTGATCACTTTTAGCAGACAGTGTAAGCTTTCAAGAACAACATGTGACTGCCTCTCTAACTCTTTAAAAAGATGTGTCAGCTGTATGTACAACTACATGATCATGCTTTGTCTGTCAGCATAATATTATTTTACTACACCTTTTTAAAGAGCTCACAGTGTATGTGTGATCTGAGAACTGGTCATTTAAGGACAAACTGATACAGAATGAAGGCAACATGCACAATTTTTGTTGTCGGCATTTATCGCTCCCAGAGCCCCTTCATTGTTTGAGAAATACCTCGTGTGCAGACAGTACGTTACATCCTGCTTATCAATGCTGGAACCTCACTGCAACAAATACACAAGCTTAGTAAGTGCAACCTTGCATTCAGTTTATTTTCCGGGACTCAAAATGTCATGCAAACACCTGTGAGTTTGCGGGATCCTTGAAAATTCACCAGTTTTAAATCACTTGCCAAGCTTGTTATTTCTCGCAGTGTTCTCTCAAAATATTTTTATGTTTGAAAGATGCTGCACTTGGTTTAGATCACAGATGTAACTGCTTTCACCGTGTGTCTTTCAGTGTCTTCAGGCCTGTTTCTTGTTTGTTTCACACTCTCATGAACACACACATTCTGTCATTACGTTTACTCTTCAGGCATTTGCTTTAACCCGCATGATTTTTATTGTCCAAATGAATTTTTCTTCGTGCTCCTCATGTCCTCATATATTCACTCTCAGTCCATCATACTGTAATACAAAAGATACATCCCATATCTGTTCATTTACACACATGGAGGAAAATGAGTGAGTCAGATGATGAGAAATTGCAAGTGATGATTTTGTCCCTGAAACACATGTCATTTAACAATGTAACTGTATATTCCAGGCAGGACTAAATTCACCGAAATCACAGAAAAACCTTTTGGCATGAGAAGGATGTTACATCCACCTATTTTGAAATAAGTGAGAATAAATACATTTTCTGCTCATTTAGTTGAAACTGAATCTGCTCCAGATCCGAATGTTACAAATTAAATGTCCTGAAGCAATGGTGATTATGTCGATGTAGGTTCTCAGTCATCTGGGTCATGGTAGTTGAAGTGCTAGAAGCGAAGGCAGCCGGATATCTTTTGGATGAGAGATGAAACGTCTTCAACAACCTAAAGATATTCGGTTGCCTTCGTTTCTAGCACTTCAACCAATAGTAATTATGTTTTGAAGCGTCACTTCTGGATGTTGTCAGTATTATAATATTCATTGTTAGCCCAACATTCACAGGCTCAGTGTCAGGATCATGGACAGACAGCCAGAAACACATATACCAGTATGAGGCACACAAAATAAAAATAAAAGACATCTGTAAACAACAGTTGAAAGCCTGCTCACAGAATAGTGAGCTGCCTCTCTTTGTATTCCTGGAGTGCACTGAGTGCCTCTATTTTATTTGATTTAATTAATTCAGCTGAGATTTCCTATGGAGTCAAGAGAGCATAATAGCACCTGACAAGTAGAGGCTGCAAGGTTTCCACAGGCATAGTGAAAGTCTAAATTTTAACAATTAGTTACACCAATCTGAGCTCCTAATGTGCCCAAACTAGAAAATTTGGACTCTGTGACTTCCCAGTATGACTTGGCATGCAAAGATCAGAATAGTACTACAGTGTTTTCAGATTTTGTGTGACCTGTAAATGAGACATACATGCCCCAACACGTTCGGATGTTTACAGCGACGTTTACAGACTCTCGTAAGTTTAGACTAAAAATATGCTGAGTCATAATGAAGTCATGACAAAGTTAGAGTGAACCCAGCATTTTTTTTATTATTTACGGGTGACAGATGTAGAGCAGATAGATGGAGATAATTAATTTCTTGACTAATTAATTAAAATAAAAGCAATGTAAATAATGGAAATGGAAAGACAGGCACTCCTCTGTGAGGTCCAACCTATGTTTCCCAAAGAGCAGAAAAATGGGGAGATCTTTTGAGACCCTGATTATGATAATTTTTTTCAGTATTTTTATTGAAGCCGAAAGTGAGTTGCAACTTATTTTAAATCTTATTACAATCAAATTTTATGATAAAGGACTCATTGCAGTGTAATGAGTTTTATTTGGTATAGCTGTTCTGTTCATTTCAGTTGTAGAAACGTAGGAAGGGGACTCTGCACATACTGTATATGTGATTATCCAGTGAACTGCTGTGACCTCTGGCCTTTGCAATCTACAGAGTAGTAGCTTCGGTCTGTCAAGTGAAAGTCATATTAGTCTGGCGCTTTCTCTGACATGCCTTGAAAATTTGGATAATGTTCTTTTTACTCAATACTTTTTTTCTAGAATTTGCGTAGAAGTTTTCACATTTGTCCTTTATTTGGCTTTGTCCGCAGTCTTCTGTTTTAGAGAGCGACAGCTGGATACAAGTTGAAAAAAGAAAACTGCCCACTAAATTTTAAAATGCCAAGGTTGTTCTGCACCTGAGACGTTTCACAGTTTGGGAAGATGTTTCGACATTCATCCCTCATATTCTCTCAAGTGATACTGTCCTGACTATAACAAAGAGGCCTAGGTTGCTGCCACCTTAAAAAAAATGCCAGCTTAACTTTTAAATGTCACAAATGGCCTTTTCACACAGTGTCCCATGGCAGAGATGAGCTTTTTCTTTTTCTTTCTCTTACTCCTTTTCTTATCCTTATTAAATCCATAAAAGATTCAATGCAGAAATAAGATGTGTCTAATTACATCAGTATGGGTTTATTTAAACACTGATATAGGAAGGGCTGCCGATTGATGTAGTTAAACTTTTTGTGTAGAAATACTGCAGGAAATGAAGTGATCATGTGTGGCTGTGGCTTATCTGTGCTGGATTGATATTGCCAGATGGAAATCTGAGTTTCCTCTGTGTGTGTGTGTGTGTGTGTGTGTGCGTGTCACTACACACATACAGTGCATACATGTGGGCTGCTCTGGGTTTTGGTTTGTGGTGTTATTGAAAAATAAAAAATAATCAGTATTGCAATTCATGTGAATTGCAAGGCCTTTGTTTCACCTTTCCTCCTAACAGTTTGGAATGGACAACTTCTCATGCCATTTGTTCAACAGTACACCTTTAGAGAAGATATGCAGCCAGGTGTCTGTGAACTGAATGTGAACTGACCGCAGTCCTGCTTCCCTCCTCAGTGCAAGTAAAAATGAATAACACGGCACACGGCGGCTCGTAGACACCACACATATTAGTGCTGTATTCACTCGTTACAGTGACACGTTCTCAGCAACACATATTGACATGCAGTAAGTAAGTTAATTGCTTATAAATGTGTACTGACAAATATCTTTTCATTTCTGTTTTCCCAAATGACACAGACATTTGGGAAAATGGCAAGTCCTTCCTAGGTAGTTGCCACCATCATCATTAATGTCGTTATCACTGTCACTTCACCATCATCATGTGCTGCTGAACTTGAAGTAGGTGCAAAAGAAAAAAAAATTTTGTACAGAAATCTATTTTTTATGAAGAATTTGTAAAAAAAGAAAACAATTTATTAAACATGCTGTACTTTTTATGATTAATGATGTAGGTACAACAAAATCTTGTTCATTAAAGTCAATGTTTTTACTGTTAAACACCATGTAAAAATCTATGGTTCAAACTGAGTATCAAATATCAAAATGTCCTATGAGCTCTTTTATGGCTGCTTTTACACAGAAACAGAAAACCTTGTGGGGACCCAGAGTTGATCATCTTCATGCTCGAGAGACACTTATCTTGGGGTCACACCTGTAAAACATTTGCTATTCACAGTGTCACTTCAAGTCTTATAAAATTATGTGTCACTTTCAACTCGTCCACAGCTTGTAGCCAGCAGAATATAATGTGATGATACACAGAACAAATTCAGGTGGCTTCTAATGTCACAGTTGTGCCCTGAGGGTTGTCTGCACATTGGTGATTTCACACATTAAAATATCATATTAACATACAATTTCTAAACTTTTAGATAGACATACACACACATACATTGAACAAAAAAAAACAGCACCTGATGTTTAGTGTCATATAATGTCTCGGGCAGTATTTGTGGATGGGTTGAAAATGACACTTCAAATGGCAGTGTTCTTGTGTAACAGCAGCCCTGTGTGACTGATCTTTATGTCTGTATCTGGGAGGAGGATGATTTCCACAGGCACAAAAGATTTTGGCAAACTTGAGCCCTTTACTGCCCAAAATCTGACCCCATGTCTGTCTAAACAATGAGAAATCTGTTTCTACCTGCTTAGACATTATGGGTTTAGAGTGGAAAATTAAATTGTGGTAAATTTTGGTTCTAGCAGCAGCATTAGCAAATTGGCAACAGTTTTGGAGGATCCTATATTGACTGGTGAAGCAAGACTTGTACTCTTAAGTTTTGAATTAAAGGATGGAAAATGACACTTTTCTGTCCTCCCATGAGGTCATGACAGAGAAACAACATGGGGTGTTATAAAGGGGTAAACAGCAGATACTTTATGTGAATGCAGCCTCACAACCTGCTGTTAAAGAGACTCACAGTTTATCAGCTATTTTGAAAACATTATTTGAGAATAAAGTTTTTGATACAATAATTTCTCCGTTGTATCAATGTTTTTGCTATCCTCATTTATGAACAAAAGGTTGCAATATTGTAACCCTACTTCAGTAAGCACAGGTGGAGCCTTCTCACGAACTTTGCTGGATATGGTGCAACTCAACTAACACACACACACATCCTTTAACTACTTCTGTGTCACCCCAGCAAGCAAAGACCCTGAGAAAGAGCCTGACGTTCAAGAGGTAGAACAGTATGAACACCCAGGGCGTAGAAGACAATGTAACTGAGCAAATGTCCTTGACACTCACCAAACGGAAACACTGCCAACACCATGTACAGAGTGTGCTACGCACCTGCAGGCTTGAGCAATGAACTTGCACAGCCACCTACCAAGGTATTTCTCAAACTGGGGCTTCCCTTAGAGAGAAGCACCACTGCTGTCATCAAAATAGCATGTAGCTGGAGTGCACCAACAGAGCAGTTAGCTAACATACTCTCTTAGCAGAGGATTGTGCAAGCACCAAAGCTGTTTTAAATGACAACACCTTCATAGAGTAACACTCCAGACGTAGAGATGCTTTCCTAAAGCTTTGATTACCAATTGCTATTCCACTGTCAGGAGGACATGCATTACTGGACACCACTGCTTGACCTCCTGCAAGAACCATTTCATTAGGAGGTGATTCAAGACAGATCTGTTGCCACACCCCTCATGACTGGAAAGAAAAAGCAGAAATGGCTGGTGCGTATTCCTTAATGGCCTCTTGATACAATCTCCTGTCCAATAAATATTGCAGATAGGAGAAAACCAAGCCAACTGCACACAAGAGAGAGTCCAGGCTTTTTTCCTGCACCATTTCTGGAACCCTAACGACTTTGCCCTGTAGCAGACAGTGGTGGATCTGTCCTGCTATATTTGTTGCAGGTCCTGGATCTTTGCCAGGACACCTCACCACACTGCAGGATGTCTGGGAGGAAAGGTAGGAAAGGTCACAGAGACTGCTTATTAGCATGGGTGGAAGTAGGAGGGGCAGCTGTAGCCCGACACAGTTTACACACAGAACAAGACTAATGGGAAATCTTGACTAACAAATGTTGTTATTACACTTCTCTGTGGAGCTGAGACTGCTAGCACCTAGGAGATGCTGTCATCTTTATGACCAGTAGCTGCAGTGGTGAAAGATGGACAGCAGCAGGGATTTCACCACATCGATCTTCAGCTCACTCAGGGGCACAGGCTCATTCTGAATTTCCAGAAGCCTCTTTGGATTCAAGACATCACTCAGCACTGTGCACCTGGTGGCTGCTGAATACTGCCACAGCCAAAAGCGCCTATAATGGGCACATAAGCATCAGAACTGGACCACAGAGCAATGGAAGAAGGTGGCCTGGTCTGATGAATGTTTTCTCTTCCATCATGTGGATGGCCAAGTGAGTGTGCCTCGCTTACCTGGGGAACACATGGCATCGTGATGCACTATAGGAAGACGGCAAGCTGGCGGAGGCAATGTGATACTTTGGGCAATGTTCTGCTGGGAAACCTTGGGTCTTGTCATTCATGTGGATGCTACTTTTACATGTAACACCTACCTAAAGATTATTGCTTACCAA
The DNA here is from genome assembly GCF_020382885.2 of Scatophagus argus. Taxonomy (NCBI): domain Eukaryota; kingdom Metazoa; phylum Chordata; class Actinopteri; family Scatophagidae; genus Scatophagus; species Scatophagus argus. The sequence continues at coordinate 13,658,519 of NC_058493.1, forward strand.
GTACATCCCTTCATGGAAATGGTATTCACTGATGACAGTGGCCTCTTTCAGCAAGATAATGCACCCTGCCACACTGCAAACCTTTTGCAAGAATGGTTTGAGGAACACAGCTAAGAGTTTGAGGTGTTGACTTGGCCTCCAAATTCTCCAGATTTCAATCCAATTGAGCAACCATGGGATGTGTTGGAAAAACAAGTCAAATCCATGGAGGCCCCACCTTGCAATTTACAGGGCTTAAAGGATCTGCTACTGACAACTAGGTGCCAGATACCACAGCATACCTTCAGGGGTCCAGTGGAGTCCATGTCTCAATGGGTCAGGGCTGTTTTGGCAGCAAAAGAGGACCTACTCAACATTAGGTGGGTGGTAATAATGTTATGGCAGATTGTTGTATGTGTTAAAGAACCTGTCTCTGCACTCTGTGCAATACTTACTGCATAGTCTACTAGTAACTGTCATTCAATTATTGGTAGTAAGAATATGAAAGTCCTGAATTATTTCACCTGTCATATTACAGTGAGTATTGTGGTAGTATGCTCTTTAAATTAAAACTTTTTGTAGGTAGAGTGTTTGTGAACCTTAGAAGTCAGTCAGTAGCCCATTCTCTATATGATGTTTAAATCGATGCATACACACCATGATCAAAAATTTTAAATGTTTATATTTGCTTGTGTCGTACTTCAAATGTGTGAAAGTTGGTTTTCTGGCCTTGCTACTTTACCAGTAGGTTGGTCAGTAACTTTAGTACCAGTAAATCATAGACATTCAACCAATGACTCATGTGAAACTAGAGAAGGAGAAAGCAGCACAACCAGTCAGATACAGCATGTGACTGGTTTAAAACAGGATGACATTCAGCAGCTGATTCTTTATTTATATCCTACTGCTTCACACAACAAGGTTACAGGCTGAACTTAATTGAATTAATTCTTACATTATTCTGTTTCTAATAATCTAAACATGACTACACTACCACAATACCAACAGTGCTGTCAGACAACCACATATTTATTTTTGAATAAAAGATGTTTAATGATTTCAATTCTAAACCACAGGGGTACAAGGATGGATCCTGGGGGAACACCACACCACATATATAATTCTGGACATATATGGATGTAAACTGCAGCCTGAATGGTTGGTGGAGTAAATGGTAAGTAAATTTTGGGTTACATTTATTGCCATTACAAAAAGCAGTTGTAGGTGTATTGTGCTTTGAAGTCATCATTATTGTTATCATAATTGTGGTTTTTGTATCTGCTGATTAAAACACCAAGCAACTGATTCTACTAAATACAGGCATAGAGCTAGAGTTCAGGAGTACAAATGATTAAATATACTATCTCATTTTAAGTGATGGAGATTTGAGACTGATTCACACTTGCGTTTAGTGACGTGATCTAGCTAATGGATGTATCACAACAGCATGTTTTACTTTCCTTCAGTTTCTACAGATACTTGCTTCATTTGAGCCAGGACACTCAGTAGGATGCACAAGGTCTTTTGATCCAGGAAGCATTCCCTTCAAGACAAACCCTTACATTTTCTCAACTTTAAAGGAAATATGCAGAGATGCAGTGATTATTATAATCCACTTTCCTGTGCAGAGATTCTGCACAAAATCCACTACTTTTACAGATACACGTTGATCGGTTGTTTTCAGAAAGTTACTTGCAAGGAGATTATACTCCGTCAACGTAACACAGGGGAGCTAATTATCATGACAAAACAGGGCTTTTATCCACCAGCCAAAACACAAAGCGGTGACATTTTTTTACAATTACTTTCTGATAGTACCGTCTCAAGCTAAAAAATACTGGGGGAATCCAAGTCTATCCCTGATGATAGTCTGCTGAAGGCTTAACGGAAATAATATGAGATACATCATCCACTAATTAAGAAACAACTGTTTTGACTGATTAATTAATAAAAAGCTGCTTCCATTGCAATTTGAAATGTGAGAGCTTTGGTGGCCTCCTCAGAACAACATTGTTTTTAGAATCTTGTCACAAAGTCAGTTTGGCAATCATTTCTCCACCCTTTCAGGTAGAAAGAAATTGAAATACAGGAGTTTATATATTAAATAAAGCCCCATGTCATTCTGTCATCTTCATAAATTTTGTCAAACTTTTGTCAAACAACACTTGATAACTTACTTGGCATTTTGCGGTTGAACACTATCTACTTCTGTGGCTGGAGGGATTAGGCCTATGTTTTCAGGTTGTCTGTCTACACATCTCTGTCCATTCATCTGTCCCATTCTTAGGATACCTCTGGAACCCTGAGGGAATTTGTTCAAATTTGGCACAAAGGTCCACTTGGACTCAAGCATTAACTGGTTACAGTTTGGTGGCCCAAAGTTATTGAGACCTTACAAAACCATAGCCTAATAATCCATATGCTAATGATGAAGTCATGACATTTTAGATCCAAAAGGTCAAAGGTCAATTTCACTGTGACATCATATTGTTTTCTATCCATTATTCACATAATGATCACATAACTGAAATGGTGATGCTAATCTTGGATGTCCACCTTGTGTATAGATCTTATGTGGTTATCGGATTGTAGATGTGTCTCAGAATTTACACTAGTTTCTTTGCAGCGATAATATTTGATGCACTGAATTCCACCCTGAGCTTACTAGTTTTAGTTTGTCAGTTTCTGATATCAAGCTTCAGGTCACTGTGGTTGCACAGTGGTTTCTGCAAATGTGTGTGGACTTTGGGAAACAGATGGTCTTCGTTGATGCTTCATTAAAATGATCTGGTAACTCAAATATTTCTGTCTGTTGAAGCAGTATGAAATAGAGGGTTTGCAACATGCTCATATTTTCACAAGCATGGTGATGGACATGCTCTCTCTCTCTCTCTCTCTCTCTCTCTCTCTCTCTCTCTCTCACACACACACACACACACACACACACACTCACACACACACAGAGAGAGACAGATAGACTCTGATGCTGCATTGTGTACTGTATATATTTATTGCACCTAGACTTGACAGTGAAGGGTAAACTTTTCTTCACAGTGGGGAAACTTGGGCAGAACTGCTAATTTTTATAGCACAGTCAGCGTACTATGCTGTGATTCATCAATATCATTGAACTCATGATGTGCCACAATCAAACCTGTTCCCAGAGTTGTTTCAAAAGCTTAAAAAAGGGCAAAAGATGGATGTGCTAGTCTTTACACATTTATCTTTGTAAATGTCCCATAGACTGTTATGTTTGTCACAGAACGTAGGATAAAATGTGGCTAAAGTTCATATTCCCTTATGTCAGGCTGATCGGGCCATTATCAAGCCGATATCGAGTTGTCTGGGGAGGCTTTAAGTGACTGTGAAAAACTGTTAACAAGAGCGAGCCAGTCTGTAACTCATTATCAGGAAAGGGGCTCTAGCATCTGTCTCTTGATATCATCACAGATTAGAGTCCTCTCTGCTCTGGGTTTAATCTTTGGCAAACAGTTGTTGATTTAACAGGAGAACTTCACCACCACGTGGTTTGCTGTCACAGAATTTCATTATCATTGGTTTCAATGGAGAGTTTTAGTATCACATCTAAATGCTGTTTCAGGGCCTCTTAACACTGCCAAAAAACATATCTTGGGAAAACACTGAAATGCTATTATGTACTTATTGTATTGGCCAATCGCCGAAAATTTGAAATGGCATTGGATTTTGGCATTGTTGCAGGGATTCGGGCATGATTATCATTTTGGCATCATCCACAGTTGGCAGAGTGAGTGAATCATTTTCTCTCTGTCTCTCTCCCTCTTTCTTTGTGTGTGCGTGTGTGTGTATGTGTGTGTTCGACAAGGAATTGAAATTTAGGATTCCTGTCGGGTAAATGCCTCCTGAGTCTCCTCTCATCTTCCACTCTCATGCTTTCCTCTGTCTTCTCGCTCTGTCTTTTTCTGTCCGTGTCTTTGCTTCTTTCTGCTCTTGTTTTCTCTCTCTGCTTGTCTGAACGGAGGCAGTGCAGAATGGTGGATATTCAACATGGCAGCAAGTTAGGGGAACACTTTTGAATCGCAGACACACACAGCTTTGTTCTTGAGATAAAGTAGCCAACCAATTGTGCCATACAATTGGAAGCTACAGTAAGACATTGTGAACACTGTGTGTGTGTGTGTCTTCTCTGTTGGTAGTGGTTGCAGGAGCTGGAGGAGGGGTTAGTTTGAAGATAAAATAAAGGCAAACTGGTAATGGTGGTAATTTAAGATTAATACACTGATTTGTGTTGCTTATTGACCTGCAAGTAGTAGCAGTTATTTCGTTATCATGTATCGCACTTTTCATTTTATCCATCCATCCATTTTCTATACCGCTTATCCGTCAGGGTCGCGGGGGGGCAGCTGGAGCCTATCCCAGCTGACTACGGACGAGAGGCAGGGTTCACCCTGGACTGGTCGCCAGTCAATCGCAGAGCCAACACACAAAGACAAACAACCACACACTCACACCTAGGGGCAATTTAGAGTAGCCAATTAAGATGAACAACCACACACTCTCACACCTAGGGGCAATTTAAAGTAGCCAATTAACCTAATGTGCATGTTTTTGGTATTGTGGGAGGAAGGCACAGGGAGAACATGCAAACTCCACATAGAAGGGCCCAGACCGGGATTCGAACCTGGGACCCTCTTGCTATGAGGCAGTGCTAACCACTGCACCACCGTGCCGCCCCACTTTTCATTTTAGATTTACATTTTACATTTATGTATTTACCTGTGTTTACAATTAAGTTGCATTTCATATCCCCATACCTAAGAGTAAATATTGGCTCCTACCTGCCATTGTTTAGGAGGGACAGTTAACAGTGAGTGTAGGTGCAGTAACATGTGGCAGTAAAGTGGAAGAAGTGTTGTAAACCCTGAGAGTGTAAAGTTGGGTGTACACTATCTTGCCATGTTTTGTATTGACTGAGGAAGATTAAAGAGGAATTGAAGCCCATAGCCCAGAAGGAGTGGAGAATGCTGCCAACCAAGAAAAGGAGGGTGTATCTATAATGCTTGCCACTTTTACCATCTTTGTTTACCGTGTTAGAATGCTGCATTTCTTAATTCAAACTGAACACAAAGTATAGCCGAGCCTGATGGGAATGTCAGTACGTTTGAGGGTATTTGTACAATTTAAAATGTTGACCTGATGATGGCATTTTATGAAAGGTTAATGGTACTATGTGGAATTTCTTATGAAATCCTTGTTGTTAATGACACATGTGGCTATTCAGTGAACTACAAGCAGTATCCTTGTTGTTCAAGCACATACTTGCACTCTGTAGGTGTGAGCCACCAATCTGGGTAGCAGTGACATGTCGTGAGCACCATGATGTGATATGAGGTAAGTATATTACAGTGTTATTATTATTTAAATGTGATGTCCTGGCAATGTTGACCCTATTTTTCACACTTTTTTGTGCTTACTTAAACCTTACATAGGACGGTGTTGTGGTGGGTAACAAAGAAAGTCAGGAGAGATCTATTCTTTTTTAAATTGCATTCCAGTCCATTCACAAATTTGCAATACAAAGCAATCAATACTTGTAAAACAGTTACCAAAGTCATTACAATTCAGCCTGAAATAGGCATAATTGTCAGACATTTCAGGTAAAACCTCATGGTGATGCCAGAGGAAATGTCAGGGGATCACCAAGGCCATAAGGATTCATTCTCTCAGGACAATTAATATCTGTACAAAATTTGCCAATCCTTTCAATGATTGTTGATATATTTCTGGATAAAAGGGAGGAACCACAGGCAGTTCAGCATTGATATCCTTTGAGCCGTGTCACCACCGTGACTATAAATGACAGAGGAGACGATAAAACAGACAGGTAAAAGATGTGTTAATAAGCAAAGGAGAAATGGTAAACATCTAGGTCAACCAGGCCACAAACACCTCAGCTAGGTGGACAGGACATTACCTTGGCAGGTCTAATAAGTAACTTTGGATTGGGGCTTTCTGTGTAAAAGCAATTCCACCACATTTCTGAGGCATTGGGGTGTGCGTGTGTGAGTGTGTGTGTGCACAGGCTTCCAGCATGTGGAAGTCAGGTGTTATATCCAGGAATCTGTGGAGGTTATAATGACCTACACGCGCACACACACACACACACACACACACACTCACAGGTGTCAGATCATGGGCTGTGATAGTATGGCAGTCTACCATAATAGAATCTGAAGAGACAGAGACATAAGTGTATGTCCTTTCCCCTTACCGCCTGAGCAGCTTCATCCTGTGGTGTTTATCCAACACTTCTATCCCTGGAATTACATTTTGACCAAAGACAGCCCTTTTCAAAAAATCTTATCCCTCTATAGTCATAGTACATTTTTCCATATTCGTTAGCTCCTCTTAAGCACTGATAAAGATAAGATAAGATAAGATAATCCTTTATTAGTCCCATAACTGGGAAATTATAGTATTACAGCAGCAAACAGGATATAGAGGGTGCAAAGCATGCAAGTCTTCAGACTTGCATTTAACAGTTAGTACAATGGTCGCAGACTGAGTCTGAGCCACCAGTCTGCCCTTCTTTGCTTCCTTTATTACTTGGGGAAAATGCCAACCAAATATCTAACTGTAGTCTTCATGAAACTTGATAATGATGAAGTATAAAGAAGGTACCATGGTGATTATGATAACAATAGTAACAATAACAATGGTAGTAGCTGTAGGCATAGTAGTAATAGAATTATAGAAAATAAATTATGACTAAGCAGTAGTAATTGCTGTAGGTTTCAAGCAGGGCTGCAGCAGGGGGTCCAACCATGAGTGCCACAGTTACTTTCACTGCCTCTCAGCTCCATGTACATGGGTATTTGTATAGGCCTCCTCTTACACTTTCTTGCTCTTTGTTCAGGTAGGTGTGAGACAGCAGGCTTTAAATTTTCATTAGTGCAAGCGGTTGTATAGCTACTGTGTCCATGTTCATCCTGTCATGGACTGGTAGGCTTTCATGGTGTTGCATGCATGTGTGCATTTTGTCCGTGTCTACTGGGATAGACTCCTGACTCCACTGATACTCAACTTGCTGTAGAGAATAAATAAATGGATTTACAGAGTCCAGAGCTACTTTAATCAATCCACTGTCTGTCCTATAGTGATGCGATGTGAAGGTATATTGTCAAGTGATTCTTATTTTATTCCTTTCTGCACTGTTTGACAGCAGTCAATACCTTTGTGCCACTTACGATTGCAACTCCTGAGCCTGACAGCTGCAGGTAGCTAGCAAGGGAGGGATTATCATCCGACATAGTTCACTGAGTTGAATTCTGCTTTGCAAGAGGTGTCCTGGAGTCAAGCTGAAAATAGTGGACAGTAAAAATGATTTTCCAAGCTGAAGGGTTTCATTTCAACTTTGGGGAGGGGGACACTCACGATCAGGAGAGAATTATTGTTCCATGTGACACACTGGAAGGTATAATATGACTGATCTACAGCTTTGCAGGGAAAAATATTGACCAGAATATAAAGTCTGTGGTTCTGTTTTGTTCAAAATGCATTCAAAGCTGAATTTAAATTAGGCATCAGTAGAGGTGAAATATAGTAAAGTAATAATAAAAAATTAATATCACAGTCTTGTCTTGATGTGAGTTACTGAGTTTTGGAGATGCTCGCTGTAGACACATGCCTTCTCTGAAATATAATGGCGTTAGGTTGTACTTCACTTGTGGTGCTCATAGTGCCAAAAAATACATTACACAGCAATCTCCTTTTCCAAAAGTCATGACCTGGTTACTCAAAATAATCCACAGACCTTGTTGTGAGCAGTTTCATGTGGGAACTTTTTGAGTTATCTCTACAGAGAGTCAAACTCTCTACAAACTCTGCAACTCATGCCAAAACAATCTAGATGAAAATATGTGTATTTTTGATTTTTAGGGGAATTGTCTCTTTAGGGAAATTGAAGAAAGGCTCCATTAGTTTTCTCCCAGTCACTAACACACATTTAAAGACAACTCCAAACTGCAAACCCTCTGCTTGCCCCGATTACCATCCTCTGTCATTGTCGATGAACTGACATAAATACAGACTGGTAGAAGCCATAACAGAATAAAAACTTTTGCACTGGTACTTCTTTCCAGAAAATGATCATAATTCATGTGAATGTTATAAGAACAATAAACTCCATTACACCTTAAGGCAGCTGAAAACTGTGTACTGGCCTTTTGGCAAAGCAGCAGAGGGTGGTAGTAGTTATATACTAATCATAGGACCTTCTACAGTGTATTACACTGACTCTTTTATCATAAATATACATAACAGATATTTTAGCTGCAACAGGCTGTAGCTACCATTCTCCACTGGAAAATGCAGTGTAGCAGAGCCAACCATGAGACTCAAGGCTGCACAATCACTAAAACTCCCCCTATAAGCTCAACAAATATTGTCAGTTCAGTATGACAATACTGCAAGGGAAATAAGCTGACAGACAGGAGGAGGAGAGAGAGATTACACAGGTGAAAGAATAGAAAGAGAATACATGAACAGAAACAGACTGGGATGAAGCACCACACTTGGCCTTTAGCGCTCAAGTAACTAAAGCAGCTGTCATGGTCATCTGATGTTGACACACACACACCTCAACACATCACACATATTAACACCATCTCTGTCCATACTGTAGTTACCTCCACGGCATTATGTAAGTGCTCCACTTGTTGGCTCATACCTTTGATTGGGAACTAGGACATGAGAAACACAGACAGAAATATACCCACAAACACACAGAAACCGAATGCTCATACAACCCACATTTTTTAATCTCTCTCTATTGTATAGATGGTGGGTGTGTTTAAAATTGCACCTGTACTGTATAGGTTTAGGTTATTTCATTTTGGAATTTTTGCAGCAAAGCAAAGGTGTTTAACACTCCACAAATAAGTGATATAATTGGTATATAATGTGTCATTATATACCAATTATATCAGAGTCATTTCAGGGATTTTTGAATATTGACATATTCCAAGGAGATGGTCCACTAAATATTTCAGTGAATACTGATTAAGGGAAATGTTTGTGTTTTCTTAAGAGAGGAGCAGATGAGTCACACTTTTTAGCAAAGCTAATCATGCTCAAACAAGTCATTGAATTCAAGGATGAAGTGATTAAAGTGTAGTGGTCATAGGACAAAAGTTAAGGCCAGTGTAACCTCAAATCCCATTCCAAGTTGTAACCATATTTCACATTTGTTCAGATACTAGTTAATGTATGTGTGTGTGTGTGTGTGTGTGTGTGTGTGTGTGTGTGTGTGTGTGTGGCAATGCAATGCAGTGCAACATATTAAGCTCCCCAGTCCAGCTGAAAAGAACAACTGCTCTTTCTTTATTCCCTGGGCTCTGAGCTAGACCACACAAATAAAAAAAATAAAGCACACACATGCATTCAATAGACACTCACAAGCATGTTTCAATTATGTCCAGGACCACTGATGTCGTGAGGTTGAAATGTTCAAGCATAGTCAAGTACTTGCTCTGCACAATTTTTTTGCAGCTTGTTGATGTCTTCCCTTCTGTGTGTATATAAAAGCAAAGAGAATAACAGGTATGGGTGGCTGCATATCTGACCCTCATATTACTAGAGAGACCAAGAAAATGTGTGTGTGTGTGTGTGTGTATGTGTGTATGTGTTTGTGTAGAGGAATTCTGGTCCTCTTGACAATGATTGGCCATGACAGTGGAAGACTATGGGCCTGCTGCCAGCAGCAACAGCATCCTGCCTCCACACACACACACACACACACACACACAGATACACACAACCCATCTCCATCAAATCTTTGTTAAATAATTTACGTTAATGATTAAATCTACCTCACAGTTTGTTGACTACAACCCTTAATGTTGGTTTGTTGGTTTTTTTCTTAATTCGTTGTCCATTAGCAGTTTTCTACAAGAAATTGTTTATCTCATCTTGTGATCTGTTTATGAAGTAGATGCCTAAACAACAGTAACACTCATTTAATATATGGCATTTGATGTGTAAAATAGTTCCAGCTGTACCGGCAAAACACTGTGAATTTCCTACCATTGCAAGTGTCTATCATGTAGTAGTTTGTGATTTGTAAATCTGAAACAGAATTATAGACTGTGAGACAACAAAATTAGTTTGTTTTTGAGTGCAGTTAAATGAACACACACAAAACACTGAAAAGGTTTAAGTAAAAGCAGATCATATTGTAGTTTCAATACAGGAGACAAACAAATCTTATCACGAGAAGTTATATCTCAAAATAAAGAAGAAGAATTCAAAATTATATAATCTTCTAACAAACAACAAAAACTCAACCTGATTGGCCTTCTGCCACTCAAGTCAAGTAAGCAATAAGAAAAACTTCCAGATATTAGCAACAGTTAAAACCATCATTATAAACCTTCTGGTAAACAGATAAGCCCACATGTTTAGCAAGACTATAAAATGTCTTTGTGCTATACATATTATATTAACGTATGACCATCCACTCTCTTAAACCATGCAATCAGTTACATAAATGGTAAACTTTTATGCATCATGTCGTATTACTTTTGCAGGATTCTTTGGTGTGTTACTCTATTAAGGGTAATGTTACAAATAAGTGAGCAAAACTGTCTTATGGTAATACTGGATCATTGTTTGATTTTTTTTTTTTTTTTGCATTACTATTGGGAGATCCTTGATTTGTTAGGTATTCACTGGATTAAATTGTTAATTAATCCAGACATTGTTAATTGATTCTTCAGAAACCTTAACTACTACTTTTATCCAATTACCCCTCTGTGTCCAAAGAGATCAAGGGATTACAAGGGCAATAAAAGATTAAAATTAAATCTGGAACTGATGTGGCCATGCGCGGTAACACTGAGTAAAACATTAAAGGGTAAAATAATTTACAAGCTTTGGATGCAGAAACCGTAAGGAAAGTACGTGCCACAACGGGTTAAAAAGTTCAAAGTAAATGATTTTCTTTAATATTGTGAGAGGAATAAAAGCAGATCAGAGAGATATGAGACAACCAGGAGGCTTTTATCTCAAATGTCTTAACTTTTAAGTCACTTTTTGTTTTCATTGCATGGATTCAGAGAGGTGTAAGATCAAAGAGAGGAAGTAAGAAGTACACAATGACCTCGACCATTCAGCAGCCTGAAATCAAAAGCTTGTTGTACATGAAGTCCAAATCAAACTGCAGTGCCACTACACAGCCTACACACTGGACCTGCATTTAGCAGAAATGACATACAGACATGTAATGCTGGCAGTGACAGCAGGTGTGTCGCAAATTTGAGTCTTTCTCATTAGACTGCCACTGGAGAATCTGACCCTCAGGACCTCATGGCCAAGAGTCCTCTCCTTTAATTGTAAGGTCACAACCACCACCAGTGTAGTTTCATGTCAAGGCATGCATATTAAAAAACACTTTCTCACAGCAATAATGACTCTGTGCTGGACTTCAACAGCTCAGTGCACATTACCAGAGGCTGGATTTGGTCTATGCCACCACGTACTGTCCCTGCTGAACAAGTAGGCCACACCATGTTGTGTAATGTGTACTGCTGGTCTCAGTAGCAAAGTAAGCTGTGGGTGCTGGCTGGAGAGGGGATGAGTGTTGTGATTGCATGGTTTTTGGCTCTGGTTTTTGTGGTGTTGGGGTCACTATCCATTGTAGAGGGACTGAGAGTCTGGGTCCTCTGTGGTCACAGTGGCCTACAACAGGAGAGATTCCTCCTGAATGTCCTCTGCTGGGCTGGACAATGTAGGACTGAGGCTGGTCATGTCCTTTGCATACAGACCACTTGCCCTTCTGCTAAAGGCTGTAGTGAACGACTTGACTTTGTTGCTCCATGGCTACTCCTTCATGAGGAGTATCAACTATATATTCACCATTTTTTTAAATTGCCATGTGTAAATGTGCGAATGTAAATAGACTGTACTTACACGAGCCAGCCCTCGCCCATCTACATACACATATGCACGAGGAGCCACCTCACCACACACTCACACACCAATGGAAGAGCCATTGGAAGCAGTTTGAGGTTCAGTATCTTAAATAATCTAAGGACACTTGGACAACATACAGAACATGTAGATTGTAGGGACTACATGTTGAACTGAATCATTGGACTGCTGATTAGTGGACAACTTGCTCAAGCTCCTGACCCATAGCCATCATAAGTAACTGTAGCTGCCAGATAAATGTATTGCAGTTTATAGTACAATATTTTGCTCTGATGTAGTGTAGTAGAGGTATCCACCAGTCACATTTTGAAAACAGTTCAGCTATGTCTCAAGGACCACAACAATGGCCTGCAGACTCCCCAGATCCCAACCTGATCTAGAATCTGTGAGATGCACTGAAATAAGCCCACTCTCAATGCACAGGACCCAAAGGATCCAGCATTCCAATGCCCGTGACCACAAAATACCCCCAGAGGTCTTGTGTCTCTCCCCCTGACAAATCAGAGCTGTTCTGGCAGCACAAGAGGGGCCAACAGAACACCAAGCAGGTGGTTGTCATGTTGTGGCTGATCGGTGTAAAATAGCTCAAAGTACTCAAAATTAAGTATACGTACCTCAAAAGTATACTTAAACAGGCCTACACTAATTGAATATATACTTGGTTGCATTCCACCAGCAAAGGCTGTGGAAATATTTTGGAGTATCTGAAAGTGATCAAGAAGTGAATGAATGCTCATGATTCTGGCAGTGCTGCTTGCAGCTGATGGCTTGATGGCTTCGGAGGCAGGGTGAGAAGCTGAATTTGAAGTGGCTGATTACAGTGTACCATAGCTTCTCCCCCTGAATCTGCCCCTTAGCCCGAGGAGGTACAGACACCTGTTCACTGTGCCTCAGCAGCTCAACTCAAAAAGTCAAGAAGAACATCTGATGCATGGAACAGACAGGTGAGGCAAACCTGGGGAGCTGCTTTCACATAATAATCTGAGCGAGACAGCTGGCCCCTACGCATCAAGAAAAAGAAAAAAAAAAAAGAAAAGGAAATTGCCAGCAGACTTGACAGCTTCCTTTGTCTGGGTGACTTCGACATGTTCACATGCATCAGGGACTGCGTTGTTTCCAAGGAGCTCAACATTCATCTACAGGCGGTTTTGGAGGAAATAAGGCATATTATTGTGAGACTCTGCATAATAATGCATTCTGCAACACAGATATGCACCATGATAAACAAATTATTCATGTTTTAATGATAGACTTTGCTTTGACTCCATCTATCCGCCTTGCTTTCTCCTTTCCCAGCTGCAGCCTCTTTTTTGGTCTCTCATCTGTTTTTCTCAGCTAACTGAAGTCAGTGAAGCAACTATATGGGATCCTGCTTGTTGGCACCTCGCCAGAACAACCACCACCTCCATTTTCAGGTCTGAATTGTGTTTTGTATGTGTATGTTTATATGTGCATGACAGAGAAAGGGAGAGAGAAACGAAGGAGTGAGCGTGTGCTCCAGAGAAAAGTGTCATTGTGAGTATGTGTGGCTGTCTGGGTGGGTGTGCCTGTGAAGCTGCAAAATCATTTAAATTGGGAAAGGAATGCAGGAATGCTCGCTAGTGATTCTGATCGGAGCCAAATTTCTCTGTCAGAAAAGTCCCCAACCAGCCGCCTTGCAATTTCACAGTGATTGGAGAAAGAGTGAAAAAAGCAAAGGGGGGAGTAGAGTCTAAAAGAGAAGAAATAGAGGAAGAAAAGGGGGTAGAAATGAATAGAGAGTAGAGAGATGCGAGTTAGAGGAAGACAGAGACAGACTGAGAAGAGTATGCTAAGACTGACTTTAGCCAGTAATTCAGCTATTGGGGGTGGTTGGGTGGGGGCCTGTCAGAGGAGAGTCTTCATCTCTAAAAAAACAAAAGTCAACTTTCCAGGAATAAGCAGCTGGAGTTAAAATCACTCATCATTCTCATTGTCTCTCATTCTCACACAGTCTGAGCTGCACAAACAACTATTCATTTTCTCTGCCCACCTCTCACTCTCTTTCTCTCTCTCGTTCCGATGAGGGCAGAGTGAAAGGGGCCCAGACGCATGATGAATCACATTCATAAATGTGAGCAATTTAGAGACTCCAGTCAAACTAACTTTCATGTCCGTAATGTGATAGAAAAGAGGGGAACCTGTAGGAAGAAACATGGAGAATGAAGACAAGAACTCATACTTTCCTCTGGGTTTTTATAAAGCAATGACCCACCATGCCATGATTCATTGCATGCTGTTGACAAAACTATGCCTAATGGATGTAAGGGCCCACAGTATACCAGCAGAGCTACAGAGTGGAATAGCAAGTTGGCATGCTGTCCTTGGAACAGAGATCCAGGGTTTTAAGTCCCCGTGTTTTCAAACATCTATCCTGCTGAAGCCTCCAGCAGTCAGACACTGATTCACTACGAGCACCGAGGGAGCCACTGTGTAGCTGAGCTACCTGACGTCCCTGCAGAGGCAGAAGCATGCATACCTGCAAAGCATCACTTGGTATCACTGGAAACATACCAGATGTGAGCATTACGCTTGCATCCTTAACATGAAACATTTTCAGCATAACATCAGTGCAGCTTTTAAGTTTAAGGAATGTGTTTTGGACAAGTCACAGGGGTAAAGGACACACTGACAAATGACATGTCTGAAGAAAACATGGGTTAATCTAACCTGCTCACATCTCTTGATTCATTCCGACGTTGTTGCCTGCATTGTCTTTTCTTCCCTCATCATTTCTCCGTCTCATCTTCCTCACCTCTGCCCTTTTGCTGATCTGCTACCAGCACGAGGGGAAATCCCAGCCAGACGTTAGACAGGCCCAGTGGTCAGCCAGGATTAACTGGAAGTGTGAGTGAGGGGTTTACAAATTCAGTCTATACCGTTCTCATCAGTGAGCAGACATGTTCCAGCGGTCTTGATTATGTCAAGCTCTATGTTTATGATTGAGCATTTGCAGATTTTTGATTGGTGTGAAAGTTCCTGTAAGATTGGTGGTGTTGATGCTGCTGATGAATCAGAATTGAGCCAGTTAATTTCAGTTATAGCAAAGTATACAACACCCCACTGTTTTCTGATTTTAGCATGAGGATGTGAGCATGAAGCAAAAACGTGAAAGGCAACAGATGTGTATCTGATGCAATGCACTTTCAAAATCAGTTCTGAAAAGCCCTGAGGTTCAGTCAACCCACCTTACTCACTTTTTACTTCCTTCTTCTCCTCTCGTCTGTTTCCCTCCTCCCTGCTCTTGTCTTCCACACCTCTTCCTCTCCATTATTGCTCACTTTTCCTCAACTTTGTTTCCCCTCCCTCTCTGCATTACTCTAAAGAAATGTTCATCTGTGATGAAACAGCGTGACAAGCTCGCAGAATAACAGGCTGCTTTTTCCTCTCTCAGTCTGTCCTTTATTAGTTTCCTCCTTCCCTTGTCCCTTGTTCTTTGCATCTCTCCTCCTCTCATATCCGTCTGTTCACCTCTCTCCTCCCCTCTCTCTTTCAGGCAAAAAATCAGCAGTAATCAATATCATCATCAGAGTAATTGTCAGCATTTACCCCCACAATGCAAACTGCAAATTAAAAAATATGTGTGTTTGTGTGTGTGCCTGTATGTGTGTGTTTTAAAATGTGGCTGTGTCAGAGCATACCCACAAAATGTCTCTGCTCCTAGTTTATCTCATTGTTTGAACAGCGCTGCTTTAATTAGGACAGGCCTGTCTATCCGTGCTTGTGTGTGTGCGTGCACGCGGCTAAAAGTGAGTAACAGTGTCTAACTGTGTGTGCATGTTACCATAGTGCCCCCATGTGGAGGACTGTGGAGGAGCTGGTCTTGTTTCTTAGCACACACACACACACACACACACACACACTCGAATACACTCGAACACACTCCAATGACACGGTGTTATATTTGGAAACACAATTTCATGCTATCAGTACTGGCTAGCTATTTCATTTAGATAGCAGCCCATCTATGTGTGTGTGTGTGTGTGTGTCTGTGTGAGTGCGTGTGAGAGTGTGTGTGTGTGTGTATGCATCTGTTTGTGTGTCTATGAGTGCACAGGCTGTCTGCGTGTTTCGAGAGAGATGAGTCCTTTTCCAAGTTTCTCAGTAATTATGTTGATTAAAAATGTGAAAATTAATTAAAAAGTCAGGAAAATGATCTCACAGCAGATGATCAGCAAAAACATCAAAATGATTCAGATCTCTGTCTCTCCTTCTCTCCCACCCGTTCTCTCTAATACACACAAATCTCCTCTTCTCGTCTTTCTCTGTCGCACTTCAGAAGTCCTTTATTTTCCACGCAACACTGAATTATCTGTATTCATCTCTCACGCACGCTTTGTCTCAGTCTATTTCTTCCTTCCTTTCACGCTCATGCACGCGATTTATGACATGATGCGATTTGTCCTCGTGTCCAAACACGACAACAGCAGCAACAGCCAAATAACTTATACGCACCAACAGCCGCCCTTCGTACTATATCTCTCCTTTTTGTTCAGTCACTCAACTCATTCTCAAATTGTTAACAAGCATGACAACACTTGTCTCATACTGCCAAAGCACACACATCAGCAGCAAAAGTAGCACAAAACAATAGCAACCTCACAGTCTCACTTTCAATCTCTCCATTATTTCAGTTCTCTCACTCTCACAATCCGCCTCTTGTTCTCAGTCTCTTTCTCTCTGACAGAATGAATAAACAGGCTCAGCAAAGTGTAATCTCATTCTTTTATTAGCTACAGCAAACACAGAAACAATGAATTTACCCTCCTCCCCTCCCTCTCTCCTATCCTTCTGCTCCTCTCCTCTCATCAGCTTTAATGAACCACAAATCTCATCAGCCATCTTTTTCATCAGCTCTGCCACTGCTACTTCCTGCGCTTTAAACCTGACTGACTGACTACCCGTTGTGTGTGTGCAGCTCTGCTGTTGGCTGATGACCAGGAGGGTCGCATGTAACTGACATGTAGCTGTAAGGCAGAATGCATATGGATCTTCCAAAAATATGTTTTGGTGCTAACAGTCAAGTCAGTATTAAGCAGATTTTGGTGATGACAGTTTTCATATGACATTCCTGCTGCATAGCTCTGGTTTACTAAGCAATGTTTCACTGCCAGCTGATCTTCAGCATGTTTAATATCTCACCATGGTGATATTAAGGAGGACAGTGTGATATATTTGCAGCCATTGGTTGACAGAAATGGAAGCATAATGATGGCTTTGTACAGCTGATTTCTCTCTGTCACGGTGTTAACCCGTTCTTTGTGCTTCAGTTAGTTAGCCTCATTTCTTGAGGAAGAGAAAAACTTCGTAGTATTAGCATTCATCCTGTGAGATGCATCCGTGACTTGGAGCTGTGTTACTAAGCCTGTGTTGTTTTCGGCATCCTGCAGAAAACCAGTACAGGAGCAAGATTTTTCTGAAACATGTAAATGAAATCCTTCATGTATAAAACACGTCTCATGACCGTGAGAACAAGCCAAACCATTGATCATATGAGAGCCGCCCTTCCCTATAGGCAGGCGTGGGCCCACCTCTCCACAGGGCCACCGTGACTTGGCTTGGCCCCATCTTCAAAGGATGGTGGTAGTGGTGGTGTGGGTATGTGAGGGGGGGAATTAGGAAATTATGCAAAGGGCCTCATGAAGCACATGTTGCACACCAAATCAAAAATGCAGGCATCACAGAAAAATATGACACGTTTTTTTTTCATTTTTCAGCAGGATATTCACAGGGGCACATCAAAGCTACTGTTTGTATGTTTTGCATTGTTGGTATAGCATGGTATAAAATGTCTTGAGACAGGGAGTGTAGCTCCAGTGTAGCTCTGCTTCCAAGCAGATGTCGTCATTGTAATGACCAACAATGTTTATTCATACTACATGTATTAATACCTTTATTTTAGCCAGATATGCATGCTTCACTCACACACTTCCAATGTCAGTTTTAAACACATTTCATTCATTTTGTAGCAATAGTTTTAATCAAATGTCAGCTTTATTCAAGTTTCAATTCAGTTCATTTCAATTAAATGAAACTCATTTCTAATTTACTCATGTTCCGATAAGAACAAGTTTTTATTTTATTCATTTCAGGGTTTTTTTGTTTTCATACAGCGATATCACAGTAATACATTTTTAATTTTTTTTTCTTACTCTTACAGTTTTTATTTTAGCTATCAGGGTTTCCTTGACTCTCCAATTTAATGGCAAGTGTGCTAACTCCATTTCATTTAATGCTTTTAATATTTGTCCAGATAGAGAATACCAGTAAAAGCTTGTGTGGTCTGCACCAGTGTGTGAATATGTTTATTCCTCATTTTTGATTGTCATGCTTTCTACTTCCTTCTAGTGGGAGTGGGACTCTTCACCCCTCTTCCTGCTGCTGCCTTTGGAGGGGCGGGGCTAGGAGCAGAGGGGGTGGGACTGGCAGTCGGCTGGCTCTTAGGTTGAGGGATCTCAATGGGGAGCTTAGGAGGGATGATTGTTTTAGGGGTCAGAGTTGGCTTCGCCTCAGGGATTTTCTCTCCGTGACGGTACACACTGACCTGGAAAGAGGAAGAATAAGACTTAATGTTAGGTTATCTAGACATTGCTCATACATGCATTTATGCCAATAAAGAACACTCCATCTTTTTTTGCATTTGTTTATGCAAACACTGTACACCATTTAAGCATACCATTCATTTTGACTATGAAGGAAAACTCTAGGCCAAATCTGTCAAATCTGAGTGGGACAAAACTCACAAGGTCAAACATCATCTCTGTAATGCCTCACAAATGAGATCACAACATCTCACGGTTGGGCCCCAATGAAAAGACAAAATTTGTGCCACAGATGGCCAGAAAAATTTCACGGCTCTGAGTAAATCTCGTAATTTGTGGTGCGCAGCAGTGACACTTACCACTATATCCACAGATTCCCCTCCGTATTTGTTCTGGACAATCATCGTATATCTGCCAGAATCCTCCATGGAAACACCTTTGATTGTCAGACTGGCAAACTTGCCCTGGTCCAGGGAGACCACGTACTGAAATATAAAGTCAAAATGTTAAAAAAGCGAGAGAGGCAGCACAGGGACTTCAGCATGATTTAACATTTAAAACGCCTATCGCTTAAAGTTTTATTTAAAGTTTTGATTTATCTTTCAGTCAGAGCAGCAGCACAAGCTCTGATTACCACCGCCCTTCAGCAAAGAAATGAGCGCTGATAGAAAGGCTCGGTGGACATGAGGACTAATGATGTATTGCAGTCTGTTTTATTCTGCTGAAGCCCCTAACAAAAATATGAGTGAATTAAATGGCACAACAAAAGCATATTCCATCTGCACTCCTTGGACCACAAAAACAAAGCTATTGATCCTTAAAGTCTTTGGAGCTGAAGTACACTTGTGTCCATGTTCTTCAGACATCTGAGACAACATGGAGTACTTGTATTCTGATGTGCAATATATTAGTGCAGGAGAGCATACACTATTTTAATTTCCCTCTCTCATACCTGCCCACTCATTTGCAAGGTTCAGACATTAGCACATTTTTATGGAGTGGTACTTTTAGCAGATTAATTACATTCCTATTAAGAGAAACACTTGCCTTTAAATTTGAGAAATTAAATGCTTTTTTGGCCTAAAAAGCAAATAAACCTACACAAAAATGTTGTATTTTCAAATGATGGGTCTTTTCTAATTAATATGTTCTATTTTCAAGGATAATTGTACTTATTTATGAGACCAATGTACACTAATCTGTGGGTTACAACATTCCCTTTTGTTTGAATGATGAGCTGTAGCTTATGTACTCAGTGGCATCCACAGTCCAGAAATCTCAAACCTAGTGACAAAATGCACAAAAAAAAAAAAACTTTCACTACCTGTCTAGTTTTTCACTAATACCTGTTTCTACTCTTACTTTGAGTGCAATATCCACTGGATCTGAATATATATTTTAGTTTTTCTGTTAATATCTTCGGTAGCCTCTGTGGTTAACTACACAGAGGAGATTCACTCCTGAGGTTTGGAAAACGCATCACCAGGGACGTCAGATGTTGTTTTCGACAGATTATTCACAGGTGAGGGAATGAATAAAGAAGAGGGCAAACTTCAACACATATTCCACCTGGACCAGGGTTTCTCATACTTAAATCTTCAAAGCCGTTAGGAGCCGCAGGATGCTGATGCTGTGGAGAGAGCCTGCACTGACTGGGGATAGACTGTAGACTTGTGCTGGTTGGCAAGTAGGTCAATGAGTTATGAGGTAGATTTGTTATATTACAGATCCAGTGTGCTGATAATGCTGACCTCAGAGAAATATGTTGATCCCTCTAACGAGGGACTATAACCTGTGCTGAAGTCTCACAGCTAGATTTTGGAAGCTTTATAGACTCTTAAAGCAGTGCAATCAATTTCCAACAAGGAAAGTAAGTATATTTTGGGATCCTGTCTATTTAATAAGCTTCAATTTGGTGTTTACTTAATTGAAACATGCACTTGTTAGAAAGTATTTCAGTAATCAGAAATGATGAATTACTCTGTATTAGTTTGCATGTAATTTTAAAGGTAAAATTTCTTGTTCTGTCAAGAATACTTACCAGGACTTTAAAAATATTATTGCAGTCACGGTGGTACCTTGCATATATAGTACATAGGATACTGCCCATATGAATCAGCAGGCAAAGCCACTGAGAGTAACACAACACAATACCGAAGACGTGGACTGATAGCAAAAAAACACCAAAGTATCACTAGACAAGTTAATAGAAACGTACTGTTTCAGCTGTGTCTGATTAATAAGGTAATTAATCATGCGATAGGAAGGAGGGGCTGGGTTTGGGGGGGGGGCGCAGGGTACACAGCTTAGAGAGTCAGCAGTAGCATGTGACAGGCAGGAACCAAAGAATAGAACAAGGCTCTGTTTGGAGTGTCCGCAGCATTTACCTGATCGTCAGGCTCCACCTCTGCTCCGTTCTTCAACCATGAGACCTGGGGCTTGGGGTCTCCACACACTGTGCATGTTAAACTCAGGGTCTATTTATGGAACAGATCAGTTGACCTCTTAGAAAAACATGTACAACTTTCTAGAGACTAAAAATCACACAGTCATACATTTAGACACTGACCTTCTTTTCCATAATGGTGACCACATCAGGCAGCCCTCCCACCACCTTACCACGATCTGAAACAAACAGTTGTTAATATGACCAGTATTTCCTGTTACATATGCTGATGTTGAACTTTGAGTCCTCATTCATTGTAAGATGACTAAACGACCGATATCTTTATGCTTTTTTTGAGATAATTTTTGATTCTTTTTAAACACAAGTAACTGTATTAAACAAAGAAACAAGGAGAATAGAAGGACAAACTCACTCTTCTCAGCATAGGCCTCAGCCCTGAAACACAGAAAGAAAAGTTAGGGATGTTTCTCTTGCTCAGACACACATATACAGTATTGTGTGCAACGCTGTAACTTCATATGTACCTCTCAGTATTCATTTGTTTAGCAAAATTCTGAGATACTGAGAGTATCACATGTAATCTCTCTATTATAAATATAATATAACTCGGTTTGTTTATGGTCTGTTTCCACTACCTGGTTCTGCTCACTGAGTGACAACACACACAATATCTTTTCCATTACTGGGTCAGTGGCAGTGGTCAGATGGTTTGCCACAAGGCATTCTGGGTTTAGAGCCAAACCTCATTACACTGTAGTTTACTCCAGGACTTAACAGAATCCATTCTATGGGAAAAAAAACAGTATTGCTTTGTAAAAACTGGGTGAGGGCTGTCGGAGCAGCATGTGAGGGCCAGAGGTCAGCCCCAGGACCAGATGGCTGAGGGAACTCTGCTCTCCTCTTGGCATGTTGATGCTCAATCAAAAGGGCAACAGGGTGTCACTTGTTTCAATGTGTTTGTAAAATCATGTGCTTAAATATCTTTCTTTGAATCTTAATTAGAAAAGGGATTCAGACAGTTTCCACGCTGCATGCACTGTTTAGTGTTTGGAGTTTCAATTGATTTTTGTAAATGGATTTGCAAAATTCAGTGTGTGGGCTTTCGCTTTGGCCCAATTAGTCAAAGGACCCAAAAGGAGCCCTGTTACCTGACTGCTTCTATTTTTAAATTTGAATTTTATCTCATCTTACAGTAGCAAATATGTTAAAGAGAGTAGTCCCTGTGTTTGCAAACAGCAGACGCATCGAAAGAGAGCTCTGTCTATTGATGCTGCTAACTGATCATCTCATTGGAACGGGTGTGTTGGGTTTACATGCATCTTGCGCTCAGAAAAGGAAGTTGTATGTATGAATGAATAAATGAATGAATAAATGTTCTACATGGGTATAGAGAAGACCCATATGTAAAAAGTCTACGGGTTTTAATGCAACAGATGTTAGTAAAACTATGGAATATAAAATCATCCATCTTTGCTCACAACATCCCAGCCTTTCTTACCCTCAGGTGTGCATCGACTGCTTCTTTTTGAAATACAGTAATGTAAAATTATTGGCCATCTTATTATTGGGCATGTCATTGGTTATCAGTATCTGCTGAAAAACAATACAATAATACAGGAAGTATTATTACTTCCTGTGTGACTCAGCACTGGCAGAGTTATTAATCTTACTAATGTATACACATAAAGACACAAATAAAGAAACAGACTTGAGAGGTTGGTTCTTACTTGAGTTTCTGGAACTCAGCAAAAGCCTTCTCATATACTGTAAAAGACAATAACAGAATTTCAGTACGATTCACTGAAACGATTCGCAACACTAATTATCTCCTTAGCTTATTTTAATTTGACACTCCATTAGATGTCTACCTTTTGAGTACATAAGCACCATCCCTGGCTTAAAAAAGGTGGGTTTGAAACTGCATCTGTTACGTGCTCACTCATGAACAACCGCAGCAGCAGCTGCTCTCAGTTAAACATTTTCAGCTTCAGAACATGAGGAGGGGGAATAATGCAAGGATGGAAGGAGTGAACCTGTCCAATATTTATCAAAAGTAAAAGTGGAATATATTGAGCATCATGGAAGGACAACAGAGAAGTTGATTATGCTTCGGGAAAAAAAGGTCTCCCCAATGGTATCCAGTGTATCCAACATGAATTCAAGCTGTGTTTCTTTTTTCTTCTTCTTTTGTAAAACAGCAAACCACCAAACTTTTTACAGCCAGTTTTCAAGCCAAAGGGGATGAGCGTTTGAAACTCTTAAAGGCGGCATCATGTCAGAATCTTCAACTACAGATCGAAGTCAAGAGCTCCATAAAAACAAGAGACTGTGTAGTTTCCACCCCTGTTTTGAACTGTATTACCCATTGAAAGAGCAAGTGACACGGAGAGAGAGAGCAAATGATAGAGAGAAGATGACCCTCACTAACCATCACCGCTGAGGTCCAGTGTGCGCTTATGTGAGGTTTCAGGGTCGGTGATCACGATGGAGTACATTCCTTTATCCTTCTCTGTTGGCTCAATTACCTGTGAATCAATCAAATAAGCCTCTGTTTATTTCCGCTTTTATGCCTTTAACTAATGGTTGAAAAAAGATTCATTCATCTACCAGGTAATTACAGCTATTAAACATTCAGACAAAAAGTAAAAGGAAGATACACTGTTTAATTAATTAGGTTTAATGACTTTTAAAATGTATGATGTTTTTATTCATTAGCTACTCCTTTTAAAAGTGAAATTATCCATTTAGTTCGTTTTAAGCACGCCCTGCTTTCACCTTTACGAAGGCACTCGGAGCCACCCTGATGAGCCACAGTGCCGCTTACCCGAATGACTTTATCATCATAAAATTACCCAAGATCCACTTAAGAGACATATAGTGTTCGGCATTGTACGGGAGATGATGATACCTCCATTGTTGCCATAGATGGGGTTCCTCCAATCACGATCTTGTCACTGTGGGAGAGTTTAGTCTCCCT
This sequence comes from Scatophagus argus, assembly GCF_020382885.2. Taxonomy (NCBI): domain Eukaryota; kingdom Metazoa; phylum Chordata; class Actinopteri; family Scatophagidae; genus Scatophagus; species Scatophagus argus. Next base: position 13,682,409 of record NC_058493.1, read on the forward strand.
GGGGAGAAGAGAGGAGAGGTTAGTGTGTTTGTATGTGTGAGCTGCTGTAGACAGAGGTAATAGAGAATTATGTTAACATGCCTACCTAATGTTAGGGCTACCAATTTCTCTCTCTTGCTTTCTACCACTCGCTCTCACACATTCTCACAGGAAAAACAGGGGAGAGGTTAAAAATCTAATCTCCGTAAATTTTCGTTTTTTCGACTAACTGAACGTCAGCTCTACTACCAAATGTCATCCCTCTTTCTTTCTTCCTAATTCTCATCATTCAATTTTCTTTTCTGCCTTTTTCTCAGTCCAGTCACTTTCTCACTCTATTTCCCCTCTCATCCCACTTTATAATCTCTAAGGAAAGACAGTGTGCTTTTAAGTGCAGAAAAACCTTGCTAGAAAATGATAGGGGTGTGATTTTTGTCACAAAACAGGACAAAAACAATTTTACTGCGATAACCAGGATAATGAAAACACTTGCCAAAAGCCATCACAAGTTTTATTATGTGGCTTATTGTTTTTGCCACTTCTGGCTGTTTAACTTGAGAGAAAAGCAAAATAACGTGTTTGTGGTCGGCATGTTTATAGACACACTTGAAAGAATACTCTTATGCTTCCTAAATCAACTCCTACGAGTACAAATACTGGAGTCATTGTTATCTTTTCTGCGTCTCCTTCTCAGTAGTGGTTGTTGTTGGTATTGTGGTGGTCGTGGTAGTATTAGTAGTAGTAGTAGTGTTATTAATTTTGATACTTTACCCTTGATACCAGGTGATGTTCATCTCTGAGGTGTAGTACTTCATGTGACACTGCAGCTGAATGCCTGTTGCTGTGCAGTTAATCACCAGCTCTGCTGCACTGGCTCCTGGAGGAGGTGATGGGAGGTGACAGAGGTTGTGGAGGGCACATTGGAAATCAGAATCAGGTACATATTTTCCATCTGCTGCTGGATAAGGTGGCCTCTCTCTGCCTGACGTTTTTGCTCAGAACTAAACAAACAGAATCAAGCTTCCATCCGCAGCCATTTGTGCAAGCGGTATCTAATTTAGAGCTCCCCTTTTCACATTATCTTTATCAAGTTTGGAGAGCAGAATTGAACTAATGAAGCAGAGTGCAGAGTGTTTGCTGCATTCAGGTATCAGAACTTTTTTAAAGCTCTTATACCTAAAAGGGGGAGTTTTATACTACACTAGGACTGTGGGTCGCTCTGTGCACATTACAAGTGTACAAGTGTGTCATCCACCTGGTCACATCACCATGGTTTCCCATTATCACAGTAATGAACCCTCTTCTCCTCTGCAACCACTGCTGTAACAGTTGCTGCAGAGCTGTCAAGTGACTGTCTCTTAAAATAGGAGTAAGATGCTCCTCTACACTGTCACTGTGACAGTGCAGTGGAATTTTAAAGCAATTTCACCACATCATGGCATGATGGCCAAAGGCTTCCAGCATGACAACTTCTGTCACATGCTGATAGGTGTATGTGTGTGTGTAGCAGTGGCATTTTAACACAAAAATGTATCAGCCTGGTGATGTATCTAAATCTCTCATCGTGTGTGGTTTGATTGTGCCATGTTGAATTTAGATCATTTGCACTTGATCCCTCCAGTGGGTAGAGGATGTTGATTGTGATATTTAGTACTGTTTTAAATACGGATTTCTCTTAGCGAGATGATTGATGTATGGGTATTCATGTGTATGTGGGTGTCTGAGGGTAAATGACAGATACCCACCAGCCAGTTGGCTGATCTTGTTGATGGCATCGTCAAACACTGCAAGAGAAGCACAGAAACATGGGGTCAGAGAAAGAGCCAAGAGGATGGAGAGCCAACATGCTGCCCTCTGGTGGCTGCATAAATTAAACAGGCCTGCTAGTTGAGGTATGTGCTTCTCCATAGTCACAGCGTGTGTGTGTGTGTGTTTGAGAGAAGCTGCCTCAACATCCTGTGACTCAGTATCCATGTTGCCGTTATTAACCAATTAACTTAATATTTTTGTTCTTCCCAGTTTAGACAAAACAATGAAAATGTATGAAGAGCTGTATCCGTCAGCTAATCTCTTGCTTAAGGTCTGATTAAATACTTACTAACCTCTAATACAGAGGGGATAAAAGATGATCATAAAAAGAGAGCGAGCAGGACTACTGAGTACCAGCTTAAGTTTATTTCACACAAACTTTTACAGGAACATTTAAATGGATTTTCTCATGATTAAATACAGCCAGCAGGTGAACAAGCTGTCACATGGCAAGAACTATTTTTACACAGCAGTCAGAAAAATGTGGTTAGGGTTAGAGGGTTTGTTAAAAATTCATTAGTTTACCCCGTACAGACAAAGTGTATATTTTTTCATATTTCCCACTTCTTAATGAGCATCAAGCTCTTTTAGAGTTTAAACTTCTCAGTGGCCATTTATATTGTAGGTTATTATTTACTGTCACTCAGTGAGTCAACGAGCCACCAGCGAGTCAATATATCATTCAATTAATCAGTAAGATAAATTAATAACAAAAGATATGCTTACCTTTTCCGGAGACATCAATTTGGCTCATATCTTTTCCTCTGTCATCACTGATGGTGGCCTTATAAATTCCTGTTGTCTTTAGTGAAAACTGGAAGAGAGAAAAATAGAAAACGCACGATGTTGGATCGTCAACAAACTAAATTGTCTAACCAACCAAATCACTGTCAAAATCTTGCTTCAGTGCCTTGACTTAGTGTAACCACTGCGCTACATCCTGCACTGAAAATCATGCTTACAAATAACAATGCTGTACACAATTTTAATAGCACTCGGAAGATTATCCAAAATGCAATTACCAGTTTAATTGGCAGTTTACAGACTCCTGACCCCAGGTCAGGCTTCACATCAGGGATAATCTCTGTGTCCTCTTTATACCAGTGGAACACTGACTCCTTCTTCAAGTTAGCAACCTGCAATAAAAAACATAATCAATGATACTAATAAAACATTCCACATAATTAATGTTAACAAGGGTTTTGCTTCTTTTATAGTTTCTATATATTAGATCATCAAATCCCAATGGCACCATTCCAGATGGACCCAACCACAAAACTGAATCAGTCTGCCTCTAAAAGTCATTTATCAGTGCAGGGTTTAGATGTGTTGCACTTCATCTTTCCGTTGCACCCAGAGCAATTTAACACTTGAAGTGTGACAGATCTATTCAAGATGTTCTGCGGGTAAAAATCCCCAATATAAATTCACTTTAGTTCCACCTTATACAAACCTGTTAGTGGTGCCATTGGTGCCACACACCTCAAATTTTATAACTCATTACAAGATGCACCTCCAACAAGTCAGTGACGTGTGTAAAGTTCGGCTTATGTGGTGGTTCATTAAGGCTGACAGAGACTTCAGCACCTGTACTTTGGTAGTTACTCTAACCCCTTCTCATGGAAAAAAAAAATACACTGACCGAGAGAACACTGACCTGTAGTTGTGTGTAATATATTGTATCCAAACCACTACTACTTTGACCTTTGGAAATAAATGTATGCCTTCTGTGTATAATCATTCGTAATATTTACACATTTTAATTTACTGCATATGTTTGTTGTCTTTCCGTATTGCTCCAATTGCACTTATTTGGGCTAAACACGTCAGTTTCAGATTGTCGCAAGGTTTTAATTACATCCTTCATGCTAACAAAGCATTATTTCATCCTGCACTCAGCATTCATAGAATGGCTAATCAGCTATCCGCATGTCATACTCTCAATTGTTTAGAGTGTAAATATTCAATAACTATTGAATTTGGTTTTGTTTACCTTGCAGACCAAAGTGACGGAGCAGTCATCTCCAACGTGAAGTGACAGGAACTCACTGAAGTGGGGACCTGTGGTTGATAGAGGCAAGAGAGAAATGCCCAGGGAAGGGAAGCTTAAAATAAATTAGCTGCGAACCTTGATTGTTTGAGTTCTATTAATTAAAAACTTAGGGCTTCTTTTTTTCATATAGCACGCCATTGGACACGAGTCCTCTTTGAGTTTTAAGGTCCCAAATACCTCCACTGTTTCTTTTCCTGTGCACTCACTGATTAGATTAGTTGTCTCCCAGGCAACATAGTGTCTGGTTTCAGGCTAGGTTGGATAAAGCTCATACAAGCTCGAAAGTAGATGATGTTTTGTGTTTCTTACCCTCCTTGACTCTGATGTACTCTCTTCTCTGGTAGTCGGCCTCAGCCAGCGCTGCCTTGAAAGCTGTGTGCACATACAGATACACATAAACAGAGAATAATTAAAAGATCAAAGTGCTGCCAGTAGCTGCTATAGATTCTTTCAGAGGATTAGCTAGTTAATGGCCCTCTGTGTGAGAGCAAAATCATAATTTATGAAAAAAAGTAATTTAACAGCATCAAACCGCCCTTTACATTTTCCAGCTGAAATCATTTCCATAATGTAGTCTCTTAGGTCAGAGATCCAGAGAGAATACATGCTTACACATAAGCACATACATATTACACGTGTTTCAGTATGTCTGGCTAATGGTTTGAAAGACAGGGTAGATGCTGAAAGTGAGAAATCACACCCGGCCTTTCTTACCATCTCCAATCAGAACCAGAGAGCTCTGTGCTTTGCCTCCTCCATCTGTGATCTGGAAGGTAAATGTCCCCTCATTCTCCTCAGTGAAATGGTCCATGATGAACTCAATGATACCTGTAGAGACGTCATGACCCATCTTGTTGGGCTGTAGAAAAATAGAGTAGGTTGTAAAAAGGCCATAATGCACTTGAAGATAGACCTCTTGAGTGTGGGTACCTTTTTACTGTGATATTGTGACTTTAATATAGCAGCATGCAGCTGACTGCATCACAGTCAGGGTACATCAAGTGCAGGCACACAATTCTTTCAGCCTGTAGCAAGCAAGTCATTTTCCATGCTTTAAACTACAGTGTATCTTACATCAGCTCCAGACAGTTCCTTGTTGTTGGCAAAGAATTTGTAGGTGACATTGGAAGAAATTTCTTCAGCCTGCAGCCAGAACCTCATTCTGCCTCTCTCCAAAATCTTATAGGTCAGCTCTGTTTTCAGTGGGATGACTAGAGCAGAGAAGAGAAAGTCATGTGTTCAAAAACATTATTGCACTTATTTACTCATAACTTAACCGAACTGTTAGCAAGAGACATAGAGACGAAAAGGGAGGAGGCAAAAGAAGAGGAGAGGTGAATAGTGGTTAGGCAGGTGATGCAAAAGCAGGTAAGACTTTTTTGGATCAAATAAAAAGGAGAAATGTGCTTCTGAAAAAAGAAAGGGAGAAAGAAATCTGAAAGGTTCAAAGAAAAGTTAGAACAAAGCAAAATGAAGCTAGGAAAAGGGGAAACAGAAATAGAGGGAGTACGTGAGACAGATTAAAGACAAAGCAGAGGAAAGAGAGTAAGAGAAGAAAGATTAAAAGGGACAATGAGAGAGTTTATGAACGATGGAAAGTCACCCAGCGGTACTTACTTGGATGTCTGATATCATAGCTGAGTGCCAGCATCTTCGCCAACTCTGAAATGTGAGGAGACAACTTATTCATTTCATGCAGCCATGGGCACAAACAAGCAACTAAAATACATGTTACACTTTGTACCCAGATGTCATTTTTATTATGCACTTTGATGAGATGATTCAAGATGTAATTGTGTTTAACAGGACAAAGCAGACAAATGCACAAACACTTATCCGGGCACACGGAAGACAATACAGCATGGCTGTGTGTTCCTTAAAGCCACTCTGAAACTGCATCAAGAGTTAGGTTTTTAAATGTGCTAAAAGTGCGATTTAAGTGAAATATATGAACCTTATATACCAGGAGTTTTAAAATGACTGTAGGCTGGCAGAAGAAACTGTTGGCCAAATGGGAAGCAATCAGTGTAAGGCGCACTGAATAACATATTATATCCTTGTAGCATAGTGGTGCAATAGCAGGAAAAATATTGTGAAACTTTTTGACAGAAAACCCTTAGCCAAGATGACGATGTTTAAAACACACACACACACTGCCCCGAGCTGGGGGGATGTTTGTGCGCAATGTGCTCTGCTTGCATTCATCAGATGTGTAATGAAATTGTTTGTTGCCTGCATGCCAGTGTGATCATTTTTAAGCTCGTTGCTTTCATCTTCATTTCATCCCACACAGCACCTCAGTTCTCCAGTACATAGTTTCCTTTTGAATTTCGCTTTTGATATCAGATACTTTGATACTTACTGCTGTTCAAGTTTTCATGCTCAGGGCACATTAGGTATTTGCACGCACTACTTTAACAGATAAAAGAAACAAGTATTTAATGTACTTTAATGTAGTGTAAATGCTAACGTGGAGATGAAAATAATAAAGGCAGCCATTCCCATCACAGTATGTTAACAGGAATAAATCATCTGTCAGTCTGGGCTAAATAACTAAACTGATAGCACACACAAGTCAGTATTTTATTTCTGTGCATTTTGAAAGCCAGCATTTGGCTGGGTGGTTAAGAACCTGAGCCACACTTCCACAGTGATGGGTAAAGATCCTACCTTCAGAAGAGATTGTATAGCTGGATGACACTCCCTCTGTGTTGGTGACAGAAACAGAGAAAGTCCCAAAGTCCTCTTTGTCTGCGTTCTTAAAGATCAGCTTAGACCTAGGATGCAGACACAGACAGACAGATGATGATAATGCACGTTTAAGATTTTGTGCGTGTGTGTGTGGTCTTACTGGCTGCCTTCAGTCTTAATCACTACTCCTTTGGAGAAATCTGTGATTTCTTTATAGTCTTTCTTCCAGATGAACTGAGAGCCCTCATTCATTTGGCAGGACGCAAATGAGAGGACGATGTCACCTGACTTCTCATCTACAACGCAGGAAACCTCCTGGGAACCTTGAAGTGAGAAAAACACGCACAAGGTTTTTTCAAACTGCACCAATTTCAGTCTCCAAAAAAAAGTCACAGAGAATTACAGTCCATGAGTTTTTAGATTTCATTTATTCATTTTATTATATTCATTTGCTCCACTCTCCACTTAGATCTCGCCTCCAGTATTTTGAAAAAAAAGAGTGTATCTTTCCAATTTCCAATTTGGCAAAGCCACGAGTTCATTATGTTGTCTTTTCAAAGAGAATCTTGGAGATGTTGCCTGTTAATAAACACTACCTGGTGCAGCCTTGGCAGTCACAGGGTCAGAGGGCATTGAGGCCATACCCACACCTGCAGCGTTGACCCCACGCACTCGGAACACGTAGCTGGCACCTGCCTCCAGACCTGTTACCTAGGAAACAGACAAGAAAACAACCGATCAAGCTGGTGAAGAGAAGAGAGGTATGATTTGTTTTTTCATACATCGGTATTAGTCATCACTTTGGTCAAACTGGGAAGTTAAATTAACTCTAACATTAACTTGGTAGTAGCGTGTTTTTCCACAACATCAGAAACTGTTGCAGATAGTCCTAAGATCCAGTAGTTACTGCATCTGGTAAATGCAAATGAATCTGTGTCTTATTTGCTCATAATTAATCTGTATTGTTTTGATACCTATGTTTTATCAGGCCCCTAAATATTCTTGGCATTTCACAGTAATGTAATACATATAATGCTGATTTGTTGACTGACTTGCCAGTGTCACATATTATGAGATAAGTCACCTAATTACTGCCACTATCAATTCTAAAAAACAAGCATCTCCATCTACCATCTTGGATATTTTGTGGCGTTCTTAACACTGACTGTTTCCTATGTTATCCACTAGGTGTCAGTATCACACAGTTTAATGGAAGTGTATCACCCCAATGTACAATAGGGAGAATTAAAATACTCCAGGCTGCTCAAGGGGACTCAGATGCAATATATGGGAGCTTGAAAACAATATTATAGCACACAGGGCCAATACAAAACAGTGTTGGACACGGTTTTCAATATGCTATTATCATGAGCAACATACAATGTAGCATCAGGAGCACAATGTGCAGTAGTTGTAACCTGTTCAGCAGTGCTCACACTAAAACACCAGCATCCTGTTTAAGTTACAGTACATATCAAACTGCTTATCTTGGCTGACCAGCAGTACAAAACCCACAGATCAAATCAATTAATCAAGTTATAGCAGACTTTTAAGTCAAACTGCACAGTATCCAGGTATTACAGGGAAAGATTTCAGACAGTAACCATAGTGGAACTATAAACCTTACTGAAGATGGCCTTACCTTGAAGAAGCGGTGACTGACAGCTGTCTGATTGGCTGTGTTCCACTCAGAAGTGCCCTTCTTAGCATACTCAACATGATAGCCTGTGATTGGTCCAGAACCAGCATAGACAGGCTTTTGCCACTCAACCACCAATGAATTATCCCTCACTTCAGTGAAGGTCAGGTCATAGGCAGGGCCTGAAAGATAAAGAGAATGAAAGGGAACACATCTGCGCATGTATTGACATGTCAGTGGCAACAATGACTACATGCTTCATGTTTTTTGGGCAAGTTCCAAAGTTTGCCAGTGAGTCAGTCAGAAGATGATGTTTACTAACCAGGCTCTGGCATGGTCCAGGCCTCACAGGTAAAGTCAGCTGAATGTTTGGAAGCTGGTCCCAGGCCAGCCAGGTTGGCTGCATACACCTGGAACTGATAGACTGCTCCTTCAGTCAAGCCCTCCACCTGTCAACAAAATGTTACCATGGTTACTAACATGCCAATCATCATTATATGAAACAAACTACTTTTGAAACTAATACCAGCCAACTGTGCATAAAATAACCAGTGTGACACAGTGGGTAGTTGTAATAAATGAGTAGTTGTGAAAAAGTTGCTTATTTCTTGTGGTATCAGAGAACGACAAACTAAAGTGCTTGTATTAATTTATTCCAAAATTCAAGAATTTGTTTTAATATTTTAAGATGATACCTTATAAACTCTTTCTGTGAGTGGTGGGATATGAACCTCCCTCCAAATGGTCGTACCACTGCGTCTTTTGTCCACATAATATTCCTTGATCTTCGCTCCTCCGGAGTGAAGAGGCTTCTTCCAGTTCAGAACCACTGAATGGCCGTCACAGTTAAGCAACGCGACGTCGTAAGGAGCGGAGGGGACGGCTGGAAAAGCAATACTGAATTTTAATGCTTCTAATTACAATAATTACACAACAACTGTTAAATGATCACCACAGTCCACAGCAGATAATAATTATTATCTTATTCAACATCAATTTGAATGACAAAAAATATAATACTAAACTGACTGAGGGCAGCTTTAACAGTGAGAGGTGCGGACTCCTGGGATTCATCACTAAGACCCAGCTCGTTGATAGCCTGGACACGGAACACATAGGTTTCTCCTTTGGTCAGACCACTAACCACAAACCTGCAGGAACAGATTCACATGCAAAAAAAAACATGAAAGATTTCAAAGGAAGACACATTTCTGAGCAATACGGCCTATTATTGTTGGATTGAAAACCTACTTGGTGTTCCTGTGAGGTTTGTGATTGGCTGAGGTCCAGTCCTTGGACCCCTTCACGCACTGGTCGATGTAGTAGCCAATCAGATTGTTTGGTTCCTTTGGGGGAGCCCACTGGATGAGGACAGAGGTGTCTGTTTCCCTGGTAGCAATCACCTGACCGGGAGCAGATGGCACACCTGAAGACAAAGAAATTACATTGAATCATAAAAATGACAAAAGGCTATTATGAATTTAACAGCAGCTTCAATGTGGATGTATTCCACTACTGATCTGCGTATAAAAAACACGGACCTTTGAGTTCCTGAGTCTCGATAGGTCCAGATGGCTCTGATGGCTCACTGTTTCCATACATATTGGCAGACACAACCCTGAACTTATATTGTTTGCCCTCTGCCAGGTCAAAGACAGCATAACGGGGAGATCGAATGGGGACCTGAGTGTTAACACGTTGCCATGTGCCAGTCTCTAGCGGGCACTGCGGGGAGACACAGAGAGAATGTTATGTTGTGTCATGTGTCATGTTAACTGTTATAATACATGCAGACACATAATGAAGTTTTGTGCTACATTTTAGCCTGGATTTATTGCAGATATTTAAGAATTATTTAGAATAACTTTGTCAGTTCACAGAAGTCTATGCAAGCTGATGAGAAAACTGCACAAGGAAAAGTATTATTATTTTTGTGACCTGCAAAAACATTATGTATTCTACAGACACGAAGAGTGTCACAAGAGTAGTTTCCCTAATATCAGTCTATCAGCTTTATCAACAACTAGAATCAATCACCCTAAATTTCCATGATTTTGAACTACATTGCAACTTTACTGGGGCAGAGGAGGGGGCTTTCAGACACAGAAGGACATGCATTTTTAAACTGATGAGATATTGTATATACATTGCGGTACACAAAGCAGCTTTAGAAACAGTATGACATTGTTTATTACCTTTTCTATGTAGTACCACATGGGAGCCTTGTTGGTATATGCAGGGGCTTTCCAGCTCAGAACAACATATGTCCTGTCTGTTTCTGAGGCATGAATTCCTGATGGAGCACCTGGAGGCTTTCCCTCAGCTGCACAGAAGCACACACATTCACAGTGAGACACCTACTGCACAGGAATGTACTCCAAGGATATTATAGATATTATATAACAATAATCCATACATGCATGGTCATTTTAGCAAAACTCACCTTCAACATCATCATGGTAAGACACGACATCTAGTTTTCCTCCAAGTTTCTTGGCTACCGGAAGATAAAAAACAACATTATCACTAATCTGCTTTGTGTTTGCCTGGTACAATAGTTTGTTTGGCTAGAGATTCAAATAAAAGTTGTCATTTTTTTCTTTAATTTCATCAAATCAGTACATTGGTAAACAAACCTCACTGTGCATCGCATCATATAATCACCAGTATCTAATAAGCTAAATTCAGTCTTGAGCAATTTCTCCCTATGGGCCAAAGATTTGATAGAAGCTGTACTAGACCCCTGTTGCTTTGAATAACTGACAACAGTTATTACAAAAGTAGCAAAGCAGATATTTAATGAAGTGATAATTTTAGACTTTAGATTCCACCAAACCAAAACAATGGTGACATTTGGCATGTCAGTGGCTACAGGATACATATCTTCAAGTCTTCCAGTGATATAATATGAAAGGCAGGGGTGACATTTCTCTATACTGATCCAGTTAAACCCACCATGGAGCTTCTCAAAGTCAGTGGGGTCCAGTGCAGCGATAGGATCAGACATGCGGGATGGTTTGCTGATTCCATGTGAGTTGACTGCTCTGACTCTGAAGTAGTAGGAGTGTCCTTCAAACAGCCCAGGCACTGGGTATTTACAAATCTTTATCGGGTGATCATTGCACTGGGTCCAGTTTTCAGTTCCAACCTCACATCTACAAAATTAAGGTCAAAAGAGAGAGGAAAAGGAGTTCAGAAAAGTATGAGGAAACACAAAGAAAACCATATTATATACCGAGGTTTACATTGATATACTGTTAGTTTTGATTTTTTGGATTTGATGGGTAGGATTATAGATTAAATGATTATAGTGATCAATATCGGTAAGTGCATTACAACAGAGTGGATTGTACAGCATTTTTTGAGAAAAAAGAGTCAGTAAGAATAGAACTGAAAATTAATGGAGAAATACAGTGGAAGAGTTCAGTATAGAGAAAAAGGAGAAAATCCCTTTAGCTAAGAAAGTAGCCTCTGCATTTGTATAGATAATCAAACAAAGTCTTTGTGATGACTTACAGTAAACCCTTTGTCTTTATGTTGGTTAATTTATCTGTTTATGGTGTATATCAGTAACTCCTACTTGTCCACAAAGTATCCCAGAATTGGTCCTTCTGTGGTGGTATTTGGGGGCTTCCATGACACAATGACATAGTCTCTATTGGCATCGTGGATCTTGATGTCCATAGGAGCACCAGGTGCACTGGGAACTGGGGGAGGACCATCTACACAGTGCATATGTGTATCATGTTATAAGCAGTTACACATATTTAAATAACCACAGTAACAGAGTTCTATAAGTGTTAAAACACGCAAGAACTGTTTTGACAACAGTGCAGTAAAAATCCAGTATGTTTTTTTTTATTTCCCTTGGACTGTCCAATCATCCAGCACATCTCACCTGCAACAGAAACAAAGGCACTGTGCTCTGCAGTGCCTCCTTTGGTGACCATGCGTATTGTGTAGAGGCCTTCATCATCTTTGTAGAGGTTAGGAAGAGTCAAGGTGGTGACCCCTCTGCCAGTTTCAATCTTCACCCATTTAGAATCAAACAGACGTGTGTCTGGAAATGAGACGTGATCCTGACTTCAGTGTCACTTAGAAACCTTATACATCTCCTGTGTGACTGTATATGTAATATATTTCTATACGTTATACATGAGATATGACTGAATATATTGCTTTTGAATATACAAGATTAACTTATTACAACATGGCACCCTTATGTAATGTCTACAGACACGCACACACAAAGCAAATTCAGTGACTCATGAAGTGTGTACATATTGCTAGAGTCTAATTAAATACTTTCGCTATAATTAATTAGCAATGAAAATAGTTCCCCGAACATATTCCCACTGCTGTGCCTCTAGCTGCATGTCGACTAGACTGTGTCTGGTCGCAGCAGTGGCAGGCTGTATATCTTACTAACAATTAGAGTGTAATTACTTTGTCATAAAATACTACTGTATAACAGTTACCATCTCTGTACCACTGTGCCTCAGGCTGCAGGTTGGCCAGGTTGGGGTTCAGGGTCATGGTAGCAGTCAGAGTGGCAGATTCTCCCTCAGTAGCAAACACCGGCCCAAACTTCTCCAGAAAAGTAATGTTGATTTTAGTGTAATGGATCTTGGGAAGCATGGCAGCTGACAAGGGCGAAACAGTGTGTGAGAGAGAGAGATGGGGATAACACTAGTGGTAACAGCCTGTTGCTTCGCATGCTAATTTGAAAAGATATACAGTATATTTCATAGCCAATTACTGGTAGAAATCTTATCATTTTTGAACATATTTATGATACTCACCTGTGAAAGGCAACCATGCGTATGGACAGGACTCCTCCTCCTGCTTGAACCCTACATAGTTAAAAAATAAATACCAAAAATTAATTATTTTTTACAGCACTCAGTTGTAATAATAAAGACTAAGAAATTGTTGAACAGACAGATAACAGCAGATAGCAGTAGTGGAAAACTGATAGCCTGGCAGCCAAGTGTGCCATTACAGATCCAAGTGCCTTTGTTCATGAAATTCCACTTTATGTGAACTAAACAGAGATGTTAGAAATGACATTAATATCACTGGTATTAAATAAGAACACACACCTTTACCTCTGTCACAGTTAATCATACAATTCAATTTTCCTTTAAATCTATTCTGTCCAGAAAATTAATGTGTTTTGTCAAGTATTTTCGATTTAGGTTAGCTAACAGTTTATATTAAGTTACGGGTTAAAAGCTGTTATTGTACATTGAACATATATGACATCACAAATAATAGTTGCCATTCCAGGTATTTTGAAGACCTTTGCAGAACCGATGTATACTCTCATAATCTGGTTTAGATGTATTCAGACCTACCAGTCAACATATTCTAGTATGCCTGTGTGGTAAAACTTAACTCCAACATCGGATACAAGACAATCAAGTAGAAGGACTTACTCTTGACCAGGACAGCGGCCTGACTAGAGGCCTGTCCATAGGTGTTAGAGGCCACAACGGTGTATTGCGCGGTATCATCAGTTGAGCATCTATAAATAGACAGTAAAACACAAGTTAAGTATTCCTTTGATATATATGTGTAAATGAATCCACAAGGAACTGCTCCACTCAAGTATTCACAACGGGGATTTGCTTTTACAAGGTGTATGAAATTAATGCACCACATGAGCAATGATTTCTCACATGAATGCATCACGCTGCCAGGGAAAATCAGCAGCTTCATCAGGTTTCTGGATGGATTAAGTAATGCTTGGATAGGACTTGGCATTAAACATATTCCTTGGAGACAGTGCCACAAGCAGAGCAGATGACAGTTCCTTTCGGTTGGAACAGGCTGAATGAGTTGAATGGTTTCTGTGAGATGGATACATGATCAAATTCCAGGCTGCAATTCATCGCCTTCTGTGCATCTTGTGATTGACATGCTTCCACTAAATCATATTGATATGAAATGTTGCTGTTTTTTTTCCTCCCTATAACCATATGGCCACAAATGTTTGACAGTCTAAGCAAGCCCAAGACAAACAAGTTGCAAAGGCTTCTGATCTAGACAATAATCATCTCTTCTCAGATGGTGCCAAGAGAGCATTTACCAGCTAAAGTGAATGTTGGAGAGATATAGAGAAAGAGAGGTACAAAAGAGGTCAAAGCTATGTTTTAGTCTCACTATCATAGTGAGATCAAAACATCACATCATTCATGACCCCAAGACCAACTTCATCCTCTGAGTGTTTTGTTCACTCTTTAGGCCGGCATAGTTGCAGGGAGATTACTTTGACTTTTATGTTGTCATGTAAGGACCCATGACTGAGAGGTTGGGAATAGAAATTCCACTATTCCGCTCTGTCATGAGCCTGGCTTAAACTGGTGACAAGCCTCTCATAATTTGCAATTCAAAAAGATTTTTCCTCTAAGGTTCCAGCCTTTTAGACCACTCAGGAGACAGACAGGAGTATAAAGGAGAATGTTTCTACTAGGGGTAATGGCTGTAGGCGGATCTGCTTGTAAGTAACAGACAGCAGAAGCTAAAGGTGTCTGGATCCAAGGGGAGAGTGATGACTTCAAGAATCCTGGAGTATCATGTAGCACTGGGGTCAGCAGTCGAACAGCTGAGCTTCCTAAGACTGGAGGGAGAATGGGATATGCCTCCCCTCCCACACAGCCTATAGCTACAGTCAGTCAGCTGAAATTATTACTTAACTTGAATTTGGGTGATGAGCCTGATGGGACAGATTTTCTAATGGTTCAAGGTGGTGATCCACATGGGCAATAAATAGTTATATGTAGCAGAGAATCATGAATTACAAATCCAGTAAAAGCACAAAAAACCTGTAAAACCTTACAGTCACATTACTGTAAATGCATTTCCTATTGTATTAACCATTTGGTAAACCATTTGTTTTAAATGTTTAGATAGCTTTAATTGTTTTATTGCTACCTTTAGTGCAATGCAGTATAAGCATCTACATGCACAATAAAAAACAAGATGCAATAAAGGGTTAACAGAAGGATTTAGAATTGCACTTACATAAAATTGGGATTAAAAATAAATTTAATCCCTTATGGATCCATCTTCAAAAATGACAAATCCTACAATTTGCATAATACATCTCAATAGCATCTTTCATTTGACCTTTTCTGCTCGTTGAACGTCCTCATTATTCAAATTCCACGTCTGTACCATATAAAGCAGGTTTTCTGTTAAATATTTTGAACTTTGACTTTACAGATCTTCCAGATCCACAGACGATGTTATACAACTGTTTTCTTAAGCAGGGAAGTACTAAAACTTGTCCCCTGAATATGAAAATGTGCTTATAAAATGGTGAAAACTACCATAAATATTTTTTTCTGTTTCTTGACTTACTATACCTTGGGATCTCCAGGGAATGAATTCCACCTTTAGATTCAACCAGGTACTTTCCAGAGGACACATCCAGGATCACATCATCTTTATACCTAAATAGAGGAAAATTTCAGTCCACCAGCATAAAGGCACATGAATCCATAATAGACAACTCGTTTCTCACATCACTATTAAAACCTGCTATCGTATTACTATTACATCTAAAAGATGGGAGAAAAAAAGAGAGATGATAGGCCAGCGTATCTTAAATAGTGTAAAGCAAAGTCTGCTTTTCATTAACACATTTGGTTATCTTAAAAGGAATGCTTTTAGTACTCACTCACCATTTTACAACAGGCATGGGGAAGCCATCAACAGAGCAGAAAAGTTTGACGGGAGTGTTTTCAAACACAGTGTGGGATCTGAGTCTAGTCAGGAACTTTGGTCCCCTTATCATCGGGCCCTCATACACATACTTGTCCAACATCTTCGTCTTTAACTAAACAGGGTACAGGTTAATATCAAACAAATAAATAACATACACTTTTTGCATCCACACATCTCTATGTTCTTAACTTATTAAGACAGGTTATTATAATGTATTAACATTAACCTAAACATTTTTAAAACAATATAGTTCAGCTGCCATTGTATCAATGTGAAACTACAAAGATTCTTACCATTTCCTGGACGTGAGCGTATGTTTTGTGCTCATATCTGTCCTCCATCGCCTCAGAGCTAAAAACAGACATGAGTCAGTGTTGCTAACAGATTAAGGAAAACAAGGTTTTTCTACAGGCTGAGAATTGAGTAATTTAAGATAGTTTTGATTGTTTTCCATGCAAAAACATTTCATGGTTCCAGCTCCGCACGAATAAATAAATAAATAATATATATGAATATTTCCTACAGTATTGGTGCTACTGATCCACCAGTCCCACCTGTTCCTGCGTGAACATTGGCTGTTGTAACCAAACCATGCATTCACAAGTGGTATGGTGAGTTTAGAGGATCTGTCAGATGTTACTTAATTGCTTCATGCTTTTAAATCCCTATCATGACAATGACATGACGAAAAAGGATGTGAACACGGTTCAAACAATACGTAGTACTTTCCAAGATCTCTCTATGGTAGGAACAGAAACGAAAAGTCTCCCTGACTGATCTTGACATTACACAGCAGGCTATGAACATACACCTTGACCTTCTGTGAGGGGGAAGGAGACCCAAACATAAGAAAACTTTCATAAACCAATTTACATGGTTGACATCAGAAAAGCTTGAGCAACACAAAAAAGAAGTTTTTGTAGGAGGGTGCATTGCAGTTTTGACCTCTAGAGGGTTTGCACCTCAGAGAGCACTGCTGTGTATGAGACAAGTGTAATTTGTGCTTTAGAGAGCTTCCCTGTTCTTCATTTCACCCGCCTTTGTACCATTGTACCATCTCCTAGGCAGCAATAGTTTCTGTCTTTTTTTTTTTTTTTGGCTGCTATACACAATCTTTTTGCTGACAGCCAAATCCCATGTCCATATGCCCATGATACTCATGAGAGGCTGCCCTGAAGCTGACAACAGGCCTGTCACCTTAGAGCAACCAGCTGTGGGGAGCTCTGAACCTGTGTTTTTCATCACTATTATCCAGCAGACCTTTTAGCTCGAAGTCGTTCCACCATTGGCACCAAAAAGTCGATGGGAGCGCCCCACAGTTCAGAAAGTCAGGACGATTCTGAAAAGCTGGCACTGACAGAGTAGTGATGAGACCCCAGCAGGGCCCATGTTGCATATTAAGAGAGGAGATGAGGCCACTCCTGGCCAAAAGTAATGTCTTAGTTTTTTTGCGCTTCAGGTGGACTCTAGGTTGCAGTATGATGCCTACTTACACAGCTTGTGGGATTTATGGGTTCATCCTAAATGGTGAAACAGGTAATATGCAAGTTCTATGTTCTATGTGAAAAAGTTTATAAAGAAATTATGATTTGAGCATACAGTGGTTGATTTGTATTAGCATATCAGTCAGTTTGTTGATGGCACATTATACATGCAAGCTTCATACTTACCTGAGTATTAAATAGGAGAGAAAAGAATTGGTTAGGGAAATATATAGAGCATATATGTCACTGAATATCTTGTTAAGCTTGTGCACTGGTTAGCTGCTTGTTAGTGGAATGAAAAAAGAAGTAAGACTGAGCTGCAGTAAAAATAAGATTTGGTAAGTATAATATAAGTGGTAAGTGTAGACAAGAAACACATCAGCCAGAATAGCCTCGCTCTTAAATCATACACACACAAACACGTACACATACATAAACAGTGCGAACAAATGAGGTTTGTTTTTTAAACTTGATCCAGATTCAATCAAAACTTAAACATAACTATGCCATGTTGAAATTATACTGGTCACTCTGCATCAAAACTTTCCGACGGGCTTTTGTATTTTAACTGTGGGACCCTCATTGAAACTGTGGGATGTAAGAAAACAGTAAGTTACCAGAAGATAATTTTGGCTTAATGTGGCCAGTAACAATCTTTTTATTTATTTATTTATTTTAACGATTTGCTCAGTCTTGATATAGACTTCAGAGATTCTTGTAAAAACAAGTTTCAATTTCAGCTTGCTGTTAGTCAGTGTTGGTGTTAGCTTAATGTTAACCAGGTTAGCCAGGTTGACTATTGTAAGCTCGCATGGGTTTTAAGCCAGGTTACTTTTGTTCTCTTTAGCCTCTATAGCTGAATTTGCAGGTTTATCAATGACAGCGACTACAACTGTTACAATACTACAGTTAGCTTAATGTTTTAGTTAGAAATATGTATGGCAGCGTAACAGTATTACATGTACCTGCTGTATTCTTTAACCACATATTGGCTCTGTTTGTGGTGGTATTCATGGTTGTAACTCCCACGTTTGATCCACACTGACATGGTGACACTGTAGATACTGACCTGTTGGACCAGCAACACACACACACACACACACACACACACACACACAGATTGACATTATAACAGCCAGTAGATCGTAACTTACAAATCAGACCAGCAACACAGTGACAACATACACAAAGAGGCTGGGCTATAAACCCTAAAGGACTGTCAGCTTGACTTCAGGAGATAGCTGCTGTCTGATGAAAGCAAAGTAAAGAAGGAAAGAAACATTCTTATTCCAAGCATTGGTTCTGGCCTTTTGAAACAAAGTCCTCTATTGCTCTCTATTATGACTTGGTGCTTTGTAACAATGTGTATTAACAATAACTGACAATATATTTCTGTTGACTGCGCCACCTCATGCAAAAAGAAAAGCCCTCCTGGAATTTGGAGACATGGTTTTGGAAACACTGTCACATGCCCATACACACACACAAATACATCAGTGGGTTTCATGAATGACAAGGTGACACCATATTGATTTAAAGACACCAGCAAGACACGTGTTCACATACATAAACAAAAGCTATGGATGTAAACTATTGTTGGACTAGTGACATGTATGAACAGTGACTGACAGTATTTTGGCACCAAAGATCATTCAGTCAATTTGACCACTCCAAAAACAGCAGGAGCAGTTATTTATTAAACGATGTTTTCCTCTACAAAGACAAATTAATGAAATAATATTAAATAAAACATGAAAACAGTGGGAGCTCTGCAAAACAGAACCATTATCATTAGAGGTTTCTGTTATTGGCATACCATAGACTGTACTAGTAACAAAACTGAGACATAACATAGAATAACCACAACAACCACTTGTGCCACTGGCACAAAAAAGAGGAAGAAAGAAGAAAGTTGTTGGTTGATTGATGTAAATGCACTATTAAGCTATTCTAGAGAAAAATCAGTCCCATTCCCACAGGTCATCAAATATCTATCTTTAAAGTGTTTAGCATTCATAGTTTAACAATGTGAAAGTGTTGGCATTCATTTTCAATGTGATTTGTTCTCTCTTTCTCATTAGGTGTGTCTGATGTACAACGTTTTACAGTACACACACACCAAACTAAGAGCATAATTTTGTCTTACATCATGCACACATAGTGGCGTTGGAGCATAATTGCCTTACATCACCCAAATGCTCACAGACCAGAAATAAGGTCAGATGAAACATAAAGCAATGCTCCCTCCCCATCCTCACCCTGAAAGCTACTGAGACGTAGTCAAACACATCCCCGTTTCCAAATCTCTTAACCTTAACTTTATCACCAGAGCCATGTTTAACTCACTTGAAATGCCCCCAGACTGCCAATCAAGCAGCCAGTCAATCAGGTAGATGACATAAAATCTCAGACCTCTGACTTCTGACTCCTAAAGTCAAACATGACAGATAAATTCCTGACTGAATAACGTGGTTGGGCAGTAAAACAGAAATGTCAAAAAACAATCGTAAATTTGTCACAGAAAATGATCACTCTATGCAAGGATCAATCAACCAGGCTGTCCAACAGAGTCACGGAGCTGTACCACTAAAATCACTGAAGTCCTAATGGCTCCTTGTGTCTAGGTAATGTTTATTCATATGGCACTGCCTAGAGCAGATCTCACAAAATCAAGGCAATGGACAGGACAAGACATCATGCTTCATAAGAAAATAAGCATTACACTCAAAAGCCATCAAGCAAGTGGTCACTGCAGACAGGTCATATCCCAGTCCCTTCAGTCCTACACCCCAGTAGCTGTGCTCTGCCTTTGTCGGTCCGGCCAAAGCTGTAACAGCACAAATGCCTGCCAAATGACACCTGAGCTTCTCTGTACGTAAGCCCCTAAAATCTCAACCATTACTGTACAAACCTCTAAAATTCTGCAGCTTGATCGTCAGTAGTTGCAACTTGGATACACTTGCTGTGTCCTAATTAGTGGCAATTGTTATAGAACAGAATAATTATAGTTTATTTGAATTATCTTCATTTAAACTGAAATCGACACACTATGAGCAGCAGAACTTGACTTTACAATGGGACTCTCTTTAACCAATTAGACTCTCACTATGATAAACACACAGAGAGCAACATGCTGTCTATCTGTGCTGTCTCACACAAGACAATTAGAAAGCAGTGACTACCTCATCTATTACAATTGAACTGCTGCGCAGCCCTTCATAACTTATATATCTCCTCATTCATCACTTAATGTATTCTCAGCTCTGGTTAGGGTCGTGCAACATCTTTTGGTGGGGTCCTAATATGCTCTCTATTATTCCATTCCTCTGGTCCCTCCTGCTGCTCTCAGGTTTCAAGCAAAAGAAAAATTAAAAAAGCGAGGAAGGCACCAGAAAGATAAGAATATTGCATTTTTTCTTACCCCTTGAGATTTCCTTTGCAACGACTTCGGTTGTCAGCCTGAATCCACAGGGAGTCAGCCTAAACCAAGTACCAGGGCAACAAAACCACCACCCGTCTCCAGCCGACCCCCACCTACCTCTCCCCGAGGCCTTAAAAGGCGAGAGAGCTGCCTATATATATCCAGTATCCTTCAAGACTTGGTGCCACAAGAACCAAACAACTATTTGATTAACAGAGTTGAGTCAATTAAAGTCTTCAGGTGAAGCCATGTTAGCGTTTGTTGGTTTCGGGTATGCTATCTCATCAACTGAAGCTGAACATTTGATTATCCAAGCATATCAGCTGATCGACATAATGCAGAGAATCTGATCGTAGTGATGTCATGGAGTGTGTGTGTGTGTGTGTGTGTGTGTAAAGCAGTACTTTAGCTCGACAAAATAGACAGCAGTGCTGTTGAAGTACTATACTCCAACAAGGAGTGACAAGCTCACTTTAATTCCTTCCATACCACAATGGCATGGTTTCCGAATAATAACATATATTTTAGACAGCATTTTAGAGAATACAGAACCACAATTTCACTTTCTGACAACCAATTTTTATTTAATGTTGCAACAGAGACACATATAGAGCTGTACATACATGTTACATGCATTTAAACATTCTAGCTGTACTTAAGACAGTACTGAAGTCTCTCCCTCTCCAAGATCTTTCCCCATATGCACTCAGAAACATCTTGAGACGCCGTGTCGCATGCTGAACTTTGGCCAGTGCCTATTTATAAAACTAGCTACAGTTACAGCTAGACTATTCCTGACATGGTGGAGAAGCTGTGAAACGCATTTCACATCTGAGGCGAAATCATATGATGGTATTACATGGTGTTTCCTTTGAGAAAAGAAAGAGAGAAATAGAGAGAGGCAGGGACTGTGTGATGTGTGAGTAATATAGACAAAAGAATGTAAAAGAAAGCAACAAAGAAGACAGAAGACAAGACGACAACAAAAAAGGACAGGGCAAATGATTTCATAAAAAATATACTAATTAATTGTTGTAATTGTCTGAACACTTCAGAAACATGTGAGTGAACACACTTGTATGTGTGTGTTTGTGTGTGTGCGTTTGCGTTTGCACACACACACATGTGAAAAACAGAACTGACTCCTGTGTTTGAGAAGAGCCCTCTGTTGGTCATGTGGCATACACTGTAACCAAAGCTCAGCAATAACTTAAGTACATTATGTTTCTGGTTGACAGCAAGTCATTGTTAAGCCAGGGCTCCGGGGTAATGAGGTGGTGTTAAATTTTCAGGATGCTGACACCGGAAGAAATGGAACTAAAAAATGAAATTGTATTTACACCTTTCCTTTATGATCAAACTCTGCTTCTTGTGAAGTGAATATTATTAATTTTTAACTTTCCAGGCAACAAATTTTGACATTTCAGTGCCTGGAGACATTGCAAGATGAATATTCTCTCATTTTAGTTTCCTGACATGCTTAATTTCATAATGAGTCATTATTTAAAAGGAACCTCTGGGCATTTCGTACATTTAATAAGTTAGGCCTGTCTGATTAACTATAAATTATTAATTGTTAGTACAAAGCACTTTGCAAAGTGAAATGTCTTTCTGAATGAAGTGGATTGTTTCTCTTTTTAGACCCTTTGAATACAACACTTCCCGCAAAAAATCATGGAGTAACTTTATTTCTTTAAAATTAATCTGTGGTTTGAACCAAAATGTGACCACTACTGTTCCTAAATTATGCTGTGTAAACTGTCTTCAAAAGGGACGATTATTAATTTCTACAACAGCTAACGTGCTTCCAAAATCCCATGACGAGACTTAAGGGGAAGTAGCGTGCGGTGGGATCCGGATATTAAAACAAGCCACCCATCCGATCACGTGATGACGCAGAGCGTCTACGGCGCTCACGATTGGCTGAGCAAACAGACTGGTCGTGAAGCAAAGGTTCGTGGATATAAACAACAGTTCCACAGTACGACATCCAGTAACCCTAGTTAAACTAATGGTATACTGTGCGTCGTCCGAGTAACCATATTTTCTTTGCAACATATCCGATACAAGGTGAGATCAATTTGACACATTATATTTATTTAAACCAACGGTTGTTCGGTCAAAACTGAAGTTTTGTGTCACCCTGTCTTCTCTGAATGCGGGGTGCCATAAACTGGTCAGTGTCTCTCATAACTGAAGGAACAAAGTCTTACGTGGACTGGCTTGACCGCAGTGAATCCGTCCACTCCAGCGAGGTGACTGAAATTGGTTAAAGTGAGAACAGTCTGAGGGTGAAACGGAATGTAGCGAATTTAAAGTTCGGTTATTCGGTTGAGTCATGTTTACGTTAACGTCTCACAGTACTTTGAGTCTTTAGCTTAGCAACGTTATCACAAGTTTAGGTACGTACAGTAGCTTCAAAGTTGCTCCCGTCACCCTCTAAGTTACAACTAGGCCAGACCTTTTCCCAAAATGTATTCCAGAGCTGTCCCATAATCATAGAAGTTTTAGCTATTTCATTCCCAGTGTGCTGGTGTTAGCGTGGTATTGTGGCACAGTATTTTTCCGACTGTTGCTGCCCTGTTACAACCGCCCTGCTGCGTAGGGAGCCTCTGTGTTTGTAGTGTTTTGCAAGTAGACGAATACGTGTTTGGCACTGGTTCTTGCTGACTTTGTCGCTTGTAGCAGGGCACGGTTCACAGAAAGTGCCTGGTGTTGTAGTGCCGTAAACTGGTCAGTGTCTGTAATGGTAGAGGGAGCTTCAGCCCGAGGCGTGACACAGAAGTGCACATTTTAGCACAGTTAAAGAGATATCTGTCTTCTGATAATCGTTATTGTCCGTGTCAGAATTGGGTCATTTTTTCTTTATTTTATGTCATTATATCAGTTGTTGCGTTCATGACTGGTGTAATTTAGGGCACCTTTTTTGGGGGGTATTATGTAAGCTGATGTGAGCTTTCAAACGCAGTTGTTGTCATTGGTTATGCATTTGATGTTTATTTATAAAGGTTTTTGTTGATTGTCTAATTAAACTGTCACGAGGTTCTCATTACCACTCACTTCCTCCAGTTAAAGCCACTACATGTTTTTCCACTGTGCTGATGTGCCCGTTCTTCTCCTTTAGTGAACCAGTGTTGTTATACGCAGTTTCATAGAAATCCATTGTTATGGAACTGTACTTTGACGATAATACATGAATTCCTCACAGACTCAAATGTTAGAAATTCTTCGCTCTGGGTGTTGTTGTAATCTGTTATCTTCTTTGCCCCTTCAGGGCAGACATGAGGTTCTGCTGTCCTCTTCTGCTCTGCCTGGCAGCAGCCCTGTCCTCTGCCTTTGTGATTTCACCTCCGTAAGTACAGCAAAATTCTAATAAATGACAATAAGTAGTTTAATCAGGTTGTATTTCGTTTGTATTCCTGTAGTGTAGAGTTGCACCTGGTCCCTGGAGGAACGTTGTCGCATTTCACTGTTCACTGTACTAACGTGAACAGCTGAAGTGACAATGAAAAACCACTTGACTTGACTTGAAAAACAATATATATTATTGACAGATGAGTATAATGGTAGCTGGTCTAATGAACCTTTTCTGCTTCTCCATTTCATATGTCTACTAAATAAACATATAGATCAGAATAGACTGTATGGGTAATAAACAAACTGGACTCTGCTTAGAAATTAATATTTGTTTGTGTATTTTTAGACAAATGTGGACCAAACTGATCCTGACCCACCACTGGCCAAGTACCTTCTGTAGTGTGAGTTTCTTCCTGCCTTTTATTTATGTATTTTTAACATTTTAACCTTGTTAAAGGTGCAATTTTTCACTGAACACGATGTCATATTGCTGCAGGAAAAGCAAAAGTAATAATGTTATTAGCACCACCTGTGCTTTTCCTAATGTGACAATTCTAAATATTTGCTGTGAAAAAGTACTGAGTAATTCATTGGAGCATATGCAGATTTGACCCTGTTTACAAACTCTTGCGTTATTGTGTTATTATTTTTATTATTATTATTGATAATAATCCCCTTTAATCCTATCATGTGTTACACAGTTAAGCCACTGAATTCAATAGTCTAATGTTCAACCTAAATAAAATTAGATGTCTACGAGGAAGAAGGTTTTCAGTTTATCACATTTAGTATTTGTCAGCAAGTTTATCGTCATAAACTTTAGTGTGTTTTTATATGCAGCATTCTTAGGCAAGCAATAACATCATATGTGGGGCGGATTAGGTTCATTCCTGCACCAGCAAAGATGATAGCAGTTGTTTAAAATAGGTTCACTGTACCAGAGTCAAAACACGTTTAAAAAAGGGAATGTAATCAGTTATGGTGTTGCGTAGAATGTGCTTTGACAAAGTGAAGGCAGTATGGATAGTTAACAATTATCCAACAACTATGAAAAATAGATTATTAGCATAGTATCCTATCTTAAGAAAATGTTTCCCTCTTGAATGTTACCTATGTAGTGTATCACTAAGTCAGCATTTAATCTTTATATGTCATGTGATGTCTGTGAGTCATGAGACTGTGTGTCACCAATCTGGTTTGATTAGGCAGCATTCCTTTTAGCACATGAGGAGGCATCAAGTCACACCACCAAAACACACATCCTTAATTTTGTGCTTTTTGACTGCATTTTTTCTTGCTTTTTAAGAACTTTTCTTACCAGTTAAACCTTGGAGCGACATGTGCTTTTGTATCATATGTCTGGCTGTGTGTCAGAAGTCAAAAGTTTGATTTTTCAGTAATGTGCGGGTTGGTTTGGTTCAGTTAAGATAAGCGCTCATAGATAATGGATGTATGATTATTTGCTCTGGGTCTCCTATAGCCTAATGATTGAAAAAGTTTCCACTCAAAGCAGAAGTTTTAGAAACTTAGACGTACCAAGACTGAACATGTGTAGATCCTTAATGGGAAGACCATAAAATTGCTGCAGTTCCTCTTTTTAATCAATAGTGTGAAATTCCTCAGTGGTGACAGGAAGAACTTTGTTATTTTCGGTGGCTGGCAAACATAAAATTAAAAAAAGTAACAGCAATAAATACAACATGTGAGACATATTGGATCTGTATCATGTGTTCAATTGATCAGCTGCTTAAGCCTTTTATCAAGTACAATCGTCGTATTTAAATGCTGCCTTAAAAACACATTGAACAGGGTTTTTGTTTTTATGTCATACAAATCAAGACATAAGACATCTCTTTTTTTCTCTCATATTTTTTCCATTATATTTGATATTTCATAGACCAAACACTTAAATGGTTCATCCTACAATAAGGAAAAATAATCAGTAATAGAAAACAATAATTGATTGCAGTCCCAGTAGTGTTTTTATTTGTCTCAACTTTTGTTTTTGATCTTGCACTTCATTTGAGATGGTTGAGGCAGAATTCAGCTCAGTGAGATACTGCCAGCTGAATATTAGGGAATATTTATTACTAACAGAATTAAGTTTTAGGTTTTTGTCTTCAGCTGGAGTAACAGTAACTATTTTTTTTATACATTTCAGATAGAACACTGTCATCCCAACATTAGCTACTGGACACTACATGGACTCTGGTATGTGTATGTGCGGTTTTGAAGAAGAATGTGGACTTAATCTGTGCAGCAAATGGTTCTCAAACCTGTTTCTACTATATCTTTTCTTCTGTTTCTGCAAGAAAGTGACTCAGCTAATTTTGTAAATCTTTCTGTTTTCCAGGCCAGATAAAGGGATTGACTGCAATTCATCATGGCATTTCAACGCTTCTCAAATCGAGGTGCAGCACTTCTTCAGTCTGAATGTGTCTGTAATGGGTGTAACATTCATAAAGTGTAATTACTGAGGAAGGGGCATGAACAGACACTTTGCATTGGTTTTGCACCAATGACACTTGGTAGGACAAAGAAGTATTATAAGTCTATAAATCTTAAGAATAACTACATTAAAAGCTAAAACACTAAAATCTGGCATTAAAGGTAAATTAATGCCTCTTCTTTTTCTCCACTTGGCACACTGGAAAGATAATACAAAACTGTGTTTTGGTGTGTGTTTTCAGGACTTGCTTCCAGAGATGAAGAAGAGTTGGCCTGACTTGCTTCATCCCTTGTCTGCTGGATTCTGGTAGTGGTTTCATTTTTCTCTCTGTCAATCTATAAATGACACTTTTTTAAAGTTTGGCTATGTTCTAGTTTTTAATTTTAGTACTGTACAACTACCACAGTAGTGTTGTCTCACATGACTGCGATGTGTCTTTGTTTTTGTCAGTGCATCCTCAGTAAAAATGACAATATTATAGTTAACCATCACAAACCACAGTATGATATTCTGATATCCCCAAGCTCAAGTCATAAAAAAAGAAAGTTAAGTACAGATCTGACAAGGCTTGGTCAGTAGTATGAGATGTAGCTCCTAACCCCACACTTACCATAAGACATCATGTGTCAGCTACCACTGGTGGCCTCCCTGTGCTCCTGAAATCAGTAATCACAGGCCATATGGAGTTATTTATCAGGTATCAATCTGTACATGATAACAGTCAAACCTATTGCTGCTGCTTTGTCTGCTTCAACAGGAAGTATGAGTGGCACAAACACGGTACATGTGCAGCCAAAGCAGAATCTCTGAACAGTCAGCATAAATACTTCAGCAAGGCACTGGAACTATACCACAAAGTGGATCTGAACAGGTATAGCACATTTTCACACACTCACACACGCTCATTACTGGCTGATGTCCAGATTTCGGGGCTCTTGCTAATCCAGTGCATGTTTGATGTTCACACTCTGGTTCACATAAATCGACTACTGTTGTTTACTCATTTTTAATCACTCTGAATAAAAGCATCAACACTGCAAGGTCTCACATAGAAATCTGTTTGTGTTATTGTAGTATCCTGAAGAGGTTTAACATCACCCCTTCAGAAAAATACTACTCAGTAAGTCTATTTATATTTTGAAATTACGGTATATTTAAACCTCAGATATTAGTGTCATTTAATGAAAATATGTGGCATTAGAGTGTCTCTCACTTTTTTCTTCCGTCTATTCTGAATTTGTCTGTTTGAAGTTTTCACAAATTGAAGGAGCGATAGAGAACTCCTACGGTGCCAAACCAAAGATCCAATGTGCCCATCCATCAAAGGTATGAAAAAATGTATTAAAATATTTAAATCATAATTTGCTGTTTGGAATGTTTAGGTGCATTTTTTGTTTCAGGTATCTGGTTTCAACTGTAAACAGTCTGTTAAATTTACATTTTGGATTTGACAGGATGCTGATGTCCAGGTTTTGGGGCAAATTGAGATCTGTTTTAACCCTGACTTCGCCATCCTGGACTGTGAGAAACAGCTTACCATGGAAACCATATCTAAGGGAGGCTGGGACAAGCCTCTGGCTGTTGACAAAACATCAGGGTTCAGTGTGTGTGACCATGATACACCAGTATACTACCCACCTCTTTCATAAAACACATACACATGCAAAGTGAAATGTGACCCCCAAAAAAAAAAACATACTTCACACACATGCTGTATTATTTGTTTACCAGTCAACTGTACTGTCATTTAGCATGCACACACACTTTTATTTTTCTCAGGTTTCAGGTTGATAATGTTTGTTAAATATATTTCTATGTTATCAGTGCAGTCTGAAAACAGTTTCGAACTGCATGAACATTTTGGCTGGGACAGGTACTTGAAAAAAAAATCACCTATATGTGCATTGTTCTTTTTATACCCTACAAAAACCAGGACACACACACATACACACACACTTGCTCCACTACTACTTAGTGCTTTAATGGAATTATGTCCCTTCCTGACCCCTACTAGTAGATGAATCCGATCCACAGCTCAACAGGAGGCATCATGGTGAGTTCAGGTCAGGCAGATGGGCAGACAGACAGGCAGTTTACTGTCTGTATATCTTGTTGGTACATGAGTGGAGCTTTTTGTCGTTTATTATGAATTCACTATTGAAATGAGGACTTTTTAGACAAGTGCCATCATTTTTAAACTAAAACTGCTGCTTTGCAACAGCATCTACTTCTTTCAGTCATTATAAACTAACGATAGCTATCATCAGCTGCCTTCTGATATTTGCCAAGTACATCAGCCATTTTTTAATGTGCTGTAGGCCTTGTTAGGTCTGTGTCTGCGTTGCTGAAAGAGGTCTCTTAGTGACATTTCTGAGGTTACACAATAGTTTATACACAGTTCCTCTTAGTAGATGAGTCTCGAAACTCTTGACACACCTCATATGCAACACACAAAATATCAACATGAGTTTATTATGCACCATTTTTGCCTGTACAGATAAAATGCTTGCTTGTCAAGGATTTAACACTATTAATCCCCCAATGATTTGTACTGTGATTTGTTTCTGTTGTTTGAGGTTTGGAATCTTTGTGTATAGATAAATGAGTCTAAGCTGAAAGGTGGATGATCATTGTGGACAAATGCTGTAACTGAGGGAAAACATTTGCACTTCGCATCATTTTTTAAATGTCAATAAAACATTCAATATGTAGTCAGTCTGCCTTCTAGTCGTCGTTGAATCATTACGTAACATGCAATATTAATGAAAGTGTATTTATCTGCATTTTTAATTTATGTAATTGAAAGTGAATTCAGCATATAAATAGAGCTTGGTGAATAAATATAGACAGACCATCTGCTTTAGAATGATGCTTTCAGGGCAGTTTTAAGGGATATCTTCTGTGTATTCCTGCCTGTGCGTGTATGTAGTAAAATATAGTACTATATTTGAGCCTTTCTGTCCTTCAATCTGTCCAGATCTGCTCC
Organism: Scatophagus argus; assembly: GCF_020382885.2. Lineage (NCBI taxonomy): Eukaryota > Metazoa > Chordata > Actinopteri > Scatophagidae > Scatophagus > Scatophagus argus. Next base: position 13,712,008 of record NC_058493.1, read on the forward strand.
ATGTGTATGAATATTAATGTTGTGATCTCCTTACAGAGCTATAATCCCACTGGGACAAAGACACCAGTCCATAATCCGGAATCTCCTCCCACAGCACAGCACTGCACATTGAATAACTACATGTGATTACATATTCAGTTGTGCTGAACTGTCAGGACACTACATGCCAGCTATATTCTAAATATGAACCAGATCCCGTCAAACACATGGAAACGGTACTATGAGCTCTGTTTTTCATGATGTTCCAAGTTTGGGGATCACAGTTTGAACATCTGAGGTGAATTACTCCTGGCTAAAAATATAAAGTCTTATTTTAGATAAAATTAAAGCCCAGGTCAGCTGCGGACATATGACTCAGGTAGAGCAGTAGTCCTGATTTAACCCAATTCCATCTAATAAAGTGTCTCTCCCATTTCCCCTAGTCTCTATTTCCATCTCTCTCTCTCTCTCTCTCTCTCTCTCCCTCTCTCTCTCTCTCTCTCTCTCTCTCTCTCTCCCCCTCCGCTTATGTAACACTGCAGTTCTGCAAAGCTGCTGATGTTACAGATCCAAGTACCTACACACACACACACACTCACTCTCTCTCTCTCACACACTTGCCCAGTGATCAACCAGATCACACTGTACTCTCTGTGATTGCTGTCCTTGCTTCTGCCATCATTATTGATTGAAACATTGACTGTTGTCCTGTCCTGACTGTTGTACTGTTGTCACATTGAATTGAATTCTGTTGCAAAGTCACAGAATCTGAGCCACAGTGTTTTCCACAGGCTTTCACTGTCTGCTTCACTGCTTACATTCTGACATTTGTCTCATGATTGTTATTATTATTATTATCTTTATTAATATTATTATTATGTCTCTCTCCTTGTGTGTTACTGAGATGTCATGCAGGAGCAAAGGAGAAGGGACAGAGGACGAGCCAGACAGAGAGAGGTAGCTGGGTTACACCATGTGACCTCGCCAGCTGTTGCTGTATGCTGGTGGGAGAAACAAAAAGGGAGGTGAGGGGCAGAAACAGGGGAGAATAACGGAGGGAGGGGTTGGGAGCTTGCCGGCACACAATGTGACTGGTGACAATCCCTTGTTCTGCGGGGGGGGGGGGCAGCAAGGGATGAACACACACATGCTCAGGCAGAGATGTGAAAAGGGAGCTGACACACACCTCTCCTGATTCAGCGGAACAGATTTATTCGTCACCTCTCGCTGCAGCCTCACGCAGCGAGCCTGCTGCAAAACAAGACAATCCCAAACCCAGCAGCACCTGCCTAGTCCGTCTGCGTAGATTAACGGCTCTGTTGCAGCTCTGGCTGCGTGCTGACTGCCGTCTACTGCAGGGAGACACCGGCGGGAAACGACAGGCTGAAACCCACCACAGAGACGAGCAGTGAATTTGAATGATGGGTAAACTAAAAAGCGACGACTGCATTGAGGATGAGCCAATGGACAAACCACGAGGCAAATAGATAACACTCACACACACACACAAGAAAAGGAAAAGCTCTGCATCTGTACCTTAGGACCTCCTGCAAGGATATGTTCATCATTATGGGATAGATGCACAAGTCTGCTCATTGCCATGGATACCAGCACGCGAAAATTCACAGTGCGGAGATGGTTTTCTATCTACCTGAAGAACAAGGCAGCAAGGAACAAGAACAGCCCTGGCTTCTGTCAACTGGAGGTTAGTCATGCTGTTTAGACCCCCCAGGCCCCCCACCCCCCACCCCGAGGGGCAGTGCAAACTTACATCAACTAAAGATTTGTACGTGTGTGTGAATCTGTGTGTGCTGGAGAAGAAGATTGGATCACAGCTGCACCATGAGTGTTTTTGTATGAATATTAAGGCCACAAGGAAGGAAACAACAACAACAAAAAAAATCCAAACGAAAACAGCAGCTGTCTCTCATACCCAGCCCATGAGGATGTGTGTGTGTGTGCACTTTGAAGTGGGTGTGGAAAGAAAGTGTGTTTTTTTGGTTTGTTGTGGAGTGGTTCAGGAGTCACTGCAGTATCGTTACAGCTGTTGCTCTGCCTGTCTGTCAAGAATCCAGAAAATAGAGACGAGAGCGGAGAAATCCTGCGTTTTGACTAAGATGGAGAGCGAGAGACAGGCTACGTGGAAATACATTCCGACAGACAGAAACGCTAACAGGCAAATAAGCAACCATGCAGGCAGGTTGATAGATAAATGGATACAGACAGATTGATTCAGTGGACAGCGCAGCAGTGGAGGTCTATTTATAGCCCAAACAAAGCAGCAGGGAGGAGAGAGAGGCAGTATGCTGTTTGCAGCTCATCTACCTGTATGTCTGAAATATAAATAGAAAAAGTCCCCCTTCCCTCCTTGGCCTTTGTTGTTGTGACTGGTGATTAATCAACTCGACAGTTTATCCACTTGTCTGATTGTTAATCTTTCTGGCTGGTAAATGGCTGTCTGTCTGTGTTTGTTTACCTGTTCGGCTGACCGTCCATATCTGTAACGTCATGCTTTGATGCTCCGTGTGGGGAAGTCCTCTTTTCACTTCCATCCCTGTCATGGGAAGGTCACAATCGAGCTACAGACCAGCATTTCAGAAGCTAGCACCAAGGCCTGCTTGAACCTGTTTCCTTCTGCTTGGACATCTCTCCTGCTGCATTGTTGAAAGAATAAAACAGCTACTGCACTACTCTTTATGAGCTGAAACTTTGTAACATGTTACACCTCAAGTCACGATCTGGTCAGTGAAATCACAGCAGGTGTTGGAAAAATGACATTTAAACTCAACTCACAGTGCAAACCCAAATGCATGTGCTCAGAGCTTTGCATGCAGCCATCTCATAATAATACCATATTCACGTGCCACTCTTATAAATTTTAAGCATGACCTTTTAGTGTGTTTAGTGAGTTTACATAATGCAATCATCATAATTTGATAAATGTCCACATATTTGAATTTGAGTCTCAAATTATTTTGCACACTTGCACAAAGTCTGATGTGAAAATCGAGTCTGTAGTGGAAAATCTTTTGGCATCTCTGACTGTTTCATGTGGAGTGTTGCTATGCTGCCATGTCAGCTCTTGGTGTGCTGTCAGGTTAGATTCAGTGAGGATGAACTTGTGGCTTTGTCTGATCCTACATTCCCTTTAGGAACCTAGACTGTAAAACCATCTCTATTTTAGCAAGTATCGCCATTGTTGAATAGCAAAAGGAGAGAGGATGAGATCATTTTACTTGTCTCCAATATGAATCTCCTAATGACATTTCTAGAATCAAGTTTCATTTTCTCTTCAAGCATGTGCATCTAACTCATAATATCTACAAAATTCTTGGTACAAACACCCTGGAATAACTTATTATTATCTGTCTAATTATCTAATTATCTGTCCTAAATTTTGCTCATAATAAAAATAAATTTCAAAGGCTTAATTTGATACCTAATAGCTTGCTTAGCTGCATGCATTGGAGCATTGTAAACTGTAACAGGAAATTCAATGTGTGGAGTTATTCACAGACTCAATAACACTCTCACTGCAGAGATAGCATCAAATAACTTCCTATCTTAGCAGAAACCGATCTAAGTGACAGTTTGGTTATTTTTAGCTTCATGTGGCCTTGAAGTCTTACAAATTACAGTAACTTCAAATAGTGGGACAAATCTCATGCCACATAAAAAGATATTGTACTGTACATGAGCAACTTGGACAATTTTGCTAAACAAAACAGACTAGAATGTATATTTAATAAAAGCTTGTTCACATAGAATATTATGTGAAAAGAATGACAACAGTATTCACTGCACTGCAGTGTTATGTTTTCCCAATGTTGTTTCCCATTTTTCAGTCATGTCAAGCTGCAAATGTGAACGTCTCAGCTCTTCCTCCCTGAGAAACAAAAGCCTCAGGGACAGCAGGATCACGACAGTTTTCTGAAAAAAAAAAAAAATAGGATCAGGTTAGAGGTTACATAAAAACATTTCATATTTGACTACTAAGTGAGGTGTAAAGCTGTTATCTTCTAAATGACACTGACTGCTTAACAGAATTACAGAATCACACTGACCAATCTCCTTCATGCCACAGGTTGGTAGTTATGATCATCTGCTTCACCAAGCAACCCAAATAGGCTGAAAAAAAAGCTTACACAATGCATCACTGCCAAATACCTCGGCGCATACCTTCCCAGCAATAACATAATGGATCATAAGTACCCACCTGTCTTTTTGTGTGTATTTAGAGAGTGATTTATTTTACATTATTTGGACTTGCTTTTCTTTATGAATGTTAAACGGGCATTATTTAATTACTGAGATGTTGTGAAATGTAATTCAACACCTCTGAGACAGATGTTACTCCTTTTATCTCTTCAGTTTTTCTTAGCTTTTCTGTCTCTGTATAAATATGTAAATAACATAATAATAATGTATTTCTTTTCTGTCTCTCTTTCCTCAGGATGACAGCATACTTAAGGAGATTGACATCAGCCACCACGTTAAAGAGGGCTGTGAGAAAGCAGACCCCTCTCAGTTCCAGCTGCTTAAAGTTCTTGGGCAGGGCTCCTATGGAAAGGTATAGGATACACATTTTAACTTTAACCGCTGAGACCTGAAAATCTCAAACCACAACTCATACAGCAAATCTGAGCAAAAGCAGGCTCTCTCAAAGCCTTTGGATCAGAGGGTTGGGACAGGGATCTTAGAGAAAGGCAGGAGATCAGCGTTGACACTACAGGCCAAAAGATAACCCATGACTCTAAGCCAAACGCTGACTGCTATCAGGCTTTCTCTAATTGCCTGGCTGATCCAGCAGGTCATTACTTAGGTTAGGTTTCTTCAGCTGTACTACAAGTAGATGGCACTACAATAGTCTGACTAGACTAGAATATCTGGACTTCACACATACACCATATGAAGCATGTACACTTAATAAAAAAAAAACACAGACAATAATATGCTGCTATAATAGCCTTCTCTCTGGGAAGTCTTTCAAGAGAATGTGATACAAGACTGGATGACCGAGTCTGATGTTAGATGATAAAGCTGGTCTCATCCTAAGATGCTTGATTGGCTTGACACCAGTAATCGATTTCTTCCACACCAAACTGATAAAACCATTCCTTTAATGGCATTTCTTTGTGTACGGTTGGGAACTGTAAGATGGATCAGGAAAGAGCAGAAACTGTAGCCACAAAACTGAAAGTGCTAAAATTCTATCACTATATGGTGTAGCATTAGATTTCCTTCAACAGTAACCAAAAGGCCTAGTGTGTGTGTATTATGCTGAAACTGACGGAGCTGTTCATTTTCAATCATTCCTATATTAGCAGTATGATAACTCAAAGCACAGAGCGTCAATTGAAATTAGCGAAGACCTGCTGAATTGTGGGCGTTACTGTCTGCATGTGGCAGACATAAAACCTCAGCAGAGCTACAAGCAGGCACGTGAGGTTTAATATAATATCATGTATGTATGTAAAGTATTCATGAGCTAAGATAAACAGTCTTGTTTCCAGCTTTGTGACCACGTGTTTTCCAGCTAATCTATTTTTTTATTATTATTATTAGTAGTATTTACTTAAAGAGGTAGGAAAATTTCTTTAACACAGAAAGGAACACTTCTTCCTTCAGTTTATCAGAAATAATCCAGTTCAGAATGATCAGAGTTGGAGACACATGGTTTTTACTGCACAGGAAGGGGATGTAACATTGTGATAAAATAATTATTAACTAAAGCTGTCAGATTAATTTAGTGGAGTAAATAAAAAAAAATACAACAGTCGCCTCTAAGATGTGATGGAGCACAATTATAAATTTGCATAAAATGGAAATACAGTACTTTAGTAAATGTACTTAGTTACATTTCACCACCGATTAGCAATTCCTGAATGATGTGCATATTGATATACTCTTTACCTGTGTTTTCATTTTTGCCCAGTGCTGCAACAGTGGGTCTTTTGAAATGTTCAGCAAGTGTTTTAAATAGTCATAAAATTTCATAAAACCTGATGACGACAGTGATGCCTGATGATGATTCCAGGTGTTTCTGGTGAGGAAGATCAGAGGAGTGGACAGAGGCCAGCTGTATGCCATGAAGGTCCTCAAGAAAGCCACACTGAAAGGTAAAAATGAAGAGTTCACAGGTGGGATGCAGCAAATTAAATTTCTAATACTTAATGGCATACCTACCCTGTTGTCTTAATGGCTTCATTTAGTAGGTGGTATGTTTCACTTATCTTTTTATAGACTGACCACAGCCTCACGCACTCATTTGTGGACACTTAAGAAGTGAAGTGAAGTGAATTATAGACTTGCATAAAATGTTTTTTTGTATCTAATTTGTATATTATGTTCGCCAATTTTAAATATATAAAATATTCCAAAACAAAACGTGGTGTCTGGAGGGAATGTCTTTCCTGTGATGTTTATACATCTTATGCCAGGTTCAAGTTGTAATTGTAAATATTGTGGTTTCACCCAGGCATCCAAAAATTAAATAAATTACAGAATCTTGGCTGACACACACATTAAGTTGAAATAACAACTTTGTTCTTGAGTAGTATTTGTATTTTACTTATTAGAGCAATGTTGGCCATGCACAGGAGTGATAGGAGATATATGATTGTGAGAGATCTCAGTGTGTCCTACATTCAGGAGGATTTGGGATAAAAGAGGTTAGTTTGTACTTTTGATGCAGATAAACTGATTTGAGTCAAATTGGGATTGTTGTAAATGAGGATGTACTGTAAAAGCAGGTTGAGATGTCATGTGCTGATTTAGTGTCTTTGTACAAGCCTTAATCCTCTTAACCTGCACCCCTGGAATGTAAATAGTTAAAGTCTCATCCTGTCAAGGAGACAGATGCTTCAATAATACTGTTATTGTAGTCCCCACTGCACTATAGGCCCGCAGCCTATATAGGATGGGTCTAATTCAATGTACAAGTTTCAATGAAGTAAAAGCAGTTTGATCTGACAGAAAACCTACTGGTTTGTATCTAATAGTACAAGAAGTTGTTATGATTTGTCTGCATGCAGATTGAAATAACGGAATATTACTTCATTAAACCAGTTCTACTTCCTCCACTGTTTCCTTCTCAGTTCGTGATCGCGTACGATCTAAGATGGAAAGAGACATTCTGGCAGAAGTGAACCATCCATTTATAGTTAAACTGCACTATGGTAAGTCTGACTGTCTGATTTGAATATCTGTCTCCCTGAAAATCACTGTGTGAAAAGGAGATTTGGATAATTTTCAATGTCCAACTTGTCTATGTGAGTTACCTTTTTTTTAGGAAAGTTCATTTGAAAGAATGGAAAATATAGAAGCTGAATGCTATTCAATTTCATTGCAAAAAATATATATTTTGTGAGCTGGGTGTGAACTGAGCAAACCCTTTTATAGTAAGTGTCTGATGGACACCAGGCATCTGTGCAGATTTACTGTTGGCTACTGCGAGAATCCACTTCATTTACCTTTGCTCATTACTTACTGTGAACTAACACACACAGTGGTGTGTGTGTGTGTGTGTGTGTGTAGCCTTTCAGACAGAAGGAAAGCTCTATCTGATCCTCGACTTCCTCAGAGGAGGAGACCTTTTCACTCGTCTGTCAAAGGAGGTAGGTTTGCTCCTGAAAGGCTTCCTGGCTCTTTTCCCGTCGTCACTAAAGAGAATCACAGTCTTTACTTTTCAAGATTTATTATGGCCTGATTAGAATCAGCAACAGTGATAACAATAACACAATAATAACTAAAATCCTTCTGCCTTTTCAACATTTTTTTGATGTTTTATCTTTCTTACCTGCTCATATTTGTATCCAGTTGTTTTTCTATGCCTGCTGCGTTGTGATGTATTTCTCAGAACATCCACATGTTTTTATTTGTTCTAGGTAATGTTTACAGAAGAGGATGTGAAGTTTTACCTTGCAGAGTTGGCCCTGGCCTTGGACCATCTTCACAGTCTGGGCATCATCTACAGGGACCTCAAACCTGAAAAGTATTACCTCATAAAGCCTTCCTTTTTGTGTCCAATCATTTTACAAAGTAATTTATAAGGCAGATTTTAATATATGTTTTTCCCAACAGTATTCTTCTGGATGAAGAAGGACACATTAAGATAACTGGTCAGTGCATCCAACCACAAAACTCTTCTTTCTCTCTGCTCTTCTTTTCCTTAATGTCACTCTCTCTGCTGATTATATCTACTCTCTGTCTCTCTGTTTCAGACTTTGGACTGAGTAAGGAGGCCATTGACCATGACAAAAGAGCTTATTCCTTCTGTGGAACAATTGAGTATATGGCTCCAGAAGTGGTAAACAGGAGAGGGCATACACAGAGTGCTGACTGGTGGTCATTTGGGGTACTTATGGTAAGAACTGTTTACGCTTACAGTCTTTTGCTTTCACAGAATATTTTCACTTTCATGTGCACTTGTTATCTTTACTCTGACTACATAGTCTCTTTATTGACTGGCAAGTTTTGTCTGATCATGCCGTCAAAAACAGCAGGTATGAATTTACTGTATCTCATGAGCCAAACGCTCCTCTTGGATAATGTGCCAGCGTACTTCTGGTTTCTTAATTTGGCTTTCGTTTGGCAGTAAAGCTGCTTAATTACTGTATCTGGCAGATTTAGTCCCATCACTTTCAGTAATCGTGCATCTGTTGAATTCTGCTTGTTTTGTTAGGCTGGTGGCTTATTTTACTAATACTAAAAATGAGGTTAACATTCACCGACAGCTTGTATCCACATCAGGGCACCAGGGAAAAGTGTCAACCCCATCTGCCCTTGACTGGTATTAGTTTTTTTATAAATATTAAAACAAACAAACAAATAGCAGAGCATTTCAAAGTACACCCTCTGGACAAAACAGATTTTGTAGAACTAAAGACAATTGAGTCAAGTTATTATAAATATATATACCAAGCTATAACTAATTATTAACTAATAACTATTCTTTATCAAATGCATGTGTTATTTTGCATTTGGTTATTTGAGAAGTGGTTTCACACTGACTTATTCTTCAATACTTTAAACTGAAATAAAATTGTGTAAAATGTGTAAAGAGTTTGTAGAAACAAAAGAACTGATTTTTGAATAATGTGAATCCAATATGATTTCCTGTTATCTGTGCTGAATTTTTCTTTTTGGTCATCATTACTATAAGAATATGACTTTACTGTCAGTGTGTAGGGGTATTGGTCTGGTCTGGTTGAAGTTGTTGTGATTTTGTCACTAAGATCGTTAAGGTCACAGATTAATAAACTCCTGTTATGTACATTTTAGTGTGTATAAGTGTCGTAAGTATTGCATATTTTTATCTATTTCATGCCAGCATTAAAGATATAATATGTACTTTATGATGTAGTATGTACTCCACATTAAAATGTATACACTGTATACACTGTCTCAGATGTTTCCAATGAAATTCAGACCCAGAGAAAAGCATTATTTCATTGCAATAATGGTGCATTTTACTTGGGCTCTTGTGACTAAAACATCCGAGAGAGTCATAGAGTGAGGAAGGACGTCAATGAAAATGACTAAACATATTGTGAATAAAACTTTAAAACATTAGCTATTTCTGCCTGAGTAACATCAGACAGCATTTCAGCTGCAATGGTGGTTGTTTAACAATGAAGACAGCAACTTCCATGACCCCACACTTCTGAAGTCTTTTCTTTTGTTTTCATTGAGAGCCCTCTAGTGGCAGAAACCACATGCTGTGCATTAAATAAAATGTGTCCACTAGCAGCATTTATAAAAAACAGAATTTATAAAAAAAATAACAAAATGTAAAGGTTTAACAGCTTTGACATATGTTAAAGTGATGTCTTTCTTTAAAATCTAATATTTCAAAGAAAGTCTGGTTTGTATGCAGGGGAAGTAAAATTGGTAATGGTGACACTTGCATAGAGTATGAAGGCCGAAAATAATCAGTAATCATCAGTCTGTGTTACATTCTATTGGTTGGCCGCCATGTGTTTTGACAGCTGTTGTCATCTGTTTTCCAGTTTGAGATGCTGACAGGATCATTACCATTCCAAGGAAAAGATCGGAAGGAAACAATGGCACTTATTCTAAAGTAAGAACAATTTCAATTGATTATTGTTGTTATTCTTGAAGCCTTTTATTCATGATCAACTCCTAACACTCTGAATACAGATTTAAGTGTTATTAGTTATCAGGGCACCATTTATCTGTTGATAAATCATTTAACAATGTTAATGTTGCTTTCTTTTGTTACTGATGTTTCATTGGTGTCTTGTTCTTATTGTATTTATAGAAAGTACAGTATGTTATTACATTTTGGCCATATTTATATCCTCAAAGTTCATGATCTACTTCCACTTTTGCTATGCAACTGTATGCTCTTAGTAATCTAAATAATCATTAATTTTTCATGATTCCACGATTTACGCTGCTGTCATGAACCTTCGGTCCACTGAGAAAATGAAGATGTATCACGGCATTGCCAAACATCTACGTGTGCATAAATGTGTTTCTCATCTTGTGTGTACAGGGCTAAGCTGGGGATGCCGCAGTTCCTCAGTCCTGAAGTGCAGAGTTTATTAAGAGCACTCTTCAAGCGGAACCCTGCTAATCGACTAGGTACTTTATACATAAGCCTTGGAAAGTGGCATGCAGATATGTTCTCAGAATAATTGTAGAACAACTACATTTTTGGATTACTAATTATCGTGAGCAGTTTTTACCTGCAGGGTGAAACCTAAGGGACAACAAGGCTGCAGATGACAGCAGCAATTTTAATTAAATCTGTCATTTTACACACTTTGCATGACAGTTGAGTCACTTAACAAAAGACTTTTCAGGCGTACAGACCTGAGACCTAATCAGCTTCCACGGGCCTCCTGTAGTATGACAACAATGTTAAGTGATACCATTTATATCACAGATATCCAAGCAGTCAATCAGGGCAGTCTAGCTGAAATTTACCTTTATAAAAAGACTATAAAAACTCACTGACTGTCTACATGTTTTGTTTAGTTCTTACTTATTAGATGTTTTCACCATGCTGTCTGTTTGCATAATAGAAGTAAACAATGTCTCATCAATCTTTGTGACTGATCAGGTGCCGGACCAGATGGAGTGGAAGAGATAAAAAGACATCGATTCTTTGCATCGATCGACTGGAATGTAAGTACAGTTTCTGTAGTCACATAGACCTCATTTTACACTGTCCAGTATTGTAGTTTTTTCAGGTAAAGACACTATTAACAAAGGTTCTGCTAACTTGTATTGTACACTTTTGTTCTGTGTATTGTTTATATGTATGGAAGCCACAGTTGTGTGAAAATATCTGTAAGTAAATGTCCTGTCCTACCAACAGCCACATCTGGTTGCCCATGTCTACGCTATAATAATTTCTTTGTTACCGACGCTTTATGTAAAGGTGTTAGTGAGGTTTTTTAAGCCAATTCTTGTCAAATACAGCAGTTTTTTTCTTTGAAATTTCATGAAATATACTATTAGAGGCCTTGGTTAAACATTCACTGTCAGAACAACACATCTGAATTGCATTGTGGTGACTGTAGTTGTTGTCTGTCATCGAAACCTTGCAGCTGTTCATCCACTTCCTTAGGATTTGCCCACATGAATCATTTAACATTTTTAGTGTGAGATTTTGCTTAGAGGCAGAATCTGTCCTTCTTGTGTGTGCTGCCCGACCTTACTGTAATTCTCATGGAATATTTACCCATGTGCACATGTTCTGGCCACAGACATTACCTGTACTGTCATAATCTAACCTTGACATCCAGTCCTTCATTCGAATGTAAGCACTCTTGCCCAAAGCTTCTGTTCCAGTAGCCTGAAATTCAGTTTGTTTGCGACACACGTTTCAGCGCGGCGCGGTGGTGCCACGCAGGTGGCTGTTGTAAACAAACCGGCGGGTGTGTCATGGGCCATGGATCCCAAAGGGAAAAAGCGAAAGATAGCTGATGAGAACAGAGGATTCAAGGAAGAATGAACCGAATCATTTGCTTTCCTTGCCGGTGCGGAAGAATTGCCTGCATGTTTGCTTTGTAATGAGAAGTTGTCAAATAACAAAAAGAGTAATTTGGAAAGACATTTCCAGGGAAGGCATGCTAAATTTGCAGCAGACCACCCAGTTGGGAGTGAGAGAGAAAAAGTGCGATTGCTTTACTTCTGGAGAAATTAGAGGAGCGCAAAGATAGATTTAAGAAGTGGATTGCATCTCCAAACTCCACTTCTGCTGCTAGTTTTGTTGCAACCCGGGAGATAATAACGCGTGGAAAACCGTTCAGATGGTGAGTACATGAAGGATTCATTCATCAAATTAGTCATTTTGGTAAGCTAATATAGCTAATATACACTTACAGCCTGTGTTCCCTTCATATAAGGCTTTTAATTTTTTTGCGGCTCCAGACAGATTTGTTTTTTGTTTGTTTTTTTTGTTCAATATGGCTCTTTGAACATTTTGGGTTGCCGACCCCTGCTCTAGTGTATATCCCAACAAGAGCAGGTAAAAGCAGCTCAACAAGCTTACATTGCTGAAAAAGCACTTATGTAACCGTGAGAAGGACATTTCAAAAAAGTCAACTGGTCCAATGTTACATGCATTAGCCTTAAAGGGAGTGAGGAAGACCACTTCGTTTCTGGTTGTATGCACCAGCAAGACAGTTGTCTGTGACTTTGCTAGAGTTGAAGATGGTTTTGATAGCCAGAAATCTCAGTAAAGTAACCACTGATTTATTGTTTTACTGAGTGAGCAACAGATTTGCTCAGCGGTCACACTGTTTCATCCATTCCTTTTTATCAGAGATGTTCGGAAGGCTTGTGACACTTGTTTATCCGCTGTTGTGAGTAGTGATGCTGTCATTCCTGACAAAATCCGCGATTTGGATTTGATTCTGCATTTCGCACGCCCACTAATCTCTGCCCTCACCACTGGCTCTCACTGTCACTCCTCACTACATGAGCTACCTACTCGCCCCTGCCAAACACCACATTTCCCCATTTACAGATGGTGTTGCCGGTTTGATGCAACAAGCTATCAATAAGAGGTTTACCGCTCCTCCACACTATGCTAATTAAATCACTGTGCTGTATCAGGCCGAAGGAGCTGCCTCTGTTGTGTGCCAGTGTCTTGTTTGCCTTTTCCCTGTGCTCCTCTGATCTTTCATGAATGTCTTCATCTCTGAGGAGCTTCTCTCACAACAGAACTGATAACGTCTGCATCCGAATGTTCTCACCCTCTGTGCGTTACAAATAATATCAAGAGCAAGTCAGATAGCAAGGAGAGGTGTGTGTTACTGGTGACACTCTATTTTATAGTTAATTAACATGGTATCCTGACACAGTGGGCAATGGTGACACCTGCAGGCCATACTCAATAATACAATTCAGTAAATAAATGAGCATGTTTTGACTCCTGTCAGATGCGTGTCCTTTTTCATCCCTGCTGATAACATGAGGATTCTTTATTATCCACGAGTTGAGGCCAAATATTTTACTGTCTTATTTTTATTTTCTCGCTCCTTATTTTCCTCTCTTCTAATATGATTCAGGATCAGGCAGTGTCATTGTTGACTCAGTACATGTTTACATTAAAACTTGCACCACTATAGGATTAGTTTGGTGTGAGATGTGAACACTTTGTCTAACAGTTGTGGAGACCATCCCATATTTTGCTGTTCATAATGGATCCAGTGACTTTTAAAAACACCCAGTTCAGTGGGAATTAAGATTTGTTGACACACAAATCACTTGTTAATTATAAGCATGACTTTTACATTATTCTGTATTGTAAATTTCCAACCATCACATGTCATTTTGTGGTTCAACTGGCTGTTGCTCAGAATATTGATTATTGTTGCTGTTTTCTGCAGAAGTTGTACAAGAAGGAGGTGAGGCCTCCGTTCAAACCCACAGTTGGAAGACCTGAAGACACTTTCCATTTTGATCCTGAATTCACCTCCAGAACACCCACTGGTAACTAACACACACAAAAACACACATGTGCTTAGATTAAATGAGTTTAATGATGCATTTGGACTCGATGAGAAATACAAGCAAGCTATTATTTTAATTTTCATTGTGAACCACTGTAAAGTATTGGGAGCAGATGTTTGTATCTTTGTGTCTTTGCCAATCCAGATTCTCCCGGCATCCCACCCAGTGCTAACACACACCAGTTGTTTCGTGGTTTCAGCTTTGTTGCAACGAATCAAATTCAGGAGCCCAGCATTGCTACAGTAGCACCTTCTCGTCAGGAAGTGAACAACATGAACCCCATAGCACAGGTATTCACTGCATGTCTGTAAGAAAACAACTCAAGTCCCAGTTCCACATCTAATTACATGAAGAACTCGCACACGTACTGGATAAGGAACTAAAACTATATAAATAAATCACCAAATTGATCATTTGTATGAGTTAACTGACAGATATACAGGCTGAATAACTAAGAGATAGGCTATTTAATGATGCTGACCTTTCTGAACATTATTTCCATAAATCATGGTCAGCTACACTGCTGCAGCAACAGACTGCTGGACAAAGCAATTATTCTCTCATCTAATATAAGACTCACACACATTTGACTATGATGGATATAGGAACTTTAGCAGAAGAGTGTGTGTCTGTCTGATTATTTTTGTTCTCTGCAGCATCTCCGGGGTGACGTGGCCTTCAGTGATGTTTATGAGCTTAAGGAGGAAGTTGGACAGACAGCGACTTCTGTCTGCAGAAGATGTCTGCACAGGGTTACAGCTGTGGAGTATTCAGTGAAGGTAGTGAACAGTAATTAGAACATAGCAGAACATATTAAGGTATACAACAATATTCTGATAGAAATATTATAATTTAAACAAAGCATTTTGAACATAGATGAAAAACATTTACAGCTACTGTCTTAGCTTCCAAGGCAAACAAACAAAATGTGTTAATTACATGTGCATAAGGTGGGTTAACGATGCATCGTGAGAGCGCTGCACCCAGGCAGCATGTACTGTGTTCCCTCTCATATCATGTGTCTTTCTGTTTTTGTCTTAGATTATTGAGAGAGCGAGAAAAGATCCATCAGAAGAGATTGAGATACTGCTAAGATATGGACAGCATCCAAATATTATTACACTGAAGGATGTAAGTGCAACACGCAAAAATCATTCTAAAATGATTTGCCAAACCTCTTCAACATCTTTACAGTGTTGTGTGTGCTTGTGTATGTGTGTGTATGTGCGTGCATGCTTTTACCATTAGGTGTTTGACGACGGCCAGTGTGTGTTCCTGGTCCAGGATTTACTGAGAGGAGACGAGCTGCTGGACAGAGCTTTGACAGTGCCAAACTTCACAGAGAGAGACGCCTCAGACATCATCTGCACACTGACCAAGACTGTGGAATATTTACACTCACAGGGGGTGAGATGGAGAGACTGAACACTTTCCACACATGACTTGTGGACATCATGAATGTTTACACCTACTTGTAAAACATAGTATGTCTGTCTTTGGTTTTGAAGATTCAGCAGCAGCTTTTTTCTGTGTAACTTTTACATGAATGAGCCAGAGAGATGAAGCCACTGAGATGGCAGCAAAAAAGCTCCATGGTTGCACTGAAGGTTATGCTATTCTGCGAAACTGATCATATGTTTATTTGCTAATCACATGTGCATTTGTGTGTGTCCTTTTTCAGGTTGTGCATCGAGACCTGAAGCCCAGTAACATTCGCTATTCTGATGACAGTGGACTTCCAGAATGCATCAGGATATGTGATTTTGGTTTTGCCAAACAGCTTAGGGCTGAGAATGGCTTGCTGATGACCCCCTGTTACACAGCGACATTCATGGCTCCAGAGGTACAACATAATTATCAGTAATCATAACAGAAGAGAGAACTCTGCAATAGCTCACCAGCATCCACACAAATTATGAAGTAGATCCAAAAAAAAAACAAAAAAAAAATCAATCGCAAAAATTCATTGTGTGTGTGTGTGTGTGTGTGCAGGTTCTGAAGAAGCAGGGTTATGATGCAGCGTGTGACATCTGGAGTCTGGGGATCCTGCTATACACCATGATAGCTGGGTTAGTTTACGTCTGTTTCTGCACAGTTCAGCTTTGCAGTGTAAATGTGGAAACCGCATGTAATGTAGCCATTTTCTGCAAATGATGCCCATACTGCTGTAAACAGGATGTGTTCTAAATGAACTGTTTTTCGGTGAAACAACAGAGGGTTCTGCAGAGGGTTTTAGCATTTTGAGATCCTATAATGTCAGGGGGCTTTAATTTGTTAAGTGTGGTTTTTTTTCAACTCCAGTTGTCGATTTTTCTGACTCATTTTCTGCTTTTGCCCACACTCTGAAATGCTCTGTGTAAATTTTTATTTTTATTTGCCAGTTTCAGTCCATTTGCCAACAGCTCTGAGGACACAGCAGAGGAAATTCTGGCTCAAATCGGCAGTGGGAAATTCATTATCACAGGAGGGAACTGGGACCTGGTATCAGATGCTGCCAAGGTAAAATTCCATCTTTTTGGGTGGCATGAGACACACATAAAATAGTTGTCTAAATATACTGATATCCCTTACGTATGTCTACATATGTTTGACAGGACATTGTGATCAAGATGCTCCATGTGGACCCTCACCAGCGCCTGACTGCCCCACAGGTCAATTTAGTTTATTTATATAGTGCCAAATCACAACAAAAGTTATCCCAGGACACTTTCCAAACAGAGAAGACTGTATTCTTTAATACAGAAAAGTCAGTGTAAAACTGCCTTAATATGACTTGTGTGCTCTATAGTTTTTACTCTTGTTCTGTCCATTTACTCTGAAAACCCGTTTCTCCCACATGTTCCCATATTCTCTCCCTTCTGCTAAAATAGTCAGGATGGTACGGTAGCTTGCTGTATTGTTGGTATATCACTGTTTGGAGCAGTTTTTGAAAAATACGTTAAAAAATCATTTTTGCTGTGATTTCCGACAGGTTCTCCGTCACCCCTGGATTGTAGACAGAGACCAGCTATCTGACAGACCCCTCACCAGACAGGATGCACTCACTGTCAAGGTAAGACCTGTGTGCATGTGTGAATACAGCAAACATCATGAGTGTATCATACCAAATACTTGTTATTCTCTGACATTCAGTATAGACATTCAGTATAGATCCATATTATTGTAAGAGCAAAAAAAATATGTTTATGTGTTGTTTATGTGGTGTTAAAAACAACTGGCATTTCAGCTAGCAAAATCTAGATTTTGTGTCAGTTGCTGTTCACTGCTCACTGGCCTTAGTATGTGTGCAATATGTGTGAGTTTTAAATGTGTCTGCATTTCTGTTCCCTCAATGAGCTGCTATTTGTGTTCAAGGCAGAATTGATGTATGATGTATTGATGTTTGATGTATTGATGCATTAGTAAAGTATGTTTCTCGGTCTGTCCCGAGGGAGGCGCTGTCTACCATTTGGACATATTAGGCTAATGTTATGACGATATAATGCAGTCTCTGTTTACTCCACCAGGGGGCACTGTCTGCTACCTATTCTGCTCTGAGGCGCTGTGCTCCTGCTCCGGTCCTGGAGCCTGTACAGTCCTCCAGCCTGGCTCAGCGGCGAGGAATGAAGAAACTGGGGAGTCCGAAAGTTAATACAGACCCTAAAGAAAAAGAGTAGCCTCAACAAATATAGAGAAACTCAAAAGTTGAACACAGATGCACATCATTTAAGAAGAAGTAGTCTTTTAGAAAAGCACACACTCACACACGTCGTTATAATGTGCTTATAGGCCCACAAACTGAATGTAGCAGATCACAGAAATAAAATCTGATTCCAAAGCTAACCAACATGAAAGCTTCAGTTCACTCAATTCAAAGTGTAAGTGTTTAAATTTTGGGTACCACAAAGTTAGTTTGAATGCTGTCCAATAGCAAATTGGTTGAGAAAACATTTAGCTAAATTTTGTTCTCAAGCAAAATTTCTTAGTTCAGTCATGGCGGTAAGGAACTGAACCGATCTGAATGGGCATTAATTTGTCTTGGCTATACAAATCTCGCTATACAAAGCTCAGTTAGAGCAGTAGTGCAATATATATATATTTTTTTTTTGCCTTGATCTTTAGCTATAGTAGCTCCCTCGAAAGTGGGACAAATTAATCTGGTGACCAAAATTAGAAAGCAGTATTCAGTGCCACACAAAAACATGCCAAATAGTCTGTTTACTTTAATTTTCATATTCAGCACATAAATGTATGTCATCAAGAGTTCATGGACAGCCATTACTCTGACATGTATCTAATATTAGACGTATTACAATAACGTGTTTGAATGGAGAGCTGTCATTCGGATTATTACATTTTATCTGCAATTAGTCTTATGAATTCTATGGATTATGCATGTTAAAATGTAAATATTCTACCAAAGGGAAATATCACTTAAGTTGACAATACCACTGAAGTCTTACTGTTCCTGATATGCTCCATAATTTTACTGTATGTATTGTTGTCTTTTGTAAATGCAGCCATTGACTCTTATGAAACTTACTGTTAAATGTGTCACTGCTGCACTCGCCAGATCAAATGGAAAACTGAGCTATGAAAGTGTTTATGTTGAGCGTAGTTTGTCATGTTTTTCAGAGCATAATTCAAAACGTTATTTGACTTAACAGCAGTCATAGAGGCAGGGAAACCCGGAAATGTCCCACTCAGAGCAGAACTCTGCAGCCTAATTAGTTTCTGAGAGCCAAAATGCCTGGAAAGCACTCAGTCAGAGGATTGTACATACTGTCTATTGCTGCTGCCCTGACTGGATCTATTAAGAAGCTGTACAGTCACAAATACGAGGTAAGACTGAACAGGGTGTTTTGCAGATGCGAGTAGCGCACTTTGTGTTGTACAATTACAGTGTTGTTACCATTGTAGATTACAAAGCTCCAAAATTAATGCACATACTTACTGGTCAGAGGTAAAACCAAACTTTTGTGATGTGTAACCAATAAACACTGTAGCAGAGATACAGTAATTCTGTGATATTATGTTTGTTCATACGCAGACTCTATGTGTTGTGATGCATTGCACAACTGTAAGAGGAGGAGCTGGGACTGATGCAATTATAAGTATGCAGATAAGGTTGTAGATATTGTGTTGTACAACTTTAAGTTTGAGATAAAGCTGTAAATATTGTTTACTAAATTAGGTTGTACATATTGTCATGCAGAACCACCCCTAAAGAGGTTAAATTGTATATATACAGTGTTGTACATCTAAAAGCAAGCAGAGAGACTGTATATATTGTGTTTGCAGACATACTGAGATTGTACATACTATACTGTGTTGGACATCCATTGCTCAGAGTGTACATACTGTCTATAACTGGCCAACCACTGAAATTATTGGCTGGAATGCCAAAGTTTTACAAATAAAGGAAAAGAATGGACATGGCACCGAAATGAGTGAAGAGTTATTTTCAAGTCATATTTAAGTAGCAGCATGGGCGAATGTATTTAAACATTTACCTGAAGTTCTTACTGAGGGATTAACAAAGTGTTTCACAGGGAATGAACTTATATTCTCAAATAACAAACGGCCCTTTTAACAGCAGACATTTTGACTTACCATAAGAGGAGGAACATCAGAGGTGTTTATGATGGCTGTGGAGTACTCAACTGTCCCAGGAAGACATCATGACAGCATGTTTTCTGTTAGAAAAGTATCACAGTGCAATATTCAACATCACATCTCCTAACAATAGCTGTTGCACAATTTTTGCTTAACTTACCTTGAACATCAAATCAAGAAGCTTAGAAAATGTAATCAAGGCTGTCTGTGCATAGTAAAATAGCAATAATAAGACATCAGGTAAGAAAACCAGTCAAAGATTGTAGTTATAGCTCAAGACATACTTAGAAAGTTACAAGACAAAGACACGTAATACTAACATGCATTTACACCTGACAAACTAATCAAGTGGTGCACAATCACATTAAATATTGGAATATGAACCCCTCATGCTTGATATGTAGATAAATGTGAAAGGTTTCATCTCCCTCACATCACATTATGGAAAAATGGATGCAAGGTGTCACGTAGAGGTCACTGTGCTCAGTACGGTCTGTGCAGTTGTCACATCAATGTAGTTTCATATTCAATGTACAGGGTTTGTTTCCAAACATGAATAATTTATTCTCATTGCACAGCAGACCTCCATGTTAGATACTGATGAATATCAGCAGTCCAGGAAAAATCACCAAAAAAGCTCTCACTTTACTCACCACAAAATAGTCGCAATCACATTCTTTCATATATTTCAAAATAATAATAAAAAAAATTGCATTTGAGAGTCAGTCATTTCTGTGTCTTTCTATCTATCATAAAGTAGCAGCAAGGGCTTGTCAAAGCCACTAGATGGCAACCAATCACAGCCTATGCTCCCAGCCTATTTCTCTCTCCAGTTCTTACCAGAAGTTGTCCCTTTGGAGCCATAATCCCTAAAAAAAAGAAGAAGAGAACGCTTTAATTTATATCAACCGCCAGGCTCACACCCTCTTCCATAAAAGCTTTTAGCAGGCGCTGAGCTGATGTGTCAGGTGGGTGTGGCAGGCTCATCAGCCCTGACATTTAAGTGCAGTAGTGCTCAGAGCAAAAGGGATTGGAGGATATGAGTAGATACAGATGACAAGCCCCCCTGCGAAGATGATTGCAGTGGAGTGACAAGAGGAGACCAAACAACAGATAGAGGAAGGAGAAGGTGTCGGGAGGGGAGAGATGAAAGGCAAAAGAAAGAAAAAGAGCTTCAGGAAACAATAACTCAACCCAACAATTACAGCTTTGTCAGAATTTATATTACGTTTCATGAAGGTAGAACTTCAAAGTGGAATTTCCACATCTTATTACAAATCAGTGTAATGTCATTTATATTTTATTACAAGTTAATATCTCCACACTTGTGTAGCTCAAACAAATCATTTAATCTTTCTTTGACATACAATCTATCATAGAGTCGTCTTGTCTGGTTCTGGTCTTTGGTGTTCCTTAAAAGTGAGCACATTAAAGTGAAATTGATTAAAATAATGTAAAAAAAGTATGAAACCTGGTTTGCAGTGGGCCAGCCTTCAGCCAGCCAGTGTTCAAGTCCTGGTAATACGTGTCCTTGAGTGAGCTACTGAGTGTCTGCCCACTGTGGAAGTGCTGTTTTCAAGAATGACCTGACCTCCCACCTTTCTGCAAAAAAGGAGAACATAAAACATGATTTACAGCCATCTAAATGGAGTAAACCTGTGTACTCCACAACTAATACGCTTCAACTCATCATCTAAAACATGCTTTAAGATTTTAAGGTTATTACAAAGATGATATCATGTTATATTTTGTAAAATTAAACATATAATGCTTATAAACAGATCATCAGAGTTCTACAAAAAGTTCTACGATTTTACAAGATTTGCTCATACTGAAGACACCATTAATGGACTACAGTCAGCATGTAATTTTTTTTTTTTCATATCCCTTCAACACTTGGATGTCATTTTATATTTCAAATAAACTTTTTGTTAATACAAATGAGAAATGATTGAAACAACGGACAAAGTGATGAGATGGAGTTCTATGCAGAAAGCAGGGACATAGTGAAGGTCATTTCCAGGGATAAAAGAGTGCTGATGTACCTCAAGTCACACTGGCTACAAAATAAGGAAAGAAAAAGATAAACGCAAGTAAACAATGAAGAGTCAGATGATACTGAACTGGCCTTTGAATGTAAAATGCGAACATCTGTATCTGTTCCTCTTCTGCTCAACATTCCTCATCCGTCAGAAAACAGTAGCTTTGTAGAAAAGTGGCATGCACACTCTGACAGGGACGAAGATCCCACCACCTATGGCACTGGGTGCGCACACACACACACACACACACACACACCCACGGACACCCTGTGGCACTACAGCTAGACCTGCCACTCGGACGGTCACCGAATCAGACGGACAAATCTCTAACAGACGGCTCCTGACAAAGAGATTATCACCGTGACAGGAGAAGTGTGTGCAGCTGTGGGTGGTGGAGTTTACAGCGGGGGGGGAGCGAACTCTTTGTACATTCACACATTTGGCTCTTCTCTCTCACCATGCCAGTGTTCGGAAGTCAAAGTCAAACTTACTTCAGTCTCTACCAGATACGACGGTGTACTCACTGACTGTCCATCATATGTATGTGTGAGAACAAGCTATAAAAAAACATTAGAGTGAGGGGATTTGGGTAGAAAGAAAGTGACGGAAACATACAGCATGTGTAAATGGAGGACACCGTGAGATCAGAATGAGACATTTGAGACTATCACACTGTACACAGACACACGCAGACACACACATTTTGATGGATTAGACTGAACTTCAAATTTATAGATTCTGTGTAGTAAGACTCAGTTTAGTCCAAGACAGCCCTTAGTAGTCCTGCTCCACAAAACCAATTCGCCTTTCCTCACCAACAGAACCATGTGAGGAGCATTTTAACCATCTACTGTACATACAACACATAGAGCTCCTTGTCTTGTCCTATGCCTTATAAAGTTTAGAATCATCCTCCTGATTCTTAGCTTTTCAGTCAGTCAATTCTAAACTTACACTCCCTACAAAAAGAATCCACTGAGGAGTAGCTATGTCACCCATTATCATCATCAGCAACATATATGCAACACATATAAGCATTTCATTTGTCGCTGTACTGCCCACAAAGTTCCATTTCTCAATTTCAAAGTCAGATATTCAGAAAAGCTCCGTAGAGGGACAGTGACGTTTTTACTGTGTTGCCCTCAGCTGCTGCAAGGCCTGTTCATAAACTGTGGAGATACAGAAGTCAACAGAAATACCCTCATAATGATAGTAAAATGTTGTTACATTATTACACATTTAATGTTATGTATCAGAACTGATACCCCAGATTTTACACTATAAACTGGGAAGAATTCAGTTGCACTTCTAACAGTCGAAACAGAAGCAAATGAAGAAAACATCTCCAGCACTTTCACAAAACACTCATCATGTAACAAATAAAAAAATTTCAAGCAAAAACTAAATGCCAAACAAAACACAATTCAAGATTTGGTGGAACATTAAAACTGATGATTTCACTATATAATTCATATAAACACTTCAACATATTGCACATTGCATGCTGTGTATGATTCCAGTGTTTCTGTTTTTTTATCTGGATGAATGTGCATCTTATTTTATGAAAAAATGTGCAACTCAAGTTATGAAGACGTTTTCTTTGTGTGAAAGCTTTTTCTTACAATATAGTGTACTGAGTCCTCTCATCACCATATGAGGGCCATGAGTGAACACTGCCTGCTCCTGAGACTTGGATTTTTTTTTTTTCACAAATACCAAGAAAACTAACAAGAGATAGATAAGACAGATAAAAGACAAATACCCAGCTATATATAAATCTATTCTACAGAAACTGTAAACTCTTTCACTGTGAATGTCTTTAAAATTTTAAACACAGATGAGTTCAGAATTATCGTTACTACATTTATAATTCATAATCACAAAATATTTTACCAACAGTGCCACAGAGATTTGCTCTAATTGTATAAAGGTTCCAAGCAGCCACTGTGGATGAAATGGTTGATGGGACACAGTTTGATATTTCCTGACACAGTTTTGAACAGACCACAAATTGCTGCAATAATGGTGATATAATCACGTAATCCAAACACAAATACGCTCACGAGTCAAAGGTGCCAGTAGAGGATAAGTGAAGCTCTGCAGAAAGTCAATTAATCTTTTCACTGGTCCCCCTTCCCTCCACCCTGCTTAAAAGCTTCATTTACCTCCTATGGAGAAGAGATAGAAACACCATTAGTGAGATGATGGCAGGACTGGAAAGGGGAAAGGAGAATCTCACAGCTGGATGAGCTGAAACAGTATCGGCCCCCATCTCCTCAAAAAGTGTGTGCGCGCAAAAAGGCGAGAGCATCTTCTGCATGGGTGAGCTCAATTAGTTTCTATCTTGATTATCAAAGGTAGTGGCGTACAACTTTTAAGGCGGAAGTGTGCCTCAAATCCTGGGGGAGGCAAAGTGTGGGCTGACCTGCAGAGTTGAGCAAGAGTTGGACTGATAACAGGGCTGAGGGGGTTTCAGCTGCACAGAGGTGCTATGAAAGGCGTACATTAGGGGATAAGACCCCAACTATTATTTCCATATCCAAACCGATGTCTGTGTGCATCTGTGTGTGTGTGTGTGTGTCACATGGGACCCCAGCTGGATAAATGATATTCATGTGTGTTTACATGCACGCGTTTGGGTGTGTGAAATGCCACTGAGCATATAGGCTCTGCTTCACTGAGCTCGGCTGGCTACTAGAGCACAATTGGGGGTCTCTCTGTGTGAAAGGGGTCAGAAGACACACACACAGAGGCACAAACACAAATAAGGAAGTTTGGCTGAATACCCAAGACCCTGATAATCAAACACTATGCAAATAAGCGAGATCCTTTTACTATGCAGGGACAAACAATTCCCATATGAATTCCTGAGTCTGAAGACACTGTGGCCGCTATTGAAATTCATGTCACATATATGTATTGTTGCGTTGTTTCTTGACATTTCAATTCAAGCCACTTGAATGCACCAGCTTTAAAGTTTTGTCAGTCAAGGTGCAACGTGCTCTCGTCTTCCCGCTGATCTTAATTACTGTAAGGCTGACCCCAGGGAAGCAGGGTTTTATGGGTTAATAAAGGAAGGTCAAGCTAAATCGGTAGCCACATGACAAACAGAAATACCCCGGGCTAAAGGTAAGAAGGGGTGACTACAGGCAGGAGGCCCATCTCAATCTTCTTAATTACAAAGAGCTTCAAGTGTTGACCCTTAGGAAAATACAAGCTAATAACATGCGTGTCGCTATGTGCTCTATTACATGCTTCGTGCAGCTCAGACTTCTCCAGGGGGCGCGACGGTCCCAAGGCTGACATCAGGGCTTTCAAACTAATCGCTTAGGAGTCTGTGAACGGCACCAAAGAAAAGCTGTGTTTTTCTTCTTGTGAATTTTCCTGCCATGAGACTGTGTGTGACTAAATGTGGCTGTGTGCCTGTTTGCACTAGTCTAGTGTGTAAACAAATGTTTTGTCCCAGTTAACTAGGTCCCAGTCGGACCAAACCTATGTGGCATTGGTCCGCTGACGCTGGTGTGCATGTGTTTGAGTTGCAGCAATATATACGCGGGCATATGTGTGTGTGCTGTGAATGTGGCAGCCGGGGGGATAGCATGCTGCTGCTGCTGCTGACACTGGGCCTGTCTGCCTGGTGTGCCCCTTTCTGCACCAGTAGAGCTGGCACTGCCTCCTGCCTCTGCCCTGCCGATTCGCAGCTCGCCAGCTGGGCGCTACCAGGAGAGGCCCTGCAGAGAGAGGACGCAGGTCAGCCGTGACAGAGGGATTCAGAGAGAGAGAGAGAGAGAGGGAGGTGTGTGGAGCAAAGTGGCAAGGTTTACATACAGAGCAGGGATACAGACACACTGCGAGAGGAAAGGTGTGGAGGGACTGAATGCAAAGGACACAACAATGGTCTGCAAGCATAAAAAGAAACAAATATCTCAGAATGAGGGCTGCAGTTGAAAGACAACCCTGTAAAATAATTACTCTTTTGGACCTCTTGTTGCTATTTTGCTACACTATATCTATTTTTTTTTCACAACTGTAAATGTACTGCACTGCACTGTAAATGTGATATGAAAAGTGAATTACTGCCAAATGTGGCAGTGTACATGCTATGTTACCCCAAAAGTAATTTTAAACTTGTACGTAAGTGCTGTATCTAAAAAGTATCTGTTACTGTTTTCAGCACAGAAACCTGCCGTACTTGAATCTTGTCTGAGGAATTACCTTGCAGATACAAATTTTACCAGCAAAAAGCCATATTCATCTGTTCAGTCTGATTAATTTCTATCTCCCATTATTTAGAAAATCATATTTGCTCATATGAAAGTGGTCTGATATATATAAATCACTAAATTTAGAAAGTTTTTTGAGGTTACACACACACACACACACAAGCAGGCATGTTTTACTTGAATGAATAGTTTAAGTAAAACTAGAGTATAGACGAGTAGATTAGACACTGCAGATACAAACTATGATCAAGACACAAACATCAGTTGAGTAGAGTGAACAGAGAAAGAGAAACATTTCATTGTGTTTTTAATGTCACTTTTGTTGGAAATGGAGTCAAACGTGTTATCAAAACGTGTAATGGACACACCCGCACATTCAATCCTGCTGTACATGGAGTGCCACACTGGTAGTTAGACTGTCAGGTCGAGTAAATGAGCATTAAGCGAACTGAATTTGGCTCCTGATAAAGATGTCTTTGTTGTGGGTATTATAGGAAAACATTTGCTCCTTTAACAGGTTTATTCCAGTCCTATTAATCAATTAGACCAATTTCATGTCACCTCTTCTGTTCGCATATTTATCGCCTCCTTGCAGCCTGCAATGATATGAAGCACAACTGACATAAAGTACTATTTGTAAAGGAGGCAAAGGGTTACCAAAGATGTCATGATTTACATTTTTTAAATTGCAACTCTAAAGAAGAAAAAAGTAAAAAAAACAAACACATGAGCTAATTTGATGCTTGGGAACACAGGCTCCATTTGCTCATCCATGTATTAAGAACAGTTTTTGCAATATACAGTGATTAAGGGAATTAGGGACCTGCTCAAAGAAATCACAGTGTGTGCTCTTCCACCAGGAAGTACAGTTGTAACGTACTACGTCACACACTGACACTGGGCTATGGGACTTTTTCACATGAGAGACACACACTGTTCCCTGTAAGCATTTTAACATAATCACTGGAATTAATTGTTAAATATTTGAATTCTTTTGCTTATCAATTTGTTTGATCAATTTTTTTTTTCAAATAATCATCGCCAAAAGAAAAACAAGGCAGTTTCACGTTTTAAATAAGGAGAGCTTAAAGCCGTGTCTTAAAAATTTAAAAACCTCAGTTTGCAAGATGCAGCACACTCACACAAGTTGATCTGCCTGACTCCAGTCATTCAGGACTCAGTTGTTTCCCACAGCCACTGTGGGCCTGGAGGCTCCAACTACTCACAATTAGATCTACTAAGTTCTACTCCACTATGACAAGACAACAACTCACACCGATCAAATTATTTTTACATTCATGACATGTAGAAAAGAAATTTAGTTTTGCTTTTTTTAAGTTTTGTTTATTTGACTCTAATTAAACAAAAAAATTTTTGCATGAGTTGATTAGTGCACCAAGCTGACCTTGTTTGCATCAGTCCTTAGCAGAATACTTTTAAAGCTGCACAGACACTGACATTATTAGACATTATTTGCTTTTTATAAAACTTATGCCCTGTATCCCTTGTCTTACTGGCACTTACATTCCACCCGAGTTACACTACTTGGATATTACTTTTGGAAAGTTCCAAAGTTGGAAACTAAACTCCTTCAGCAACGACCAGAAACTGTCATCAAAATCCAGAAGGCATGTTCCAAGGGTAAAGTAATGAACTGAACTAAAAACTGAAGAAGAGATGGCAACGTTCCAATCAACTGTAAAAGGAGGACAAAAGTGAAAACTGACCATGAGGGACCACAGCTTAATGATCCCAATGTGGGCTTGGACAGCAGCACTCTTGTCCCTTTGGACACTCTACAAACTAATGAGTTTCACAAGGTGACAAACAAAAGTACAGACATGTCAAAGGTTTCTGACCCTTTTACTTGAGCCTTGATCAGAGAGATTTGCAGAGGACTAAATAGAACAAAATCCTGCTGAGCTTCATCCAACCTAACCTGAAGATGATGACAGTCATTTAGCTTTTGCCATACACTTTCTCTGCAGACCTGAGGTAAATCAATGGGATCAAAGAATTTCTGAATATTGAATATAAGTGTCTCATGTTTGATGTGGAGGAAACACATCTGGCTAAAAAGGGCTACAAGGACTGTACAACATATAAATGACAAATAAAGCCGGTGTATGTATCCGTGCTGGTTTAAAGGATAACAGCTGGTTGTTTACACCTCTAATGTTACATCCCTGTGTCGTCCCGTAACTCAAAGACCAAATGTGCTGGGTTCACTATTGTGTCCCTTAAGCAATGGAGAAGTCTTTACACCAGTAAGAGCAAAGGCCCCAAACAGCATTACCTCCTTTCTCCCTCTACTCCTACCCTCCTGCCCCACCACTGACACTCTCTGAACACCCCACCCGAACCCGCGCCTTCTCCAAAGCGGCCTCTCTCCCACCCCCTTTCTCCATGGGCCCTGGGTCTCTGGCTGGGGCAGGCTGGCACAGCTGTGCCGGGAGCCGTGCTGTCACATGCGGTTAGGGTGACAGCCACTCACACTTCATAATGTCCCTCTCACAGGTCACCGAGCGACAAGCTGGGTCACCTCGCTCCAGCAGGCAGCCCCAGGGGAAGCAGTATGCCCCCCTCCACCCCACCCCACCACCATCACCACCTCTCCATCAAACCGCTGCCTCCACCAATACCCCTCCACCCAGGAAAATAGAGAGGACAGGAGGGGGCAGGTGGAGAGAAGAGGTGCTCCATTGTGCTGGGCCAGGCTACAAGAAGCTCTCCACACCGGAGACTACGACAGGGTCACGATTAGGATGGGCACGCCACTGCTACTTCCTCTGATACAGATGATGCTGCCAGTGTGGGTTGGGGTCAGCATGGGCTACTTTGATGGTAATTGTTGACCTCAATTTGATGATGTACAGCCACTATGGCGCACTGGAGATCTTTAGGTAATGGTGTGGAAGGCAATGAAAATATGTTATCAAAGCTACATAACAATGAGATGAAATATAATTAAAAGTTGTTTTATTTATATAGCATTATAGGAGGAATTCTGCCTTAAATTGGATTTGATTTTCTTGTCATCTCCCATATGGGTGAAGGGATGCTATGAACTTGGTAATGGCCATAGGAGAGCACCATATGCTGCTGATGTCCGCCATCCAACTGTCATTAATGTGCATTACCTCCTTGTGAAGTCTAATCTGATAGCAATACAAAAGAGAACAAGCAACATTAAGATTCACATTAATGGGCTCACAGTGATGCTCTCGCTAATTGGTTTGCCATTTTCACCTAATGCATAGCTTTCAGGTCATCATCATTAAAACTGTCCATCTGAATATGTCACTCGAATTAAGTGGCTGACGTTCAACGATTCTCAAAATATCTGCACTATTAAATTACCTTTAAATGAAATTTCACACCAAGTTTCTTGTCTCAAAAATAGATTTAAGAGTTAAAGTTTAAAGTTTAAGAGTTAAGAGAGGTATTTTGTATCTGTGAGAACAAGAGTATAACAGCTATACACACTATGTTGTTCGCAGAAGTGTTTTCCTACGTTATGCGCTAACAAACGGTAAGTTAAGCATGTGAATTTGGGGCCACATATGCTAATTGGATCCAATGCCTGCAGTTGGCTTCAGCTGTGAGTGAAAGGCCTTATACCTAATTTCCGTTATTCAATCAGTCACACCCTGAGAGCGGTTAATTCACTGAAGGTGCGTATACACCCACTGAACAATGTGTAGCAATTAATTTCGCTCTCCCTCCCACATCTGGCGCTTCGGTGTGACCCTGCCTCTGCTGCGCCGTGTCGCTCAGGCTAGGCAAGCCTTTGCAATTTCACACGTAAAGGACTCCAGTGAAACGTGAAAAGAATATGTGGCATTGCTAAATTGCATTAAAGAGTTTAAAACAGTAGATCCGTGGCCCCCCTTCCCTTCTCACACCCAAGAAAACAAAGCAGTAAATGTGCTCAAATGCTCAGTGACGAGACGTGACATAATGCAATAGGCACCGAGGATACATTTTCACAAAGGGGAGAAATTCATCGTGAGGCCGCAGCCAATCATAATAAACAAGTCAAGAGAGAGAGAGATGAGCTCGATGCCACAACAGGAGTCATGCCAAAGGGACTGACAGCCCCCTGTAGGTCATGCATCACTATGTCCCAATTTGTTTTGGACTAACTGTATTCACATTATCTTCAGAGTGGGGAGCTGAAAGAGCAACATAAGCCAGAAACACAATCACAGCTGAATTGATTAGTCAATTAACTGATTAGTTGAGCAGGAGAAAACAACTAATTTTTCAAAATCAATTAGTCTTTCAAGCCATTTAATCAAGCAAAAAATATAAAGCTTCAACATGGGTTTGCTGTGTTTTATGTGAATACGAATGAAAAAATCTGAGTTGAGTGAAACAAGAAATTTGGTTCTGAAAACTAATAGAACTCCAATCCGCTGCGGGGGTCTGACCCCATGATATGAAGAAGATTTTATTTATTTATTATTATTTAACATGTCTAACATTACATTACTACACTGCTGTTTTTGTTTGTTTGTTTTTTTTAACCTTTTCCTTTTGTGTATGTGATGGCAGAGGTAATGGATTGATAAAACCCAACCATACGAACACCAATATAAACAGGTTTCTCTCCATTGCTATATGACAACAAGTCCAGATATCCCAAGGTTTCACAAATTGTTGTTTTTACTTACATATTTACAAGTAAACTTAGGTGGGTAGAAGGGGAATTTGCTCTGCTCTCATCTCGTCTTCTCCTTTCTCGTCCTCTCTTCTCCTCCATCAACACCTTTTGGACAAAGCACACACAGAGCTGGAGTTCATAGCAGTAACCAGAGGTAATTATAATGGCAATTTAATTTAATTGATTATGATCACATTTGCCAATGATTATTTTGGATGCCCTGCAGTGTTTTTTTACGAGTCAAGCAATTTGACGGTTTGGTGGAAGTAACACATAAAACTGTGTAGCAGCGGTTGAACAAGAGGTCAAAAGTACTGCTAACTGGTAAATGTGGAGGTAAAAAATATATTAGTTGAAGTATTTGAGTAAGATACTCTTTTTATTCAATATGTGTAATCCCAACTTTTGTTTGTTTACAAGAAACCTCCACAGTGCACCTTTAAATTGGGGTCTGGATTTGGATTGTGAAGGGCATTTTCACCATTTCTTTATATTTCACAAAATGACTGATCAAATCATCAGTAAAAAAAAAAAGCTAAACTTAAGAGTAATCAATGATGAATTTCACAGCATCCCTAAACACAACGGTCTACCATACAGCACAGGCACTTTGAGTGTTCTGCAGGTAACAGACAGCTCATCTGCTGATTTTGAAGACCGCATTTGCTTTCCATATTTACTTCTTTTCCTTTGCCCTGTACACACCATCTCCTCCTCTGCACCACCTCTCTCTCTCTCTCTCTCCCTCGGTGCCACTGTGCCAGTCACCCTGCTCTAGGGCTCAGGAGATATTTCAAACATATCTGGGAAATCAATCTTACAGCAAACTGAAGGAAAACATCGAATGTCATTGAGCAATAAGTATGAAGCCTGTCAGAGGTAGAGCTGAGAGCTGGGCCTGCGGCGAGTAAGGCCTGCCAGTGTCCCAGTGAGAGGCCTTGTCAGCTGGGCCCCCCTGCCTGCTCACAGACACACACACACACACACAAATTAGAACGTAGTTTATGCTGAACAGTTTCGGATCACACTGTTTCCACAGTTGTCCAATCTTTGACTATATGTCCCATAAAAAAAGCACTGATAAAAATGCAATATTTTTTTCTTTCTATTCTCTTATAATCACTTCAAACCCAAACTCTAACACAAAGTCACGCACAGTATTTAAAAGCTAAAGTGAAAAATTGAAGGAATAACATTTGTTGGTGGCAGGACATACTGTACAATAATTGAGTTCAAGCTGCAAGCCCAAGGTGACCTCTTCAAATTGCTTGCTTTTTCTGACAATCCAAAACTCAAATGATAGTCAGTTCACTATCAGAGAGGACCAGTATCCCAGCAAATACTACCATTTTGATGCATTTTTGCTAAAACAAAAACAAAAATTGTTGCT
Source organism: Scatophagus argus (assembly GCF_020382885.2). Taxonomy (NCBI): domain Eukaryota; kingdom Metazoa; phylum Chordata; class Actinopteri; family Scatophagidae; genus Scatophagus; species Scatophagus argus. The sequence goes on from NC_058493.1 coordinate 13,743,895, forward strand.
GATTAATTTTCTGTCACTTGAGTTAATTGCTTAATTAACTAAACTGTTCCAGCTCTGAGTCAGATATGATCATACATCTACTTTAAATAGAATTATATTGTGATAAGATCACCCTGTGTTTTACGTCTGGGCGTCCTCTAGTATATGGTCCAGGGTTATCCTGGCACACAGACAGTTGCATTGCAATGGAAAACATGAGAGAGGAAGATGGATTTCAGTAGGCAGGAGGGGAGAAGGGCAGGAGAAAGAGAGAGACCAGGCCCAGACTGACAAGTGAAGGCAAGCAGAAGTTGATGAAACAAGATGTCACCATTGATGGGTCATTACACCCAAGTAAGCATGGGACACTAGCTGGGCCTGTGCTGACCCCCCACCTCCACCTCCCTCTTTCTCTCTCTTTTTGTCTCTCTCTTCAACAAGGAACTACAAAATATGCTATTGCCTCAGTGTCTCACTATTAATTCACGGGCTCTGTGGCGATTATCCTCACGGTACAAAAAATCACAGCATTCCTAATTGGCCCTCTTAAATCCATATAGATGCGTGTTTACATCTCCAGGTCAATTGAATTAGAGCTTATAATGACCCTGGGTGCTGAATATCTAACGCAGCTCAGCACACTGAGGCATAAACGGGCACAAATCAGGTGATTTCAGTCAAGAGTGTTTACACTTTACAGCACATAGAGCACATCCTGTTGCTCATTATCATGGCTCTCAGCCGCATGAACATCAGGGCAACGGCGTCTATGATGCCACATCAACGGGTCGAGGATATGGGATCAAAAAGCGACACTAATCCACAAATCCTTAGTGTGAGAGTTTAATAGCAAAGCTCAACCATTATTTGTTTTAAAGCTCACTCATTATTTGACGACTTTGCACACAATGTCCATATCACACAGCCACTGACCACATCCCAGAGAGGGACCAATTAGGATTTAAGGATACAAAAAGTGAGATGTTAATATATGGAAAAACTTTAGATGTTATTATTCAACAAAGTGTCCGGATTCAAGTGTGTGAGGGATGGATTAGTGATATGTGATTTAGAGCAATAATGAAATGAAATTTGCTGCTGAAGGGCAGGGGGATCTAGATAAGCGCCGTGATGTGAATATGACAGTGTGAGATAAGGATTTGATGGTCCTTAGGCTGTTCAGTGGCAGGGGACAGAGAGGTCACTGATTAAGTAATGGTACTGGAACAGATAGAGTCGCTCCGATGTGAAATGTAAGGTTTTATGAGGGTTCACTGGGTTTTTCTTACTGTCCTGCATAATGAACAGAATAATGACAAAATCTACTAACATAAAAGCTCATTCACATGTCTTGTTTACTTACTTTTCTATGCAATTACTGGAATCATTCTTCATTCACTCTGCACATTAACAACAACAAAACTACCCCACTCATGATTATCTTACTTTACAGGTATGTCAAAATGTGTTTATTCTGGATGTTTATTGTGTTTGTGTGTTTCCAACATTATATATAAGCCAACAAGCTTTCATTTTTAAATGAAAAGTGCATGCAAACAATTCAACCCAAAAATTTCTCGCCCGGGCCTTGCCATCATCAATCAAATAAAAAAAAAACCAAACTAATGTAGTCAGCATCGGATAAGAGTGTCAGGTCTTCACACATGAAGAGGGGGAGCAGCCCCACAGGGACCTAACATCAGCCTTCACGTGTGCATTTAGAGTAGTGAGTGGAACTAAAACCTGGCGCGTAAACCAACACGCTTTGGCTCCACTGGGACATACAATAAGCGACAATAACAACCAAATTAACCATGAACATGCAGGCGTCAGCGTGTTGAGCTGATATTGGTGAGCCGTGGGCTCAGTCAATGGCCCCGGGTCCACTCTGGTCCACTGATTCGAGGCACTACAGCGAGCCATCATGTAGCCAGGATACTGCACTGTGAAATTAGACTGGGGTGTGAAAGTGGAAAACCCAAATAAGCATGAGGTTGCAACACGGTATCACGCTCTCCCTCTCCTGTCTCGTTCCTGTGCCTCAACACCGTCAGACTCAATAAAGAAGAAAATTGTCCATCATTAAAAGTATCTTGGCTTCTCTAACGTGACTAATGTGCCATCTTTGCCTCAAGCTTGCTGAAATACTGACTCCTTTATCTCAAACCTGAATTATTGAGCAGTGCACATATCTCTCAGCCATCATACACTCAAAATAGAATACTTCAGTAGTTTGAAATTTAAACAGAGACTTATTTTCATTTTCAAATTTACTTAGACAAACCACACCTGAGGATCTCTTGGCTATATTCTCTCAGATTCTTTTTCCATCCATCTGAAATATCGCTATGACCCTTGACATGCTGCTGCCTTCATGCTGGCAACGCTAATGGCATCCCATCCACAGAGACCTGACTACCATACCAACACACACACACACAGAGAAAGAGAGTTCTTTAACACGAGTGTATTAAAGAACAAAACACACATTTTCAGTCACATCAGTCACATTTTCTCCTATCAAGGAAACTTTTCTTCCTTTAAAAAAATACAACACACAAATGACACACATCCTGAAACCTCTCCCAGTTACCTTAACCTTTTAGGTGTTCACTGTCTTGGAGACATCTGAAAGTGGAGTCTTCAGTTTTAGTATCCATGACCCCTAAACACACACACACACACATAGCAGCATCAACTGGAACATGGGCTGGCAGAGAGCTGGTCTACAGCATTCTCACCACACCAGGCTTAGTTATACTCTGCCTGTTTGAGGTACACTGATTACTGATATTACACACACACCCACAAACACACACACTACCTTCACTGCAGGGTATGTGTAAACTCACCATGCAGAAGCAGGTCGCTGCATTAAACACAAGCATATGCTAGCAAGGAGTCTTACTATGATCTTGCACACAGCACTCCACTAGACTGGGCTTCAGCACGCTACACTAGTCTGTATTCCACTGCATTACATTGGGCAGAGCAGGCTAATGCTAGCTGATACCCTGCCACAGCGTAACAAGTGCAGGCCCCTGCTAGCAGGACGCTAGGCTAGGCTAAAGCAAATCAAGGCCTCCTGCAGTCATTGGTGTGAGAGCCCATTTTCACAGTTCACACCCGACCTGCTAATGGCTGATCATTCATTCACGCTCTCTGTTGATTGTGCAGGCAGGGGGTTGGCCAATCGTACAGTTTGCTAATGTAGCGTACATAGTGGGGATAATCGGTGAGAGCAATAAGCATGCTAATGTTCCGTTGGCCATGAAAACTGAGGTCTGGTAATACGTCGGAGCATGATCGTGGCTGTGCTTTGGGTGGGAGGTGCATATTAGGACTGTGATGGACTTCAGGCTTTTATCAAAATAAAAACTTTTGAATTTTCAATCAGTGGAATCTAGAGATGCACAGTACTGAAGAAGTGGAAGAAGAAGAAGGACGCAGAAATCTTTTAGTATCCCTGGCCATATTTGATGATAATTTTACTGGTTTTACTGTAACCTTCCATCATTTTTGAGTCTATTAGTGGATAATATTCTGGACATTATTCTGATGCAGATCTCTGAAAACTGCTTTAATAGAGTCTGATTATTAATCAATAAGCTACTAATCTGAACTTTTTAAAACTTGCATTAAGTATTGAATTCATGCATTTTATTGTTGTATAAACCTTTCCATCTTGCATTTTCTATTCAAGGTTAATATCTGCTCTGTGATCGAACTGTAAAACACACCAAAGATGTTGTCTATTTCTAAAAATTATAGACTGACCTTTGCATCATCTTTGCTTCACTGGCAGCTTTGGCTGTTGGCACATAGCCTGGTATACTGTGTACCCTGCATAGCTTTAAAGTTAATCTTGATAACTGTGATAATTATAGTTTTTTTCCTGACATAACTTTACTAAAAAAAACAAAAAAAAACTGTCACTCTTTATGAAATTTACATTTTTTGTCAATAAGGGAAACAATTTCTGATTACACATAAACTCCTTGGGCATCACAATCCAATAAAAACATAAACATATAACGCCGATACATGCACATTTTAATGCTACTTGCAAATTAGATAAATAAATGAAATGAACTTTTCAAGACTGTTACAGCATTGCCAAAGAAGTTGCTGGTGTTTTTACTCTAAATCTCATCACATCTCAGACATTTCAAGGCTAGAAAACTCTCTTAAGGTTTGAGTTCGGCAAAATCTTTTCTATGGCAGCACAATATGCCATCTGCCAAAAAGCAGGTTGGCATCAGATGCTGTGATGAAAAGAACTGATTAAATTAATTTTTATATAATAAGCAGACTGATAGGACATGGAATCAAGTGACTAAGAAAATAACATGTTTCAGGTGACATGTGAGCAGTAATCACATATGATCTTCTGTCAACAGTGTTATACTTTGCTTGCCATTTGACTCTTGAAACTATTTGGTCTGCCATGTTTGCAGGCATCTCTTAGCATTTTGCCTGTCTTTATGTCCTATTATAGAAAAGATCAGGCACGGAGGGCAGAGAGTATTGAGGTTTTCATTTCCACCGTTGTTCCACTGTGATTTTCTAATTGCCAAAACTTAAAGCAGAGAGGAGGAAGTGAGGAGTGAAATCAGTGTAGTGCAGTGGAAACTCGCAGACTTCTGGCCCTGTATGACACTTGTTTATTTAAGTTTTATCATCTCAATTAACTAGGCTGCAAACAAACATTTAACATGAAACAAAAAGACTGCACATCCATCCATCCATTTTCTATACCGCTTATCCGTCAGGGTCGCGGGGGAGCTGGGGCCTATCCCAGCTGACTACGGGCGAGAGGCAGGGTACACCCTGGACTGGTCGCCAGTCAATCGCAGGGACAACACACAAAGACAAACAACCACACACTCTCACACTCACACCTAGGGGCAATTTAGAGTAGCCAATTAACCTAATGTGCATGTTTTTGGTATTGTGGGAGGAAGCCGGAGTACCCAGAGAAAACCCACGCAGGCACAGGGAGAACATGCAAACTCCACACAGAAGGGCCCAGACCGAGATTCGAACCTGGAACCCTCTTGCTATGAGGCGACAGTGCTAACCACTGCACCACCGTGCCGCCCCAAAAGACTGCACATTTTTGTCCAGAACTAACTGATTTAATTTAACCATAAACTAAACCTGCTCTGTGTCATTAGACATATGTCATGTCATATGCTCCCATAGACAGATGTGTTTTTATGAAGCCGTGAAACATCTTTATCCCAGTGCAAATATATTTGTTAAGAAACACCCTCACTGAAGTTTTTGAGTCGTTGGAAGTCTTCTCTAATGTGACAGTTGCTCAAGCTCGTCTATGACATTTAGCAAACCTGATTATGTTGCTAATCAGGTTAGTTAACGGGCCGGGAAGCTAACACTGCAGAGAGAAAGAATCTTCACAATTATGGCCCTTTATATGTTAAGGCAGCATGCTTCGGGCACTATGGGGCTGTTAACAGTAAAAGCACATTTCACTCCCTATAATTAACAGCAGTACATACACAGAAATACTATGCACATTCTTCGCAGTTTCCTCACTTTCGATGTATGTAGAAATTCAAATTGACATTAAGCCTGTATCAGTAGTTTAGCATTTTCTGTGTCAGTAAAGAGCTATGAGGCGTGTTGATGTGAAACATGTTGCATCTGTCTCGCTCACAGGTTTTTCACAGTGCATTAGGGGAACCTTGTAGAATCAGTCTTTGAGATCACACCGCATTTTCTGTGCGACTTCACAGCTTTAGCCTGTGGATGAGCTCGACTCTTCTACCCTGTCCATCTGGATATCCCAGCTTCATCCTGGAAAGTCCACTTCTGCCAAACATGACAAACTTCCTCAACTAGATTGGATTATAGCACGAGAGGGAGCGTGCAGCCTCGGTCTTAGACTTAAATGCTCTTCAGGCTAAAAAGAGAGTGATAGAGTTAGTGTCAAGGAAGCATAATTAATGTTCTTAATTGGGCCTTTTCTTACAGTGGCAACTGATAGTCCACTCTTAGCCAGCCATGGCTCCAGGGCCACTGCCATGCGCTGTTAATGACGTGTGTCCTGTGCTTGTCTGATCTCATACAGTTGCTGGCCTTTCATAGCAAGGATCTGGCTCAGATGACACTCAGCTGTACACCAAGGTCAGGGATTCGCTCTCAAACAAGCTGCAGAGCAGAAACTCCACACTGCTGTTCAGACAAAACATTTGAAGCTTCTCAAGCTCATAATGTTTTAAGATAATCTACTCCTGCTGCTAAATGATGAACTCAGTCGTAACAAGTCCCGTCTGTGTCCTTTCTGATTGAACCTTTGTCCAGTACAAGATGGATTTAACCTTCTGAACCTGATCTCCCCCTGAGGTCTTACTTACAGGCACTCTCCTCCTCCCTCTGACCCATGGCTTACTGACATTGGATGGGCAACGAGGTGTAAATCCGTTGCTCTTACAGACTCCCGCCACAGTTAAGTCAGGTGTGACACACGAGCCTGTCTGGCTGTGAAAATGTACAGCACTTCCACAGTAAGAGTGTGTGCCCAAAGAGCTGCAGAGATTTGTTCTGATGTTTCTAAGGCAGTAGAGGGAAAAGGATCAAATATGTTTCATTTTAGGGGTGAGGAAATATAAATGCAATATCTTCTGTAGTTCCCTGTATCTTTACTACGTTGTAAATGATCCCAAAAGTATAATATATATTTTTTAAAAAATCAAATCTATGTTAAATTAAATGAATGCTTCATGCTAAGTCCTGCAAAAAGTCAGGCTTTCAAGCTTTTAGCTATTTAATGATATAGCACAGAATTATATTTAAGGGGAAAAACTGCATCTCATATAATGTACGTGACATGAATACAACACCAAAAGCAGATACTTTTAAGACAAGGAAAAAGATTTTTGTTGGCTCCATAGTCATTGTACCAATATTTTTCTGGGCAACTTCTCACCAGCAGGGGTCAGTATTGCACTGCTGTCTAAGCTCAGTATCACCAGCTGAATGGGCTTCCTCTCACAAACAGGCTGCGCCAAGCTTGTACATTGGTTACTGTGATTATTTTAAATATGTAAAATGTGATTCCAACATAACATTACTGTGTGTATTCTACACAGTGAATGGTGATGCTAAAGAAAACTTGTAAAATCACTTGGAATTTGACAAAACAAATGAAGCACATATTGGTAAAGATAATTATTTTCATGCATACGACTCATATTAAAAAGGTGGATGAGGGTCAGTAATTCATGGACAGCCGTGGAGTGGAGAGCTCTGATTTTTAAATCGTAATGAACATAGTTTAGGAGGCTGAGACATTACTGATGCACAAAGGTAGAGACAGACATTACCTTCTAATTGTTAAATTTAATCAGCATTTATAATATTCACCTCAGTGAATTCAGATAGCTCATGACATTCTGGCCTAAATTTAAATTCACTTTATTCCTCCATCCAATTAGATACCATTAGAGTGCATGTCTACCTATCTATTTTTGCTGTTTCTGCATAAGGCTGTCATTGTTTATTGTGCAGAATTTGCACTGAGTGACAATTAACAAAATGACAATGAACAGATAAATATGAGATAAGGGACACTGACTTTAAAATGATTGCCTCCTACTTAAATAAATAAAGGCCATTTAGCTTCATCTGCACATGAATCAGTGTGTTGATGTGCCATGTTTTTCAGCTTCCACGGTCAGAGGGATGTGGTGGCAGCTTAGTGTCCAACACAGGGAGAGACTGACACACTTTCTCTCTGTTTTCACCCTCAGGCAGAGAGCTAATTAAGACGGGACTCTGGTTTTATTTACTGTCAGCCCCTGGCCCCTGTGTGTGTGTGTGTGTGTGTGTGTGTGTGAGAGAGAGAGAGAGAGAGAGAGAGAGAGAGAGAGAGAGAGAGAGAGAGAGAGAGAGAGAGAGAGAGAGCAGGGTCTGATTTTGCCCTGTCTCAGAATGTTCTCAGTCACACCAGTTTAGTCAGGCCTTGCCATTTTGCCCACATTCAGCCAGCGGCACTAAGATAGTGGTGATGCTGACCATTATCCATTAGCTAAACTAAAGCTTCTCTTAGAAGGGTATTTCCACAGTGATGCAGGGAGGTGCTGGGCACTGAGTGCTGCAGGGAGAAATGTAATTACCATGTCCTCAATATGATACAGATATATCAAAGATGTGGTGTGGACATTCACATCAGAGAGAGGCAACACAGAAGAATGAGTGATCTGATGGAGCTTGTTACATCATTTTTTTAACGTCATTATTCAGTGAATGTACAGTACATAATAAATAAGCCGTCTGCTTTTGCCCAACCCACACATTGGTTTTATTTATTAAACACCCTATGATGTCTGTCATACATCATTTATCATTCATAGTTTTACCACATTTGGGAAAATGGCATGGAGTTATAGTGTCCTCATGGACATCACCGGTGGACTTTTTGAGGTGTGACTAATGTGTTTCAAAGTCAGCACATGTCTAAAATACTTAATCATCATGAGTGGACATATTTTTAGGATGTATTATATTTTAGATTCAGATTCAGTCATAATTTAGACTGCTTGAACTGTCCCCTTTTGAACTGTGTCTAATATTCTTTAAAGCCATAGTATGTCTAAAGCAGTTTATAACATCAACATCAATTTGTCACGAGACAAATTTTATAGGTTTGCCACAAGTTGGAAATCAATATGTTTATAAGGTCCCTATCAACTTCAACAAAGGACTGAAGTGTTCATAATGTGTTTTAAAGTCAGTGAATGTCTACAGCATTTGAAGCCATTTAGAGTACATACATTCTTATCATATGACATAATTTAGATTTCAATTCAAACTTTTATGAACTCATATGGAGCACAAATGATACACACAACAAAATATGACAAAACAATGACAATGTGTAAAAACAAAATGAAGTCAAACACACCTCACCACTCATAAATGTGCATTCCTTCCTATCGCTTCACTTTGACGTTTGACCCTTCGCTGTGCAGAATTTTCCACCAGAAGGATGTGTTCAAGTTTATCGATGCTCACCTTGAATCTCAGTGTAAGATCTGTAAGTATGAACAGGATGGTGTCACATCACGGCTGATTTGGAAACCAGTCATCATCCAGTACGCGCTTCATACATCTGTGAGGTGAAAACCTGAAAATTCAAGCTCACATTTACTGAGAAATGACTTTAAAGTAAAGCAGGATACATTGTACGTCCAGCAGTAAAATCTTTAAAGTGAAAAATATTTGCAAATTGCATTCTGGTTGTTTGAATGCTGTAATGTGGGTAACTATAATAGTTATATTTGTGAAAAAACCTAATTGGACAAAAACTGTTCAGACTGTTCAAAGGAGGCTTTTTTGATTTATTTAGGCTACATAGTACTTTGACAAGTAGTCTTCCTTGTTATGCTTGCATTGTTACATTCAAACTAAAATTGACACAATTAACCCCTCTGTTTCCTATCCAAACTTTTAAATCTACCAGTAACCTCATGGATTCTAATCTTTTTAAATTTCCCCACATTCTACCAAGTGAAAGACCCATCAACTGTTAATTTTTAACTTAGCTTAGCTTTAGCTGTATACATCTTAAACCATTCTTAAATATACAGCCATTTCTAACAAATACCCACTGTCTGTGTTGACTGTGGATGGTCATTTGTAGTTAAGCTGACAGTGGACATCCTCCCCAACATCCGCTGATGTTGATCAAACAGAACCTGCAGTCCCCCACCGGCCCCAAGCTGATTCAAACAGTACCTCAGCAGGACGCTCCTTACAGGGTTCCACTACAGCTCCATTTGTCAGTGACAGCGCTGCTGCAGAGGTGACGCACCACAGTGACAGGGGCAGCTCCCCCTCCACCCTCTCCGCCAACATGCACTCACCCAGCGGTGGTGCCCCAGCGAGCCCTGTACTTCGGCCACATCAGTCAATAAACCGCAGGCAGCCGCGCACACACACACACACACACACACACACACACACACACACACACACACAACACTGACAACCTGGAAATGTTTTGTAAGTGAAAGAAAGGAAGTGATGGGTGGATGGATGGAAGAGTGTTTCAGTGGTATCTGAACAGCAAGCACAGCGAGGAGAACTCTCATTATGTGCTGTTGTGTCTGACAGCGACGGTGCTGTGGCTGTTACAGGGAGTTGATGACCCAAGTGACCCGGAAAGCAAGGCATGGCCCACACAGCTGTGGTCACCGTGGTGATCTCACACAGTGTAATTAATGCACACAATCAGAGGTGTCTGCATACATGTGTGTGAGTGAACACCCATGCAGGGGTTCGCCTGCTTATTACAACCAAACAGTGAGTTACAATCTGACAACAGAGAGCTCTGGGTAATTTCCCATCATGCCTCATCAGGAACAGCAGGGGGCCGAGAGCCTCGCCACATCAGCTCACACTCGGACCTGGGTAGAAAATTACCATCATTAAACAGAGATGTGCGAGAGAGAGAAAGAGGGAGCCAAAAAAAGAGAGCCCGTGACAGACAATGGAGTAGAAAGAAAGCAGGGAAGACAGACACTTCATATGAAAGGAATCAGATGAAAGCCAAGAGGGAGATTGGTACAGTCAGACTATAGTAAATGCCAAAATAAGAATGTAATATTGACTGATGCTGAAGGAAAAATGGAGCTCCCAGAATCTCAAAAGACAAATCTATGCAACAGTTCCACTTTGATGAAAAACACAGAATAGATCTTTACCGGTTTTCGTGTCTCTCTCTTTTCTCTGTCTGCCTTTTCTCCCTCTCATTAGCGAGTGGCTGTGATTGTATCGGAGTGAACAGTGGTTCTGTATCGATCTGGTCAGCTCTCTGAGGACTAATGTAATCAGTGCCCTTTGCCTCTGTGGGCTGAGAGGCAGGTGGTGGAGGGAGAGATAAGCAGCGAAACAGGTGGGAAGATCGGCAGGAGTCAAGCAGCGAGGATCTCTTATACGCGGCATATATTTATAGTTGATACAGTGTGAAGACGTGCACGAGGAAACACAGAAACACAGCTTTCTACAGTGGTGGAAGTAGTACTTTGAAAGTAAAGATACTCATTATACACATTATTTTATCACTGGATTATAATTATCAATGCATCTGTGTGTGATGATCACTTTTATGTTGATAAAAGTGGACCCCATTTCAGGTACTTTATATCCTGTCAGGTAGCGTAATCTATCGTTTATTTGCTGGTTGTATTTTGTATTAATTGCCTGAATCTGCAGAGTAACTGGTGACTATAGCTATACTTAAGCAATATTTGCCTGAGAGTAACATAAAATTGGCATATTTTTTTTGGAAGTTACACAAAGTGAAAGTTCTGCTTGAAGCAAACAGAGAAATTCTCTTGCTTGTCAAATTTCAATCTTTGTCTCATTCAACTGAAACACACACAAAATGATGGATGTAAGATCTGCGGTGAAGCTCGGAGCTGAATCCTGGTTTCTGACGTCTCGTCTCAAGTCTGCTTAATGTAACGCTGACATGTAAATATTTGAGTATAATCTGTGAGGAGATATTAAAACAGTTATAGTTTACTACTTAAAGACATATCTGTGAAATCACAACCATGCTGTGAGCTGAGACAAATCGTGTTTCTTGCGGGGACACAATGTTTCCTGACAGTCTGTAGTCCCGCAGCTCCCAGGCCGTCCTGACAGCTCTACAAGGCCCATGGCTCTTCTTAACTCCTTCTGTCTTCCTGTCTTGTTCTCAGCCCAGTGCTGAAAGTGTTTACCCTCCCATCCTTTGCCGTTACCTTCAGTATCCCTGCACATATGTCTGCAGCTCTCTCTCCGCTACCTCTCCACCCCCGCCCCTTCTAATCCCACACTGCTCTTTTATTTTCTCCTCTGTCCATCCATGGTCTTACAGATCTCTTGTGGAAATAGCAAAAAATAGCATCACTTGATCACTTGACTGAGCGTTCACCTGGCTGCTCTACTGGCTAGAGATAAGAGGGAGGAAGAGATAAAAACAAAACAAAACAAATGAGATGGAAAATAAATAGTGATAAGAGAGAGAGACTGAGAGACCCAGGAGAAGACATGGACATATGCAGAACAGAATTCATGTTTTACTGAGGGGTGGTTGTACTTTGCCCCGCACCCCGAGCCTTTCTATAACACATATTGTATTCTTACTAAAGACAAACACACACACACACACACACACACACACACACACACATTCTCCATGTAAAGGCCTACACAGATGCGCTCTTGGTGAGGAAGAGAGAGAGAGTCTTTGCATGGATGACCCAGTTGGGTTTGTGCCAGTTCTGGAAGAGCCTGGAGCCAAAGTGTAGACCTGGAGACAGGCACACACACACACACACAGACATACACACACACCATCTGGTCCCGTGCCTTTTAATAACTGAAACAAGGCACAAGATGTAGGCAGCATGGTGCATGGTTTCCCATCAGCCTGGCAGCGAGAGAGCAGTAAGTAACAATAGCAACAATAGCCCTGAGAACAGTAAATACACAAAGCATTACAGGTGTAGATGGAAACACAAGGTGGTGGATAAGGCCATTGTTGGCAGAAAATTGTAGAATTTGTTGAAGGAGAGTGTGATGCTTTTCTGGGTTTCAACACACAGGATGTTCAAAAAGATGCAGCCGCACTTTCTCGTCATGCCCAGTATAAATTCTTTCTCTTCCTTTACTCTCTCCCTCTCTTTTCTTCCTCTCTGTCTTTCTCCCCTGCTGTGTACAGGAGTCAGTCTGACTTTTGATCCTGACATCTGCGTCTTGCAGGAATGTCTGTGTGCTCTCTCTGCCCTCTGATGTAGCTCCAGGAACTAATGGAATGTGAAAGAGACAGACGGGCTTCTCGTCTGAAAAACACTGCCCTCTCTCCGTACACGTGTGTACATGTGTGTGTATGCATGTCTGCGTGTGTGTGTGACTTTCTCCCACACATATTCACTGTCTGCTTCAATCCAGCTATTTCTCTTCCATACCCCACAATAAAATGAAATGAAAAGACGGCTGGGAGAAAAGCAAATGACAAACGAGTTTCGCGCTTCAGTTTGTGATTTTGGACATGGCAATATGGAGCGTGGTTTTACGTTGTCTCACCTTTAAACTGGAGTGTATGGGTTAATCCAACAACTCTTTCACTTTCTCTCCCTCTCTCACTCTCCCTCGTTCTGTGGAGAGAGTCTGAAGGTCTAAAAGGGTGTTTACAATTCACTAATCTGACTTCAAAACCAGCTTAACTCTGAGAGACATCAAAGGTGTGCGCGTGATGGCCCCACTGATCCCAGTAAGGGGGGGATGCATGATAGACTGGAAACACAGTGAGAAGGGGTGGGGGGGAGAAAAAGGAACAAGAGGAAACGAGATATTTCTGAGATCTTGTGATGACTGTCTCACTTGATCAAGAACAAAAAAAAGAAAAGAAAAAAAAAACAGTTCCAGACTTATGATAAGGCTTAAAAATTAAAAGCTCTTCATGAGGATGCCATGGAATAGCCAACTGGTTTTGAATCAATTATTTCAACGAAATAATCAATAGAACCACATGTGTTGACACACATATCTCAAAGTCTTCAAAGTCTGCTTAACTAAAACTAAATTGTTTGCACTGCAGTAATAAATTCATCCATCTGGATTTGACGTCTCTATCAAAGTCGCTCATTATAAAAAAAATAAAAAAAAGAGCAGTTAATAGATCTAAACATATTCATTAAGAATTGATAGCTGGATTTTCTAATACTGTTCCGGTAAGTGGACGGGGAAGTCTTTGTCCTGGTGAGGCTAACTAATGATGAAGAACTCATTTAGACAAGACTTGCATGAATATCTGCACAGGAGAAAATGCAGGCAAGGTAAAATTAGCCAGTAATAAATGAATACTGTGGAAATACATCTGGCATTAATTGTCATCCAAAGGTCACGGTTCATTAAATTACCATTAAAGAGTTTGATAAAATATATTTGGTGCTCACTGAGGTATGCTGGCTTTGTGAAGTAAAATATATAAATAACTGTAATAACTACAGCTGTGTTTCTAGGACCTATTAATATCTGATGGAGAGGAGAAGCCTATTCTGCACAGACGTTATCAAGGGTTTGCGCTGTTAACAGATGTATTTTTCCTCCTCTTTGAACACATAGAAATAATGCAAATTATAATAAATTGTCATGTAATGAATAGTCAGGCCCAAAATGGGGACAGCGTGATTTGATGGAGTCGCATTAGTTATTCTGTATATGAGCTGGATACATCTCAATGCAAAGTTCTTTTGTGATTTTCAGTTTGTCCCACATTTCTATTGAGCTACCCAGGACGGACATGTGAGGCCGCCTCGAGCAAACATCTGCTCAAACACGTACGCATATGTATAAAC